>NC_086106.1:102011379-103237212 GCF_963921235.1 Mobula hypostoma | reverse complement strand
CATGAAATGACTATAGAGTCAAAATTTTCTTTTTTATTTTCATTTAGGGATTCAGAATGTAACAGGCTGTTCCAACCCAATGAGTCCAGCTCACCCAATTACACTCATATCATCAATTAACCTTATAACCTATACACCTTTGGAATGTGGTGGGGAAAGGAGCACCCAGAGGAAACCCACACAGTCTCGGGGAGAATGTATGAACTCCTTACAGAGCAGGAGGAATTGAAAGCAGGTTGCTGCTTCTACAATCGCATGACACAAACTGCAACACTACCATGTCACCCCGTTGGGCCTTTTGTCATAAAATCAAAGCTATTAGAAGAAGGACTTTTTTGCTTACAGTGCAAATATTCCCCTTGAATTTAATGACTGAATTTTAATACATAGCAAGTAACAGATCAAAAGATAGCTATAAGGCATAGTAATTACTGAGTAGTTTTCTGCCAACCTTATAGTCTAGTATATCCTTCCCCGATTAGCATCAGGACAGAACAGATCCTGGTTCAATCTGCAAAATAGAGAAAACCTGACAGGGACATGTCAGGCATACCTTGAAATGAAGAATCAAGGTGAAGCTGGACTGCAGAACGACAAGGATTTTAAACAGTTAAAGGAACTTCTAAACCATCGAACTAAGCTCTCCCATAACAAACTAATGAAATTAAAGCTCGACCATCCTAGCACATCCAGTTATGAATTCGACAAGAAATGAAAGGGAGAGGCTCCATGAACACCTGCACCCTCGGTAATGGTAGAGCCTGTCAAGTGAGTGCCAAATAGAAGTCTGAAGTGTTTGCCTTCATTTTCCTCCAGAATTGTAAAGTGAATGATTCATCTCAGCTGTCTCAGAAGTAATTCTTAAGTCTGTCCATGTCATTTGATGTGATATTGAAAAAGGTCTGTAAGCACAGGATCCAATCTATGGGGCCCAGGGAGATCTTAACTGCAGTGCAAAACACTTGTGCACAAAGTTATAACCTCAGCCCCTCACCCTACCTTCCAGGGAAAAGTGTTCCAAAGCATTCATGACTCAAACAGCTGACAGTGGGGAAGACTGTCCACTAATGTCCCATTTACAAAAAGCAAGTGATTTCTACCTTGTGATCAAGTGCAGGTCAGAGATGTTCTATCCTATTGTGAGTGATTCATGATCTGACTCCCTAAAAGCCTTTTCACTATTTACAAGATTCAAGTCAGAAGAGAGGTGGAATATTTAACATTTGTTGGGGTAAGTATAGCAACAACACAGGGACGAGATTCAGACAGAACTCTCCACCAACAACACTAGCAGCTGATGGCAAGGTCTGCACACCACTGCAAACTTCAAATCTAAATGTGGTGAAGTTTCCAACATCGCTGCCTCTCCCAGATGAGCTAAATCGTTTTTACGCTCGATTTGGTGTTGCAAACACTGAGCCCCTGAGGAGAGCCGCCATAGAGATGTGCACCTTGGTCATCTCTGAGTCTGAAGTATGCCGATGTTTCCAACGTAGTAGCGAGACTGCGGGACCCAATGGCGTCCCAGGGCGGGTACTCAGAGTGTGCGCGGCACAACTGGATGGTGTGTTTACAGACATTTTTAATCTCACCCTCTCCCAGTGTAGAGTGTCTTCCTGCTTCAGAACATCCACTATTGTTCCTGTACCTGAAAAGACCAAGGTAACATGTCAGAATGAATGGCATCCTGTCACACTCACCTCAATAATAAGCAAATGGGTTGAGAGGCTGGTCAAGGATTACATCTGCAGCTTACCACCACCCAAACTGGACCCCCTACAATTCACCTACTGACACAACCGACTGGCAGATGATGCAACAGCCGCAGCTCTACACACCGTCCTTACTCATCTGGAGAAGAAGGGTCCTTATGTGAAAATGCTGTTCTTGGACTACAGTTCAGCATTCAACACCATAATTCCCTCCAGCCTCGACAAGAAGATCAGAGACCTCAGCCTTCACCCTGCCTTGTGTAATTGGATCCTGGACTTCCTGTCAGATCACTGGCAGGTGGTAAGAGTGGGCTCCCCAACCTCTTCCCCTTGGACCCTCAACATAGGTACCCCTCAGGGCTGTGTCCTAAACCCCCTCCTTTACGCTCTGTATACCCATGACTGTGTTGCTACCCACAGCTCCAATCTGCTGATCAAATTTGCTAGTGACACTACACTGATTGGCCTAATCTCAAATAATAATGAGGCAGCCTACAGAGAAAAAGTCATCACTGACGCCGTGCTGTCAAGAAAACAACCTCTTCCGCAATGTCGCAAAAGCAAAGGACCTGGTTGTGGATTACAGGAGGAATGGAGGCAGGCTAACCCCTATTGACATCAATGGATCTGGGGTTGAGAGGGTGAGCAGATTCAAGTTCCCTGGCATAAACGTCACCAAGGATCTCACGTGGTCTTTACATTTCGACTGTGGGGTGAAAAAGGCACAACGGTGCCTCTTTCACCTCAGACAGTTGGAGAAGTTTGGTATGGACCCCCAAATCCTAAGAACTTTCTACAATTGAGAGCATCCTGACTGGCTACATCACTGCCTGGTATGGGAACTGTACTTCCCTAAATCACAAGATTCTGCAGAGAGAGATGTGGACAGCCCAGCACACCTGTAGATGTGAACTTCCCACTACTCAGGACTTTTACAAAGACAGGTGTATAAAAAGGGCCCAAAGGATCATTGGGGATACAAATCACCACAACCACAAACTGTTCCAGCTGCTACCATCCGGGAAATGGTACTACATCATAAAAGCCAGGAGCAACAGGCTCAGGGACAGCTTCTTCCACCAGGCCATCAGACTGATTAATTCATGCTGACACAATTGTATTTCTATGTTGTATCGTCTGTCCTGTTGTACATACTATTTACGATAAATTACTATAAATTGCACATTGCACATTTAGACGGAGACATAATGTAAAGATTTTTACTTCTCATGTACGTTTGTATATAAAGGATGTAAGCGATAAAGTCAATTCAATTCTCAAGAAGATCTTAAGACCATAAGACCATAAGATATAGGAGCAGAATTAAACTCTTTGGCCCATTGAGTCTGCTCGGCATTTCGTCATGATTGATCAAATTTTCCTCAGCCTCAATCTCCTGCCTTTCCTCCCCTCCCCCCAGTATTCCTTGATGCCATGGCCAATCAAGAATCTGTCAACCCCAGCCTTAGATATACATAAAGACATGGCCTCCACAGCTGCCTGTGGCAAAGAATTCCACAGATTGACCATTCTCTGGCTAAAGAAATTCCTCCTCATCTCCGTTCTAAAAGGATGCCCCTCTATTCTGAGGCTGTGTCCAGGAAAATAACTCCTACATACTGAAAGCACATCCACCACCCAACAAATTCATTTATTGCCACCATTAGCATGCTATGGCCGCAGAGTGTACTGTCTACTAAAGGCATTGGAGTTACTCAACTACATTGACAGCACCTCCAAAACCCACAACTTCTACCACAAAGAAGAACAGGAATGACAAATAGCAGGGAACACCACCCATGTGCAGACACTCCTCCAATCTTTAAACCATCCTGATTTAGAAGTGTATTGCCAGAGCTACTTTTTCTTGTGGTCAAAATCCTGGATGTCCCTACCCGATGATACCCTGGGAATACCTTTATCATAAGAAGTGCAGTGGTTCAGAAAGACAGCACATGGAAACCAAGTTGAGAGAGGCCCATATCCCCCAAAAAAGGAATTTGGATTAAAAACTTTGTTGCCTCCACCCAAATTCTTGGACAAGGGGAGTGGGTTGATAACTCCATCTGCCGGTTTTCCTGTTTGTTTGTCACACACTTAAAAATATGTCCTTTCATTGTTGCTAGTCAGAAGTGATGCAATGCTATATCTGACAGCATACTGAAACATCATACAATCAGTGATGCTTCATGAAAATCCCTCATCTTTATCACTTCAAGAACAATTAAGGATGGACAGCGAATTCCGCCTTGCTGGTGACACAGGCATCCCATAACAAATAAATCAAAATAAACTTTAAACCTATGATGCCTCTCACATCTTCCATGAGCCTGCTGGTGTCTTTGCCATGAAAATATATTTCTTCAGTCACTATTATCCAAGATGATTGTACTGTTCCTTCTCTCTGAACTGCTGCACAGTTGCTGCATTATGAATAGACTTCATTCATTTACTGCTGCAGTCCTGTGTGACCTAGCTATACATATGATGAAAAGAAAGTAATCTTAACTTGACATGGCAAGCAGAAGAAAAGGCTCATTCAAGTACAAAACGTCCTTAGCATTTTTGATGTATGCTGCTAAAATGACGTATTTTGCTCAGGAACACTCTTTCTTGTTCTGTCAGGTTCTGTTCAATCAATGCCAGGCTTGACAGCTTCATTGGGCCTAGGCTAGAGAGGCTTCTCAGATCTTTCATTAAATCTAATATTTGCCTGACCAAAATTATAATTACTGTATCTTTCTTATGGGTAATTTTACTTTCACTTGAACATTATTTTCATTCTGCCGATTACTATTTGTCCTTATCATGGTCTTCTCCATTTTCAAAGTTTCTCAGTTGTTATCTTTTGGTTTTATAAATGAAACATGTGCATTTCTTTTTTAATTCATGGTAATCTTAAGAAGCTCTACAGGAATCGTTGATGTTTTGAACGGCGGGCTTTATTATATTTGAATCTAATGAATAAGTTATGTTAGTAAAGTCAGAACTACAGCAGTGGAGAATGCAGCTGAGCTGGGTCAGCATGAGGAAGCACAATGATGAAGAACAATTATTACCCTTCAACCATCAGTTTCGTTGCTGCATTAACACTGCTTGTCTTCCTTTGCACTTTGGTTGTTGTCAGTCTTTGTCTGTAGTTTCATGTTGATTCTATTGTATTTCTTCATTGTATCATGAATGCCTACAGGAAAATTAATCTCAAAATATGGTGACATATACTTTTTTTGATATTAAATGTGCTTTGAAATTTGAACTTTTGAGTGTTGTAATATTGCAAAACCCATATATTCATGAAGTGACCAGGTGGAAACAAGAGAGAAAGTGGAACGTTCAATTAATTATAACATCGACACATCCAGAAATAGATATATCCTGAATAAATGACGATCAAATAATATATATTAACTTATTCACAGGATTTAAAAAAAGAATGCTTGGACTTTAATAATCAAGAAAGGGAAAAGTTAAAATAGATTTTAAAATGTTAGCTATCAGTCAAATTTAAACTGAACATGACATTGTATGATTCTAATAATTATCATTCTTATATACATTTAATGTGAAAATTAATTAGTCAATGGAGATTTTAATTGCTGACCAATTTAAATGCATTGCCTAAGTTGAGTTATAAGTAAGGAGCTTTAAAATAACTTATACAGGACCTGACCTGCAGGTACAGGAAATGCTAGGGACCTTATAAGTGAGTTGTTTTGCACTGGCGTCAACCCAAACAATCAAATGGCATTAAAAACATGTGGAATCTGAAGAGTTATGGGTTGGGCATGCCTATGTTATGTAAAAACTTCAACACAATATCTGGAGAATTTTATTATTTTGTTACTTTTGTCTAGTTGACTTTTTATAGTCTGTGACTCTCTATGGGTGATTGTGCATTATATCTCTGGATAATCACTTACATTAAATGCTAAGGGTGTTTCCTAGCAGCAGGATGGATTGCCAACAAATGTCTGCAACCACATTTGACTGGTGTCAAGTTTGATAGTGCAGAGCAACAGTTATGGCATCTGGATTTATACAAAAATGTGTTATACTTTGACAAAATAGATTTTTTTAAAATGCAGTAATGTTGGATATGTTCCAAAGAGCCCAAATTGCAAGACTTCAAAAAATATAAAAGATCTGCATGTAACTAGGGCAGTAATATGAATGATAAAAATATGTTCAATTATATTTGAGTGACAAAATGATGCACTGAGAAGGGAATTTACAGGGCAAATAATCATGATGCAATATTTAATAGCTCATACTGGAAAGAATGTTTTTTTTGTCAATTAGCACCAAATAACACCACTTTACTCGAGACTTCTATATGGAAGGAAAAGCCTCCGTATTATCTTGGTCGTCAAAAAAGACTTGTGCTTCAGAAGAAAATAGTGAGGACGTTGGCAACAGAAAGGGAAACATTTAAGTATGACAAGGCTAACTTATTCAAAAGTGATTCTTACGGTAAAGTTATCTTATTTAAATGCTTCCTAAAAGCCTTATTCACAGCTCTGCACAAAATGGACACTTCTGATTTTCATTTTACTCTTAAGAATTATGTGCAATTCGTCTCAGATTCCAGAAAAGGTACATGATTCATGCATGAAAATTGCATTAAGTAATTATTTGTGAAACGAGGGATCTTTTACCTTATGTGATTATAGTGTTTAGTTCAGAAATTTAATGCAGCTTATCCACAAACTTATACCAAAAGTGCTGTGACCTTTCCTGAGTTAGAAAGAGAAATGTTTTTGATAGAGAAATTAGATAATCTAACCTTCTTTGCCAGAGTTGTGCAGTCATAAAGTAATACAGCATGCAAACAGGTCCTTTGGCCCAACTCATACTGACTAAGATATCCATTTAGGCTAATTCCTTTTGCTTGCATTTAGCCCATAGCTCTCAAAACCTTTCCAATCCATACACCCACCCAAGTATCTTTTAAGTGCAGTTATTTGAACTGCGTCAATCACTTCCTCTGGCAGATTATTTCATATGAAAAACCACCATTTTAGTACAGAAATTTCCCCTCAAAAACAGGAGTTCCCAACCTTTATTTTCCATGGACCAATACAATTAAGGGGTGTATGGAATGTCTAGGGAGAGGTAGCACCTCTGCTGGGGGGCCTGCCATGCCCTTTGTCAGGACAGCTCGTCCACCTTTGGTCCCCACCTGGCGCTCAGCTCTCACCTGTGGCTCCAAGTAGCTGTCGCACGTGCAGCAGCCATACCCCGGTAAACCGTCTCGGCAGACGGGCCAAACGAGGTGAGGGTAGCCGACGGGTCTTCGACCCTCGGTGAGGTAGGGGATCTGTCTTTCCCAGTGTGTGAAGTCGGGCCATGGCGGATTGAGCGGAAGAGACCAATTGATGGTCCAATGGTCAAGAAGGCAGGCCAGCAGGGTGTCGTGGAGCACTAAGAGCACGACAAGCACTTGGACTTTCTAGTCATCCACTGCAAGAGGTGGTGATCTCTTTAAACTCACCTGGCAGAAGGAAAAGGCAGACCACTGCTGTAACCTGCCACAAACATGATTTCCCAATATGTCAGAGCGACGTGGAGGGAAATCATCCGCCAACTGGAAATCCCAGATGTGACCTAATGATGAAAACAATTAAGCAATGGGTCCCTGGGCCCCAGGTTGGAAACCCCTGCTTTAAAATCTTTGTCCCTTCACCTTAAATTTATGCCCTTTACTTTTTGATTTCCATTCCCCATTAAAAAAGATTGTGTGCATTCACCCTATCAATGTCGTTCATAAATTTATACACCTTTGTAAAGTCACCCATCAGTCCTTTATGCTCCAAACAATAAGGTCCTAAATTGCCCAGCCTTGCTCTGTAAATTGCCTTGAGTCTTTCAATATTCTGGTAAATCTTCCTTGCACTCTTTTCAGCTTAATGATATTTTTCCTAAAGCAGAGTAAACAAAATTCTGCACAATACTCCAAGTGCAGCCTCATTAACATATTTTCCAACAGTAACTTTAATGTCCCGACTCTTTTATTCGGTGGTGACAAAAAGAGACTGCAGATGCTGAAGTCTGGAGCTACAAGCAACCTTCTGGAAACATTCAAGCAGCATCAAATTGTCCATATTTCAGGTAAAGACCTGCATGAGAACTGATGCAAGGTTTCGACCTGAAATTTTGACAGTTCCTTTCCTCCCACAGATGATGCTTTTGACCCTCGGAGTTTCTTAAGCAGATTCTTTATTGCTCCTGCACCCAATGCCCTAACTGATGAACACATATTGAAGAACAGTATATCTGTACTCCTTCAGCACTCTCCAGGGCCCTAGCACTCACTGTGAAAGCCCAGTCCTGGTTTGACTTCCACAATGCAACATCTCACTCTTCTTACAATTCCTCAACCCACTTACCTAACTAAGCAAGATCTCTCTCTCCAATTTATGACAATCTTCTTTACTGTCTACAACTCTACTGATTTTAGTGTAATCTATCATCAAGGTTCCTATCATCTGCGTTATGCCCTCTTCTTGCAGGTCACAGAAGCCCGAGGTCCCACATCATCAGGCGTAGGAACAGTTACACAAATGCAGGCAGCTTGGTAGCCCAGTGCTTAGCACATCACCTTGCAGCACCAGCGACCCCGGTTCATTTCCCACTGCTGCCTGTAAGGGGTTTGTACCTTCTCCACTTGACAATGTGGGTTCCCTCTTGGTGCTCTGCTTTTCTCCCACATTCCAAAGATGTATAGCTTAGTAGGTTAGTAAGTCATATGGATGCAATTGGGTGGTGGGGACTCGATGGTCCAGAAGTGCCTGTTACTGTGCTGCTCTAAGTTAAATAAAAAATAATAAGTTACTTTCCCACAACCATTAGGTTTTTGAATTGATCTACACAATCCATTCGGCAATCGAAAACTATGGACCTCCTCTTGCAGCACTACAGACTTGTTGCTGATTGTGTTTCTTTTTACACTAAAATCTTATTTTACAGAATCCATTTACTCCTCTTCCATGTTTTGTATGAGGCTGTCTGTTGGTTGGGGCCAATCATGGATATTGTGCCCCAGCTCTCCACCCGATACACAAGCCAGGGCAGTGTGATATGGAGAGCAAGCTCTCCTCTGCACACAGCTGGTGAATCCACAGGAACAGTGGAGACCGATACAGTTTGGCACCAGTGGCATTGCCGGAGCTGTCAGTCAGCATTGAACTCAACGTAGAGATTCCATCTCTGGAATTTTCCTTGGGGTTTACTCCTGAAGCCTTCTCCATGAGTGGGTACAGCTGTAAGGCAGCAGAAGTCTGAGATCAGAGATTTCCTTCTGTTAGATGAACTGCCAACTATGACCAATGAGCCACATCTGCCTAAAATGACTGGTTTTAAGGCATCAGTAACCCACTTTTCCCCTTCTCCTGTCATTAGAAACAGTACTGCCAGGCTGAGCAGCTAAGCCACACGTGAAGGCCAGGAGCTGGACTTAGTTGTCAGAGGTTATTTGAGATGCACACCATTGGGAGAATTTAATAGGAAGTGGGAGCTTATCCCCATTACCACCCCTAACTATACAATCTTAAGGAACCATGACCTGTATAATTTATATATAATTTGTTTAGTGTTTTGTCTGTACCACAGTACATATCCGTGGATGTTGCTGCAAACCAGTCCTTTAGTATTGCTGCATCTTGCTGTACTTGAGCACATGACAATAACCTGACTTGACTTGAACTTAATAGCAATGCCTTGCACATTCTCATCTGAATCATTTATATTATGTAAGACTCGCTTTACCATGTAGCATGATCTTGGGGGTGGCACCTCCTACCCGGCCAAACTTTAGCACTCCTGTTTGGGTGGATACTGCGTGTTGTGTCCCCTGTGTAACCTCAGTACCCCGAAATAATATTCAGTCCACAATGTGCGAATCAACAATTAAGATTTTATATTTAAGTATGGGGTTAATAGAGAAACAAAAGAAAAGGAAAACAAATAAAAGGCGCCAATAATCTCATAAACATGTCCAGTGCACAAACGTTGGAGCTCACTGATTCCTTTTCACTGATCTTCCTTCGCTCGTCGTCGACCCCTGGGCTCCCACCCTGAGCCCAGGCCCAGCAGGTCCAGCAACCATCTCCTCAAGCCACTTCTGCTCTCGCGTTCCCACTGTGTAGTTCTCTCTTCCCGCGTTCTCCCCCAACCCTGCACAAACTAATAGTTTTCACACAGACAGAAAGAATAACATCTATCCCAATTGGTTATCAAATGATTACAAGTCCTGTTATCACGAACTATAATCCAAACATGCTGCTATAGAGAACATTACCTCATCAGTTAACATTACAGAGAAGCCATTTCATTATTAGCCTTAGCAAGTAACATGAAAGAAGAAACCCTTACAATTATATATGTGAAGAAAAATAATTGGCACACCATATGCCTCCAGTCTGATAAAGAACCTTCCTTCCTCACACTCTGCTTCCTGCCATCAAAGGAAGGGAAGTCAAGGACAGCACAAAAGCAAAAGGGAGGGAATATACTATAATATAGCAAAAAATAGTCAGAAGTAGATGATTAGGTAGCTTTTTG
The DNA here is from genome assembly GCF_963921235.1 of Mobula hypostoma. Classification (NCBI taxonomy): domain Eukaryota; kingdom Metazoa; phylum Chordata; class Chondrichthyes; order Myliobatiformes; family Myliobatidae; genus Mobula; species Mobula hypostoma. The sequence continues at coordinate 103,226,941 of NC_086106.1, read as the reverse complement.
AAACCAACGGAATGCAAATAAAAAAGTCATAAGGGGAAATAATTAAATATAAAGGTAGGCTAGACAATAAAATAAAGGAGGATGCAAAAAGTTTCCTCAGACATATAAGGAGTGAAAGGGGGGCAAGAATGGTTATTGGACCACTAGAAAATGACACCGGAGCGGTAGTAATGTGGAACAAAGAAATGGCAGACAAACTTAATAAATATTTTGCATCAGTCTTCACTGTGAAAGACACTATCAGAATGCCAGATATGTGAGAGTGTTATTGGGCAGAAGTAAGTGTCATTGCTATTACTAATGAGAAGGTGCTTGGGAAGCTGAAAAGTCTGAAGGTTGGTAAGTTACTGGACCAGATGGACTGCACAGCAGGGTTCTGAAAGAATTAGCTGAAGAGATTGTAGAGGCATTACTAATGATCTTTCAGGAATCATTAGATTTTGGAATGGTTCCTGAGGAGTGGAAAATTCCAAATGTCATTCCACTCTTTAGGAAGGGAGAGAAGCAGAAGAAAGGAAATTATAGGTCAGTTAGCCTGACTTCAGTGGTTGGAAAGATGTTGTAGTCTATTATTATGAATGTGGTTTTGAGGTACTTGGAGACACATGATAAAATGTCAAAATCAGCCTGGTTTTTGTAAAGGAAAACCTTGTCTGACAAATCTGTTGGAATACTTTGAGGAAATAACAAGCAGGATAGACAAAGGAAAGTCAGTGGATGTTGTTTATTTAGATTTTCAGAAGGTCTTTGACAAGGCGCTGCACATGAGGCTGGTTAATACATAAGAGTCCATGGTATTACAGGAAAGATTCTAGCATGGATAAAGCTGTGGCTGATTGGCAGGAGGCAAAGAGTGGGAATAAAGGGAGCCTTTTCTATTTAGCTGCCGGTGACTAGTGGTGTTTCACAGCAGTCTCTGTTGTGACCGATTCTTTTTATGTTCTATGTCAATGATTTGGATGATAGCCACTAGGAAAGATACTAGCACAGATAGAAAGCAACACACACACAATGCTGGAGAAACTCAGCACATCAGGAAGCATCTATGGAAAAGAATAAACCGTTGATGTTTCGGGCCAAGACCCTTAACGTCAACTGTTTATTATTTACCATAGGTGCTGCCTGACCTGCTGAGTTGCTCCAGAATTTTGTGTATGTTGCTTTAGATTTCCAGCATCTGCAAACTTGCTTGTGTTTGTGTTTAGCATGGATAGAAGATTGGCCGACTGGCAGGAAGAAAAGTGTGGGAATTAAGTGGCCTTTCTCTGGTTGGTTGCCTGTGGTTAGTGGTGTGCCATTGGAATCAGTGTTGGGTCACTGCTTTTCATGTTATAAGTCAATGATTTAGATGAAGCAATTGATGGCTTTGTAGCCCAGTCTGTGGACAATACAAAGATAGTGGAGGGGCAGATAGTGTTGAGGAAGCAGAGTGTCTGCAGAAATGCTTAGGCTGATTGGGGGAATGGGCAAAGGAATGGCAGGTGGAATATCGTGTAGGGAAATGTATGGTCATGTACTTTGGCAGAAGGAGTAAACACATAGACTGTTTTCTAAATAGGGAGAAAATTCAAAAAATCGAAGGTGCAAAGGGACTTGGAAGCCATTGTACAGGATTCCCTAAAGGTTAACTTCCAGGTTGAGTCAGTTGCAAGGAAGGCAAATGCAATGTTAGCAATCATTTCAAGAGGACTAGAATACAAAAGCAAGGATGTAATGATTAAACTTTATAAGGCATTGGTCAGGCCACCATTGGAGTAATGTAAACAGGCCTGGGCCTCTTATCAAAGAAAAGATATGCTGGCATTGTTGAGGGATCAGAGGAGGATCAAGAGAATTATCCCAGGAGTTAAAGTTAATACATAAGGAGCCTTTGAATACTCTGGATTTGTACTCATTGGAGTTTAGAAGAACGAGGGGGATTTTATTGAAATCTGTCGAATATTGAAAGGCCTAGATAGAGTGGTTGTGGAGAGGATGTTTCCAAAAGTTGGAGAATCTAGGACCAAAAGACACTGTCTCAGAATTGAGGTAATAGAGGTATGTCCATTTAGAGCAGGGATGAGTAAAATTTTCTTTAGCCAAAATGTGGTGAATCTGTGAAATTCATTGCCACTGACAGCTGTGCAGGCTAGGTCATTGGGTATAGTTAAGGTGAAGATTGATAGGTTCTGATTAATCAGGTTAAGCGGAGAAGGCATGAGAACGGGATTGAGAGGGATAATAAATCAGTCATGATGGAATGGTGGTGCAGACTCGATGGGCCAAATGGCCTAATTCTACTCCTGCATCTTATGCAGCTTAAAAACCTATGAGGCTTACCTCGTCATGATCAACTGTCAAAGTGTCATCACGTTTGTGAATCTTGATAATTTGACTTTTAACTGAAGTAGTTTTAATTGATTAGCTAATAATTTACCCGATTTATCACTATGAATATAAAAACTCAATTCTAGTTTTCATTATGGTAAAATAATGTCAATTTAACGTAAGCAAAGGAAATATTACTCTCCAAAGCTAAGATGAATGGGAGGAACACTGTTCATCTGTGAAGTTCACTTGTCAGTAATGGAGAGAATCATGGAATGATGTAGTATGGAAAGTGGCCCTTCAGCCCCACAAGACATTTGTGACAATAGAGCAACATCCACACTGATCCTACATTAATCTTATTTCATAACCCTACATTTTCATCAATAGCACCCCAAAACACACAGAATCTACTATTCACCGGCAGACCCAGGGTCAACTTTCAGTGGAAAACTAATCTACCACCCAACACAGTCAAGAGATGTGCGAGGAAACAGAACAGCAGAGGCGTGCACACTCATAAGCAGAACACACAAACTGCCAAAAGTTTTTTTTTTGTCTTGTAACTGTCTGTCCACGTACTTGTGCATATGACAATAAGCTCTCCATAATTTGACTTGATTTAGTAGCACTGGGGATCTAAGATCAAACCTGGGACACTGGAGTTGTGAGGCAACATCTGATTAACTAAAAATGTATCTTTGAATGAACTTCAAGAAATACCCAAAATTAGGATCCTTTGATAACTTAGTATTTATCTAGTAACAAAGCAAATTACGAAGAGTTAAAGTAAGCCAAGTACCAAGACAAACTAAATTGCAGCAGCAGGGTGTAATGTGAGCAGATTCTAACTTGGGCAAGAATAGGTTAACAACAGGCCCAATACTGGAGATGTGTATTATAAATTGTGTTACATGGCTTACATTGAACAAATAAACCAGGGAATAGCAATTTTCCTTACAGAGAAATATAATTAAATATTTAACATTTTTATTTTCTGCTGCTGAGTATAATTTTACATATAAGAATAGCCTAAATGACTAAAAATATAAATTGAAATCAAAATCTTCTTAAAGTAAATCTTCTTACACAGATTGCACATTGGCAGTGTTAGCTGTGAGGAGGATGCTAAGAGGATGCAGGGTGACTTGGATAGGTTGGGTGAGTGGGCAAATTCATGGCAGATGCAATTTAATCTGGATAAATGTGAAGTTATCCACTTTGGTGGCAAAAATAGGAAAACAGATTATTATCTGAATGGTGGCCAATTAGGAAAAGGGGAGGTGCAACAAGACCTGGGTGTCATTATACACCAGTCATTGAAAGTGGGCATGCAGGTACAGCAGGCAGTGAAAAAGGCGAATGGTATGCTGGCATTCATAGCAAGAGGATTCGAGTACAGGAGCAGGGAGGTACTACTGCAGTTGTACAAGGCCTTGGTGAAACCACACAGGGAGTATTGTGTGCAGTTTTGGTCCCCTAATCTGAGGAAAGACATCCTTGCCATAGAAGGAGTACAAAGAAGGTTCACCAGATTGATTCCTGGGATGGCAGGACTTTCATATGATGAAAGACTGGATTGACTAGGCTTATATTTCTGGAATTTAGAAGATTGAGGGGGGATCTTATTGAAACGTATAAAATCCTAAAGGGATTGGACAGGCCACATGCAGGAAGATTGTTCCCAATGTTGGGGAAGTCCAGAACGAGGGGTCACAGTTTGAGGATAGAGGGGAAGCCTTTTAGGACCGAGATTAGGAAAAACTTCTTCACACAGAGAGTGGTGAATCTGTGGAATTCTCTGCCACAGGAAACAGTTGAGGCCAGTTCATTGGCTATATTTAAGAGGGAGTTAGATATGGCCCTTGTGACTAAAGGGATCAGGGGGTATGGAGGGAAGGCTGGTACAGGGTTCTGAGTTGGATGATCAGCCATGATCACACTGAATGGCGGTGCAGGCTCGAAGGGCCGAATGTCCTACTCCTGCACCTATTTTCTATGTTTTCTATGTTTTCTGTATTTCATTAGGAGTTTGAGGAGAATTGGTATGTCAACAAAGATTCTCGCAAATTTCTACGGGTGCACTGTGGAGAGCATTCTGACTGTCTGATGTGGAGGGTCCACTGCACAGGCTTGGAAAAAGCTACAGGAATTTGTAAACTCAGCCAGCTCCATCATGGACATTAGCCTCCCCAGCACCGAGGACATCGTCAAAGGGCGATGTCTTAAGAAGGCGGTATCCATCATTAAGGATCCCGGTCACCCAGGATATGCCCTCTTCTCATTGTTGCCATCAAAGAGGAGGGAAAGGAGTGAGAAGACACACACTCAATGTTTCAGGAACAGATTCTGGCCCTCCACCATCAGACAATGGACAATGAATACTACATCACCTTTTATTGCATTCTTTTTGCACTCCTTGCTTAATTTATTTTTTACAGTACTGTGCAAAAGCTTGGGTGCACATATATAGCAAGGGCGCTTCAGAATTTTGCACAGTACTGTATATTTATTTCTTTTCTGTAATTTGTAGTTATTTTTAAAATATATTATGCATTGTGTGACGAAGGCCCGTCACTAACTACGGACAGCATATGGCGCACTCGGTAAAACACTCATCCCCAGCAGTAATAGTGACTGGGTCTGAAACCGAGCTGCTGCATGGAGCTGTCTCATAGAGGCAGCAGCAACCTGCACAGGTGTGCTGATGGTGGAGGATACCATCTTTAATTGGATAATTGAGTTAATTAGCTTTTGGTTGGTCTAGGGGGAGGGGCTTAGCAGTTATAAGCCTCAGGTTACCAAGGCTTTGGAGTTAGTTTTCTTTTGTGTTAAGTCTGAGGGTGGCTATATATGTATTGTTTTTTTTCTAGTTTTTGTCTTGTTTTGAGGTAAATAAAAGTACCTCAATCTCTTTTTGTGACTCAAGCCATCTGGTTATTTTTCTTAAACAATTGACCCACGGCTTTTTGTGACACATTGCAATCTACTGCTGCCACAAAACAACAAATCTCACAACATATGCCAAATGATATTAAACCTGATTCTGATTCTGAAGTCAACAAAAAAAAATAAATCATTCAGAAGTTGTCAAATTTTGCTTAACTGCAAGCTGTTTCTCCTAGTTAAAGTCAGTTTCTCCATTCATTGGCCAGAAAATCTGGACGTGAGGGTGTTGATTGAGATGACAGAGCAAGAGTGCGATTAATATAAATGAATGCTGAATAATGATCACAGTCTCAATATGCTGGAGGGCCCTTTGCTGTGTTATAGGTCTCTATGATTCTTAAGCTACACCGTAAATTTACCAGAATGTTACAGAACATGGGATAGATTATGCAAAAAAAAGTGATATTTTCAAGGGTTTAAAAGATTAAGGGGTGATTTTATTGAAGGTCGTAGTATTTTTGAATTTGAATTTGAGTTGACTTTATTTCTTACATCTGTCACATACATGAGGAGTAAAAATCTTTACATTACATCTCTATCTAAATGTACAGTGTGCAATTTATAGTCATTTGTAATACATAGTATGTACGACAGAACAGTCAATTTAGCAATTGTATCAGCGTGAATTAATCAGTCTGATGACTAGTGGAAGAAGCTGTCCCGGAGCCTGTTGGTCCTGGTCTTAATGAGAGGCAAGACTGCGCAGGCATGATGCCAGCCAGTAGAGCGGGAAAAGTTTAAAAAGGAGACCACCACATACAGTGGGCAGCCCGGAGATGCAGCTCGATGACCTTCGTCTGGTCAGGGAGAGCGAGGAAGTGATAGAAAGGAATTATAGGCAGGTGGTCACACCGGGGCCATGGGAGACAGGCAAGTGGGTCACAGTCAGGAGGGGGAAGGAAAGAGTCAGGTATTAGAGAGTACCCCTGTGGCTGTACCCCTTGACAATAAGTACTCCTGTTTGACTACTATTGGGGGGGGGGGGAGGAGACAGCCTACCTGGGGGAAGCAATAGTGGTCATGCCTCGGGCACAGAGTCCAGCCCTGTGGCTCAGAAGGGTAGGGAAAGGAAGAGGAAGGCAGTAGTGATTCTATAGTTAGGGGGTCAGAGAGGCGATTCTGTGGACGCAGTAAAGAAACTCGGATGGTAGTTTGCCTCCCAGGTGCCAGGGTCCGGGATTTTTCAGATCGCGTCCACAATGTCCTGCAGTGGGAGGGAGAACAGCCAGAGGTCGTGGTACATATTGGTACCAACGACATAGGTAGGAAAAGGGAAGAGGTCCTGAAAACAGACTACAGGGAGTTAGGAAGGAAGTTGTGAAGCAGGACCACAAAGGTAGTAATCTTGGGATTACTGCCTGTGCCACGCGACAGTGAGTTAAAGAATAGAATAAGGTGGAGGATAAATGCGTGGCTGAGGGATTGGAGCAGGGATTCAGATTTCTGGATCATTGGGACCTCTTTTGGGGCAGGTGTGACCTGTACAAAAAGACGGGTTGCACTAGAATCCCAGGGGAACCAATATCCTGGCGGGGAGGTTTGCTAAGGCTACTGGGGAGAATTTAAACTAGGATTGTTTGGGGGTGGGAACCGAACTGAAGAGACTGGGGAAGAGGAGGTTGGCTCACAGATAGAGGAAGCTTGGAGACAGTGTGTGAGGGAGCATAGGCAGGTGATAGAGAAGGGACGTGCTCAGACCGAGGTTTGAGATGTGTCTATTTCAATGCAAGGAGTATTGTGAACAAAGTGGATGAGCTTAGAGCGTGGATCAGTACTTGGAGCTATAATATGGTGGCTATTACAGAGACTTGGATGGCTCAGGGACAGGAATGGTTACTTCAAGTGCCGGGTTTAGATGTTTCAGAAAGGACAGGGAGGGAGGCAAAAGAGGTTGGGGCGTGGCACTGTTGATCACAGATAGTGTCAAGGCTGCAGAAAACGAGGACGTCATGGAGGGATTGACAGTTGTTGTGATGGGAGATTTTAATTTCCCAAATATCGATTGGAATCTCCCTAGAGCAAGGGGTTTAGATAGGGTGGAGTTTGTTAGGTGTGTTCAGGAAGGTTTCTTGACACAATATGTAGATAAGCCTACAAGCGGAGAGGCTGTACTTGATCTGGTATTGGGAAATGAACCTGGTCAGGTATCAGATCTCAGTGGGAGAGCATTTTTGAGATAGTGATCATAATTCTATCTCCTTTACAATAACATTGAAGAGCGATAGGAACAGTCAAGTTAGAAAAGTGTTTAATTGGAGTAAGGGGAATTATGATGCTATCAGGCAGGAAATTGGAGGCTTAAATTGGAAACAGATGTTCTCAGGGAAAATTATGGAAGAAATGTGACAAATATTCAGGGGATATTTGTGTGGATTTCTGCAAAGGTACGTTCCTATGAGACAGGGAATTTATGGAAGGGTACAGGAACCGTGGTGTACAAAGGCTGTAATAAATATAGTCAAGAAGAAAAGAAAAGCTTACAAAAGGTTCAGAGAGCTAGGTAACATCAGAGATCTAGAAGATTATAAGGCTAGCAGGAAGGAGCTTAAGAAGGAAATTTAGAGAACCAGAAGGGGCCATGAGAAGGCCTTGGCGGACAGGATTAAGGAAAACACCAAGGCATTCTATGAGTATGTGAAGAGCAGGAGGATAAGACATGAAAGAATAGGACCTATCAAGTGTGACAGTGGGAAAGTGTGTACGGAACCAGAAGAAATAGCAGAGGTACTTAATGAATACTTTACTTCAGTATTCACTATGGAAAAGGATCTTGGTGATTATAGTGATGACGGCAGTGGACTGAAAACCTTGAACATGTAGACATTAAGAAAGAGGATGTGCTGGAGCTTCTGGGAAGCATCAAGTTGAATATGTTGCTGGGACCAGATGAGATGTACCCCAGGCTACTGTGGGAGGTGAGGGAGGAGATTGCTGAGCCTCTGGCGATGATCTTTGCATCATCAATGCGGACGGGAGAGGTTCCGGAGGATTGGAGTGTTGCGGATGTTGTTCCTTTATTCATGAAAGGGAGTAGGGATAGCCGAGGAAATTATAGACCAGTGAGTCTTACTTCAGTGGTTGGTAAGTTGATGGAGAAGATGCTAAGAGGCAGGATTTGGAGAGGTATGATATGATTAGGAATAGCCAGCATGGCTTTATCAAGGGCAGGTCGTGCCTTACAAACCTGATTGAATTTTTTGAGGATGTGACTGAACATGTTGATGGAAGTAGAGTAGTAGATGCAGGGTATATGGATTTCAGCAAGGCATTTGATAAGGTACCCCATGTAAGACTTATTGAGAAAGGAAGGAGGCATGGGATCCAAGGGGACGTTGTTTTGTGGATCCAGAACTGGCTTGCCCACAGAAGGCAAAGAGTGGTTGTAGACGGGTCATATTCTGCAGGGAGGTTGGTGACCAGTGGTGTGAGGGATCTGTTCTGGGACCCTTACTCTTGATTTTCATAAATGACCTGGATGAGGAAGTGGAGGGATGGGTTAGTAAGTTTGCTGATGACACAAAGGTTGAAGGTGTTGTGGATAGTGTCGAGGGCTGTCAGAGGTTACAACAGGACATTGATAGGATGCAAAACTGGGCTGAGAAGTGACAGATGGAGTTCAACCCAGATAAGTATGAAGTGGTTCATCTTGGAAGGTCAAATATGGTGGCAGAATTCAGTATTAATGGTAAGACTCTTGGCAGTGTAGAGGATCAGAGGGATCTTGGGGTCTGAGTCCATAGAACGCTCAAAGCAGCTGCACAGGTTGACTCTGTGATTAAGAAGGCATACGGTGCATTGGCCTTCATCAACCATGGGATTGAGTTTAAGAGTCGAGAGGTAATATTGCAGCTATATAGGACCCTGGTCAGACCCCACTTGGAGTACTGTGCTCAGTTCTGGTCGCCTCACTACAAGAAGGATGTGGATACCATAGAAAGGGTGCAGAGGAGACTTACAAGGATGTTGCCTGAATTGGGGAGCATGCCTTATGAAAATAGGTTGAGTGAACTCGGCCTTTTCTCCTTGGAGTGACAGAGGATGAGAGTTGGCCTGATAGAGGTGTATAAGATGAAGAGAGGCATTGATCATGTGGATAGTCAGAGGCTTTTTCCCAGGGCTGAAATGGTTGCCACAAGAGGACACAGGTTTAAGGTGCTGGGGAGTAGGTACAGAGGAGATGTCAGGGGTAAGTTTTTTATGCAGAGAGTGGTAAGTGCTGGAATGGGCTGCCGGCAATGGTGGTAGAGGCAGATACGATAGGGTCTTTTAAGAGACTTTTAGATAGGTATATGGAGCTTAGAAAAATAGAGGGTGTGAGTAAGCTTAGTAATTTCTAAGGTAGGGACATGTTCTGCACAACTTTGTGGACTGAAGGGCCTATAATGTGTTGTAGGTTTTCTATGTTAATGCTGCAGTATCGTTTCTCAGGTAGCAGCAGGGAAAATCTGAAATATCTGATGGAATAGACAGAAAATTATCCATCCTGTACCTTTTAGTAATAAAGTTAGAAAACACTTCACACACAACAGGTGGGACTAGTTGGATTCTTTCCCAGAAGCAGTGATTGATTTCAAAGTCCAGCAAAATTAAAATGAAAGACTGGTGATTTTTTGCAACCAGAAGTATAAGTGGACATGCAATAGATATATGTAAATGGAGTTTTGTCATAATTAAATCTATTCAATGCAGATAAATTTTGAGAAACTAAGAGCACAGATCCTGTTTCTCTGCTCCGATGTTACTATAATTTTGAGCTGAGATAATCAACACAGGCATTTTTGACACCTGACTTCAAACTAACATTGACTATGAATATAAACACTTACAGGGCAAATATTACTGCTTGATGTTTTGATAAAGGTGTCTCAGAAACACACAGATCATAGTAACAACCTGCTTCAGTATTGACACTTTGATAGTGAAATTCCCAAACAATTTCAAGGCGCTGTTAACAGGAAGGAGAGCACATCAATACGCTTTAAAGGGATCATCTACTTTCATGTTGATTATTGACTTCTTCAGATGTTTCTCGGATTCTGCAGTGTTCAGTGATTTATTGTTTCAAGTCACCTCCTCTCTTTTTTATAGCACTAACCATCCTTTAATTGTTTCAGCCCCACTATAGGCCTAGACACCCGGCAATTGCTCTTCCAACCATATCTTAGTATTGTCTTAGTCATGGATGAAACAGACAGAAAATTGGGTGTGGTTACTCACTTTACATTCAGTATGAAATAGACTAATCATGCAATGTTTTCATTGCCACCTGATTTACATGTGTCCAAATAGTGCTTGAAGCCCAGAGCTAAAGACAATTTCGCAAACACTGTACTATAATATGTTGAAAGAAAAATCAGCTGAAGTATTTCACTGATACTGGTTTGTTTTTAAAAGATAGCTTCAACAGTGCATTAGTTTAGACCTTGAAACTGAACTCATCACATGGTAAATTAAGCAGGATACTGCAGCTTTAAAGGAAAAGCCGGATATTTCTCGTTTCAGCTGGAAAAGCTGATCATCTGCTGTGCCTGTGGTGAATAAGATTACAATTTCAGATATAGCATGTTGTACATTAAGAATTACAACTTGTATTATCACAACTCCCAGCAGTATGCAGACAATAACCAGCTCTGCAATAGTGTGAATAGGCATTTTTAAGGTGAGATAAGTCAGGACTAAATCTAAAATAAAATGTTTTTCTTTGATTTTTCAGGAAGGATTTGAAGTATTCATTGTTGATTAAAAAATAATAGATCCTGTTCTCTTTCAGAATTCTTACACTGTCAGCATAAATTGAGAATTACATTAAAATATACAAATGCTCTCAGTCAGATTTAGCAAACAGCTGACTAAAGTTTTTCCTAACAAGTACATTTCACTTTGATGATGGCATTTAGGTCACACTAGTGAGTTATATCGTAGCTCAAAATCACCTGAAACTATTACCTTAACTTTCACAGTATAATAATTAACTGTCCCTGCTGTGTTGTATAAATGTGCCAGCAGGACCCCAGATAAGGAGTGTGTTGAAAAGATATATTCAAGATTATTTAATCTTTTAGAAGACGAATTTCAAATTCAAGTAATAGGCATTTTCAACCATCTGTTATTAAAATAATTAGAGAATAGTAACCAAAAATGAAGCATTTGAACATTAAGAATTTTTTGAGAGTATTCTAAAGAGGGAACTATCAGCAATATTCAGTTTCAAAGTGTTCTAATCACATTTGATGAGTTGAAATTTTGAAAGCATAATCCTTAATGGCCTTGATTGTCCTTGAATTGTCTGTTGTATTTATTTATGTTCTTTTTATCCTGTTAGGCCACCGTAAGTGTTAAGCAATTCTTTGGCAATAGGATCCTAAACAAGAATTAATTGCCTTATTAATAAATGAATGGGGCCTAATACCTACCTCCGGTAATAGCACATGATGCCAAAAACAGATGCCTCTTTCCTAATTTGTGACCACTTCAAGGGCCAAAATGGATACAGTAAAGACCACTGATCTATATCTCCTCTAGCCTGGCATTCAAATGTGATTTCAATACTTCAATATGTTTCCATACAAATAATTGAAAGTCAATCCCTACATAGAATTCACTTTGTGAGATTGGCCAAAAATACAAAATGAACTTTCCTGGAAAATATTCCAGTGTAGAACCAAAAGCCCATTTTAGTGAAAACGAGGTGCAATATGTGAATGTTAAGAATCCCTGGAAGTAGCAGCCAGTCCTCTCAAAAATATTTGAATAGGGTGTCTTGTAACAGAGTCACCAAACTATCTCTGTTGCTTCAGTGTAAATTTTAAATTTTTAAAAATATTAATGTAGAGAGGAACTTTCTGAATGATACTTCTCTCACTTACTCCTCAACAATTTTAACAGCTGCTAGGATAGCTGAAACTGGTCTTCTTCATGAGGTTGAAATTGAGGTCATGAAACTGAAAACTTAATTTTCTAACCCATAAGCTATTTTGTCCATGGTTTGCAGCTAGAACAGCATCTGAAAGGACATAATCAATTGCTTTTTTGGCACTGCTCTTTCTTTGAAGGAGTAGCAGATAGTCATTGAAAATTACAGCACAGAAGGAGGCAACACAACCATGATAGCTTGCCAACTATAAAAGAGCAATTTACTTTTCAGTTTGGGGTGAGGATTTTAGTAAACATCAAAATACTTATAAATGGAATAAGAGATTTTATTCTCTTATCCTTGTGAATAGTAAGCTCCAGAGCCCCAGAAGCTTCTTGATTTAAAAAAAGTGATTCTTTTCATCTGTCTAATCCTTCTACCAATTAATTTAATTTAATGTCCCCTGGTTATTGATGTCTGTGATATGATAAATGGATGCTTTCCTGTCCACATTATCTGGGCCACATAATTTTTACAGCTCAATTAAATCTCTGCTCCACTTCCTCCATTTGAAAGAAAAGAGGAAAGCATAAGAAAATAAGAAAAGAAAGCAGGAATAAGCCACCTATCCCTCCCCAATGAGCCTGTACTTTTATTCATTAAGATCATAAATATTCTGACATTGGCATCATCTCACTTTCCGGTCTGATCAAAATCCCCCTCAATTCTCCTGCTTTGTCTAAAGGTCTCACACACAGAATGCTGAAGGAACTCAGTAGGTCATGCAGCATCAATAGAGAGAAATAGATGTTGCCTGATCTACTGAGCTGAGTTTCAGACTGAGAACCTTCATCAGCATTTTGTGTGCGTTAGTCTGGATTTCTCATCAAGAGAAATATCCCCTCAACATCTACACTTTATAGGCCCTTCAAATTCTAAAATTTGTATAGGATAACATTTAATTCTTTGAAAACCAGTATGTATATGCATGATCAACTCAATCATTCCTCATAAAATTAGCTTTTCAGCCTAAGAATCTGCACTGTCTGTCAGGCAAGTTCTTCCTCAAAGTAGAGATTATATCTGTATACAATGTTCCAGAAATGGTCTCACCAAAATCCTGTTGTGAGACCATTTCTGGAACACTGTATACAGATATATTTCTGCACAACTTAATTTGTACTCCATTCCCCTAAGACCATAAAGAACAAAAGCAGAAGCTGGTTTTTCAGACTCTTGTGCCTGCTTCAGTGTTTAATAAGATTATGACAGATCATATACTTCACTGAACTTCCCCTCACTGAACTAATCTCTCTTATGTTCCTTACTATCCAATAGTCTATCTAACTCTGTCTAGCATATTCTGTGACTATTTGCAGCACTCTTGGTAAAGAATACCAAACAAATCTGGATAAAGGTGTTACTTCTCATCCCGTCATGAATGGTTGACATCATCTTTCCTAAACTGCTCTAGACCTACTCTTAATCTTTTGCTAAACTCTAACACACTAGCCTTGGGGAACGACCATCACTACTTCAGCATAAGATTTTGATGTCTTCTTCAAAAAGGTAATTTTTTATTCTTCTAGACTCAGGATCGTATCAAACTAATCTCTTGTCTGCTGAACAAATTATCTATTCCAGAGACCAACACTCCAGCAGAGAGGCATGCTAATGCATTTGGAGAAGGTTTAAACGGAGTTGGCATGATAAAAGGGCTCAGAGTTGATCTTTAGATGAGAGGTATAGTCACCTAGAGGAAGAAATGTTATTAAATCTAGTAGGTAAAGCAGTATGGCAAATGTGAATAAGGGAACACAAAGCTAAATAACATCTATTTTAATGTAAGGAGTCTTACATGTAAGGTTAACGAACTCAAGGCTTTAATTAACGTGTGGACCCTTGTGGCCATCACGGACACATGACTGAATGATGGGCAGGACTGGTAACTCAGAATCTGAAGATACAACATTTTCATGGTGAAATAGAGGGAATGTGAAAGAGAATTGTACTGATAATCAAGTAATTCATTACTTCATCACTGAGGGACGATATCCCCGAAGGTTCCTCAAATGAAAACATCTGGATAGAAATATAGGAACAGAAAAACATTCTGGCTATCATTTTTCTAGGTGTTTATGACACACTACCTTACAGATAACAGGAGAAGAAGGTGCACATTATCTTTAATCTCATGTGCATCGATTTCCTACAATAGCTTCTTATATGGTACCATATTAAGGGCCTTCAGATCCCCCTCACCAACACTGTCAGAAACAACTCAATAAATGCACATTGACTCTACCCAGTCCTGCTTTTATTTTCTACGTATCCTGCTAACATTTTCTTAATAATAAATTTAAGCATTTTCCTAACTATAACCTCCATCCATGTCTCCAGCAATCTTCCGAAGCAGAAGCAGGTTGTTGTTGATCTTGGTGTCATAATTGCCTCTGAGGTGAATTGCTCTGCATTTGCTCCAAAGTCCCGAATCTTACCAACACACACAAAATGCTGGAGGGGCTCAGCAGGGCAGGACCATCTATGGAGAGAAATAAAAAGTTAATGTCCCTTTATGTATTTTTAATCCAGAGATACACCACGGTAGCTGGCCAATGAGCCTGTGCCATCCATTTACACACATGTGACCAACTAACAAAACAACTCATACGCCTTTGGAATGTGGGAGGAAACTGGAGCACCCAGAGGAAACCCACACAGTCACGGAGAGAACAAGCAAACTCCTCGTAGCGTCGGGAAGTGAACCTGGGTTGCTGGCACTGTAACGGCATTACGCTAAGCAGTGTGTGACAGCGCTGCCTCTTTTGGTCCAAGTCCTTTCATCAGGACTGGAAAGAAAGGAAGAGTAAGCTTGAATAAGAAGGTGGGAGGAGAGGAAGGAGTACAAGCTGCAAGGTGATAGGTGAAGTCGGGAGAGGGGGAAAGAGGGTGGGTGAGGGGTGATAATATGAAAAGCTGGGAGGTGATAGGTGAAAGTAGTAAAGGGCTGAATAAGAAAGAATCTGATAGGAGTGGACCACAGGAGAAAGGCAAAGAGGAGGAGCTCCGCAGGAAGGTGAAAGGCAGGTGAGGAAACTCAAAAGGTTAAGAGGCGAACTAGAGTGGGGAATGGAAAAAGAGAGAAGGGGGGAAGGGGGATAAATTACTTGTCAGAATGGAAATAAGAAACAGAATTAAAATGGGTAGCCTTCAGGAAATCCTGCCGATTGCAGACAAAGCAAACGTGCTTGACGAAGCAATCCCCCAATCTAGTATGTTGGGACTAATCAATGTAAAAGAGGCCTCACCGTGACTGCCAGATACAGATGATGACCCCAGCAGAGTTTCAGGTGAAGTGAGATGGAAGAACTGTTTGTGGCCATTAATGGTGGTGAGCAAGGAGGTGTAAGGGCAGGTGTAACACTTGTCCCATTTGCATCTGTAAGTGCCAGGAGGGAGATCAGTGGGGAGGGATGAATGGACAAGGGAATCACAGAGAAAGCGATCCCTCTGAATGGAGGGAAAGGCAAATCTTACCTAATTGTTGTAACCTATAAACAATACCAGCTTCTCGCCAGAATAGGAAGCACAAGGTTTAACTTTGTCGTAGTATGGTTGAGACAAACATCTCCTTCAAGCTAATAGCCATTGGGTGTGCAAAGAGTGACGGTGCTTTAGAACAATTGGAAGTCCTCTGCAAACCTGAGGATGGTATCCCTGAGTTTGCAGCAGCCTTTCAAATGTCATATTCTCATGTTTCGCAGTGTAAGAGCTCATATCACATCACCAAATCATTTGTTTATCTCACCTCATCTTCTCTTTGTACCATTTACAATTCTGCAGGTCTTCAGCTTTCTCTGAGGTCTCTTTGCATCTTTTTTTTCCAGAAAATAGACTGGCTATCCTTCAATAGTTTCAACTGAAGCAATATTTATATCAGGTTATCCACTCACCCAAGGATATGAGATTGTGCAGTGAAAAACTCTACTTGAAAATAATATTAAATTATTCTTCCATGGTCGGTCAAGCTAAAAACATTCTATAGTATCTGCAGTATGCTGTACACTACATGCATTCCATTAAAGCCAATAGGACTAAAGTTTGAGGGTAGGCTAGAATGCTCTGACACCATTAAACAACACATTTAACACTACAGACCAAGGCTGAGTTTCTAGTTAATGAAAGCAGTAGTATCAGCCATCCATAGTATCTGCTTCCACATTTGGTTCCATGGGTTTAATGAGACCAAATATAGAAAGGGAATGCAAAGGCTACCTCATATAATAGCACCCATTTAGCGCTAACGAACTAGAATAAATTTCTACTCCTTAGAATTTTGCTTTGTAACAAGCTAATCCCTAAAACTTGATCATATGCATTGAGTTTTAATCTGACAGAGTTATCCATATCTTTTCACTCCTTATCTTCATACTTATAGACTTTAGACAGAATGCCCATTCTTTTAAAAGATGATGTTCAGAAAATGTAATGAATTCCGGAGTTTGAAAAGTGAAGGTGTAGTTTCATCAAGTTTAATTCATGTAGCAATATATATTTAAGAATTAAACATCAGTTTGATGTACTAAATTGTTTAAAACGCAGTGAGCTGCTGGGATTCCTTTTTTCAGTTTGTCTATGGGAATTTGCTCTGCTAACAGCATTTATTGTTCTGTAGTACATTTTACTATCACAAAGATAAAATTATATCGTTTAAAAGGAACACTGTGTATTAGTTTGAACAGGTTTGATCCTGGGAATGTTTACTGCTGCAGTAAGTGCAATAGTAAACCTGTTGTGTAGACAGACTGCCGTTTACTGGAATTACCCAATGTGAAGATTCTCATCAGAATTTTCATAATGTGTCATCTTTACCTAGTCCCAAGCATCAGTACAAATTCTTCCATGCAGGTGTTTTATGGTTCATCCAGTGCTAACAATCTAAACCTAATGGTCACAATTTTGCCTTCATGAACCTCTGCAGACAGTTTGTGAACAAAAATATAGATGGAAATCATATTGAACCAATATCAAAGCCTCACCAAATTTCATTATTTACTTTGAATCAGTTAAAGTGTTCTATTGCCTTACAGTCTTCTATTCCCAAGTACAATCTTAAAGATTTTGCATCTCATTTTAGCATCATAACACATTATGCACCAAATCATCCCCAGTAATATCCTTGTGAAACTACACATCTCAAATGACTTGTTGTTTGTTTTGCAGGACGTTGTTTGGTTGTCAGTATCACTTCTTCTGTTGTTAATCTGAGACTGATGGAAGGAATACTGTAGTATCAAAGGTGGATATCATGATCCCACAGCACTTCAAGGAGGAAAGGTAGAAGAATTCTTCCCAGCATTTTGGCCATATTTACTTGTAAGTAACATAACCAAAATAGACTAACTTATTTCAATACCATGAATTTTGCAAATCAGAAGCTTGATGCAAAGTTAACCCTTCATTATCTTAATAAAAGTTAGAAATGAAATACATTTAATTTTAAATAGAAATGGATAGGATAGGCTGGAACAAAAGGGAAAGTCAATGACAGATTGAATGACACAAGTGCTAAAAGAGACTAGAAAAAGGTATTATGGTGTAATTAGGATAAGATGAATAATATGTGAAATACAAGAAGGGGGATGTGAGAGGAAGATAAGGGAAAAAGGATGGGAATGTAAAATAGAATATTGGAATGGCTGGACATCTGAAACTCATTGCTGAGTCTCAAAGGCTGAGATCTGAAAAATGAGAAGATAAAGTTGTGTCTTTATGTTTATGTCAGCCTTCTCTGGAACAGTGTGGCAGGCCAAGGAAAGAGAGGTCAGAACAGGAGTGTGATGGATGATGAAAGTGACAGCCACCTGGAAGATCAGGTTCAGCCTTGCAAAGCAGTCACCAATCTCTAATGCAATCTATATATGCTGGAAATAAGACCATAAAATGTAGGAGCAGAATTAGGCCATTTGGTCCTTTGAGTCTGCTTTGAGCCATGGCTGGTCTATTTACCTCTCAGCCTTCTTCCTATTTCCCTTCATGCCCTGACAAATCAAGAATCTATCAATCTCTACCTTAAATATAACCAGTGACTTGGCCTCCACAGTTGCCTGTGGCAACGAATTCCACAGATTCACCATTCTTTGGCTGAAGAAAATTCCGAGCTGTTCAGGCAGTTCTCTGAAGTGAGAAACAGTTAGCATTTCAGAGTGAAGAATTTCTTCAGAACAGGTAAAATTTAGAAAATGCACAGGTTTTTATGTTGAGAGTACAGGGAAATGTTTAAGAGAACAAAGAAAATGGCTGTGATAAGATGCAGAAGACAAAAAGCAGAGTAATTGCAGAAGTGAGTTTGGTAATCATTAATAATAAGAAGGGAAACAGAAACTACAGAGGGAAAACAAGGTAAAAAAGACAAATGGGCTTCATTTTCCATGTTCAAGAATGCTGGCATAGTGGTTAGTGCAACACTATTTACAGCTCGGGGAGCCGGAGTTTGGGCTTCAATCATGGCATCTCCTGTAAGGAGTTAGTCCATCTTCCCCATGGAATGCGTGGGTTCCCTTTGGCTGCTCCAGTGTCTCCCCACAGTTTAAAGACATACCAGTTAGTAGATTAATTGTTCATTGTAAATTGTCCCATGATTAGGATATGGTTAAATTGGGGGCTAATGGTGTCACGGCTCAAAGTGCCAGAAGATCCTATTCTGTGCTGACTATTTAAATTAAAAAAATCTAGTCACCATTTTTTCACCCCCACCCCCTCTACATACCTGCCTGCCTTTTCGATATACAATGTGTATCCATGGATGTTAATTTCCCAGCTCTACTCCTCTTTCAGCCACGACACAGTGAAGTCCACATCATCATACCTGCCAATCACTAACTGTGCTGCAAATTCATCTACTTTATTTCATATACTGAGTGCATTCATTGGAGGGTATTCAGATGAGGTTTACGAGAATGATTCTGGGAATGAAAGGGTTACCATATGAGGAGCATTTGATGGTTCTGGGCATGTACTCACTAGAATTCAGAAGAATGAGGGGGGAATTTCATTGAAATCTATTGAATGTTGAATGTCCTCAATAGAATGGACTTGGAGAGGATGTTCCCTATGCTGGATGTGTCTAGCACTAGAAAGCACAGCCTGAGAATAGAGGGGCGTCCATTTAGAATGGAGATGAGGAGGAAGTTCTTTAGCCAGAGAATAATGACTCTGTGAATTTCATTGCCACAGGTGGCTGTGGAGGCCAAGTCATTGAGTATATTTAAGGCAGAGGTTGATAGATCCTTGACTAGGCCAGACATGAAGGGTCATGGGGAGAAGGCAGGCAAAAGGGGCTGAGAGGGAAATAGATCATCTATAATGAAATGGCAGAGCAGACTCGATAGGCCAAAATTCTGCTCCTATATCTTCTGCTCTGGGCAGAGGGTGTTTGCCTATATTCAGTACTGGGTTAAAGGTGACCTAAAAATCAGCACAGAACCTCAGACCCATCTTTCTTGGCTAATGGGATCATTGACATTGCCCATGGGCACCAGTCTAACTTTGATAGAACTCCTTCAACCCCCACGTGATCTAGCTCATTGGCAACTTTACCATGAATGGCATAAGGATCCTGATGGGCTTTGCAAAACTCGGGTGTGGTAATTTCACTTAACACTATTTTACCCTTGATATGTTTGAGCATTTTTGTGCCATCCCTGAATACTGCTGTGGTATCATCCTGCCCCTTTCTTAATTCACTGTCAGCTGACTCTGTTGTACGGGTTTGGCATGCACATGGTGGATGAATCTCCAATCAAGTTGTAGTTTTCTCAGCCACTCATGTCCCTGCAGTGCTAGTACTCATTGCAATCACACGTATCTATCTTTCTGATGTAGCCAGTCATTTCTGCTCTTATTATTTATGATTATTATCGCCTGGTACTCTGTTTATGGACCTATGAATTTGTCCATTTTCTGCCTTTTAAAAAACTTGACAGTCTCTTTTTCCAAATAAACCATGTACTACACTTTTATTAAACTTGAACATCTTGCTCTGCTTCAACAGGTAGGAAGTCATCTTTGGTTCAATTAAAACTTACTTGTCACCACCGTTATGTTTTGTAACTCCGAAACATAAAATTAATTGAATGAAAGTACAGAGCTAGGAATAAGTTTTGTACTCTTGTTTCGTTTTACTTTAAGTGAGACAGACACAGATGATCTGCCGGCATGATAACGAACTGTATGCCATTTGCATACTTTTACATATAACCCATAATGAATTATGTAAACAACAATGTTGCTGTTTAATGCTTAATTGAATAATATATTGTGGCACTCTGTGGGCATGGTCGACAGCCCTCCTGAGCCAAGGCTATTTATTGTTCTTGTTTCAAAATGCATTTAAAACAATTATGGTGGGATGTTCAAGTTTATCAATTGTAACATTTTATCGTGGGTTATACAATTAATCACGAGTGTTTGTGTGTCACCCTGACTGAAACCAGGGTGTGTAATAAATACCTCCCCTGTCTGTATGAGACTGAGTTGTTTCTCTACTTGGGTCATATCACACACTCTGTTGTTGTGATTGTCACAATAAAGACGTCAGTTGAGATAAACAAGCATTTCTCGTCTAGCATCATGGATCAAATGCTCACCACATTGTTGTCAGGAGTGGGGTTGGAAATTGGCTGCAAGATTGAGGAGCTTCTATGTCGGATGGAGCACCTTAACGTCTGGGAAATAAGTCGAGGCACCAAGCAGTATGCCTCCCCAACACCCCTGGGCCAAGTTCCTGAAGATGTGACACCAACCTGGAGGGAGGACCTGGGAATCAAGCATTGTACCTTCCCAGGGAACCCTGAGAGGGCGAGCATTCCCAGGCTCCCCAACCCTATGGATAAATGCCACAAAGTCCATCCTAAAGCTCCCCAGATATAAAGGTACCATTTGCCTGGAGTCTTACCTGGTACATCAAACTTGCCACATAACACAACAGATGGAGCACCACCAAGACGATAGTGCAGCTTTCCTGGTGCTGGAGGGGGATGCCCGTGGGCCCTTCTCAACCTAATGCCAACAGAACAACGTGACTATAGGGCCTTCATAGTAGCTTTCGAGCAGAGGCCATTGGAGGATGCAATGAGGAAAGAACAGGGCAACAGATGGCACTGTGTGGGAGAAAGCCTGAGGGCATTCACAGCAGATCTCAGCCACTGTGCTCAGCATAGCTGTCCTCAGTTCCCTCCCGTTGTCCAGGAAGAGCCTGCCCTCAACACCTTTGTAAAGATGCTGATGCCAGAGGGCCTTCGGCAGCATGTTTGCTTGACATCACGATCATCACTGGACAAGGCGCCGGCAGAGGCAGAGAGGGCAGAAGCAATTTTAGCCCCCCAAGGTGCTCCAATGTTGCCCCACACACCGTGAGCCCAGGCCTTTGTCACCGAGGTGGAGGAGGAAACTATTGAGGAGAAGCCCATGAGACAAATCTGGCCAATGCTGCTGTGTGCCACGAGTTGATCTCTAGTACCAGTGTGGAAGGCATGCCCTGTGGTCCAGGACCATCCCACACCAACGCTACATCACAGTCTAGTGCAGCCATCGGGAAACTGAGTGCTGAGTGGACGGTGCCTCCTGAGACCTCCAGCAGAATCCCTCCACTGTCGCCTCTCTGGGTGGACCATTTGGGTGAAAAGCAAGGCGTATACATGAGCTGCACGGTTGAGGGCATCAGATGCCAAGTGTTGGTGGACATGATGTCAACCATCACCATCATCTGTCAGGGTGTCCTCCTCAACACGGACCTGCCTGGGTGGACAACGGTGGCGGTTCAGTTGGCTACGGTCACCAGCAACTGTGTGGTGATGAGAAGGAAGAGGTGACTGCACATCATACCGGGGAAACCACAGGGGAAAACCACGAGGTGCGGCTAACCAACATCCGGGACTCCTACATCATTGGCCTGGACTTGCTGTCCCGCTGGGG
Organism: Mobula hypostoma; assembly: GCF_963921235.1. Taxonomy (NCBI): domain Eukaryota; kingdom Metazoa; phylum Chordata; class Chondrichthyes; order Myliobatiformes; family Myliobatidae; genus Mobula; species Mobula hypostoma. The sequence continues at coordinate 103,204,857 of NC_086106.1, read as the reverse complement.
GAGGGGGGGGTGCCTTGTGGATGTAACACTCTACCTCAGTGCTGAAGCCATGTCTTTCCAGCCGGGCAGCCCCAGAAAGCGTACCCGGCAGGCACAGCAACAACCACTACCGGTCTCACAGTGGGCCGCCACAGTGCAGCACTGCGGGTCGCAGTGGCCCAACGCAACACATTGGAAGCAGGGGCAAGCGGCGATGGTGATGGTTCAGGTGGCAGACGGCAGCGAGGTAGACCTCCCCGCCATTGACCAGCAGCTGCGCAGTGAGCAATCCCATGCTTGCCCAGGTGAGAGGACAGCAGAGTGTGGAACAGTGGCCGGAATAGACAGGGGTCTCCACCCTGAATCCGGAGTCCAAAGCCCCTGGAATTTAGAAAAATGTGGACGGATCTCATTGAACTCAACCAAATGTTGAAGAACTAGATACGGTGGATGTGGAGAGGATGTTTCCTGTAGTGGGGGTATCCAGAACCAAAGGGCACAGCCTCAAAATTGAGGGGCAACCCTTTAGAACAGAGGTAAGAGGATTTTTTTTAGCCAGAGAGTAGCAAATCTGTGGAATGCTCTGCCACAGACTGCAGTAGAGCTCGTCTGTATGTATATTTAAGGAGGAAGTTGATCGTTTCCTGATTGGTCAAGGCACCATAGGATATGGCGAGAAGGCAGGTGTATGGTGTTGAATAGGATCTGGGAATCAGCCATGATGGAATGGCGGAGCAGACTTGAAGGGCTGAATGGCCTAACTCAGCTCCTATGTCTTTCAGTCTTATTCTCATTAGGTCATGCTGGAAATGCGCAATGGGTTGCTGTTCCAGTAGTGGGTTCTCCAACAACAACAGACATCTTCTGCAGCTGGTGGTGCCACAGTCAGTGCACGGGCTTGTGTGGGCTGGTCATTTCAGGGCTGCAGAGACATTGAGAAAGCTGTGCGAATGCTTCTATTGGCCTGAGTACAGGCAGGATGTGGAGCTGTTCGTGCACTGCTGCGTCGCTTGCCCGTCCCAGAAGGGGCCGAGCCGCCAGTCTAGGGCGCCAATGCAGCAATGCATGGTGGTGGCATCAGTATGGGTCTACAGACCTTCCCGGAAGGTGGAACCACCCGCAAGCTTGGAAGCCGTAGAAGGTGCCGGGAGAGGTGCTTGACCGCATCTCTGATGTGGTATACCAGGTGCGGTTGCCTGACCGGATGGAGGCAGATGGGCTGCTGAGACCACTGGCACCGTATTGGCCCTCGGCTACCACCAACCCAGCAAGGCTGAAGGAAGGAAGTGACACGGGCCTGCCTCTTGTCTCACTTAACAGCGCCTCCCCTGGGGGGATCTACAGACAACCCACCCCCCCCCCCACGTGCTGCAAGTGGCGTCATCAACCACCACCAGGACTTTTGGATTTTGTTGTGGACTCTGGGGGTGCCGGGGACGTTTGACCCCTCAGGTAGTGCTCCGACAGCGTGGTTGACAGTCTGCCCCAGCATTCCTAGTGGCCAGTGCTATTTATTGTTCTTGTTTTAAAATGCACTCATGGGATTATGGTGGAATGTTCAAGTTCATTTATTGTTACGTCTTAGCTTGGGTTATACAGTTATTCACTTGTGTGTTATTGTGTCACCCTGACTGTAACCAGGTATGTAATAAATACCTCTCCCCCCCCCCATCTGTCTGAGACTGAATGGGCTCTCAACTCAGGACACAGCGTACTTTCTGTTTTTGTGCTTGTCGCAATAAAGACATCATTTAAGATATCTCAACTATCATCATGAACTAAATGCTTGCAATAATATTTACAATATTACTCAAATATTACTGAAATATTAAACATGCAACATCATTGCCTTTCCAATCATGATAAAGAGTCTCAGCCTGAAACATCGCCTGTTTATTCATTTTGATAGATGTTGCCTCACTTGCTGAATTCCTCCTGCATTTTGTGTGTGCTGCAATCAGATTACACAATGTTTTGATACGAAAACCATGAGAGCTTAAGACATACGAGCGTAATTGGGCCATTTGGCCCATCAAGTCTATTCAACCATTCAATCATGGCTGATTTATTATCTCTCTTCACCATATTCTCCTACCTTCTCCACATTACATTTGATACCCTTACTAATCAAGAACCTATCAAACTCTACTTTAAATATACCCAACATACATCAAAGTTGCTGGTGAACGCAGCAGGCCAAGCAGCATCTGTAGGAAGAGGTGCAGTCGACGTTTCAGGCCGAGACCCTTCGTCAGGACTAACTGAAGGAAGAGTGAGTAAGGGATTTGAAAGTTGGAGGGGGAGGGGGAGATACAAAATGATAGGAGAAGACAGGAGGGGAGGGATGGAGCCAAGAGCTGGACAGGTGATAGGCAAAAGGGGATACGAGAGGATCATGGGACAGGAGGTCCGGGAAGAAAGACAAGGGGGGGGGTGACCCAGAGGATGGGCAAGAGGTATATTCAGAGGGACAGAGGGAGAAAAAGGAGAGTGAGAGAAAGAATGTGTGCATAAAAATGAGTAACAGATGGGGTACGAGGGGGAGGTGGGGCCTTAGCGGAAGTTAGAGAAGTCGATGTTCATACCATCAGGTTGGAGGCTACCCAGACGGAATATAAGGTGTTGTTCCTCCAACCTGAGTGTGGCTTCATCTTCACAGTAGAGGAGGCCGTGGATAGACATGTCAGAATGGGAATGGGATGTGGAATTAAAATGTGTGGCCACTGGAAGATCCTGCTTTCTCTGGCGGACAGAGCGTAGATGTTCAGCAAAGCGGTCTCCCAGTCTGCGTCGGGTCTCGTCAATATATAAAAGGCCACATCGGGAGCACCGGACACAGTATATTACCCCAGTCGACTCACAGGTGAAGTGATGCCTCACCTGGAAGGACTGTTTGGGGCCCTGAGTGGTGGTAAGGGAGGAAGTGTAAGGGCATGTGTAGCACTTGTTCCGCTTACACGGATAAGTGCCAGGAGGGAGATCAGTGGGGAGGGATGGGGGGGACGAATGGACAAGGGAGTTGTGTAGGGAGCGACCCCTGCGGAATGCAGAGAGAGGGGGGGAGGGAAAGATGTGCTTAGTGGTGGGATCCCGTTGGAGGTGGCGGAAGTTACGGAGAATAATATGTTGGACCCGGAGGCTGGTGGGGTGGTAGGTGAGGACCAGGGGAACCCTATTCCTAGTGGGGTGGTGGGAGGATGGAGTGAGAGCAGATGTACGTGAAAATGGGGGAGATGCATTTAAGAGCAGAGTCTATAGTGGAGGAAGGGAAGCCCCTTTCTTTAAAAAAGGAAGACATCTCCCTCGTCCTAGAATGAAAAGCCTCATCCTGAGAGCAGATGTGGCGGAGACGGAGGAATTGCGAGAAGGGGATGGCGTTTTTGCAAGAGACAGGGTGAGAAGAGGAATAGTCCAGATAGCTGTGAGAGTCAGTAGGCTTATGTAGACATCAGTGGATAAGCTGTCTCCAGAGACAGAGACAGAAAGATCTAGAAAGGGGAGGGAGGTGTTGGAAATGGACCAGGTAAACTTGAGGGCAGGGTGAAAGTTGGAGGCAAAGTTAATAAAGTCAACGAGTTCTGCATGCGTGCAGGAAGCAGCGCCAATGCAGTCATCGATGTAGCGAAGGAAAAGTGGGGGACAGATACCAGAATAGGCACGGAACATAGATTGTTCCACAAACCCAACAAAAAGGCAGGCATAGCTATGACCCATACGGGTGCCCATAACTACACCTTTAGTTTGGAGGAAGTGGGAGGAGCCAAAGGAGAAATTATTAAGAGTAAGGACTAATTCCGCTAGACGGAGCAGAGTGGTGGTAGAGGGGAACTGATTAGGTCTGGAATCCAAAAAGAAGCGTAGAGCTTTGCCTCCAACTTTCACCCTGCCCTCAAGTTTACCTGGTCCATTTCCGACACCTCCCTCCCCTTTCTAGATCTTTCTGTCTCTGTCTCTGGAGACAGCTTATCCACTGATGTCTACTATAAGCCTACTGACTCTCACAGCTATCTGGACTATTCCTCTTCTCACCCTGTCTCTTGCAAAAACGCCATCCCCTTCTCGCAATTCCTCCGTCTCCGCTGTATCTGCTCTCAGGATGAGGCTTTTCATTCTAGGACGAGGGAGATGTCTTCCTTTTTTAAAGAAAGGTGCTTCCCTTCCTCCACTATCGACTCTGCTCTTAAACGCATCTCCCCCATTTCACGTACATCTGCTCTCACTCCATCCTCCCACCACCCCACTAGGAATAGGGTTCCCCTGGTCCTCACCTACCACCCCACCAGCCTCCGGGTCCAACATATTATTCTCCGTAACTTCCGCCACCTCCAGCGGGATCCCACCACTAAGCACATCTTTCCCTCCCCCCCCCTCTGCATTCCGCAGGGATCGCTACCTACACAATTCCCTTGTCCATTCGTCCCCCCCATCCCTCCCCACTGATCTCCCTCCTGGCACTTATCCGTGTAAGTGGAACAAGTGCTACACATGCCCTTACACTTCCTCCCTCACCACCATTCAGGGCCCCAAACAGTCCTTCCAGGTGAGGCATCACTTCACCTGTGAGTCGACTGGGGTGATATACTGTGTCCGGTGCTCCCGATGTGGCCTTTTATATATTGACGAGACCCGACACAGACTGGGAGACCGCTTTGCTGAACATCTACGCTCTGTCCGCCAGAGAAAGCAGGATCTCCCAGTGGCCACACATTTTAATTCCACATCCCATTCCCATTCTGACATGTCTATCCACGGCCTCCTCTACTGTGAAGATGAAGCCACACTCAGGTTGGAGGAACAACACCTTATATTCCGTCTGGGTAGCCTCCAACCTGATGGCATGAACATCGACTTCTCTAACTTCCGCTAAGGTCCCACCTCCCCCTCGTACCCCATCTGTTACTCATTTTTATGCACACATTCTTTCTCTCACTCTCCTTTTTCTCCCTCTGTCCCTCTGAATATACCTCTTGCCCATCCTCTGGGTCACCCCCCCCTTGTCTTTCTTCCCGGACTTCCTGTCCCATGATCTTCTCGTATCCCCTTTTGCCTATCACCTGTCCAGCTCTTGGCTCCATCCCTCCCCCTCCTGTCTTCTCCTATCATTTTGCATCTCCCCCTCCCCCTCCAGCTTTCAAATCCCTTACTCATTCTTCCTTCAGTTAGTCCTGACGAAGGGTCTCGGCCTGAAACGTCGACTGCACCTCCTCCTACAGATGCTGCTTGGCCTGCTGCGTTCACCAGCAACTTTGATGTATGTCGCTTGAATTTCCAGCATCTGCAGAATTCCTGTTGTTTGCCTTTAAATATACCCAATTGTTTGGCCTCCACAGCTGTCTCTGGCAATGCATTCCATGGATTCACTACCCTCCTGGTGAAAGAAATTCCTCGTCATTACTATTCTAAAGAATTGACCTTTTATTCTGAGGCTGTGACCTCTTAGATAAGGGGCCCAGAACTACTCACAATACTTCAAGTGCAGCCTGACCAATGCCTTTTGAAGCCTCAGCTTTACATCTTTGCTTTATTGTTCTCGTCTTCTCAAAGTGAATGTTAGCATTGTAATTGCCTTTCTTACCACCGACTCAGTCTGCAAATTAACCTTCAGTGCTTTCTGCACTAGGACTCCCAGGTCCCTTTGCACCTCTGATTTCTGAATTTTCTCCCCATTGAGAAAATAGTGTATGTCATTATTCCTTCTGCCAAAATACATGAACATATGCTTCCCTGCATTATGTTCCCATCTGCTATTTGTTTGTCCATTTTCCTAATCTGTCTAAGATCTTCTATAGATCCCCTGCTTCCTCAACACTACCTCTTCCTCCACCAATCTTCATATCATCCGCCTATTGTGACAGTCGAAAGCCTTTGTGTTCCAGGATTCGGACTTAATGACTGCTTTGCTGACGACATGGAGCACTTACACTTTCTCATTTAGACCTGCAAGCCTCAGGCACAATTAAAATGTCATAGTGCAGGCTATTGAAACATTGAATATCTGTTTCATTGCCTTTGTTGGCCTAGAAGCAACCTTCCATACTGGCAAGTAAGGATATAAAGAATAATAATGACATACTACATCCTGCACAGCTATACAGTAAAGAGGACAATAGGTAGTGAAAAGTAGTCGTCTGATTTTCAGATGAGAATGTACAGGAGATGGAAGAGCAAGAGAACGATGAAGGTGGGAAGCATCTGCTTTACTGTACTACCAGAGATGTATTAATGTTGTGAAGATTCACCAGATGTAAAAGATAGACTTTCTCTCCTTGAATTGCACTTCTATTATTAGAACAAGCCATTCATTTCATTTTGTACTAAGCTACTCCTCAACTATTCATTTATCTATTGCACCTCTGCTCAATGACATTCACTGTGAATAAAGGACAAGATGATTCTGTGAACCTAATACTGGGTGAAACTTGCAACCAACATGCTCATTATTATTCTCGGCCTGAAACGTCGACTGCGCCTCTTCCTATAGATGCTGCTTGGCCTTCTGCGTTCACCAGCAACTTTGATGTGTGATGCTCATTATAAGGCATTACAAAAGATTAGCATTGGGAACGTAACACTTTGTCCAAAACAGGTGCCTGAAGAGCCCCACCTCAAAGTTTCAGCAACAGCTTCTTCCCACTGCTGCCAGGTTCTTGAAACAACTCGAAGAACCATCACAGTGTCTCAATCTATATTTTTCTATGTTTATTACTTTATTTATCTGGCATACATAATTGAATAATTTATGTTAACTTAAGTTCATGATAACTTCTGCATTTGTATCCTTGTCCTGTAAATACCGTGGGCTGCTGGTGCAAAAAGCTTCTTTTCATGGCATTTATACCCTCTGTGCGTATGTCTATAAAACAATACATTTGAACTCTCAACTGAAAACTCTTGTTTAATTAAAGCAATTGGAGGTGTAATTTTTTTTTGGACCTACAACTACATTTACACAGGCAATCATGTATGACTTTAGTCGGAATATAGATAAGTTTTTCAGATCAAAAGAACATAAGAAACAGGGACAAGAAAGGGCTATTTGGTTGCACCAAGTGTCCTGCACTGTTCAATACCTTGGTGTCAATTACCTGCAGTACCACATATCCTTGTTCACTTTACATCTAAAAATCTATTATTCCTGTCTTGATTATATTCAGTGACAGAGCCTCCACAATTTTTTGGGTAGAAAATTTGAGAACCATATTTCCCTCTGAATGAAGGAACTTCTACACATCTCTTTTCTGGATAGTCGACATAATATTCTGAGATTGTAAGCCCCACCCAGGGGAAATAACAGCCCTGTATGTGCCCTGCCCAGCTCCATGTGAGTATTTCAATGAGACCACCATAAGCAAAATGCTGGAGGAACTCAGCAGGTCCAGCAGCATATGTGGAGAGGAATTAACAGTCAACATTACGATTGCTTATTCCTCTTCATAGATGCTGCTTGAGCTTCTAAATTTCCCCAGCATTTTGTATGTGTTGCTCAAGATTTCCAGTGATTGCAGAATTACTTACGTCAATGGGGTCATATCTCATTATCTCTAAATGTAAATACATATCGGCCTTTCTGCTTATACTCAACTCTTTTGTTGACTCAGTAATCAATCTTTGCCGTACACTCAACATTGGAAATATTCTCTTCATTTGGTGTGGGGTTTGGGTCTGCATTAATGTCCTTTGTGCTAATATCATACTCTGTGGATTTTGTTAATCTGGGTCACTGAGATAAAGAACGCACCTGGTGCTCTGAACCAGTAACTGAGGGGCAAGATAGATGGTCGGATGTGTCCTAGAGTGTGGTTGGAGTGTAAGAGGTGATGGTTATAGTGGAATGAATTGAACAACAAGGTTGATTCGGAACATCAGTATTCAGATATATCATGGGCAGCATAGTAGTGTAGCAGCTGGCATAACACTTTACAGCACCTGTATTCGGGGTTCATTACCCACCTCTGTTTGTAAAGAGTTTGTTTGCACCCCTGTGACTGCATTGGTTTCCTCCAGGTGCTCCGGTTTCCTCGTGCATTCCAGAGTCACATGCGTTAGTAAGCAATCTCACGGGCGACCTAACTTGACAGCTGTGATAGGGCTTGAATGCTATCATCTCCTGCCAAGTAAAATCAAGCAATGTACGTGACAATATGGTTTTACTCCCAGAGAAACTCAATGCCTTTCGTGCTCGCTTTCAATGAAAATAAAACACAGTAGCACTTTCATGAACTCCATAGTACCTAACGTCCCTGTGATTTCAGTCTTTAATCCTTCCATGAACCCACAGAAAGCATTTGGCTCAGACCCTGTACCTGGCTGAGTACTGAAGACCTCTGCAATTCAACTGGATGGGGTGTTCACTGATAACTTTAACCCCTCAGTCAACAGTCTGAGGTGCCCAAGATTAATGTGGTAACCTGCTTCAATGACTATCATCCAGTAGCATTTATCTCCACTGTGATGAGGTACCTGAGAGGTTGGTGTTGAAACATATCAACTCCTGCCTGAGGAGCGACTAAGATCCATTCGAATTTGTCCACCGTCACAACAGGTCTACTGCAGATGCTACTTCATTGGCTCTTCACTCATACCCTGGAACACCTAGACAATGAAGATGCATACATCAGGATGTTCTTCATTGACTACAGTTCTCCATTCAACAATATCATTCCCTCAAAACTGACTAATAAGCTCCAGGACCAAGGCCTCAATAACTCTTTGTGCAGTTGAATCTTTGATTTCCTCTCTTGCAGTCCAGAGTCAGTTTGGATTGGCAACAACATCTCCTGTACAATTACCATCGGCACAGTTCCACCACAAGACTGGGTGCTCAGCCCCCTGCTCTACTTGCTTTCTGTCTATGACTGTAAGGACAAGTACAGCTCCGTTACCATACTTAAGCTTGCTGACAACACCACTGTCAACGGCCAAATTGAAGATGGTGATGAATCAGCATATAAGAGGGCGATTGAAAACCTGGCTAAATGGTGCCACAGCAGCAACCTCTCACTCAATATCAGCAAAACCAAAAAGCTGACTATTGACTGAGGAAACTGAGGAGGAAACTAGGGGTGCTTGAGACAATCTCCAACAAGGAATCTGAAGTGAAGAGAAGCAGCAACTTCAAATTTCTCTGTGTTATTGTTTCAGGTTGGGTTGCCAGCCATGTCTGTCCTGGGTCCAGCACGTAAATGCCATTACAAAGAAGGCACACAGCGCCTCTACCTTCCTAGAAGTTTGCAAAGATTCAGCATTTCATCTAAATTTTTAAAAACTTCTGTCAATGCATGATGGAGAATATACTGACTGGTTGCATCACAGCCTGGCATGGAAGCACCAAAGCCCTTGATAGAAGGACCTGCAAGGAGTAATAGATAGAGCCCAGCCCATCACAGGTAAAGTCCTCCTCACTTTCGAGCATATCTACAAGAAGCACTGTCGCAGGAAAACAGTGTCAGTCATCAAGGATCCCCACCTTATTGGCCACGCCCTTTTCTCGCCGTTTCCATCAGTAGGAAGGTACAGGAGACTCAAGTCCCACAGCACCAAGTTCAGGAAGAGCTACTACCCCTCAACCATCAGTCTCTTGAACCAGAGTAGATAAATCCACTCACTCCAATACTGAACAGATTCCACAACTTATGGACTCACTTTCAAGGATTCTACAATACTACTTATTTATTTATTTATTATTATAACTTTGCTTTTTTTCTTTTTGTACTTGCACAATTTGTTGTTTTCTGTACATTGGTTGTTTGTCCGTCTCAGCTGTGCGCTTCAGTTCTTCATTGATTATTTTATGTTTCTTTGTATTTACTGTGAATGCTAACAAGAAAATGAATCTCAGGGTAGTATATGGTGACATATTTGTACTTTGTTAATAAATTAACTTTGAACTCTGAACTCTGTAATTGTGGCATGCAATGTTAGCACAGGAAGCATGATGACACTTGTGGGCTGCCCCCAGCACATCTTTGAGCTGTGTTGGACATTGATGCAAATGATACATTTCATTTAATTCCACTTCAGTGACCTGAAAAATGGTCTTGGCCTGAAACGTAGACGGTTCATTCATTTCCCTATATGCTGCCTGACCTGCAGAGTTCCTCCAACATTTTGTGTGTGTTGCTTTGGATTTCCAGCATCTGCAGAATTTCTCATATTTACGACACAATTCACTGCATGCTTGGATGTTTTTATGTTCATGTGACAAATAAAGCTAATGTTTCTATACGTAGTTAATCTTCATCTTTATTCTGAAGCAGCCTTTAAAAGTCTACAGTTACCCTGCTAATTTAAGTCATGGTCAGGGAATTGTTCGATACATTATTAATAGAATGGTTCTGGTAGGTCACTGAACTCAATAAATTACAATGCCAAAGTTTGCTTTTCAATTAATTTCGACTGCAAGAAAGTTTTAACAATGAGAAGTAAAACAAGTTGTAACTGCAATAACAAGATGAAAAATTATTGTCAGTTTTTTTCTTGCTGAATACATTTCCTTTCCCTACCTGTTGTTCAAATAAAAATCCACTTGGCACAGTTCCTCTCATAATGGAACACATGGACTATGGTGCTGGTACGTAAACTCTGACACCCCTTATTTTTATATTCTTTGCACTGTAACCCCTTCTGTTGTGTATTTATTATATTGGTCATATTTGAGTAATCTTGTATATATATTGTTTGATTAAGCATTGTTTGTTTAAGTAATTCATTATGGGTTATATGTATAAATACATGAATTACATACACCATTGGGCCACCACGTGATATGTGCACACTCGCTTAAGGTAACGACGAAGTAACACCCATGCTTTGGATTCCTGTACCTTCATTTGAATTAGTTCAATGCTTTGAAGTTACAAAACATAACACTTTCCATTACCTAAGAATTAAATTGCACAGTAACATCCAGGTCAGACGTGGTATTCAAGTCAATGCCACAGGTCCAATAACGTTATGCCCTCCACAGGCATTGTGATAGCAACTCTTCTGCAGGATGATGAGAATGTTGAAAGCTGTGGCACTCTGTGTTCCAGATCACTCATCTGGTAAGCCTTGTTTTTAAATATGGATCTTTACTTTCTGTTAAGCATTTTGCAATATTCATTTAACTAAAACGTCCATCTTATTACAGTACTGTCAACAGGAAACATATCAGGTCTCAGTTGAAATGATATTTATGCCATAAGTGGATTCAGCATAATGTAACTTTGATTAAGCTATTCAACTGCATCCACTTACAAATATTGGAGCTGGCAGATCCCAATTTGCATTCAGTCCCTAAGTTGTGAATAACAAGCACACTATCAAAAGAGAGACCGGTGCAGCAGTGATTAAGTACGGCAGATCAGAACCCACTTCTGTGTCTCATGTGAACTAATACAGCCAAAGGTTCTGGTGCCTTGGGTGTAAGGAACTGCAATGCTAAATCAGAAAATTCCACAGATAACAAAAACAGTAACAACAGATCACCAAAAAAACTAGCACTTATAAAGCAACTTTATCAAAGCGAAGTGCCCCAAGGAGCAGCACTGGAACATCATCAACAAAAAAAAAATCAATAGCAACACACTTACTAAGATATTAGAGAAGGTGACCAAAACATTTGCGGAAGAAAGCAAGAAGGCAAGGTGATTTAAGGAAGGAATTGCAGGGATGGGTGTCTGGTAGCTCTGATTAAGATCACACAAAATAGAAAGATTAAATTTACAGATGAGTAAGAGGTCAAAATGGGGGTAACACAGGGATAGCTAGGCATTGTAGGGCAGGAGAAGATTGCAGAAATATCAAAGGTCAGGCTATGGGAGGTTTTAAAAATACCACTGCCTGTTAGCAAGTGCAGGGCTGATGGGTGAATGGAACAAGTTAAGATGTGGGTAGATTTGGATGAATCCTCGTTAATGAAGGGCAGAATGATGCTGATAAGTCAGCAAAACATGGGAATAGTGAATTAATGGAAAAGGTAGTGGTGAAACTGAATGATAGATAGGGTTAGAAATGATTGATCTTAGTGAAAGAGTAGATATGATCCAAAGCTCCGGTGATACGGGTGAGCAGGACTGTGATCCATCTGGTTTAACTTCAGGCAACAAGCTTAACAGGCCAGTCAGTGTCTCAAGTGAGGGTGATGGAAAGAGGGTTGCAGATGTGGAGGTTGGAGCAGTTCCTCCTCGTCCAAAGAAAGACCAACAGATTAAAAATCCAGCTACTGCCTCATGCACTCAGTGGCCACTTTAAACGGTACACCTGTGCACTAGTTAGTTAATACAATTTTCTAATCAGCTAATCATGTTGTGGCAACTCAATGCATAAAAGCATGTAGATAAGGTCAAGAGGTTCAGTTGTTGTTTAGACTAAACAACAGATTAGGAAAGAAATATGACTTAAGTGACTTTGACTGTGGAATGATTATTGGTGCCAGAGAGGGTGGTTTGAGCATTTCAGAAACTGTTGGTCTTCTGGCCAGAGAAGAATGGCCAAACTGGTTCAGACTGACAGGAAGGTGACAGTAACTCAAATCACCACACATTCCAACCGTGGTGTGCAGAAGAGGATTGTCAAACCCTGGAGTGAATGGCCTACAGCAACAGAAGACCACAAACAGGAGGTACAGAATATTGTGGCCACTGAGTGGAGATCTAACCAACATGAAAATTAAAGCGCACAAATTATATGAAAGTTATATAAAAAAGAAATGCATGTACATATAAAGCACCTTCCACAATAGATAAACAATAGTGACTTTTATAGAGTCATAAAGTCATAGTGCAGAAACAGGCCCTTCAGCCCATTTAGCCCTTGATAAACTGCTATTCTGTCTAGTTCCATCAACATACACCTGGACCATAGCCCTCCATACCCCTCCCATCCATGTAGTTATACACACTTCTCTTGCTGTAAATGTTGAAATTGAACTCACATCCACCATTTCCGCTGGCAGCTCATTCCGCAACCTCACCCTCTTGCTTTCTCTTCCACCTGCAAGCTGCTGAGCATTGCTTCTGGACTCCAAACCGAGGACTACTGGCAGCAATCAAACAGCGGTTCTCCACTCTTCCTGGCAGATTTTCCTTCCCTTCGCCAAATGCCATCACTGAGACTGAGTCAACTGTTGTATTTGCAGGTTGCTGTTTAGTGTGGTGAATAACTGACATGGTTATTCCGGCGGGCTGGGCGGATGAGATCTACAGTGAGATCCAATGGCCAGGAAGGTAGCTCTGCAATGTTCCGTAGAGAGCAAAGGGCATGATGGGGCACAGAAGAGGCCATGTTCATCCACTGCAAACAAGGAAGACCACAGTTGTGACTCCTGTTCCTACCACTGGACCTGGACTTCTGAGGTCGAGAGAGTGGAGCAGCCCCAATGCAACAGATTTCCACTTTAAAAACTCTCCCACACAGGTTTCCTGTCATCCACGGACTTGACGAGCAACCACCACCAGCTGACATGGAGACAGAAGTTCAGTGATAGCCCAAGTGAGACACAGACACTGAATGAACAGTTTATTGAGATTTAATGAGAACTGTAGAGCACAAAGGAAAATAATAAATGCTAGGCCAACAGAGCTAGTAACTAAACACTAACAATGTCACTTTGGCTCAGAAGTGGTAATGTAAAACTAAATCAATACTGCTCCTTTAACAGCACTTTTCTAAATTTCTAAGCTTCTTTGCCAGAATGTGAATTAAGGTAAGCAGGGAGGGCTGTCATCACTGTAATCTGGTCAAAACTTGACAAGATGGAAACAAAAGGAAGAGTTAAATACAATTACAAAGAAACCCTACTTGGCTGGAATTTGTGTATTTTCATATGCGTGATTGCTGTCTTCTTTCAGCTGCCTGCCTGAGAGAGTGTCCGGTCTCCATAGCAATGTCCATGGTTGCGACACATGAATCTACCTACAATATACTCCTTATTAGAGCAGTTAACTCCATGATCAGGAGTGAAACTCATACTATTTGGCATTACTAATTCTCAAAGGAGCACGAAACACTAAACACGTAAACACGAGGAATTCTGCAGATGCTGGAAATTCAAGCAACACACATCAAAGTTGCTGGTGAATGCAGCAGGCCAGGCAGCATCTCTAGGAAGAGGTACAGTCGACGTTTCAGGCCGAGATGAAGGGTCTCGGCCCGAAACGTCGACTGTACCTCTTCCTAGAGATGCTACCTGGCCTGCTGCGTTCACCAGCAACTTTGATGTGTGTTGGTTGACTAAACACTAGATTCTGGAATGGTTCTGGAGGACTGGAAAATTGCAAATGTCACAACACTCTTTAAGAAGGGAGAAGAAGAAGAAGAAAGGAAATTATAGGCCAGTTAGCCAAACTTCAGTGGTTCGAAACATTTTGGAGTCTATTATTAAGGATGAGGTTTCAGGCTACTTGGAGACATATGATAAAACTGTCCAAAATCATCTTGGTTTTCTAATGGGGAAATCTTTCCTGATAAATCTATTGAAATTCTTTAAGAAAATAGCAGACAGGGCAGACAAAAGAGAGTCAGTGGATGTTTTATATCTGGATTTTCAGAAAGGCTTTGAAAAGGCATTATACTTGAGGCTACTTAACAAGATAAGAGCCCATGGTATTACAGTAAAGGTACTAGCGTAGAAGATTTGCTGACGAACAGGAGGCAAAGAGAGGAAATAAATGGGACCTTTTCTGGCGATGTGCCACAGGGCTCAGTGTTGGGGCCATTTCTTTTCAGATTATATGTCAATGATTTAGATGATGGAATTGAAGGACTTAGACAGATTGAGGGAATGGGCAAAGGAGTAGCAGATGATATATGGTGGAGGGAAGTACATGGGAATGCACTTTAGTAGAATGAATAAAGGTGCAGACTATTTTCTAAATGGGGAGAAAGTGCAAAAGGACTTGGAAGTTGTCATGCAGTGTTCTCTAAACATTAACTTGCAGGTTGATTGGTGGTAAGAAAGTCAAATGCAAGTTAGCACTCATTTTGAGAGGACAAGAATACAAAAACAAGAATGTAATGTTGCGGCTTTATAAGGCACTGGTGAGGCCTCACTCAGAGTATTGTGAGAAGTTTTGGGACCCATATCTAAGAAAGGATGGGCTGGCATTGGAGAGGATCCAGAGGTGATTCAAGAGAGTGATCCTTGGAATGTAGTGGTTAACATATGAGGAGCAGTTGATGGCACTGAAGTTTAGAAGAATGATATAGATAGAGATAGAGTGGATTTGGAGAGGATTTTTCCAATAGTGGTGGAGTCTATGACCAAAGAGTACAGCCTCAGAATTGAGGGACATCTATTTAGAACAGAAATAAGGAAAATGCCCTTAGTCAGAGGGTGATGAATCTGTGAAATTCATGTCGCAAACAGCTGTGTAGGTTATTGGGTATATTTAAAATGAAGGTGGATAAGTTCTTGATTACTGAGGGGAGAAGAGAGGAGAATGGGGTCGAGAGGGATAATAAGTCAGCCATGATGGAATGGCAGAGCAGACTGAATGGGAAGCATGGTCTAATTCTGCTCCTACGTCTTATAGTGTTACATGTAGGAGGGAAGGGTTAGATTGATCTTGGAGTAGGTTAAGAGCTTGGCACAATATTATATGCTTAAGGGCCTGTACTGTGCTGTACTGTTCAATATTCTGTGTTCTATGTACTGCATTGCTTCCTCTATAAAAGAGAAATAACCTCTATGAACAATCAAGTACAGATATACATAAAATGAAAATCTTTATATATTTGCATATTTAGGAAAGATGTATAGGCTTAAGAGAAGATTGAAGAGACTACTAAAATTATTCCAGGAATGGGGGACTTCAGTATTGTCAATGGACAAGAAAAATTGTGGCCGTTGACCTTGGAACAGGAAGATGTGTGGTGGTCTATTAAAGGTGTTTAAAGCCATGGTAATAAAGAGTGGAAATGGGGAGAAATTGTTACCAATTGGAGAAGGGTTAATAACTAAAGGATATTGCTACTACTAGTACGTCGACTCGGGCCTAGTGGGCCGGCATCAGGATATTGAGTGAAAGCTATTAGCAAAAAACTAAAAGAGATATGAGCTAAATATGGTTCACACAGCAAGTTTGCTAGTTTCTGGAATACATGAACCATGAGAAGCAGTTGAGGAAGACTGTGGCATTTAAGCAGTGGAGATTATCTCCATAAATACACTTAAGATAAGATTGGATAGATTTTTGCATAGTTGGGGAATTAAGGGTTATGGGGAAAAGGTAGGCAGGTGGAAGTGGTCAGATCAGCCATGATTTTATTGAATGACGGAGCAGGCTGGACAGGCCACATGGCCGACTCCCGCTCCTACCTCTTATGTTCTTATGAATGTTCTCTATAACAAGCTGAAAGAAGAAATGGCAGAGACAGATACAGTTACAACACCTAGAAGACATTAGTGCTGGTATCTGGATAGGACAGGTTTAGAGGAGCATGGGACTAATGCAGGCAAATGGGATTAGTTTAGAGAGGCACCTTGTCCGACGTCAAGTCAAGTCAAGTCAAGTCACTTCTTATTGTCATTTTGACCATAACTGCTGGTACAGTACAAAGTAAAAACGAGACAACGTTTTTCAGGACCATGGTGCTACATGAAACAATACAAAAACGAATCTGAACTATGTAAAACAACACAAAAATTAGACTAGACTACAGACCTACCCAGGACTGCATAAAGGACATGGATGAGTCTGGCTGAAATGCCTCTTTCCATGCTATATAACTCCATAAATCCATGTTGCTAATTTTCAGGGCTGCACTCAGAGTCTGTGGGAGTGGGATGTGTAGAAATGCTCTACACAGAACTGGTATATAATTGACAGGTTAAATAGCCTGTTTGAGTGCTATAACCATTCTGTGATTCTCCAAAATTATACAGTTCACTAATTTCACTCACAGAGATTACATATGCAGTTATAATTCTAATCAAGCTTACAGTTGCTAAGCCTCTGAGATCATTTTTCAACTACCAATCCCTTTATCCATCGGCTATATGGTAAATTGTTTGATGATCCATTCCAGGCAAGACTGCAGTGGATTGATTCCCAGATAGGCATTATAAATTGATCACACAACTGTACTTCAGCTGTTACCTTTACATAACTGTGATTACTTTGTATCATATAGTTTCTCTGTATATGAAATATTTTCATTAATCAATATAGATTGTAATAACACCGTGTCAGACTGTGACATTATGCAATAGTATAATATATTTTTCTGCATAAAAGATGGGATAAATCCAACTACACAATCAGGATAGGTCAATAGAGTCTCTCAAAAGCAGAGGTGGAGGAGTATGCCTCATGATCAACTCTTCTTGATGTACAAATATATCAGTGCTATCAGAACCCTTCTCATCAGACCTGGAATATCTAGCAGTTAAGTGCCGTCCTTTTTACCAACCATGGGAGTTCTCTGGGGTCAATTTGGTAGCAGTTTACATTTCACCTCAGGCCAATGTCAAACAGGCTTTGGATGATCTGAGCAATGGGATCAACATGCATGAAACAGCATACCCTAACGCCTTCACAATCGTTTTGGGAGATTTTAACCAGGCCAGTCTGAAAAAAATCACTAAGCAATTACCATCAACAAATCACCTGCAATACCAGAGGAAACAATACACTGGATCATTGCTACACCAGCATCAAGAATGTCTACAGTGTTATTCTACAAACTTACTTCAGAAAGTCTGATCACCTGGCTGTACTTCTACTCCCTGACTAAAGACTGCAGCACCAGTAGTGAGGACCAAGAAGGTATGGACAAGGGAAGTACAGGAGCATCTACAGGACTGCTTTTTATCAGTGGACTGGACTGTTTTTAGGGATTCATCTTCAAACCTGGATGAGTATGCTGCCGTTGTCACCGACTTCTTTAAAACCTGTGTAGATGAGTGTGTGCCTACAAAGTCTTACTGTACATCCCCAAACCAAAAGCCGTGGATGAACGAGGAGGTACATTGTCTGCTAAAGGCTAGATCTGTGGCATTCAAGTCAGGCGACCCAGGCCTGTACCAGAAAACCAGGTATGATTTGCGGAGGGCTATTTTAAGGGCGAAGAGACAATTTCAAATGAGATTGGAGGTGACATCGGATGCACGGCAACTCAAGCAGGGTCTGCAAGACGTTACTTCCTACAAAGTGAAACCCAATCACATGAATGGCAGTGATGCTTCACTACCAGATGAAGTCAATGTCTTCTATGCCCGCTTTGAAAGGGAGAACACAACTACAGCTGTGAAGATTCCTGCTGAACCTGATGACCCTGTGATCTCTGTCTCAGAAGGCAATCTCCGGCTGTCTTTAAAGAGAGTGAATCCTCGCAAAGCAGAAGGACTCAATGTAGTACCTGGTAAGGCTCTGAAAACCTGTGCCAACCAACTAGCGGGAGTATTCAAGGACATTTTCAACCTTTCACTGCTATGGGCAGAGGTTCCCACTTGCTTCAAAAAGGCAACAATTATACCAATGCCTAAGAAGAATAATGTGAGCTGCCTTAATTACTATTGCCCAGTAGCACTCACATCTACAGTGATGAAATGCTTTGTGAGGTTGCTCATGACTAGACTAAACCCCTGTCTCAGCAAGGACCTGGAACCATTGCAATTTGCCTATCACCACAATAGGTCAATGGCAGATGCAATCTCAATGGCTCTTCACACAGCTTTAGACCACCTGGACAACACAAACACTTACGTCAGGATGCTGTTCATCAACTGCAACTCAGCATTTAATACCATCATTCCCACAATCCTGATTGAGAAGGATCAGAACTTGGGCTTCTGTACCTCCCTCTGCAATTGAATCCTCGATTTTCTAACTGAAAGACCACAGTCTGTGCGGATTGGTGATAACATATCCTCCTTGCCGATGATCAACACTGCCGTACCTCAGGGGTGTGTGCTTAGCCCACTGCTCTACTCTCTGTATACACATGACTGTGTGGTTAGGCATAGCTCAAATACCATCTATAAATTTGCTGACGATACATTGTTGGTAGAATCTCAGGTTGTGACGAGAGGGCATACAGGAGCGAGATATGCCAACTAGTGGAGTGGTACCACAGCAAAAACCTGGCATTCAACGTCAGTAAGACAAAAGAGCTGATTGTGGACTTCAGGAAGAGTAAGACTAAGGAACACATACCAATCCACAGAGGGATCAGAAGTGGAGAGAGTGAGCACTTTCAAGTTCATGGGTGTCAAGATCTCTGAGGATCTAATTTGGTCCCAACATATTAATGTAGTTATAAAAAAGACAAGACAGCGGCTATACTTCATTAGGAGTTTGAAGAGATTTGGCATGTCAACAAATACACTCAAAAACTTCTATAGATGTACTGTGGAGAGAATTCTGACAGGCTGCATCATTGTCTGGTATGGAGGCGGGGGGCGGGGGGGACAGGGGTGGAATTACTACTACTGCATAGGACTGAAAGAAGCTCCAGAGGGTTGTAAATCTAGTCAGATCCATCTTGGGTACTAGCCTACAAAGTACCCAAGACATCTTCAGGGAGCGGTGTCTCAGAAAGGCAGCGTCCATCATTAAGGGCCTCCAGCACCCAGGGCATGCCCTTTTCTCAGGTAGGAGGTACAGAAGCCTGAAGACACACACTCAGCGATTCAGGAACAGCTTCTTTCCCTCTGCCATTCGATTCCTAAATGGACATTGAACCCTTTGACACTATCTCACTTTTTTTTAATATACAGATGATTTACTTATTTATTTATTATTTTTCTCTCTCTCTCTCTCTCTCTTCTATATTATGTATTGCATTGAATTGCTGCTGCTAAGTTAACAAATATCACATCACATACCAGTGATAATAAACCTGATTCTGATTCTGATTGTATGCTCCTCCTTCGTTCTCTAGTTTTTTCTGAATCTCACATAATAATGCCTGATCTAACTCAATGAAGACATTAGACCTTTCTGCTTCCTTACAGGCTATTTTTAAATTAAAATTATCCTCTCTGTATAAAATGCTCACAATTTTACCATGACTGTTTTCAGCTTCTCTTCTCAAACTTTAATTGCATCAGTCAGTCTTCAGCTTGACCAATAATTCACCAATTGTTTCCTTGGTCCCTGTTTTCCTAAACTAAGATGATGCCCCATCCTTGTTTCACAATATTAATAGATTTACCAATATCTAGTATATTGCTGGTACAACAACCTGCACAGATAGCACCTTTATCCTATAAGATATGTTTTTTGTTCTGAATTCTCCCCAAGACATTGTTTAACCTCTAGAACTTTTCCACTCAAATGCTTGAGACCACTTTAGTTCTGAAGCTTGCTAACCCATGTTTCTCATCTCTCACTATAGGAAGGATGTGGAAGCATTGGAAAGGGTACAGAGGAGATTTACCAGGATGCTGCCTGGTTTAGAGAGTATGCATTATGATCAGAGATTAAGGGAGCTAAGGCTTTACTCTTTGGAGAGAAGGAGGATGAGAGGAGACATGATAGAGGTGTACAAGATAATAAGAGGAATAGATAGAGTGGATAGCCAGCGCCTCTTCCCCAGGGCACCACTGCTCAATACAAGAGGACATGGCTTTAAGGTAAGGGGTGGGAAGTTCAAGGGGGATATTAGAGGAAGGTTTTTTTACTCAGAGAGTGGTTGGTGCGTGGAATGCACTGCCTGAGTCAGTGGTGGAGGCAGATACACTAGTGAAGTTTAAGCGACTACTAGACAGGTATATGGAGGAATCTAAGGTGGGGGCTTATATGGGAGGCAAGGTTTGAGGGTCGGCACAACATTATGGGCCAAAGGGCCTATACTGTGCTGTACTATTCTATGCTCTATGTTCTATGTTCATCACCATTCTATGTTAACCTCATAATTTCATACTACTTAACTACTCTCACAAACGGCAAAAAAATTCCACCATTGTTGCTAATGTTTATAGACTCATAGGTTATGCTGAAAAAAGAAATAATAGGAGTAGCACTTCCAACAAAGTTTACTGAAGGTTGATAAATCTCAAATAATGCCAGTAGTTGCAGCAATAATATAAAAGTTATACTGCATGATATAATTCATTCTTAAAGGTATATTAACCTTCAATTAACTACAATGTGTACCAATGCAGTCAATAGCCAATGATAATGAAAATTAAGTATGATGCTACATAAATTAGTGGATACAGCCTGGTCTGTCACAGGCAGGGCCGCCAACCTCCCATCATTGAACATGTTCAGAAGGAGCACTGCCAGAAGAAAGCAGCGTCCATCATCATGGACACCCACATTCCAGGCCATGCTCTGTTCTTGCTGCAGCCAACGGGAAGGAGGTATAGGAGCCTTAGATCTTCTACCACCAAGTTCATGAACAGTTAGTGCCCTCCAATCATCTGGCTCTTGAACCAGTGTGGATAGCTTTGTACACATCAACACTGAACTGATTCTACAAACTATGGACTTAATTTCAAGAACTTATGTTCTCGGTGTTATGTATGCTTGTATTTATTTATTTATTAATTATTGTATTTTTATTTTTTTCTCAGCTCGGGCTGGTAAAACCTGAGGTATAGGTATAGCCAAGAACATTCATTTCTCAATTGCTGAGAACTTGACAAAAGTAAAAGACAAAAGTTATTTATGTGGCATCTTATCAAACGCCTTCTGGAAATCCAAGTAAATAGTGTTCATCTGTTCCCCTCTATCCACTGCGCTCATTATATCCTCAAAGAACTCCAGTAAGTTTGTCAAACAGGACCTGCCTTCGTTGAATCCATTTCTTTCCAGATGCCTTGCTATGTCTTCTTTAATGATAGCTTTCAAGCATTTTTCCAACTAAAGATGTTAAACTAACTGGCCTATAGTTACTTGTCTTTTGCCTTCTAGTGGCATAACATTCACCATCTTCCAATCCGCTAGGACATGCCCAGAGTCTAGAGAATTTTGGTAAATTATCACTAAAGCCTCTACTATAACTTCTGCTATTTCTTTCATTACCCTAGGATGCATTCCATCAGTACCAGGGGACTTATCTACTTTCAGGCCCACGAGTTTGCTCAGCACTACCTCTTTAGTTATAGCTATTATATTGAGGTTCTCACCTTCCATCGCATCCATAACGTATCTCTTTGGCACATTAGATGTGTCCTCCACCATGAAGACCGACACAAAATAGTCATTCAAAGCCTCAGCCATTTCCTCATTACCCAATTGGAATTCCCCCTTCTTGTCCTCCAAGAGACCTACATTCACTTTAGCCACCCTTTTGCAATTTATATATTAATAGAAAAGTTTACTATCTGTTTTTATCTGTTGTGCTAGTTTATTTTCATAATCTAGCTTCCCTTTCTTTATTGCTCACTTTGTAGTTCTTTATTGCTTTTTAAAGTTTTCCCAATCTTCCAGTTTCCCACTACTCTTGGCGACGTTGTATGCACAAGCTTTTAGTTTGATGCCTTCTTTTATTTCCTTTGCTATGTAAGGCCGGCTCTCCCCACCCTTACTGTCCTTTCTTTTAACTAGAATATACTTTTGTTGAACACCGTGAAAAATCTCTTTGAAAGTCTTCCACTGTTCCTCAACCATCCCACCATATAATCTGTTCCCATTCTACACTTGCTAAATCCTCCCTCATCCCATTGTAGTCTCCATTGTTTACGCATAACACATTGGTTTTAAATCGAACTATTGCACACTCCATTTGCATGAGAAACTCAATCATACTGTGATCACTCTTTCCAAGGGGTCCCTGACCAGAAGATCACTAGTTTTACCTGTCTCATTGCAAAGGACCAAATCTAAAATAGCATGTTCCCTTGTAGGTTCAGTAGCATACTGATCAAGAAAGACATCACAATTGCATACTATGAAGTCTTCCTCAAGACTGCCTCAACCAACTTGTGCAAGTTAAAGCCCCCGTGATAACTGCTGTTCCATTCTTACATGCATCTGTTTATTGCCTGCGCCATTGTAATATTTGGTAGGCGATAGAGAACTTCCACCAGTGATTTTTTTCCCCTTTTCTATTTCTAATTTCTATCCTGATCTCATCTTTAACTAAGAGCGCAAATACACCTTCCTTTCCTTCCTGCCTATCTTTCCATGTTACCTGATATCCTTGGATATTAATTCCCAATCCTCTCCATCCTGCAACCATGTCTTTGTAATGCCCACTAAATCATACCCCTTTGTACTGATTTGTGCCACAAGTTCACTGACCTTGTTTTGAATACTGCGGGTATTCGAATAAAATGCCCTTACACTCATTGTGCTTTTAAAGTCTTGTAATCCTTTACTCTTTTGCACTTGACTTTTCTTCACTCAACTCTTGCTTTTCTCGTTTTTATTTTTTGCTTTTTCTTTATTTTTATCCACACTTTTCTTTTTTACTTTGTCCATACTTTTCCAATCTGTTGAACCCACCCCCTACTATTTAGTTTAAAGCCCCATCCACAGCCCTATTTATGTAATTTGCTAGGATCCAGGTCCCATCATGGTTTGGGGGAGCCCATCCCATTAGTACAGCTCCCTCCTTCTCCAATGCTGGTGCCAATTACCCATGAATTCAAACCCATTTCTCCCACACCAATACTTGAGCCACGCACTTAACTCTAATCTTTTTGACCCTCTGCCAATTTGCATGTGGCTCAGATAATAATCCAGAGATTACCACTTTAATAGTTTGGCTTTTTAATTTAGCCCCTAGCTGCTCAAACTCCCTCAGCAGAACTCCTTTCCTCATTCTACCTATATCAGTGGTACCCAGATGGACTATGACAACTGGATTTTTCCCCTCCCACTGCAAATTCCTCTGCAGTTCAGATAAAATTAATGCTATTGTGTAGTGACTTTGGGATGATACCAATTATAATATTGGGACAATGTATGGTATACCCTGTTCATTTTCCACAGTCTTCAATTTCATCTTTTAATTCAGCATATTTCTGGTGTTTTTCAATTATTGATTTCTATATGTTATGTGTGCTTGGAATGGCTATATTTATTAAGTAAGTTGTTCATCTTTATCCTGTAATATTATATCTGTACAGTTATCATGGATTATCCTATCTGTAATAATAGTTCAGTTATAATATAGTTTGTAGGATGCTGACTCTAAAACTGGATCAGCCTTGAATTTATAGTAAGGTATGGTGTCTTTTTTGAGTTTGCATTTTAAAGCAAAACTTTCAGTTTTATTTTACTTTGTAAATTTTCCAAATTGGATTTGGACCAAGATATTATGCCAAAAGAATACATTAATGTGGTAAAGCAAATGTGTTTATTGCCTTTGTTATATTTTTACTGTCAAGCTCTGTTTTAATATTATTATTAACATGTGGTTTTTTTGTATTTGTACAATTAGACTTTTGCATATTGGTAATCAGTCTTTGTAGTTATTGATCCTATTGTATTTCTTTGTTCTTCTATGAATACCTACAAGAAAATGAATCACAGAGTGTATAATGTCACATATATATAATTTGATAGTAAATTTACTTTGAGCTTTGGTCCAGATGCCACCAACAATGACAATAATGAAGGTTTTACACAATATCTTTGCAGTTTTACAATCTATTTCATTTGCATTTTCCAAAACTAGGAAATTATTCCACGCCAAAATTAATGCTGGAATGAAGCCTATTTTGAGGTAAGGTCTACTTAATTTGATGCTACAATAATTAATGAATAGTCCAGGAAAGGGAATGTGTGGAGAAATAAAAAGTAGCAACTAATTTCGGGAGAGATCACAATTTAATGCTTCATCTATACATTCAACAAGCAGCATTAGAGTCAAACGCTATGAAGCAAGTTACTGTAATACCTTCAACATTGCTTCAACAACATCCAAGCAGAATAAGGAAACACATCTTTTCCACTGAATCAGTACAATCATGGCATTATATCAAATTATGTAGCCAGAAAATTAGTACACTTGCTTGGCAGAACACTTTATAGGAAGATATTATGATTCAGCATCCTACTCCATTGAATGACATTACAATTATCTTTATTTGTATCTTATCACAGAAAGAAAGAACTGGGCAATGCTGATATTAAGAGTATTATAACTCATTGAAAACCCTGAACAGTAGCTGCCTGATTCAGGAAATGCATCGGGTTAAAATGAATGCTTCGGCCTTACATTAAGCAGAGTTTTTTTTCAACCAGCACAGATCAAAATAAACTGTTATCATCTCTCATGCAGGTCTATTCTCTCTTGGTACCATTCTGGTAGGATTACAGAAAGAATAAGACAATGTAAAGGATTATGTAACAGTATGCTAAGTACACCAATTTGAGTCTAAAACAATTAAAATTATTTCAGCCCACAACCAAAATTTCCAAAAACTGTGCATGAAAGATAAGTCACTACTTGCTGAGAAGGTCTAAATCACTACTGATTTACAGTATTTGTAATATTTTTCACTTTTTAAAAGCACATTAGCACAATGTTTTGGTAGTTTCCCTGTGCTGGTTAATGAAGCAACTCATTTGTATTTATTTGTCCATTTACTGATTATGCACAAAATATAAACTTAATTGTGGATTAATTAGCGTCTGCCTGTTTTTTTTTGGATCAAACCCAAAGCCTCAACACATGGCAATTTTAAAAACATTGAAAGCTCCAAAATGAACAGTTGCTTCATTCTATATTCATGAACTCGGTCTCAGCGTTTGCTCTAACAGGCTCTTTGTCACAACGTGGAATGAGATGTAAAATCCTATTATCTAAACATAACTCAGACCTTTCAATTCAACAATCATGCATGAAGAGTAGTGGGGAACTGGGTGGGTGTAATGGGTTTGACACTGACCATTCACTTCAGGCATCTGTATTCAGTTCAGTCCAGATGATCAGATGAAAAGCTCCTCTATCTAGCAACTGTAAGGTCCTACATAAAGTTATCTTGGACCATCACTGTCTGGTTCACTGGGAAGATAGCCAGGATTTAAAATTGTAGCTAATTCTGGACAAAAGAAGACAATATCCTCATTTTAGATAGTTTAATGACAACAGTGCCTCTCCACAGAGGAAAGTTGACTTAAATAAACAACATCATTCAATAAGCCCACAGATAGTTCCAGGAAATGAAATAATGTCCCTCTGAAAAGTAATAGTTGGTTTTCTGAGTCTAGGCTGAAGCATATACAGTAGTTAATGTGTCTTTCCAATATTAGAGTTGGATCATTTTGTGTCATGTTTTATGTACAATATGCGATTCAATTTTAATAAAATTTCAGTCCCCAAGGGAAAATTATAGGTTTACTCCAAGATCCACAAAACCAAATAGCTTTCCTTCAATGGAGAAACTAAAATATGCTGGAACTTGTATATGAACAAAGGGAAAGAGTTCAGATTTCTGCCCCCATAGCTTTGGATCATTCATGTTAATCCTGCAGACAGGTGCCATACACATGTCAAAACTGGCTTACACTTTGTTTTCAAGGCCACTTTAGGCATTACTTAAAAGGTTCTACCTAATGAGGCTATGGAACTATACTCTGGTAGGTCTTCTTTAAGATAAATATCAACGATGACTCTATCTTGGGTCCTTCGTTGAAACCCTGAAGAGTAATCCTTGTTACTCTGTGATCTTTACTTAAATCCCATTCAACTACCAGACAATCCCAAACTTCCCCATAACTATCAAACCCTTCCATGACAATCTGAAAATCTCCAGCCCAAGCCACCTAACTACTGCCCCAATCCTTGCTCAATGGTCATTAGCAGTCTCCTGCCTGGGTCCACAAATGACCTTGTGTCCTGCCTCACACCATTCCCATATTAATTTCATGATCTAATTCATTAACTGTCCTGACGTTCACTACTGTCTATCTAATGATGCTCCCTATACCCTTGCCATCCCTGGAGGACAACTGCTCAAGTTCTGAGCTTGTCACCCCTAATGAACCCCATCTTTCCTTCTAGTTTTTTGCCCTTTTCCTCCTGACATAAGAAACCAGAAGAAGCACTCTCCTGATTGTTGAGCTCTCACTCCATTGCCCTCTCCCAGTTCCCATGATTGATCATGATGGGGAACAAGAATGATCTCCTTCATGAGATCTCCAGTGTCATAGCACACAGGGAAGTGTTGTTTGTGTGTAAGGCTGTCAATAGTCTATAACATTTTGGACCCCTCTTGGAGTTCTAAATTTGACAGTGCCAGGTCATTGTATGAACAATAATTAGTACACTGCCCTATAATTAAAAGTGATGCCAATCAAGTTTTTATGGTTATTTGTGCTATGTGAATAGAGCAACTAATTAGTACAAGTACTAGATTTAAGATGGTGAACCAAAACTGAAGAAAGAGTTACTGACAAGATGGGTCTGTGGTATCTACCTATCCGTCTAAAAGATCATGATGAAATGGGAAGAGTAGCCCACATCAAGCCTGTCCCACCATTTTGTATGATCACGGTTGATCTATCCTAGGCCTCATATCCTCCTCTGTATTAAATCCCCATATCTTTCATTATCCAAAATGTTATCAGCCTCCACTTTAGATAATTATAATAAACCATTTCACAACTCTCTGCATAGAGAATTTCAAGGACTTGCTCGTTTTGGACAGAAGATACAATCATACCAAGGGAATAGGAGAAGGAATGATAAAGGTTCCCCCAAATTACAGAATACATGTGAAAGGATAGACCAACTGAAAGGTGAGATTTCAGTTCAGGCAAGTGTAAAGTATAGTATAAGGACATATGACCAGCAACTTAAATCTATAAATGAATTTGAAATAGAACAGGAATACACAGTATGGGAACAGGTCTTCTGACCCATTATGTCTGTGCCAAACATGATACCAATCTACCTAATCCTATTTGCTTGCACATGTCCATATGTCTATATTCCTTGCCTGTTCATGTGTCTGTCCAAATGCATCTTAAATATTGCTGATGCTTCTGCTTCTACTGTGTCCCCTGGCAGCATGTTCCAGCTATGTCAAAGTTTGAAGTAAAATTTATTATCAGAGTACATACATGTCAGCACACACCACCGCTAGATTTGTCTTCCTGCGGGTATACTTAGAACAGGAACTGTAAACAGGATCAATGGAAAAATAAACTCTGCAAATGCAAACATGAATAAATAGCAATAAATAACAAGATAAAGAGTTCTTAAAGTGAGACCATCAGTTGTGCAAGCATCTGAAACAGAATGAGTGTAGTTATCCTCTTTTGTTCAACAACCTGATGGTTGTGGGTAGTAACTGTTCTTGAACCTGGTGGTGTGAGTCCTGAGGCACCTATACCTTCTACCTGTTAGCAGCAGCAAGTAAAGAGCATAGCCTGGGTGGTGAGGATCGTTGATGCTGGATACTGCTTTTTTATAGCAACATATCATATAGATTTGCTCAATAGTTGGGAGGGTTTTACCCATTGTACTGAGCCGAATCCATTACATTTTGTAGGATTTTCTGCTCAAAAGCACTGGTGTTCCCATACCAGGCTGGAATGCAGCCAGTCAACTCACGCTCCACCACACATCTATGAAGTTTGTCAAGGTTTTTGATCATGTGCCGAATCTCTGTAGATTCCTAAGGAAGTGGAGGTGCTGTCATGCTTTCCTTGCAATTACATTTATATAACGTGCCCAGGACAGGTTCTTTGAGACGGTGACACCCAGGAGTTCAAAGTTACTGACCCTCTCCATCTCTGAACCTCCAGTGAGTACTGACTCATGGACCCCTGTTTTCCTTCTCCTGAAGTCTACAATCAGTTTCTCAGTCTTGCTGACACTGAGTGAGAGATTGTTGTTGTTATGACTCCACTCAGCCAAATTCTCAGCATCCTCTGAATTAAAAATGTGCCTTGTAAATCATTATCTCGTCTAAATGCTTAATCAATTTTTTGAGACTGGATCTTCCCCTCACAAAGCCATACTGACCATCCCTTTTAAGTCCATTATTTTTCATATGCTCGTAAATCTTGTTTCTAACAATCTTCTCCAAGAATTTCTCTGCCATTGATGTAAGGTTTTTAGCTTATGTAAGGAGGTTTCGATTTTTATGTTACTGCGGAGGCTACTTAAAATGGCGTTTTTGTTATGTTAATCTGCGGAATGCGGCTTTGTTGTGCTTTAACGCTGAGAAAGTTTGCGCTAGCAGCTTATTGTGGTTTAGAGGGTGATAAGAGGGTGCTATTAACCAATTGGGATAGTTGTTATGGTTTTGGTTTATTTGAAGATACTGTATGCACGGGGTTTTGGGGCAGAAGGCGGGAGAGCGACACAGAGGATGGACCAGGTGCTGTGAGTCCGCTAACGGGGTCGGACCCCGAGCGGGACGTTTGGCGAGGAGACAGAGACGGACTCGTGTGGAGCGTCTGGTCGACCACTGTTGTTGGTTCCAGGCGGCCGGTCGAGGTGGTCCGAGGGGGTCGCAGGGTGAAGAAGAAGGTCCTTGAGCTCCAACGGTTTTTGTGCACGAAGAGATTGAACTTTGATAAGTGTGGCGCCTTTTATTTTCCTTTTATATTTTATTCTCTTTTAATTATATAGTTCCAGTAATATCTATAAACTGTAAATCATTTAATTGCATCTGGTGTATTGTTTGTTATTTGGGCGGGGTGGGGTACCTCACACAGCATCCACACAAACGAATTACCCAGTTTGGCGGGGCCGAGGCTGTTTCCCTAGACGACAGCGAGCCGAGCGACCCTGAGGGTGGCCGGGGGCTACACTTATAATTTGCTGAATGACCTATGTTGCCCTTTTCAAAATAAAATAACAAAATCAGCTATTCTCCAGTTCTCAGGGACTTAATCTGTGGTTTAAAAGGACATAAAATTCTTTATTAAAGCCCTTGCAGTTTCCTCCCTTGTCTTTTTCTGTATGTTGAGATAGATTCCTTCAGGCCATGAGGACTTACCCGCTTAATGTTTTTCAAGACACCCAACACATCTTCTTATTATCAACGTGCCCTAGAATAATGACATTGTCTTTCCTGATCTCACCTTAATCGATTTCCAACTCCTTAGTAAGTACCAATGGAAAGTATTCATTTAGGAACTCATCTACTTCCTCTTGCTTCATTTTTAAATTCCCTTCTTTGTTCCTGTGGATCTAAACTTTCACTAGCTACTCGCTTGCGCCTAATTATGAATGAAATGCTTTGGGATTCTCCATGATCCTTTGTATTGAGGGCATTTCACAGCCCCTTTCAGCCCTCCTAATTATTTGTTGAGGTAACTGAACGCAAAGCTAAAAGTAGCCCAGGAGATGCATCTGATGTTGAGCAGCATTCAATACATTCAAAAGAAATTAAACTTTTACACCAAATCACAGCACCAGTCAGAGGGAGAAAAATACTCTACCTGGAGTGGTCAATTGTAGCAATAATTGCAACTTTTTGAAACTGAAACAAAAGTTAAACATCAACATAAATGATTCAGAACTTGGATAGAGGCTCAGAAAGGAAAGGCCCTTCAAATTAATTTGAACCTTCCTTCATGGAGCCCTGCCACATTTGGGCAACCTGCACGAATGATGGCATGCTTTAATATTCAAAGTTTATAATTAAAGAAACAAAAAGGAACAATAAACTACTTAACAAAAATTGACTGATTTTCATTATGCATATGCTCAATTTATAATATATTGAGAATGTTGTATAATTTGATGCCGAAGAATTAAAAGCTGTGTTTACAGGAGTGAAGAGTTTCTGACTTGTGCTGCAACCATCTGTTCTACATCTTCAATCTTGATTTGAACTGTTCTTGGCTCTGCATATCTACTTCATCTTGGCCTGAATTTCAAGATGGTACTGAAGGTGAACATCTATCATCGTTCACCACCAATACCACTTGAAACTGGCAGTATTTAGAAATTTTATGCATATGGAATTCAACAGAGAGGTGTAAAAATTGTATCAGTGTTTCAGTGTTAAAGTGCATGGCTTTCACCAACAGAATCATGGGGAAGTGTTTATACTGGTATAAACCTGTTCCATCATTTTATTTTCAAATCTTAAAAATCTTTAAAGGTTGAACTGATGCTCTAATGGTTTATTAAGTCAAATTTACTGCTTAGGAAACAATCTGGGCCTAAACATTCTAATTTTTCTATGCACATAGTAATTTCCTTAAGTGGCTTCGATTTACATCCCACAGATCCTGCCCACCCAGATTCATTTCCTCCAGGTTCAGAGACGGGGTAAATTAGCTTTTAAATCCATTGGGTGTCCCAGAACGTTAAATGGGAACCTGGCAGCAAACAGACCTTAGTAGAGGACTCACTTCCATTACAGTACTTTGTTATCCTTTGACAATGTGTCACTATCAAAGAATTCTGAACATCATCAATGTCTGGAATATATGTAGACACAATCTTAATGCCGAAATGTACACTTGGCTCAGTAAATGCAAACTCTATGTAGTCCGTTTCCCCATACGTACAAGTGCCATATGGATGAAATTAATGGTGAGTCCAGGTGCAGAACAGGAGGAGGTCAGTTGAACTTGTACTTGACCTCCAGCTTACCACAGGTTTAGTATTTGGCCAAGCACGAATTTCCGCATGGCTGAGTTGAACCTCAAACTGCTTGCTGCCAATGGATTCCTAGGTCTCAATTCCACCTCATGCTCTGTAAAATAAAGGACATTAAAATGACAAAATTGAGATGCTTATGATATAAGTATAATGCTTTAAAACGTTTATTAAGGGAAGTCTTCCTGATTTACTACCAGTGAAAATCATTTAATTTGATTGGCTGCTCTTTAGAAAATTCACACCTCCTGTGGACCTGCAAAAAGAAAGTCATCAACAGAGAGATAATTGCTGGACATTTATGGAGTTTTTTTTTCTCTGAGATCAGTAGCTCATAATAGTAATAATAAAGCTGTTTTACATGGCATTTGGGAGGCTAAAGGTTCTTTCACAACTTAATCTGGAAGACATTTTCCTGGCAAACTGAGTGAGTTGCCAGATCAGTTCCATTTACTCCTTCCTCTGCCACTCCTTAGGCCTATACTTCCATTGAATTTCGCATAATATATATTTTTTTCCGTGTGACACATTTACATTGGTTACTGTCAGTCATCAGCTTTTAATGTTGACAGCAGTTGCAATATTTCCATCAGTTTTGAGACTCCCAAGAAGTAGTGAGGACTTGAAGGGGAAGCAAGCATGCCAGTGAGATTCATCCACTTTATTCAAGCTGTTCTTCTGCAGGTGTCACTACATTGCATTGGGGAAGATTTATACACTTTAATGATAGCTCTACTTGTACTGTTGAAGTGGGCATTATGTACAATAGCAGGTAGCAGCCAGATCACTTTCATTTACTGCTCACTGAGATCATCACTCCAGATTTGAAAGGGGATTTTAGGGCTAGGGAATTACTGTTATGTTTTGCAACTCCAAAACATAAAACTAATTGAAGGCAAAAACATAGGAGCCCTGGAGAACATGTCTTAGTTTCGTTTTTATGTTAAACGAGGCACACACATATTACGTGGTAACGTGATGATGTTTGCCATTCACAAACTTTTACCTGTCATGAATTATGCAAACAACAAAGAATGTTTAATCAAACAATACATTTACAATAGTGTGGGCATGTGGCCAAGTGGTTAAGGCATTGGACTAGTGACCTGAAGGTCGTGAGTTCAACATCAGCTGAGGCAACGTGTTGTGTTCTTGAGCAAGGCACTTAATCACACATTGCTCTGCGACGACACTGGTGCCAAGCTGTATGGATCCTAATGCCCTTCCCTTGGACAACATCAGTGTTGTGGAGAGGGAAGAATTGCAACATGGGCAACTGCTGGTCTTCCATACAACCTTGCCCAGGCCTGCGGAAAGTGAAGACTTTCCAGGCACAGATCCATTGTCTCGCAAGACTAACGGATGCCTTAACATTTACAATATTACTCAAATATTTCTGAAATATTAAATACACTACAATTACCTTCTGTTCCACTTACTTTCTGTTCTATTTCATTCTGTGTAGCAACACACACAAAATAATGGAGAAACTCAGCAGGTCAGACAGTATCTATGGAAATTTGTAAACGGTTGATGTTTTGGGCTGAGACCCTTCTGGTAATGAAGGGGGAAGAAGATGTCAGAGTAAAAAAGTGGAGCTACAGGAAAGAGGACCAGTCAGAAGGTGATAGGCGAGGTCAGGTGGGTGGGAAAGGTAAAGGACTGGAGAGGAAGGATTCTGATAGGAGAGGAGTGGACCATGGGAGAATGGGAAGAAAGAGAGGCACCAGAGGGAGGTGAGAGAAGAGTTAAGAGGCCCAAGTGGACAATAGATGAAGAGGGAAGGAGGAAGGAAAATAAATCACCAGAAGGAGAAAGTAATGTTCACATCATCAGGTTGGAGGCTACTTAGATGCATTATGAGGGTTTGACCTCCATCCTGCGAATAGCCTTATCGTGACAAAATAGGAGGCCATGGACTGACATGTCGGAACAGGAATCGGGATTGGAATTGAAATGTTTGCCCATCAGGAAATTCCCATTTTGGCAGATGGAGCAGAGGTGCTCAACAAAGTGGTCCCCCAATTTATGTGGGGTCTCACCAGCAAATTATCAGGTGAAGTGTTTACCTGGAAGGATTGTTTGAGGCCCTAAATGGAGGTAAGGGAGGAGATAAATGGGCAGGTGTAGAAATTCTGTCACTTGCAGGGATACGTGCTAGATGGCAGATTAATGGGGAGGAATGAATGGACAAGGGAATCATGGAGTGAGCGATCCCTTCAGAAAACAAGAATGGGGGTGAAGTAAAGATTTGCTTGGTGGTAGGATTCCATTGAAGAGGGTGGAAGTTACATAGAATGATGTGTTTGACGTGGAAGCTCATGGGATGATAGGTGTACAAGAATTACTCTATTCCTGTTATGGTGGTGGGAAGATGAGATGAGTGTGGATATTTGGGAAATGTTGGAGATGTGGATGAGGACAGCATCAATGGTGGAGGAAGGGAAATACCAGTTTTTTTTTATATAAGGAGGACATCTCTGAAATCTTGGAAAGGAAAGCCTCATCCTGGGAACAGATGCAGCAGAGACAAAGGAACTAAGAAAAGTGAATAGCATTTTTACTGGAGAGAGGATGGGAAGAGGTATAGTCAAGATAGCTGAGGGAATTGGTAGGCTTATAAGATGTCCCTGGACAGTTTGTATCCAGAGATGGAGACTGACATTGAGAAAAGAGAGAAAGGTGTCAGAAAAGAACTAAGTGAATTGAAGGGCAGGGTGGAAGTTGATGGCAAAGTTGATGAAATTGTTGAGATCTGCATGAGTGCATAAAGCAGTGCTAATGCAGTAGACAATGTAGTTTAGAAAGAGTTGGGAAGCATTATCAGGGAAGTTTGAAACCTGGTCTGTTTTGCATAGCCAAGAAAAAGGCAGGCATAGCTGGGACCAATGCGAGTGTTCATGACTACTCCTGAGCTTGAAGAAAGCAGGAGAAGCCAAAGGAGAAATTGTTGAAGGTGAGGACCAGTTCTGCCAGATGAAGTAGGATGGGAGTGGAGGAAAGCTGCTTGTTTTTTTTTTGTTACAAAAGAAATGGAGAATTTTAAGGTATTCTTGGTGAAAATGGATGGTCATGGCCAGGGAATTGAAAGTTGTTCCTCATTGGCCTGGCCATGATACTGCAGGGCTCTTGCTATCTGTGCCCACTAGTTCATCTCCTGCGCTTAACCTGAAATAGTCATCACTGGAATGTTTCAGGCTCTCTTATTTTCACTTCTTATCAATCATAGAATAGCTCAGACACTGAACAAACTCCCTTGGTTTATGGAGTGCATATCAACTCCAGTCAGACAATTTCATTTACCCATTTTTCTCTTTTAAATACTAATTTCTGTTACCTAGAACCTGACTGATTCTGGGTAGTCTCCAGCCCCTTGGTATGAACATTGAATTCTCCAACTTTTGGTAATTCACTCCCCCTCCCTTCCCCTATCCCAGTTTCACTCTGCCCCCTCCCCCAGCTGCCTACTACCAGCCTTATGGTTCCGCCTCCTTCTACTACCCATTGTGTTTTCCCCTATTCCTTCTACAACTTTCCTGCCTATCACCTCCCTGCTTCCCTTCCCCCACCCCTTTATCTTTCCCCTTATTGGTTTTTCACCAGGAACCTACCAGCCTTCTCCTTCCCACCCTCACCCCACCTTCTTTATAGGGCCTCTGCCCCTTCCCTCTTCAGTCCTGACGAAGGGTCCCGGCCCAAAACGTTGACTGATTGTTTCCACGGCTGCTGCCCGACCTGCTGAGTTCCCCCAACGTGTTGTGAGTGTTGCTCCAGCATCTGCAGAGTATTTTGTGTTTACCTGACTGATTCTGTTTCCACCACCTTCACAGGTGGTAAAGTACTTTTTCTTTTGGCCACAATCTTAAATCTCATCATTGTGGTCATTGAGCTGCCTACTAATTGGAGTGCAAGAGATTGAGGGGAGATTTGACAGACATGTACAGAGTAATGGGGGTTATAGATAGGGTAAATGGAAGCAGGCTTTCTTCACCGCCGTTGGGTGAGACTGGAACTAGAGGTCACAGGTTAAGGGTGAAAAGTGAAATGTTTAATGGGACCATGAGGGGGATCTTCTTCACTCAGAGAGTGGAACAAGCTGCCAGTAGAAGTGGTGGATGCAGTTTGATTTCAACATTTAAGAGAAGTTTGGATGGGTATATGCATGGGAAGAGTATGAAGTGCTGTGGTCTAGATGTAGATTAGCCAGAATAACAGTTCAGCACAGATGAGATGGGCCAAAGGGCCTGTTTCTGTTCTGTAGTGCCTATGATTCTACAATGGAAGCCTTACCCTATTTACTCCACCTATCCAGTGTCATAATGGGAATGTTGTATCAAATCAGTCTCTGGACTGAAATTAGTTGAACTGTATTCAAACATTTCTTGTTGCCTCCCCAATCCCCGCAAATGTTCTGGGTCTGTAGACACATCACTTCATAGGTTACGCCATCTGATATTCCTCACTGATGATGAAATGAGCCACTTAGATTGCAAATACAGGCAGATGAATGGCTGACAATGAATATTCACCTGGGGTTGCATCCTTCTTTGGCACGAGTGTGCAAACAATGAGAATTCTGACTGGTAACTGAGAGGGAAGGCCAGCTGTCCTAAAACAATACTGTGACCATAGGAAATTGAGAAATTTATGGGAAGAATGTCCTTCTTAAATTGTCACTTACAGCATATGAGGTTACCTGAGCTGTTACCAGGAACTTCAGTAGTGAGAATTACTTCAGGATAGTCTGATCTCCTTACAGTCTATTTTTCCGATGATGAAGTTAACATCATTGGTAAACTTGCAGAGATTCATAATCATAGTCATACTTTATTGATCCCGGGGGAAATTGGTTTTCGTTATAGTTGCACCATAAATAATAAATGGTAATAAAGCCATAAATAGTTAAATAGTAATATGTAAATTATGCCAGGAAATAAGTCCAGGACCAGCCTATTGGCTCAGGATCCTCATGTATAGACTCGACTCCTGGGCTTCCTTTTTAATCCTCCAGTCTCCAAAATTCCATTCTCACCGATTCGCTAATCCAGCGGGTGATTGGACCTTGTCCCTCCTGCCCACAGGGGACTCCAACTCTGGAACCCATTGACAACTCGCTGATCGCATGTTGGCCACCAGCCATCATTCACACTGGTCTGCCCACCTGGCTTCCCACCGCGATTGTTCCACCCCTGCATCACTGACCTTTCAAACATGGAGTGGAGGCTGAGGTTTACTGATAGATTATTTACATATAAATCTCTAACAAGAAGCTCCATCTTATTCTGAAGAAAAATTAGTTGCATAATATGTTATTCCAAACTACAGTTTGGAATACTACTGATTTCTGGCTAATGCAAAACACATTGCCCCTGGTCTACAACTTTAATAAACTAATCAAAAATATACATTTTAAATAAGCTATTATACACATTATAATGATGCATCCTAAAGCACATTGAAAAATCACTACAGTGAGTAAATTGGTGAAATTTACCATGAGACTTTTATTAACAATATTTATGCATTATTTCGCAGCAGAATTCATTTTCACACTCTCTTTTAATCAACCTCAACGTGGAACAGAATTGGTGAAAAATAATGTTGTTAAAACTGCTCCTCCCTCCCAATCATCCCAAACATCTGTGCCCCCCCAGGGCAGCATGCTGAACCCCTTGCTGTGCACACAGCTCACAAGTGACTGCACAGACAAACACCCAAGTAATCACATTGTCAGATTCACCAATGACATGCCAGTGGTGGGGCTCATTATCAATAACAATGAGACAGCTTACAGAGAAGTTGTGGAAGAGCTCAAGGCCTGTTGCCAGGCAAATAATGTCTTCAACGTCAACAAGAAAAAGGAGATTTATTTACTTATGGAGATACAAATGGAATAAGCCCTCCTGGCCCTTTGAGCCACACTGCCCAGCAACGCCTGATTTAGCCCTAGCCTAATCTTGGGATAATTTATAATGACCAATCAACCTACTGACTGGTATGTCTTTGGACTGTGGGAGGAAACTGGAGCACCCAGAGGGAGCCAGTGCAGACATGAGGAGAACATACAAACTCCTTACAGACTGTGGCAGGAACTGAACCCGGGTTGCTGCTACAGTAAAGCGTTGTGCTAACCACTACACTAATATACCACCCTAGTTAATGATTATCGACTCCAGGGAAACTCGCACCAAGTCACACCCCTATTTACATCAGTGGCACATCAGTGGAAACTGTGGATAGTTTCAAACTCCTGGGAGTACACATCTTGCAAACCTCTCCAACACTTCTGTAGTATCCAAAACTCAGCAACACCTCTGCTTTCTGAAGGGAATTGGATTATGCCCATCTGTATTCACGTTCTTCTACAAATGTGCAGTAGAGAGCACCTAACATGCTGCATCACTGCATGGTTCAGAAAATGCACTGTGGCAGACAGGAAGGCTCTACAATGGGTGGTCAAAACTGCCCAGCTCATCATCTCCACCTACCTAACCACCGTTAAAGACATATATACAGAAAGGTGCCAGAAAAGGGCCAGTGATATCACTCACTCTACTCATGGGCTGTTTGTCCTACTCCAAACAAGGAGGAGGCTATGTAGCAACCACACTTGCATCACCAGACTCAGAAACAGTCACTTTTCCCAAGGCTGATCAACACTTCCACCCACTAGACCACCCTTCCACACCCCCAACCACCACTACTTTATCATTTCCTGTCAAAGTCACCTTACGCAAAAACACTCCTGTGCCTAGCATCATTTTATGGGTCTACAATCAACCTGTGCATATAAGCTATCTTAACTATTATATTTATTGCATTATTTTATAATTGTTTTTGTTTATCTTATCGAGTTTCTTTTTGCCCGCACCAGATCCAGAGTAATAATTATTTTGTTCTTCATTACAGTTGTGTACTGGAAATGACATTTAACAATCTTGACTTGAATCTTAAACCTCCCAACACTCAAGGGAATGTCTGTACAGGCCTTGGTATCATTGTGAGACGAATGTGAACATGATTACGAAAATACTACTAGGATGTTAGAGATGGCATCAATCATTCCATTATTGTTCTCCAGTTCTAATGCACATTCCTTCATGTACTTCTCACCCCTCTCGAGCATTTGTGGTGATTTATTGCTATTACCACAGTTGGAAGTTTCAACATTCAGTATTATATTGTACAATATATGATACCATAGAGAACATGTTATGAGATTTTATTTTACATCTGCAACAGTGTTGTAATTCATCCTTGCTGCCTTTGTCGGAATTTTTTGGGAGGGAAGGGGAGCGACATAAACTGATTATTCATAAATGAATGTTGTTAAACTAGGATGACTATAATTTAAAGGGGTTTGTGGGAACAAGGTTTAATCTAGTTACACTGCTTACCTGATACTAAAAGCATTGTTTGTTCACAACGGTAAACTTGTGCTGTTGAGGACGATAATGTATGAGGCAACAGGATCATCATCATCATTACGTGGCATGCCATATGACGTAG
This sequence comes from Mobula hypostoma, assembly GCF_963921235.1. NCBI lineage: Eukaryota > Metazoa > Chordata > Chondrichthyes > Myliobatiformes > Myliobatidae > Mobula > Mobula hypostoma. Next base: position 103,165,914 of record NC_086106.1, on the reverse strand, counting down.
GCGATCATGATCTTTTGAAGATTATTCTCGGCTACTTTTTCTACAAAACTGGTTGCCTTTGCATTTTTCTGGGAAGTGCCTTTACAAGACAGGTGACCCCCAGCCATCATCAATATCTTCAAAGACGGTCAGCCTGATGGCAGTAGTCACATAACTAGGACTTGTGATATGCACCATCTGGTCATACAACCATCCACCAGCAGCTCCCGAGCTCCGATGGCTTCACATGAACCTGATCGGGGTGGGGGGGGGGGTGGTGGGAGTGTCTAAGCAGCTGCTACATCTTGGCCAAAGGTGACCTGCAGGCTAGTGGAAGGAAGGAGAACCCTACACCTCCTTTGGTAGAGACCCATCTCCATCCCACTACCCATGAGACAATAGGCTGCATATGGAATAGCCAAACCTCAATGTACATTAGTGTGCACTATTGTCAGCTTTGAATCAGAATCAGGTTTAATATCATCAATATATGTTGCAAAATTTGTTAAATTTACAGAAGTACAGTGAAATACATGATAAATAAATAGAGCAAACAACCCGAGTTTCATTAAGTGTATGTGTGTGTATACACGTCTATTAAATAGTTAAGTTCAAAATAAGTAGTGCTAAAAATAACAGAAGTAAAAATGTAGTAAGGTAGTTTTCACTGATTCAATGTCCATTTAGAAATTGTATGACAGAGGAAAAGAAGTTGTTCCTGAATCGCTGAGTGTGTGTGCCTTCAGGCTTCTGTACTTCATTTCCGATGGTAACAGTGTGAAGAAGACATATTCCGGGTGGTGGAGAAACTTAATGATGGATGCTGCCTTCCTTAGGCACTGCTCCTTGAAGATATCTTGGATACTACAGAGGCTTGTTCCATGATGGAGCTGACTAATTTTACAAGTTTCTGCAACATTTTTGATCTTGTGCAGTAGTTCCACCCCAAGAGGATACATATTATAAAAGAAAAAATGTAATACCATATACAGTATATTGAATCACATTATTGAACTCCTTACTCTATATTCATATAGATTAGATTAATTTGTGTATTAGAATATAAACAATTTTATTTAAAAGAAAGATCTGCACCCACTACCAAAGTCAAAGCTGTTTGGGGGAAAAAAAAGGGGAAAAAAAGCTTATCAGACAAAATATACTATTAACCAACTTCTATACTTTAACAAGAAGTCAAAGATTATGAAAATAATTTAAAAATAGCCCCCACAAATTTTGAAAACCTTGGTTAGATTCAGAAATTGAACAAATCTTTTCTAGTTTTAGGCATGCCATAACATCTCGTAACCACTGAGCATGATTAGGCAGAACAGCATCCTTCCATTTAAACAATATGTATTCTCTTGGACTCTATTTTTCTATATAGAAATCAATAAAAATATTGGAAAAAGAAAAGTAGCTCCACCCCCCACCATACCAAATGGTGATGCAGCCAGTCAGAATGCTCTCTGCTGTACATTTGTAGAAGTTTTTGAGTGTTTTAGTTGACAAACCAAATCTCCTCAAACTCCTAAATAAATATAACCTTCTTTATAGCTGCATCACAATATTGCATCCAGGTTAGTTCCTCAGAAATATTGCCATCTAGGAACTTGAAATTGCTCACATTCTAACTTCTGATCCCTCTATGAGGATTGGTTTGTGTTCCCTCGTCTTACCCTTCCTGAAGTCCACAATCTTTGGTCTTACTGGCGTTGAGTGCAAGGTGGTTGCTGAGACACCACTCAGCTAACTGGTGCATCTCACTCCTGTAAGTCGTTCCATCACCATCTGAAATTCTGCCAACAATGATTGTATCATCAGCAAATTTAGAGATGGCATTTGAGCTATCCCTAGCCACACATTCATGGGTGTAGAGAGAGTAGAGCAGTGGGCTAAGCACACATCCCTGTGGTGCACCATTGTTGATGGTCAGTGAGGTGGAGATATTATTTCTAATTTGCAGAGATTGTGGCTTTCTGGTTAGGAAGTTGAGAATCCATTTGCAGAGGGAGGTACAGAGGTCCAGCTTCTATAGCTTTTTGATTAGGACTGTAGGAATGATGGTGGTAAATGTTGAGCTACAGTCAATGAGCAACATCCTGACATAGGTACTTGCATTGTCCAGGTGATCCAAGGCTGCGTGGAGGGCCATTTAGATCATGTCTGTCGCAGACCTATTGTGCCAATAGGCAAATTGCAGGGGTCCAGATCCTTCCCGAGACAGGTGTTGATTCTAGCCTTGATCAACTTCTCAAAGCATTCCAGAACCATAGATACGAGTGCTACTAGATGATAGTCTTTGAGGCATCTAACACTGCTCTTCTTGGGTACTGGTATAACTGTTGCCCTTTTGAAGCAGATGGGAATTTCTGATTGTGGCAGACAGGTTGAGAATGTGCTTGAATACCCCTGTTAGACCATAACAATCTTCCAACTGTTCTTTAACCATGCAGAACTGAATATGTGATTAGCAACAAAAAATGCACCATAATTAATATTGGTTGATGCTCTTTTCAATTAGTATGTAGCCATCTATTCTCGTGTCTTTTTTTTAAAAAAAAGTGTAGAAGCTAACAGGAAATTTGCCTCTGAATAAGCAACCAAGAGTTGTGTGTCCTTGCAAATCCATAGTACAAAATGTTACTGTGTACAACATTGGCTTTTCAATATTCTTTTTTAACTCTAGGATCCTTAATTGTTGGTAGACTTTTTACAATGATTGGGTTGATACTACAAATGATTAAAATTTTCTACATAGTTGAATGTGTAGCTGCTGATGGAGATTTGCAGAGACCCAAGGGGTTATTTTGTGGAAAAATAATGCTCTTAGAGTTCAATTTTCCTTTGTGTACAGCATGACTAGTAAAAGAAGCAGAGGGCTGGTATAGCAGGGCAGGTTACAAAGGTAATAAGGAGCACATCCAGTTGAGGGATGACAGGAAGTGTCCATAACCTGCTCAGATCACACAGAACAAAGATGCAGGCTGAACTTCTGCTGCCACAGTGAAATAAATGCTTGAGCTTCAATGAGTATATTCTTACTGAAATCAGCCACTTGTAACAGACACAACTCAACTACTGGATGGACCACATTGCATATTGATTGTGGCACAGAATTAGTGCAGCTGCCTCACACTTCCAGGGATACAAACTTGATCCTGACTTCAGATTTGGTGTGAATCTGAAATGTTCGCACATTTCTTCCATGAGCCATTGGGTTTCCCCAGAGTGCTCCAGCTTCCTCTCAAAGTTACCCTGGTAGATTAATTGGTAAATTACCTTTTAATATAGTTTACTGGCCAAAAGACTTAAAAGGGAACTAACGAGCATGTGTAAGAGATAATATTTGCAAGAAAACAGTAATAAAGGACTTGCTCCCTTGGAAACTCATATGGACTTGATGGGTCAATGATTCACTTCTGGTTTTGTAAGAGGAGTGGCCATAAAGGTGACACGTATTTCTTGTTTAAAGGTTTTTACCAGTAATTGCATTTTTAATCACAAACAAGAAAAATATCTGCTGTTGTGGAAATCCAAGTCACACACACACACAATGCTGGAGGAACTCAGCAGGCCAGGCAGCAGCTATGGAAAAGAGTACAGTTGATGTTTCGGGCCAAGACCTTTCAGCGGGACTGGAGAATTTTCCATAGATGATATTGATGCTGCCTGGCCTGCTGAGTTCCTCCAGTGTTTTGTGCATGTTAGTTGCATTTTTATTTTGTTTCAGAGATTTAATTTATTTTATTGCCACATTGTTTATGAAAATGGGGTTTTTCCACATACCAAATGCAGCTCTGACTTCTGGTTTCTGCTTTCAATAATTCTCACAAGAGTTTCCTGGGTTATACTTCTAATTTTGCACTGATTTTACCTCAGACAAGGGTAGGGGGTGGGGGATTGGTGCTGTCCATACCCGAAGACAAATTAAATATTTTGTATTAATTTTAATGATTTGTCAGTTTTATTACCATATGATTAAAGCCCAAGGATACTTCCATGTACCTTTTAAAAAAATATAATAAGATGGCTGCTGCCATTGCTGTGTAATTGTCACACATGGCTTAACAAGTTTATTGATACACATCCTCAATCCAGGCACCATTACATTTTGTTTGCAGTCGGTGTTCTAAAACTGGCAGCTGAGATGTTGAGATAAATAGAGGTCCAGCAAGACAAAAAGAATATTTGATTTTTAATACATGTTCTTGTTTTCTTCACCAAAGGCAACCTCCCTTAAGGACCCAAGTATGGACAGAGCGAAAATTCAATTTTCATGGATCTATAGTAATTTTTACATAGCTGTCCGATTCTCTGTCCTAGGTTTCTCATGCAGAAAGCATTTCCTACAACGATATTGCGTGATATTTCCTCATCCTGTCAACCCCAATGTTTTCTCAACAGGTAGCTGTTAAAACAAGTGAAAGCAGTATGACCAGAAGCAGCTAATAATCATCATTAGACTTAAAATCTTCTGCTGCAATGTATAAAATGTGATGGTAAGTGCTCATTCTAATGCATTTATCTGAAACTTCTCAAGCCCCCTGGAAAGCCTCAGGCTGGCTCAGCTCGCTTTCCTCTATGGGGAGCAGCCTTCGGCCCCACCAAACTGGGTAATCAAGTTTGTCTGGAGGCTGTGTGATGTACCCCACCCCGCCAAATAACAGACAATACACCATACATAATTAAATGATTACACTTTATAGATCTTACTGGAAATATAATTAATGGAGATACAATATAAAAGTAAAAGGTGCCAGACTTACCAAAGTTCAACTACTTCGTGCACAACCGTTGGAGCTCAATTAATGGAGTCTTCTTTCCACAATTCAATCCCTTCCGACCTCCTCGACCCACCACCTGGGACCAACCACAGTGGTCGACCAGAGCACGTCCAGCACATCCTTCCTCTTCAGTTCTCCTCCTGAAAAGCCCTGGGCCTCGGACTCCCTCTTGGGTCTGATCCTTGCCCAGCTTACAGCATCGTGTTTCCTCTCTCTATCCCCATTGTGCCTTCTCCTCAAAGCCTGCAAAAACAATAGCTTACAGACACACAAGAATAACATCTATCCCAATTGGTTAGCAAATGAATACAATTCTCGTTATCAGTAATTGTAATCTAAACTCAGCAGTTAACATTGCAGAGAAGCCATTTTATTATAACATAACAAAGAAGCCATTTTATTAGCCTTAGCAGTAACAAAAGAAAAAACCCCTTACACTTACACAGTGTTGATGTTTAATATGTTACAGTGTACTAACATTCTTGTTCTTTGGGGCACTTGATGCTGGAAGTGGAGTTAAGGGAAGTACTCTTCTCTTTAATTTATGGTGGAAGTGGAAGACCCACTTTCTTTTGTAATTCTGAGTGTAATAAATCCTTACTTTCCCTGTGATATAGTGTACCATGTATATTAGATACAGGGGCTATAACCAAAGGGAAAAAAAAATGGCTTTAGTCACTTAGCACTTCCACACAAGATTATTTATTAAGTGTCAAAAATCAAACCTACAAACATAAATGAAACACTAAAAAAAAACTGCCAATATTTACAAAATGATATCTACCTGTCAGGATACTGGAGCAGGGATCCAATTGCAGACCCAGTACTGTGCACACAGTGATATTAATTGAGTAACAAATCCCAAGGTGCAAACAAAGTCAGCATCAAAGTTCAGCCAGAGATCAAAACATCCATAGAAATCCAAAAACCAGAATCGGGAAGCAGGCAGAGTCAATATTTAGACAGACAGAGTACAGATACACATGCTAGAAATGCTCAGAAAAAAATCACTAGCACAATCTAGCAACAAACAGGTGAAAACACAGGACTGAAATACACTGGGCAATAAACAGAGAGGCAGGTGATAGGTGAAGCATAATGAGATACAGGTGGCAGCAATACAGGTAATAATGAGAAGCAGATGAGAGACGGAGTACTCAGTAATACTGGGGTCAGAGTAGAACAGGAGCAGGGACAGGAGCACATAGCAATACAAAACCACAGACTGGCAGCTAGGAGGAAACATACAAAAAGACAGAGTTCGGCTGGAGGTACTGACACTACCAAGAAACACAGTAATAGCTCCATTCTATTTTGTCCAGTGTGAACTCCTGGTAGTCCTGATCTCCCTCTCACACTAAGAGTGATGAGCCCCATTTATTAGGCACCAAGACCTATCATCTTTAATTACCAACAAAGTTAACTAAGACTGCACATGAATTAGAATATGATGCACCCCACAATGTAGTTACAATCATATTACAAAATAAACAGAGGTATCTACCTTAAATATGGTATACAAACAAAATATACGCATTCACACATCCCCAAAGAAATGGAATATTCCACCATGTCTGGCGGGAAAGGTACCATACAGCCAACCCTTTAGGCCCATTTCCAGAATATACCAGGGAAAGACATTGAAGTGCGTATAGTCAGGATGTCAAGGTAATGTTTGTGTGTGTATAAATGCGCATGTGTAAGGAGTTTGTTTACCAAGTGCTCTCCATCACAATGTACCTCACTTTTTTTAATATACAGTATTTCTGTTTTTGCATTTTTAAAAATCTGTTCAATATACAGATACTGTAATTGATTTACTTGTTTATTATTATTTTTATTTTATTTATTATTATTACTTTCTCTGCTAGATTATGTATTGCATTGAACTGCTGCTGCTAAGTTAACAAATTTCATGTCACATGCTGGTGATAATAACCCTGATTCAGATTCTGATGTAACTGATTACAAGAGAAGTACGGATGAAAACCTTTTAACCCAGCCGACTCATCTTCCATGGAACATTATTCTTTCATTATCCAATCAACATTTTTACTACAATTATTCTATCACCCTACTCTTCCTGGGTAAATAATTAAGCCTAAATTTTCCAGCTGATATTTTAGTTGTTTTCCCTCCATTGAGAAGATAATATGTATGTGTAACATTTATTCTTGTTTATCTCCTTTTAGACAAAAATAATAATTTTTCAAAATATTAATGTTGGGAAGTAGGGATTAGAGTCACTGAGAGATACCTCATGGAAACAGACCCTTCAGCTCACCAAAGTGGTGCTGACTATCAAGAACTCATTTACACTCAGCCTGCAATGCTCTTATCGTTTGTTCTCGGCAATGTGCCAGATTCCACCACTCAGCTACACGAAGAGTAGTTTCCACTGGTCTATTAACTTACTCAACCCACATGTCTCTGGGATGTGGGAGGAACCCGGAGTACCTAGAGAAAATCCACATCATCGCAGTGTGAACATGCCAGCTCCACATAAAGGGCATCCAATGGCCAGGATTAAACCCAGGTCACTGGCATCTCCGCAAGTCACCACTCTGTTATATTAGTTGCTGTAGCTGAAATAGTTCTCCCTGAACCAGGAAATTTAAGGGGAAACCTAATGGCGTATTTTGTTGGAACAGGTGGGGTGAAGTTGTTCCTCATAGGAAACATGGGTCAAAAATTTATATTGTCTGCCAAATGAAGGTATATGGTGAAAGCTCAGAATATTAAGTGGAGCTGCCTCCATAAACACTAGGATTTGCTGAGATACTGACAGAGACTTGTTCCTCTGCATTTCATTTCTGCCCGTTACCCATTCCCTTGAACAGCCTCCTCTCCCACCTCATCATCTCTACCCTACCCATCCCACAAATTACTGGTTCCAATCTTGCCATGGAATAGAATTCTCAGAAGACGTTTAGTGAAAAAGGCAGAAGTGAATGAATGGACGTGAACTGCAACCAGTAGTTGGTAGAAATCATGCAATTGCTTTTTAGCTAGTTTACTTGTTCCAGCCTTAACTGACATCTGCTCTGACTTACTTCATGAAAATTGATTACTTTTTAGTTGCTATGATTATAAGCAGTCCTGAGTGATCAAGCAAGAAAACAGTCAGCACTTACAATTAACCTATAGACAGCCTTTTAGGTCACTTCTCTCTGAATTTACTGTTGATATGTTTCCTCTCATATTCAACCATAGATTCGACAAATCATTATGACAGGATCTTCTACTTTGATGATCAAGCATTATGCTAGTTTTAACCTTGACTACGCTATTTCAGCAATAAATCTTTAAAGACATCAAGGTAGTTGTGAAGATAGAATGAACACGATCTTGCCAATGCATTGCATCCTTGAAAACATTGTTTCTTGTTCATTAAAATGTAATGTGGAGTGCCATAAACAGACTGCTGTGCCTTAGGTGTCTACTCCACTTGTGCACTTGAGGTAATTATGCAAGCAAATCGGCATATGGTGTTGAACATGAAATGGACTTCATGTCCTTTTCTTAAAATGGAAACTGGTACTTCTCCAGCAAAATGAATATCTCTTAAAAACACTGCATTTGATAGCTTTATTATTCATTCACATTACCCTGATATTCAAATCTGGTTGTTATGAGACCTCCTGTGTTTGTTGATTTCAAAGTTCAGGTCTTCAATTCTTGCTTATGGGTATCAAAGGCAACTCATAGAACACGCTTTGAATTCATCCCCATTTTCTGTTACCGTGGAAACAGTAAAAGATTGAATTGTGTATTTCCTCAGTGGTGATGTCATTATTTGATTCTTGTCTGATGACCACCCATTAGAGTTCATATTTTGTCTTCCTTTTTTAATTTAAGTTTTTACATGTACATCATTTTATAATAAGTAAATTCCCTCAGATGTTGGGAGAGGCAGTCTTGTCTGAGTGAACAGTGCAATAAAACAAGTGAGATGAATGGGTTTAATTCAATATTCCTAGATTGTCTTTGATGTTGCTGTGGTACCAGTTCAAAACAGGCCCCGAATTAAATTATCATTGCATCTGCTCTTTATCATCACTTCTGTAGCCAGCAGCCACAGAATTCATTAGGGTCAGCAGAGGAACAAAAATTTTTAATATTGCCTCAAGTCTTCATAGCTCCTTAAGTATTCAGAAGATCCTTATTTGTATTTTTTGCTCTAATTAATAATATTTAAGGATACATATACAATTAACTTATTAAAATTGCTTATATATATAAAGTAAGTAGACATGTTGAGAATTAATTTGTAAAATTGATGTCAAGTCAAGTTTATTGTCTCACACACACAAATACAGTGAGGTAACGGTAATGTGAAAGACTTGCTTGCAGCACTGTCACAGACACATAGATTTCAGGACAAAAAAAAACAGAACATGAATTATAAGCACAATGCTGAAAATCCTGAATAACACAATCAAAGTGCTGGAGGAACTCAGCAAGTTAGGAAGCAGCTGTGGACAGGATTAAAACAATTGACATTCTGGGCCGAAACCTGATGTCAGGACTGGAAAGGAAAGGGGCAGAAGGCAGAATAAGAAGGTGGGGGAAAAGGGAAGGAGAACAGGCTGGCAGGTGATAATCGAAAGCAGTGAGAGGGAAGCGGGGGGGATGATGTACGTAGCTGGGAGGTGATTGGGTGAAGAGGTCAAGGGTTGAAGAAGAAAGGATCTGATAGGAGAGGAGAGTGGACCTTGGAAGAAAGAGAAGGAAGAGGGGTAACAGAGGGAGGTGATGGACAGGTGAGGAGAAGAGAACAGGTGAGAGCAAAACCAAAATGGGGAATGGTAAAAGGGAGAAGGAAGAGGAGGGGAGAAATTACCAGAAGTTAGAGAAATCAATATTCATGCCATCACGAGGAATTCTGCAGATGCTGTAAACTCAAGCAACACACATCAAAGTTGCTGGTGAACGCAGCAGGTCAGGCAGCATCTCTAGGAAGAGGTACAGTCGACGTTTCAGGCCGAGACCCTTCATCAGGACTAACTGAAGGAAGAGCTAGTAAGAGATTTGAAAGTGGGAGGGGGAGGGGGAGATCCAAAATGATAGGAGAAGACAGGAGTGGGAGGGATGGAGTCAAGAGCCGGACAGGTTATTGGCAAAAGGGAAATGAGAGGATCATGGGACAGGAGGCCCAGGGAGAAGTAATAAGGGGGGGGGGGAATCCCAGAGGATGGGCAAGGGGAGAAAAAGGAGAATGAGAGAAAGAATGCGTGTATATAAATAACGGATGGGGTATGAAGGGGAGGTGGGGCATTAGCGGAAGTTAGAGAAGTCAATGTTCCCCCATTTCACGCACATCTGCTCTCACTCCATCCTCCCGTCACCCCACTAGGAATAGGGTTCCCCTGGTCCTCACCTACCACCCCACCTGCATCCGGGTCCAACATATTATTCGCCGTAACTTCCGCCACCTCCAACGGGATCCCACCACTAAACACATCTTTCCCTTCCCCGCCTCTCTGCTTTCCGCAGGGATCGCTCCCTACACGACTCCCTTGTCCATTCGTCCCCCCCCCCCATCCCGCCCCACTGATCTCCCTCCTGGCACTTATCCTTGTAAGCGGAACAAGTGTTACACACGCCCTTACACTTCCTCCCTTACCACCATTCAGGGCCCCAAACAGTCCTTCCAGGTGAGGTGACACTTCACCTGTGAGTCGGTGCTCCCGATGTGGCCTTCTATATATTGGCGAGACCTGACGCAGACGGGGAGATCATTTTGCTGAACACCTATGCTCTGTCCACCAGAGAAAGCGGGATCTCCCAGTGGCCACATATTTTAATTCCACATCCCATTCTGACATGTCTGTCCACGGCCTCCTCTACTGTAAAGATGAAGCCACACTCAGGTTGGAGGAACAACACCCTATATTCCGTCTGGGTAGTCTCCAACCTGATGGCATGAACATTGACTTCTCTAACTTACGCTAATACCCCACCTCCCCCTCGTACTCCATCCGTTATTTATATACACACATTCTTTCTCTCACTCTCCTTTTTCTCCCTCTGTCCCTCTAACTATACCCCTTGCCCATCCTCTGGGTTCCCCCCCCCTTTTTCTTTCTCCATGGGCCTCCTGTCCCATGATCCTCTCATTTCCCTTTTGCCAATCACCTGTCCAGCTCTTGACTCCATCCCTCCCCCTCCTGTCTTCTCCTATCATTTTGGATCTCCCCCTTCCCCTCCCACTTCCAAATCTCTTACTAGCTCTTCCTTCAGTTAGTCCTGACGAAGGGTCTCGGCCTGAAACGTCGACTGTACCTCTTCCTAGAGATGCTGCCTGACCTGCTGCGTTCACCAGCAACTTTGATCTGTATTCATGCCATCAGATTTGAGGCTACCCAGATATTATATAAAGAGTTGCTTTTCCGACCTGAGAGTGGCCTCATCACCTCAGTAGTGGAAGCCATGGGCTGATGTGATGGACTGAGAATGGGAAGTCAAATTGAAGTGGATGTCCATTGTGATATCACAACTTTTGTGGTGGACAGAGTGATAGTGCTCAGAAAGGCACTGATGTGGAGAAGGCTGCACTGGGAGCTTCGGATGCAATTGAAGAATCTGGTTTAATATCACTGGCATGTATCATGAAGTTAGTAATAAATAACAATAAATCACATTAAAAATTATATACATAAAAAGAAATTAAATTAATTAAGTATTGCAAAAAGAGAGGGAAAAAAATGAGGTAATGTTCATGGGTTCGTTGTCCATTCAGAAATCTGATGGTAGAGGGGAAGAAAATGTTCCTGAAACATTGAGTGTTTTCTTCAGGCTCCTGTATCTGCTCCTTGATGGCAGCAATGAGACGAGGGCATGTTCTGGGAGATGTGGATCTGTAATGATGGATGACACATCGCCATTTGAAGGTGTCCTCAGTACCTTGGAGGCTGATACACATGAGCGAGCTAGCAAAATTGACAAATTTCTGCAGCTTTTTCCAATTCTGTGCAGTGGCCCCTCTATACCAGATGGTGATGCAACCAGTTAGAATGCTCTTCTACAGAAAGTTGTGAGTGTCTTTGGTGGCATACCAATTTGCCTCAAACTCCTTATGAAATTTAGCCACCGTCATGTCTTCTTTGTAATTTCATAAATATGTTGGTCCCAGTATAGTTCATCAGGAACTTGAAACTGCTCATCCTTTCCACTGCTGGTCCTTTAATGAAGACTGATGTGAGTTCCCTTGACTTTCAATTCCTGAAGTCCACAATCAATTCCTTAGACTTACTGATGCTGAGTGCAAGATTGTTGCTGTGACACCACCCTAACAACTGATCTACTTTACTCCTGTACACCTCCTCATCACCCTCTGAAATTCTGCCAACAATAGTAGTATCATCGGCAAACATTTGAGCTGTGCCTAGCCTCACCTTTGCGAAGTGACCCTGATAGACAAGCAGTTGAAGTGTTGCCTTGCCTGGAAGGCTTGTTTGCGGTCCTGAATGGTGGTGAGGGAAGACGCGTAGGAGTTTGAAGCTGCTAACCCTCTCTACTTCCAACCCACCGATGAAATTCAGTCTATGGCCTATAGGATTCAAAATGTGGACGATGGATAGAAACTACTGAAATGTGCCCCGAGATCTGTCAAGGCCCTTTCCGGATTTATGTTATACATGTGCTTCTCAGACACAAAATATTGGAGCATCTCGGCAGATCTGAGTGGTTGAGTAGATGATGGAGTCAATTGGTAAGGCTGAGGTCTCAGAGGACTTGGAGGCAAATGATAAAATAGGCTGTAGTCAGCATGGTTTCCTCAAGGGAAATATTGCCTGACAAATCTGTTGGAATTCTTTGAAGAAATAACAAGCAAGATAGACAAGGATGATTTGGTTGACGTGTACTTGGATTTTCAGAAGGCCTTTGACAAGGTGCCACAATCAAGGCTGCTTAACTAGCTACGAGCCCATGGTATTACAGGAAAGATTGTAGCATCAGTAGCTGATTGGCTGGAGGCAAAGAGTGGGAATAAAGGGAGCCTTTTAAGACCAGCTGCCGGTGATGAGTGCTGTTCCAAAGGAATCTGTGTTGGGACTGATTCTTTTTACATTATATGTCAATGATTTAGATGATGAAATTGATGGCTTTGTTGTCAAATTTGCAGATGGTATAAAGATAGGTGGAGGGGCAGGTAGTTTTGAGGAAGTAGAGAGGCTACGGAAGGACGTAGACAGATTAGGAGAAAGGGCAAAGACATGGCAGATGGAATACAGTGTCGGGAAGAGTATAGTCATGTAACTTGGGAGAAGAAATAAGAGGGTTGACTATTTTCTAGTTGGAGAGGAAATACAAAAATCTGAGGTGCAAGGGAATTTGGGAGTCCTCGTGCAGGATTCCCAAAAAGTTAATTTGCAGTTTGAGTCTGTGGTGAAGAAGGCAAATGCAATGTTAGAATTCATTTCAAGAGGAGTAGAATATAAAAGCAAGGATAGAATGTTGCAACTTTATAAAGCACTGGTAAGGCCTCATCTGGAGTATTCTGAGCAGGCTTGGGCCCCTCATCTTAGAAAGAATGTGCTGAAACTGGAGGGAGTTCAAAGAAGTTTCATGAAAATGATTCGAGGATTGAATAGTTTGACATCAGAGGTGCATTTGATGGTTCTGGGTCTTGTATTCACTGGAATTCAGAAGAATGAGTGGGGATCTCATTGAAACCTATTGAATGGTGAAAGGCCTTAATAGAGTGGATGTGGGGAGGATGTTTCCTATGGCGGGAGAGCCTAAGACCAGAGGACACAGTTTCAGAATACAGGGGTGTCCTTTATAATGAAGATAAGGTGGCCAAAGATGAATTTCTTTAGCCACAGAATGGTGAATCTGTGGAATTCTTTGCCACAGGCAACTTTGGGGGCCAAGTGTTTAAGCATATTTAAGGCAGAGGTTGATAGATTCTTGATTGGTCAGGGCATGAAGGGTTACAAGAAGGCTGGAGATTAGGGCTGACAGGAAAATTGAAAGTTGGGGGTGTTGTGAATAGGCTGGAGGGTTGTCAGAGTTTACAGAGCAACATCAGTAGGATGCAGAACTGGGCTGAAAAATGGTAGATGGAGTTCAAACCAGATAAGTGTGAAGTGATTAATTTCGGTAGGTCAAATGTGAAGACAGAATATAATATTAATGGACAGACTCTTGGGAGTGTGGAGGATAGCGAGATCTTGAGGTCCGTGTCTCTAGGACACTCAAAGCTGCTGCACAGGTTGACAGTGTTGTTAAGAAGGCGTATTGTGTGTTGGCCTTCATCAACTGTGGGATTGAGTTCATGAGCAGTGAGGTAATATATAAGACCTTAATTTGGCCCCCCTTGGAGTACTGTGTTCAGTTCTGGTCACTTCATTATAGGAAAGATGTGGATACTATAGAGAGAGTGCAGAGAAGATTTACAAGGATGTTGCCTGGATTGGAGAGCGTACCTTACGAGAATAGGTTGAGTGAATTTGGCCTTTTCTCCTTGGACTGACAGAGAATGAGAGATGACATGATAGAGGTGTATTAGATGATGGTAGGCATTGACTGGGCTTTTTCCCAGGGCTGAAATGGCTAACACGAGGGGCATAGTTTTAAGGTGCTTGGAAACAGGTACCAAGTGGATGTCAGGGGTTAGTTTTCCACACAGAGAGTGGTGGGAGCGTGGAATGTACTGCCAGTGAAGGTGGTAGAGCCGGATACAATAGGGTCTTTTAAGAGTCTCGTAGATAGGTACATGGAGCTTAGAAAAATAGAGGGTTATCCTATTGGGAAATTCTAGGCAGTTTCTAGAGTAGGTTACATGGTCGGCACAACATTGTGGGCCAAAGGGCCTGTAGTGTGCTGTAGATATCTATGCTTCTATGAATCATTCATGATGAAATGGTGGAGCAGACTCAATGGGACAAATGGCCTAATTCTGCTCCTAAGTCTTATGGTCTCATCTGGCAGCATCTGTTGAGAGGAATAAACAGTTGATGTTTGGGGCCAAAGCACTTCATCAGGACTCACAAGTCCTGGTGAAGGGTCTCAGCCCAAACTATTGACTGTATTCTGTCCGTGGATGCAGCCTGACTATTGAGTTCCTCCAGACTTGTGTCTGTATTGCTGAAGATCTCCAGCTTCTGATGAATCTCTCATGCCTGCTGTCTATGTTTTGTCATGATGGTAAAGGTTGTAGATTTGGAAGCAGATTATTTCTCTAAACAGCACAGACTAAGATACAGTATTGGTGGTAATTTAATCAAAAATAGCTCTCATGCTAGCATTTGTAGAAAACAAATAGTAAAGGTGGGCGACAGTGCGATCACCACATTGCATTGATCTCAGCAGCATTATGGACCTTTGTGGCAATAATCAACCCTTAAGAGGTACTTCAGCACCTTCTATATTTGGCAGTCAAGATCTCCAAAATAATGGTTTGTCACATAGGGGATGTTTGGGTGATGACAATGAGAAGTAAAACAAGGGCAAGATGAAGAGCGCAAAATACAAGCCCAGATACCTTTGTTGATTTTCGGTTCATTTTAGCTACATCACTAATAGAAGCTCACTTTCTTCCATCCAATACAACACACACATCTGTGACTTTATTACTCAACCATAATCTATCAAAGTTAGAAGATGACATGTCAGGTGCTCACCAAGTGAAAAAAAAAGTCAATGAATGATATTAATGTGAATTAATTTAATCAAACTTTAGTGCAGAACATCATGCATACTCCCAATGACTACTACAAATTCTCGACTCTTCACATGACTCCTGAGCAGTGGAACTCTTCCAGGGAACCCATGATTAGGATAGAATACTTAGATCCTAAGCACAAGAAATTAGGCAGATACTGGAAATCTGGAGGAACACACATAAAATGCTGGAGGTCAGGCCTCTTTGGAAAGGCCAAGACCATTCATCAAGACTGGAAAGGAAGGGGGAAGGAGTACAAGCTGGCAGGTGATAGGTGAAGGGGAGGGTAAGTGGTTGGGGGAAGGGGGATGAAGTGAGAAGCTGGGTGGTGAAACATGGAAAAGGTAAAGGGCTGAAGAGGAAGGAATCAGAGTGGACCATTGGGAGAAAGGGAAAGAGGACAGCATCAGGGGAGGGTGATAGAAAAGTGAGAAAAGAAGGTGTAAAAGGGGGATAGTATGGAGCACGGAAGAAAAGTGAAGTGGGAGGGGGGGTGAATTACCTGAATTTGGAGAAATCAATGTACATGCCATCAGGTTACAGGCTATCCAGAAAGAATACGAGGTGTTGCTCCTCCGACTTGAGACTGTCCCCTTCCAATCAACATTGGCCAGCTCCTTGCTCATGCCTCTATAATTCCCTTTAATCCACTGTAATTCTGATACATCTGACTTTAGCTTCTCTCTCTCAAACTGCAGTGTAAATTCTATCATATCGTAATCACTGCCTGCTAAAGGTTTCTTTGCCTTAAGCTCCCTCACCAAATCTGGTTCATTACACAACACCCAACCAGAATTGCCTTTCCCCTAGTGGGCTCAACCACAAGCTACTTTAGAAGAACACCTCGATGGGACAGGAGAAGCCTGACGGCACGTGTGGCTTAGTAGTTTGTTAGGTTGCATGCACCTTCTGCCACTTCTGTAGGATTTCTATTTGCTCCAAGTGTATGCCCTTGAGGTTTCTGTTTTATTAGAATGAAATATGATCCACATCCATTTATATGGCATAACAGTGCATTTACTAGTGCATTTATATGGCATAACAGCAAGTAAAAGCAGAAGCCAGTATCTCTTTTATCATATTCACCCACTTTTGTACTGTAGTTTTCTAACAATGTTATCCCCTAACCCTCAAGTATTTTCTATGGTTGTCTTAGACTTGAATAGCCTGCTGACATTAACTGTGTAGAATCACAAGTAGAGAATGATATCTGAGCCGAGAAAATAGCGGGTGCCCAATGCCTAAGGAAAATATCACTGCATTAGTTAGCATCTCCAGAAGAGAAGAGAGAAGAAAAAAAAATCTCAGCAGTCAATATCACGCACGTGGTTTTAGCAGAAAAACAATGATTTCTAGTCCTGCATTTAGTATTATATGCAACTTTAAAGACCACTGCCTCAAAAAATTTAAGTCCTGTGTCCAACTGAGAGCCGCAACAGATCCCCATATAAATGTACATCAGATGTACACCAGTCACACAGGCCTAATCTCAGTTTGATTTATCACACTTCTATTAGCTTTTCGATAAAGAGCATGATGTCTTATTTTAATTACAAGACACATTTCCACCTTCTCTAAAAGCAATAATCTCACACAGACTTCTCAGCTATGCCAGAATACGTCAATGGTGACACAGAGGAAATCAAAATTTTATATTGTGTTTTGCAAATATTAATGAATTTTATTAAGATAAAATATGTCGAGAGTCATGAAGTAAACATTTTATTTGAGCTGAATGTTATGCTTGCACAAACTGTCAGAGTCTCCTTATTTATCCAAAGAGGATATTTGAGCTATTTATCTCATAAGATTCTCATATATGACACATCCAGAAAACAGATATGATGGCTTGTCAGCTTAGGTTATGCATTGACTGAATCTCTTTGGTTGAGTATTTTGGAGGTGTTAGTCATCAGGTCTTTCTCACAAGTATGCCATAAATTGTAAACCTGGTTTACAAAATACTGAATTACAGAATTTAAACCAATTCACACTTTAGCCAAATTCCAGAAGGCAGCTCATTCACTCCTTCCCAAGAGAATTAGGAATGTGCATTAATTGCAGGTCTTGGGAACAGCACCCACATTCCTTCAACAGAACCAAAGTAAGGAATGATCTACAAGTGCAAAGGTTCACAATTGATATTGATTTAACCATGGATAAACAAAACAGAATCAACAAGAAGAATATTGACTCCTGCTACAGTATTCTCAATTTATCTTCAGATGGCATTGATTTCTTTTTAATGTTTACAAGACAGAAAAGAAGGAAAAAAAACACTTCTGTTCTTAGTTCAGGCCAGATAGCGCATAAGTGCTTCATTCACAGGTGACGAAAAAGGCATATGACATGCATGCCTTCATGGGTCAGATTATAAATTATAAGAGCTTGGAAGAGTTGCAACTTTACAAAAAAACTGGTTAAATAGCATTTGAAGTATTGTGTGCAGTTCTGGTCACCACACAATCAAAAGTAAATGATTGCATTGGAAAGAGGGCAGAGGAGATTTGTCAGATTGTTTCTTGTATTGGAGGACTTGAGTTATGGAGTGAGAATGAATAGACCAGGATTATTTTCCCTGGAGCAAGGAGGGTTGAAGGTTGACATGATAGACGTATACAGGATTATGATAATCATAGATAGGTCTTTTTACCATGGTAGGGATCAAAAACAAGAGCACAATATTTTAATGTGACTGGTAGGTGATTTCACGTGTATTTCAGGTGTATATGATTCTTTTCATAATTTTATACACTTCTACCAGGTTGCTAGGTTACCTAGGAGCCTCCAACACTCCACAGAAAAAAAAACATATTAGTACATCTCCTCATAGCTAATACTCTCCAACCCTAGCAACGTACTGGTAAACCTCATCCGCATCAAAGACGCTGCATTCTTCCTGTAATGAAGCAAACAGAACTGAACATAAGATACCAAATGTGGTTAAATCAAAGTTTTATACAAGACTCGGCAACGTTATAGTCAGTACCTTGACCAATGAAGGCAAGTATGCCATACACCTTCTTTACACCCCATCTAACTGTGTTGCCGCCATCAGGGAGCAATGGATCTCCACCCTAAGATTCATTTGTATATTAATGTTCCTAAGAGTTCTGCTTACTGTACATATCCTCTCGTATTTGACTGGCAATAGTGCACAGCTCCCATTTCTCCAGGTTAAGTATCATCTGCTATTTCTCCAAACAAATTTCCAACTAATTTATCTCCTGCTGTATCCTTTGACAAACTTTTTTTTATATAAACACTCTCCACATGTCTGCCTATTTTTGTGTAATCTGCAAATTTCTTGCAAACTACTCAGAATATTAGGCAACATTTTCAGGAAGACAATCTCTTGCATTAAAAACAAACACATAATTTGCTCTTTCACAAACTTAATAAAGCCTTCAATTTTTGGAGGAAAGGCTCTTTGAATTTCTCTCCTAAAGTGGAGATGATTTGATTTTTGAGTGGAAGAATGTGTAAATATTTTGAAATTTCTAAAACTATCTTTTAATGTTAATTTCAATTCATAAAACCATAAGATTTAGGAGCAGAAGTAGACCATTTGATCCATCGATTCTGCTCCGCTATTCAATCATGGGCTGATCCAATTCTTCCAGTCATCCCCCCCCCCAACCTTCTTCCCAAACCCTTTGATGCCCTGGCTAATCAAGAACCTATCTACCTCTGCCTTAAATGCACCCAATGACTTGACCTCCACAGCCACTCATGGCAACAAATTCCGCAGATTTACCACCTACTGACTAAAGTAATTTCTCCACATCTCTAAATGGACATCCTTCTATCCTGAAGTCATGCTCTCTTGTCCTAGACTCCCCTACCATGGGGAATAAATTGGCCACATCTAATCTGTTCAGACCTCTTAACAGTCCCTTTGCACCTCTGCATTTTGAATTCTCCTCCCATCTAAATGATAGTCTGCCCATTTATTTTTTCCACCAAAGTGCATGACCATACACTTTCCAACATCGTATTTCATTTGCTACTTTTTTGCCTATTCCCCGAAACTATCTGTCTCTCTGCAAACTTTGTTTCCTCAACACTACCCACTCCTCCAGCCATCTTTTGTATCATCGGCATATTTTGCCACAATCCATAGTCCAAGTCATTGACGTACATCGTAAAAAGCAGTGGTCCCAACACCGACCCCTGTGGAATTCCACTAGTAACTGGCAGCCAGCCAGATTATGATCCCTTTATTCTCACTCTCAGTTTTCTGCCAATCAGCCAATGCTCCATCCATCAAAGTTGCTGGTGAACACAGCAGGCCAAGCAGCATCTATAGGAAGAGGCGCAGTCGACGTTTCAGGCCGAGACCCTTCGTCAGGACTAACTGAAGGAAGAGTGAGTAAGGGATTTGAAAGCTGCAGGGGGAGGGGGAGATGCAAAATGATAGGAGAAGACAGGAGGGGGAGGGATAGAGCCGAGAGCTGGACAGGTGATAGGCAAAAGGGGATACGAGAGGATCATGGGACAGGAGGTCCGGGAAGAAAGACGGGGGGTGGGGGGTGACCCAGAGGATGGGCAAGAGGTATCCATCCATGCTAGTTAGTCATGGTTCTGTCTGTCTAAGTAGACAATGGATGCGCCCGTTCTGGTGCGCAGACCTGGGCAATAAATATGGAGATCCTGGGCTGCCCAGACATCAAGATCCCCCTCTCGGCCTTGCGGATATGGTCCAAAGGAATGCAAAGCAGGACATTTGGCATCAGCTTGGCTGCAGAAGCTGCCGGGAGGTGACGTGATACGTCATCCAACCACCTTAGGGGCTCCACTCCGGATTTGTGTAGGGTTTACTCCTTAGCCTTCTCTTCTCTTGAAGATACCCACAAGGCAATGGGATCCGTAACCCTGGATAGGGGCCCATACCGGGTACTGTCAGCCAGAGCCAGCTGAGCCCGGGACTCGTGTAAGTCAGGGTCGTCACGCCTTGTAGTAGTGACATATGGATCCACTACCCACTACCTACTACCCATGCTAGTAACTGCCCTGTAATTCCATGGGCTCTTATCTCTATCTAAGCAGCCTCATGTACGGCATCTTGTCATGTGCCTCCAGGCATTCCATAATCTCATCCCTAACAATCAATTACAACAACTTCCCAACCACTAATGTCAGGCTAACAGGTCTATAGTTTCCTTTCTGCTGCCTCCCACCCTCAAATATTGGAGTAACATTTGCAATTTTCCAGTCATCTGGTACAATGCCAGAGTCTATTGATTCTTGAAAGATCATTGTTAATGCCTCTGCAATCTCTCCAGCTACTTCCTTTGGAACCCAAGGGTACATTCCATCAGGTCCAGGAGATTTATCCACCCTCAGTCCATTAAGCTTCCTGAGCACCTTCTCAGTTGTAATTTTCACTGCACATTTCTAGGACACTCTTGAATGTCCAGTACACTGCAGATATCTTTCACTGTGAAAACTGATGCAAAATACACATTCAGTTCCTCTGCCACCTCTATGTTTCTTATTACAATATCTCCAGAGTCATTTTTTATTGGTCCTATATCTATCCTCAACTCTCTTTTACCCTTTATATACTTAAAAAAAAGCGTTCATTATTTTCTTTGATAGTAGTCACCAGCCTCCTTTCATAATTCATCTTTTCCTTCCTAATAACCTCCACAGTTTCCTTCTGTAAGTTTTTAAAAGCTTCCCAATCCTCTACCTTCCTAATCCCCTACCTTTCTACTGACTTTGGCTTCCTTGTATGCCCTCTCTTTTGCTTTTACTTCGGCTCTGACTTCACTTGTCAGCCATGGTAGTGTCCTTCTTCCATTCGAAAATTTCTTCTTATCTGGAATATATCTGTCTTTCATTTCCCTCATTTTTCACAGAAACCAGCCATTGCTGCTCTGCTGTCCTTCCTGCTAGTGTCCCTTTCAGAATCAGAATCAGGTTTATTATCAACGGCATGTGACGTGAAATTTGTTAACTTAGCAGCAGCAGTTCAATGCAATACATAATATAGCAGAGACAGAAAAAAATAGTAATAATAAAATAAAACATAGTAAATAAACAAGTAAATTACACATATTGAATAGATTTTTTAAAAATGTGCAAAAACAGAAATACTGTGCATTAAGAAAGTGAGGTAGTGTCCAAAGCTTCAAAGTCCATTCAGGAATTGGATGGCAGAGGGGAAGAACCTCATGGTAACAGTGAGAAAAGGGCACGCCCTGGGTGCTGGAGGTCCTTAATAATGGACACCGCCTTTCTGAGACACCGCTCCCTCAAGATGTTCTGGGTACTTTGTAGGCCAGTGCCCAAGATGGAGCTGACTAGACTTACAACCTTCTGCAGCTTCTTTCGGTCCTGTGCAGTAGCTCCGCCATACCAGACAGTGATGCAGCCTGTCAGAATGCTCTCCATGGTACAACTATAGAAGTTTTTGAGTGTATTTGTTCCAGGTTCCAGTCAACCTTGGCCAGTTCTGCTCTCATATTATTGTAATTTCCTTTATTTCACTGAAATACCGACACTTTGGAATTTAGTTTCTCCTTCTCAAATTCCAAAATTAACTCCATCATATTGTGATCTCTGTTCCCTCAGGGTTCCTTAACCTTAAGCTCTCTTATCACCTCCTGGTCATTGCACAACGCCCAATCCAGCACAGCTGATCCCCTACTGGGCTCAACAACAAGCTGTTCTAAAAAGCCATCCAATAAACACTCTACAAATTCTCTCTCTTGAGGTCCAGGACTGGCCTTGTTTTCCCAATCCACTTTCATGTTAAGATCCTCAATGATTATCATGACATTGCCCTCCTGACATGCCTTCCTTATCTCCTGCTGTAATTTGTTATCCACATCCCGTCTGCCGTTTGGAGACCTGTATACAACTGTCATTAGTGTTCTTTTACCCTTGCTATTTCTTAACTCCACCCATAGAGACTCTACACCTTCCATTCCTTTCCTTTCTAATGATTTAGTAATATTTCTTATACACAGGGCCACACCACCCCCTCTGCCTACTAACCTATCTTTCTGATACACCATATATCCTTGGACATTCAACTCCCAATGGCAGCCACCCTTCAGCCAAGTTTCAAAGATGGCCAATCCCTAACTATATATCCGTTCAGTTGCATCTTTCAAGCTTTGAAGCAAACAAAATGGACAGAAGCATTTGATTTTAACTCAATGAAAAAGAGGGTAAATAATAGCATACTGATATAGAACCACTGATCCATTTAACATCATGAAATATCTTGATACCTGATGCACCACAGTACAGATTCTCTTCACCTGCCCATAAAGCATGATATTTTCTGAAGAAGCAGATTAAAAATCCAACTAAGAGGAAAAAATATTAAGCAGTATTCTTTACCTATCTTTTTTTGGGCCATAGAATAGATTTCACCCAGGAGACTACTAAACAGGATGGGGTTCTTATCTGCATCATAGGATCCTGATTGAAGATAACTTACCTAAACCCTTATTTTCAGCAGACAATGACCTCAGCTGCCTATTACACAGAAATGGAAAGGGAAAAAAAAACTTGTAGGATATCACTTGTTACCTTTTGAATATCCAAAACAGCAGATTCTGTTCAACAGAGGGAATTAAAAACCCCACTACAATTTCTTCAAATCTTGATGTTCACAGAAAACACCATCACCAAATTTACAAAACTTTTAGTTGCCTCCAGCAGCAATCCATCCTTACACAATGAAAATGCAAAGGAAGAGTGCAGTGCAATAAAAAAAAAGTCATGCTCTGCCTTTCCAAGTAAAGGTCACATCAGCATTAACTTGCCTTAGGTCAGATTCATTTCAAATACAATCTCAACATTTGGAGATCCATGTCAAGTTGTATGTCATTCCCTGTTCTTTTGTCAGATCCTGTTTCTCTGGGTTAAAATCACAACAATAACAAGTCAATCTTAACTTCCATCAAAGTAAACAAATTATGGATTTTTTGTTACAAATTTTATATACTGAAAGATCATTAGTCAGCATAGATGTATCTACTAAATGCAAGAAAAGCCCTAAGCAATTATTCTAATTTAACATTAAAAGAATTTTGCCATAATTAGTAATGATGACATGTTAAATGAAGAAGTAATTTCTCCTTTCCATTACATCATTTGAATCATATAGTAAATCGCTAAGATAAGAAATAAGTATAACTTGTAGATTGATACTTGGAAGTTTGATATCAGTACACACTCAAGCATTTGTTAAAATATTGAAAAATGAGAAACTTGGATAATTAAACAACTGTAATATTTCCAAACTCATTTCTATGCAATCATTATCTTTAATATTTTATGTGAGTTTCCACTTGTACTTACGTTTCCCTCTTGATTATTTTCAGAAGTGTTTCTCTATTGCCTTTGACACTGAGGTTATTTTCAATAGCTTTGATGTTTAGATAAATGCAGCTATTGTTAATTTTCTTTCTTTGCCAAGCAATAGAGTTTAAAAACACCATGCTTCCTGTTGAGTTTAATATACTAATTTTTAACAAATATTCTAGTGAATAAACAATAATAATATTATATTAACATTACTTATTAAAGGATGAATTGCATTTCCAGTTCCTTAAAATGAAAATATTAAGATTACAAGTTCAGTAACAAATTAGTAAACTTTATCTGCACAATGATTATTTTTCTCCAGTATCTCATATCAATGTGAAGACTGAATTAACCCTACATATCTTGAATGTTCCAAGCAGATTTTGTCTGCTCATTTTGATGAGATGTTGTTTGCTCCAAATAGATTAGTTTTGAATAACCAACAGCCAATTAGAAAATAACTACCTTTAAACATCTAAATAGGTAGTAAGATTCTGAAGTTTTGGTAGATAAGTAAAGAACACTCAAATGCTTTGTAAAGTCCAAGGATCATTTCAGATAAGCAAAATTTTTAATGATCTTTCTCCCAGATTACTGTGAACAATATTGGTGTAAAGGTTTTCTTCTCCCCAGGTACATTGATCTTCTGTATTTGGGCCTTAAGATCAAATCCTAACTCAAACATTTGCCTTCCCAAATAAGTAGATGGCTTTCAGAGAATGAAGATATCCAGAAACTTGAACTCAAGACCAACAATAGGCAGGGTTTCAAAGGCAGATGAACACTGACACTGCCTTCATTGATACATCATTGGTCTCAGATGAAGGCCTCCAAGTGCAATGTTAAGTACAGTGAACAATTCAGGATTAACCATATCCAATAGAGAAATATATGTGGTTCTATCGCAGCAAGCAAGCAGAAACACTCAAACATGGCTTGCCCACAAGGATCAACACAACCAACATGCCTTACACAAACCTCAAAAAGCTTTTTTACTGTACCTTGGTGGATGTGACAGTGATAACTTATAAAACAATTCCACCTTTCCATGATCTGTATACACATCTATTCCTCCATATCTCAATAGTTATTGGTGGGGGGAGCAATATTATAAGCCCCTCAGTGTAATTGCATCTTTGTTATTTTGGAGTTCCACTCAAATTGCCTCTGTGGATAAGACATCCAGTGTGTCCTCTCTGACAAATGAAATGAAATTCTCCCTTATCAATAGTGCAACTGCTCCACTTTTTTTTTAAAACTCCCTTCTTTATCTCATCTAAACCAACTAAACCCAGGAACAGTGAACTGCCACTCCTTTCCATCATCTAACCTGGTCTCGGTAGTAACAACAATATTGTAATTGTATGTCCATGCTCTAAGTTCAGCATCTTTACCCATAATACTCCTAATATTGTAATAAACACATCTCAGCCCACCAGTCCAGTGTGTTTATTTGCCTACACCTTCCTATCAGTCTTACTTGTCAGACCATCTTTCTTGTCCTCAACCATACCACTTGTTGCCCTGCTGCTGTAGTTCATATCCCTCTGCCACTACAGTTTAAACTTGCGAGTAGCGCTAGCAAACATCCCAGTGAAGCCATTGGGTCCCATCCAGCTCAGATGCAAACAGTCTTGTTTGTACAGGTTCCACCTGGAACAGAAGCCCAATGATCCAATATTTTCCTGATCCAATATTTTCCTGCACTGGAGCTTTCAAAGATAAAGGAATATAAATATGTATAAGTATTTAAGACTAAACACAATAAGGTGGATGTGGGCTACACTGTAATGGAGCAGAAATATTGATATTGACCAGGTGCTGAATAGTAGCTTCTATGCTGTAAATTTTTGTGTGATTATTTCACAAAAATGAAATAAATGATTAAATAGCATTGATTGGGTGATTAACGTTGTCCTGGATATTTGCAGAATTTCAGTTTTCCTTCAAACTGTGTCAAAGGATCTTTTGAATCCACCTGAATGAGCAGTTCATTAACATTTCATCTGAAGGACAGCACCTCTGGCAATGCAATGCTATCAATATCGCATTAAAATGTTGGCATGTTGACATAAATATTGGCATAGATTAATATTGACATAAATATTGGCATAGAAGATTTGATATTAATTTCACATAGATAGACCAATAAAGTTGGCTTTCAGTCACAGTTCTGAGTTACAAGTGAAAATGCCGCAACTTAGGCAAAGGTAACTTCTTTTTCTTCTTCATGTGCCTTGCGCGTTACACGCTTGGGCGATCATGGCTCTCCACATCGAACAATCCCTCGCAGCGTCATTGATACCTTGCACACTTAGATCTGTTAGTTCTTCCATAGTGTCCATATATTTTCTTCCTTGCCTTCCTCTACTGTGTTTCCCAGGCATATGGCCTTGTAATGTAAGACATTCTGTTTCTCCCTTTCTGATGACATGGCCCAGGAATTTAAGTTTCCTCTCATTTAATATTCTCATTAAAGATCTTTTTATATGGGCACATTGGAGTACTGCTTCATTAGTTACCCTATCTCTATATGATATTTTCAGCATTCTTCTAAGAAACCACATTTCTGTTGCTTCTAAGTTTCTTTGGAGTTCTGGTGTTATATGGTGTTCCATGTTTCGGAAGCATACAGCAAGATTGATCAGATGTAATATTTTAGTAGCCTAAACCTTGTTGTCATAGAAATGTGTCTGTTGGTAAAAATGGGTTTCATTTTTTGAAAGTTGGTTTTGGCAATGGCAATTCTTCTACAAAAGGTAACTACAAATACTAAATAGGACAACTGAGACAAAGGAGATTAAAGACAAGTACAGAATTTTTAACTGGAGCCTGTTCTGTCCAACATTTCTCAATATCTGCAGATATCTACCTATATCCTTAAAACAGCTGAAACTCTTCCTTTTCCAACAACTTTCACCTTGTCAAGGAATCTATGGTTATCCATTTAAAAATAGACAAACCACTTCATTTATTAATTCATAATTTCCTTCTGTCAATTTAGGATTTTAAAATTGAGTTATATCCAACATAAGATCATCCCATATGATGGTACAAAATGTGCTGTCATCAACAGATTTCCATACATTGGAACCTCACTTTGCTTTCACCTCCAATTCTTCCTATGATGTAAAACTTGGATTATTTATTTATAGGTACAGCACAGAATAGACTTTCTGGCCCTTTAAACCATATCACCCAGCACCGCTTGATAACCCAATTTATCCCTAACTTAATCAAGGGACAATTTGCAATAACCAATTAACCTACCTGATACATCTTTGGATTGTGGGAGGAAATTGGAGAAAACTCATGCATCCCATAGGGAGGATGCACAGAGGATGGTGTTAACATTAAAATCAGAAAATATGTCTTTAAAAAAGCAGCAATTAGTAATTTAAAAACCACAGAAATAAATCCTTTGGTTCACCATGTCCATGCCAACATTCAGGTGCCTATCCATACAAATCGCATTTACCAGCACCTATAGCAGTCCATCACCTTCTTTAGCTATGCAATTCAGAATCAGCATCAGGTTTAATATCAACAGCATATGTCATGAAATTTGTTATTTTATGGCAGCAGTACATTGCAATACATAATAAAAACTGTAAATTACAAGTATATATTTTTAAAATAAATTAAATAAGTAGTGCCAAAAGAGAAGAAAAATTACTGAGGAAGTGTTTATGGGTTCAGTGTCCATTCAGAAATCTGATGGGAGAGGGGAAAAAGTTGTTACTGAGATGTTGAGTGTGTATCTACAGGTTCCTGTATCTCCTCTTTGATGGTGGCAATGAGGAGAGGGTTTGTTTTGGGTGATGAGGTTCTTTGATGATAGCTGTTGATTTTTTGAAGCATTTCCTTTTGAAGGTGTTCTGGATTTTGGGGGGGGCTAGTGCCCATGATGAAGCCGGCAGAGTTCACAACTTTCTGCAGATTTTTCTGATCCTGCGCAGTGGACCCTCCATACCAGATGGTGAGGTAACCAGTTAGAATGGCCTCCACGGTACATCTGTAGAAATCTGAGAGTGCTCATCTGGATAGATCACAACTGTTTCAACAGTAACTGTGTCTACCACCCATTGTTTTAAAATACATTCCCATTAGGAAAGAGGAGTTTAGTTTAAGTCACACACATCAAAGTTGCTGGTGAACACAGCAGGCCAGGCAGCATCTCTAGGAAATGGTACAGTCGACGTTTCAGGCCGAGACCCTTCATCAAGACTAACTGAAGGAAGTTAGTAAGAGATTTGAAACTTACTAAAACTTACTGAAATGTCTTTCAAATCTCTTACTAACTTCCTTCAGTTAGTCCTGACGAAGGGTCTCGGCCTGAAACATCGGCTGTACCTCTTCCTAGAGATGCTGCCTGGCCTGCTGCGTTCACCAGCAACTTTGATGTGTGTTGCTTGAATTTCCAGCATCTGCAGAATTCCTGTTGTTTTAGTTTAAGTCAATTGTTTTCAGACTGCTTAGAAACATTTTGAAGTGTTTACTGGACACAAGATATTCCAAAGCACCCAAAATGATTGAAGAAGCAAAACTGCTTCATATGTACCAATGCTTTAATTAAAATCAGTAATCAATGAAGAAGTTCAGAACTGGCAATTTTCATTTGTGATAATCTCTTGTCAGAAATAGACATGCTCACTTAGCTAGAAGCACTAACTAGAATTTTTTTTTATCTGCAAAAGAAGTCAGTCTTTCATAATGCAATTTCAATTTATCAAGGCATCTTGATGACTTTCACTGCCTGCTTAGAAAGTATCGCAGAATATGTGAAATTACTGGAGCAAACCAAAACCCTAATTCTCTGTCAAGCCTGGTCACTGGAACCCAGCTTCCAAACCATTGCATTACATTATTTTTCTCTCTAAGAAAAATAATGTTCTGGACAAAATTATCAAAACCTGACAGGAAAGAAAGGCACAAAACAGGGGTAAATGATTTGCAAAGTCAAATAACCTGATGTCATATTCTTTTACTTTTTGTAATATCTCTGCCTTCCCCCTTCTCTCTTTTTCCATTTCCTATTCTGGCTCCACTCTTGCCCCTTCTCTTTTCCTCACCTGTCCATCACCTTCCTCTGATGTCACTCCTCCTTTTATTTTCATTCTCCTCTCCTATCAGATTCTTTCTTCTTCATCCCTTTGCCTCTTCCACCTATCACCTCCTAGTTTCTAACTTTATGCTTCCCCTTCCGCACCCACCCACATACCTTCCCCCTCAGCTGGTTTCACCAACCACTGGCCAATTTGTACTTCTGTTCCTCCATTGAGCTTCCTATTCTGGCTTCTTTTCCCTTCATTTCTGGTGCTGTTGAAAGGTCTCAGCCTGAAACCTCAACTGTTTATTTCCCTCCATAGATGCTGCCTAAACCTGCTGAGAACCTCCTGCATTTTGAGAGAGTTGCTCTGGATATCCAGCATCTGCAGAATTTTTAATTTTTTTTTATATTCTGCATTTGGATAACATGTAATCAAGCATTATCTAATGAATGAACTAAAGAAAGATGATCAGAGAGATCATGTAGAAAGATTTGTAGCACTCACTGGAGAGATTTTTTTTTTATCTGTTGTGTTATTGGCATTTTAGTTTCTGTCAGAATTGCAAAGATAACTGCCTCTTTCCGATGAAGAGTCTTGGCCCAAAATATCGACTGCCAATTCCTTTACAAAGATGCTGCCTGATCTGCTGAATTGCTCAAGCATTTTGTATGTGCTTCTCTGGATTTCCAGCACCTGTAAAATCTCCTCTGTTTATTACTGCATCCTTATGGGCAAACTTAGCTACCCCTGCCCATATCCAGCTTGGGAAAGCCCTCATTGCATCATCTGGTGTGGTGGCACCTTTCAACATACAATATTTTTTACTGGTAACAAAATACAATTAATTGATGAATTGTTGTGGTAAAAATATATTAACAATCCCACAACACTTTAGCAAAACTTCTATTATTTACAATTCATAAGAAACATCTTAATTTTCAAATGATGCATACAAAAATTAATGATTCAACTGCACTTACATTGCTTGTGATAAGATAAAAAAAAGGGGAAAATTAATCTGTGGCCAGGAACACTAAACATGTGTAGAAATGTCTTCCACCTGTTAAATCTATTTTGTCTGTTGAATATAAATTCATAGAGCTGATTGCAATCAGCAACCAATTATCTTGCAAACAAAAGGAAAAGCGGCTGAAGATGAATTTCTCCCCTGTGCTGGTTTAAAGTTCAAGAGCATTACATCCTGACATGCTTGGTATTTTATTTGGTTGCAAAAGTGTAGTCATGTGTAAAATGGCCTGTCCTTGCTCAGGCTACAAGTTGCAATTATAAAGGCTGAGTCAATTCCCTGAAGCACTTCTTGCGAGATAGCTTAGAAGATTTTTGTTCTGCTGTAGGTTAGCAGTGGCAAGGGATGGTAAGGCCTTGTCAGATCTTGGTTTTCAATGAAGTATGATCGACAGAAACTGTAGGTATAGGGATAGAGATTCGGGACTCTTCACAAACCTTTCCCACCTATCCCGTATCACTGGCGCTTGATCCAGGAATTAATATAGATCGCTAATAATTTGGGTCCCAGCACTGACTCTTGTACCACCCCACAGTCTAGCATCTTGATAAAAAGTTCCAAACACTCTTAATGGGACAGCTTATCAAAAAGCCATCTTGAAATCCAACAACACTTCCTCTACCAGTACCCCTTTCTCCACCTAGCTCGTTATATCATCAAAGAACAGATGTTTTAAAATATAATTTCCTTCTTGTGAAACTATGTTCACTTTGCTTGATTGTCTCATGTTTTTCAAAATGTTCTGTTACTATTTCCTTAACATGGATTCCAACTTTGACTATTGAGTGATGCCAAAGGACCCAACTCCTTCCATTCTTGAGCAGCTCATCATATTTCATTTAAGTATTGAACATAGTTCAACTTAAAATGAAGTTATATGTTGACTCAAAATGATATAATGCAAATGTATATCCTGCTTTGGAGCTAGCCAGGTAAGGAACATTCTGAAGTGCAATAAATATATCTCCACTTCTTCTTCGTCTTGTTTTACTACGGTTGGCACCCAGCTTAATAGTGCATTACCGCCACCTTCTGCTCTGGAGTAAGCAATAGAATTATATTCTAAATCCCTTCACCCAATCACACTCACACACACGCACACACCCTAACCTACACTTTATCCTCCCATCTTTGGCCTTCCTACTACCTTATTGCTACTTATCAATCGTATCCTATAAAAAAACCCATATCCCTTAAAAACGCTAAAAATACCCTGACCTGTGCTCTCTCACCCATGCCCAGCAACCCTTTTAATGTGAATTCCTGCACCCCCAATTCCCTTAGATGAACTCTCATCAACTCTCTCTGTATCCCATACTTACTGCAACTCAGAACTACATGTTCTACTGATTCCTCTTTCTGACATTGCTCACACAATCCTGTCTGATGTTTTCCTATCATTTTCAATGTTTTGTTTAATACACAGTGCCCCAGCCTTAACCTAGTCCACACAGTTTCCTCTATTCTGTATCTACTACGTACCCTAATACCTGCCACACTCTTTTGTATTTGATATAAATGCCTCCCTTTCCCCTCCCTGTCCCATCTTTCTTGCCATATTTGGTTGATTTTTCCCCTGATTACACACTTAACCTCTGTTTTACTGATACTAATGTGCACTTCTATATTTTCTTTCTTTAACACCCTCTTTGCCAACTCAACCACCCTCTCATTCCCCTTCACCCCTACATGTGCTGGAACCCATAGACATTTTACCTGACATCCTTGATTTGCAATTCTTGTGACTGACTGAAGGACTTCATAAAGTAAATCTTGCTGACTGTTTGAGTGAAAGGACCTTAAACTTACTAGAACCGAGGATGAATCTGAGCATATCAACACTTTGATTTGTCTAGCTTTCTCCACGCATCGCAATGCAACCAACACTGTACACACCCCTAACTTATTAGATGTTCTTCTACTGATTCCAATTTCTTTTGCTGGTATAACCACCTCAAACCCTGTCACTCCTGTTTCAAGTTCCTTAGCACCATCCATATAAATCCGAGTATAATCACTATACTTTTCCATCATATGACAGTTAAATGCACTTACCAAATCAGTTTTATATTTTTCCTTCCTTTTCACCTCTAACAAATGCCAGTCTATGTCAGGTCATCCATACAATCTTCCATGGAGCTACAGCAGGATAAACTACTGAAGGACTTATCCTTAGATCAAACACTCCACATTCTTTAGCAATATCATTCCCTACTGGACTAAAGTTATCCTTCTGAAACCTCCCATTTTCCTAGGACTCCTGCAACACTCCTTTTGCAGGGTGAGAATCATTTTGCCCCTGCAAATTAGCCCGTCCAGTAGTTTGCCATCAATTGCATCCTTCTTAGTTCCAAAGGCATTAATCCCACTTCCACCTGTAGGGCTGATACTGGTGATGTTTTAAAAGCCCCACTGCACACTTTCAAAGCCTGAGCCTGAATTACATCTAGTTTCCTTATAAGAGACCTAGCTGCTGACCCATATACAGTACTATATTTGCATAGTCCAACACAGATCTTACTAAAGCCTCATACATTCTCTTCAACTTTGAGCAACTTGCTCCCCATTCCCTACCAGTCAAACATCTCATCACATTTATTACTTTTTTACATTTCTCCTCAACTTTCCTGATATGGTCTGCCCATGTTAATCGTGAATCAAATATAATTCCCAGAAATTTAAATGATCCAACCCTTTCTAATTCAATCCCATACATCCTTAAGTTCTTCCCTACCTCAATTATTTTCCTAGTGAAAAATACAGTTGAGTTTTTTTCTGCTGAATATCTACATCCCCAATCATAACCCCACTCCAACACTTCATCAATTGCTCCTTGCAGTTTCCTGATTATATACTCCATGTTCCTGCCTCTTTTCCACAAGGCCCCATCATCCGCAAAGTGACCTACCTGTATCCTCTGGTACCTTTGTGAAGACATCATTGATCATAATGATGAAAAGTAACGGGCTAATCACACTACCTTGAGGTGTGCCATTTCTCACTATGTACTGTTTGATAGTTCTGAACCAATCTGAACTTGAATTTTTCTATCAAACAAAAAATCTTTTATCCAATTATAAATTCTCCTACCAACCCCCATTTTGTGCAGTTAATTAACAATCCTTCCTTCCACATTATATCATAGGCTTTTTCTATGTCAAAAAATACTGCAACTACTGACTCTTTATTTACCTGGGCCTTTCTTATCTCAGTCTCTAAACTTATCACCGAGTCCATGGAATTCCTTCCCTTCCTAAAACCACTCTGGTAACTTATCAGCATTCCCCTCTTCTCAAGCTCATGCGATAACCGTTCTGTTATTATCCTTTCCATTATCTTGCATATATTTGATGCTAATGCTTTTGGTCTGTGGTTTTGACAGATCCTTGCCAAATTTCCTTATTGGAATTACTATTGCTTCTTTCCATGCACTTGGTAATCTTCCCTCCTCCCACACTCTGTTATAAAAATGCAGCAACTTCAAGAGCGCTCCTTCTGCTAGATTTTTTAGCATAACATAACATATCAGATCTTTCCCTGGGGAGGTTGATCTCGATCTCTTTATTGCTCTCACCATTTCTGCCAATGTAAATGGATCATCAATTATATCATCAGTTTCTTCCCTCCTGTTTAACACACCTGGGTACTGACTTATTGTTCTTTCCCTTCTCCTTCTTCAGACAAATTTTCTGAACTGTGTATCTGTACAAACGACTTGGCCATGATCTCAGCCTTATCCCTACTGGAGATTGACTGGAGGCTGCTGTTTCCTCCTCAGTTATCATTACTGGATATTGACATCCCCTTCTATCTCCTCCCATCCTCTTAATCATTTCCCATACCTCTCCCACAGGTGTTGTTCTTCCTATTTTGTTGCAAAAACTCCTCCAACTTGCCCTTTTGGCTTGACGTATAGTTCTTCTCACCCCTGCCTGTGCCTTCTTATATTGAATCAAATGCTGCATATTATGGGTTCTTTTAACTAGTTTGAACACTCTATTTCTCTTCCTTACAGACTGACTACATTCCTCTGTCCACCATGGTACCAGTTTTCTATTCATCCTATTTTTACTCCTGGGTATAGATCCCTCTGCTGCCACAATAATTGCTGAAGTCACCTAACTGTTTAATTCATCTATATTTCCAGAAATGTCAATGCTTCTTTGCTCAAATTCTGGAACTTACCCCAATCTGCTTTCCCAAACACCCACTTTGGGATTCCACCACCTGGTCTTACTTCAGCTCTTTCATCTACTAAACATAAAAAATGGGTAGTGATCACTGCCTGCTGTTGAATCAGTCCAAACTCCCCAGTTACTAACTCCAGCCAAGGTATTAGACACTAACGTAATATCTAATACTGATTCAGTTCCTGTTGGTAAGTTTATCCTTGTTCCTCTACCATCATTCATACACAACAAATCCCTTTCTTCCATCAAATCTTCTATTACCTTTCCATTTGAATCTGTAATCGGATCCCCCCCATATTGTGCTGTGAGCATTGAAATCTGCACACCACGCTACTTTATGTCTGTTTTGTCCTTGTATCTTTAATAGGCTGTCCAAATCCAACCTTTTACATGGATTGTAGTAGTTAATTATAACCACTCCCTCCCCTCTCTCCCACACTTCCACCACTATGTACCTGATCATCTCCCTTTTCCAATACCCTACATGGTATACCTTGCTTGATTAACATAGCACAACCCCCTCCTCCCCCTAGATTTCTATCTTTCCTTATCATTGTATATCCGTATACCACAAAGTCTAACGTTGGTTTCAACCAAGTTTCCTGAATGCACACTACATCTGGTTTTACAATCATTTCTTTAAAAAGTGCTTGAATTCCTGGCCATTGGCCAGTAAGCTCCTTGCATTCTATTGCAAATGAATCACCATAATTAGTATTAACCAACCAATGACACTTCCTGGCTTGACTGATTAGTGAGGCGCTATATATATATCTCACTCCAAGGGTTGGGAAGGAAATAAAAGACCACTCTAGAAAATATTTCATGACAATAGGAACGTGACATATCCATCAGCAGTATGCTTTATCACAGGATGTGACGCAACAGAGAACAAACAACAAACAGGAAATACTGGTGACACTCGCCATGTCAGGCAGCATCTGTGGAAAGAGAAGCAAAGTTAATGTTTAAGGTTAATGGCCCTTCAGCAGAACTGGGAAATGGCATTTCCTGATTTCAATTCAAATTCTTAACATTGGTAGTTAGTTTTATATTTTCATTTTTGAAGAAAAAAATTAATTAGAAGTTAAATTTAATAAATCATGTTCTTGCCACTTATTCAAGGACATTTTTCCTTCAGAGCAAGAAGCAACAGTCAATCAGAATTTGGCTTCTATTCCCAAGCAGGGTCAATTGAACACATTTACTTGTGCGTGTATACTCCAAAGACTGGACAATTTGTTCCAGACACTTTCCTTCCTTTAGAAAACAGTTCCTCAATTAAGCCATGAATGAATGCAATTTCAGCTCCATAGAGGGGATTTTCTGTTAGTTCAATTATATTATTAAAGTGATTGAATTTTATATAATTAAGAAACTCAATCAGATAAATGAAGACTGACCTCTTAGCCTGGAAAAATAAAGTAAACTATATATTGTAGCTCCTTCTCGGTTTTCTACATGGTATAACTTTATATTTAATACACTGATCTGGGAATAAATTTGAAATGTGAAAGATTTTATATTCAGATTCTCATCAAGATTTATTGTAGCTATCAATTTCAGTCACTGCTAACCTTCTAGAGCCAAAGAGATAGACTTTAGATTTACCTTCTCCTCCCAGATGCAGTCAAAATGTTGGTGGTTGCTCATTGTATGAATGAGTCAATTTGTAAGACTTCATAAATAAGAGATTCTGCAAATGCTAGAAATCCAGAGAAACACCTACAAAATGCTGGAGGAATTCAGCAAGTCAGGCTGAGGTGTGGAGAGGAATAAACAGTCAATGTTTTGGGTTGAGGCCCTTCATTGGACCAGAAAGGAAGGAGGAAGTTGCAGCGGTGTACAAGCTGGCAGGTGACACGTGAAGCCAGGTGAGGGGGAAGAAGGGGGATGAAGTGAGAAAGTGGGAGGTGATAGGCGGAAACAGTAAAGGGCTGAAGAAGGTAACTGTTAGGAGAGAAGAGTGGACCAAAGGGAAAAGGGAAGGATGAGTGGCACCAACTCTCCATCCCTTCACTTCGATCTGTTGAAAAGCAGGGAAACAATTCCAATGAACTAGGCATGATATTGTGATTAACAAGCATGTTGAGTTCAAGAGACTGAGGCCAGATGCAAGAATCTTCCGTATTTTATATAGTTATACCTCATGAAGATGATTCTCTCCCAGTAATAAGATTGGACTAATGGTTTCCATTCAGTGTTGAATTGCCTACAACACTGCTCTGTAAAGATGGATTCTCCAAAGTTCCCTTCTATGGGGCAGGCATTGGTATAAGCGGAATCAAATACCCTTCAACAGGCGCTTTGTCCTAATAACCCAGTTCTGTGATGTCTGTGTACTTCTAGTGTCAGTACATTTGGATATGGCCAAAGTGTAGAGAGAGAGACATAGAAGCTGGTCAATATTTCAGACTTTAATGCAAACAGGGTTTTAAGGGAAGGGAGAACAATAAACGCTAACTCAGATAGGGCCCTTAACTAAAACTCTCAAATGGAAAAGTAAATGCCAGCACCAGGCTGAAAGAAATATCTAAATATAAAATGAATACTGCTAGTCTTCAGTGTCAGTCAACTCGACAGTCCACTTTCTCAGGCAAGGCCACATGGAAGCAGGCAATGTAACATTGCTGTTCTTTGCTCATCTCAACAAGTGCTACAATGAAAAGAAGAGTGTTAAATATCGCTATAATGAAATAATAATTACTGACTTGTGCACATTCACAAGCACAATTACCAAATCTCCTGAACTGCTGACCATGGTTGTGACATCTAATTCCTTCCCTTTATCATGGTGGAGAGGTTTTTGAATTCCTGAGATCCCGAGAGTGACGCTGTCTGGAAGTTAGCCCTTGGTGGGGTCACCCATAGCGGTAAGATCAAGGGGTAAGTTCCAAAGAGCAAACCAACCAAAGTTTCAATGGTGCAGCTGGCAGGAGATAATGAAACATCACCACAAAAGTGAAGGCTGGGAAAGGCTGCATCTTCAAAGGGTCCCTCATTGGAGTGCATGGCACACTACTGGATGCTGAATCCGATTTGTCAAGGACCATGTGGGTGGCTATGCATCAGCCTCCCAACATTAAAAAAATATGTACAGCTGTAATCCCTTTGGCAAACAACATATTCAACTCAAGTAATTGCACTGCTGCTACGATGATGACTACTACTAATTCTAATCCATTCTTTGCTATGTATTGGAGCTCCAGACAAGTATCACAAACAAGAGAAAATCCTCAGATGCTGGAAATCTAAGCAACACACAAGCACAAAATGCCGGAGGAACTCAGCAGGTCAGGCAGCATCTATGGAAAAGAGTAAACTGTCAATGTTTCAGGCTGGAACCCTTCGACAGGACTCCGGGTTCAGTGCTGCTGAAGGTTTTCAGCCTGAGATGTTGACTGTACTCTTTTCTGTAGGTGCTGCCTATCCTGCTGAGTTCCTCCGGCATTTAGGTATGTTGCTTCACATAAGTATACTATCTTATTACTGTTCGGAGCCGGCTGGTGGCGTAGTGGCATCAGTGCTGGACTTCGGAGCGAAGGCCCCCGAGTTCGAAACCAGCCGGCCCCCCAGGCACGCTTTCCATCCGTGCTGGGTTGAGCGTTAAGCTAGCAACTCGACCTCGTAAAAAAGAAATTGCCTGCTACAGAGCACATCAACAGCAAAAAGTTGATGGCCTATGCTCTCTCATGAGTTTAAAAGGCAATTTCCTTTCCTTTTCCTTATTACTGTTCTAATCTATCAGACTAAATTGTGGTTTGAAGTTTATTAAAGGTGAATTGTTTCAACCTTCTAACCGGAGGGCATCGCAAAGCTAGGAATGGCAAATAATGTGCAAGAGATACAAACTAACCAGCAATACTTTTTTTTGGCTTGTGTCAGTTTGGCTTTCCTAAAACAGATTGGTTTGGATTTTCTGAATGAAGCTTCCAGCTGCACTCACAGCTAGATGTCTCAGCTGCTTCACACAACCTGAGCTAGCTGGATATCCTGGATTGGATGTGGCCAGTGCTCCAAACGAGAGCATTGGTGAGAGTAAATCAAACTGAGAAAACCTGTAAATCCATTCTTTAATCAAAGTTTTCAACAAATCATTTTTTATATATAAAAATATTGCAGGTTTCAAAGAAGTAACAACACAAAAATATCTCAGATACTCAAAATTACAGCAAGCAAAGTTAATTTATAATAAAAGTAGAGTGCAACTTATTTTCTTCTCACCTTTCTTCCTCACAGGTGTAAATTCCCCACACCAATGAATGTATTCACATATCTCCCTGGTACAAAATCCATGAACAGATTTCCCAATCTACAAGGGATTCCCAACAAGTTTCTCCCCCTGTGGAGTCCTGTGTGGAAACCTGCTATCAAATTCACCAGCTGCAATGTATCAGCAATTTGGGGGGATTCTGCATTTGGATTGGCATTCACCAATTTCCATAAATTAGGTGCATATACTTCACAAGTGGCCACAGAACAGCTCAGTGAAATTTGGCCCATTGAGGGCAATGAAAATTTTTAATGCATAAATACTTTTCTCAAGCATAATAATTATGGATAATTAACCCACTTATGGATTTTGCCATAGTTCTGCAAAATTGATTACTTTCAGAAGTATCTTGTTACATTTATTAACTAAAAAATGTTAACCTGTTACTTTGGAGACACAAAATATAACACTGATTACTAAAAATAGAAGCCTTGGACATTCTCACTTGATATATAGAAAATTTCCAACAGAATGGAATAGAAAGACTTGATTATTAAAGTGAAGATCTGCTGGATGGATGAACAAATATTAGTCAAATTAGATTTTAAATTGATATTAAGCTCGTATGAATTTAAATGTATTTTTTCTCATTCATGGTTGGGTGAGTATTGTTTCAGTTGATATTTGTTTTGCTTATTGTAAACATTAAGAATCACTCAATATTTACAGTACTTAAACATAGTTTGTATTAGAAATATACAATTTCATATCATCAGAACGATCAGGGCACCACAGTAGAATAGCAGATAGAGTAGCGCTTACAAGTCGGTGCGTCGGAGTACAGAGTTCAGTTCAGACACTGTCCAAAAGAAGCTTGTACATCCTTCCTGTAAGCATGTGAGTTTCCCTCAGGTGTCATGGAATCATAGAATCATAGTGATAGAAGACTGTAGCACAGAAGCAGGCCCGTTATTACTTCATTAGTTTACTTTATTGTCGCCAAACAATTGATACTAGAATGTACAATCATCACGGCGATATTTGATTCTGCGTTTCCTGCTCCCTGGATTACAAATATTAAATATTAAAAATCAGAAAAATATTAAAATTTTAAATTATAATTCATAAATAGAAAATAGAAAAATGGAAAGTAAGGTAGTGCAAAAATAAAAACTGAGAGGAAGGTCCGGATATTTGGACGGTACGGCCCAGATCCGGGTCAGGATCCGTTCAGCAGTCTTATCACAGTTGGAAAGAAGCTGTTCCCAAATCTGGCCATACGAGCCTTCAAGCTCCTGAGCCTTCTCCCAGAGGGAAGAGGGACGAAAAGTGTGTTGACTGGGTGGGTCGTGTCCTTGATTATCCTGGCAGCACTGCTCCGACAGTGTGCGGTGTAAAGTGAGTCCAAGGACGGAAGATTTGTTTGTGCGATGTGCTGCGTCGTGTTCATGATTTTCTGCAGCTTCTTTTGGTCTTGGATAGGACAACTTCCATACCAGATTGTGATGCACCCTAGAAGAATGCTTTCTACGGTGCATTTATAAAAATTAGTGAGGGTTTTAGGGGACAGGCCAAATTTCTTTAGTTTTCTCAGGAGGTAAAGGCGCTGGTGGGCCTTCTTGGAAATGAACTCTGCTTGGTTGGACCAAGTCAGGTCATTTGTGATATTGACCCTGAGGAACTTGAAGCTTTTGACCTGTTCCACTTACGCACCACCGATGTAAATGGGGTCGTGCGGTCCGCTACTCCTTCTGAAGTCAACAACCAATTCCTTCGTCTTGCTGACATTGAGGGATAGGTTATTGTCTTCGCACCATGCCACCAGGTTCTTAATTTCCTCTCTGTACTCAAACTCATCATTACCCGAGATATTGAGTTTGATGGAAACTTGGCTACACAATCATGGGTGTACAGCAGGGGGCTGAGTACACAGCCTTGTGGGGCACCGGTGGTCAGAGTGATTGTAGAGGAGAGCTGGTCCCCTATTTTTACAGCCTGGGTCCTGTCTGTGACCAAGTGGAAGATCCAGCTGCAGATCTGAGTGCTAAGGCCCAGATTCTGGAGTTTAGGAATCAGTTTATTTGGAATGATGGTATTAAAGGCAGAGTTGTAGTCAATGAAAAGGAGCCTTGCGTATGTGTCTTTATTCTCCAGGTGTTCTAAGGAGGAATGTAGGGCCAGAGAGATGGCATCTGCCGTTGACCTGTTGCTCCAGCAGGCAAATTGCAAAGCGTCGAGGTTGACTGGTAGGCTGTGGTTGATGTGTGCCATAACCAATCTCTCGAAGCACTTCATAGCAATTGATGTCAGAGCCACAGGTCGATAGTCATTCAGGCATGCCACCTTGCTCTTCTTCGGCTCTGGGATTATCGTTGCCTTCTTAAAACACGAGGGGATCGTAGACTGAAGCAAGGAGCAGTTGAAGATGTCAGCAAACACGCCAGCTAGCTCGCTTGCACAGGCCTGGAGAACCCGTCCTGGGACGCCATCTGGGCCCAACGCCTTCCTTGGATTTATCTTCAGGAAGGCCTTTCTAACATCCTCCTCGGTAAGGACGAATCTCTTTGGGTCATATAGTTTGTGCTGAACTACTAATTTGCCTGGTCTCATCGAACTGCACTCGAACCATAGCCCTCCAAATCCTTCCTATCCAGATACATATATCCAACTTTCTCTAAAATGTTGCCATTGAACCCACATCCACCACTTCCACTGGCAGCTTGTTCAACAGGTTCACTATCCTCTCAGTGAACAAGTTTCCCCTCATGTTCCCCTTAAACATTTTACCTTGCACCTTTAACCCATGACATCTAGTTTTAGTCTCACCCAAACTCAATGGAAAAAGGCTGCTTACATTTACCCTACCCTATCTACCCTGTGGAGGGTTTA
Source organism: Mobula hypostoma (assembly GCF_963921235.1). Classification (NCBI taxonomy): domain Eukaryota; kingdom Metazoa; phylum Chordata; class Chondrichthyes; order Myliobatiformes; family Myliobatidae; genus Mobula; species Mobula hypostoma. The sequence goes on along the minus strand of NC_086106.1, from coordinate 103,124,778 downwards.
AACTAATTTGGCAGAGGGATGGGAACTGGAGAGATAGAGCTGAGGATGGGCCAGTTGCTATACAAGTAGATGCAGTGTGTAGTGAGACTCTAAGGAAGGACAGGCAGATTATAGAACAAAATTGCAATCAGTAGGATGAGTTGAAATGTAACACGGGGAGAAAATCAAAAAGGGTAAGGAATATAGGATTGAAGGTGTTATATTTGCATGGATGCAGTATATGGAATAAGGCAGATGATCTTGTAGTGCAGTTAGAAATTGGCAGGTTTGACGTTGTGAGCAACACTGAATTCTAGTTGACAGAAGATTATAGTTGGGAGCTTAAGATCCAAAGGATACACATTGTATCAAATGGACAGGCAGGTCGGCAGAGGGGTGAGGATGGCTCTGTTGGTAAAAAGTAAAATCAAATGTTTAGAAAGAGGTGACATAGGAACACAGATGTAGAATCCTTGAGGGAAGAGTTAAGAAACTGCAAGGATAGAAAGAACCTGATTAGAGACATATACAGGGCTCTGAACAGTAACCAGGATGTGGAGTACAAACTACAACAGGAGATAGAAAGGAATGTTAAAAGGGGCAATGTTATGAGAGTCATTTCAATATCAGGGTAGATTGGGAAAATCAGGTTAGTGCAGGATCCCAAGAGAAGGAATTTGTAGAATGCCTACAAAATGTTTTTTTTAGAACAGCTTGTGGTTGAACCCATTAGGGAAAGGCAATTTTGGAATTGGAGTTGTGTAATGAACCAGATTTGATTAGGCAGCTTAAAGTAAAGGAACCCTTAGGAGGCAATGATCACAATATGATAGAATTCACCCCGCAGTTTGAGAGGGAGAAGCTAAAGTCAGATGTATAAGTAATTCAATGGAATAAGGGGAATTACAGAGGCATGAGAGAGGAGCTGGCCGAGTGTGATTGGAACGGGACAGCAACAGGGACGGTAGCAGAACAGCAAAGGCCTAAGTTTCTGGGGGCAATTCAAAAGGTGTGGGATAGATACACAGAAATATTGCTGGATCACAAGGTATCTGATGCAGCTATTGTGCTAGTAGACCAAACAGCCTTCCGAGCTGACAGAATGCATAATTCTAGCAAGAAGTTAGATATGGTTTATGCATTTATGTTACTAATGCCTGGTGTACTAATTCAGTCATTATTGAAAGCTACTGCTGTCCCAACCTGGAATACCTAATGAAAAAGTGCAGATCCTTTCATCTACCTAAAGAAATCTCTGTATATTTTACAGCAGTTTACATACCTCTGCGGGTCAACATCAAGTTAGCATTAGCTCAATTGTATGATATGATCATTAAACAATCGGCTGCTTACCCCGATGATGTCTTCATCATAGCTGCCAATTTTAATCAGGCTAATCTTAAAATAGTATTCCCTAAATTCCATTGAAATGTGAATTGCCCTATAAGGGGGAATAACACACTGGACTAGGTGTACACCAACCATTGCAAGTGCATACACTATAGAGCCTTCCCATGCCCTCTCCTGGGACTGTCCAATCATCTGTCTTTACATCTGACCCCAGCGTATAGACCAGTGGTAAGGAAGGCATAAACTATCTTCTAGGAGAATGATAGTGTGGTCTGAGGGAGCCCCCTCCAGTCTGTAAGATTGCTTTGAGAGTACAAACTAGAGCCTGCTTACATACCAGTCTATGCACAACACAGGCATTGAATTAAAGGAATACGCTGCATCAAATTCTGCAAAGACAATGTCATCAGCACCAGAAACATCTGCGTATTCCCAAAGCAGAGACCATGCATGAATAATGAGTTACAGAACCTGCTCAAAGCTCATGACACTGCTTACTGATCTGGTGATGCCAAAGCATACAGAGACAGATGGAATATTCAGAGAGGTATCAAGCCCACTAAGTTTAGATAAAATACAGATTGAGGCTTACTTCTGTGAAGCCACTTATCCTTGATGTGGTTGGGAAGGAATCAGATCCATCTCAGGTTGCAAAGGATATCTCTCCTGCTCTGCTTATGGTGATGCCAAACCAACCAAAGAGCTAAACAGCTTCTTTGCTCACTTTGATAAGGACAATAAGGAACCAGTGACGAGGGCCTTAACATTGGATGGAGGAACTGTGCATACACTAAGCATACATGAGGTGAGGTGTATATGTAAGAATGTCAGTGCAAGCAGAGCAGTGGATCCAGATGGCGTACCCAGACGAGTCCTCAGTGACTGTGTGACCAGCTGGGGGAAATTCTGATGGGCTTTTACAACCTCTCGCTAACTGTCAAGCTCCACAATCGAGGTCACAATCTATAAGGCCTTGCACAAAATTGGTACGAATGGAGGAATGGCAAGGAAGAAGCCCAGGCAAAAAACAAAAGCTTGAGCTTTCCTGTAAAGACTTTGAATAGTGTAATTTAGAAGATATGGTAAAGATGTGGAAGAAAGCCTTCAGGTTAAATAAAACAGAAGTCAAACATTTTGGCCTCAGCACTAAGCTGTACGTGTAGCATTGATCTAATATTGAACATTAGCCAGGTAACATCATCCCTACCGTAATATGGTAGCATCATAATATGGAGATGCTTTACAGCAGTAAGGACTGCAAATCTGGTCAAGATTGACAGGAAGATGAATACAGCTCACACTTGTCGCTTCAGCATACTTTACTTACTTGTGCATAAGGAGAACAGCCTGACCCCTGTCACCAAACTGTTCTGAATTCTGAAGAGAAACATGTCATTTTTTACAGAATTGACTAGGAGTTATGGATATTTACCATTTGGCAAATTGTGTTTGTTCATATTCCTTAAATGTAAGATCAATCACCATTCACAATATAGGTGTTAAAAGTCATTCTCAGCTACAAGCTAACAATCAATGATACTTTGAAGTTAGTAAAGTGATTGTCCCTTAGTTGGTGTGTGTTTTTTATCCTTCTCTTACAACTTTATCATTTCACCTCATGCCAAATGGCTTCAGTCTCCTGCATTGCAAAGGGAAGCTGTACTCTACAAAGGAATTTTGTTAAATACCTTTCTTGCCTGGGCAGAGTACATAACATCCATCTTGGCTGGACAATATGGTAATCCTTGCCTTGCCTTAATTCCCACACTGGGACAGTGGGATTGTTTGAGACAGGATGCCAAGTGTGGGACATTGGTCACAGGAAGTATCTGTGAGAATGTATTCAAGGACCTAGCAGGAAGTGGGGCAGTATTCAAAGGAAGTCTTTAGAAACTGTGTGGTAACTGGAATCTCCGGAGCAGAAGGCCCCGAGTCCTTGGCTTTGCTTGTTTCAGCAGCAGGGGCAAAGTCGAAGGTGCTCGGCAGAGGATGGCGCTCAGGAGGCTGTATCAGAGGGGCTGGTCAGAGGCTTGAAGTTTTCAGATGGATGGACTCAGTGTCAGTGGTGGTCGGCTGCTTCCAAGGCATCAACAAGTTGACGGTGCCTGGAGGTTTATGGCAGGGAGTTTCTCCCTTTTGCCGTCTGCTATCGGGGACTCGGGAGTTGATCGACTCGGGGACTTTGAGACTTTTTTTTACCGTGCCCATGGTTTGTTCTTCATCAAATTATGGTATTGCTTTGCACTGCTGTAACTATATGTTATAATTATGTGGTTCTGTCAGTGTTAGTCTTTGGTTTGTCTTGTTTTCTGTGATATCACTTCGGAGAAACATTGTATCATTTCTTAACGTATGTATGCATTTCTAAGTGACAATAAAAGAGGACTGAGTATTCTCAAAATCTAAAAAAATCTAACATCAATGTTTTTTTCAGTGGACTGCAGGCTCTACAACAGTGTTCACAAGAAGACCTTGCTTATGCCATTTTCACCTTTCAATTATGTTTCTGCCTGCAATATTTCACTTTGTTTCCCAATTCTTTCAAGGTAAATTAAACTGGGAAGAATAATTCAAGATATTTTGTGCAATGTCTCAGCTATTTCCTTGTTCCCAAGCACCATTTTAACACTGAAACTCCTTTAACCCAGACAAGGGGGCAGGGAAAATGAGCAATCGTAAATCCAAGATCATAGACCCAGATTCACCATGGAAACCAGTTACTCTTCTCACCCTCATCACATCATTGTAACCCAGCCAATGACCAAGAGATGTTGAGGGAACAGTCAAACTGCGACATCACAATGAAATACAGCAGCACAGAAGGTTTCAAAGTCTGGTCGCCTGGAGACCAGAGGAAAATCAACCCCTCAGCGTGGTTGGAGGGCCATTTGCTGTTCTGGAGGCTGATGTAGACATGATGCATTCAAATGCCTGCTTCTGGCTGCAGATTTCACTGACCCTTGGATGGTGACTTTGAGATTTGCCCAGTCCCCAAGTGACAAATCTGGTCATTGGATCTTCCTGCTCACTGTCATTGCCAAGTGAGTGGCATTGAGCGAGTTAGGACCTGATAAATTCAAACCTACAACCTAGCAGCACCACAATGGGCCAAACGTCTCGACTTGGACTCTGAAATTCTTTTCAGTGGGATTTCACTGTGGCCTCAACTATTTTTCTCAAACTGCATCTTCCATATCAGAAAGCTAACAAGGTCAGAGAAAGACATTAAAAATCTGGGCAGAGTTCATTGTAATAGAACCAGAATGGGACAGAAAACCTCTTCCTGATATTCAGGATCCTGGTCCTTTGTGGGATTTCATCCCAGTCTTGAATGACTTTCTTGGACTAAATCTTACACATTAAAACTCTGAAAAAAAAGAAAGATAGACTGGAGAATATGGAACGATATCTGAAGGGGAAGGAAGAGATTTTCACAAGTTGGAGAGTTTCCATGAGAGAGAGAAAACTCCAGTAGCAGTGAGACAAAATGCTTATTCCTTCCATTCCTTTGATTAGAGTGATTGTATTTGAGAGGGATGATAGTTTAGTTGTTGGGATTTGAGTAGCAGGGTGGTCATCTTGGGGTAAATAAGGGCTAATTACTGCTTGGGACCCACTGTCCTTGTTGATCTTGGGTCGTTGCTAAGGAGCTGCTTCTAGGGTGATGTCAACAAAAGATTTTCAGTGATGTCAGATGTTCCACTTGGGCATATCTGAAGATGGTAAACACAAAATAATCTGCAGATGCTGTGATCAAAGCAACACTTTCAGTACGCTGGATGAACTCAGCAGGTCGGGCAGCATCGGTTAGAAATGATGAGTCGACATTTCGGGCCGGAACCCTGCGTCAGGACTGAAGAATGAAAGATGGGGAAGGATTTGGAGAATGCTTGTAGCTTCAGTTGAAAGACCAGTAATTTGAAAGACAAAGGGGTGGGGGAGGGGAAGCATTGACGTCATAGCCCTGAAACCAAAGGGTAGTAGAAGAAGGAGGCGGAACCATGAGGGAGCTGGGGGAGGGGGTAGAGTGAAATAAGGATAGAGGAAGGGAGGGGGAGGGAATTACCGGAAGTTGGAGAATTCTATGTTCATACCAAGGGGCTGGAGACTACCTAGACGGTATATGAGGTGTTGCTCCTCCAACCTGAGTTTAGCCTTCATCATGGCAGTAGAGGAGGCCATATATGGATATATATGGGAATGGGAAGCAGAGTTGAAGTGGGTGGCTACCGGGAGATCCTGTCTGTTGTGGCGGACGGAGTGGAGGTGCTCGACGAAGCGGTCCCCCAATCTGCGTCGGGTTTCACCGATGTAGAGGAGGCCGCACCGGGAGCACCGGATGCAATAGATGACCCCAACAGACTCACAAGAGAAGTGTTGCCTCACCTGGAAGGACTGTTTGGGGCCCTGAATGTTTGCAAGAGATGAGGTGTAGGGACAAGTGTACTTACACTTACAGGGATAAGTGCCGGGTGGGAGATCAGTGGGGAGGGACGTGCGGATAAGGGAGTTGCAGAAGGACCAATCCCTGCGGAAAGCGGAGAAGGGCGGAGAGGGAAAAATGTGCTTAGTAGTGGGGTGCTGTTGAAGGTGGCGGAAGTTGCGGAGGATAATGTGTTGGATCCGGAGGATGGTGGGGTGGTAGGTGAGGACAAGGGGAACTCTGTCCCTGTTGTGGTGGCGGGAAGGTGGGGTGAGAGCCGAAGTGTGGGAATTGGAGGAGATGCGGGTGAGGGCATTATTGATGACGGTAGAAGGGAAACCACGATCCTTAAAGAAAGAGGACATTTGAGATGTCCTGGAACGGAAAGCCTCATCCTCGGAGAAGATGTGGCGGAGACGGAGGAACTGGGAATAGGGAATGGCATTTTTGCATGTGGTAGGGTGGGAAGAGGTATAGTCAAGGTAGTTATGAGAGTCAGTGGGCTTGTAGAAGATGTCAGTGGATAGTCTGTCTCCAGAGATGGAGACCGAGAACATCGAGAAAGGGGAGAGAAGTGTCTGAGATAGAGCAAGTAAATTTGAGGACTGGGTGGAAGTTTGAAGTAAAGTCGATGAAATTGATGAGTTCAGCATGGTGCAGGAAGCAATACCAATGTAGTCGTCAATGTACTGAAGGAAAAGTTGGGGAGCAGTACCAGAATAGGTTTGGAGCACAGACTGTTCCACATAACCAACGAAGAGGCAGGCGTAGCTGGGTCCCACGCGAGTTCCCATAACTACACCCTTAGTCTGAAGAAAGTAGGAAGAGCTGAAGATGGTGTCCATTGTCCAATTGTAGACTGGGGAATCTGCTGCATTTAATAGACAGGTAGCGTTTCAGTCTCTGTCTGAATTTCAAAGTGAAAATGGTGTTGTAGTCGTCTTGTTTTAATCTGTTATTTGTAATATGTTAATAATTTGGAAGGGAATGTAGATTCAACAAATAGCGAACTTATGGATGATACCAAAACTGGTGAGTGGTAAAAGTGAGGGTTTCTGTGGTTACAACAGGATCTAGATCAGCTGAGGAAGTGGACCAAGGAATGACAGGTGTAACTTCACGGACTAAGTATAAACGGTAGGTCATTATCTAATTGTACACTGGTGAATTTACATTTGTTCTTTCTTCTCCAAGAGAGATATGGCTGCCAGAAGCCAAAGCATCTGGGTGGGCACCGGGATAAAGAGGTTTTCACTGTGAGAGCCAGTGATAGTGGCGTGAATGCCTAGTCCACAATACAAGACTGAGATAGCAGATCCCAACTGCAATTGAACAGGTGCTCCTCAGGTCCCTCTCTGTCCTGTCCACCCCTCGGTGCTAACTCAACAGCCAATGGTATATCCCTCCGTAGGTCACTGGTCACTGAGACGCTGTGAAGCCACCTCGCTCACCTCAGTACTGTTTTCATCCTGTCCTTTCTGGGGTGGGACGGTTCACCCACCTCTAAACTTGCTTTGACATTGATTTATTTATGAACTTAAAATTTGCTGTTTTTATGTGTCGATGGGTGTTTGGCATTCCAACCTGTTCTGTCTAAAGTTGCTTGGTCCAACTGTTAACACAAGAGATATGGAAATCCAAAGCAAGAAAGACAAAATGCTTGAGGAACTGAGCAGGTCAGGCAGCATCTATGAAGAATAAACAGTCAATGTTTTGAGTTGAGACTCTTTATCAGGACTGAAGAGGTAAACACAACAGGTCAGGCAGCATCTATGAAGAAGAATAAACAGTCACAATCTTAGATTGCGATCCTTTATCGGGGCTGGAAAGGACAAGGAAGGCAGCCAGAATAAAAAGGGGGTAGGGGAAGGAGTACAAGCTGGCAGGTGATAAGTGAGACCAAGTGAAGGGGAAGGTCCAGGCAGGTGGATGAAGGGGGATGATGTGTGATGCTGAGAGGTGATGGCTGGAAAAGAGAAGGAATCCGATATGAGACGAGAACAGACTATTGGAGAAAGGGAAGGAGAAGGATCACCAGAGGGAGGTGATAATTTCTCTCCCTCCTCCTTCTCTCTTTTTCTATTCCCCATTCCGACTCTCCTTTTGCACCTTGTCTTCTCCTCGCCTACCACTTCCCTCTGGTACCCATTGTTCAAGTGCAGACCGGAAAAAAACCTGCTGCCTTTAATACTCAGGCAACATTTCACCTTCCTTTGGAATCTAAAAATATAATAGTTGTCCTTTCCTCTTCACACGCCTTGCATGAATTGACAGGCAGATGAACTCCATCCCCAATTACTACACTGACAAAGACTTTCCAAGTTGACTTTCTTTAATGTAGCAACTGGCAGTAGGGTAAAACTGACAGTAAGAAAAACATACAATCAAAAGGTGTCCAAATTCCCATTATGGTAAGTACAAGGCAAGCATTAAGTATACCACAAATGATACCAAATAATACACAAGATACTGTATACAAATAATTTCCAAATATATCATAAAGATAGGCTACTGGTAAGCAAGATGTTGCTACATACAATGTATCTTATGTACATTTTCTCACTACAGGTTAGCCAGAACATGTGGCCTGCATGAGTATTCCATCTGTATTTTATCTGCACACAAACTATTTAAATATCTCTGATTTGTGGAAATATGCATATAAATTAATAAATAATAAACCCAAAGATTACTTTTACATACCAACAATGCTTTCAAAGACCTGACATCAAGATGATGTCGGATGAAAAGGCACAAGCTCTCCCTCAACTCTACATGGAGAACGGTCTCAATGCCTACTAATGATGTCATCAACTAGAGACATGGATCACATGACCTAAATTACTGCTATACAAAACTACCAGCAAAGAGTGCTAAATAACAAATAAAACTAACTGACTACTGAGGCAGCACAATAGTCTTGTAGTCCTCTTGTTTTAATGTGCTGTTTGTCACATGTTAATGATGTGGAGGAGAATGTAGGTGGTATAACTAGCTTGTGGATGTCATCAAGAGTGGTTGGTAAGCAGTGAACGTGAGCATCATCAAAGTTTGCAATGTCATGGAGACCAGCTGCGAAAACAGGCCAAAGAACTTAGCTGAAACAAAGGTGACATGATAGATTTTGGGAAGTTGAACCAGATCAGAACATACAAAATGAAGGAAAGGGCACAAGGGAGAGTCGTGGAACCGAGAGATTGAGGGGTTCAAGTACAGAGTTTCCTGAAATGGCAACACAGGTAGACAGGGTAGTGAAGAAGGTGTGTTCAAGTTCCCGTATTATGTAACTCCGTGACTCTAAGTGTAAAAGATGATGTCATTGTCTAGTTGTAAGCCGGTGAATTTACATTTGCTCTTTCTTTTTCTCCCAGAGGGACAAGACTCATCTAGACGAGTCTGGAAACTATGGTAGCTGGATGAGCACAGGGAAATAGCGGCTTTCACCATATGAGCCAGTGACAGAGCCAAGGTCACTGCTGGGTCTCTCTGGGGTTGGAAGAGGCTCCACAGAGCGAATGACTGGCTCTCCCGAGCGACTCTGAATTTCTTCTTGTGAAAGTTGACGAACAGCTACCTGGAGGTCGTGCATCTCCAGACTCTGGATATCCTCTCGCTAAAGACGCTGATACCCCGCTGGGTCCATACTGGCTCAATCGTACTGTGACAAGGGTCCATAATGAGGATGGTTTGGACCCAAATGCTGGACTTCCCGAAGCAAGGATGGAGAATATCACTAGTAGCGCTTATGATTGAGCACTAAGCCTCCGTTTAGATGCTTTTTAAATAGTCAATTCTTGGCACCCAAAACATCATCGCCATTTATCAGGGCAGTCATGAATCTTTAAAGGAGCTGTGCTAGCAATCCATAACACTCTGGAGTGTTTGCTGATTTGTGCACAGAGAGATGGGGGCAGCAGGGCAACACGCACACATGCGCGCAATCACTAGGCATATATACCCAGGATCTAACTGTCATGAAAATTATCATTTTGCAGCAACGTCACAATATATTAGAAGATGACAACAAACATAATTTAACAAACTTAAAATAAGTTACACATAACATGTACAAAAATAAAAACAAAGTATTAGTATTGGTTTATTATTGACACATGTACCTAGATACACTGAAAAGCTTGTCTTGCATTCTGATTATACATAGCAAATCATTACACAGTGCATTGTGATAGAACAAGGCAGAACAATAACAATGCAGAGTAAGCTTAAAAGCTGCAGAGAAAGTACAATGCAGGTAAAATGATAACGAACAAGGTCATAACAACATAGATCTTGAAGCCAGGAGACCATCTTATAGTACAAGAGATCCATTGAAGAATCTGATTAAGAGCGGTTTAGAAGTTGTCCATGAACTCGGTGGTATGTGCTTTCAGGCTTTTATTCTGAAAAGTCTCTTGTGTATATGACCTGTTGTTACATTTTGTTTTTATGACCAATTGATCAGCAGCTTCCCAGAAACACAACTTTTCTGTGACGCACTAACTGATTGGAAGTTACAGGAGGTGAGAGGTAATGAATAGAGCAAGGACTCTGGGGGAGGAGTTTTATTTCAAGATGTCAGTTCTGAACAATTACAGGCTGCTGGATTCATTCCATCCAAATTTTCATTTCCTGACCGTCTTGAACAAGCAAACCGGAAATAGAAACTGACATGGGGAAAAAGACCGCCAACACCAACACGTGTAAGTAGTTTAATCACCTTTCTATAACAACTTAGATAAATACTACATTATTATTTACAGCAACAGTGCAGCCCTTGTGCCTTGACTGATACCGAAGGACAAAATTACAAGCAGAAATTATTCAACTTTAGTAATGACAGTACCAGAAGTTTGAAGTAAATGATAGCCATAATTTGCTCGGCTCTGGACCTTCACAAGTTCCTGGATTATATACGCAATGAGATGACCTTCAAAACAAAAATAAAATGGACCAATTACAGGCAAGGTGACCGAAAAGCTTGAGCATGTAGATATTAAGAAAAAGGATGTGCTTGAGCTTTTGGAAAGCATCAAGTTGGATAAGTCGCCGGGACCAGGTGAAATGTACCACTGGCTACTGTGGGAGGCAAGGGAGGAGATTGCTGAGCCCCTGGCCATGATCTTTGCATCATCAATGAGGACGGGAGAGGTTCCGGAGGATTGGAGGGTTGCGGATGTTGTTCCTTTGTTCAAGAAAGGGAGTAGAGATAGCCCAGGAAATTATAGACCAGTGAGTCTTATAGTAAGTGGTAAATTGATGGAGAAGATCCTGAGAGTCAGGAATTATGAACATTTGGAGAGGTATAATATGATTAGGAATAGTCAGCATGGCTTTGTCAAGGGCAGGTCATGCCTTACGAGCCTGATTGAATTTTTTGAGGATGTGACTAAACACATTGATGAAGGAAGAGCAGTAGATGTACTGTACATGGATTTCAGCAAGGCATTTGATAAGGTAACCCATGTAAGGCTTATTGAGAAAGTAAGGAGGCATAGGATCCAAGGGGACATTGCTTTGTGGATCCAGAACTGGCTTGCCCACAGAAGGCAAAGAGCGATTGTAGACGGGTCACTTTCTGCATGGAGGTCGGTGACCAGTGGTGTGCCTCAGGGATCTGTTCTGGGACCCTTACTCTTCGTGATTTTTATAAATGACCTGGATGAGGAAGTGGAGGGATGGGTTAGTAAGTTTGCTGATGACACAAAGGTTGGAGGTGTTGTGGATAGTGTGGAGAGCTGTCAGAAGTTACAGTGGGACATTGATAGGATGCAAAACCGGGCTGAGAAGTGGCAGATGGAGTTCAACTCAGGTAAGTGTGAAGTGGTTCATTTTGGTAGGTCAAATACGAAGGCAGAATATAGTATTAATGGTAAGACTCTTGGCAGAGTGGAGGATCAGAGGGATCTCAGGGTCTGAGTCCATAGGACACTCAAAGCAGCTGCGCAGGTTGACTCTATGGTTAAGAAGGCATATGGTGTATTGGCCTTCAACAATTGTGGAATTGAATTTAGGAGCCGAGAGGTAATGTTGCAGCTATATAGGACCCTAGTCAGACCCCACTTGGAGTACTGTGCTCAGTTCTGTTCGCCTCACAACAGGAAGGATGTGGAAGCCATAGAAAGGGTGCAGAGGAGATTTACAAGGATGTTGCCTGGATTGGGGAGCATGCCTTATGAAAACAGGTTGAGTGAACTTGGCCTTTTCTCCTTGGAGCGACGGAGGATGAGAGGTGATCTGATAGAGGTGTATAGATGATGAGAAGCATTGATCATGTGGATAGTCAGAAGCTTTTTCCCAGGGCTGAAATGGTTGCCACAAGAGGACATAGGTTTAAGGTGCTGGGGAGTAGGTACAGAGGAGATGTCAGGGGTAAGTTTTTTACTCAGAGTGTGGTGAGTGTGTGGAATGGGCTGCCGGCAATGGTGGTGGTGGCGGATACGATAGGGTCTTTTAAGAGACTTTTGGATAGGTACATGGAGCTTAGAAAAATAGAGGGCTATGGGTAAGCCTAGTAATTTCTAAGGTAGGGACATGTTTGGCGTAACTTTGTGGGCCGAAGGGCCTGTATTGTGCTGTAGGTTTTCTGTTTCTATGTAACACAGGGGAAGGTGAGTGCTTTCATTACTGGTGGCTTCAGTTTAATCCAATTTACTAACATCACCTTTTCAACAACACGGGTAACTAAACTGCCAATAATTCTGAATGGTGACACTTCTAAAATGAATTTCTGGATCAGTTCTGTTTGTGTGTTGTATCAGCTAGAGAATGTCCCAAACAAGTAATGTGTGGCTACATTGTACACTGTTCAAATACAACTAGTAAACCACTTAAGAAGAAAGCTTTTGATGAATGTCTTTTAAATTGCATAAAGCCTTAAAAGAAAAGTGTTAACTGCATTGTAGTATCTTGCAAGTGGCTGTGATATACATACATGAATGTTAGACTGATACTTTGATCAGCAATAGGTAGGTACAAAAGCCCACGTCATACCTTGGCATGCCTTTGCCTTGGCAGTATTTCACCAGAACACCAGAAACAAGTCAAGATGCACTCATACCATACTTTAAACCAGGACTAATGGCGAGGATGGGCATACTTGGACATGTTAATTTCCAAGAAAAATAGCAGGCACTATTTCCATATAGAGCAATACAATAGCCAACGTGAAAAAATGCAATGAATAATACAATATAATCATCCACTGAAATAGTGGCTTTAATAACCTTAGATACTTATGAAATCTCTTGACAACTTCATTTCTTTGGGCTGGAAAATGAACAGTATCAAACGGCTCTACAACTGCACTTGATCCTCCCTTGTATTGACCCAAGTGGCATCCTACAGTTTTATTCTCTCCATTTGCTCCAATGTCAGTTAGAAACTTACACCTGTTTCGGTATTCAGTATGAAACAGAAAATTGCAATGCTGGAAATAAACTGGGCTGGCTGAACCCATAATTAGTGCAAACATCAACATTGCTCTGCTGTAGCTGCCATGGTTGACTGATTGAATTTTGGTAACATCCCAGTAAGTATTTATGCAAGGTAAGTAACAACTCAGAAGATGTTGGGAAAGTATATGCTCACAGGCACATGATGAAATAAGACAGTCAGCCAGAAAAACAATCAGTCACTGAATTAGCTACAAAGCACAGTAGATCCAAAACTTTCCGCTGGGGTGCTGAGGGGATTTACAAGCATGCTGCTCAGATTGGAGAATGTCAGAGTAAGCTAGAACTTTTTGAAGCAAAGGAGGATGAGAAGAGCCTTGATAAAGGTGTACAAGATGATAAGAGGCATAGATCAACTACAGTAGAGACTTTCCCATGGTTAGTACCAGGGGACATAATTTTAAGGTGATTGAAGGAAAGTATAGGGGAGATGTCAGAAGTAAGTTGTTTTATACACAGAGTGGTTGGTGCATAAAACACGTTGCTGGGGGTGGTGATGGAGGCAGATACCATTAAGGGCATCTGCGTGACTCTTAGATAGGCACATGGGTGATAGACAAATGGAGGGCTATGTGGCAGGGAAGGGTCAGAATGATCTCAGAGTAGGTTAAAAAGTTGGCCAAATTGCTGTAATGTTCTATATTGTTAAAGGCTGAATTGTTACTTGTACGTTTTCAACATTCATTGCTCCAAATCCTTTGTGGAAATATTTCCACTACTAAGACTAGTGATGAAAGGCTCTGTAGATCACTGTGGCATTCTATGTTCATAGTCATAGTCATACTTTATTGATCCCGAGGGAAACTGGTTTTCGTTACAGTTGCACCAACCAAGAATAGAGTATAAATAAAGCAATATAAAACCAAAAATAATTAATTAGTAATATGTAAATGCCAGGAAATAAGTCCAGGCCCAGCCTATTGGCTCAGGGTGTCTGACCCTCCAAGGGAGGAGTTGTAAAGTTTGATGGCCACAGGCAGGAATGACTTCCTATGACGCTCTGTGTTGCATCTCGGTGGAATGAGTCTCTGGCTGAATGTACTTCTGTGCCCAACCAGTACATTATGTAGTGGATGGGAGACATTGACCAAGATGGCATGCAACTTGGACAGCATCCTCTTTTCAGACACCATTGTCAGAGAGTCCAGTTCCATCCCCACAACATCACTGGCCTTACGAATGAGTTTGTTGATTCTGTTGGGTGTCTGCTACCCTCAGCCTGCTGCCCCAGCTCACAACAGCAAACATGATAGCACTGGTCACCACAGACTCATAAACATCCTCAGCATCGTCCGACAGATGTTAAAGGACCTCAGTCTCCTCAGGAAATAGAGACGGCTCTGACCCTTCTTGTAGACAGCCTCAGTGCTCTTTGACCAGTCCAGTTTATTGTCAATTCGTATCCTCAGGTATTTGTAATCCTCCACCATGTCCACACTGACCCCCTGGATGGAAACAGGGGTCACTGGTGCCTTAGCCCTCCTCAGGTCCTGCATTTATTGAGCAGGATCTAATCACATCCAGAAGTGGATATCAATGCTCAAAAATGGCTGTGCGTATACATGCAGTAGCTTCTCAGAGGGCCAACCAAAGGTGCTTTTTGCTTTGTTAAATGTGTGTTTATACATAAGACTATTCTTGACTCTAATAAGCACATGTATAGCAGGCCCACCACTTCAGTGAGCTGCTCATTGTTAGGAGCAGCTGGCTGGGGTGTTGTAAGAGCCATTTGGCGGTTCAGAGAAGGCAAGACAGGCCATCAGGCCGGGGAGATCAAGTTGGGCCTGGGGATTCAAGTCAGGCTGTCAGACTGCAGGAGAAGCCGAATTGTGTTTGGAAGGACTCACCTGGGTGCAGACCATGCTTCTGCCTGCTACTCGGAGGCACTAGAGTTAGTGTTTTTGAGTTGCCATGAAGCCTGCTTGTAGTGAAACCATGCGTGACTGTCTTAGATGTTTCTTTTGTAATCACAAGACCTTGTTGGACATTGATTGTCACAGGCCTGCTTCCCTTGTTTGGTGGGGAGTCAGGTGGCAAGGCAGCAGTGTGACCTCGGGTGTGGCAAAGACTAGGCCTCAGTCCTGAGGCTTGTCCTGTAGTTTGACATCCAGGCTTAGTTGAGGGTGGCCTCCCCCTTTGGTGCTGCCCTCCAGTGTTGGATCGGTGGAATTACAGGCTGGACTGCCAGGAACCATTAAGTTGCGGGACTTGTTGCTCAGGGACTTGGACTAAAAATATGTTTTCTTACGTTACTATGGTATTTTTGTTTGGAATGCACATGTATATTTTTGCACCTTGGCCCCAGAAGAACACAGTCTCATTCAGCTGTATCTATGTAGAGGTTCAATGACAATTAAACTTGATTTGATTTGAAAGACAATGCGGAAAGAGCAGATCTTCTGTACATTTAGTTGCATATTAGAACTTCACCTCAATCAGAGTCACCAAGGTTCTGCTCACTGAAGTCTTAAGAAAGATTCTGACTCTGTGACACCACTAGTTGTTATATCTATTTCCTAATGAATAGTGAACATTATAATACCTGCACTGGCAACGATGGCTTCACTCCCTCAAATGAGCAATAGGTTCTACCATGCATCTACTTCTGTTGAAAAATCCAGGTTATAAAGGCTCATTTGTGGGCTACTGTTTCACTAATAGTTCAAAAAAAGAGATCTCAAAAGAAACAATTATACTGAGGCAAATTAAGTTAAGAAAATAATTAGCAGCTGGACAAGCCATTCAGTCCCTTGTGTTGGTTCTGCAACATGTGCCATTTTACTGAACTAACCATATACCACTTAATATCAAACAATCAATCTCTGACTTGAATATATTTGGCAATGGAGCCTCCACAGCCTCTTGTGCTGGGAGTTCTAATGCTTATTCCCCATTTAGCTAAAAACAAGATGAAGGTAGAGCTTAAGTGGGATGATGGTGCCTAACAGCGACTCCTTTGGTTGCATCTTCGTAAACAGCTCCATTTCCACCTTTAATATCTTTATTCTTCCCTTTCAGGGTTCTTTGCAGGAATGGGACCCATTCTTGGGGTTCCACAACTGGCTGTTATTCAACATGCCAAAGTTTTGTCCTAAGAGTCTCGATTGTGTTCAGAAGCCTAAGATTTCGGGGCTCTGGAGACAGGTGGATCGAGAGTCAGTGTCACAGCAGAAAAATCTTTCGCTGTGGGCCCAAAGACCTGACGTCTCTGCAATCTTCGGACACAGAGCTTGAAAAAAGCAACGAAATGGACTTTTAACATTGTAAACCAGCAGGTTGTTGTTATGTCTCCTGCTCACTGTGAAAATGGGGGACATCTCCCTCCTCCTTGCCAGGGAAAGAGAAAACCTGTGGCTTGTCGAATGTCGGATAAAATGCGAAGCTTTTGAGGTAACTTTGATCCGTGTCTTTGCTATTGCTTAGTACATGCTTGGGCTTGGTTATGGTACTGAAGTGATTTTTTTTTCACTGGTGGTGGGAGGGGGGATCGTTGCTTGCTGTCACTTATGTGTGGGAGGGGGGATCTGAGGGGGCTCTTTGGGGTTCTCACGTTTAACTGTCGTTCATTCTTTGGGGCACTTCCCTATTTTCATGGATTTTTGTGGATGTTTACAACGAAAAAGCATTTCAGGATGTATGTTGTATACATTTCTTTGACATTAAATTCGACCTTTGAAACTTTGAACATTTCACTTCATTTGCTTCCCAACTGAATTACCCTTGCTTACACATGCCCTAGAGAAGGGAAGTGTCATCCTTGTATATATCCACTGAAATCCCATAAAATTTTTGAGGATTTCAATGTGATCACCTGACACTCTTCTCAGCTCTAAAGAGTATAGGTCCAGCCTGTTTCAATCCTCAATATCTCATCACTTCTCGATCCCAAACGAAACACACACAGAATGCTGGAGGAATGTCAGGCAGCTTTAACGGAAGGAATAACAGGCTGGAAGCCTCATTAATATTGGAAAGAAAGGGGGCAGAAGCCGGAATAAGAAGGTAAGGGGGAGGGGGCAGGAGTTCAAGCTAGCAGGTGAGGGGCAAGGTAGATAGGTGGGGGAGGAGGAATGAAGTAAGAAGCAGGGAGATGAAGAAGAAGGAATCTGATATGAGAGGACAGTGGACCATGGGAGAAAGAGGAGAAGGAGAACGAGAGCAAAGTGATGTGCAGGGAAAAAGGGTTGAGGCTAACCAGAATGGAGAATGGAAAAAGAGAGAAGGAATGAGGGTGTGAAATTACCAGAAGTTAGAGAAATCAACATTCATGCCATTAGGTTGGAGGCTACCCAGACAGAATGTGAGATGTTGCTCTTCCACCCTAAGTTTGTCCTCATAATGGCAGTAGAGGAGGCCATGGACAGACATGTCAGAACGGGAGTGGGAAGTCAGGTAAGTTTGCCCCTTCCCTCTTCCTTTCTTTTTCCATTTCCCACGGGACTTCCAGGATAACCAGCATCAGAATCAGGTTTAATATGTTGTGAAAATTGTTGATATGCAGCAACAGTACATTGCAATACATAATCATAAAAAACTAAATTACAGTAAGTACATATATTGAAAGGTTAAATGACATAAGTAGTGCAAAAAGGGGAAAAAGTAGTAGTGAGGTGGTGTTCATGAGTTCACTGTTCATTCAGAGAAATCTGATGACAGGGGGGAAGAATTTATGCCCGAATCATTGAGTGTGCACCTTCAGGCTCCTTCACCTCCTCCCTGATAGTAGCAATGAGAAGAGACCATGTCCTGGGTGATGGGGTCCTTAATGTTAGATGCCGCCTTTTTGTAGCATATCTCCTTCACAACATCTTGGAAGTTCAGGAGGCTAGTTTCTATGATGGAGCTGACTGAGTTTACAACTTTCTGAGGCTCATTTCGGTCCTGTGCAGTAATTCCAACACCAGCCCCCCATGCGAGATGGTGAGGCAGCCAGTTAGACTGGTCACCGTGGTATATCACAGTAGCAAATGTCTGATGTCTGGAAGGGAAGCAGAGTGATGGAAATGTGCAGTTGTTACCTTCTCTACTGCAACTTTCTGTGACAGAATCTCGGCCAAATGTGCTACTGAGAGGTTTGTTTTGTGGATATCATGAGTCTAGTCTTTTGCTGGTCCTGTTTTATTTATTGATTGATTTAAATTTTTATTGAGATACAGCCCTTTCAGCCCCTCAAGCTTCGAGTGTCACCTGGACAAGGGTGTCTGATGAGAGTCCCAAAACACCCGATGACCCCATGTTACGTCAATGATGAGATGTCCCAGTGCACACCAGGTTAACAAATGCAAGTATTGTTGGACCAGGTTACTGAAGGCATGAGCCAGTTCAAAGTGGCAGGGTCGAGTGACACTGAATCTCCTGTAACAATGTCAGAAGCACAGGAGGGATAATTTTCCCCACAGCCTGTATAACTACATCCTATCCAAAAGTGACATTCTTTTCATTATCTTGGTCCAAGGACAAAAATACAAGCTGGGACCTGATCAACCCTGGCTGGGTTGCCTGGGCAAGGGTGTCTGATTTTGAAAGAGCAAAACACCCAGTGACCCCAGGTTACATCAGTGATGAGCTGTCCCAGCACACACCAGGTTAATAAAAGGAAGTAGTGCTGGACCAGGTTACTGAAGGTGTGAGGCAGATCAAAGTGGCAGGGTCAAGTGACACAATCTCCTGTAACAAAATCAGAAATAGAAGAGGGATAATTTTCCACACTGCCTGCACACCTACATCCTAAGCAAATGTGACACACTTTTTATTATCCCAGTTCATGAAATGCCAATAAAAAAAAAGCCGAGGTACCAAGAAGGCAAGAAGAAACCAGAAAGTTAAACCCAAGCTGGAACCACAGAAAAAGAAAGTCACCACTACACTACACTCACAGAGCCCCTGAGATTCATAACCCTAAACCTTTAGATAGATACAGAATGGAGGAAGATCCAATGAAGTCAAGTGGTATTGGACTGGGTTAATGAAGGCATGGGCCAGCTCAAAATGGCAGAGTTGAGTGATACTGAATCTTCAGTAAAAAGATCAAGACAGATGAGAGAGATTATTTTCCCACTGCCCACATAATTACACTCTAAGCAAAAATTACCCACTTTTCATTATCTTGGTCTACAGGAAAAACAAAACACAAGCCGGGGCTTGATTAACTCTGGCTGGATCAGGAGTAAGAGGTAGAGGACTGGGAATCTTCTAAAAACCAACAGAAGGCAACCAAAAAAAGCCATAAGAGAAAAGATGAAATATGAAGGTAAACTAGCCAATAATATAAAAGAGGATACCAGAAGTTTCTACACATATAAAAACTTATAACAGAACCGTGCCACAATATTGGATTGCTGTAAAATGATACTGGAGAGATAGTAATGGGAGACAAAGAAATTGCAGATGAACTTATTAGTTATTTTGCATCAGTCTTCATTCACTGTGGAAGTCATTAGCAATATGCCAGAAATTCAAGAGTGTCTGAGGAGAGAAGTGAATAGCATTACTATTATTAAGGAAAAGATGCTTGGTATGTTGAAAGGTCTGAAGGTAGATAAGTCACATAGACCAGATGAACTACACCCCAGGGTTCTGAAAAAGATTGCTGAAGAAGTTGTGGTGGCACCTGTAATCCTTTTTCAAGAATCACTTTTCAAGATTCTGGCATAGTTCTGGAGGACTGAAAAATTGCAAATGTCACTCCTCTCTTTAAGAAGGTAAGGAGGCAGAAGAAAGGAAATTATAGGCCAGTTAGCCTGACTTCAGTGGTTGGGAAGGTGTTGGAGTCAGTTGTTAAGATGAGGTCTCAGGGTAAATGTTGTCTGACTAATCTGTTGGAATTCCTTGAGAAAATAACAGGCAAGATAGACAAAAGAGAGTTGGTTAATGTTGTTTACTTGGATTATCAGGCCTTTGACAAGGTGCCATCCTCATCTCTATCAGACTGGTTCCCATCCCCCTGCCATATTAGTTTAAACAACACCCAACAGTTAAGAGCCCATTGTATTACAGGAAAGATCCTAGCATGGATAGAAGATTGTCTAATTGGCAGGAAGAAAAGTATGGGAATAAAAGAAGCTTTTTCAGGTTACTGCTGGAGACTAGTGGTGAGTGTTGGTGACACTTCTTTTCATGTTATATGTCAATGACTTTGATGACAGAATTGATAGTTTTGTGGCCAAGTTTGCAGGAGATATGAAGATAGGTGCAGGGGCTGGTAGTGTTAAGGAAGCATGGATTCTGCAGAAGGACATAAACAGATTGGAAGAATGGGCAAAACTCTTGAGGTTGGTTAGACACAATCTACCACACACTAAGTCCTGTTGACTATCCATAATCCATAATCCATCCTTGTTTATCCAAATATTTATATCTAGTTGCTTAGAATACCTTCCAATAACTTACACACTGTAGATGTCAGGTTCACTAGCCTATAATTTCCTAGCTTACTGTTAGGGCCTTTCTCAAACAATAGAACATCAGCCATCTTCCAATCCTCCGGTACCTTACCCATGGCTAAGGACATCTATCTCTGGTAGGGCCCCTTCAATTTCTGCACTAGCCTGCGCCAGGTTCTAAGGGAACATCTTGTCTGTGTCTGGGGATTTATCCACCATAGCTTGCCTCAAAACAGCGAACACCTCCTCTTCTATAATCTGAATGTAGTCCATGACTTCTCTGCTACTTTGCCTCACTTCCGTAGATGCGGTGTCCATTTTCCAGCTATTTATAGATGCAAAAAATCTATTTAAGAACTCCCTATCTCTTTTGCCTCCATGCAAAGATGACCAGTCTCATCTTCCAGAGGACCAATTTTGTCCCTAACTATCCAATTGCTCCTCATATAGCTGTAGAAGCCCTTGGGATTCTCATTCATCTTGTCTGCTAGAGCAACCTCATGTCTTCTTGCAGGGAGGTTTACTAGACCTGTTGGGTGTGGTTTAAACTAATACGGCAGGGGGATGGGAACTAGTCTGATAGAGCTGAGGATGTGTCAGCAAGTTTACATGCAAATGATGGGTGTAACATGAATGCAAGGAAGGACAAGCCAATGATTGGGTACAAATGCTGAGAGAGCAAAGAGCTAAAATGTACTGCAGAGGCAAAATTCAAAAGAGCAAAAGAAAATGCAGGACTGCAGGTGCTGTATTCAAATACACATAGCATTCAGAATAAGGCTGACGAATTTATGCTGCAATTAGAGATTGATTGGTATAACATTGTGGACATCATTGTGTCGTATCTGAAAGAAGACCATAATTGGGAGCTTAACGTCGAAGGGTATACTTTGTAATGAAAGGACAGACAGGAAAGCACAGGTGGCAATGTTGCCTTGTTGGGAAGAGATGGAATAACCTCTTTAGAAAGAGGTGACATAGGGTCAGAGGATGTTGAATCTTTGTGGGTGGAGTTAAGAAACTGCAAGGGTAAAGAAACCATTATGGGAATCACATATAGACCTACAAATAGTAACCAAGATGTGGGGTTGAGATTGCAAAGGGAGTTGGAAAAAGCATGTAGTAAGAGTAATATCACAACTCTAATGGGGGACATCAATATGCAAAGGGATTGGGATCTAACTGGTTGGTGTTGGATCCCAAGCTAGGGAATTTGTTGAATGCCTATGAGATTGCTCTTTAGAGCAGTTTGAGTTTGAGCCTACTTGGGAAAAAGCTATCTTAGATTGGATGTTGTGTATTAACCACGATCTTATCAGGGGGCTTTATGTAAAGGAACCCTTAGGAGGAAGTGATCATAATATGATTGAATTCATACCACAATTTGAGAGGGAGAAGTTTAACTCACATATATCAGTATCACAATGGTATAAAGGAAATTACATAGGCATGAGTGAAGAGCTTGTCCAGGTGGATTGGAGGAGGATACTGGTAGGGATGATGGCAGAGTGGAGACGGCTAAAGTTTCTGGAAATAGTTCACAAGGCACAGGATAGATATGTCCCACAGAAGAATTAGTTCTCAAATGGCAAGGGTAGGCAACTATGGCTGACAAGGGAAGGTGAGGACTGCATAAAAGCCAATGAAGGGGCATATAAGGTAGCAAAAGTGGGTGGGAAGTTGAATGATTGGGAAACGTTTAAAAACCATCAGAAATCTATAATGGGAAAGATGAAATATGAGGGCAAGCTAGCCAATAATATAAAGCAGGATACTAAAAGTTTTTTTTCAGTTATAGAGAAAGTTAAAGGGAGATGAGAGTTGATATTGAACCACTGGAAAATGACACTGGTGAGGTAGTCATAGTATGACGGGGTCTTGAATTACCCCTATGAACTGTGCTCATTTACCCCTATTAACTGTGCTTTTGAAAAGAGAGAGAGAGAGAGAGAGTTCTTTAACATTGATAACTTGTTTGTAAAAGAGAGAGAGGGATGAAGACTAACTGTTGTACTGTCACTTTAAGGCACTGGAAGTAACTTTTGGATTTCTGCTGGGTTGGAGTTGAAGATAGCACTGAGCAGCTCGTAAGTTGCTATGGTGACCAAAGGCAGTGTTATTTGATGGACATTCAATGTTATGATTTCCGGCAGCATGTTGATACTTCCCAACAACATTTGCCTGCTTGTGATTTTCTTACACAGGGAGAGGAAGGTGGAGTTATTTGAGTGTCGGTTGGTGCTCAGCTCGGGATGATAACATAGGAGGTCAGATGATACAGACTCCAGAAACATGTTTTGGACACTGATAGAGCATTGTTGTGCCCACAGAAAAAGTGGGTTTTGGAGGATCGATCAGGCAGATCG
Organism: Mobula hypostoma; assembly: GCF_963921235.1. Taxonomy (NCBI): domain Eukaryota; kingdom Metazoa; phylum Chordata; class Chondrichthyes; order Myliobatiformes; family Myliobatidae; genus Mobula; species Mobula hypostoma. Next base: position 103,101,827 of record NC_086106.1, on the reverse strand, counting down.
ATCATTCGCTCTTGCAGTGAAAAGGAAAGGGGTTGACTGGTGGGGAGTTGTCCATGTGTCCACCCTCGCCTGGGTGATAGGTCCACACAGAAAACCGGTCCCCTTTGTTAAAGTCACAGTCGGTGACTTTCAAAGGATTTCGAAGGACAACGAGAACATTGACGGTGTCAGCTCACCTGAAGACTCAAATCTCTCCCTTTCTCTCTCTCTCCATCACTACTCAACTCAATACCCAGAACTGAACTGAACTTTACCCATCATCATAAGACTGTATCTTTTTATCCCTAGACTTAAAGAAGCTAGGTTTTTCATACATATATTTCCACACTTACTGATATACTTACTTACATATATAATCATTGCTAACCTGTTTGATTTATCTACATTTATATTACTGTATTACGTAGTTACTAATAAATATTATTAGTTAATAGCAATACTGGACTCGAAAGTGTTTTCCATCTCTGCTGGTTCTTTATTCCCGTCGCTGGGTCCCTCACAAAATTGGGTCCTGCGTCTGTGATATGAACAAATTGGTCAGGATGCTTGTTTGAATTGATTGGGGGAAATCCCTTTTGATTTGGTTGTGTGGAAATACAGCAGAAATGGATGTTGGTGTTGAGGAGTTTATGTTGGAACCAACCCCAGAAGCATTGGATGATGCTACGAGGGTTGTGCTGTTGGGAATTGCTCAAAAGTTAAGACTAAAGGTGACCACTAAAATGTGGAGAGCTCAGAAGTGTACGATAATAGCCCAGCACAACATAGATAAGGGAACATTTGATGAGGAGGCGTGAGTGTTGTTCGTGGAAGGTAAACCTATTGAGGATGAGCTTCAGCTTCAGTTGGAAAAATTAAAGGAAGAGCAAAGACAGCATGAATTGAAATTAAAACAGCTCAAGAGAGAGGCTAGAGAGGCAGAAAAACAGAGAGAAGAGGCAGCAGAACGGAGAGAAGAGGCAAAAAGACAGAGACAGTTTAAAAGGAGGATGTGGCAGCTGAGAGGTTTAGTGTCAGACCTTGATGATTTTTGCAGCTCGGAAGGGCTTGGTTTGTGTGATGAAAACCACATCAGTTGTGTTCTTGATGATGTAAGGGCATACCCAGATGCAGAGGATGCCGCTACCCTGCAGAGGACTGATAAGAAAGCAGACGAAGAAGTTTTAACCCACGAGGTTGAGTTTGCTCTAGATGAGAGTTTGCCAGAGAATAGCTGGGAGGTTTGGGATGACCTTGAATTTGAAACTGGGAAAAGTGATGACAGCCCAGAAGAGGCAGCTGTTCCGATTAAATGTGTTCAGATTGTTGAAGTACCTGTGAATTCACAGAGTTCTGAACCTTGTGTTGAAGCTCAGTTGAAGTCTGAGGTGTCCGACTTGGTTGAAAAGGAATGCAGTTTTTTTGTGTCAGATGATCTTGGTTCAGTGAATAAGGGGTTTACCTTGGTACCAGTGGAATGTGAGGATTCTCAGTCATTTGTATTAGACAGTATTTTAAAAGTTGGTGATGAGTTGGAAATTGGTGAGGTAAGTGTTCCTGAAAATAATGGGAAAAGTGCTGTTCCTGGACTTTTAGATAAAATGCTGGAAAAGGTTGGATTGGTTGCACGACCTTTGACCCTGCTTGCAGGACAAAGGCCTGCTGAGAAAGGATGTGGTACTCTGTTGAATTTTGTTTGGACATTTGAACACCTGCAAGGTCATGCTGTTATTTAGTGTAATGTTATGGAGATAAGTCAAAGAGAAAGTTGGAGGAATTTGATAAATGGACTGTTTGGCCTCTTCCATAATGTATACATGGTACTTATAAGCCTGATGATGGAGCTAAGTTTAGTAAACAATGGAGGCATGTTGACACCTCTCCAAGATAGGGTTGGTATAGCGGTTCAACTGATGAGCAAAGCTGCTGTTGAGGCTTATGTTAGCAAAACCAGAGGTTTAAAGTATGATGATCTGATACAGACTTTTCTACCTTCCAGATTTCAGCAGGACTTAGAGGCTAGTACAGCTGATGAGAATAAGGTGTATGAGAAAAGTTTGTCTTTATTGAGGAAGGAACTTATGGAGGAACAGAAGCGAGATTCTGGAATGATGGCTTTAAGGGAGATAGCTCTCACAGGAGAAGAGGTTCAGAGAGAATCAGTGGGACATTACCTTAAAGATGGGGTATTGATGAGGAGTTAAAGACCAGCCACTGTGCCTGCAAGTCACGTGGTGGTTCTGAAAGTTTACAGTGCTGAAATTTTAAACATGGCTCACAGTATGCCTTTAGGTGGACCTCATGGAGTGACAAAGGCAGTAAATAGGATTATGAAGGAATTTTACTGGCCTAGTTTAAGAAAGGATGTTGTGAAGTTTTACAGGACATGCCACACCTGTCAAGTCGAGGGGAAACCTAATCAGGTTATTCACTTCACACTACTTAAACTGATAACCTGTTTTTAGTGAACTTATTCCTAGGGTCATAGTGGATTGTGTAGGCCCATTGCAAAAGACTGCAGCTGGTTATCAGTATGTGTTAATAATTCTGTGTGCTGTGTTTAGGTCCCCTGAAGCAGTGTCTTTTGAAAATATTGAGGCAAAGACTGTGGTAACAGCATTCAGTAAGTTTTTCACACTGGTAGGTCTGCCCAAAGAAATTCAATTTGACCAGGGTAGTAACTTTACTTCGAGAACATTCCAGGGGATAGTTAGTGAATTGGAAGCTAAGCACATGGTGTCATCTACATATCACACAGAGTCCAAGGGAGCCTTGGAACAGCTCAGCTCAACTCTTAGACCATGATTAAAGCACATTGTGTGAGAAATGGGAAAAATTGGGATGAGGGGGTTCCCCTCCTCTAATTTATTGTTGGAGATTCGATTTAGAAGGCATTGAAGGGTAGTTTGTTGAAACCTGTATTCAGCTACAGGCCAAAAGGAACTTTGACCTTACTCAGAAAACTATAGTCTGATTTAGAAATATGTGTCAGTGTGTTTAAGCATGTTTTAAAATTCTGGGAAAGATTTAATAGACTTTGTGACCTTGCCAAGGGAAGTTTACAAAATGGTCGAATCAAAATAAAACACTTGTTTGCTAGAATTTCGGCTGGGAGAATTGTTATGGAACAAAATGGAGTCATGGAATCTGATAATGGAGTGGAAAACATGTTTACCCTCTGAATCTAGTCTCACCAAAACATCAGAATTCCATTGTTTTTGAAAATGTTACCGATAAGGTCCATCAGTTGGACCCTAGACCACAAAAACAAGTGAAAGGACTAATTGGCATTTTGAAGTGGTGCACAGGTGCAGTGCATCACGTCATTATAAACTCAGCCCAGCCTATGAAACAGCATCTTCACAGAGATTTATTTGAGAAAAGTAAAATGGTTGAAGATTAAATTAGAAACCAGAAAGAACAAGGAAAGAGAATGATTGACTGTATTGATAGAGTGGGGAAGGCTAAATACCTTATTAAGATTGACTTGTTAAAAGGATACTGGGGTGTTCCTTTAACAGAGAGGGCTAAAGAGATATCAGCATTTGTGACACCATCTAGACTGTATGAATACAATGTTTTACCCTTTGGGATGAAAAATGCTCCAGAGACATTTCAAAGAATGATCAATTCTGTGATTAGAGGTTTAGGAAACACAGGGAGTTATATCAATGATTAGTGGTCTGGAATGACAGGTGGGAAGAGCATATTGCAGCTGTAGAAAAATGGTTTGACAGACTTTCAAAGGCCAATCTTACTGTGAACCTCACTAAAAGTGAGTTTGATCATGCTACTGTTATTTATCTTGGATATGTGGTAGGCCAGGGCCACCTGGCTCCTGTACAAGCCAAGGTTCAAGCTATTGCTGAATTTCCTGTTTCGGCCTGCAAGAAAGCTTTGAGAAGGTTTTTAGGAATGGTTGGGTCTTATTGTAAATTTTGTAAGAACTTTGCTAACATCGCTCTCCCCTTAAAAAAACTCCTGGGGAAGAGTGAAAGATTTGTATGGAATGACCTTTGCCGAGAGGCATTTGAACAGCTGGAAGCCAGCCTGTGTTATCAGCCTGTGCTCAAAGCACCTGACTTTATTTTCAAAACTATTTTCGATAGCAACAGACGCTAGTGATGAAGTTGCTGCGGCAGTACTGTTGCAGAGGGGCGAGGATGACATTGAACACCCAGTAGCTTACTTCTCAAAGAAATTTAAGGTGCACCAGAAAAATTATTCAACTGTTGAAAAGGAATTATTAGCACTTATTCTGATCTTACTGTAGCAGTGTGCGACACACAGCGCTAGAATAACGACACGTAGTTGGTGAGTTGGAGTTGCGATAAAAGAGATTTATTCAACTTTTGCGGCCTCCTTTAAAGCCTTCCCATTCCCGCCCTCCCCAGGCGGGATTCCTGTGGGGAATGCATATTCCCAGACCCTTTCCATGCGCGGGATCTTCCCCCTGCTGGTGAAGATGGCCTGGCGCCCATTTTGGGACTGGCCTCTCTGCGGGCGCGCACCGTTTTGTGAGCCGGTTCATGTGTGCTGGAAAGTGGGTCGCCACATAACCCCCCCACCGCCAGAACCGGCGATACATACCCCAATGACCACAGTCTGGATCGGCCTCTGTTTGGGAGGTCTGCCTCTGCGTCGCGGTGCCTGAGCCTGGATCGTCTGCACCAAGTCCACGTGGGCCAGTTTGAGTCGGTCCACTGTGAAAACCTCCTCTTTCCCCCCAATGTCCAGCACGAACGTGGACTCCTTGTTCCTGATCACCTTAAACGGCCCCTCGTAGGGCCGCTGTAGCGGTGTCCGGTGTCCGCCCCGTCGTACAAAAAGAAACTTACAGTTCTGCAGATCTTTGGGTACGCAGGTCGGGCTCTGTCCGTGCTGTGAAGTGGGGATGGGGGCCAGGTTACTGAGCCTCTCACGTAATCTGTCCAGGACTGCTGCGGGTTCTTCCTCTTGCCCCCTTGGGGCTGGTATGAACTCTCCTGGGACTACCAGGGCTGCGTCGTACACCAACTCGGCCGACGAGGTGTGCAGATCCTCCTTGGGCGCCGTGCAGATTCCGAGCAGGACCCAGGGAAGTTCGTCCACCCAGTTAGGCCGTTCCAGGCGGGCCATGAGAGCCAACTTCAGGTGACGGTGGAAGCGCTCCACTAGTCCGTTCGACTGTGAGTGGTAGGCAGTTGTGTGGTGTAGCTGTGTTCCTAAAAGGCTGGCCATAGCTGACCACAGGCTGGAGGTGAACTGGGCGCCTCTGTCGGAGGTAATGTGGGCTAGTACCCTGAAGTGTGCTACCCGGGTTGCTATCAGTGCTCGGGCGCAGGATTCGGAGGTGGTGTCGGTGAGCGGGACCGCCTCTGGCCATCTGGTGAACCGGTCTACCACAGTTAGGAGGTACCGCGCTCCTCGTGACACTGGCAGGGGCCCCACGATATCCACATGAATGTGGTCAAACCTCCGGCGGGTGGGTTCGAACTGCTGCGGCGGAGCCTTGGTGTGCCGCTGCACCTTGGCCGTTTGGCACTGCGTGCACGTTTTGGCTCATTCACTGACTTGTTTACGAAGTCCATGCCGCACGAAGCTGTCGGAGACCAGCCGGACGGTTGTCTTGATGGAGGGGTACGCGAAGTTGCCCGGACGACGGGGCAGGGTTGGCTGGTAGCTACGTCACACAGTAGGGTCCTCTCACCTGGGTCTACGGTGAAGTCTTGGAGCTGCAAACCAGAGACCGCAGTTCTGTAACTAGGGATCTCATCGTCTGCCTGCTGTGCCTCCGCCAGCACTGCATAGTCCACCCCCTGGGACAGGGCCTGTATGGTAGGTCTGAATAGTGCGTACGCCACGACGTTGTCCTTTCCCGAGACATGACGGATGTCCGTCGTGCATCCGGAGGTGTAAGACAGATGTTGCTGCTGGCGGGATGACCAGGGGTTGGACACCTTAGTTAACGCAAGGGTACGTGGTTTGTTGTCTGTGAACACGGTGAAGGGTCTACCTTCTAAGAAGTATCTGAAATGCCGGATTGCCAGGTATAGTGCCAATAGCTCCCGGTCAAAAGCACTGTATTTGAGTTTGGGTGGTCGTAGGTGTTTGCTGAAGAATGCCAGGGGTTGCCAGCGACCCTCGATGAGTTGTTCCAGCACTCCACTGACTGCTGTGTTGGATGCGTCCACCATGAGGGCAGTAGGAACATCCGTTCTGGGGTGCACTAGCATCGCAGCGTTTGTCTAGGCTTCATTGCTTTTAACGAAAGCGGCCACGGCCTCTTCATCCCAGGTAATGTCCTTGCCCTTACCCGACATCAGGATGAACAGGGGGCACATTATTCGGGCTGCTGAGGGGAGGAAAAGTTGGTAGAAATTCACCATACTCACGAATTCCTACAGGCCTTTGACTGTGTTGGGTCAGGGGAAGTGGCGGACCTCGTCTACCTTGATGGGCAGAGGGGTTACCCCATCTTTAGTAATCCTGTGGCCCAGATGGTCGATGGTGTCAAGTCTGAACTGGCATTTGGCTGGGTTGATTGTAAGGCCGAATTCGCTCAGTCAGGCATAGAGTTAACGGAAGTGGGACAGATGCTCCTGCCGACTACTGCTGGCTATGAGGATGTCGTCCAAATAGATGAATGCAAAGTCGAGGTCGCGTCCCACTGCGTCCATTAGCCGCTGGAAAGTCTGTGCGGCATTCTTTAGGCTGAACGGCATTTGGAGGAATTTGAAAAGGCTGAACAGGGTGATAAGTGCTGTTTTGGGGATATCGTCCAGATGTACCGGGATTTGATGGTATCCCCGGACGTGGTCTACCTTGGAAAAGATCCTTGCGCCGTGTAGGTTTGCTGCAAAGTCTTGAATGTGCAGCATAGGGTAGCGGTCTGGAGTTGTAGCCTCGTTCAGCCTGTGGTAGTCGCCGCATGGTTTCCAGCCACCCATTGCCTTGGGCACCATGTGCAGGGGGGAGGCCCATGGGCTGTCGGACCGTCATATGATCCCCAATTCCTCCATCTTCTTGAACTCCTCCTTCGCCAGTCGGAGCTTTTCCAGGGAGAGCCTTCGAGCACGGGCGTGGAGAGGTGGTCCCTGGGTCGGGATAAGGTGCTGTACTCCGTGTCTCGGCATGGCTGCCATGAACTGCGCTGTCAGAACTGATGGGAAGTCAGCCAGGACCCTGGTGAATTCGTCATCGGAAAGCGTGATGGAGTCCAGGTGTGGGGCTGGAAACTTGGCTTCACCCAGGGAGAACGTTTGAAAAGTCTTGGCGTGGACTAGTCGCTTCCCTTGCAGGTCGACCAGCAGGCTGTGAGCTCGCAGAAAATCCGCCCCCAGGAGTGGTTGGGCCACAGCGGCCAGTGTGAAGTCCCACGTGAACCGGCTGGAGCTGAACTGTAGCCGCACCGTGCGGGTGCCGTAGGTTCGTATTGTGCTGCCATTAGCGGCCCTCAGGGTGGCTCCCGGTTCTCTGTTGCGGGTGTCGTAACTCGTTGGAGGTAAAACACTGATCTCCACTCCGGTGTCGACCAAAAAGCGGCGTCCCGACTGCTTGTCCCAGACATACAGGAAGCTGTCCTGATGGCCAGCTGCCGTAGCCATCAGCGGTGGCTGGCCCTGGTGTTTCCCGGGAATTTGCAGGGCGGTCTACAGCGGTGGGCCTCTGTGCCCCACCGCTGGTGGTAGAAGCACCATTGTTCGTTGGGCTCCTCACTCCCATCGCCGGGTTTTGTAGGCTCTGCTGACGGGCCTGGTCTGGTCTGTCGTTGGGCACGCGGCTTGGTGATCTGTGCGACGGATGTCCCTCTCTCTTTCCTGGCATTCCACAGCTCATCTGCCCGGGCCGCCACCTCCTGGAGGTCGCTGAAATCTGCGTCGGACAGCAACAGGCATATGTTCTCTGGCAGTTGCTCTAGGAACGCCTGCTCAAACATGAGGCAGGGTTTGTGTCCTTCAGCCAGGGCCAGCATTTCGTTCATTAATGCCGATGGCGGCCTGTCTCCCAAACCATCCAGGTGCAGTAAGCGGGCAGCTTGCTCACGCCGTGAGAGTCCAAAAGTCCTTATGAACAGGGCTTTGAATGCTGTGTATTTGCCATCCTCCGGGGGCGACTGTATAAACTCCTCAACTTGTGCAGCTGTCTCCCGGTCGAGGGAGCTCACCACGTAGTAGTAACGAGTGGAAGCGGAGGTTATCTGCCGAATGTGGAATTGGGCTTCTGCTTGTTCGAACCATAAGCGGGTTCGCAGCGTCCAGAAGCTTGGCAGTTTTAATGAAACTGCATGAACAGATGCGGCGTCGATCATCTCAGGTCCAAATATCATTTGGGCCATCAGAGTCACCAATTGTAGCAGTGTGCTAGACACAGCGCTAGAATAATGACACATAGTCGGTGAGTTGGAGTTGCGATAAAAGAGACTTATTCAAACTTCGCGGCCTCTTTTAAAGCCTTCCCATTCCCGCCCTCCCCGGGCAGGACTGCTGTGGGGAATGCATATACCCAGACCCTTTCCATGCACGGGATTTTCCCCCTGCTGGTGAAGATGGCTTGGCGCCCTTTTCGGGGCCGGCCTCTCTGCCGGCGCGCGTCGTTTTGTGAGCCGGTTCGTGTGTGCTGGAAAGTGGTCGCCACATTACAACATTTTAAGGTCTATGTTCAGAGACCTCAAAATCTTTCTAAGCAGCACTTACAGCATGCTGGAGGAACTCAGCAGGTCGGGCAGCATCAGTGGAAACAATGAGTCAACGTTTCGGGCCAGAACCCTTCGTCAGGACTGAACAAAGAAGGAGGGGGAAGGATTTGAAGAATTCTTGTCGGTTCAGTTGAAAGACCAGTAATTTGAAAGACAAAGGGGTGGGGGAGGGGAAGCATTGACGTCATAGGCAGGAAAACAATGGGTAGTAGAAGAAGGAGGCGGAACCATGAGGGAGCTGGGGGAGGGGGTAGAGTGAAATAAGGATAGAGGAAGGGAGGGGGAGGGAATTACCGGAAGTTGGAGAATTCTATGTTCATACCAAGGGGCTGGAGACTACCTAGACGGTATATGAGGTGTTGTTCCTCCAACCTGAGTTTAGCCTCATCATGGCAGTAGAGGAGGCCATGTATGGATATATCTGAATGGAAATGGGAAGCAGAGTTGAAGTGGGTGGCTACCGGGAGATCCTGTCTGTTGTGGCGGACGGAGTGGAGGTGCTCGATGAAGCGGTCCCCCAATCTGCGTCAGGTTTCACCGATGTAGAGGAGGCCGCACCGGGAGCACCGGATGCAATAGATGACCCCAACAGACTCACAAGTGAAGTTTTGCCTCACCTGGAAGGACTGTTTGGGGCCCTGAATGGTGGCAAGAGAGGAGGTGTAGGGACAGGTGTAGCACTTACGCTTACAGGGATAAGTGCCGGGTGGGAGATCTGTGGGGATGGACATGCGGATAAGGGAGTCGCGGAGGGACCGATCCCTGCAGAAAGTGGAGAGGGAAAGATGTGCTAGTGATGGGGTCCTGTTGAAGGTGGCGGAAGATGCGGAGGATAATGTGCTGGATCCGGATGCTGGTGGGGTGGTAGGTAAGGACAAGGGGAACTCTGTCCCTGTTGTGGTTGCAGGAGGATGGGGTGAGGGCTGAAGTGCGGGAAATGGAGGAGATGCGGGTGAGGGCATCATTGACAATGGTAGAAGGAAACCACGATCCTTAAAGAAAGAGGACATTTGAGATGTCCTGGAAAGGAAAGCCTCATCCTGGGAGCAGATGCGGCGGAGACGGAAGAACTGGGAATAGGGAATGTCATTTTTGCATGTGGCGGGGTGGGAAGAGGTATAGTCGAGGTAGTTATGAGAGTCATGATCCCAGCATCTGCAGATTATCTTGAGTTCAAAATCTCTCTGTTGCCCAGAGACCACTTGTGGTTTACATGGATCATAATCTGTTGGTGTTTTTAACTAAAATGAAGGATAAAAATAGAACGTTGTTAAATTGGAGTCTGATATTGCAAGAATTTGATCTGACAATCAGACATGTGAAAGATACTGACAATATTATAGCTGATTGCTTATCCAGATACTAAGTTGGAAATTGTACGCATTTTTGCTCTGTCATCTGATGATTTTACCGGTGTCATTTCAAACTCTGTAATTTACATTTAGACAAAAAAAAAATCATCTTCATCAATTTTTTTTTCTCTCAGGAAAAGGAGTGTGACAGGGTCCTGAATTACCCCTATGAACTATCCTCGTTTAACCCTATTAACTGTGCTTTTGTAAAGAGAGAGAGAGTTACTTAACATTGATACCTTGTTTGTAAAAGAGAGAGAGAGACGAAGACTAACTGTTGGCCTGTCACTTTAAGGCACTGGAAGTAACTTTTGGATTTCTGCTGAGTTGGAGTTGTAGATGGCACCGAGCAGCTTGTAAGTTGCTACGGTGACCGAAGGCGGTGTTATTTGATGGACACTCAATGTTATAATTTCCGGCAGCATGTTGATACTTCCCAAGGACATTCGCCTGCTTGTGGTTCTCTTACACAGAGAGAGGAAGGAGGAATTATTTGAGTATCAGTTGGTGCTCAGCACGGGAAGATAAAATAGGAGGTCAGTTGATACAGACCTCAGACACATGTTTTGGACACTAAATGAGCATTGATGTGCCCACAGAAAAAGTGGGTTTTGGAGGATTGATCAGGCGGATCAATCAGTCGCACTTGCAGTGAAAAGGAAACAGGTTGATTGGTGGGGAGTTGTCCATGTGTCCACCCTCACCTGGGTGATGGGTCCACCACAGAAAACCGGTCCCCTTTGTTAAAATCACAGTCGGTGACTTTTAAAGTATTTCGAAGGATAACGAGAAGATCGACAGCATCAGCTCACCTGAAGACTCAACTCTCTCCCTCTCTCTCTCTTTCGATCACTACTCAACTCAATACCACGAACTGAACTGAACTTTACTCATCATCGTAAGACTGTATCCTTTTACCCCTAGACTTAAAGAAGCTTGGTTTTTCATACATATATTTCCACACTTACTGATATACTAATACAGGTTTCCCCCACCATCTGAAGGTAGAGAGTTCCTATGAAACGGTTCGTAAGCCGGAATGTCGTAAAGCGAAGAAGCAATTACCATTTATTTATATGGGAAAATTTTGTGAGTATTCACAGACCCAAAAATAACCTACCAAATCATGCCAAATAACACATAAAACCTAAAATAATAGTAACATATAGTAAAAGCAGGAATGATATGATAAATACACAGCTTATATAAGGTAGAAATACTTCTCCAAAATCATTGCCTGAACTGTTCTCCATAGCGAAAATCTCACGCAAGCGCCATCGGCAATAACACGGCACAAGCGCTCTCCAGTAACCTATTTCCGCTTTTTTTCTTAAAGATGTGCTGTGTGTCTCCCAGCTACTGCTGCATTCTCTGCGAATCAGTATCTGTCCGCGGCCTGTGTGTTGGGGTGGTGGGACACTGGGGTGTCATCTCATCGTCTATTTTCATTAGAGCAGGCAGCTCATCTTCTCCTATGACTGCCCGCCTCGATGTTGAAGGTCGAGGTTCGTTGTCTGCTGTGGCTGATGTGGAAGGCTTGCTTGACTGCTGAGCCTCGCGCATTTTTAGATCATACAGTTCTTTGTAAGCACTCAACCATCCTGCAAATATCCCCTAAACCGACGTACCCTTTCAAAATTAAAGTCGTACTCTATCATTACTCATTCCTTTTCAATTGTTACCCTTTCCTCTTCCAATTGCATCAGCTCTTCATCTATCGGTTCTTGGTCATGGGATGCCTAAACCTCTTCAACATCATCTTTGTCAGCTTCCACAAGCCAAACTCACTTAGTCCTTACTTCGTTCACCACGATCAAAACGCTTAATTATGTCTAGTTTTATGCTAAGTGTAACACTCTTACGAGCTCTTTTAGGCTTTTCCGATACTATAGAACTCATCTTGCAAATGGCTGCTCACAGGCATGTGTTTAAGCAATGCTGGCGAGAATGCCGTTCCGAATCCGGGGGAGAGCGGCTGCTCGGGGTGAGTGCTGACTTTTATTGCACGCTGATTTTTTTTCGTGCGCTGCTTTTTTCGTAACAGTGAAAACACCTTCTGTTAGCAAAAACAGGGTACTAATGTAGGTCTTTCGTAACAGTGAGGTTTCGTAAAGCGAACATTCGAAAAACAGGGGACACCTATATATATATAAAATCATTGCTACCCTGTTTGATTTATCTATATTTATATTACTGTATTGCATAGTTACTAATAAATACCATTAGTTAATAGCAATACCGGACTCCAAAGTGTTTTCCATCTCTGCTGGTTCTTTATTCCCGTCACGGGGTACGTGACAAAAGGGACAAAAAATGGCAGATGAACTTAATCGATACTTTGCATCAGTCTTCACTGTGGAAGACACTAGCAGTGTGCCAGAGGTCCATTAGTGTCAGGGAGCAAGAGTGAGTGCCATTGCTATTGCAAAGGAAAATGTCCGGGGCTAAACTTGGATAATTTACCTGGATGGACTACATCCCAGAATCCTGAGAGAGGTCGCTGAAGAGATAACTGATGCAATGGTCATGATCTTTCAAGATTCACGTGATTCTGGCATGGTCCCAGAGGACTGGAAGATTGCAAATGTTACTCCACTATTTAAGAAGGGAGGAAGCCAAAAGGAAGGAAATTATAGGCCAGTTAGCCTAACTTCAGTGGTTGGGAAAGTGTTAGAGTCTATTATTAAGGATGAGGTTTCGGGGTACTTGGAGACTAATGATAAAATAAGTCAAAGTTGGCATGGTTTCTGTAAAGGGAAATCTTGCCTGACAAATCTGTTAGAGTTCTTCGAGGAAGTAACAAGCAGGGTGATCAAAGGAGAGGCAGTGAATGTCATTTACTTGGTCTTTCAGAAGGCACTTGATACCATGCCACACATGAGGCTGCTTAACAAGATAAAATCCTATGGTGTTACAGGAAGTATACTGGCATAGATAGAGGAATGGCTGACAGGCAGGAGGCAACGAGTGGAAATAAAGGGGGCCTTTTCTGGTTGACTGCCACTGACTATTGGTGTTCCTCAGGGGTCAGTATTGGGACCACTGCTTTTCCCATTGTTTGTCAATAATTTAGATAATGGAATTGATGGTTTTGTGGCAAAGTTTATGGATGATACAAAGATAGGTGGAGGGGTCGGTAGTGCTGAGGAAGCAATGCAATTGCAGCAGGATTTAGAGGGATTGGATAAGTGAGCAAAAAGTGGCTGATGGACTATAGTGGGAAAATGTATGATAATGCATTTTGGTGAAAGGAACAATAGTGTAGACTATTATCTAAATGGGGAGAAGGTTTAAACATTTGAGGTGTAGACAGACTTAGAAGCCCTCGTGCAAGACTCTCAGGTTAACTTACAAGTTGAGTCTGTAGTAAAGAAGGCAAATACAATATTGGCATTTATTGCAAGGAGAATAGAATATAAAAGCAAGTAGATATTGCTGAGGTTTTAAAAGACACTAGCTAGGCCGCACTAGGAGTATTGTCAACAGATTTGGGCCTCATATTTCAGAAAGGATGTGTTGTCATCAGAGAGAGTCCATAGGAGGTTCATAAGGATGATTCCAGGAATGAAGGGGTTAACACATGAGGAGTGTTTGGCAGCTTTGAGCCTGCATTCCCTGGAATTTGGAATAATGCATGAGGATCTCATTGAAACCTACCGAATGTTGAAAAGATTCGATAGGGTGGATGTGGAGGGGATGTTTCCTATGGTGGGCGAATCAAGAACTGGTGGGCACAGCCTCAAAATTTAGTAGCGACCTTTTAGAACAGAGGAATTTTTTTTAGGCAGAGAGTAGTGAATCTGTGGAAGGCTCTGCCATGGACTGCGGTGGAGGCCAATTCCATGCATATATTTAAGGCAGAAGTTGATAGTTTCCTGATCGGTCAGGTCATCAAAGGATATGGCAATAAGGCAGGTGTATGGGGTTAACTGTGATCTGGGATCAGCCGTGCTGGAATAGTGGAACAGATTCAATGGGCTGAATGGCCTAATTCTGCTCCTATGTCTTATGGTCTTCTCTTAGCTCTCCTCATTACTTTCTTAAATGTTCTTTTGCATTTCTTATACACTTCAAGTATCTCATTTGTTCCTACCTGCCAATAACTGCTATGAACCTCCTTCTTTTTCTGAACCAGGTCCTCAAAATCTCTTGAGAGCCATGGTTCCCTAAACCTGTTAACCTTGCCTTTCACTCTGATGTGAACATACACACACAGTACTCTCAAAATTTGACTTCTGTGTGCCCCTGGCTTACAAAGGACATCTTTGCCAGAAATCAGCCTGTCCTATTCTACACTTGCCAGATCCTTTATGATACCATTAAAATTGGCCTTCCTCCAGCTTACAATTTCAAGCCGAGGACAAGGCCTATCCTTTTCCATAATTATAGTATTTTGAAACTAATGACATTGTGATCACTGGTTGCAAAGTGTTCCCCTACTTCTGTCACCTGCCATGTCTCATTCCATAATAAGATAGCTAACATCATGCACTCTCTGGTTGAGAACTCTATGTACTGACTAGGGAAACTTTCCTGAACACATTTAACAAATTCTTTTTTGTCAAAATTTGGTACAGTCCTTTTACAATATGGGTGTCCCAGTCAAAATGTGGAAAGTTAAGGTCATCTGCTATCACAACTTCATGTTTCTTGCAACAGTCTGCAATCCCTCTAGAAATTTGCTCTTCTCAATCCCATGGACTGTGGTAGTCTATAATATAATCCCATTAAAATGAGCGTCCCTTTGTTATTCCTTAGTTCCACCCATATAGCCTCACTAGATGAGCTCTTCAGTCTGTTCTGTCTGACCACTGCCGTAACATTTTCCCTGACTTGTAATGCCACTACTCCCTCTTTAATCCCTCCCACTCTATCATGTCTATAACAATGGAATCCTGGAACGTAGAGCCTCCAGTCCTGCTCCTCAGCCAACCAAGTCTCACTTATGGTTACAATGTCATAATTCCCATGCTGATCAATACCCTAAGCTCACCTGCCTTTTCCTAAAAATAGTCCTTGCTCTCAAATATATACAACTCAGAATATTAGTCCCACCATGCTCAACTTTTCGAGGCCTGACTTTGTATGTAGGTTACCAATGTCTTTCTGCACAGGCCCTCCACTATCTGCTCTGGTGCCCATCCTCCTGCAACTTAGTTTAAAACTCGCTGTACAGCACTAGCAAACCTTCCCATAAGGATCTTATTCCCCCTCCAATTCAGATGCAAACCATCTTTCTGTATAATAACCACCTTCCCTCGAAGAGAATCAAATGACCCAAAAATCTGACGCCCTCCCTTCTGCACCAATTCTTTATCCACACGTTAAACTGTATGATATTTTGATTTCTAGCGTCACTGGCACATGGAATGGGCAGCAATCCTGAGAATGCAACCCTGGAGGTCCTGTCCTTTAACTTATCACCCAAATCCCTAAAATCACTTTGCAGGTCCTTGTCACCATTTCAACCCATGTCATTGGTACAGACATAGATCACAACCTCTGGCTGCTCATCCTCCCACTTGTTATGGACTTGATGTGAGAGGCCCCTGACCTTGGCATCAGGGAGACAAAATAATGCCATTTGGGAATCTCAACACAGAACCTCCTGCCTGTTCCCCTAACCATTGAATCCCCATCACTGCAGCTTGCCTCTTCTACTCGCTCCTCTTCTGAACAACAGAGCCAGACGTTGTACCAGAAACCTGACCACTGTGATTTTCCTCTGCTAGGTTATTCCCCTCAGTAGTATCCCAAATGGAATTCCTGTTGTTGAGAGGAATGGCTACAGGTGTACTCTGCACTGGCTGTCTTACCCCTTTCCGCTTCCTGATGTTCACCCAGTTACCAATGTCCTGCACCTTGGGTTGAACTAGTTCCCTGTATGTCGTGTTGATCAACACCTCAGCCTGCTGAATTATCTGGATTTCTTTCAGTCCCAGCTCCATCCCCTTAACAAGGGGCTGAAAGGAGGTGCAACTCAATGCACTTCTTACAAATGTAGTCGTCAGGAACACTGGAGGTCTCCCTGCCTTCAGACATCCTCCAAGACAAGCATTCTATTATACTGCTTGGCACCCCCACAGCTCGAACTATGCATTAAGAAAGAAACATTAAACAAAAAAAAATACCTACAGCCTTTGCCTATCCTCACTGAAGCCTCCGTAAGCCAAAGCCTGAACACCCCACTCTAACTTGCTGGCTTCCACAATGGCTGCTCCACTTAAACACAGCTTCTTGCCAAATTTCTAATTATGGACAATCCACTATCTCCTTGGTAACTGTATCGCGCAGATTGTCCTGAATGCCACTGCTCATTTCTTTTGAACTCTCTCTCTCACTATATAATTCAATGCCTCCTCAGGAACTGTGGCACGCAGGGTCCTCCCACAGTCCGATAATATATGGTTTGTGGGTTAATTGGTCATTGTACAATGTCCCATGTTAAGCTAGGGTTAAGTAAGTGGCTTGTTGGGTTAGATGTGCCTGTTCTGTGCTGTATCTCTAAATAAAAATATGTCAATCAATTATGTAATCTAGTTACTCCAGGGAAAATTTTCACCCCTCCATCTCAGCCTTCTACTGATCTTCCACTGACATCCTGGTGGGAAATTTGGAGAATGCTGAGATAATGCAGTATGTTAGTGGTGGCTTGTGTGTAATTGTAATTGTAATTGTAACTCTGATAGTGATTTGCTTATTATTCTCATATGTAGCAAGGTAGATGCAGAGAGAAGCTTTGTCTGCATGCCGTCCAGAGAGATTATTCGAAACTCAAGAATGCTGATGTATTACAAAACGAAGTATAGAATATGGTAACACAGACAAAACGCTGGAGGAACTCAGCAGGTCAGGTGGCAGCTATGGAGAGGAATGACCAGTTGATGTTTCAGGCTGAGACTCTTCATCAGGACTGAAAAGGAAGGGGAAATAAGCCGAAACAAGAAGGTGGGAGGAAGGAATTGTGAACACGCTGGCAGGTGACGGGTGAAGCCAGGTGAGGGGGAAGATCGGTGGGTGGAAGAGAGGTGGGATGAAGTGAGAAGCTGGGAAGTGATATATGGAAAAGGTAAAGGCTGTAGAAGAAGGAAGCTGTTAGGAGAGGAGAGTGGACCATGGGAGAAAGGGAAGGAGGACTGGCATCAACTGTTCATCCCCTCACTTCAACCTATTGAAAAGTAGGGAAACAATTCCAATGAAAATGGTAGTACTGATAAAATAATCAAAGCTGGGAAATTTCAGAAGTTAAAAATATACATAGGATTTGTTAACAGCTTTGATAGAAAGCAAACTGATTTAATAGTTTTCACAGCAGGACATGGGGTGAATTCATACCCACCTACCTGTATACCCTTATTTGGAAGCCTGGCAACATCAAATCTGGGATATTCTCGGCCAGCCAGCTCAGGTTGTGTGAAGCAGCTGGGATTTCTAGCTGTGTTCAGCTGAAAGCTTCATTCAGAAAATCCAAACCAGTCTGGTTTAGGAAATTCATACTGACACAAGCAAAAAAACGTATTGCTGGTTTGTTTAAACAGATCTTGCTCATTATGTTTAAGAAATTTCAACATACAATTTAGTCCAATAGTTTAGAACAGTAATGAGATGGTACACTTATATCAAAGAGTTTTTATCTGGGCTCCAGTACCCAGCATATAATGGATTAGATGTAGTAGTAGTGTGATTACTCGAGTCAATAGACAATAGACAGTAGGTGCAGGAGTAGGCCATCTGGCCCTTCAAGCCAGCACCACCATTCACTGTGATCATGGCTGATCATCCACAATTAGTACCCTGTTCCTGCCTTCTCCCCATATCCCTTCACTCCGCTATCTTTAAGAGCTCTATCTAACTCTTTCTTGAAAGAATCCAGAGAATTGGCCTCCGCTGCCTTCTGAGGCAGAGCATTCCACAGATCCACAACCCTCTGTGTGAAAAAGTTTTTTCTCAACTCTGTTCTAAATGGTCTACTCCTTATTCTTAAACTGTGGCCTCTGGTTCTGGACTCCCCACAACATTGGGAACATGTTTCCTGCCTCTAGCATGTCTAATCCCTTAATAATCTTATATGTTTCAATCAGATCCCCTCTCATCCTTCTAAATTCCAGTGTATGCAAGCCCAGTCGCTCCGATCTTTCAACATATGACATTCCTGCCATCCCTGGAATTAACCCAGTGAACCTACACTGCACTCCCTCCATAGCAAGAAAGTCCTTCCTCAAATTTGGAGACCAAAATTGCACACAGTACTCCAGGTGGGGTCTCACTAGGGCCTTGTAGAACTGCAGAAGGACCTCTTTGCTCCTATACACAACTAGCCTTGTTATGAAGGCCAACATGCTATTAGCTTTCTTCACTGCCTGCTGTACCTGTATGATGTTCCTCTACTGGGTTACTCCTTAACGGAGAATGCCTTTGCATGACTTTGATAAACATGGGGAGGCCGAGGCATAGGCAATCACAACACAATCCTTTACAGTGCGGGATCAGGGTCCAGCAGCATGGCATGCAAGTTGACCTGGGACCCTTCATTGCTACAGCCTTCCTCAGCCTTCACTGATGTTATTGAGATCTTGACTGGATCGCTCTTTGTCTGGAACTTCCCCCGTGACCTTACCACCATGGGTGACCCTACACGGAACTGCGTTCCAGATGGTATCGCTCTGGGATCTCAGGAAATCACAAGTGTCTCCACCATGACAAGGTAACAAGCCTCAGAGAAGGGATTTAGAAGTACGCAAGCATGATAGAACTGAGTCTTGAGACAAAGTGACGGTTGAAGGGTATTAGATTTCTCTTAAAGCAATGCCTGCCCTACAGAAGGAAGCTTTCTTTGGGGAATCCATTTTTATTGAGCAGTGTTGTAGGTGATTCAGCAATGAACAGAAAGCATTGTTCCAGTCTTTTTACTAGAAGAGAATCACCTTCATAAGGTACAAATACTTCATATAAAATATGGCTGATGGAAGATTCTTGCGTTTGACTTCAGTCTCTTGAGGCTTTTTAATCATAAAATCAAGCCTAGTTTACATCAGGTATGAACAGAAGTAACAGAATTTTATACATACTGAAATTATATCAAGAAAGTAAAATTCTAAATAACAACTCAGACATGTAATTAAAACTTACAGCTAGCAAAATAAAATATAATAAAAGTAAATTGCAATTTATTTTCTTCTTACACCTTTCTTCCACACAGGTGTAAAATCCCCACTAAAGTTAATGGACTCACAGATCTAAGTGGCACAGAATCCATGAGCAGATTTCCCAATCTACAGGGGATTCCCAACAAGTTGATGCCCCCTTTGGACTCCAGTGTGAAAATTTGCTAACAAGTTCTCTAGCAGCAATGTGTCAGCAATTCTGGCTTTCTGGCATTTGGATTGGCATTCACCAATTTCCCAAAAGTAGGTGCATATATTTCGCAAATGGCCACAGCACTGCTCAGTGAGATTTAGTTCATTGTGTGCAATGATAATTTTTAAAACATCATTTTTTTCCAAGCAAAATAATTGACCACTTACGAATTTTGCTGCCGTTTTACAAAGTTTCTGAGTACTTCCATAATAATCTTAATAAAAATAATTAACCAAAAAATGTTCACCTGAGCTGATACTTTGGAAACAATAATTCTCACAATGTTGGCTGAAAATAGAGGCTGTGGATATTCCCACCTAATATATTAAAAAATCCAACAGAATGGAGGAGATGATTACAAAGAAGACCCTTTTGATAGATGAACAAATGTTTGTCAAATTAGATTTTAAATTGTTGAGCATGCATGAATTTAAATGCCTTCTTTTACTCATGGTTGGTTGGGTATTGCTTCTCTTTTTTTGCTTATTGTAAACATTAAGAATCACTCAATCTTAAATATTGCTTGTATTTGGAATGTAGAACTTCATACCATCAGAACAATATGTCTATCTATTATGTAATCTAGGTATTCCAGGGATATTTTTCAGCCTTTTGTTCATCTTCCACTGATACACTGCTGCGATAATCCAGGATTTTAGTGGCCTGTGTGTAATTGTAACTTGTTCATTATTGTTTATTCTTTTCCACTCTTTAACAAGTAACAGAACAATTATGGTACGTTCCTGGAATTCTGGTGATATGCAAAATTTATATCATTAACCCATAGTGCAGCAGTTAGTACAATACTAGTACAGCATCAATGACCCAGGTTCAATTCTGCCACTATCTGTAAAGAGTTTGTACGTTCTCACCATGACCATGTGCATTTCCTTTGAGTGCTCCATTTTCCTCCTGCTTTCCAAAGACATGTAGATTAGTAGGTCAATTGGTCTTATGGGTGTAATTAGTGACTCAGTGGGCCAGAAGGACCTGCTACCATGTTGTATTTCTAAACACAAAATAAAAATCTTTGGGCACCCATTTGTGTATCTTTGGCTTTTGGCAACAGGGAAATAAGCCACATACCTGATATATTCTGTTTTAATACACTGCATTCCCAATTTTTTGGGATATTTTCAATATTTTTGTTGATTCAGAAAGAGGTTTCTCTTTGTATCTGCTTTCATTCACAATGATTAAATCTTGTGACTGGAAAATGGATGCACAGATATCAAGGCCAACTAATCAATGAACTACAATGACATAACTTGCATGAGCAAACTTTAATCTAGAGCATGCAAAGTTCTTTGTCAATATTCCATGTTTATTGTAAAGGAAATAAAGCTGCTTATCCCTTTTCAAAGATGAGCTTGAGTGTTAGCACTTTAAGGATATAGTTAGAAGAAGCGTATTCTTATCTAATTCCATCTGGCAAGCAAAATAACTGAATATGTAACGGTGTTGTCTTAACCAATATTAGTCAAGATCAGATCATTTTCCAGTTAAAAATCGAACCGTATTCTCCATAAATTAAAGTTAACAACGATGTCACATTTGATACCACTTTTGAAGACCATTTTAACTTTAATTCTGTAACACACTGAGAATGCATGAAAATACATTCAGTGGCCACTTTATTAGATGACTCCAGTAAAGTGGCCACTGAGTGTATGTTCACAGCCTTCTGCTGTGTAGCCCATCCACTTCAAGGTTCAACATGTTGTGCGTTCCAATATGCTCTTCTGCACACCACTATTTTAACGCAAAATTATTTGAGTTACTGTATGTGTGTTGCTTGAATTTCCAGCATCTGCAGAATTCCTGTTGTTTGTCACCTTCCTGTCAGCTTGAACCAGTCTGGCGTTTTTGCCCACGCAAATGCTACTCACTGGATTTTTTTTCCCTCTCTGTAAAACTATAGACATTGTTGTGCATGAAAATCCCAGGAGATCAGCAGTTTCTGAGATATTAAAACATTGAGTTTAGCATCAACAAACTCAAAGATCAAAGTCACTTGGATCACATTTCATCCCCATTGTGATGGTTGGTCTCAACAACAATTGAACCTCTTGATCATGTTTGCCTGATTTTGTGCATTGAATTGCTGCCACAAGACAGGCTGATTAGATATTTGCATTAATGAGCAGGTGTAGAGATGTACCTATAAAGTGACCACAGTGACTTTTTGAAAATAAACGAAAAGATGCTGAGAGGCTGAGGGAGCATATCACTGTACGACATGCTTCCAACTAGCTGAATTCCAAGTTGAAAAAAGTACATTTAATCCTTTATTATAAACTTACAATAAGATCATTTGACTCTTCCATAATTCAGAAGGCTACGAGGAGGGAATTTCACTCAGGTCCTGTGCCCAAGTGGAAAAAGGCAGTGGTGGATCCTGGCAGCTTACTTTTGCTCTGACCAGCAACCATGCTTGGGATTGATTAGCAAGAACTAATTAAAGGAAGACAAAGGCAAATGCAACAGAGATAGTCTGAGTGACGGTGTTAGGGTGGTAAAGCTTTAGCTCTTCGAGGGTTCATTGAGGGGAGGCTTCAGTCAGAGTAGGCAAAAATAAAAAAAATTCTAGGTAAAGTTTTATTTTCCTTCCCTTCTTTACATCTGCTTAGTTAGGACAGTAGAGATGCCAGGCAGGATAGTTGAATGCTCCTCTTGTAGGATGTGGGAAGGTAGAAAGAGCTCCAGTGCCCCTGACAACTACAACTGCGAGAAGTGCATCCAGCTGCAGCTTCTAATGGTCTTCTAATAATAGGAGCTGGAACTGGATGAACTCTAGATCATTCAGGTTGCTGAAGGGGTACTGGACAGGACATATAGAGAGGTAGTTACACCCAAGCTGCAGGACACATGAAACTGGGTGACAGTCAGGAAGGGGAAAGCTTTTAAGAAGCCAGTGCAGAGTACCCCTGTGGCTATCCCATTCAAAAACAGGCATATTACTTTGGATACTGTCAGGGGTGGAGGGGTGCGAATGACCTAACAGAGGGAAGTCATAGTGGTCGCATCTCTGGCAGTGAGTCTGCCTCTGTGACTCAGAAGAGAAGGGGATGGAAGAGGAATGCTGTTGGTGATTGGAGATTCATGAGTTAGGGGATTGGAAGAAGATGGTCTGTGAGTAAGGAAGAGATTCCCAGATTGTATGTTGCCTCCCAGGTACCAGGGTCAGGAACATCTCAAATTGAGTCCTCAGCATTCTAAAGTGGGAGGGTGAACAGCCAGAGGTCATGGTCCATGTAGGTACCAATGACATGGGTAGGACGAGTGACTAGGTTCTGCACAGAGAGTTAGGTGCCAAGTTATAGGGCATGATATCCAGGATTGTGATCTCTGGATTTCTACCCATGCCACGTGCTCATGAGGCCAGAACTAGGAAGATTATGCAGTTTAATATGTGTCTGGGAGAGGGGCATAAGATTTTTGGATCATTGGGCTTTCTTCCAGGGAAAGTGGGACTGCACAAAAGGGATGGTTTGCACCTGAACTGGAGGGGGATGAATATCCTTATGGGAATGTTTGTTAATGCTGCACAGTGGGGTTTAAACTAGAGTTGCAGGGGGATAGGAACTAGAATGACAGACACTAGTGGAGAGGTTGTGGAGACAGATGTTGGTAGGACCTCAGACAAAGTCAGGAATCAAAAGGTTGAGCATGGTGCAACTAGTGTCCTGAGCTGCTTATATTTCAGCACAAGATGTATTGTAGCAAAGGAAATGAGCTCAGGCCATGGTTCAACACCTGGAATTATGATGTTGTACCATTAGTGAGACTTGGTTGCAGGAGTGGCAGGACTGGCAGCCCAATATTCCAGGGTTCCATTGTTCTGACATGACAGAGCAGGAGGGATTAAAGTAGGAGGGGTGGCGTTACTAGCCAAGGAAAATGTCATGGAGTGCTGCGTTTGGAGAGACTGCAGAACTCGACTTGTGAGGCGTTATGGATAGAACTAAGAAATAAGAAAGGCATAACCACATCAAATGGGCTATATTACAGACCACCCAATGGGATGAAGAGGAACAAATTTATTAAAAAAATCACAGACTGTTGTAACAAACGTAAGGTTATTACAGTTGGTGATTTTAACATTCTACATATTGACTGTAAATGGAATGGATGGGATAGAGCTTGTCAACTGTTCAGGAAAGTTCCCTTAATCAGAACATAGAAGTCCCAATAAGAGAGTGTTGGATACCGCATCTGCTATTAGAGCATGAGACAGGGCAGGTGTCAAAAGATTATGTAGTGGAACACTTTGCATCCAGTGACAACAATGTCATTAATTTCAAGGTAAATATGTACATAGACTTCGAGATAAAGTCCATGTTTTCTTCATAGACTTTAGTAAGGCGTATGACAAGGTCCCGCATGGAAGGCTGGGCAAGGAGGTTCAGTCTCTTGGTATTCAGGATGAGGTAGTAAATTGGATTAGACAATGGCTTTGTGGGAGAAGCCAGAGAGTGTAAGTACAGGGTTGCCTCTCTGACTGGAGGCCTGTGACTAGTGATGTGCCGCGAAGATGGTGGGCCCTTTATTTTTTGTCATCTATATAAATGATCTGGATGATAATTTGGTTAACTGGATCAGGAAATTTGCAGATGCCACGAAGATTAGGGGTGTGGTGCACAGTGAAGAATGCTATCACAGCTGGCAGCGAGACCTGCAACAACTGGATAAATTAGCTGAGAAACGGCAGGTGGAATATAATGCAAAGAGGTGCAAGGTTTTGCAATGCAGTGTCATTGGCAAATTTCTTTCTTTCTCAATCTTTTCAATTAAGTTTTGAATTAATAAACATAACAATGATAATGATACAAAGAGATCGGGATGATATTAATAACGGTTAACGTGTACAGACACAGACTCCGAAAAATATATGTAATTTAAGCCTCCCAATCTCTTAATAACTGAACATGAAAAAGATTCAAAAAGCTCTATACAAATAAAAAGTCCCTCTACACAAAAAAAACAAAACAGAACAAAACAAAACAAAAGCTGGGCTGCCATGTTTCATCGGTTAAGATCATTATTTGTCATTAACTCCGCTCCTCTATACACAGACAAAAAGTTATTGAAAAGGATTCAGAAAAGGTCAACTTAAATCATATGAAAATTTTGAATAAATAACCTCCAAGTTTCTTCAAACTTAACCGAAGGATCGATAGTACCACTCTTAATTTTTTCCAAGTTTAAACATTGAACTGTAGTAGGGGGATTAGAATCTTTTCATTTAAATAAAATGGATTTTCTGGCTATTAATGTAACAAATGCAATCAAACGGCAAGCTGAAGGGGATAAATGATTAGAGTCCATCATTGGTAATCCAAAAATTGCAGTAAGAGAATGAGGTTAAGAATGAGAATTCTTAATTTTATCAGATGTACCTAGATGTATTTTCCTTATTAAATCATAAATAATTGCTATTAAACTCTTCTTATAGGGATCTAAACCTAAATTTTTTTCTGTAATTTCACTTGGATGTGGTATCGGAAAAGTAGATAAAATAACATTCAAGCTTCTAATCTGTAAATGTCTGAAAAAATGTGATTTAGGCAAATTATATTTATTAGACAACTGTTCAAAAGACGTGAGACAATTATCCATGAATAAAACATAAAAAATAAGTTATTCCCATCATTTTCCATAAAAGAAAAGCTTGATCAATTCTGGATGGTTGGGAAAAAAAATGGATATAATAGGATTTGATAGGATAAATTTATTCAATTCAAAAAAATTACGAAATTGAAACCATATTCGTATTGTATGTTTAATTATTGGATTAATCATTTGTTTATTCAGTTTAGTAAGTGCAAAGGGAAGTGAAGCCCCTGAAATAGAAGCCAATGAGAACCCTTGTACAGACTCGCACTCGAGGTTTACCCATCGTGGACATTGAATTTCATTCAAATCTTGTGTCCAGAACGTTAGATATCGAATATTAATTGCCCAATAATAGAATCTAAAGTTCGGCAATGCCAAACCGCCATCCTTTTTTGATTTCTGTAAATATTTTTTACTTAACCTGGGATTTTTATTCTGCCGTATATATATAAAGAAATTTTAGAATCAATAATATCAAAAAAGGATTTAGAAATAAAGATTGGTACCATCTGAAATAGATACAGAAATTTAGGTAAAATAATCATCTTAATAGTATTAATTCGGCCAATCACTGATAAGGACAATGGGGACCATTTAGTAAGCAGTTGTTTAACATGATTAATTAAGGGTAAAAAGTTAACTTTAAATAGATCTTTATGCTTGTTAGTAATTTTAACACCCAAATAAGTAAAAAAAAATCAGTAACAAGTCTAAATGGTGATTGTCTATAGATTGGAACTTGCACATTTAATGGGAAAAGCTCACACTTATTAAGATTCAATTTATAACCAGAAAAAGTACTAAACTGAGCAGGTATTGATATTACTGCAGGGATGGATTTCTCTGGGTTAGAGATATATAGTAACAGGTCATCTGCATATAGTGATAACTTATGCATCCCATTCCCATGAATAATGCCAAATATATTGGGTGAATCACGAAGAGTGATTGCCAAGGGCTCCAAGACAATATCAAATAGTAAAGGGCTCAAAGGACAGCTCTGTCTAGTACCTCAAAAAAGCCTAAAAAAGGGGGATCTCTGATTGTTAGTAAGTACAGAAGCCAAAGGTGTATGATATATCAATTTAATCCAAGATATGAATTTTGGGCTAAAATTAAATTTCTCAAGCGTGTTAAATAAATATTCCCATTCAACTCTATCAAATGCCTTCTCGGTGTCAAGCGAAGTAACACATTCTGGAGTTTTAGATGAAGAAGTATATACAATGTTCATTAACATCCTAACATTAAGATACGAATAATGATTTTTAATAAATCCTGTCTGGTCGTCAGAGACAATTTTGTGGCAATATATTTTCCAATCTGATTGCTAATATTTTGGAAAAGATTTTGGATTCCATATTCAACAAGGATACAGGTCTATATGATGCACATTCAGTGGGGTCTTTATCTTCTGTACGAATTAAAGAAATAGATGCTTCATAGAAGGATTGTGGTAATTTACCTACAAATAAGGCATCCTTAAAGATTCTACATAACCAAGGAGAAAGTAGATTTGAAAAAGATTTAAAAAATTCAACTGTATACCCATCCAGACTGGGTGCTTTACCAGAATTCATTGAAGAAATTGCTTTCTTTATTTCTTCTTCCGTAATGGGTGCATCTAGTGCTAAACGTTCATTATGTGGTAATTTCGGAATATTCAATTTCCTTAAAAATTCATGCATTATGGTAGAGTCATCAGGAAATTCTGATTGGTATAAAGAGATATAGAATTCTTGAAAATATTTATTAATTTTGTCATTGTCAACCGTTAAAATACCATCCCATTTACGAACGTTAATAATCTGACGTTTCAATTGGTTGGCCAGTAATTTACCCGATTTATCACCATGTATATAAAATTGACCCTTAGTTTTAAGTATTCGATTTTCAATTGGGGATGTTAATAACAAATTGTGTTGCATCTGAAATTCAACTCTCTTTTTATAAAACTCCAGATTAGGAGCAACAGAATATTTTCAATCAATTTCTTTAATCTTATCAACCAATGTACACATTTCATTATTAATTTGTTTTTTTCAATCCAGCAGAATATGAAATAATTTGCCCACGGATATCTACCTTAAAAGTATCCCATAATATCCCACTGGAAATGTCTTCCGTAAAGTTAGTTGAAAAGCAAAAAGCAATCTGTTCTTTAATAAAGTTAACAAAGTTTAAGTCCTGAAGCAGAGTAGAATTGAACTGCCATTGTCTCACGCTTAAAGTTACATCAGTTAATTTAATTGATAGTTTCAAAGGCGCATGATCAGAGACGGCGATTGAATCATACTTGTAGGCAGTAACAGACGAAAGTAATCGAGAGTGGGCACATGAAGGAGTGGAGCTTTGAGGCTTTGACTTGAGAGATTTTTTTAGATTATGAGGACACACAGTCCTCTTTTATTGTCGTTTAGTAATGCATGCATTAAGAAATGATACAATGTTCCTCCGGTGTGATATCACAGAAACACAAGACAGACCAAAACTGAAAAACTGACAAAAATCACATAGTTATAACATATAGTTACAAAAGTGCAAGCAATATCGTAACTTGATGAAGAACAGGCCATGAGCACGGTAAAAAAAGTTCAAAGTCTCTCGAAAGTCGGGATTGCTGTGGGGAATGCATATTCCCAGACCCTTTCCGTGCACGGGATCTTCCCCCTGCTGGTGAAGATGGCCTGGCGCCCTTTTTGGGGCTGGCCTCTCTGCGGGCGCGCACCGTTTTGTGAGCCGGTTCGTGTGTGCTGGAAAGTGGGTCGCCACATAACCCCGCCCCCCAGAACCGGCGATACATACCCCAATGTCCACAGTCTGGATCGGCCTCTGTTTGGGAGGTCTGCCTCTGCGCCGTGGTGCCTGAGCCTGGATCATCTGCACCAAGTCCACGTGGGCCAGTTTGAGTCGGTCCACTGTGAAAACCTCCTCTTTCCCCCCAATGTCCAGCACGAACGTGGACCCGTTGTTCCTGATCACCTTAAACGGCCCCTCGTAGGGCCGCTGTAGCGGTGCGCGGTGTCCGCCCCATCGTACAAAAAGAAACTTACAGTTTTGCAGGTCTTTGGGTATGCAGGTCGGGCTCTGTCCGTGCTGTGAAGTGGGGATGGGGGCCAGGTTACCAAGCCTCTCACGTAGTCTGTCCAGGACTGCTGCGGGTTCTTCCTCTTGCCCCCTTGGGGCTGGTATGAACTCTCCTGGGACTACCAGGGCTGCGTCGTACACCAACTCTGGCCGACAAGGTGTGTAGATCCTCCTTGGGCACCGTGCGGATTCCAAGCAGGACCCAGGGAAGTTCGTCCACCCAGTTAGGCCCTTCCAGGCGGGCCATGAGAGCCAACTTCAGGTGACGGTGGAAACACTCCGCTAGTCCGTTCGACTGTGGGTGGTAGGCAGTTGTGTGGTGTAGCTGTGTTCCTAAAAGGCTGCCCATAGCTGACCATAAGCTGGAGGCAAATTGGGCGCCTCTGTCAGAGGTAATGTGGGCTGGTGCCCCGAAGAGTGCTACCCAGGTTGCCATCAGTGCTCGGGCGCAGGACTCGGAGGTGGTGTCGGTGAGCGGGACCGCCTCTAGCCATCTGATGAACCGGTCTATCATAGTTAGGAGGTACCGCGCTCCTTGTGACACTAGCAGGGGCCCCACGATATCCACATGGATGTGGTCGAACCTCCGGCGGGTGGGTTCGAACTGCTGCGACGGAGCCTTGGTGTGCCGCTGCACCTTGGCCGTTTGGCACTGCATGCACGTTTTGGCCCATTCACTGACCTGTTTATGAAGTCCATGCCGCACAAACCTGTCGGAGACCAGCCGGACGGTTGTCTTGATGGAGGGGTACGCGAAGTTGTGAATGGAGTCGAAAACTCACCGCCGCCAGGCTGCTGGGATGACGGGGCAGGGTTGGCTGGTAGCTGCGTCACACAGTAGGGTCCTCTCACCTGGGTCTACGGTGCGGTCTTAGAGCTGCAAACCAGAGACTGCAGTTCTGTAACTAGGGATCTCATCGTTTGCCTGCTGTGCCTCCGCCAGCACTGCATAGTCCACCCCCTGGGACAGGGCCTGTATGGTAGGTCTGAATAGTGCGTACGCCACGACGTTGTCCTTTCCCGAGACATGACGGATGTCCGTCGTGTATCCGGAGGTGTAAGACAGATGTCGCTGCTGGCGGGATGACCAGGGGTCGGACACCTTAGTTAACGCAAGGGTACGTGGTTTGTTGTCTGTGAACACGGTGAAGGGTCTACCTTTTAAGAAGTATCTGAAATGCCGGATTGCCAGGTATAGTGCCAATAGCTCCCGGTCAAAATCACTGTATTTGAGTTTGGGTGGTCGTAGGTGTTTGCTGAAGAATGCCAGGGGTTGCCAGCGACCCTCGATGAGTTGTTCCAGCACTCCACTGACTGCTGTGTTAGATGCGTCCACCATGAGGGCAGTAGGAACATCCGTTCTGGGGTGCACTAGCATCGCGGCTTTTGTCTAGGCTTCATTGCTTTTAACGAAAGCGGCCGCGGCCTCTTCATCCCAGGTAATGTCCTTGCCCTTACCCGACATCAGGATGAACGGGGGCACATGATTCCAACACAGAGCACTGAGAACCATCTCTGCCAAGCGCTTCGACCCCAGCCCTGGCCTCCAGCAACAGGCAAAGCCGAGGATTTGGCACCTACCGTCCAGAGATTCCCGATTGCACAGCAGCAGCGGCAGCAAACCATGCATTTCAGAAATTTCTCCAGATGTTTCTCCATGCTTCTCACATCTGTCTCCATCAAATCAGAATTGTGCACAGCCCCCTATTTAATAACTGCGATATAATTTCACCGGAGAGGCCGTGTGTGCTGCTTTGCGCTGCCATCTTCTCCTCCCACAGATTCTGGCAGTTTTGGCAGTTGGACTGTGCAAGATTTGAATAGCTCAGACTCAGCAGAAAGCAGCTGGTTGGGCAATCAAGGTCAGGTGACTAAACAGTTTGAAAAGCTCAAACAAATAAAAAGAGGGGTAGCTCAAGCGGAGCGGCCGGTTAGTTAGTGGGCACGTGAAGGAGTAGAACTTTCAGGCTTTGACTTGAGAGGCTTCAACGAGAAGAGTCGGAGGATGAGCTTGCTCCAAGTTAGGCTTTACAGTGCCTCCTGAGACGGTGATGTGCCTCTCATGTGAAATGCGGCAGTCTTGGGGGAACTCCCCTCTCCCGCAGTCACATCTGCCAGAAGTGCATGCGGCTGGGCGATCTGGAAGACTGTGTAAGGAATCTGGAGCAGCAGCTGGATGACCTTCGACTCAAGGGAGAATGAGACAGTCATAGATGAGGGCTACAGGGAGGTAGTCACACCTAGGCTGTCGGAAGCAGGTCGTTGTGGTGACAGTCAGAGGGGGGAAAGCGAAGGTGAGCAGACAGGTAGTGCAGAGCACCCCTGTAGCTATTCCCCTGAATAATAAGCATATCATCCTGGATACTGTTGGCAGTGACGACCGACCGGGGTGAGCCACTGTGGCAGGGCCTCCGGCACTGAGTCTGACCCTGTGGTGCAGAAGGGTGGGACAGAGAAGAGCAGACCTGTCATCATTGGGGACTCTACAGTCAGGGGAGCAGACAGGAGATTTTGTGCACATGAGAAGGACACCCGCATGGTTTGTTGCCTCCTGGGTGCCAGGGTCCTGGATGTCTCTGACCGGGTGCACGACATCCTGATATGAGAGGGAAAGCAACCAGAAGTTGTGATACATGTTGGTACCAACAACATAGGCAGGATGAGGGATGAGGTCCTGAAGTGTGAGTTTTGGGAACGAGGCAGAAGGCTGAGGAACAGGATCTCAAGGGTGGCGTTCTCAGGATTGCTGCCAGTGCTATGTGATAGTATGGTAAGAATCGGAGGAGATGGCAGTTGAATGCGTGGCTGAGGAATTGGTGCAGGGGGCAGGGTTTTAGATTTTTAGATCATTGGGATCTCTTCTGCGGAAGGTGGGACCTGTACAGATTGGATGGGTTGCACCTGAACTCGAGGGGGAGCAATATCCTTGCAGGTAGGTTTGCTAGCATGGTTCGGGAGGGTTTAAACTAATTTGCAAGGGGGATGGGACCCAGAGCGATACAGCAGTGGAAGAAGTGCATGGTGTAAAGCCAGATATAACATATAGAGAGGCTTTGAGGAAAGAGAGGCAGAACAAAGGGTGTAAAGGTAGTAGGGTAGAAGGGCTAAAGTGTGTGTACTTCAATGCAAGAAGCATCAGGAACAAAGGTGATGAACTGAGAGCTTGGATACATACATGGAATTACGATGTAGTGGCCATTACAGAGACTTGGCTTGGCACCAGGGCAGGAATGGATTCTCAATATTCCTGGATTTCAGTGCTTTAAAGGGGATAAAGTGGGGGTAAAAGGGGGAGGAGGGGTGGTATTACTGGTCAGGGATACTATTACAGCTACAGAAAGAGTGGGTAATGTGGCAGGATCCTCTTTTGAGTCAGTATGGGTAGAAGTCAGGGACAGGAAGGGAGCAGTCACCTTATTGGGAGTATTCTATAGGCCCCCTGGTAGCAGCAGAAATACCAAGGAGCAGATTGGGAGGCAGATTTTGGAAAGGTGCAAAAATAACAGGATTGTTATCATGGGTGACTTTAACTTCCCTAATATTGATTGGCACCTGATTAGTTCCAATGGTTTAGACGGGGCAGAGTTTGTTAAGTGTGTCCAGGATGGATTCCTGGACACAGGATTGACAGGCCGGCTGGGGGAATGCCATACTAGATCTAATATGAGGTAACAAACTGGGTCATGTCACAGATCTTTCAGTGGGTGAGAATCTGCGGGACAGTGACCACCGCTCCCTGGCCTTTAGCATTATCATGGAAAAGGATAGAATCAGAAAACACAGGAAAATTTTTATTTGGGGAAGGGCAAATTATGAGGCTATACGGCTAGATCTTGCAGGTGTGAATTGGGATGATGTTTTTGCAGGGAAATTTACTATGGGCATGTAGTCGATGTTTAGGGATGTTTGCAGGATGTTAGGGATAAACTTATCCCAGTGAGGAAGATAAATAATGGTAGGGTGAAGGTACCATAGGTGACAAGTGAGGTGGAAAATCTAGTCAGGTGGAAGAAGGCAGCATACATGAGGTTTAGGAAGCAAGGATGAGATGGGTCTATTGAGGAATACACGGTTGCAAGAAAGGAGCTTAACAAAGGGTATTCACCAATGAGACGGAACTTGATGATGGTGAGGACAATATGAATGAGGGTGATGTTCTGGAGCATGTTGATTATTAAGGGAGAGGAGGTGTTGGAGTTGTTAAAATGCATTAGGATGGATAAGTCCCCGGGACCTGAGAGTATATTCCCCAGGCTGCTCCACAAGGCGAGGGAAGAGATTGCTGAGACTCTGACTGGGATCTTTATGTCCTCATTGTCCACAGGAATGGTACCGGAGGATTGGAGGGAGGCGAGTGTTGTCCCCTTGTTCAAAAAAATAGTAGGGATAGTCTGGGTAATTATAAACTTGTGAGCCTTACCTCTGTGGTGGGAAAGCTGTTGGAAAAGATTCTTAGAGATAAGAACTATGTGCATTCAGAGAATTATGGTCTGATCAGGAACAGTCAGCCTGTTTTTGTGAAGGGCAGATTGTATCTAACAAGCCTGATAGATTTCTTTGAGGAGGTGACCAGGCATATAGATGAGGGTTGTGCTGTAGATGTGATCTACATGGATTTTAGTAAGGCATTTAACAAGGTTCCACATGGTAGGCTTATTCAGAAAGTCAGAAGGCATGGGATCCAGAGAAATTTGGCCAGGTGGATTCAGAATTGGCTTGCCTGCAGAAGGCAGAGGGTCGTGGTGGAAGGAGTACATTCAGATTGGAGGATTGTGACTAGTGGTGTCCCACAAGGATTGGTTCTGGAACCTCTACTTTTCATGATTTTTATTAACGACCTGGATGTGAGGGTAGAAGGGTGGGTTTGCAAGTTTACAGATGACACAAAGGTTGGTGGTGTGGATAGTGTAGAGGATTGTTGAAGATTGCAGAGAAGCATTGATAGGATGCAGAAGTGGGCTGAGAAGTGGCAGATGGAGTTCAACCCGTAGAAGTGCAAGGTGGTAAACTTTGGAAGGACAAACTCCAAGGCAGAGTACAAACTAAATGGCAGGATAATTGGTAGTGTGGAGGAGCAGAGGGATCTGGGGGTACATGTTCATAGATCCCTGAAAGTTGCCTCACAGGTAGATAGAGTAGTTAAGAAAGCTTATGGGATGTTAGCTTTCATAAGTCGAGCGATAGAGTTTAAGAGTCGTGAGGTAATGATGCAGTTCTACAAAATTTTGGTTAGGCCACACTTGGAGTACTGTGTCCAGTTCTGGTCGCCTCACTATAGGAAGGATGTGGAAGCATTGGAAAGGGTACAGAGGAGATTTACCAGGATGCTGCTGGTTTAGAGAGTATGCGTTATGATCAGAGATTAAGGGAGCTAGGGCTTTACTCTTTGGAGAGAAGAAGGACGAGAGGAGACATGATAGAGGTATACAAGTGTAACGTTCAGTTATATTGGCTCGTGTATGTCTAGTGGAAATCCAGCCCAGCACCCGCCTCAACACTCCCCACAGGGTCGGTTGCCGCCCGAATCAATCACAAACATCAATCATCAGCCAGCACACCCAGTAAATTTTAACAAATACACTTTATAGATATTACTAATTCTATGACATTAATATACATTTGATACAGAGAGGAAAGTAATGAAAAAAAAGGCGCCAACACTTATCAAAGTCCAAGTTCTTTGTGCGCTATGTTGGAGCTCAATTCGACTTCAGACGACCACCTGAATTCCATCGACTCACGGCTCGGGACCACCCTGAGTGATCGACCGGAGCCTCTCCACACGTCTGCGGTCTTCCTCGTCTCTCCTCCGACTCCCTGCCAAAACTCAGTCCACAGTCATATCATACAGCATGGTATCCGAAAACAAAACGATACATAACCACCCATTGGCTAATAGAACCTGGTTATCTCATTTTAAAATAAAACAAACTGTTAGCGCAAACTCTCTTCAGCGTTAAAGCACAACAAAGCCGCATTCCCCAGATTAACATAACAAAGTCGCCATTTTAAATGTAACAAAAGAAAGACCCCGTACACTCTCCCCCCACCACAAAAAGTCATGCCCTCATGACGTTAACAGAGTTCACCAGTGCTCCTTGTAAAACACAAAACCCAACCCAGGTGCATAAAGCAGTGACATAACTTTACAGGGCAGTAGAGATCACACCCTGCTCTCCCAGCGCTATATAAGTGAGTCTTTCTGGGGGATGCCTACTCCTCTGAGCCCTCTGTACTTCCTCTGCTGACTCTCCCTGTTCAGACACCCCAGTTGACCCCTCGGGCCTATCTGTCGGACCTTCCCCTTCACCGGGATCCCTCTGCCCCTGTGAGCCCTCTGGCTCGGGTTCTGCCT
Source organism: Mobula hypostoma (assembly GCF_963921235.1). Classification (NCBI taxonomy): domain Eukaryota; kingdom Metazoa; phylum Chordata; class Chondrichthyes; order Myliobatiformes; family Myliobatidae; genus Mobula; species Mobula hypostoma. The sequence continues at coordinate 103,067,404 of NC_086106.1, read as the reverse complement.
CCACCCTCTCCTCCCCCAATCCCGGCTGGAATACAGGCGGCTCTGCAACACCCTCCCCCAATCCCGGCTGGAATACAGGCGGCTCTGCAACACCCTCCCCCAATCCCGGCTGGAATACAGGCGGCTCTGCAACACCCTCCCCCAATCCCGGCTGTAATACAGGCGGCTCTGCAACACCCTCCCCCAATCCCGGCTGTAATACAGGCGGCTCTGCAACACCCTCCCTCGGTTCCCCTGACTCAATGATGGAAGGGCCAGGAGTCTCTTCTCCCGGCACCGGGGAATCAGCAAACAGAAGCAGGTACCACACATCCGAATCATCATCTTCCGATGATGTATCCCTTCTCGAGGTGGGGACCGGCCCCGTTTTCTTCGCAGCGGGCTCTTCCCACGCCCCGCGCCCTCGCAGAGTCCTCGTAATAGGAGTAAACTCCCATTCGGGCTCTGGGTCCATCTTCACCTCTCGACCCAGAGGCAACAGGTGGTTCCGATGGAGTACCTTGACAGGCCCCTGCCCGCCCTCAGGTCTCACCCGGTAAACCGAGAGATTCGGCATCTGACTCTCCACCACATAGGGGGTGGCTGCCCAACGGTCCGCCAACTTGTGCTTACCCTGTAGTCCTAAATTCTGGATAAGGACTCGGTCTCCCGGCAATAGCTGGACGAACTTTACCTTCTGATCATACCTCCTTTTATTCCGCTGGTTCTGCTTTGTGGCTGCCGCCTCAGCCAACTCGTACACCCTTTTCAACTCTCTCCTCATATCGGACACGTACTTCAGACATGGCTTCGAAGGTATTTCCCCCGCTTCAGTCCCAAAACACAGATCAATGGGCAACCTCGCCTCCCGTCTGAACATCAGATAGTAGGGCGAGTACCCCGTAGCGTCATTGCGAGTACAATTGTAACAATGAACCAAATGGCCAATGTGCCGACTCCACTTACTCTTCTGTCCAATCTCCAAGGTGCCGAGCATGTCCAGCAGGGTCCGGTTAAACCTCTCGGGCTGAGGGTCACCCTGCGGGTGATAGGGGGTGGTTCTGGACTTTTCAACCCCAAGCATATCCAGCAATTCATGTATAAGCCTGCTCTCAAAGTCCCGTCCCTGATCACTGTGGATCCGCCGGGGAAGGCCATAATGAACAAAGTACTTCTCCCATAACACCTTCGCCACTGTAGTCGCTTTCTGGTCCTTAGTAGGAAAAGCCTGTGCATATCTAGTGTAGTGATCCGTGATGACCAGGACATTCGCGCTGTTGCTGGTGTCCGGCTCAATAGACAGGAAATCCACACACACCAGGTCCAGGGTCCCGCACTCTGCAAGTGGGATAACGGGGCCGCCTGCGCAGGCAAGGTCTTCCTCCTGACGCACCGACTACAGGTCTTACAGTATTCTTCCACCTCCCCCCTCATCCGGGGCCAGTCAAACCGGTCCTTGACTAATCCATAGGTCTTCTCTACCCCTAAGTGCCTGGAATCATCATGTAGAGCCCGGAGCACAGTCTTCCGATATTTCTCAGGCAGGACCAGCTGCCAGCGCCGGGGGTGGTCCGGAGGCGACGCGGTACAGGACGTGGTTCTTCAGCTTCAACTGGGGCCACTCCTTCAGTAGTAGGGGAACGGAAGCATGTTTCGCCTTCTCCACCTGCCCCATATCACCCTGGCTAACCACGTACCAGATAGTGCCAATGCTTGGGTCATCACGCTGAGCCGCCTCTACTTCCTGGGGACTCAACTCTGGCAGCTGCCTGTTCCTCAGAGCGGTCGCATTACAGTAAACAGTGGGCAGCGCGTCATCGTCAGCCCCCAGTTGATCTACTGCCCGATCCGTTCCCATCTGTGCTCCTACTTCCCCGTCGCTCCCAACTTGACACATGGCCTTTACTCCCTGGGCAGGGACACTCTTCCACTCCCCGGCCGTGCCCGACTCATCGTGCGCCCAACGAGACAGGGCACCTGCATCGATGTTCCGACTCCCCGGCCGGTACTTCAGGCTGAACTCATGGGCAGACAAGGCTGCTAACCACCGGTGCCCAGTAGCATCCAGCTTCGCCGAGGTCAGGATATAAGTGAGGGGGTTGTTATCAGTTCTCACCTCAAACTGGGCCCCATATAGGTAGTCACTCAACTTGTCCACCACCGCCCATTTCAACGCCAAGAACTCCAGCTTGTGAGTGGGATAGTTTCTCTCAGATGGCGACAAACTCCGACTGACGAACGCTACCAGCCTCAATCCGTTTCCCTGTTCCTGGTACAGAACAGCCCCCAAACGGTCGTGACTGGCATCAGTGTGTAGAATATACGGCTTCCGGGGATCAGCAAATCCCAACACTAGGGCCTGCGTCAGCGCCCTTTTTAGAGATTGGAACGCCTCCTAACATTGAGCATCCCACCTCAATCCAAAAGGCTCTCCCGGGTTCAAGTATCCTCCTACCTCCGATCCTCGGTCTCCCTTCCTCCTCCTCCCCACAGGTGGATAGCCACACAGCAGCTGGTTCAATGGATGACTCATTTTCGCATATCCCTTCACGAACCGCCGGTAATATCCGCAAAACCCCAAAAACGAGCTTAAGGCGCTCACCTTCTGAGGTCTCGGCCAGGTGGTGACTGCAGCTATCTTATCCGGATCGACAGCCACTCCATTTCGCGAGATTATGTGCCCAACATAACTGACTGACGTCTTGCAGAACTGACATTTATCCAGGGAAAGTTTTAATCCTTCCTCCTTCAGCTGACTCAGCACCTTCAGCAGCCGCTCCTCATGTTCCTCCAACGTAGATCCAAACACTATCAGGTCGTCCAGGTACACCAATACCTCCAGCAGGTTCATGTCCCCCACTGTCTGCTCCATGAGCCGCTGGAAGGTGGCTGGGGCCCCCGAGATGCCTTAGGGCATTCGTTCGAACTGGAGAAACCCCAGGGGGCAGATAAAGGCTGTCTTCTCCTTATCAGTCTCGCTCATCGGAATCTGGTAATACCCACTCCGCAAATCCAATACACTGAACCACTGTGCACCACTCAGACAGGCCAAAGTATCTTCCACCCTTGGGACTGTATATTGGTCGGGAACAGTGCGGCGGTTCAGGGTCCTATAGTCCACGCACATGCGTACCTTCCCATTTTTCTTCCTTGCCACCACTATGGGGGACGCATAGGGGCTTCGGGACTCCACAATAATCCCTGCGTCTTTCAACTGCCGCAAGTGCTGCTGCACATCTTCCACCTCTGCTGGGGCCAACCGCCGCGACCTCTCCCTAAACGGGATGTCATTTGTTACCCGAATGGTGTGCCGAGTGCTCTTGGAACACCCGACATCAAACTCGTCCTGAGAAAAGACACTCCCTAACTTCAGCATCTTCTCCACCAGCCTGCTCTTATACTCCGGCGGTACAGGGGAGTTTTCAAAATTAAAGGCCTCCTCGGTCAGCCGCCTCCCGTTTCCCAATAGTTTCCCTCCAGTGGGCTTCACGGGGGCGCTGGACATCACCGTCACCGGGAGCAAGTGCGCGAGGGGCATCCCGCGCTTAAAGGTGATCTCCCTCTCCGTTATGTTCCTTACCATCACCCCCATCCGCCGTACCTGTACAGCTGAGGGCCTCTGCAATTCAGGTCTCACTAGCGCCCCAGCGGGAACTGGGACTCCCTTTCCAGGTCGTTGGGGGTGTCTACTAGCAGGGCCTCGCCCGGCGGTAATCCGGGGAATCTGGGGGTCCCCATCACTAATGCCGACTCCCCTGGCCGTACCACCTTAGGCCTCGCCTGAGTGCACCACACCGTCCCTCGTTTGCACTCAGGATCCAGCCCCTGGGGGTCACTCACTCCTTCGTACACTGCTTGGAGCACGGGGTGTACCGAGAGGGTCTCCAAAAAGTTCTCCTCCCCCCCTTCTTCTTACAGGCTCCCAAGAGCCGTCGCACCAGAGGGGAGTTAGTCCCCACCAACAGGGCAGCACCACCGGTCTCCACCGGGTCCGGACAAACCAACACCAGCGTCTCAAAGGCTTCCGATACTCCCACATCTCCCTCCAAAAATTCCAATCTCACTGACAAGTATCCATCATACGGGTAATCACCATCACTTATGCCCCAAGTCTCCAATGCTTTAAATGGAGTGACTGCCAAATATTTCAGATATTTGTTGTAGGACGACCGGTACAGTAAGGTAACCTGCGACCCGGTGTCAAGGATGGCTTTCGCAAAGATTCCCTCTATCCATAGGGACACGCTGGAACGGGGTCCCACCAGTCCATCAGGAATTTGGGCTTGTTCTTTCTGGGGTTCCATAGTGGCTTTCTGGGAACGTGTTCCTCCCGAGACTCCAGTCCGTTCCCTCACTGAGCCTCTCCTAAGTTTCCCGACACCTCTCCCTTCTTAGTGGCCCGGGGGCCCTCCCCCCTCGGTGCATCTCGTCTCTCACAATCCTTCCGCAAGTGGCCAGCTTCCCCACAGCGGTAGCACGCCCCCGGCGACTCACATTCCCGGCGGAAATGCCCCTCTCTCCCACAGTTATAGCACCCACTACTCGCCGCCTCTCTCCTCCCGATACGGCCCCCCAGAGACCCCTTGGATTTCTCTGGTCTCACCCTGACTACCACCTCCTGAACCGCTGAAGACCGTCCCTGAGGGTCCGAGCCCCCTGGTCGGCCCAAAGCACACTCCTCGGCCCCTACCTCTCGGATCAGCTGTCTGAATGATGGAGGGGAGCTCCGCTTAAATGACTGCCGTACACTCCAAGCCACTCTGTCATCCTCCCGGGAACCACTACATATCTGGCTCATCCTTAACTCCACCACTTCGTCCTCCTTCACTATCCCTCGTCGCAGCAACCCCGTAAGCTTTCCTTCCAGCCTGAAAGCGTAGTCTGAGAGCTTTTCCCCTCTTCTCTGCCCCATCCGTTGAAACTCCGCTAAATGCCGCCAGGGATCCCCTGACAGTCCAAACACTTCCTCCAAAGCGTCCAACACTCCGATAGGGAAGCCAAGGGGTGTGCCGCTCTCAGATCGCGGACCACCCGGGCCGCCCAGTCCCTTAAGCTTTCCACCAATCACTGTCTCTTTTCCTCATCCGAAACTGGCCACACCTCTAACAATTGGGATGTATCTTCAACCCAGGTATCATAGTCATCCTCCCCTTCCAGGGTGGGCTTGGCTCCCGAGAAAATTCTCAGCTTCGGGCGGTGCCCCTCAACCCTTCTCGCCAGGGAGGTAATGGCAGCCGTTAACTCGGCAGTTTCATCCCGCCCATGGGGGTCGGGCCTGGCCAAACCTTCCCTCTCCACACCTCCACCCCGGCTACTGGCACCTCCCCTGGGGCCTCATCTAGCTCCTCCTCCTCCGGCACCTCCTCACTTGCGTCCTCGGGGAGAGTGTGGAGACCCCACGGCCCCACCTCCCCCGGGGCATGGACTGTCGCTGGTAGTTCCAAAGTCATGACGTCGGCACTCATCCGCACCAACATCCAGCTAACCTCCAGTTCTTTCCCACCCCTTCTAGCTACAAGTTCTACCTGCCCGATACCTTTAATCAAACTCAACCCTTGCACCAGTACCTCTGCCGGAATGCGATAATTGACCCCGCTTACCACACTTGCATGATTCACCGGTACCTCCTCCAATTCACACCAACTTACAATCTTATCTCGATCCATCTTCACACCACTTACCGCAACGACAAGTACAACTTTCCCGAAAAGTCCAAATCCAGGACGGTAGCCCCCACTTGTAACGTTCAGTTATATTAGCTCGTGTATGTCTAGGGGAAATCCAGCCCAGCACCTGCTTCAACACTCCCCACAGGGTCGGTTGCCGCCCGAATCAATCACAAACATCAATCATCAGCCAGCACACCCAGTAAATTTTAACAAATACACTTTATAGATATTACTAATTCTATGACATTAATATACATTTGATACAGAGAGGGAAGTAATGAAAAAAAAGGCACCAACACTTATCAAAGTCCAAGTTCTTTGCGCGCTACGTTGGAGCTCAATTCGACTTCAGACGACCACCCGAATTCCGTCGACTCATGGCTCAGGACCACCCTGAGTGATCGACCGGAGCCTCTCCACACGTCCGCGGTCTTCCTCGTCTCTCCTCCGACTCCCCACCAAAACTCAGTCCACAGTCATATCATACAGCATGGTATCCGAAAACAAAACGATACATAACCACCCATTGGCTAATAGAACCCTGTTATCTCATTTTCAAGTAAAACAAACTGCTAGCGCAAACTCTCTTCAGCGTTAAAGCACAACAAAGCCGCATTCCCCAGATTAACATAACAAAGTTGCCATTTTAAATGTAACAAAAGAAAGACCCCGTACACAAGATATTAAGAGGAATAGATAGAGTGGACAGCCAGTGCCTCTTCTCCAGGGCACCACTGCTCAATACAAGAGGACATGGCTTTAAGGTAAGGGGTAGGAAGTTCAAAGGGGGTATTAGAGGAAGGTTTTTTACTCAGAGAGTGGTTGGTGCGTGGAATGCACTGCCTGAGTCAGTGGTGGAGGCAGATACACTAGTGAAATTTAAGGGACTACTAGACAGGTATATGGAGGAATTTAAAGTGGGGGGGTTATATGGGAGGCAGAGTTTAAGAGTCAGCGCAACATTGTAGGCCGAAGGGCCTGTAATGTGCTGTACTATTCTGAAAGAAAAAAAAGAGTTGATTAAAAATATAATCAATTCTAGAACAATTGTTATACACATGAGAAAAAAATGAGAACTCTTTGTCATTAGTATATAAAAACCTCCAAACTTCTAAAATTCCGGAGTCAACTAAAAAGGAATTAATAAAAATAGCAGAATTGTTTGGAAGTACCTGACTGGGCACAGACCTGTCTATTGAGGGATTCAGGCAACAGTTAAAATCTCCGCCCATTATCAACGTATATTCATTTAAATTAGGAAGAGATGTAAATAAATGCTTAAAGAATTCAGGATAGTCGGTATTTGGTGCATAGATATTAACCGTAAGAACCTTTTGGTTATAAAGTAAACCAGTAATTAACATTTAATTAACTACCATTCGGGTCTGAGGTTGTTTCATAGTTAACAAATGAAATCGAGGAGTCTATAAAAATAGGGACTCCTTGCACCTTATTCTGTGAATTGGAGTTAATTTTTTTTTCTTTCCAAAACCTTAAAAAACACTGATTATCCTCATGTGAGTCTCCTGGGTAAAGATAATCTGAGCTTTCAGTCTATGAAAAACTTTAAAAATCTTCTTCTGTTTAATCGGATGATTCGAACCATTCGTATTCCATTAAACAAAGTTATTAATATTATCCATTTTACTTGAATAAGCCATATGGTATGTAAAGGGTTAACCTTACTGCATAGGAAACTCATAAATCAGGAAGAAGGAAAAAGGTTTAAAGGGGAACCAGAAGTTATGACAATTCAAACATGTTTGAAGTTTCAGATCAGCCCAGATGAAAAAAAACTAAACTAAAAATACCCCAACCCCACCCACAAAAGCCCGAAAACTTGCCAAAAGACAGCCAGAAAGCTATCTAGAAACTCCTCTACCCTCATCTCTCTTGAAGGCAAATGTCCAAAATTGAAAGGAATGCAAAACACTACCCACAGTCAAAACATTGAGAAAATAATACCATAAAAAACACCAAACAAATGTTAAAAAAAGCCGTATGCAAAACATTTTGAAAGGTGAGATCTCGGAAAGTGAAACAGAATACCTTATTAATACTTCAGGAAAAAACAACAATCAATCACCAAATCAGATTCCTAATTATTTTCAAAAACAAACAATTGAAAATAATAAAGGGGGGAAAATGGAACTTTAACCTAAAAGAATGGTAAACATCCATACTCTAAAACAAAGTATGAGTATTATCAGACCAAAGGCAAAGTTCTTCAAACTTTAAAAGTCCAGATCTACGAATTGGTTAATAACTTATAAACCAAATGAGTACAGACATGAAGAAACAGTAAATTTATTAGATAGCTGCGATCGAATGTTGATCCTCAAGGAATTGATGAGATTCATCCACAGATTTAAACCTTTTATGTGATTTATCAGGCAGAACAACCCTTAGGCGAGCTGGAAATAGCAGAGCTGGTTGGAACTTTCTTTGATAGAGTTTGGATATCAGCGGTTTAAACAGCGATCTCTCTTGCATTACCTCAGGACTGTAGTCTTCGACCAGACGAAACTTGAGGTCTCCGTATTCAATAACCCCTTTCCGATGGGCAATTCGAATTAAAGGCTCCTCGCTATGCACATTGTGGAATTGGAGTATAACAGGTCGAGGCTTCAATTATTTAGAAGGTTTTTCTCTTAAAGCCCGGTGAACACGGTCAAGTATAGGGGGAGTAGAAAAAACCTTCAGAATTGAACACATCCATTAGAAATAGAGAAAAGAATTTAGTAAGGTCACCATTCTCAACGTCTTCACAGAGTCCTATTATTTGCAAATTCTGTCTACGACTGTGACTTTCCAGGTCAATAATCTTGATTTTATACTGTTCCAGAGTTTGAGTGGTCAAAGCTAATTTCTTTTCCAACAGATCCAGTCTACGATCTCTCTGTCTACCAGCTTCATTGAGTTCGGAAATTTGCCGTTGTTGTTTTTCACTCTCGTGTTTAAGTGCCCCCAGTCTACCTTCGATCTCCTTTAACAATACTTCCAAAGTAGAAAATCTTTTATCAAATTTATCATCCAGGAGCTTCGACATAGCCTCCGAAGTGAGTTGAGACTGTTTAGGCTGTTTTGGATCACCTTCTCTCCCTCCATTTCCATTATCGGTTTCCTTGCCTTCAGCTAATGACTTTTTCCTTCTGGTATCCACTTCCAATGATTAAAAATTAAAGTTCAAGCATATGAAAGTGTTATAAACACTTTAATATAGATAGTAAACGGGTGGTAAAAAGATTGAAAAAAAGAACGGAGCAATGGCAAAATGAAACTTACACCATCTAGTGCCCCAAGAGAACTCCCGGCAAATTTAATTAGCAGATTCAAGCTGTGGGTAGTGTCACGGTCATGGGTATACAGGAAGTAAAGGGGGGGACTCAGTACACAGCCCTGAGGGGCTCCTGTGCTGAGAGTCAGAGGGCTGGAGGTGAGGGAGCCCATTCTTACCACCTGCTGGTGACCTGACAGGAAGTCCAGGATGCAGCCTCACGAGGCAGGGTCAAGGCCAAGGTCTCTGAGCTTCTTGTTGAGCCTGAATGGAACCGTGGTGTTGAATGCTGAACTCTGGTCCAAGAACAGCATTCTCACATAAGCATCCTTCTTCTCCAGATGTGTAAGGATGATATGTAGAGCAGTGACTATTGTATCGTCTGTTGATCAGTTGTGTTGGTAGGCAAATTGTAGGGAGTCCAGTTTGGGTGGTAGCAAGCTTCAGATGTAATCCTTAACCAGCTTTTCAAAGCATTTGCTTACTATTGAGGTGAATGTGACAGGATGCCAGTCATTCAGGCATTTAACTTTGGTCTTTTTTGGTATGGGGACAATGGTGGATAATTTGACGCAGGAGAGCACTCCACACTGGGAGAGGAAGAGATGAAAAATGTCAGTAAACACACCTGCCAGTTGTGCTGTGCACATCCTGAGTACTTGCCCTGGGATGCCATCTGGTTCCGTAGCCTTGCGACTGTCCACTCGCTGGAAACATCTGCGTACCTCAGCCTCAGAGATGACCGGGTTGCAGGTTGTAGCGGTGGCTTTCCTCGGAGGATCAGAATTAGCGACATTGAACTGAGCGTAAAAACGATTGAGCTCATCTGGGAGAGAGGCCACAATGTTGGCAGCACCACAATGTTTGGCTTTGAAGTCTGCGATGAATACAGACAAACAATAATTAGATGCATGACTCCTACAATGGCCACTGAGTGTATATACCTATCCAAAAAGTGAAAGCAGAGTTACTCAAGTTGGTTCTGGAGGTATGAGTTTCTATTCTACATCAATGCTCATAACCTATATAGCCATCAATTCTCACCACTGGAGGTCTTTTATAACAGTTTTCTTTTTTATTTGCTTCATGTCATTATGGTGCAGAAAAGATGATTTCATGAAAAAAATGTTTTCAATAGGCACTGAATGACTGAGTAACACATCTTCAAGTACCTGATGTTCCATTACTATGACAACTCTTTTGGCCTAGTTATTCTCTATAGAATCTAACACACGGTTGTTTTCTTCCCCACGCTTTAATAACACTAATTAACCTTTGTTGAAAATTCAGGAAGCAGTTTCAATATAGCATGATAGCTGCATTTTACTAAACCTCACCATTTATTTTTAATCTTGCAATAGAAAATGTTATGATTTACTAATTTCTACATATTTCTGCTAATTTAACACTAAGTTTCATTCAACAGTCCACTCAACAGCAACTCCAAAGAGGTCTGAATTTTATAAAGTAACTAGATTAATGGTTAGATTAGGCTAACAATTAGTTTAGTTAACAGGGAACTAGATTAGTTCACTAACACGTTAGGCATCACTATTCAGTAATGATGCCAAAAAAGAGCAGTTACTAAAACTCTGACCTGCAGATATGATATTTTTTGTGATAATTGGCTATTGTTAGCTTCTTTCATTATTAAATATGCTTCCAAATTCTTGTTCAAATAGCATGCAATTAGCTTCCAGTGACTGGTCAACAATGTAAATTGAATTGTCTTACCTTTACATGCAATAAACAAGTTTTCTTTTTTCCATGGTAGGATTTGGTAATATTAATTCCTCCCAAGTAATCATATACAAGCTATTTCTGGGTTAACAATGAGAAATTTACTGCCACCTGCACCTTTGATCAAGATCCTATAATTAAATTCAAAAGTCCGACAGTCATACATGTGAGTACCAGAACTATTTTCCTGTTTCACTCTCTCTGCTTTTAGTAACTGTTCTACCTTATGTGTTTTATTTATTTATTTGGAGATGCAGCTTGCTGACAGGGCCTGCTAGCCCAGCGAGCACACACCCATGTGACCAATTAAATCACTAACCCATGCATTATTGGAATGTGGGCGGACACTGGAGCACCTAGAGGAAACCCATATTGTCACAAGGAGAATCTTTAAACGTCTTACAAAATAAGGACACAATTGAACCCAGATCACCGATGCTATAATAGCATTATGCTAACAGCTATGCTCCAGTGCCAACCCCCTCTTGACGATATTTGATACAATACTGTGAATAAATGGTTACCATATGGAGTAATTTTGTGAACTTTCAAAATTATGGACACAATTGACTTATGAACATATGGACATTATTTGTTCAATACCCAAAGACAGCCTGTACATATTGTATATCTAATAATCAGGTTCCCTCAACAGCACTGCACTACAGATCTGGGGTGATATAATTGGAAAGATGTAATCAGAAGTGATTCACCACAAGGTCTTCAGAAATGCTTGACAATCTGTTTGTCAATATAAGGAAACAAAGGCTTACCAGCAGATTCTTCACTTAAAGATCAAGCAATGCACTTTGAGAATATTTGTTTTGCTCTTCAGTACGCATCACTGTTTCATGCTAGTTGCAATCGTTTGGTGATCTTTCCTTATTAATAATTCAGCTCTGATGATAGAGAGCAAAAAACAAACTGCAGGAGGAATTCAGCAGCTCAGACAGCATCTGGGGGGATGGTGGGAGGTGGGAATGGGCTGTCAGTGTCTCAGGTTGAGACCATTCAGCAATTTGGTTTAGATTCCAGCATTACCAGTCTCTGTTGTCTCCTCTGCTCAGAGAGACGTGATTTCAGTTCAGGCCTGAAATTAGGTACCATTGGCATGAATGTCAGCGGCATTAGCCAAGGTAATTGGGTTTCAACTGTCCTGGTTAGTTGTCAGTTAACAAGGAAGGAAATTTTGGGCAGCAAGTGTTCACTGCAAAATCATGAATTACAGTCTCCAGCACCTGAGAGAGAGTGGGTAAGAAAGACCTCAATGGCATCTATACAGAACAGGAGCAGAAGGAAAGCTCGTAACAATTTGGCTCTCCCAAAAACATAGTTAAACATTTATTTATTTAGGGGATATAAGTGTCATTGACTAGACAGGGAATTATTACTCATTTCTATTTGCCCTTGAGTGGTGGTGAACTGCCGCAGTCCTTTTGGTGAAGACATTTCCTGCAGTATTATTGGAAATAATTATTTTGGATTTAGACATAACAATAATGAATGATGTCTCCAAAATAATGTTGGTATGTGATTTAGAAAGCGAGTTGAAGGTGGTGGTGTTTTCTTGCTGCCCTTTTCGCTATGGGTTTGGGAGTAGCTTTTGAAGTAAACTAATTGAAGGCCCATACAAACAATGTAAGAATGATGAACTAATAATTTTTTTCATGGATTTGCTTGAGAGCCAAGATGTTGATTCCTCTGTTTACCTTTGAAATGGTATTGAGCTGATTTTACACCCAGATTAGAAAGTGGTTGGGATCTTAGTTTAGCATCTTTTCTTAAATGTAACAGCTCCAACAATGTAACCCTCTATCTGTATGTCATTGGAACATCAGCTCAGCCTAAACATTTCTTGTTCAAATTTCTTACATGGAATTTGAAATTGCAGCCTTATCATTTAGAGACAAGAACCTATTAACTTTTTGCTGATTCCATTATTCCAACCTCACAGTGCACCATCGTAAGGCTCTTCCAGCATCTTTTTGGCTTGGTTCTAGTTTGATTTAAGAGGAAAGCTGCAATTCTATTACTCAGGCCAAAGATCAAAACTGATGAATACAGGGCATAATCTACATATTTTATACAACATTTTGATGGGTACCTTTTCTCAGTGAAACTGGCTAAAATAAAAGACCAGGATATTAGCAGTTAATCCTTCCAGTGAAATTACTCGTCAACATGTTTTTTCACCCCCTGTGCTTGCTCCTGAACCATCAAGATAACTTCTCTCACCTCAACTCTGAACTAATTTCACAACCTATGGACTCACTTCAAGGACTCTGCAGCTCATGTTCTCAGTAGTAATTATTTACTTTTTTTTTCATTTGTACATTTGTCTTCCTTTAGGCATGGGCTGTTAGTCTTTTTGTATAGTTTTCATTGACTCTATCGTACTTTTCTTACTGTGAATGCCTGCAAGAAAATTAATCTCAAGGTAGTATAAGGTGACAAGCTCTATATGTACTTAGGTAATAAATTTACTTCGAACTTTGCACTTTGTTGCAAGTTGGGTATGGGTATTGTTCTATATTGTCAGATGCACCAAGATACAGTGAAAAGCTTGTCTGGCACATACTGCTTGTACAGATCAAACATTACACAGCGCATTGAGCTCGAATAAGATAAAATAATAACAATGCAGAATAAGGTATAAACCTACCGAAAGATTGCAGTGCAGGTGAACGATAAAGTGAAATTTCATAACAAGGTAGATTGTGAGGCCAAGAGCCCACCTTATCGTGCAGGATCTCCGTTCAAGAGTCTGACAGTGGGATGGGAGCTGTCTTTGAGCCTGGTGCTGCCTGCTTCCAGGCTTCTGCATCTTTCACCTGATGGGAGAGAGAGGAACGAGAATGACTGGGGTCAGTGGGATCTTTCATTATTCTGTCTGTTTTACTGAGACAGTATAGACTAAGTCCATAGAGGAGAGGTCTGTTCCTGTGATTTGCTGAGTTATTTCTTTATTTATGTATTTTAGTTAGTTAGCAATACACTGTAGAGTAGGCCTGTCTGGCTCTTCAAGCCATACTGCCCCAGCAACCCCAGCAACCCCTGATAAACCCGACTCACCCAAACCTTATAATTAACTTAACTAGTTAGTCTTTGGATTGCTGGGGAAAAAAACGGAGGACCTAGAGAAATTCCGCGCATTCCATGGTGGTACAGAGACTCCTTACAGAACGGTGCCTGAATTGAACTCTGAACTCCAGAATGCCCGAGCTGCTAACTGCTGCCATACAAATCCATTATGCATCCAGATGCTTTCTATGGTGTAGCCATTAAAATTGGTAAGGGTCTGTGGGGACGTGCCAAATTTCTTTAGCCTCCTGAGGTAGTAGAAGCATTGGGGAACTTTCTTGGCTGTGACATCTATATGTTTGAGCTTCAAGCTCCCAGCTCTCTCAAACTCCACACTATTGATGTAGACAGGAGCAGGTGCATTTCCTCCCTGCCCATTCTTTCTGAAATCAACCAACAGCTCTTCTGTTTTGTTAAAAGTAAATGTCACGTTTGCCCGTTACATCATTGAATTGACCTCTCGAGACCCTAGACACCATTAGAAGATAGAATTATCACCAGCTGAACTGCAAGAACTTGAAATTGATTGATACTTAGAATACCACACTGCAGCAAATTTAATAGTGCCAAGGCCCAAGGCATCAGACACCATTGAATGGCACCTATGTGTTTCTCTTTGCATGCAGTGCCACTGGAGAGGGAACGGGAAAGTACCCAGTGTGACTGGGTCAGGTGAGGTGAAAGGGCAGATTAAACTATTAGTCATAGAGTCAGCAAGTCATAGAGCCATACACTACAAAAACAGGTGCTCCAGCCCACACCAACCGAGCTGACCATCAAGCAAACTCCTACACTACTCTCCATTCAGAAGACTGAATTGGGGCTTCTTTTGGAACTCATTTCAGGAGTCAGATCTACAAGTTAGGAATTAGGGCAGGAAGGGGGTGTACTAACAGCCTGTCATAGATGGGAGGTAGAATAATGGTTGGGGACTTGGTGAATTTGGCTTAGGGAGGTCCAAATAAAGTTTATCCATAAGGGAACTAATCTGAGTGAGATTCGCAGTTTAAGATTAAGATTGTTTTTAAGAGAGCAGCATTCTTAAAGAATGGTCTGTAAGGACTGACACTCCTCAGAAATTGGAGCACGTGGCAAATTCTGTCAGTTTATGCATGTCTATTGAAGCAATTACATCAATCAACTGCAATTCATGAGTGCAAATATCCAGAGGGATGTGATTTGATACACTCTCACAATCTGCATTTCTTTCCAGAAATTTCCATGTGGATTGCCTAAAAATAAAATACTAAAAAAATTAAAATTTCTAGGTCATATGCAAATACTTTAAAGTTTAATTAAATTGCCATTTTTCAGCTAAATTTGAAACCTAAAGACCTTAAAATAGAAATTCCGATCAGAATATTCCTTAACCAGTAGGATTGCGTACTTTTTACTTATCATTAACAATCCAAATTTTGACTTGCTTTACAACATCACTCCAATTACAGGAAGAAAAAAAATGTAATTCAAAGATCATTTTAAAAAATACATCAAATTGTGGAGGTGTCCGGGTCTGAGATAATGAAACAATGTAACAAATATGTCTGTGAATTAATATCCACTATATGTACCAAGCAGACTTTTCATAACCGTGCTGGGTACATTATGTTTATGCTTTGGACAGCAAGGATGAATGAAGAAGATCATTTAACCCAAGTCAGTCATTCTAAAGTTACATAATTTTGTAACATTAGGAATTGTTTAACTGAATGAAGATGACACAGTTCTGGGACATGCACTGTACTGTATACTACAAAGTATATTTAAGAAAGATATCTTTAAGCTTCTGCAGTTTTATAAAATCAGCATACACTTGGGTCTAGGTTTAAGTTCAGGTTTATTATTGCTGTCATATGTACCGAGATACGAAGTCAAAATATTTTGATTGTATGCCATTCAGACAGATCATATCATAAGTAAATATATTGAAGTCAAAAGACAAACGTACCACTGAAATAACATAAATATGAAAAAGAATGAATTAGCGGAATGTTACCTTTCAATATTTCAAAGTTCAATAACTTCAATGTAAACTTTACTTTAGTTCAAAGGTTATTCAACGATCAAAAGATATGTAAGTGAATCTTAGCCGCTCATGGATCAAGTGCTGAGTGATGGGAATGACACCCATGGCCTAACATACACAATTTGGGCCAAGTGGCCTGTTTCCCTATTGTATGGTTCGATGAACAAGGACAAATTTACTATTGATTATCATAAAAGATATAATAAGCAGGGGGAAGAAGTGGGTTTGGACTTATCTAGACATAGTTATAAACCAAATTTCTCTGAAAAGCATTGGATCAAAATGCATGATAGATTGAATGAATTATCAAAGTGCATCTTTCTAACAGGTTTAAGTTCTTCCTTAGTATATTCTATCACTTTCTATCACATAGCTGGTATCACTAAATAGAATTAAAAGCAATGCAAGTATACTTCTGAAATCTATAACCTGCTCAAACACTATCTTACATGACAAAACCCTAGTGGATTAAGTTGTCCTGGATGGAAAAAAAAGCCTGTGTATCATAAATGAAACAAGTCAAAAATTTGGTAATTGCAATCTATTACTGATTGCAATTAAGTGCATATAAAATTTCAGATTCTACTGACTGGGAAAGCAGCTGAACTAAACATCAATTGTAATCACTTGTCACCAATGATAAGAAGCTCTATTTGAATAGGAATGAGAGATGAAATTGTGAACTGCTTTCAAGCAGCAATCTGTCTACTCCATGCCTTTTTATTTGCTCTTTTATTTTTCTTCTCATAAACTGTTTATTTTTTTTCTTTTTCAGCATCTATTCCCACAGTGTTGTTCCACGTTTTTTATCTCCATTACTTATGTCACATGTACATCAAAAAATCAAAACAAACCGTGAAATGTCTCATTTGCATCCATGACCAATACACTCCAAAGTCTCCTGGGAGAAGTTCATGGGTGTTGCCATGCTTCCAGCACCAGCATAGCATACCCACAACCTACAAAGCACCAACATTGCATACCCACAACCTACAAAGCCTAACCCAAACATCTTTGTAATGTGTGAGGTGTGACGAGAATACACATAAAATTAAGATGTTTGCTGGCCTGGGTTAGCATCAGTGACATCAGCAAGTGGTCTGCCACCTGCCCTCAGGGGAAGGAGAGATAAGGAACAATGGAGCAGCGTCTGGAGATGTGTAATGAAGGAACGGGGGAGAGAGAGCTGTCTGGAGCGGCTCCCCCCTTTGAACCTTGAACTGTTTGAAGTGATGGACAGGCGATGCCCCAGCAGGGGGATAAAAAGGGACCGGTTTGCTAAGGCAGGACACACGCCACCCGAGGTAACGAGACCCTGGAAGCGGTACGCTTCTCACAAGTCGGTGAGAGGTACCAGACAACGGCCAGGGTGGAAAGGTACGATCAGCGGGAACCCGGTGTGTGTCCGCCCTTGCCTGGGTGCCGGGTTCACTGCAGAGGATCGACCACATCTGGAGGAGGGGTCATAGTCGGTGACCTCAGGTGACATCACCAAGGACCCGCCCAAAAGCTGCTTGTGAGCCATATCGCCGGTCTGTGAGTGAAGCCGTGTCTGAATGATCAGTTGTTCCTGTTCTCTCTCTCTCCCCCCACGTTGTCCATCGCCATGGCAACGATTACTGCAAACTGAGCTACTAAACTGGACTGAACTTTGAGTCACTTTGAAATTTGGTCATTTACCCCTAGACAACGATAGAGCTTGATTGATGCTGTGATCTTAATTCTGTGCACATGTGTGACTATCATTGCTGAACTGTTGCATTTATTATCCTTTCGATTACTGTGTTGCTTGTTTCTTTAATAAAACTTTCTTAGTTCTAGTACTCCAGACTCCAACTGAGTGATCCATTTCTGCTGGTTTGGCAACCCAGTTACAGGGTACGTAACAGAGGAAACCAGAGCAACCAGAGGAAACCAGCATGGTCACGGAGAGAACGTACAAAGTCCCTACAAACAATAGTGGGAAATGAACCCTCATCACTGATAGTTGGTACAGTGCTAGGCTTATGCGCTGGTGACACATGCACTTAGGTCCATCTACATTTTCCTCTTTAAGAAAAAAATATTACCAAATTCTCAGTCAAGGAGATGCGTACATGCAGTTTTGATGCAGGAGTTCTTGAAACACCAATTTTCTGTTGAAAATATCATAACATTAACAATAAACATGCTATTGAATTCATGCAGTGTTCACTGTTCTCAATTTAGCTCTATCACCATTAAACAGGTGTAACAACAATGAACTATTTGCATCTGAGATAGATTATTTACTGGATTCCTTACTACTCACGGTGCAAACTGGATTAAAGTTAGTCACAGCAGGGGACACATGATACAGAATTGTTAATATGCATAAATGCTTCTTCAACAACTTACTTTAACATCTTTAACAAAGCAGAACATTTTAGGTACTCCACAGGAAAATATTCAAACAATCCCTTACATTGAAACATGTGCAGACATGACACTGAATGTTTAATGATAGGTTTGAAGGAGCATTTTCAAGTAGCAAAAAGAGTGAAGAAGCAGAAAATAATAGAAATGAGAATTATGTGACTGGATTTCATGTAGTTAAAGTTGCAGTGGCTAAATTCATGCACAATAAGGATGCCTCTTTACAACAGAATTTCTTTAGCCAGAGGGTGATGAATCTGTAATCCACAGTCAGTTCTTTTGTTTTTTGGACATTGAGGGAGAGGTTGTTATCTTGGCACCACTGTGTCAGGCTGTCAACCTCTCCTCTGTAGACTGTCTCATTACTGCTAGAAATAAGGCTGATCAAATTTGTGTCATCTGCGAATTTGATCAACAGATTGGAGCTGTGTGTGGCAGTATAGTCATGGGTGTAAAGGGAGTAGAGAGGAGGACTCAGGACACAACCTTGGGGGGCACCTGTGTTGAGGGTGAGAGGAGCAGAGGTGAGGGAGCCCATCCTTACCACCTGTTGGCGATCTGATAGGAAGATTAGGATCCAGCTGCACAAGGTGGGGTGCAGGCCAAGGTTTCTGAGCTTCCTGTCAGGTCTGGAGGGAATTATGGTGTTGAATGCTGAACTGCAGTCCAGGAACAGCATTTTAACGTATGCATCCCTCTTCTCCAGGTGAGTCAGGATGGTGTGGTAGTGCTATGACTGTAGCGTCATCAATAGACCAGCTCCGCCGGTAGGTGAATTGTAGGAGGTCTAGTGTAGGTGGTGGCATACCAAAGATATAGTCTTTAACCAGACTCTCAAAGCATTTGCTTATTATTGAGGTGAGTCCGACAGGGCACCAATCATTCAGGCATGCTACCTTGGTTTTCTTTGTCCTTGGTACAGAGACAATGATGGATGATTTGAAACAGGAGGGCAATACACGCTGGGAGAAGGAGAGATTAAATCTGTAAACACACCAGCCAGCTGTTCAGCACACACTTTGAGGATGCGTCCTGGGATGCTGTCCGTGCGGCTGTTGACAGGTTGAAATGTTCTATGTACCTCTGCCTCGGAGATGACCAAGTTGTAGATCTCGTTGGTGGCACTCCTCGGGGTTCAGTCCTATCAACCGCGAATCGAGTATAAAAATAATTTTGCTCATTTGGGAGCTAGGCGGCAATATTGGTTGTACTGCTGCATTCCCTCTTGAAGTCCACGATGGTGTGCAGTCCTCTCTGAATGAATGAATACTCTCTGTAACTGCTAGAGGCTGCTGTGCATGAAAATCCCAGAAGATCAGCAGTTTCTGGATCCTCAATCACGTCATCTGGCACAAACCACCATTTGATGGTCAAAGACATTTCTTCCCCATTCTGATGTTTCATCTGAAACACTTCAGAGTCTCTTGACCATGTCTGCATGCTTTTCTGCATTGAGTTGCTGCCACATGATTGGCTGAATAGATACTTGCATTAATACGCAAATGTACCTAATAAAGTCACCACCGAGTGTATTTCAAAGGCAGGATAATCTAAGACCGAGAGGAGAATATGCATGTGGTGGTATTCCCTGGAAAGGTCACAGGTCACAGATTTATGTGCTGCTATCAGAGAAGCCTGGTGCTTTTTACAGTTGTAGGGTTGTCAAGCTGAGGAGTGGTAGTGGGGATGAGCTACCGCTATCTAAAAGTGCTCCTCATGGCATGCACCTCAAATAGCCTCTGACAACTAAGTCCAACTCTTGGCCTTCTCGTGTGGCTTAGCCTCTAAGCCCGGTGGAACTGTTTCTACTGACAGGAGAAGGGCAAAGGGGGGTCCTGGCACCTTAAAACCAGTGCTTCAGGTAGTGGCTGCAAGTCCACTGATGGGAAAGGCTTTGGGAGTAAACCCTGAGGACAAATCCAACTGGAGTCCATAAGGCAGTTCGACGTTGTCTTCAACCTCATTCTGGCAACTCCTGCGATGACACTGCTGCCAAGCTGTATCGGCCCTTGCCCTTCCCTTGGACAACATCGGCGTTGTGGAGAGGGGAGACTTGCAGCATGGGCATCTGCCAATCTTCCATACAACCTTGCCCAGGTCTGCGCCCCGGAGAGGACACTCCAGCGTCGCCTCACCACGATGGCACAACACGGAAAGCAGCAGTCTACCGGTTATAAGCCTGCGCTCGACTGGCGTAGCGCAAGGTGCCAGGGGTTGCTTTCGATGGAGAGAGAGACCATCACGTCTCACTGGACAGCTACTGCCCACCTCAAGCAGGGCAGCCCCCAGCCAGTTAGGTGCTGTCCCGCCCCAGTCTGCCCGCTCCACTGGGGGCGTGGGGCTCAGGGATACAAGTCAGGAACAGTTGCTGCTATTTGGTGACTTCAACACCAGAGTGGGCGCCGACCACGACTCCTGGCCAAGCTGCCTGGGGCGGTATGAGATTGGCAGCATGAATGACAACGGGCAACGACGGCTTGAGCTTTGCATGCTCCATGAATTATGTGTCACCAACACCTACTTCCAGACCAAAGCTCAGCAGAAGTGTCTTGGTGGCATCGCCGCTCCAAACACTGGCACCAGCTAGACCTGATAATCAAAAGACGCCATCACCTGAGAAACGTGCTCAGAGTTTTCCTTCTCCCAGATGACAATCAGAATCAGGTTTATTATAACTGGCATGTGATGTGAAATTTAGCATGCCGTCAGACTTCAAACTTAGCAGCATCAGTTCACTGCAATACATAATCCAGCAGAGAAAAAAAAATCTAAAACATAAAACATAATAATAATAAATAAACAAGTAAATCAATTTAATATATTGAATAGATTTAAGAAAGTGCAAAAACAGAAATACTGTATTAAAAAAATAAAGTGAAGTAGTGTCCAAAGATTCAATGTCCACTTAGGAATCGGATGGCAGAGGGGAAGAAGCTGTTCCTGAATCGCTGAGTGTGTGCCTTCAGGCTTCTGTACCACCTGCCTGATGGTAACAGTGAGATGGTAACATGCCCTGGGTGCTGGAGGTCCTTAATAATGGACACTGCCTTTCTGAAACACCTCTCCCTCAAGATGTCCTGGGTACTTTGTAGGCTAGTACCCAAGATGGATCTGACTAGATTTACAACCTTCTGCAGCTTCTTTCCATCTATTGCAATAGCCCCTCCATACCAGACAATGATGGAGCCTGTCAGAGTGCTCACCACGGTACAACTATAGAAGTTTCTGAGTGTATTTGTTGACATGCCAAATCTGTTCAAACTCCTAATAAAGTATAGCCACTGTCTTGCCTTCTTTATAACTACATCGATATGTTGGGACCAGGTTAGATCCTCAGAGATCTTGACACTCAGGAACTTGATGCTTCTCACTCTCTCCACTTCTGATCCCTCTGTGAGGATTGGTATGTGTTCCTTCATCTTACCCTTCCTGAAGTCCACAATCAGCTCCTTTGTCTTACTGATGTTGAGTGCCAGGTTGTTGCTGCGGCACCACTCCACTAGTTGGTATATCTCACTCCTGTATGCCCTCTCGTCACCACCTGAGATTCTACCAACAATGGTTGTATTGTCAGCAAATTTGTAGATGGTGTTTGAGCTATGCCTAACCACATAGTCATGTGTATAGAGAGTAGAGCAGTGGGCTAAGCACACACCCCTGAAGTGCACCAGTGTTGATTGGCTGCGAGGAGGATATTTTATCACCAATCCACACAGACTGTGGTCTTCTGGTTAGGAAGTCGAGGATCTTATTGCAGAGGGAGGTACAGAAGCCCAGGTTCTGCAACATCTCAATCGGGATTGTGGGAATGATGGTATTAAATGCTGAGCTATAGTCGATGAACAGCATCCTGACATAGGTGTTTTGTGTTGTCCAGGTGGTCTAAAGCTGTGTGGAGAGCCATTGAGATTGCATCCACCATGGACCTATTGTGGCGATAGGCAAATTGCAATGGGTTCAGGTCCTTGCTGAGGCACGAATTCGGTCTAGTCAAAGCCAACCTCTCAAAGCTTTCACTGTCAATGTGAGTGCTACCGAGCGATAATCATTAAGGCAGCCCACATTATTCTTCTTAGGCACTGGTATAATTGTTGCCTTTTTGAAGCAAGTGGGAACTTCTGCCCGTAGAAGTGAGAGGTTCAAAATGAATACTCCCGCTAGCTGGTTGGCACGGGTTTTCAGAGCCTTACCAGGTACTCCATTGGGACCTATTGTCTTGTGAGGGCGCTCCTTCGTTAAAGACAGTCTAATATTGGCCTCTGAGACTGAGATCGCAGGGTCCTGAGGTGCAGCAGGGATCTTTACAGCTGTAGTTGTGTTCTCCCTTTCAAAGCGGGCAAAGAAGGCATTGAGTTCATCTGGTAGTGAAGCATTCCTGCCATTCATACCATTGGATTTCGCTTTGTAAGAAGTAATGTCTTGCAGATCCTGCCAGAGTTGCCGTGCATCTGATATCACCTTCAACCTCATTCGAAATCATCTCTTCTCCCTTGAAATAGCCCTCCACAAATCATACCTGGTTTTCTGGTACAGGCCTGGGTCGTCAGACTTCAATACCACAGATCTAGCCTTCAGCAGATGACATACCTCCTGGTTCATCCACAGCTTTTGGTTTGGGAATGTATAGTGAGTCTTTGTGGGCACACACTCATCCACACAGATTTTAGTGAAGTCAGTAACTAAGACGAATCCCTGAATACAGTCCAGTCCACCGATTCAAAGCAGTCCTGTAGGCGCTCCTGTGCTTCCCTTGTCCAAACCTTTTTGCTTGTCTCTACTGGTGCTGTGGTCTTCAGTCACTGTCTATACTCAGGGAGTAGAAGTACAGCTAGGTGATCAGACTTCCCAAAGTGAGGGCGTGGAATGATACGGTAGGCATTCTTGATCGTGGAGTAGCAGTGGTCCAGTGTGTTGTTCCTTCCAGTATTGCAAGTGATCTGTTGATGGTAGTTGTTGGAGTGAGTTTTTGGGTAGGTGATTCATTTACACTTAAATGATTCTGGCTACCAGTCTTCTATTTGACAAAGCACTGTGGATTGAGTTCACAACAACGCATTTCCTAAAAGTTGTGAATATCGGGATACTAGCCAGACGCTGCGGATGGAAGTGTGAAGTTTACAGGTAGTTTTGAAGACAATATTATCTATACTTTATAATATTAATTGTCCTCTATGTTAGGACGTAAAATACCAAATAAATGTATTATGGATTTGACTTGCACTCCTAAAGGCTGTGAGTACCAACCCAGACATGTTGGCGTCAGAAGGAAAGGATGAAGTCAGAAGGTGTGATATTTTGTATGTAGCCTCAAAAGGAAGCATTGTGTATGTATTGTCCATAACTTTTTAAATAGCGATTGCGTTTGTGTTTAGCATATAAATATCGAGCCCACATCGGGCTAGCAGACCTTTCTACCGAAAGTGTCTCTGTCCGTATGATGCCTGCTGTACCTTGTTGTGTCGAATAAAGAAGCTGCTTTGTATCTACCAGTAACTCTATCTCTGCGGTGATTTCATCCATGGCACAACAGCAGTTGCTTAGTGATGTTTTTCAGACTGGCTTTGTTAAAATCTCCCAGAACGATGGTGAAGGCGTTAGGGTGTGCTGTTTCGTGCATGCTGATCCCATTACTCAGATCATCTAAAGCCTGCTTGGCATTGGCCTGAGATGGATTGTAAACTGCTACCAGAATGACCCAGAGAACCCCCGTGGTAGGTAAAAAGGATGACACTTTACTGTTTCCTGGTCTGGTGAGCAGAATTGGGACAGCACTGATATATTTATGCACCAAGAAGAGTTGATCATGAGGCATACACCTCCACCTCTGCTTATGAGAGACTCTATAGATCTATCCTGATGGTGTATAGTAAACTCCTCGATCTGAATCGCTGTATCCAGTATGGAAGGGGTTAACCAGGATTCCATGAAAAAAAGGACGCACGCGGTCCTAATATCCTTCTGATTTAGCACCTTGACTCTGAGATCATCGACTTTATTCACCAGAGACTGCACGTTCACAAGCAAGACAGTCGGTATAGGGAGTTTAAAATCCCGTTTCTTTAAACGCACTTGTAATCCTGATCTACACCCGCGCTTCCTCCAAGGTATCCTCCGTGGGCACTTCCGACCACAAACAGTGTTGTTTCCATTGGTTTTAAGCAGCGATAGTTTGCTTAAACTCATTAAGACATCTTTGTTGACTGTACTGACCTTGGAAGCAGTTGTGCTTCTTAGCTGTAACAGGCTGAAACGGGAATATTTAATCATATCCTTTGAGAGTACTGCTGCTATTCGAGTCGCACCTAGGCACCCCGATGAACAACCAACCACAGCTGACGAGCCTCATCTGCCTGAAGTGATTGGTTCTCAGGTGTTACTCACCCTCCTTTGCCCCTTCTCCTGTCAGTAGAAATGTTTCCGCCAGGCTTAGTAGCTAAGCCACACATGAAGGCCAGGAGCTGGACTTAGTTGTCAGAGACTATTTGAGATGTACTCCAGTGGGAGCATTTAATAGGCAGTAGGAGCTTCTCCGCACTACCTCTCTCAGCTATAACAACCTTAAGGAACCAATAGAGAATAATGTTTTATTATTCATGCTGGTTGCTGCAGTATTTTGGCTTCACAATCATGATAATTGAAAATTGAGCATCAAAACACAAGTCTGAAAAGCAGAAGCAATGGCATACACCCAGGACATGCCTTCTTCTCATTGCTACCATCAAGTAGGAGGTACAGGAGCCTGAAAACACACACTAAACATTTCAGAAACAGCTTCTTCCCTCTGTCATCAGATTTTTGAATGAACAATAAACCCGTGAACACTTCTTCAGTAATTTTTCCTCTTTTTGCATCACATATTTAACTTCTCATATACATATACTTATTGTAATTTATGTTTTTTTATTATAATACATTTCCATGTTCTGCTGCTGCAAAACAACAAATTTCATGGCATAAGCCAGTGATATTAAACTTAATTTTGATTCTCATTCTACAATTGGTATTTTGGTCAGGATTCCCTTGCAATAATTCATCCAAAGAACAACAGCAGATATACCCTAGTGACTGAGGATCAATACAAATTTAAAACAACAACCAATAATTAAATCCAGCAAATAAAAAAATAAATCACTACAGTTATTATAATGTTGTGATCAATAATGTTTATGTACAGTACATTCCGTATGTTAATCTTCCTTCATTATCTGCAGTTTCTACTCGACAAGGAAATGAGAGAGGTTTCTATCACATTTCCACCATAGTTCTGGTGGAGGTTCAGCAAAGAAAAATGAGAATTTTGACTTTGATAAGGTGTAAAACACAAGCTGTTGTACCACTCTACAGTGGGTATCTTTTTCTAGTTTCCATTCTCCCTTGAGTTTATATTAAACCAGGAATCTCATTAATTTCCATGGCAATTTGATGCATCACCATGTTCTCTGCCAAATCCATTGAGGTTAATTGTCAGCATTCTACCCTACTTGTGTTAGCAACCATCACATTTTTTTTGCACTTAAACTATTATCAAGGCACTGTCACTTACTCTCAGAATCATCTCTGTTAGGTACCTCCTATATCTATTAAAGTGGCCACTGAATGGTCTGCTACTGTAGCCCACTTACTTCAAGACTTTATGTGTTGTGCATTCAGAGATGCTCTTCCGCACATCACTGTTGTAATGCGTGGTTAATTGAGTTACTGTTGCCTTCTTGTCAGTCTGGCCAATTTTCTCTGATCTCTCTCATTAACAAGATATTCTTGGCCACAGAACTACTGATCACTGGAATGTGTTTTTGTTTTGTTTTTTTTACAACATTTTCTGTAAACTCTGGAGACTGTTGTGCATGAAAATCCTGGACGATCAGCAGTTTCTGAGATACTCAAACCACCCTGTCTGACACCAACAATCATGGCCAAAGTCACTTAGATCACATTTCTTCCCCATTCTGATGTTTGGTCTGAACCTACAGTGAAGGAATACAGTAATTTACTTCTTTTAATTTACAAACATAGCTTCTTCCTGAAAGGGTCTAGCTGTCAATAATTATTATATCCAGTATTGGGTCCCTTGTCCTAAATAGGGAGGAGATAATGGCAAGTGTTTCTGGGAATAATGCGGAAGGTGCAGGATCAGTTCACCCAAAGAGGAAGAAAGATCCTAAGGGGAGTAAGGGGAGGCCGTGGCTGACAAGGGAAGTAATGGACAGTATAAAAATAAAAGAGAAGTTGTATAACATAGCAAAGACAAGTGGGAAGCCAGAGGATTGGGAAACTTTTAAAGAGCAACAGAAGGTAACTAAAAAGGCAATACGCGGAGAAAAAATGAGGTACGAAGGTAAACTAGCCAAGAATATAAAGGAGGATAGTAAAAGCTTCTTTAGGTATGTGAAAAGGAAAAAATAGTTAAGACCAAAATTGGGCCCTTGAAGACAGAAACAGGTGAATTTATTATGGGAAACAAGGAAATGGCAGACGAGTTGAACAGGTACTTTGGATCTGTTTTCACTAGGGAAGACACAAATAATCTCCCAGATATAATAGTGGCCAAAGGACCTAGGGTAATGGATGAACTGAAGGAAATTTATATTAGGCAGGAAATGGTGTTGGATAGACTGTTGGATCTGAAGGCTGATAAGTCCCCGGGACCTGATGGTCTGCATCCCAGGGTACTTAAGGAGGTGGCCTTAGAAATCGTGGACGCATTGGTAATCATTTTCCAATTTCTATAGATTCAGGATCAGTTCCTGTGGATTGGAGGGTAGCTAATGTTGTCCCTCTCTTCAAGAAGGGAGGAAGAGAGAAAACAGGGAATTATAGACCGGTTAGCCTGACATCGGTGGTGGGAAAGATGCTGGAGTCAATTATAAAAGACGAAATTATGACACACCTGGATAGCAGTGACAGGATTGGTCCGAGTCAGCATGGATTTACGAAGGCGAAATGGTGCTTGACTAATCTTCTGGAATTTTTTCAGGATGTAACTATGAAAATGGACAAGGGAGAGCCAGTGGATGTGGTGTACCTGGACTTTCAGAAATTCTTTGATAAAGTCCCACATAGGAGATTAGTGGGCAAAATTAGGGCACATGGTATTCGGGGCAGAGTACTGACATGGATTGAAAATTGGCTGGCTGACAGAAAACAAAGAGTGGCGATTAACGGGTCCCTTTCGGAATGGCAGGCGGTGACCAGTGGGGTACCGCAGGGTTCAGTGCTGGGACCACAGCTGTTTACAATATATATTAATGATTTAGATGAGGGAATTAAAAGTAACATTAGCAAATTTGCCGATGACACAAAGCTGGGTGGCAGTGTGAAATGTGAGGAGGATGTTATGAGAATGCAGGGTGACTTGGACAGGCTGGGTGATTGGGCAGATGCATGGCAGATGCAGTTTAATGTGGATAAATGTGAGGTTATCCACTTTGGTGGTATGAACAGGAAGGCAGATTATTATCCAAATGGAGTCAAGTTAGGAAAAGGGGAATCACAATGAGATCTAGGTGTTCTTGTACATCAATCACTGAAAGCAAGCATGCAAGTACAGCAGGCAGTGAAGAAAGTTAATGGCATGCTGGCCTTCATAGCAAGGGGAATTGAGTATAAGAGCAAAGAGGTCCTTCTGCAGCTGTACAAGGCCCTGGTGAGACCACACCTGGAGTATTATGTGCAGTTTTGGTCTCCAAATTTGAGGAAGGACATTCTTGCTATTGAGGGAGTGCAGCGTAGGTTCACAAGGTTAATTCCCAGGATGGTGGGACTGTCATATGTCAAAAGATTGGAGTGACTGGGCTTGTATATTCTGGAATTTAGAAGGCTGAGAGAGGATCTTATTGAAACATATAAGATTATTAAGGGATTGGACATGCTGGAAGCAGGAAGCACATTCCCGCTGATGGGTGAGTCCAGAACCAGAGGCCACAGTTTAAGAATAAGGGATAGGCCATTTAGAACAGAATTGAGGAAAAACTTTTTCACCCAGAGAGTGGTGGATATATGGAATGCTCTGCCCCAGTAGGCTGTGGAGGCCAAGTCTCTGGATGCTTTCAAGAAAGAGACGGATAGAGCTCTTAAAGATAGCGGAATCAAAGGTTATGGGATAAGACAGGAACTGGATACTGATTGTGGATGATCAGCCATGATCACAGTGAATGGCGGTGCTGGCTCGAAGGGCCGAATGGCCCACTCTTGCACCTATTGTCTATTATCTATTGTCTATTGAGATATTTCCAGCTGACATAGCAGATTAAACACAATTTATTTTTAAGTGACAAACATTTACTTCTGAGGAATAAGTCTTGACAGAGATTTACAACTCACAAAGGATTTCCAAACACGTACAATTCTTACAAACTAGAAACACATACCAATGGATTGCAATCAATCAAGTCATTTGTCGCAGAAACAAAGGCTGAGGAATGGATTCTGCGTCTTCTCCCTATCACTCCTACCAACTCTGACTGCTTTCTAATACTTATACTGTTTTCCTACTGCTTGACATCATCTGTATGTGAAGCTTATCAAACACGTTTATCAGTGCACATGGATGTCACAATCCGCCATATATCTTATCGACATTCCAAGCAGTGACCTCCATGGTACTCCTAAGCTTGTTCAATCCCCTGAGATGCAGTTAAATTATGGAAGATTAAATCATTCAGCCCACCACATCCTTAAAAAAAGTCCAATTGAGCATGGACTATGAGAGCTGAGTTTAGATAGCAGGCAAGATCCAAGATGCTACAAATAATAAAATCATTAAAAAAATCAGAAACAGGTGATGAACACCACCTTCAATTACTTCCTGACCATATTGCTATCCATGAATAACCTTCACAAGCTTCTTGAAGACAACATTGGAAACTATTATCTAAAGTAGTAATATAGAGGATTTGTGTCTCAACACATACTTGATTTACCTGAGAGACAAACAGCTGGAGATACCCAACCACTCTGCAGGGAAGGAATACTTCCAGCTCACTGATCTGATCAAACGTATTCATCAAATTACTAAAACAAATTGGCTCAGGATTCAATGCTATGTCTTATGCAGTTTTCTTTTATTGACTGGGTATTTGCAATGACAATAACACAGTGATTATCAGTGCTCACTGCTATAAAGAAGGAAATCTGACAACAATTTCTGGAGCAGACACATGCGAAGTTAAACATGAGAATTAGATATTGCTTTATATGATATCTTGCTCATCCACAGTGCACACTACTGCTTTGCTCAAGAAATCAATGTATAACTGATGAACTCCCACAAACTTCAACTATTTACAACCCACTTTCTGTGCAAATAGCATAGAACGTAATGTCACGACTGACGTGTAAATGAGAGTTTTTCTGATGTGTGTTTTGGCACCTTTTCTTTCAGCAGTAGGGGAATTCAGTAGAAGAATTGAGATGTCATGTTAGAACTGTAAAAGATGTTGGTAAGACTGCACTTGGAGTACTATATGCAGTTCTGGTTGCCTAGATTTAGGAAAGATATCTTTAAGCTGGAATGGGTGCAAAATGATTCACAAGAATGCTACTGGGACTGGAGGACTTGAATTATTAGGATAGACTGGATGGACTGGGATATTTTTCCCTGGAGTGTAGGAGACCTAGGGATGACCTTACAAAAGTATGTAAAATCATGGCACACATACATAAGTCTTCCCAGATAGGAGAGTCTAAATCTAGAGAGCAAAGATTCTCTTTCAATATTTTTATTAGTTTCTACATAAACGAATACAGAGTACAAGGAAGTATATATAAAGGTCGAAAAAAGGGTAAAATACCTTCTCGTATAATAAAAATTAATAATAGCCAACATCTAAATTTAAACAACGAATTGAGGGCTTTGAAAGTTTTGAAAATAATTCAGAAAGGGTCCCCACAATGTTTGAAAGTCTTGACGAAATTCAGAAATTGAACGACGAATCTTCTCTAAATCTAAGCATGACATAACATCACATAAACATTGAGCATGAGTAGGAGGAGAAACATCTTTCCATTTAAACAAAAGCACCCTCCTAGCTATAAGAGAGCTAAAGGTCAAAATATGTAAATCTGATGTCTTCAACTTGATATATTGTCCTGCAACAATACCGAATAAGGCCGTCAGAGGATTAGGCTTAAAATAGAATTTGAAAAGTAAAGAAAAAGTTTGAAAAACTTCCTTCCAATATTTTTCAAGACATGGACAAGTCCAAAACATATGAATTAATGAAGCTTCTCCATTATCGCATCTGTCACAGTAGGGAGATATATCCAAATAAAAATGAGACAGCTTATCTTTAGTCATATGGACTCTATGTATCACCTTAAATTGTATGCAAGAACGGCGAGCTCATAGCCATGATGTATTAACCAGTTTAAAATTTTCATTTAAGTTTCCTCAGATATTGATGTCTGTAAGTCTTGTTCCCAGAGATTCTTAATTTTGTCTAAAGGACATTCCTCGTCTCCAGTAACAAACAATAAATATTAGATATTGAACCATTATAAAAAGGTGTCAAATTAAAAATTACATCTAGTAAGGGCAAAGATTTAAAGAGAACAAGACGGGCAACATTTTCACACAAGGGTGGTGGGCATATAGAACAAGCTGCCAGAGGAAGTTCAGAATTAGAATCAGATTTAATATCACCAGCGTGTGTTGTGAAATTTGTTAACTTTACAGCAGCAGTACAATGAAATGCATCATTAATAAATATAGAGCAAAAATACAGAATTACAATAGATTTCAATAGATACATTTAATGTCAGAGAATTGGTTGACTTTGTGTACTTGGATTTTCAGAAGGCCTTTGACAAGGTGCCGCACATGAGGCTGCTTAATAAGCTATGAGCCCATGGTATTACAGGAAAGATTCTAGCAAAATACAACAAACTGTGCAAATACAAAAAGAAAAAAATAATAATAACGATACATAATTAAATAATAAATATCAAGAACATGAGATGAGGAGTCCTTGAAGGTGAGTCCATAGACTGTGGGAATGGTTCAGTGATGGGTCAAGTGAAGTTATCCCCACTGTTTCAAGTGCCTGATGGTTGAGGGGTAATAACTCTTCCTGAGTCTGGTAGTATGGGTCCTGAGGCTTCTATACCTTCTTTCTGATGGGAGCAGTGAGAAGAGAGCATGGCCTGGGTGGGGGTTCTTGATGATGGATGCTGCTTTCCTACAACAACGCTCCATGTAGATGTGCTAGATATGCGGAGAGCTTTATCCATGATGGACTGGGTTGTATCCATTACTTTTTGTCGGTTTTCCTGTTCAAGGGCATTGGTGTTTCTATACTAGGCTATCATGCAACCAGTCAATATTGTCACGATGCATGCTTGTAATGTTAGAACCCAAGTACAGAGGAAAGACTGACTCCGGTGTAGAGACAACAACCAAAGTTTATTCATAAGGATTCCAACAGAACATCAGTAGCTCAGCCAAGCAACACCACGAGATGTAACATCTTCAAAACTAGAACACCATGATGAGTACTAATTGGCCATCCACTTAAATAATACAAGTAACACAGAATCCCTAAGCCTATGAATATTATCTTAACAAGTTTAAACAGAAAACAGCAAGAGACTGCATTACGGAGAACGAGTTGCTCAAGGAAAAATACAAGAACCTCTAAATGATTAATGACTCTCATTCAACAACAATTAAACAATTCAGGTAATCCGAAAACCTCAGTGCCCAACACTCTCCAGCTCCTTGTTCAAGCCCGAAGAGCTTATTACAATATACTCTCTGGTAAATATCCATAGAATGTTGGCAAAGTTTAAGATGACATGCCAAATTTTCACAAACTGCTAAGAAAGTTGCCATTTTTTCTTCATAATGGCACATGTTGCAGTGAAGTCAAGTACAATTACAATTCTTAGAAGGCACTTAGACTAGGACATGAAAAAGGGTTTAGAGTCATTAAGTATATTCAAGAAAGAGGCAGATATATTAGTTAATGCTGAAGGGATGAGGGGATATGCTGGATGGCAGGAAAAGGTTATTGAGTGGACATTCAGTCATGTTCATGTTGAATGGTAAAGCTGGCCCAAAAGGCCAAATGACTTAGTGATAGAGTGACCACGAAATAGAAACTTCAGCCAGCCCTGTCCACGTTCCTATCAAGTATCAATCTTTAACAATGTCATTCACTAGCACTTGGCTTAGATGCAGCCGACCTCCTTCTTTCCATCAAATGACTGCAGTGGGTCAGTGGTGAATATTTCATCACCATGGGCAATAGAGCCACAGGCAGAACATACCAACCTTCCCCTGACCAAGTTTTAGATACTTCTGTTCTTTTAAGGCCCAGGTCAAATTCACTCCTGGACTCACAGAGCTGCAAGTCCAAATCCTATTTCTTTTTCAATCAAAGTTTTTTCATTGCTACAGTGATTCAGCAAGAAATGCCCAAGAAAATTCTTCTTATTCTCATTGCTCACTCTATCATCAGAAGATATAAAAAAAAGTACATTATGATTTGAATAACATGGTATTAATGGAACATAATAGCATGTGTTCCACCTTGAGTTACATGATCAGCTGTCATCTGCATAAGATTATGCCACATGAATGTCTGTTTGCATTTCATTTGTTTATGTTCTCCGAGAAGTGGGTTTATTTTTTGACATGTGTATTTTACTGTTCAGTTGTCCTCTCAATCCTGTCAGAACTCAAACTTAGATTAGCCAGGTGAATAATAGAAAGGACGATAACATAATATACCAATAAATGGTAACCTGCGAGTGCGACAATATGATCATATTTGAAGTAAATAATGAAATAGACTGAGAGGTTGAATGATTTCACTTTGCACATTGTTAACATTTCTATGCATGTATAGTACATTCAGAGGTTGTGTATGTTCAGAGATGCAATGGCTAGGTTTGCAAGTCGCAGTATATGTCATAGCATTTATAAATGTCTTGTTCAAATATTTATCAGTGCTCATATAATTAGGCAAGGTCTAATGACATTTGCGATAGAATTTAGAGTTAATAATTTAATTAGATTTTAAAGTTGTGCTTTAGTTTGGACGCTAATGTAACACAGGAATAGATTAAATGGCTTAATTCTTTTTTGGATGTAAGTATCACTGACAAAACTAATATTTATTGTCTATATTTAAGTGATTTTTTTTTAAAGTGTATGCTGGAAATCCAAAATAAAATCAGAAAATTCTGGAAGTCCTCAGCAGAGAGGGCTGAACCTGTGGGAAGATAAGTAGCTGACATTTCAGATTGAAGACCTCCTCATCAGCACTGGGAAGGAGACAAAATATTCTTAAACAACATGGAGGGTGGGGCAGGGTGAATGTCTCTGCGGAAAGAGGAACGTTCATATGAATAAACTATCAACTTGGTTATGTGGTCATTGAGTGATTGAGAGAAATTAGTCAGATCATAAGCAAGGGCATCTAGGAGGTGCAAATTGCAGAATAGAAAGACTACATGACAGGTCAGGCTGGGCATATCCTCCACTCCCAGAGGAAATAAAACCCTTGAGCAGGTGATATGAGCTCATTCCTAAATGGTACAGTCTTTCCCTTGATGTTTCCACAGATCCACAGAGAAGTAAGTTCCAAGATTAAAACCCAACGTTGATAAAGAATTCTATATTTTCAAGTCATTCATGGGTATTCCATGGTGATTCCATGCACCTGTTGTCATTACCCTTGACTAGAGCTAGACGATACAGGATTTGGGATGTGTTTCGAGTGTAGCTGAAAGCAAATAACTCTAGTGCATTTTGTATATTACACCCACTTCAGTTACAGTGCACAAGAGGTTGTTGGGATTCCAATCATTTACATGACTACATTCTGGGTGGTGTTGAACTTCTTAAGCTATTTTGGAGCTCTACGCATCCAGGCAAGTGAGACATTCTCCATTACGCTCCTGATTTCCACCTAGTCAATGCTGGAAAGGACATAGTCTGTCAGGGGATGAGTCACTTTCTACAGGATATTCAGCCTTTCACATGCTCATGTAGGAGATGTATTAATGAGGTTTAGTTTAGTTTTAAGAAAATGATGACCTGTAGGATGTTAATCCGTAGGACAATAACAATGTTGTTTATCGTCGAGGGTAGGTGGTTATACAATCTCTTGATGGAGATGCTCATTTTTTGGCATTTGTATAGTACATGCAGTATGTTATGTGCCAAAAACAGTGAATGCAGACATGGATGAAAATTTAATCAAGAAAACTAAAATAAAACCTTATGGAATTTATGTAAATCCCAATTTTGAAAAATTAAATGCTTTCTGAGCTGTTATTTTGTTGACGTCAATAGTTGGTAATTTATTCTTTACAAGTTTATTTAGTTCAGTGTGAATTTCAGAATGAACATGGGTTACATGACTATTTATATTCAGTGCTCCATACCCCAAATGTAAGCAGTTCTTGGCTTCTTAGAATCACACTCACCAGCCTTTCATTTCAAATTTGAATTACAATAGAAACAATTAGTACTGGAAACAATAGATCCAATAAGTGTCTGCAGAGAGAGTAAAACACAGGTCTTGCCTGAGTATTTTCAAATGACTCATATTTATTTCAGACTTCCAGCATCTGCAGTATTTTATCTTTGTTGTTTTTTTCTGTCCTTTAGATTCCACAGAGATTATATAAACTTTGGGTGACAGGGCAAATAATATGATCAGCCATCTTTCAGTATCTCTTCTAACTTTAATTCCAATGAATGTGTCATCATACAGTAATAGAGGGCAGTCTTTGGAGGATTACTACGGCTCTAGTTACAAGTGTCAACAACAAGAAATATGGAAACTTTTGATCCACCATCTTTTCCATTGAGCCACAAAAATCTCCAATAATCGACTCTCTTGCAGAAATCAACATAAATGTTGCCATAGTTTCTAAGTATGTGCTGTCCAGGAAAACTGACCATTATCTCAAATAAGTTGTTTTGTCATCACTTATAACATTGCTTATTCGGTATTTAGGATCATCTATTACAGTTAGTGTCAATTGGCAGCTCCAGGTGATTGTTGAAAGTATATTTTGTAAAATTTCTGTAAAAGGCTTTTGCTTCTGAGAAAGATGCTTACATGCTATCACAATGAATCCTCCAAATAGTCAAACTGATTCTTTGTAACACACTTATTATAATGCTATATGTTCTACCCGGAGAAAATGGGAAGCTGGCGCACATTGAGAGGCATTTTCAAAATCTGAAGAGCAAGAAGCAGATTTGTCATAATAAACTCAAATGTTATTGACAGATGGTTATCCAGGGGTAATTTCTCTCTCACCAGAAATACAGAAAAAAGTAGCTAATTCAGAATAGTGAATTTAGTTCTTGTTTCTCTCATCTATTGCCTGTTCTACTCAGGTACCATTCCTTGTTGAAATAAAACTGAATCTCTGGTAGATCGAGAAGAGCATCAGATTAAAGGCACTGGCTAAAAATATGGCTTTCAGACTTTATTATTTTAGGGCTGTCATTGAATGCTAAGTATCTCACATTTAAGGACTATCTAGGTGAAAGATTGGGGCACTAAGGCGTGAAAGCTGTGATCCAGTGGGATGAGTATAGATGAGGAGCTGATGGTCATCATGGTGGTTAAAGGGCATCTATGTTTGTTGTCTTATTCTCTGACTCTATAGCCCTTCATTCAAAGGAGTGCAGAACTTCTCATGAAAAGAAATCAATAAAGCTGTTTAACACACTAGTTCTCATATTTGAGGGAATATGCAAAATAAGTTTGGAAAGGACATTGAAGAATGTTTTGCTCACTACATGATCCTGAAGAGGAAATTCAGATCAGTGCTAATGTCAGGAAAGCTGTGATCTGCAGAGATTCGAAGAGTGAAAGAACGTAGGCTGCTGTGAAAGTAAAAATGCCTGTTCAAGAACACCTGATGGTTTCTTTGCTTTTAGAGTAACTTCATTGTACTGATATATAGGTCCCTCA
Organism: Mobula hypostoma; assembly: GCF_963921235.1. Lineage (NCBI taxonomy): Eukaryota > Metazoa > Chordata > Chondrichthyes > Myliobatiformes > Myliobatidae > Mobula > Mobula hypostoma. The sequence continues at coordinate 103,031,299 of NC_086106.1, read as the reverse complement.
AGAAGGCTTATCACAGCGCTTCCCAACCTTTTTTAACCCAATGCTCCCCTAAAGCACTTTTGAGCACCTTCATACTTGCAAATGCCCCTCTTGGGCACAATATACTTTCTAGCATCCCCATTGTGTAAAAACATGTCTGCTATATGCTAACATGAGAAAATGATACTGCTTTATGTTTTTATTTGTCTTTAAACATAGCCTACACAGTACCTGTGCACTATACAGCAGCTTTCATATGAATTTGGCTCTTGAGCTTTATGGTGCTGTTTAGCAAACGTTGAAATATTTGGTGCAAGTTGTGACAGCAAAGGCCTTATGTCCCCATGTGTCACAATGTTTAAGCAGTTTCTGTTTTTTTGTGAGTATCTGGTTCACTGCATTGAAGCCTCTTTCATCAAGGAAGGAGGATGAAAACACAAGTTAGGCACTTCTCCATAAACCAGGAAACTTCATATGACAGTATAGCCACATAACACAAAAGTTGACATTTTTGAAAAGCATTTTTGTTTCTTCATCATTCTGAATTTCAATAATTTCTTCTTGCAAATTATTTTCCTGTTCTTCCACCTTGCAAATAAATGGGTTAATTACCCGGTGTGGAATGTCCAGATCATTCAAATCCTTGAATCGATTTTGAAAATCCTTCTTCAGTAACTGCTGTTGTAAGCAGTACTCTTGCAAATCACAGTCCGTGAAAGAGAATTCCATACTTCCCATGCAAGGAAACTGTGAGAACATTCTTCTCCCAATATTTTGCTCATATGTTCCCAATTTACCAATAAAAGTGCACACTGCACTTTTTGCCTGAATTAAATTGAGATTCTCACCCTACAGTTTCATATTTAGAATGTTCATTTTGACATACAGATTAGCTGGGTATGCCACATCTCCATGTAAAAGTTCAATCTTGTTTCCCAAATTCTTGTTGACTTTGAGCAAAAATTCAACCACTGTGTCAAAACGGTCAAAGAAATGTTTTACACAGCAGCCTTTTGACAGCCAACACACTTCAGTGTGAAGAAGCAAGCATTCAAACACTGCATCATTTTCTTGGCATAACTGGTGAAATATTCTGCTATTTAATGGACAAGCATTAATTTTGTAGATAGCAGATATTACAAGAATCATGCTTGGAAAAGGTTGCTGGCTGAAGTTTTTGATTGCGAGCTGTTGACGACGAATTACACAATGCATTGCAAACAGACTTGGGATTTCCTTTTTTCATAAATGCCACTAAACCAGCATGGCAACCTGTCATATATGGTGCTCCCTCTGTTGCATAAGAAATCATGTTTCTAATTGGAATACTTTTATGCTCAATATACATTTTGAGCTCATCATAGGTTGATTCTCCATTGATATTTGTTTTCAACTTTTTACAAAAGAAAATGTCCTCATAAACTTCACACATCAAAGTTGCTGGTGAACGCAGCAGGCCAGGCAGCACCTCTAGGAAAAGTCACAGTCGACTTTTCAGGCCGAGACCCTTCGTCAGGACTAATTGAAGGAAGAGAGCTCTTCCTTCAGTTAGTTCTGACGAAGGGTCTCGGCCTGAAATGTCGACTGGGACTCTTCCTAGAGATGCAGCCTGGCCTGCTGCATTCACCAGCAACTTTGATGTGTGTTGCTTGAACTTCCAGCATCTGCAGAATTCCTCGTGTTTATGTCCTCATAAACTTTTCCACTTTATATAAACCGTACCTATGTGTAAGGCTCAGCGCTATTGGCTCGTGTTTATGGAGGGGAAACCCCGTCCGCCCGCCAAACCGTGTCTCACGTTTGCGTAGTTGCTGTGTAATGCGCCCTGGTACAAACTCACACATCAAATATCAGACAGCACACAATGTACAATTTACAGATTACACTTTATAGATCTTACTGGAACTATGTAATTAATAGAGATACAATATAAGAGGAAAGTAAAAGGCGCCAAACTTATCAGAGTTCAACCACTTCGTGCACAACCATTGGAGCTCAATTAACAGAGTCTTCTTTCCACCATGTGATCTCCTCCAACCTCTTCAACCCGCTGCCTGGGACCAACCACGGTGGTCGACTGGAGCGCATCCAGCACGTCCTTCCTCTTCAGTTCTCCTCCCGAAAAGCCCGCCAAACCACACTGTCCCCCAGCCACATTAGACAGAATATCACCCACAAAAAGAATAACATGGACACTCATTGGTTTGTTCTCTCCCTTATCAATAATATAACCCAAACATGCAGGGAAAGAGAGAACTCCTTACAGAGCAGCTATTATTACAGAAAAGCCATTTTAGACACCTCAGCAGCCAGTGTAACCAAGACCCAGTTACACTCTCCCCCCACCAAATAAAGTCATGTCCTCATGACATTAAAGGAGTTCACCAATCTTCCTTACAAAACACAAAACCCAACCCAGGTGCATAAAGCAGTGACATAACTTCCCAGGGCAGTAGAGATCACACCTTTTTCTGCCAGCACTACATAGGTCAACCTCTCCGGAGGGTTCCTACTTCTCTGAGATCTCTGTACCTCCTCTGACAACCCTGCCAGCTCAGGCACCACTGGAGGCACCTTGGGTCTACCTGTCGATCCCTCACCTGCTCCCTCACTGGGACCCCCTGGCAACTCGGAGCCCTCTGTCTCGGGTTCTGGTTCCACCCTCTCTCTCCTTCCAAGGCTGGCTGTATCCCAGGCTGCCCCCCAACACTCTCCCTCCTCTCACCTAACTCAGTGGGGGAAGGGTCAGGAGCCTCTTCTTCTGGTACCGGGGAATTAACGAACGGAAGCAATTACCACACATCCGAATCATCACCTTCCAAATCAGTACCTTCTTCAGGGCCAAGCATGGTTCAGCCTTCCCTGAAGTGGGTTCCCCTGTCACCCTGTGGCTCCGTAGAATCCTCATACTAGGCACAGGGTCCACATCGGGCACTGGGTCCACCTGCACCTCCTGTCCCAGAGGGAACAGATGGTTCGATGATGAACCTTGACAAGCCCATTCCCATCCTCTAGTCTCACCCGGTAAACAGGTAGGTTCAACATCTGGCTCTCTACCACATAGGGGGTGGCTGCCCAGCGATCCGCCAACTTGTGCTTACCAGGTAGTCCTAAATTCTGTATGAGGACCCAGTCTCCTGGCATAAGTTGGGCGAACTTCACTTTCTGATCATACCTCCTCATATTCCCTTGATTCTGCTTGATGGCTGCCGTCTCAGCCAACTCGTACGCCCTTTACAACTCCTTCCTCATATCGGACACATACTTCAGATAGGGCTTCGAAGGTAATTCACCTGCTTCAGTCTCAAAACAAAGGTCAATGGGCAACCTCGCTTCCCGCCCGAACATCAGATAATAAGGCGAGTACCCCATAGCGTCATTGCGGGTATAATTGTAACAGTGAACCAAATGCCCGATGTTCTGACTCCACTTACTCTTCTGACTGACCTCCAGAGTCCCGAGCATGTCCAACAAGGTCCGGTTAAACCTCTCGGGCTGAGGATCAACTTGCGGGTGATAGGGTGTGGTCCTGGAATTCTCGACCCAGTAATTCATGGATAAGCCTGCTCTCAAAGTCCCGTCCCTGATCACTATGGATCCTCCGGGGGAGGCCATAATGAACAAAATACCTCTCCCATAACACCTTCGCCACTGTAGTCGTTTTCTGGCCCTTAGTGGGATACGCCTGAGCATACCTAGTGTAGTGATCCATGATGACCAAGACATTTGCGGTGTTGCTGGTGTCTGGCTCAATAGACAGGAAATCCATACACACCAGGTCCATGGGTCCCGCACTCTGCAAGTGGGATAACGGAGCCACCTGCGCAGGCAAGGTCTTCCTCCTGATGCAGCGACTGCATGTCTTACAGTATTCTTCCACCTCCCCTCTCATCCGGGGCCAGTAAAACCGGTCCTTGAGTAAACTGCAGGTCTTTTCCACCCCCAAATGCCTGAAATCATCATGCAGTGACTTGAGCACAGTCTTCCGCTACTTCTCAGGCAGGACCAGCTGGCAACGTCAGGGACAGTCTGGGGGCAAAATGAACCGGAATAAGATTTGGTTCTTCAGCTTCAACCGAGGCCAATCCTTCAGCAGTAAGGGCACTGAGGCATGTTTCGTCTTCTCCGCCTGAGCCATATCACCTTTTTATCAGATAGTGCCAGTGCCCAGGTAATCTCGCTGAGCCACCCCCACTTCCTCGGGGCTCAACTCCAGCAACTGCTTGGTCTTCAGAGCAGTCAAATTACAGTAAGCAGTGGGTAGCACGTCATCATCAACCCCCAATTGATCCACTGCCCGATCTGGCCCCATCGGGTCCCCGGCTGTAGCGTCGCTCACAAATTGACACATGGCCCTCACTCCCGGGGCAGGGACGCTCTCCCACTCCTCGTCCACACCCGATCCCTCATGCGCCCGATGAGATCTGCGTCGATGTTCCGGCTCCCCGGCCGGTACTTCAGGCTGAACTCATAGGCAGATAAGGCCGCCAACCACTGATGACCTGTAGCGTCCATTTTCGCCAAAGTTAGAATATAAGTGAGAGATTTGTTGTCCATCCTCACCTCAAACTTGGCCCCAAATAGATAGTCACTCAACTTGTCCACCACCACCCACTTCAGCGCCAGAAACTCCAACTTGTGAGTGGGATATTCTGTCTCAGAAGGCGACAAACTTCGGCGGACGAACGCCACCGGCCTCAACCCATTGCCCTGCTCCTGGTACAGGACAGCCCCCAGCCCCTCTCGTCTGGCATCAGTGTGTAGCACATATCGCTTCCAGGGGTTGGCAAAAGGCAACACCGGGGACTGTGTCAGCGCCCTTTTCAGCGATTGGAACGCCTCCTCGCATTGGGCATCCCACCTCGGTCCAAAGGGCTCCGACGGGTTCAGATATCCTCCTGCCTCTTGCCCTCGGTCCCCCTTCCTTTTCTTCCCCACAGGTGGATAGCCACATAGAAGCTGGTTCAAGGGGTGACTCATTTTAGCATATCCTTTCACGAATCGCCGATAATACCCACAGAGCCGCAAAAACGAGTGCAGGGTGCTCACAGTCTGGGGTCTCGGCTAGGTGGTCACTGCCGGATCAGTAGCCACTCCATCTCACGAGATTATGTGTCCGACATAGTTGATAGATGTCTTGCAGAACTGGCATTTGTCCAAGGAAAGTTTCAACCCTTCCTCATGCAGCCGGCTTAACATCTTCAGCAGCCACTCCTCATGTTCTTCCAAAGTAGATCCAAACACTATCAAGTCATCCAGATATGTCAACACCTCGAGCAAGTTCATATCCCCCACTGTCCTCTCCATGACCCTCTGGAAGGTGGCTGGGGCCCCTGATATGCCCTGGGGCATTCGTTCAAACTGAAAGAATCCTAGAGGACAGATGAAGACCGTCTTCTCTTTATCGGCCCCACTCATCGGAATCTGGTAATACCCACTATGCAAATCCAATACACTAAACCACTGGGCACCACTCAAACAGGCCAATGCGTCTTCAACCCTCGGGCCGGAAACTGGTCAGGGACAGTGTGCCGGTTCAGGGTCCTGTAGTCCACGCACATGCGTACCTTCCCATTTTTCTTCCTAGTCACCAATATGGGGGCCGCATAGGGACTCCGGGACTCCACGATAATCACCGCGTCCTTCAACTGGCGCAAGTGCTGCCGCACATCTTGCACGTTAGCCGGGGCCAGCCGCTGCGACCTTTCTCTAAATGGGGTGTCATTTGTCACCCGGATAGTGTGACGAGTGCTCTTGCAACAACCCACATCAAACTCGCCCTGAGGAAAGACATCCCCTAGCTTCAACATCTTCTCCACCAGCCTTCTCTTACACTCCGGCGGCACAGGGGAGTCCTCAAAATTAAAGGCCTCTTCGGTCAGCCGCCCCCTGTTCTCCAATAGTTTTCCTCCATTGGGCCTCACGGAGGCGCTAGACATCACGGTCACCGGGAACAAATGCGCAAGGGGCATCCAGCGCTTCAAGGTGATCGCCCTCTCTGTTGTGTTCCTTACAATCACCCCCATCCGGCATGCCTGTACCACCAAGGGCCTCTGCACTTCAGGTCTCACCAGCACCCCAGCCGGGAACCGGGACTCCCCCTCAAGGTCTTCCGAGTCATCTACGAAAATGGCCTCGCCCGCTGGTACTCCGGGGAATCTGGGGGTCCCCGTCACTAGTGCCACCTCCCCTGGCCATATCACTTTAGGCCTCGCCTGAGTACACCACACCGTCCCTCGTTTGAACTCAGGATCCAGCCCCCTGTGGCCACCCGCTTCCTCAAACGCCACTTGAAACACTGGGTGTACCGAGAGGGTCTCCAGGAAGTTCTCCCCCGCCTTCTCCTTACAGGCTCCCAGAAGCCATCGCACAAGAGGGGCGCTAGTCCCCACCAGAAGGGCAGTGCCACCCGTTTCCACCGGATCCGGACAAACCAACACCAACGTCTCAAGGGCTTCAGACACTCCCACATCGCCTTCTGAGAATTCCAATCTCTCTGACAAGTACCCATCGTACAGGTAATCACCATCACTTATACCCCAAATCTCCAGGGCATTAAACGGGGTTACAGGCAAATGCTTTGGATATTTCTTGTGGAACGACCGGTACAATAAGGTAACCTGCGATCCTGTGTCAAGGATGACACTTGCAAAGATTCCCTCTATCCGTAGGGACACACTGGAGTGGGGTCCCACTAATCCATCCGGAATAAAGGCTTGGGCTTTTGGGGTCCCATGGTAGATTTAGGGGAACGTATTCCTCCAGAGACTCCAGTCCGTTCCCTCACTGAGTCTCTCCTAATTTTCCAAACACTTCTCCCTTCTTAGTCGCACAGGGGCTTGCCCTCTGCAGGGCATCTTGCCTCTCACAATCCCTTCGGAACTGTCCCTCTTCCCCACAGCTATAGCACACCTCCTGCTGCTCACATTCCCAACAGAAATGCCCCTCTTTCCCACAGCTATAGCACACGCTACCCACAGCCCCTCTCCTCCTAGGACGCCTGCCACTCCCAGCCCTCTGAGCCCCCTGAAGGGGGTGCTGTCCTTGTCAACCCACTCATGCGAGGGGTCCCTACCCACCTGGGACTCCTTGGGTCGCTCGGTTCTCAACCCTGCCACCACCTCCCATACCGCTGCGCCTCGTCCCCGGTGGCCGGAGTCCTCTCTCCGGCCCAACGCACTCTCATCCTCCTGCACCTCTCTTATCAGCTGAACGAACAATGGAACGAACGCTTTTATAGGACTACCAGAGACTCCAAGCAACCTCGTCCTCCCCCAGGGAATCCCTAGATACCTGATTCATCCTCCACTTCGCCACCTCATCCGCATTCACTACCCCTCGGCGCAGCATTATCTCCAGCTGAGAAATATATTCTGAGAGCTTTTCCCCTCTTCCCTGCCGCATGTTTTGAAACTCCCCTAAGAGCTCCCAGGAACCTCCTGTCAATCCAACCACACCCTCCAAAGCTTCCAGATACTCTGCCAGGGAAGTCAAGGGCTGTTCAGCTTTCAGCCCCCAGTCGACACCAGCCACAACTCCCTGCAAACTTTCCACCAATTGCTGTCTCTTTTCCTCATCTGAGCCTGGTCACTCCCCTAACAACTGGGATGTGTCTTCGATCCATGTCTCATAATCGTCCTCCCCTTCCGGGGTGGGCGTGGCTCCTGAGAAAATTCTCAGCTTCGGGTGGGGCCCCTCGGCCCTTCTCGCCAAGGAGGTAATGGCACTGCCAACTCGGAGGTCTCACCTCTAGCTGGGGGACGGGGCCTGATCAATCCTTCCCACTCTGAGCCCTCTTGCCCCTCCTCCCTCATTACCCCGAGAACTTGTTCCCTCACAATTTCCTTCAACCCTCCACCACTGGCTACTGGTGCCTCATCAAACCCTTCCTCCGGTGTCCCCCCATATTTGTCCTCTGGGAGGGTGTGAAGGCCCCATGGCCCTGCCTCTCCCGGGACGCTGACCGTCGCAGGCAGTTCCAAAGTCATGAGGTCAGCACTTGTTCGAACCAACACCAAGCTGGATTCCACTTCTTTACCGCACCTTCTAGCTATCAGTTCTACCTTGCCAATGGCTTTAATCAGACTCAACCCTCGCACTAGCACTTCTTCTGAAGTGCGAAAATCCACCACACTTTACACGCATGCATGATTAACCGGTACTTCCTCGGACTCACACCAGCTTGCAATCTTATCCAGGTCCATCTCCGCACTAACTTAACGTGGTGATTTACACAGCTTCCACAGAATCCAACCTGGACGATGGCTCCAACAAATGTAACGCTCAGGGCTATCAGCTCGTGTTTATGGAGGGGAAACCCCGTCCACCCACCAAACCGTGTCTCACATTTGCGTAGTTGCTGTGTAATGCACCCTGGTATAATCTCACACATCAAATATCAGACAGCACACAATGTACGATTTACAGATTACACTTTATAGATCTTACTGAAACTATGTAATTAATAGAGATAGAATATAAAAGGAAAGTAAAAGGCGTCAAACTTATCAGTGTTCAATCACTTCTTGCACAACCATTGGAGCTCAATTAACGGAGTCGTCTTTCCACCATTTGATCTCCTTCGACCTCTTCGACCTGCCGCTTGGGTCCAACCACGGTGGTCAACCAGAGCGCATCCAGCATGTCCTTCCTCTTCGGTTCTCCTCTGGAAAAGACCCCCAAACCATATGGTTCTCACCCATATGAGACAGAATATCACCCACAAAAAGAATAACATGGACACTCATTGGTCCACTCTCCCCCTCCCCTTATCAATAATATAACCCAAACAAGCAGGGAAAGAGAGAACTCCTTACAGAGCAGTTATTATTACAGAAAAGCAATTTTAGACACCTCAGCAACCAGTGTAACTAAGACCCAGTTACACATAGTTGACACATCCAGTTGTATCCTAAATTCTGTTTTTTTGTAGTTCTGTGCATAGTTAATACTCAATGTCTTCACTCATTTCATCAATATGATGAGCTATAGAGTTTTTGCACAAATTGATTTTAAAATATTGGTAACCATTTTGAGAACAGTGGTGAGCACTTCTGATACAGCAGGTATTATTAATCTTTCACAAATTGTATGAGATTTTCCATTCTTTGTTATCATTTTAGAAATGTTATAAGAGCAATGAGACTATGATCAAGGTCATTTTTAGCAAATTACTTGAGTGTGCAATGCTTTTCAAATGCTTCTTTCATCTTCTGGAACTAGCAAACCAACTCGTAGTGCAATTATAGATTGGTTGGTATGGTGCTATGGGCATCACTGAGTCGTGGCTGAAAGAAGGTCATAGGTGGGAGATTAACATAATAAGATATGCTTTGTATTGAAAGGACAGGCAGGATGGCATAGGTGGTGGTGTGGTTTTGTTGGTAAGAGATGGAATTACAACTTTAGAAAGAGGTGACACAGGGTCAGAGAATGTAGGTTATTCGGGGCTGGAGTTGAGAAACTGCAATGGTGAAAAAAACATTATGGCAATCATATTTAGGCCTCCAGATAGTAGCCAAGATGTGGAGTTGAGATTGCAAAGGAAGCTGGAAAAGGAATGTAATAAGGGTAGTTTCACAATTTAAAGGGGGACTTCAATATGCAAAGGGATGGGAAGATTAGGTTGGTGTCAGATTGCAAGAGAGAGAATTTGTTGAATGACAACGAGATGGTTTTTTTAAGAACAGCTTGTTCTTGACCAAACTCAGGGAAGGGCTATCTTAGATTGGATGTTGTGTAATAACTCAGATCTTATTAGGGAGCTTAATGTAAAGGGACCCTTATGAGGCAGTGATCATAACGTAATTGAATTAATACTGCAATTTGAGAAGAAGAAGCACAAGTCTTATGTATCAGTATCACAATGGAATAAAGGGAATTACTGAGGCGTGATAGAGGAGCTTCCCTAGGTGGATTGGAGGAAGATACCGGCAGGAATGGTAGCAGAGCAGAGATGGCTGAAGTTTCTGGGGATAGTTCACAAGGCGCAGGATAGATATGTCCCAATGAAAAACAAGTTCTCAAGTGGCAGGAGTAGGCAACCATGGCTGACAAGGAAAGTTAAGGTCTGAGTAAAAGCCAAGGAAAGGACAAATAATGCGGCTAAAGTAAGTTGGAAGTTGGATGATTGGGATTCTTTTAAAATACAACAAAAGACAACTGAAAAAGCTATGAGATGGGAAAAGATGAAATATGAGGGCAAACCAGCCAATCATATAAAACAGGACACTAAAAGTCTTTTTTAGTTATACAATGAGTAAAAGGGAAGTGAGAGTTGATATTGGACCACTGGAAAATGATGTTGGGGAGGTATTAATGGGGGAAAAGAAATGGCAGATGAACTTAATGGGTACTTTGCATCAGTCTTGACTGTGGAAGATGCTAGCAGTGTGCCAGAGGTCCTTGAGTGGCAGGGAACAGGAGTGAGTACCACTGCCATTACAAAGGAAAAATTGTTAACAAACAGAAAGGACTTAAGGTGGATAAGTCACCTGGACCAGATGGACTACATCCCAGAGTTCTGAGAGAGGTTGCTGAAGTGATAACGGATGCATTGGTCATGATCTTTGAAGAATCACTTGATTCTAGCATGGTCCCGGAGGACTGGAAGATTGCAAATGTCACTCCACTCTTTAAGAAATGAAATTATAGGCCAGTTAGCCTAACCTCGGTGGTTGGGAAAGTATTGAAATCCATTATTAAGGATGAGGTTTCAGTGTACTTGGAGACTAATGATAAAATAAGTCAAAGTCACCATGGTTTCTGTGAAGGGAAATCTTGCCTGACAATTCTGTTAGAGTTCTTCGAGGAAGTAACAAGCAGGATGGACAAAGGAGAGGCAGTGGATGTCATTTATTTGGATTCTCAGAAGGCAGTTGATATGGTGCCACACATGAGGCCGCTTAACAGGATAAAATCGTATGGCTTCATAGCAGAGATACCAGCATGGATAGAGGTATGGCTGGCAGGCAGGAGGCAGTGAGTGTGAATAAAGGGGGCCTTTTCTTGATGGCTGCCAGTGACTAGTGGTGTCCCTCTGGGGTCAGTATTGGGACCTGTACTTTTCACACTGTTTACCAATGATTTGGATAATGAAATTGATGACTTTGTGGCAAAGTTTGTGGATGATACAAAAATAGGCGGAGGGGTAGGTAGCATTGAGGAAGCAATGCAATTGCAGCAGGACTTTGAAATTGGATGAGTGGGAAAAATGTGACAGATGGAATACAGTGTTGGGAAATGTACGATAACGCATTTTGGTAAAAGGAACTATAGTGCAGAGTATTATATAAATGGGGAGAAAGTTCAAACATGAGAGGTGCAGAGGGGCTTAGGAGTCCTCACGCAAGTCTCCCAGAAGGTTAATTTACAGGTTGAGTCTGTGGTAAAGAAGGCAAATGCAACGTTGGCATTTATTTCAAGGGGAACAGAATATAAAAGCAAGGAGACAACGCTGAGGCTCTGTAAGACATGAGTCAGACTGCATTTGAAGTACTGTCGACAGTTTTGGGCCCATATCTCAGAAAGGATGTGTTGTCATTGGAGAGAGTCCAGAGGAGGTTTACGAGGATGATTCTGGGAATTAAGGGTTTAACATATGAGGAGCATTGGTGGCTTTAGGCCTGTACTCACTGGGATTTAGAAGAATGTTGGGGGGAGGGGAGATCTCATTGAAACATACCAAATGTTGAAAGAACTTGATAGGGTGGATGTGGTGGGTGTATCCAGAACTAGAGGGCGCAGCCTCAAAATTGAGGGGAGACCTTTTAAAACAGAGGTAAGGAGGAATTTTTTAGCTAGAAAATCAAGAATCTGTGGAATGCTCTGCTACAGACTGAAGTGGAGCCCACATCTGTGGGTATATTTAAGGCAGAAGTTGATAGTTTCCTGATCGATCAGGACACCAAAAGATACGGCGAGAAGGCAGGTGTATGGGGTTGAGTGGGATCCGGGATCAGCCATGATGGAATAGTGGAGCAGACTTGATGGGCTGAATGGCCTAATTCTGCTCCTATGTCTTATGGTCTTCTGGTCTAACTGAGTAATACCATTTTCAGCATGTCTTTTATGGAAGTGCTCCTGCAATCTTGTTGGTTTCACAGCTTCGTTAGACAGTACACTATTACAAAGAAGACATATGCAGCTTCACTGATCTGATGGAAATTGAATAAAGCCATAGTCCAGGTATGTAACATTGTATTGGCACACTTTCTGCAGTTTTGGTTTCTTAGCAGGATTAAAATTCAGGGCTTAACTTCCTTCAGACTCATAGAGATCATGCAATGTGTATTTATCCAAAATTAATGGGGCTAAATTAAAATAAAATATTAACACAAACTGGGAATGTCTATTGGTTATTTTCAACAGCAGCGAGTTGACATGGTTGGTCAGGTTTTGTGCCTAAAGTTAGCATGCCCCTTGCCATGGCCCCCCCACCCCCAACACTCTTGAACACCCCCCCCCCCGATTACCTCTATTTCCCATAATGCCCCCTTCGGACACGTACCTGCTGCTGTTGGATATCACTGGCATAATAGGACACAGCACCTAGAAAATCAGAAATACGGAACCCACTGAGATGTCCTTATCAAGCAATTTAACTTTCAGGGAGGATGAAGACAGTGCTTTTAACTTTCCTGAGTGAAAGAAATATTGCATTTGTCAGTGCTGACCTGTTTGGAAGTGTATTCTGCCTTGTTTAGATGGTAGAAAACACAAGTTCATGGAGTGTTAGGAATACAGTTGCATCTTTGCTGGAATCCAAGGTTATGTGGAAGGTGAGAAAGTCAACACTGTTGTCTTGGCACTGCTGTGGTGGAAGAGACTGCTCAGGCTTTGGAAAAGATTTCTGTTGTGCACTCCTTAAAGGAGGACTGTGCAGCTGTGAAGAGGTGTGTTACGTACCCCGTAACTGGGTTGCCAAACCAGCAGAAATGGATCACTCAGTTGGAGTCTGGAGTACTAGAACTAAGAAAGTTTTATTAAAGAAACAAGCAACACAGTAATCGAAAGGATAATAAATGCAACAATTCAACAATGATAACCACACATGTGCACAGAATTAAGATAACAGCATCAATCAAGCTCTATCGTTGTCTAGGGGTAAATGACCAATTTCAAAATGACTCAAAGTTCAGTCCAGTTAGTAGTTCAGTTCGCAGTAATCGTTGCCATGGCGATGGACAAGGTGGGGGAAGAGAGACAGAGAGAACAGGAACAACTCATCATTCAGCACAGCTTCACTCACAGATCAGCGAGATTGCTCACGAGCAACTTTTGGGCAGGTCCTTGGTGATGTCACCTGAGGTCACCGACTGTGACCCCTCCTCCAGATGCGGTCGATCCTCTGCAGTGAACCCGGCACCCAGGCAAGGGCGGACACACACCGGGTTCCCGCTGATCGTACCTTTCCACCCTTGTCGTTGTCTGGTACTTCTCACCCACTCGTGAGAGGCGCACCGCTTCCAGGGTCTCGTTACCTCGGGTGGCGTGTGTCCTGTCTTAGCGAACCTGTCCCTTTTTATCCCCCTGCTGGGGTATCGCCTGTCCATCACTTCAAACAGTTCAGGGTTCAAAGGGGGGAGCCGCTCCAGACAGCTCTCTCTCCCACATCCCTTCATTACACATCTCCAGACGCTGCTCCATTGTTCCTTATCTCTCCTTCCCCTGAGGGCAGGTGGCAGACCAACTGCTGATGCCACTGATGCTAGCCCAGGCCAGCAAACATCTTAATTTTATATGTATTCTCGTAACAGGTGATTTAAAGTGTCTGAAGACCCTATGGATGACATTTTGTCCAGAATGTTCTGATGTTGGTTCAGATCACGGTAAGCAAGATGTGGCTAGAGAATTTAGAGTGTTGATTGAAACCATCATGTATGATGACTTCTTAACTGTTAAAGATCAGTGGAGAAGAAACATCAGTGTCTGTAGGAGAAACACTGAGAGTTCTGAGGTAAAGCAACATGTGTTTGAAGGATAGAAGTGTGAACCCTTAAGAAATGGTCCTGACGAAGGGTCTCAGCCTGAAACGTCGACTGTACCTCTTCCTATAGATGCTGCTTGGCCTGCTGCGTTCACCAGCAACTTTGATGTGTGTTGCAGAAATGGTTGCCAATGGGTTTGTGATGTTTTGTAATATTTTGAAAATATTGCATCATTGAAATTACTGAAGTAGATAATGGATATTAAACTGTGTCAAGCTTGGTTGATTACAATTGATGTTGATAAATGCATGTGAATTCGTGTTAAAGCTGAAGAAATTCTTTCATACAAGTTGTGAAATTTGTCATACGCTCCACCTATTGATGAGGTTTTTATCGTGTGTTTTAGTGCAAACTCTACATACTATTGAAGTGTCGGCGTATTTATGTCCTGGTGCTCTGGCTGAAAGGAGTACAAAAATAAGAGATAAATGTTCAGCTACTCTCACTGTTATTGCTTTGTACAGATGCTAATAAATAATTAATTGTATAATTTTTATATTGTTGTAAATTTTTAAAGTGGCTAGTTTATTAGGTATAGGAGATACAGGAGATATGTTTGTGGTCTTCTGATGATGTAGCCCATCCATTTCAAGATTCAATGTGTTATGCATTCAAAGATACTCTTCTGTACACCACTGTTGTAACGCGTAGTTACTTGGGTTATCGTTGCCTTCCTCTCAGCTTGAACCAGTCTGACCATTCTCCTCTGACCTCCCTCATTAACATGGCATTTTCACCCATAGAACTGAAATTCACTGGATTTTTCTTTTGTTTTTTGCACCATTCTCTGTATGTGACAATCCCCGCAGTTTCTGCGATACTCAACTTTGTGTTGCACCAACAATCATTCCGCTGTTGAAGACATTCAGATCACATTTTTTCCCATTCTGATGTTTGCTCTGAACAGCAACGGAACCACTTGTCCATGCCTGCACACTTTTATATGTTGAGTTGGGTGCATGGGAGGGGTAGCACCTCTAGATGGGGGGCTTGTCGCACTCCTTGGAGTGGCTCGTCATCTATTGGTCCCCACCAATGCCCAGCTCTCACCTGTGGCTCCTCGTAGCTGTTTGCATGCAACAGTGGCCACCCCCAGGGCAACGGCTTCGACAGGCTGGCTAAACCAGGTGACGGTAGCCAACGGGTCTGAAACCCTTGGTGAGATAGGAAATTTCTCATCCCAGCATGCGAAGACTGCTTCTGTGGATCAGGCGGAGGAAACCCCAGGGGTTCAACAGCTGAGAAGCCGTTGCAGCAGCGCATTGTGGAATGCGTAGGGCACAGCAGAGCACTTAAGAAGACGCCGCCATTCAACGCAGCCAAGGAAGTTGCCAGATGTAACGATTCTTTGTGCTACTGGATCCTGACTTCTGAGGCCGAGAGAGTGGGTCTCTGCGCAAGGCTTTTCCACTTCAATATCTTTCACACACTGGTTACATTTTGCAACATTCATCCCCCAACTTTCAATTCCGACCAGTCTTCTACAAGTCCTACGGCGATGGGGGAGTGGCGAAGCAACAGGTGGAGGTGACTACTGGGAGTTGTAGTCACAAACACGTAGGCGGCCTTCGGACAAGTGGTTGCTCTTCTCGGTACCCAGGACAGCAGAGGAGTCCAGCAGCACCAAAGGCAACTGAGCAGCCCTTTTCAGGACAGCACTGCTCAACCTTTGATAGGGAGGGGCCTAGAAAAGGTGGCCTAAACATTGCCAACCGTGGCTGGCAGTTCATCTGTCAATGCAGTTACACTCAAAGGAGAAGAAAGAAACTTCTGTTAGGATCATGGAATGTCCGCACACTCATGGACAGAGAGAACTCAGCAAGACCCCAAAGAAGATCAGCCCTTGTTGCCAAGGAAATTTCACGCTACAACATCAACATCGCAGCCCTAATTGAAACCAGGCTTGCGGAGGAAGGATCCCTGACTGAAACCACCAGTGGCTACACTTTCTTTTGGAAAGAAAAAGTGCAAGATGAAGAGAGGATTCATAGAATTGGATTTGCAGTCAAGTCCAGCTTCCTGAGGCAACTCTCCGACCTACCCGAGGAATCAACGAAAGGCTTATGTGGCTATGTCTGCCCCTCAGCCACGAACGTCACGCAACAGTCATCAGCGCTTATGCCCCCACCATGACCAGCAAATATGAGACCATTGAACAGTTCTACACTGACATTAGCTCTGTTCTCTGCTCAGTCCCTGCCAATGACAAACTAATCCTGCTTGGTGACTTCAATACCTGAGTAGACTGCGATCACAGTCGCTGGGAACGGGTTCTAGGCAAACATGGTATTGGCAATATGAACAGCAATGGCCTCTTGCTCCTTAGCCAATGTGCAGAATACGACCTCTTCATCACAAACACAGTGTTCAGGCTGGTGAACAAGTACAAGACAACCTGGATGCACCCAAGATCCAAACATTGGCACATGATCGACTGCGTTATAGTACGTTGCCAAGACATCCGGGATGTCCTCATCACCAGAGCCATGCGAAGAGCAGAGTGCTGGACTGACCACAGGCTTGTCCGCACCACATTGAAGCTACGTATTGCTCCCCACTATCCTAAGTGCCCTAAGTTCATCAGAACAGCTTTTAACAACGCCAGACTCCAAGAGCCATTGTATCTTCACAAGTTCCAGACCACCCTTGATGAGAAGCTGTCTGCCAATGGACCACTAACTGGTGGGCCAACCCAGAAGTGGAATCAGTTTTAGAGAGATGGTGACGGAGACAGCAAAATCAGTCCTTGGCCTCAAGGACCGGAACCACCAAGATTGGTTCGACAAGAATGACAGTGCCATCAAAGATCTCCTGGCCAGGAAGAACAAAGCATTCATGGAATGGCAAAACAACCCAAACCCCATTCCCAAAAATGAGCGGTTCAAGTCCCTTCAGGCCCATGCCCAACGGGAAATCCGCAAGATGCACGACCTGTGGTGGGATAGGAAAGCTGAAGAGGTGCCACGCTTCGCCAACATCAACAACTCGAAGTTGCTCAACTCCACCAAGATGATCTTCGGCCCCTCAAGATCTGGCTCATCTCCACTGTTGTCCGCTGATGGAACCACACTGCTAAAGGACAAAGAGAGCATCCAACACAGATGGAAAGAGCATTTCAGCCAGCTCCTGAACCGCCCTTCATCAGTCAACCAGTCTGCTCTGGACCAAATCCCCCAAAAGCCTATTCACGAGGAACTAGATGATCTTCCCTCAATAGATGAAGTCAAGAAGGCTATTAGGCAGATCGACAGTGGCAAGGCGCCCGGCAAGGATGGAATACCTGCTGAACTGTACAAGGCACTCAGCAAGGAATCACTTGAGGCTTTCCACAGCACCCTGACTAGCATTTGGGAAGAAGAAGAGATGCCCCCTGACCTCAGAGACGCAGCAATAATCGCCCTCCACAAAAAAAAAGGTTCAAAGACCGACTGTGGGAACTACAGAGTCATCTCACTACTTCCCATTGCCGGAAAAATCCTCGCTCGCATCATCCTCAACAGACTGATTCCAATGTGTCAAAAGAGAACCTTCCCGAGTCGCAATGCGGCTTTCGTCCCAAACGCTACGATGTCGACATGATCTTTGCAGTGAGACAGATACAGGAGAAGTTCCTGGAACAGAACATGACATTATACTCTGTCTTCATTGATCTGATGAAGGTGTTTGACACAGTCAACAGAAATGCACTGTGGATCATCCTTAGAAAGCTTGGCTGCCTGCAGAAATTCACTGCACTCATCCGCCTGCTCCATGATGGCATGACAGGAGAAGTGTTCTAAGATGTTTCCCATTCTGAGACTTTCAACATCTCAAATGGCATGAAGCTAGGGTGCATTCTAGCACCAGTGCTCTTCAACCTCTTCTTCACCCAGGTGCTGAAGCATGCTGTTAAGGATCTAGACCTGGGTATTTCCATAAGATATCGCCTAGATGGATGGATGTTTGACCTGAGATGCCTTGCTGCAAAGACCAAAATGTTGAGGAGGCTCATCACTGAAGCCCTGTTTGCTGATGACTGTGGCTTCATGGTCCACCAGGAGAACCACCTGCAGACGATTGTCGACAAGATCTCCGCAGTCTCAAAGCTGTTCGGCCTGACAATCAGCCTCAGTAAGACAGAAGTTCTCCTGCAACTTGCACCAAACAGTCACCTCCTCAGCCATGCATCACCATCAACGGCACTGTCCTGAAGAAAGTGGAGAGCTTCAAGTATCTAGGAAGCACCATCTCCAGTGACAGGTCCCTTGACAAAGAGATCATAGCAAGGATCCAGAAAGCCAGCCAGACACTTGGGAAACTCCGTGTCAAAGTTCTGGAGTACAAGGACATTCAGCTTTCAACCAAGCTCAAGGTGTACAAGGCTGTGGTCCTCACCTCTCTCCTGTACGGCTGCGAAACCTGGACCCTGTACCACAGGCACATCAAACAGCCTGAGCAGTTTCACATGCGCTCTCTGCGGTCGATCATGAGGATTCGATGGCAGGACCGAATCACCAACCAGGAAGTCCTTGACAGAGCCAACAGCACAAGCATTGAGGCAAGGATCCTCCAGGCCCATGTACACTGGACTGACCATGTAATCTGCATGGGTGAAACAAGAATCCCCAGGCAGCTGGTCTACGGTGAGCTTGAGCTTGGCAGTCGCAACCAGGGCCACCCCAAAAAAAAATTCAAAGACAATCTGAAATCGTACATCAAATGAGCAGACCCCCAGCCTCGACAACTTGAGGAGTCTGCAGCTGACAGGGCTGCATGGCACGCCTTGACCAGAAGAGCTGCGTCTGACTTTGAGGATGACCAAAGTCAGCGCCTTGCGGCAGCACGAGACCAATGCCACAAAGCTGTGTCTGCACCTGTTCCAACAACCGCCATTCTATGTCCAACCTGCAACCGCATGCGTGCTTCGGCCTTCAGCCTCCAAAGCCACATGCGTATCCATAGATGACTGCACAATGTTTGGTATTCCTCGGACCCTGAGAGACAACCTCCTGCTGATTAAATATTTGCATTAGCAAACAGGTGCACAGGTGTACCTAATAAAGTGACCAGAGCACATATATATTGGGCTATTGGTATGAGCTTATTCCTTTTTAAAAAGGGCAACTTCTACCATATACTCTGTATTACATGTGCATACACCTTGAAATCAATATGTGTACCATTCTCTGAGACCTCTAGTTCATTGTTGTCTCAGTTAGTTGGACTATGCTAGAAGTTCCATTCTGTTTACTTGCCTGACAAAGTAACAATATAACGAGGGACATGGAGATGCTGCAGATTACGTTCAAATCTTTGATTATTTAATTGTAAATGGATGGAAATGATGCTCAAAGAATAATCAACATTAAACCCTTCATTGCTTTATTCTGAATACACACCAAGGAAGAACAGACATTTCATCAAGTTTCTTAGAGGTAAATATATTAGAGACATTTAAGAAATAAACACGTAGATAATAGAAAAAAATGGAGGGCTATGTGGGAAAGAATCATTACATTGATGTTAGAGTAGGTTAAAAGGTTGGCACATTATTGTGGGCCAAAGGATTGTAGTGTGCTGTAGTGTTCTATGTTTCCTCTAAGTATTCCTCCATGGTCATTTCCATCTTCATTCGTATGAAGTGCTTACAATTAAAAACAACACCAGAGGGGGAGGAGACCTCGAAGTTTCCTGACAAAGGAGAAGAGCTTTGAGGAAGAGAACTGAATAAATTGTTCTCTATTTGGAAAAATCTGTATTTTCTATAAGGGAGAAAATATTAATTTATTTTCTGCGATAACCAAATCTCAGAGAGAGAGAATCATAAAATGGTTCTTAAACAACTTTTTCAAAATGGTAAATACATGCTATTTCAAATATAGATCTTTGGGACTTCCGCTCTTTAATATCTGTGACTTGGTATGATGTATCCTTGTTATGGTGATTCAACAGTGTTCATTTAAGCAGCAGAAAACCATAGCAACACTTAGAAACTACATCCCAGATCCTATAATGCCAGAAGTAACACTGGGGACAACAATTAGTGTTAAGGCAATCAAATAATTGAATTTCATAAAGATCTGTTAGATTTATGAAGTATATTCAAATGAAGTATCATTTTATCTCCATGCAAGGCCCAAAGTTGAATTTTGAAACAAAACGTCCTCAATGATTGAACCACCCTTAGGGACTACCTAAGGAAAAGAGAAGAAGCTAGTTGCCACTTGGCTCTAAACTCTATAGAGAAAACACAAGCAATGCTGTTGTATAATCATGGAATTATTCATGTAACCATGCCAACCTAACAGATTTGTTATATCAAAAAAAAATCAAATGCCTATTAGAAGCCCACGCAATAAGTAATGTAGTCTTACATTACACAGTAATGTTGAAGGTTCAACTGTTGGGGAGTGTAGTTTATTACATTCTCATAGATTGTGAGGTGGGGGCACAGGTGCTTTGATTGAGCAATTAATTATGCAGTGTTATGTGTAAAGGTATAGCTGTCCGATGTCGTACTGGCTTTCAGGTGAAAACTTTTCCTACTGCAGTATATTCTTACACCTACTCCACAGGTGGAGTAAATAATCTACAATTTGGTCACCATGTATTGCTTATATTTTTAGTGATTTCAAGGTCATCTGTTAGCACCTACCTTATTAATATCTTGGTCTTCATCTCTAAAAATCAAGGATAACTTACATCCACTCTGGTTTCACGGTTTTTGAGGTGACTGATGAGACCAGAGCAGGGTTTCTGAGGTGGTGCATTCCTTCTACCACTTAAGAAAAGTTTCTTATGTACTCTCACATGTACATTGATCATAGGCCAAGGGTACCCAAGAGTCAGAGATGATAATTTTTTTTCAAGGGGTCTTTACACATATCAATGAATCTTTTCTTCTGTGTATTTGGTCATCTCTTCCCTTGATACTGCTTGAATTAGAATGGCGAAGAATTTGGTGTTGGCTGACTCTATATAACTAGTCTCTCACTGTTGAAAATGATGCACTGGGAGCTGATACTCACATTAATTTGCTTATCGTTCCAGTGAATTTGGTTGAATCTTTGCAGTATCCTGAGATGTATGTATAGTCAGTGGCTGTTTTATTAGGTACACCTGTACACCTGCTTGTTAATGCAAATATCTAATAGGCCAAACACATGACAGCAATTCAATGCATAAAAGCATGCAGTCAAGGTCAGGAGGATCAGTTGTTGTTCAGACCAAACATTGAAATGGGGAAGAAATATGATCTATGTGACTTTGACAGTGGAATGATTGTTGATACTAGTTGAGGTAGTTTGAGTATCTCAGAAACTACTGATTTCCTGGGGTTTTCAGTCACAGCGTCTCTAGAGTTCACAGGATAAACAAAATAAAAATCATCCAGTGAGCTCTGTGGGTGAAAATGCCTTGTTAATGAGAAAGGTTAGAAACGGGAATGGCCATACTGGTTCAAGCTGACAAGAAGAGGACAGTACCTCAAATGACTATGCATAACAACAATAGTGTGCAGAAGAGCATCTCTCACGACATGTCAAACCTTGAATTGGATGTGCTATAGTAGCAGAAGAACATGAACATGCACTCAGTGGCCATGGTATTAGGTACCTAGTAATGTGGCCACTGCGTGTGGCCTACATGTGAGGAGCATATGGCAAGGCAAAGCTCTCTGCTGCAAGTAGACCATGAGCTCTGAACCTATCATCAAAGGCAGACATTGATGTTGCAATGCACCATTACCTTCAATGTACAAGCATGGCTTTTAATAGAACTTGATTTTTAAAAAAACTATAGAACGTTAGGTAAATGGCACAAAAATATCAAATGGAGAAGAAATTTTAAAATATAAGCAATATAAAAACAAACTGGTCTTTCCATCAGCCGTTCCTGCAAGTAACCAAATGTCTTTTGTGCTTAAATCTTCTTTAATAGAAGAAGGTCAATAATTTGCTGGTAATAGAACTATCAGGTAAAATGTACCTCTCTGCTGGAACCATATATATTATCACCATTAGCAGAAAAACTTCTTTTAACGAAGACATTCAGTATGTCTATCACTTTGTTGTGTATAAACTGGAGCATAAATTGTGCTTATTAAGGTTCTACGATAAATGACCAAGGTGGTAGTAAAACCTTTTAATGATGGCAAAATGATTATACTGTGGATAGCAAGTGACTCTGAAGGCACTTTCTAATTGATTGCTGTTTACCCTTGACTACCAGTGATCAGTAAATCGTGAGGATAAATGCCTGCTTAATAGCATTCTGCTTTAAGCTGTGACCACTCATCGCAACCCATATTTATCCCTAATTGTTGCCAAGTTCAACCACACTCCCCATTTTCATACATCTTCACAACCTTCTGTAGCCTCATTTAAGAATTTAGAATTGCCTCATTTTTCTTTCCTCTTTCATAATTATTGACTGATTTCCTGCTCAGATCAACCATTCATTTAAGTCCAGCACAATGATCCCACATCACAAGCCTGGTCTATCCCAACATTTCTCAGACCTCCTTACTCTCAATTCACTCTGCTCCTGCATTACATAACGTTTCTTCGTTCTTGACACAGAGGTATCTTCTGTAGAGACTGAACTCCTCCACCACCCAATTCCTGCCAACAAATTATGTACACTTTAAGTTTTTACTCAGGTTGCAAAAAATGATTAAGAAATGTATCATTCATTCATTATAAAATGAGGGGCAATGTGAGTTTCCTCGGAAATATGTGACGAAGGAAACATGCAAGCAGAGAGCCAACTAAATGCTGATTCTTGAATGCCTTAGGTCTTTTAGTTTGATCTTTTCAGGCAAACTGCAAACAGAAAGTTAAGTAGAATTGGAAAGAAGATTGAAAAATGATAACAAAGTATGGATGAGTTGCCTCCTTACTTTATAACTGGACTTCAGAATTTAATTGGTGGTTCAGACTTTGGAAATCAGTTAGAGAATGATGCTGGTGGTTGAGGAACAGTTTTGTCCAGAAAGAAGAGGATGCTTCCTATAGTGGGGGAGTCTATGGCCTCAAAATAGTTGGACATTTCCTTAGGATAGAGATGAGAAGGGATTTCTCTAGACAGAGGATGGTGATTCTGTGGAATTCATTGCCACAGATTGCTCTGGAAGCCAAGCCACTGCGTATACTTAAAGCAGAGGTTATTAAGTTATTAATTAGCAAGGGGGAAGGCAGGAGAATGGGCTTGAGAGGGATAATAAATCAGCCACAATAGAATGGCAGAACAGATTCCATAGGCTAAATGGCCTAATTCTGCTCCTATGGTCTAAGAATCAAGATCCGTTTGTAACATTACAAGGAATGAAGCCTTAGCCAGCCTTTAAGCTTGCAGGGAGATACAAAAAAAAAGCAAACAATAAGGAATGTGTGACAACATCTGAAGAAATGAGTACTCTGCACATTATGAACAAGATTGTTTCTAAGGTAATTCTGCACCCTACCCTAGTTCAATATGATTGCTGACATGGGTTCATTCCTGCAACAAATTTCAGGTTGATTGGGTTTACATATGTATAGACATTGTTCACATGAGTTATATTCAAAATGTTGTTGCTAAAGAATGTCCTTTGCGACGATCTATTACTAACAGAGTAATATATCTGTTTCTGGCAGAACCTCTACAACTATTGACCATATAAATTGCTTGTGATATTAGAATAATATTTCTGCGTCTACAGTTTTAATGCACAGGCTGCTCTGCTTATCTTAAGCAGATAAACAGTTTGCTCAAAATAGCAGAATTCTTGATCTCAGAGTGAATCAGTATCAACACCAATGATAAAATATTAAAAATAATTCTCCTTATAATCATTACTGTAAGCTTCATAATGTTTTCATCCTGTTGGTTTTTTTTTGAGGCTCACGACATAAGCCTTAAAAAAACAGACAAAGAAATTGGCATTCTCATTGTGCCTGTTGCCAAAAGATATTGGCACACTTTTATATAAAAAAGAGGGATATAATAAATATACACTCCATTACCCACATGGTATCAAAAGAATTGTCTGAAAACATGTTCTAATTCTTCCTCTCAGGAAATTCATCAGGACTGAGAATAACTTACTTCCACTGTGATTTTGTTACTTTTGTGGTGACTAATGGACCGATAGAACACTGTGGAACTCTCCACAGTTGGTTCAAGGTTCAGAAACATACAGGATGGGTGTGTGGGTAGCTTGTGAAATGATTCACTTTTTCCTCTGTTCTCCTGATTCATAACCCTAAAGTGGTCAATGACATTCCAATTTCTTATTCTCCATTTTGAGTGGCCATAGGCTGGGGATACACTGTAGAAGATACGTGTCATGTCACTGTGTTAAGCTTCATCATGGACTCTTGCCAAAGTTGTAAGCATGCTACTGAGAAGTAATTGATATTTTCCAAGGGTTCCCCATTAATCTCTATTATCAGGATGCAGGCCTGTACGGCAGGGTCATGCTAGCAAAGGACTGTGGTCTTTCAGATATTGAATGTAAAGGCAAACCTCTTAAACGCCTCAGTACATGAGTTGACAATGGTTTGCTGGTTACCAGTCTAGTGTGTACAAGTGACAGTCTGTGTTCTGCAGCTCACAGCTGAGATTTGGTGACTTTGGTAATAGAGTGTACTTGCAGTAAGCTCAACAGTTTACAACTAGTTCTGGAAGTTAGCTCCATTCCAGTCAGCTGTTTGTTGGAAGTGACCTGCAGCAATGTGGTGAGAAGAATGAAAAAAAATTGTGGGGCAAAAGAAAATAAGAGGTTTCCCATATATATATATATATATATATATATTTAAAAAAAACAGAAAGAAAATGTTTTGTACTACAGGATAAAGTGTATCTGAGATTCCAGAACACATATTTTTCTTCAATGAACTCCAAGTAAACCCACAGACTAATACCTAGATATTGGATCACCTAGTGCCACACATTTATCTAGGAACCCAGTTTAATCTCACAAAAAAATCATTCACAAATGAAAATGATGGACCTACTGCAGGATTCACCGTCCTTAATGTTTCTGACATGCTAATACATAGATGTGCAGGGACATATGCAATAGCATTCAAAAATATACATCAGGATATTACCCTGGCACTTTGAAAGTCAATGCGCATACATAGGCAACAGATCAGTCCATAATCAGTACTAAGGGGAGTCATTGTGCTAAAAGCAATGGATCCATATATTACAGTATATGAGATTTGTCTTTAGCCTACACTCCAGGACCCATCTGAAGAGTACCAGATCATAAAGTCCAATGGCCTGTAAATTATGATGAGAATCCATTACTGTGCTCCTTTCAAGGTCAAAAGAGGCAGGAAGCAGAGCAGCAGCAGGAAGCTAAAAGAAGTATTTCTGATAAGGGAGAGTTAGCCTGTCCTTTTGCACGATAGATCATGTCTTAAGAAGTTGGTTGAATTTCTTTGATGAAGTGATTAAGAAAGCTGATAAGGGCAGGACAGTAATTATGGTTTCTGTGGACTTCATTAAGGCCTTTGATAAGGTTCCACATAAGATATAAGATGTAGGAAATGATCAACTTCTGCCTTAAATAAATGCACAGACTTGGCCTCCACTGCAGTCTGTGGCAGAACATTCCACAGATTTACTACACTCTGGCTAAAAACAATTCCTCCTTACCTATGTTCTAAAGGGGCACCCCTCAATTGGGAGGCTGTGCCCTCTCGTTCTGAATACCCCCAGCATAGGAAACATCCTCTCTATATCCACCCTGTCTAGTTCATTCAACATTAGAGCTTAACCTGCACCCCCCCATTCTTCTAGTAGTTTCAATGAGATTCCCGCCCACATTCTTCTACATTTCAGTGAGTAGAAGTCCAAAGCAGCCAAATGCAACTCATATGTTAACTCCCTCATTCCTGGAATCATCCTCATGAACCTCCTCTAGACTCTTTCCAATGACACCATATCCTTTCTGAGATATGGGGCCAAAAACTCTACAATATATCAAGTGCAGTCTGACTAGTGTCTTATAAAGGCTTAGCATTATCTCCTTGTTTTTAAATACTAGTCTCCTTGAAATAAATGCCAATATTCCATTTGTCTTCTTTACCACAGATTCAACCTGTAAATTAACCTTCTGGGAGTCTTGTATGAGGACTCCTAAGTCGTTCAGCACCATTGATGTTTGAACCTCTCCCCATTTAGATAATAGTCTGCACTATTGTTCCTTTTACCAAAATACATTATCATACATTTCTCTACAGTGTATTCTATCTACCACTTTTTTGCCCCCTCCCAATTTGTCTAAGTCCTGTTGCTGCCTCAGCACTACCTACCCCTCCACCTATCTTCGTATCACCCACAAACTTTGCCACAAACCATCAATTCCATTATCAAAATCATTGACAAACAAAGTAAAAAGTAGCAGTCCCAATACTGACCCCTGAGGAACATCACTGGTTATTGGCACCCAACCAGAAAAGGCCCCTTTTATTCCCACTCACTACCTCCTGTCTGTCAGCCGTTCCACTATCCGTGCCAGTATCTTTCCTGTAACACCATAGGATTTTATCTTGTTAAACAGCCTTATGTGTAGTACCTTATCAAATGCCTTCTGAAAATCCAAGTAAATATCATCCACTGTCTCTGCTTTATCCACCCTGCTTGTTACTTCCTTAAAGAACTCTTACAGATTTTTCAAGTAAGATTTCCCTTTACAGAGACCATGTTGACTTTGACCTATTTTATTATTAAACCCCAAGTGCCTCAAAACCTCATCCTTAATAACACTCCAACCCTTTCCCAACTACTGATAGGCTCGCTTGGAAGGTTAGATTGCATGGAATCCAGGGACAGTAGGCTAAATAAATATGCAGTTTGCTTGATAAAAGAACACAGAAGATGATAGTATGACGTTATTTCTTGAAATGGAGGTCCATGAGTAGTGGTGTGCCTCAGGGGGTTGATGCTTGGCCCATTGTTGTTTGTAATCTATATCAACTATGTGGATAACAAAGGACAAGGCACGTTTAGTAAGACTGCAGATGATGCTAAGATAGGCGATATTGTAGAAATGAAGTTTATCAAAGGATATGAGGGACTCTTGATCAATTGAGTAAGTGGGCTAAGGAATCCTCCCAGATGCACTGAACAACATCTACGCTCGTTTTGAAGTGGAAAATGACGTGGCGGCGAGGAAGACCACCCCTCCTCCAAACGACCAGGTGCTGTGTCTTACCGTGGCCGATGTGCAGGGTCAACTTCACGGAAGGCTGCTGGACCAGACAATATTCCTGGCAGAGTGCTTAAAGCATGTACAGAATAGCTAGCAGATGTTCTCACTGACATCTTCAACATTTCTCTGAGCAGAGCCGTTGTTCTTACGTGCTTCAAGGCCGCCAACATCATCCCCGTGCCAAAGAACTCTTCAGTATCCTGCCTCAACGACTACCGTCCCATTGCTCTCACATCCATCATCATGAAATGCTTCGATAGGCTTGTCATGAGGCACATCAAGACCCTGCTGCCCCCCTCACTGGACTCCCTGCAGTTTGTGTACCATACCAACCGTTCAACAGACAACGCCATTGCCATCACCCTCCCCTTGGCCCTAACCCACCTGGACAAAAAAGACACGTACGTTCGAATGCTGTTCATAGACTTCAGTTCAGCATTCAACCCAATCATTCCTCAGAAACTGATTGGAAAGCTGACCCTACTGGGCCTGAACACCTCCCTCTGCAACTGGATCCTAGACTTCCTGACTGGGAGACCTCAGTCAGTCCGGATCGGAACCAGTATCTCCAACACCATCACACTGAGCACGGGGGCCCCCCAGGGCTGTGTGTTCAGTCCACTACTGTTCACTCTGCTGACCCACGACTGTGCTGCCACACACAGCTCGAACCACATCATCAAGTTCGCCGATAACACGACCATGGTGGGTCTCATCAGCAAGAATGATGAGTCAGCATACAGAGAGGAGGTGCAGCGGCTAACCGACTGGTGCAGAGCCAACAACCTGTCTCTGAATGTGAACAAAACAAAAGAGATGGTTGTTGACATCAGGAGGACACAGAGCAACTACTCTCCACTGAACATCGACGACTCTTCCGTAGAGATCGTTAAGAGCACCAAATTTCTTAGTGTTCACCTGGTGGAGAATCTCACCTGGTCCCTCAACACCAGCTCCATAGCAAAGAAAGCCCAGCAGCGTCTCTACTTTCTGTGAAGGCTGAGAAAAGTCCATCTCCCACCCCCCATCCTCATCACATTCTACAGAGGTTGTGTTGAGAACATCCTGAGCAGATGCATCACGGCCTGGCTCGGAAATTGCACCATCTTGGATCACAAAACCCTGCAGCGGATAGTGAGGTCAGCTGAGAAGATCAACAGGGTCTCTCTTCCCACCATTACAGACATTTACACCACACACTGCATCCGCAAAGCAAACAGCATTATGAAGGACTCCACGCACCCATCATACAAACTCTTCTCCCTCCTGCCATCTGGCAAAAGGCACCAAAGCACTCAGGCTGTCATGACCAGACTATGTAACAGTTTCTTCCCCCAAGCCGTCAGACTCCTCAATACTCAGAGCCTGGACTGACACCAATCTACTGCCCTCTACTGTGCCTATTGTCTTGTTTATTTTTTTTTAGATTATGAAGATTATGAAGTCCTCTTTTATTGTCATTTAGTAATGCATGCATTAAGAAATGATACATTATTTCCTCCGGTGTGATATCACAAAACACAGGACAGACCAAGACTGAAAAACTGACAAAACCACATAACTATAACATATAGTTACAACAGTGCACAATACCATAACTTGATGAAGAAGTCCATGAGCACAGTAAAGTTCAAAGTTTCTCAAATGTCCCACATCTCATGCAGACGGGAGAAGGAAGAAAAATTCTCCCTGCCATGCCGACCACAATCCGACTCTGAGTCATCTGAAAACTTCGAGCTCTGATCAGCTCTACGACACCGAGTACAGAGCACCATCTCTGTCCGAACGATTCGACCTGCTTCTCGGTTGCCAAAAGCAGGCAAGGCCGGGGATTTTGAGGCCTACCCTCTGAAAGATTCCCGACCACACAGTAACGACAGCAGCGAATGGGCATTTCAGAAATTTCTCCAGATGTTCCTCTGTGCTTTCATGTCCATTCTTCATCAAATCAGAATTGTCCACGGCCCCTATTTCACAGGAGGGCTGCGCACCGCCATCTTCTCTTCCCTCCATTTATTGTAATGCCTGCATTGTTATGTGCACTTTATGCAGTCCTGGGTAGGTCTGTAGTCTAGTGTAGTTTTTGTGTTGTTTTATGTAGTTCAGTGTAGTTTTTGTGATGTTTAATTTAGCACCATGGTCCTGAAAAATGTTGTCTCATTGTTACTGTGTACTGAACCAGCAGTTATGGTCGAAATGACAATAAAATAATGACTTGACTTGACTTGACTTGACTTGACTTGAATGTCAAATAGAGGTTGATTTGGTGAGCAGTGTTGCATTTTGAAAAGTTAAATCCAGGTAGTTCAAATAGTGAATGGCAGAGCCATGGTGGGGTTTGTACAACAGAGGGACCTTGGAGCACATGTTCATGGTTCATTGAAAGTACTGTGACAGGTTGATAGAGTACTGAAGAAAGATTTTGGCATGCTGGCCTTCAGAATGCAAGGCGAAGAATATAGAAATTGGGAGGTCATGATACGATTGTACAAGATGCTATTGAGGGTGCACCTTGGGCATTGTCCAAGTGATTCAACTTTATTTCTGTGTTTTATTGACTATCCTGCTGTACATAATATTTATTATAAATTACTATAACTGCACATTGCGCATTTGAACAGAGACGTATTGTGAAGATTTTTACTCCTCATGTATATGAAGGATATAATTAATAAAGTCAATTCAACTTTCTACAGAGGCCCAATTGAAAGCATTTTGACTGACTGCATCACTGCCTGGTATGGGAACTGCACCTCCCTTAATCACAGGATTGTGCAGAGAGTGGTGTGGACAACCCAGTGCATCTGCATTTGTGAACTTCTCATGATTCAGGACATTTACAAAGACAGGTGTGAAAAAAGGGTCCATAAGATCATTCTGGCCCTGAGTCACCCCCACCACAATCTATTCCAGCTGCTACCATCCGGGAAATGGTGCCACAGCATAAAAGCCAGGACCAACAGGCTCCGAGACAGCTTCTTCCTCCAGGCCATCAGACTGATTAACTCATGCTGATTTGAGTGTATTTCTATGTTACACTGACTGTTCTATTTATTATAAATTACTCTGATTGCACATTTAGATGGAAACATAATGTAAAGATTTTTACTCATATATATGAAGGATATAAGAAATAAAGTCAATTCAATATTGTCCAATCACAAACACGAGAAAATCTTGCTGGAAATCCAAGCAGCACACACAAAGTACCGGAGGAGCTACTCAGGCCAGGCAGCACCTATGGAAAAGAGTACAGATGATGCAGTTGATGCCAAGGCTTTAGGTATGAATAATTAGGGAGAGATTGGACAGGCTAGGACTTTATTATTTAAGGCATAGGAGACTAAAAGGTGATCTTATAAAAGTATATAACATCATGAGGGGCAATAGTTGGGGTATCAAGAATGAGAGGACATAGATTGAAGGTATGAAGAGAAAGTTTGAAGAGAAAGTTTGAAGAGAAGGTTGAGAGACACAATTTTTATACAAAATGCAACATCTATAAGGAATTATCTGCCTGAGGAAGTGGTTGAGACAGATACAATTACAACTCTTAAAAGCCAGTTGGACAGGTATATGTATTAGAAAGGCTCTAGAAGGTTAAAGGCCAAACACTAGTAAGTGAGTTTAGCTTGGATGGATCATCTTGGTCAGCATGGAGCAGTTAGGCTGAAAGGTCTGTTTTGATGCTGTATAAGTGTGTTGTCTATGTCTAAATGCCAGTATTTAGAATGATAAAGATGCCAAGAAGCTCCTGACAACAGGGACCTTACCTTGACAGCCAAAGCAGCCTAAGGTTCAACCTTAAAATGTTAGCTGTTTTTCTTCTGTCAGACTCCTGACCTGATAAGTGTTTTTAGCAGTAATTTTTATAGGAGAGCAGCCCAGGCATGTATTATTGACCGGAGCATTGCCTGCAGAAGGTGACAATCCTCTACTACCAGAGTTGCTTTCTCAGCAGACAGTGCTGGTACTCAGACTCACAGAGGTAGGAGCAAGGCTGGGTGATGACTCAAGGCTGTAGAAGCTCATAGTGGCAGCAGCCTTTCCTCGACAGGCGTAGATTTCTGACTGAACATCTGCCTGCAGAATATGAAACTATGACATTACTTTACCACCATAGCTTTTGAAAATCTCAGCTTCTGCACTAGTACTTGAATTAATTGAGCTAAGGGTATGGCTTAGAGAAACTTGTGTGATAGTAACACATAAATAGCTTCAAAGATTCCTAAACTGCTGAAGCTCCAATATTCTGTGCACTTGAGTGTAAAAACCACAGCTTAAAGTAAACCAATGAAACTGCAAGTAATGATGAATTATTTAAGTAGTGGCTATGTACAATGGCTTAGAACTGAAATGCTGTATGGCCTGCATTGTACGTTAACTCCATATATAGAAATAAGTTTCACAAAGATGAAATAAGTTACACAAGGATACGTGTGAGGAGCTGTGATTGAAGTCATATTATGTACTATGGCAGTTGAAACATCTCAATCACTTTTAGGGATCGATTTTGTGCTACAATTCAATCTCATGGCATTTAAATACAAGTGATGCATGATTGAATTTCCAGCCGACGGCTCCAACGTGGGAAACAACACTGAACCCAAATTTTTCAGTAGCTTACATCTCAGTCTAGTGTTATTCACAAAATGGCATACACATATTGTATGGACAATGCATAGAAAAGGAGAAATAAAATGATAGATTTCTTTAATATTGGTGTTCAATGAGTAACTGTAAATCACAGACCTTATCGGCAATAACAGCTGTGTGCAGCAATGCTGGTTTTAAGGGTGAATAAGAGGATTTGTGTAGGAGAACCACTAGAGGGTAACTGTACTCCCACCAACTATGTTCAGTTTTTGCTCAAAGGTCTTTCATCCTCATTTGACACAGCTATATTATAAACAGCATTTATTAGATTTGGCATTGACATTATACTGTTATAGGAGAAACTAGAGGGGATAAACACCATGGTAAACATTTTAAAACAAATGGGTTTCTCAGCTCTATTCTTGAACGTCTGCTTGGATCCACTTTTCTGACTGTCCATGTAACATACTTTGTTGATGTTTTCCAGTTACGGGATTGTATTACTAACCCATCCTAGGGGGATTTTTTTAAGTTATCTTTGAATCATTTTAACTTCCACTTGTCACTGCCATTGAATATATGAAGCAGGATAGAAACCTTTCAAGAAGAATACAAACAACTGTTATTGATAAACACAAGATAATATAAATGTATTCACAATGTCCTTGGAAATATTGCTCTTTGGTTAAGGTACTATATACTTTTAAGTTGTGCATTGGTGTTGGCCATCTGCACTGGTTACTTTTGTCCACCTTCCCCCAGAGGGGATGAATTTTCAGTGTCAATGAAAATAATTTCATGCACTGCCACAACCCCTTGAAACTAATTTAACATTCCATTACTTTCTTTCCTCCTTTCTCAGTTAGAACCCATTCTTTGCTTTTTAGTACTATCCCCAGGCTTCCCATTGAATGTGTAATGTTCCTTCTGTCCTTATCCTAGTGTCTCAGCAGTAGTGACCTCGAAGCCAGAAGGTAATGGGTTTCAGCTCCCAGAAACATGAACACAGTAGCCTCTCAGAGAGAGGCAATGCATTCCCTGAAGGTGTTAACCAAGATCACGTCTGCCATCTCAGGTGAATGTAAAGAACAATGGTAAATTTTGAAAATAGATAGGGGTGAGTTGACTTAGAATTTTGACCAATAAATATTTCTCACTAATGAAACAGACTATCTGGCCTTGTATTTCACTGCTAATTTGAAGAATCGTATCATGTAGTTTCCCTATTTCAAATGTACTTCATCGTTCGTGCTTTAATATGTTATGAGCTTGTGAAAACACTGTATCAATGAAAGACACTTATTTCTATAAATGTGTAGATTTTTAATTAATGCTCCTTTTAATTAATTCTCACAAAGCTGTTATCCAATGAGTATTAAGAATTAAGTGCAAATGTTTTTTTTACTGCTGGTAACAGGGAATTGACATCACGTAGAGATTCTTCACTTGAGATCAAGTATGACTGTAGTTTAATAGATTCTGTGGTATATAAAAAGCTTTATGTGGGAACACCATCTGTATTTTAAGTAAAGAACATACCACTCATCGCAAATGTCTCTCAGAAACTTCCCAGTATGATCGCAACCAGTAAATGGCCATCCCTAAGACCAGAAGATATCGGAGCAGGGTTAAGCCTTCAACTTACTGAATCTTCTCCACCATTCAATCTGGTGTCATTTATTTCCATCCCATTCTTCTATCTTCTCCCAGTAACCTTTAACCACCTGACCAGTCAAATGGCCCAATGCCCAAACAGTCGCGATTGATGACCAGAACAATCCATTCACAACCATCCTCATCTTCGCAGACATTTTAAATGGATAAGAACCATTGTGAAAAATGCCTTGGACATTGTACAGAACAACACTTTGCAGAGAGGCAATGCCCATTTAACCTGCTTTCCAGACATTGTAGAATTTGTGGGCCAAAGAAAATGCATTCTTCCAGGAGAATAACAAGGCCAATGCACTGTATGATTTAGTAACCGACGGAGTTCAAACAGTTGCAGTGTTGCATTGACATTTTTGTAAAGTAGCTTTAAAAGTTAGAAAACCCTGATGTAATAACTGAATCAGAGTGGCATGTAATAAGAGACGAATTATAGGCTAGTTAAATTGGGTAGACTGCTAACTGCATAGTCCCTTGCCATCAACCATGTGCTCATCATTTCCACCACCACTAGCATCCCAACCTCCAGGTAGCCATATAATTTTATTAGACTGTTATTCTCATAAAATTGTTAAAATTTGACACTGCTGTGCTCACAAATTCCTCATTTACCGACCATGCAGAGAAATAGGAGAATAGGGGAATTGCTGCTTGGAAGCAATAATTTACAGTTTAGAAGGATTGATTGCCTCAATAACAATTGAAGAGAATGGTCATTGTGTTGGTAGAGATGTTATTTCCATTTCTAGATTTCTTGTCTCATTTCACATTGAATACTGCAAGGTCATTGCATTGCTATGCCTCATTATAAAGTCAGTGTTGGAAGTTAATAGTTCCACTTCATTGAGTATTATTAGTCATAATAAGAATGCCAGAAATGTGTTTCTGTTTTAGTACTAAAAGAATATAACATTGAACTATTATAGCTGTGATAGTTTCAAATATGTATTGATTTCCTGTACATGAATAAGATTTTAAATTATTTCACACCTTCATTCATTTCTCCCTTCCTTATGCATCTGCTTCCCTTCTTTAATCATTCTTTGTGTGATCTTCTCCCATTCCTCATCAAAAAGGCATAGAGTTACAGAGCATTACAGCACAGAAGCAGGTCTGTCTGCCTGTCTAGTCCATGATGAACTGTTATTCTGTCTCGTCCTGTTGGTCTGTACCTGGACCATAGCTCTCCATAACCCTCCCATCCACATACTTAACCTCTCTGAAATGTTGCAATCAAACCCACATCCACCACTCCCACTGGCAGCTTGTTCCACATCTGTACCACCCTCAGAGTGAAAAAGTTAGAAGTTCCCCCTTATATGTTTATCCCATCATCCGTGACTCTAAGGATAATGTAATTGTTGGAAACGTACATAATTCACGGCCACCGACACTGAGTTGGAATTTACTATAAGAGGCTCCTTAGTGGTGATGATGTAATTATATAAAGTACTTTTACCGCACTTTGTGTTCAGTTTTTGGAGTACAATAAATAAGTTATGTTTTTCTTAAACATAAACGCCGCCGTCATTTTTATTTCTGAAAACCTACACTGGTGACCCCAATGCTCTAGGATGATTCCATAACTATTGAGAATGTCAGCTTTTGCAGTTGTATTGAAACTGCCGGAGTTTTGGGAGCAAAATGCCTTCTCTTGGTTCGTACAAGCTGAGGCCCAATTCACGCTGCGAGGAATCTCCACCGACAACACCAAATTTTTCAATGTGGTAGTGTAGTTCAGCAACTTCATGGCTGCAAGACTGGTGAGTCTACTAGAACACCCACCTGATCATGATAAATACTGATTCCTGAAAACTCACCTTTTACAGACTTTGGGACTTTGAGTGACCAAACAGTTGTTCTCCTTGCCCAGCATCAGCAATGCTTGTCTGTGAGAGCTAATGGACTACATGCTGTCTCACCTGGGAAATCACCATCCTTGTTTTATTTTTAAAGAACTCTTTATGCAGCAAATGAAGTTCACATAGGACTATAGAGAGCTTGCTAAAATGGCTGATAGTCCACACTCAGCCAGGCAGCGGGGCATAATTCCTCCTCCTTTCTCTACCTCAATAAGCCCAGTCAGCAAGACACCAACATAAGGATGCCTGTAGCTGAAAAAAAGATGATGTAAGGCCTGTGTTTCTACCACGCTTACTTTGATACAAACACTAGGAAATGACGACTGCCTTGCAGCTTCGACGGTGCCAGAATATCAGGACTTCAGAGGTCTGAGATCACTGTGGTTCCAGCTGCCAGGGATATCTACTGCTCAGTACAGATGCCCTTTCAATGCGACACTTCCTGCGTGACACAGGTGCTCAAGTGAGTGTGCTGCCGACATCGCCGACTGATGAGAAGGCAGAGAGTGACAGAACCTCATTGGAGGCTGACGATGGCAGCAGGATCCAGGCTTACGGGCCACAATGGCTGACGCTCTGCTTCAGTGGGCAACGTTACACGTTGAACTTCGTCCTAGCTAAAGTGGTTAGACCTCTGCTCGTTGCAGATTTCCCATGTTCCCAAGGACTGTCAGTTGATCTTAAGAACTGACGGCTTGTGGATGTCAAGGATTTGGGTCGTTGCCCGGCTCCCACAGTTGACTGAAAAATAGTTCCCCCACCTTCACGTACTGGCCAAAATATCGGCAATGCCAACTGGCCTATGTATCAGAGTTAACAACTGTTATGTAACATATTAAAGGGAAAAACAATACTATGCCTGTTTGCCTCTCACGGCCAGCCGTTGAGGCCAGACACATCGGGATTTACAATGCTGGCATGGGAGCCAACTAAGCTACTGACCCAGTGGTTCAGGCTTATCAAACAACAGTCATGGGCCTGTGGATGCTTGACATTAAGTTCGGGGAAGCTGGGCTTTCTCTCTGGTACAATGCCTCAATGGTTCCCCTTGACCCATAGTGCCTGTGTAACATGCTGTAAGGTTTCACTGCTAAGGCTAATGGCTTCTCTGTAATGTTCCACTGCTAAGGTAATGGTTTCTCTATAGCAGCAATGTCTGGGTTATGACCAGAGATAACGGGGCATGTTAGCCAATGAGCAGAATGTTGTTCTTTCTTGTGTGTCTGGGAGCCGGGAATTCGTGGTCTTTTTCTGGGGAGAGGTGAGGAGAGACGACGTGAGTGGAGAGAGTTGGTAGACCGCCTGACGGAGTGGACTTGCAGAGAGGGTCTGAAGGTCAGCGACGATCGGTGGAGGTCGATGGTGGACGAACAGCCTTATCAGTGAGCTCCAACGTTGCGTCTTACACTGTCTCATGAGAATGGGCCCTTTTCCTATTTTGTTTTCTTTACTAACTATATAGTCAAATTAAGAACTATAAAGCTCAATCATTTGATCACATATTGTGTACTGTTTGCTATTTCATGGTATCGCTTTGTAACAGGGGACACATTGCGCAGCATCCACCCAAATGAGACTTCTTAAGTTTGGCCAGACCAGGGGCGGCTATCATCCCCGATATTAAGCCGCTAGCCAAAGCAGGAATTACACCTGCAAATTGGAGGTGGACTATTTTTGACTCCATACATGTCTTCTCACATCCGGGCTGAAAAGCCTCACAGAAATTGCTTGCATGAAAGTTTATGTGGCACAGCTTTAGAAAGGATGTGTGTGATTGGATTGTAACCTGTGTGGAATACCAGCGAGCAAAAATTAACCATCATGTTCAGGCGTCACTGGCACCTTTTGAAATCCCTGAGTCCTGACGACTGTACTTCTTCCAAGAGATGCTACCTGGCCTGCTGCGTTCCACCAGCATTTTGTGTGTGTTGCTTGAAGTCCCTGAGTTACAGTTTGACCATGTCAATGTGGACTTCGTCGGTCCTCTTCACTCCTCCCGAGATTTCAAGCATCTCCTTACCATGGTGGACTGCACTAGCAGGAGGCCAGAGGTCATCCCTTTAGCATCAATGATGGCCACAGACGTGGCTCGGGTGTTCATCTGCACCTGGGTTGCTCAGTCTGGCACCCCATCTAATATTTCCTCTGACTGCGGTCCCGAATTCATATCAGTCCCCTGGGCTGCGATGGACCAGAACCTCAGCAATAGGCTACATCACACCAAGGTATATCACCTGCTGTCCATTGGCCTAAACGAGCAGTTTCAATGCTCCTTGAAGGGTGATCTGAGGGCTTCCCTGACTGACGAATGTTGGCACGATCGTCCCCTGTGGGTCCTCCTGGGGCTTACAACAGCTCTAAAAGAGGACCTGTAGTCATGCATAGCTGAATTGCTATATGACCAGCTGTTATGAGTGCCAGGTGATTTTATTCCTGATGCCATGATGACCTGGTCAGTCTCTCAAAAGCAAACCACCCTCCGCAGTAAATTCAGTTCCTTTGCATCTACTCTTACCTCCTATCAGCACTCTTAGGTTCCTGTTGACTTACATTCCACCTCATTTGTTTTCGTCCACCATGATACACACCAAGGTTCTCTTAGGCCCCCTTACGATGGCCTATTCCATGTTTTGGAAAGGGGAGAAAAGGCTTTTATCATAGATAAGAGGGATAAACCTGAATGTATTTAGTAGATCGCCTTAACCAACACACTAAGACTTGAAGGATTCTGCTACCATGCTCCATTTGTCACAACATGACCATGAGTGTATCAACACACCTCTGGACGAGCCAGGTGCCTCTGCTCTTCCTCCACCCACGGAACATAGAACCCGAGTTGGGTGGCTCCTCCAGGCTCCAGACAGGTTCACAATGCTGGTTTGTGTGAATTTTGGGAGTTTGCCTGTGTAGGTGAAACCCCTTTTTACTGGGCGTCTCAGGAATGTGGTTCGTTAGCCCCTCACTAATAGCCACTGGACTCCGCGCCAAGAAACCCACCTTACTCAGGCTTCATACGTCTAGGGTGTATATGACTTCACTTCCACCAAATCCATGAGGTTGGGATGTCTCACTCATCCAAACACCAGTATGTGTGAATGCTGTGTGATTTACTGCCATTGGCAATCGTTCGTCAGCAAGAAGTAACAGATCGTACACTGCATACAATTATAAAGAAGTAGACTTAAGAATGTTAACTTAAGCAAACAATTATTAAAGGAAAGAAAGAAAAAAACAAAAACGGCTCATTATACTTAAACAGTTACATGTACACAGTGAAGCCCAAATTGTCTGGAAGCAATTGTTTTCGATGTACACACTGCACCAACTCCTATTCCCCGCTTCCCGGTGAAAGTTCCCCTCTTGGGCTCCACTGGATCGCACCTTCCCATCAGATCGAATCCTATGGCCAGTTTCCTCGAGCTCCTTCTCTCTCCAACTCCCACCGAAAAAGACCTCGACCCACCTCAGTATTCATCACAAAACTGTTCCCACATCATTCTCTAGCACCTTCTCCCAGTTCCATTCTCCTGACTGGATGACATATTCCTAAGCATCGCTTATCGTTAATGGTAACCCAGGCACTGCCAGCAGAACACACTGCTTCTACAGAAAGAACATTACATGAAATATCCTGCAGCATTAGCAGTAAAACCTTTACCAGAGCATTACATGTGGTCATGTAATTGGTGGAAACATACATACTTCACAGGCACAGGTATTGAGTTGGGTTTCACTTTAAGAGGCTGGTCTGATGTGATAACGTAATTATGTAAAGTACTTTTACCATGCTTTGTATTCAGTGTTTGGAGTACAATAAATGTGTTGTTATGGTTTATCTTTCTTTCTTTTTCACTCTTTTTATTAATTTCATAGAATAAAAACATAACAAAGCAAAAATACAAGTAGTAGGAGATAAATTGTTACACTTAAAATGAGTAATTGTAAAATCAAATAGTATAAATTGATGAAGCTCCCAATCGTGTAGAATAACAATGAATAATACAAAGCAAAAAAAAACTGAAGAAAAATCATGAAAAAGAAAAAAAATAGAAAAAAAAACAAACCCCATCCCAAAAAAAACTAAACTAAACAGAATTAGTCAACTAAACTAAAAGTAGTGCACAGGGCTCGTATGTCCAAAGATAAACTATCTCGTTATTATTCTTATATTAATCCAATATGTGATAGATGTCATTGTGAGATAGCTTCTTTAACTCACATGTTTTGGTCATGTCCTTTGTTGGAAAAATATTGGAAAGATATTTTTGACATTATTTCAACAGTTTTGAATATAGGCTTACAACCTCATCCAATTACTGCTATCTTTGGATTACAGGTGATAGATTCAAATTATTTAACCTCTTCAGCACGTAGGATGATTGCATTTCTTACTCTAATGGCTAGAAGATCCATTTTGCTGAATTGGAAAGAGATTAACCCTCCTACTGTATTTCATTGGTTTTCACAAACTATGGTGTGTTTGAATTTGGAAAGAATTAAAAGTGTGGTTTATAACCCTTCCATTAGATTTGAAAAAACTTGGAGGCCATTCATTCAGCATTTTCATTTGATGTAATTTGACCATTTCCAAACTTGTTTTATTTCTCTGTACTGTTGTTTGAGAGGAATGGAGTCGTCGACACTAAGGTTTTCTTCTTTCCCATTTTCAAGTTGTTAGTATTGCCTAAGTCTTTTAGTTTAGTTGTTATGGTTTATCTTAAACATAACACATCTCCACCATTTCTATTTGTGACAACATACAGTTCTAGTCTCACCCAACCTCAGTGGAAAAAAAAGCCTGCTGATATTTACCCGCTACATACCCTCATAATTTTGTAACCCTCTATAAAATCCGT
Organism: Mobula hypostoma; assembly: GCF_963921235.1. Classification (NCBI taxonomy): domain Eukaryota; kingdom Metazoa; phylum Chordata; class Chondrichthyes; order Myliobatiformes; family Myliobatidae; genus Mobula; species Mobula hypostoma. Next base: position 102,991,167 of record NC_086106.1, on the reverse strand, counting down.
CGTTCTCCTTCACTCCAGGGAATAAAGTCCTATTCTATTCTCAAAATTCAGAGTTTAAAATAAATTTATTATCAAAGTACATTCATGTCACCATATACTACTCTGATTCATTTTCTTGCAGGCATTCCCAGTAAATGCAAAGAAACAGAATAAAATATATGAAAAACCACAGATGACAGAGATGGATAAAAATGTGCGAAAGACTACAAACTGTGCAAATTCAAAAAGAAAAGAAATAATAATAGTAATAAATAAATAATAAATAAATATCAAGAACATGAGTTGTAGAGCCCTTAAAAATGAATCCATAGGTTGTGGAATCATTTCAGTGTTGGGGTGATTGAAGTTATCCTTTCTGATTCAAGTGCCTCATGGCTGAGGGGTAATAACTGTTGCTTAACTTGGTGGTGTAGGACTTGAGACTCCAGTGCCTCCTTTCTGATGGCAACAGTGAGGAGAGTATGTCCTGGATAGTGGGGGTCCTTGATGAAGGATGCTCCTGCCCTCAATGTGCATGAAGACACAGCTATGCAGTGAGCTAATCTACTTCTCCAAAATCACCTGAGACTGTAGCTTTCTTTCAGAGTTTTTCTTGCAAAACTGTAGAGATTTAAGTACAGTATGTATTAAATTTAATACAGAATCATGATGTGCCCGATATACTATCAACTATTCTCACAACATGCGTTAACCTCTCAGTTCACATATGCAAGACTGCATATCTATACAGTGTAAACAAGAGTGAACACGAGGTGCAAAGATAAACTTAAACATAATTCTTTCTTTAAACTATGTCTACTAAATTTTTACCAATATTACCAAACACCGAAGACTCACAAGCATTGATATTTCAAGGACAAATAAAGAGCAGATGGGGATGAACATTTTTCAACCATGTGCTTCAAATTAGAATAAAAAACTATTCACGCAGGAAATGGTATAACAACCAGCTTATGTATAGGAAGTGATGTTCACACAAAATGAATCGTGCCCCTAGAGGCCAGAACAAATTCAAATCAGGTCCTCAAGTCCCGGCAACGTCCATGCAATTTTTTTTGTATTCTTTCAATCTTATCGATATATTTCCTGTTGGTAGGTGACGATAACTGTACACTATACCCCAAATTTGGCCTCATCAGCATTTTATACAATTTAAACATAACTGACAAAAACCTGTACTCAATACTCTGATTTATGAAGGCCAATTTGCCAAACTTTCTCTTTACAAGCTATCTACCCGTGATGCCATTTTCAAGGAATTATGGATCTGTATTCCCAGATCCCTCTGTTCTACCATACTCCTCAGTGCCCTACCACTCACCATGTAAGTCCCACCCTGGTTTGTCATTCCAAATACAACATCTCACGCTTGTCTGTATTGAATTCCATTTGCCATTTTTCAGCCAATTTTTCCAGTTGGTCCAGATCCTGCTACAAGCTTTGATAGTCTTCCTCACTATCCACTATGTCATCTGCAAATCTGTTGATCTAGTTTACCACATTGTCATTCAGATCAGTATTCCCTCTAAGATTCCCTCACTCTTCTTTTATTATGAGCGCACAAGGGAATTCAAACTGCACACAAAAGGTTGTCACCCTCATTGGTATGTTAAATATATTTGTTCACAATCACATTTCCATTTCCGCTTCCTTATGTGGAAGGTGTTGATAATGTGGAATTTGTCTGCAAATTTTAGGACTGACTTATTTATTCTGTTTATTTTGAAGAAATCATTGCATAGCACAAGATTTTTGTGCATACTGGTCATTACAAATTAGAGGGAACATTGATCCAGGTTGTCTATATGGATGACAAATATGTATACATACTTCCATTTCCAATCCTTGTTATCATCCTCAAGGGTAAAAATTAACCCTTCGACTGCCAGCCAAACAGCTGTCTGGCACAGCTCACCCTCTCCAACAATGTCTCAAGATATTTTCACAGCACAAATGTGAATAAAACTATTCATAAAAATGCATAAAGATGTACTCAATGTTTGATTAGCTTAGCCATATTTTTCTGATTATTTAGCACATGTTGGTGAGAAATTTTGTATAAATTAGCACTGCAGGCATGAAGTTTTAAAGGAGGCTACGTTCTCGATCTTAGATTAAGAAAGGATTATTTACTAGCTGGAAACTAATATCTCACATTTCAGTTCACGAAAAGGCATTAGTCAGAATCATTTGTAATATTCGCAAGAATCAACGTCAATAAACTTTGCTCAATAATATGTGTTCTCCACTCAACGGTGAATGTGTTAGTACAAAGGAGTTAGTGCAATCTGTCACTTAAATGTGATGCATGTTGGGAAGTGTTGTAGAGCAGACAAACAAAGGAGTTAAAGTGCATCGTTTTCCAAAAATAGTGTTGCACGTAGACAGGGCTTTTGGCATCCAAGCATTTATCAATCAGAGCAGTGAGTATTGAAACTGGGATGTTATGGTGTTGAACAAGACATTGACAAGGATGCATCAGGGATATTATGCTCAGATTTAGTCATCCATGTTGGTGTTATGATGTCATTAAACTGAAAAGAGTGCAAGGATTTTGCCAGGACTTTGAGAGAGTGAGTTATGGAGAGAGGTTGAACAGATTGGGATTTTTGTCATTGCAGTTTAGAAGAATAATGGTCAATCTCTTCCTGTGCATAAAATCAGGAAGGAAGTAGACAGGGTCATTCCACAAAGGCTCTTACCCAGGGTTGGGGAATCGGGAGCTAAAGAGCCTAGGTTGAAGATGAGAGAAGAGATTCAGTAGAAAGCTGAGGGGCAATCTTTTCATTCAGGAGGTAGTCAATATATGGAATGACCTGCGTGACTGAGGTGCATTAACAACATTTCAAAGGTTTGTAGACAGGTATATGGGTAGGGAAGGCTTAGAGCTAACCTAGAAGGGAATGCTGGTTGACATGGAGCAGATGGACTGAAGGGCCCTTTTCCGTACTATGACACTATGACTCTATGACTTTATGTTAAATTTGTGCAGACCAGAGTGTAGAGCACTGCTTTACTGATGTGGCGTTAAAATACGATAGCTCCTTCTTCTTAAATTTCTAGAATTGTCCCAGTCTTAGTGAACTGTGCCAGGGACTTTTCACTATTTTCCATGTGGCAAATCCAGGAGGGAGAAAGGTAGATCACACTGCTGCATATCGCTAGCACAGCTCACCATGACAGGACAATACAGGGATTTGAAGAAGGGGGAGTGACAGCTATAGGAATAACATTCGTGGAAGAGCAGGATGGCACCAGTGAAGGACAGCAATGTTCTGCAGGCTACATACTATACTTCCAAGCATGCCAGGGCATCAAAGGTAATGGTGAGAATGCGGGGGAGTGGGACTAAATGGGAGAATGTATCAGCTCATGATAAAATGGTGGAGCAGACTCAATTGGCCAAATGGCCGACTTCTGCTCCTTTGTCTTGTGGTCTTGTGGTCTTTTGAATTACTTTCACTGTAATCTGCAGCATGCAATTTCCCTTTAAGCAATGTAATTTTAAATCCACTTAATAATCTACAGATTTCACAATCTCATAAAGCACTTGCCAGACTTAATTCTCCAGCAAGTAGGAACGGCACCTTTAAGTGGGTGAAGGTTCATTACCATGGCCGGAAGTGAGACAGGAAGGGAGACTCCAAGCCAGGCGGAAACACAGAGGAATGAGACTCCTTTATCCAGCATCTTGTCAACAAATGTGCAGTCACTGGAGAACAAAATTGAGGACCTGAGGGCAAGATTACTCTTTATGAGGGAAATGAAAGCTTGTTGTGTTCTATGTTTGACCGAGACATGGCTTACTTCCAGTACACCAAATACGGAGATCAGACTCAAAGTCACAGGATGGATCAAACTGCTGATTCGGAAAGGGCTAAAAGTGAATGTGTGTGTTTCATGATAAACTCTCAGAGGTGATCTGATGAGGCAGTTTTGGCATACTTAAGTTTCCCGAAATTTGAACACATAATGGTCAAATACTGTCCATTCTATTTAGCTTGAGACTGTCCTTCAAAATCTATTATTTTATTATGGATTTATTGAGTATGTCCACAAGAAAATGGATCTCAAGGTGATATATGATGACTTATGTGTCGTCGTGGCTATCCCTCGAGGTCGAGGATGGTGGTCTTCGTTCCGTTGATCTACTTATGGGCTCTCAGGTGGCTTATGAGTCCAATCTTGGCTTTGAAAGTTCTTCCTCATTCTGGACAGGTAGTTCCAAATGGCAGATCGGGCTTTGGTTGTTACTGCCTCTCTTTCCATTTTCTTCTCTTTTCTTCTAATTCTGCACATCTGTTGGCTTTGAAAGTTGCTGTTCCTTCTCAGATGATGGCTTGCCAGAGTTTCCTGTCCTTGGCATTGGTTTCCCAATTGTTGATGTCGATGTTACATTTCTTCATGTTGGCTTTTAAGACGTCTTTCAATCTCCTCTGTTGTCCGCCTCTTTTACGTTTGCCTTCGTTAAGCTGGGAGTAGAAGATTTGTTTCAGCAGACTTTCGTCTTTCATCCGAACAACATGACCGTTCCATCTTAGTTGGTTCCTGATGACGCAGGCTTCAATGTTTGTTGTTTTTACTTCATTTAGCAAACTGGTTCTCCTATCTTGCTGGCTGATATTTAAGATGTTTCGAAGACATGTCGTGAACAACTTCAACCTTTGTACATGGCAGTCATCAACCTCACCAAAGCCTTTGACTCGCTATCAAGGGAAATCCTATGGGATGTCCTATCCACCCATGGATGCCCTGAAAATTATATTCGAATCCTGAGACTCCTCCACGATGGCATGCTTGCCACAGTCATGGTCAGCAACAGCAGCTGTGAGTCTTTTCAAGTTAGATCAGGAGTAAAACAGGGATGCTTGATTGCCCCAACTTTGTTCACCATCTTCATTGCGACAATCATCCACATTATCAAGGACAACCTACCCCCAGGAATTGAAATTGTCTACAGAACAGATGGCAGACTTTTCAATCTTGCCCGTCTCAAATCCAAAAGGAAGACATCTACAAGTTCCATCATCGAGTTCCAATACGCAGATGACAACAGTGTTGCAGCTCTTTCAGAAAACCACCTACAACAGATTCTGACTGTCTTCAACTGTGCATACATGGAACTTGGACTTACCATCAATTCCAAGAAGACTCAGATCATCTACCAACCGTCACCAATTGAGACAAATTGGATAGAACCATCATTTCAACTTGGCGAAACAACCCTGGAAAATGTGGACCACTTTCCATATCTTGGAAGTCACCTCACCTCCAATGTCGACCTTAATGACGAGATCCAACATCATCTTAAAAACTCTGGAACAGCTTTTGGACATCTCCGAACAAGAGCCTTTCATGATCGTGACATCCGAACAGACACCAAAATGTTAGTATACAAAGCAGAGGTAATCCCAACGTTCCTGTATGCATCAGAAACCTGGACAACATACCGACGACTCTGATGACTTATATGTACTCTGACGATAAATACACTTCGAACTTTGAACTTATTAGTCCCATTTGAGTCCAATATTAGTCACATCTAGAAAATACTTAGAGTTATAAGGGCCATGATACTGTTGTTGGATATAAAGTGGCGTGTCTGGGTAAGGTGAAGGAAAGTCAGATCACAAATATGAGAAATAAGATGTTGATATTAAGGGAGAGGAGGTTTTGGAGTTGTTAAAATACATTCGGATGGATAAGTCCCCGGGGCCTGATGGTATATTCCCCAGGCTGCTCAACGAGGCGAGGGAAGAGATTGCTGAGCCTCTGGCTAGAATCTTTATCTTCTCATTGTCCACGGGAATGGTACTGGAGGATTGGAGGGAGGCGAATGTCGTCCCATTGTTCAAAAAAGTTAGTAGGGGTAGTCCGGGTAATTATAGACCAGTGAGCCTTACATCTGTGGTGGGAAAGCTGTTGGAAAAGATTCTTAGAGATAGGATCTATGGGCATTTAGAGAATCATGGTCTGATCAGGGACAGTCAGCATGGCTTTGTGGAGGACAGATCGTGTCAAGCCTGATAGAGTTCTTTGAGGAGGTGACCAGGCATATAGATGAGGGTAGTGCAGTGGATGTGATCTATATAGATTTTATTAAGGCATTTGACAAGGTTCCACACGGTAGGCTTATTCAGAAAGTCAGAAGGCATAGGATCCAAGGAAGTTTGGCCAGGTGGATTCAGAATTGGCTTGCCTGCAGAAGGCAGAGGGTTGTGGTGGAGGGAGTACATTCAGCTTGGAGGATTGTGACTAGTGGTGTCCCACAAGGATCTGTTCTGGGACCTCTACTTTTCGTGATTTTTATTAACGACCTGGGTGTGGGGGTAGAGGGGTGGGTTGGCAAGTTTGCAGATGACACAAAGGTTGGTAGTGTTGTAGATAGTGTAGAGGATTGTCAAAGATTGCAGAGAGACATTGATAGGATGCAGAAGTGGGCTGAGAAGTGGCAGATGGAGTTCAACCCGGAGAAGTGTGAGGTGGTACACTTTGGAAGGACAAACTCCAAGGCAGAGTACAAAGTAAATGGCAGGATACTTGGTAGTGTGGAGGAGCAGAGGGATCTGGGGGTACATCTCCACAGATCCCTGAAAGTTGCCTCACAGGTGGATAGGGTAGTTAAGAAAGGTTATGGGGTGCTAGCTTTCATAAGTTGAGGGATAAAGTTTAAGAGTCACGATGTAATGATGCAGCTCTATAAAACTTTGGTTAGGCCACACTTGGAGTACAGTGTCCAGTTCTGGTCGCCTCACTATAGGAAGGATGTGGAAGCATTGGAAAGGGTACAGAGGAGATTTACCAGGATGCTGCCTGGTTTAGAGAGTATGCATTATGATCAGAGATTAAGGGAGCTAGGGCTTTACTCTTTGGAGAGAAGGAGGATGAGAGGAGACAGGATAGAGGGGTACAAGATAATAGGAGGAATATATAGAGTGGATAGCCAGCGCCTCTTCCCCAGGGCACCACTGCTCAATACAAGAGGACATGGCTTTAAGGTAAGGGGTGGGAAGTTCAAGGGGGATATTAGAGGAAGGTTTTTCACTCAGAGAGTGGTTTGTGTGTGGAATGCATTACCTGAGTCAGTGGTGGAGGCAGATACACTAGTGAAGTTTAAGAGACTACTAGACAGGTACATGGAGGAATTTAAGGTGAGGGCTTATATGGGAGGCAGGGTTTGAGGTTAGGCACAACATTGTGGGCCGAAAGGCCTGTACTGTGCTGTACTTTTCTATGTTCTGTGTTCTATGTTCTAAGAGAATATTCATTCAGGGATGATCCTGAGTTGATAGTTCAACATATTAAAGCTTTAATTTGTCCTTCTTCATCCATACTTGATTCAGTAAGCTTCTAAATGTTTTTATGTGGTGTTTTGTGTTCCTGTTTGACCCTCTCTTGCTGAACAAGCCTGAGGTAACTTTAGAGAAGAAGCTATCACAGACTGTTTTGGTCCAAAGGCCATATTCAAGGACTTATTCAGAGATTTGATGGCTGATGGGGACTGACAGCAGGATAGAAATCTCCAGTTGTCTCAGACGTGTTTGCCTGAGGATTATTCTTGTCAAGTTCACAAAGTTGTCACTTGTACACAGGTTTCTGCAAGTTAAACAATATCATGCACAGGCCTCTGCCAAGGACGTCAACATCCCCAGACATCCGCCCCCCCCCATAGTTATTATCAATACATCAAGAGAAAGCCCATAAAAATACTGTGCAACACACCACAAAATGCTGGTGGAACGCAGCAGGCCAGACAGCATCCATAGGAAGAAGCACAGTCGAAGTTTCAGGCCGAGACAATACTGTGCGGTAGTTTGTGCAAGAAATTTAAATAATGATGTTTGTTTTTGTTCTTTCTTTCTTTTTCTAAACGAGCAGTTGAAGCTGGGTAATTTTCCCCAAATAATATTATTCTTCTAAAGAAACCAGTGAGGGAAATTTTGCGTTCAATAACTCACCCTGAGCTAGTACTGGAGTATCCTGTTCTGTGTTGGATGTTTCTATGGCTCTATCACTATGTTAACTTTGTGTAGACCAGTGGTAAGATGGAGGTGCATTCAATCGCAATGGCTTCTAGAGGGTCAAACAAAGGTGTTTGAAAGTATTTTTTTCATGATTGCAAGATCCTGCTGGACATTAGGAGCTTAAAGTATTGCCAGTCTACGCCATACACCTGTTGGTGGTGAAACTGAAGGAGCTCAACTTGGTGCAGATTGTACTGTGACAGAGAGGTGTTGGAGGAGTTGGTGCACGCAGGCAGTGTGCATTCGAACAGTGAGTGATCATCCTAGTGGCTTTCCTTGTGATCGCAACACCCTGTTGGTCACTGTTAATGTGGAATGCTGCCAGTCCCATTCACTGATTTATTGGCAGAAGGCAGGGGAGCTGCGTGGCCTCGGTCATAGCAGAGGACTAGGCCTCAAGCCACCATGTCGCCTGTTTACAGTCATCCAGCAGAGAGGGCTGGAGTCGGTGCGCTCCACTCGAGGCGGTGTGATGTGACATACGAACTGGAGTCCGTGCTGCTTCTGGTGTTTGCTTGGCAGAAGACGAGCTGTATTGTGTTTGACTTCAGATTTATGTACTATGGACTCCATATCTTGCACTATTTTTTGTGTGACTATTATTTTACTGATAAATTATATGTGCTTTCTATCTTATATGTGCCTTGTGCTATGTGTGACTCGGGGTACTGCGTTTAGCACCTTGGACCCAGAGGAACGTTGCTTTGTTTGGCTGTATTCATGGGTGTTCATGTATGATTGAATGACAATTAAACTTGAAGTTGAATGTGTGGATCACGGCTTTACTAATGCAAGGTTAAAAAACTATGACTCCCACTTCTTAAAATCCTAGTATCGTCCCAGTTTAAAGGTGACCTTTGATCTTCGATCATTGATCCCTGACCAGTCACCATTCAGGCTCACATCCTGGCACTTAGTTCCATTCAATTTCCAGCAGCCAGTGGCTGATACCCTCACTTTACCCAAGTCACATGAGACAAGACCATTCACTAGGGAGTCTATTATAGCTGATCTTGAATTCATTCACAGTCGTGAGGTAGCACACCCTGAGGCCGTCCTGATCATTGCAGAGGACTTCGTAGTTTGAAAAAGTCTCTGAGAAACAACCCCCAGCATGTCACCTATGGAACCAAGGAAATCAACATACTCGATCACTATTGCACCACCATCCCATGTACGTACTTCAGCAAGTCCAATCACCTAGCTGTACTTGTACTCATGGCACACAGACAAAGACTGAGATTCATAGCACCAACAGTGAGGACCACAACGGAGCTGGGGGAGCATTTACAGGACTAATTGGAATGGTGGACTGGATCATATTTAGGGATCCATCTTTGGATCTGAACGAATACGCCATGACTAACCAGAAGACTTGAATGAGCTAGAAGATTGACAGTCTGCTGGGGGTTAGATCTGTGCCATTGAAGGCTGATGATTCAGTATCCTACAAGAATTACAGGCACAACCCTCAGAAGCCCATGAGACCATGAGGGAAAATCTGTGTGAAATAAGAGACACAATTGAATACATGACAGCCATGGCGAAGTATGCACGCAATGGCGAAATATGCACACCGTGACTTTCTACAAGAGGAAACCTAACACATAAATGGCAGTGAGCTTAATGAGCTCGCTGAGCTCAACACCTTTTATGCGGTCTTTGGAAGAGAGAATAACACAATACTTTGTGCAAATTCTCACAGCATCTGGTGACCCTATGATCTCTGTCCCAGAGACCAACATCAGAATATCCACCAAGAGGATGAACTTCCTTAACACATCAAGCCCTAACAAGGTACCTGACCAGGCACTGAAAACCCATGCTAACCAGCTGGCTAAAGTATTCAAGGATATCTTCAACTTCTCATGGCTATTGTCAGGGTTCCCCACCTGCTTATAAGGGCATCAGTCATACTGGTGCCTGAGAAGAGAAATGTGTGCTGTCCCAATGACTATCAACCAGTATCACTCAAATTGACTCTGATAAATTGCTTCAAGAGTTTGGTTATGGCTAGAATTAACTCCTGCCTGAGTGAGCACCTGGACCCACTGCAATTAGCCCTCTCCCACAGCAGGTCTGAAACAGATGTAATCTCACTGGCACTCCACTCTGCTTTGGAGTAGTCAGATAAAGCAAAACATATGTCAAGCTGTTGTCTATTGATTACAGCTCAGTGTTCAACACCATCATCTCCTCAGTATTAATCACCAAGCTTCTAAGTCTCGACTCTGTATTTCCCTTTACAACTATATCCTTGACTTCTACCTCAGGAAACCATAGTCAGTAAGGACTGGTGACAACAATTCCTCCTCGCTGACAAGGGAGCAGTTGGTATACTACCAGAAGCAGTGCGTAATGAGACTGTGAGGACTAACAGGCGGATGATAGGGCAAAATTGTGGAATAAGTTAATGTGTAATTGGGGGCCAAAATTGAAAAGGGTGATGAATACAGGACTGGCGGCGTTATATTTGAATGCACTCAGTATAAGGAATAAATTAGATGATCATGAAACAAAATTAGAAATTGGCAGGTTTAATGTGGGCATCTCTGAGTTTTGGTTGAAAGAAAATCATAATTGGGACCTTAACATCAGAGGATACACATTGTATCAAAAGGATAGACAGGTAGGCAGTGATGGTGGGGTAGATTGGTAAAATTTAAATTAAATTCTTAGGTGCCATAGGATCATAAGATATAGAATCCTTGTGGATAGAGTTAAGAAACTGCAAAGCTAAAGAAACCCTGATGGGAGTTATATACAGGCTCCAGAACAGTAGCCAGGATGTGGGCTACAAATTACCATGAGAGATAGGAAAAGTCTGTAAAAGGGCAATGTTGCAATAATCAGAGGAGATTTCAGTATGCAGGTAGATTAGGAAAATTCAGTTGGAGCTGGATCCCACGAGAGGGAATTTGCAGAATGCCTATGAGATGGCATTTTAGAGCATCCCACTAGGGGAAAGGCAACTCTGGATTGAGTGTTATGTAGTGACCCAGATTTGATTAGGAAGGTTAAGTTGAAGGAACCCTTAGGGCCCAGTGATCATAATATGAAAGAATTTGCTCTGCAGTTTGAAAAGGAGAAGCTAAAATCAGACATTTCAGTATTACAGTGGAGTAAAGGGAATTACAGAGACATGAGAGAGGAACTGGTCAAAGCTCACTGGAAGGGGACACAAGCGAGGATGATGGCAGAACGGTAATGGCTGGTATTTCTGGAGAAAAATCAGAAGACACATGAGTATCCTAAAGGGAGGATGCAGCAACTGTGGCTGACAAAGGATGTCAAAGATAGCATGGAAGCAAAAGCAAAAGAGAAGGCATGTAATATAGCAAACATTATTGGGAAGCTTGTAAAAACCACCAGAAAATAACTAAAACAGCCATAAAGAGAGAAAAGATGAAATATGAAGGTATGCTAACCAATAATATAAGAAGGGCAGAAGTGAGTGGAATTGCTGTTACTACTGAGAAGGTGCTTGGGAAGCTGAAAAGTCAGATGGTAGTTATGTTACCTGAACCAGATAGACTGCACATCATGGTTCTGAAAGAAGTAGCTGAAGAAATCGTGGAGGCAGTAGTAATGATCTTTCAAGAATCATTACATTCTGGAATGGTTCCTGAGGAGTGGAAAATTCCAAATGTCACTTCACTCTTTAAGAAGGGAGAGAGACAGAAGAAAAGAAATTATAGGCTATTTAGCCTGACTTCAGTGTTTGGAAAGTTATTGGAGTCCATTATCAAAGATGAGGTTTTGGGGTATTTGGGGTACTTGACAAAATAGGCCCAAGTCAGCATGGTTTTCCAAAAGGAGAAATCTTGCCTGACGAATCTGTTGGAATTATTTGAGGAATTAACGGGCAGGATAGTCAAAGGAGATGTTGTGATGTTGTTTATTTGGATTTTCAGAGGGCCTTCGACAAGGTGTCATTCATGAGGCTGCTTAACAAGATAAGAGCCATGGTATTATGTGAAAGGTACTAGAATGGATAAAAGATTAGCTGACTGGCAGGAGGTAAAGAGTAAGAATAAAGGGGACCTTTTCTCTTTGGCTGCCACTAACTAGTGGTGTTCTGCAGCTGTTGATGTTGGGACTGCTGCTTTTCACAGTGTATGTCAATAATTTGGATGAATGAATTGATGGCTCTGTGGCCAAGTTTGTGGATGATATGAAGATAGGAGGAACAGCAGGAGGTGTTGAGAAAGCAGGGTGCCTGTAGGAGGACGTGGATAGATTACAAGAATGGGTAAAGAATTGGCAGATGAAGTATAATGTAGGGAATTGCATGGTCATGCACTTTAGAAGGAATAAAGATGTGGACATGTTGTTATTAGGGAGAAAATTTAAACATCAGAGGTGCAGAGGGACTTGAGGGTCCTCGTGCAGGGTTCCGTAAAGATTAACTTGCAGGTTGAGTAGGTGGTGAGGAAAGCAAATGCAAGGATAAAGAAAGGATGATGGCGGATCTACTTGAAACCTACTGAATATTGAAAGGTCTGGATGGAGTGGATGTGGAGAGGATGTTTCTTATAGTGGGGAGTCCAGGACCTGAGGGTACAACCTCAGAATTGAGGGTTGTCCACTTAGAACAGAGATGAGGAAAAATTTATTTAGCCAGAGGGTGGCGAATCTGTGAAATTCTTTGCCACAGACAGCTGTGCAAGCCAGGAAATTGGGTATATTTAAGGCAGAGGTTGTTCCATTCTTGATTAATCAAGGAATCAAAGATTGCAGAGAGAGGACAAGAGAATAGGGTTGAGAGGGATAATAAATCAGCTATTATCGAATAGCAGAGCAGACTCTATGGGTATGAACATTGAATTCTCCCCCCTTGGTATGAACATTGAATTCTCACAACACCTCATATACCGTCTGGGTAGTCTCCAGCCCCTGGTATGAACACTGAATTCTCCAACTTCCGGTAATTCCTTCCCCCTCCCTTCCCATATCCCAGTTTCATTCTGCCCCCTCCCCAGCTGCTTACTACCTCCCTCATGGTTCCACCTCCTTCTACTACCCATTGTGCTCTCCCCTATTTCTTCTTCACCTTTCCTGCCTATCCCCTCCCCCACTCTTTTATCTTTCCCCTTACTGGTTTTTCACCTGGAACCTACCAGCCTTCTCCTTCCCACCCTCCCCCCACCTTCTTTATAGGGCCTCTGCCCCTTCCCCCTACAGTCCTGACAAAGGGTTCCAGCCCGAAACGTTGACTGATCGTTTTCATGGATGCTGCCCGACCTGCTGAGTTCCTCCAGTGTGTTGTGTGTGTTTCTTTGTGTTTCAATGGGCTGAATGGCCTAATCTTCCTCCTTGGTCTCATTCTCTAATGGTCTTGTCGTCTACGACATCCGTAAGTTCACCAATGACACAAATGTTGTTTGCAAAATCTCAGATGTCAATGAGATAGATTGGGCTGGTTGGGTGGCATTGCAACAACAACTCCACATTCAATGCAGCAAGACCAAGAAATGGATTGTGGTCTTCAGAAAGGGAAGTTAGGTGAACATGTACTAATCTTCATTGGGGAGTCAGTGGTGGGAAGAGTGAAAAGGTTGATGTTCCTGTGATATTCAGGGAGAGTTACCCAATTGGAATCGGAGTCTATCCTAGGCCCAGCATATTAATGGAATCATGAAGAAGACACACCAATGGGGCAATTTATTAGGAATTTAAGCGGATTTAGTATACTCCAAATACTTTGGCAAATTTCTATCGATGTACGATGGAGAGCATTCTGACTGATTGCATCACAGACTGGTTATGTGTGGCTCCAATGTGAAGGATGACAAGAGGCTGTAGCAGATTGCAGACTCAACCAGCTCCATCACAGCCACAACCCACCCACTGTCAAGGACGTTGTCAAGAAACACTGTCTTAAAAAGGCCGCATGCATGATTAAGGACGTTCACCATCCGATACATGCTCTTTTCTCGTTACCACCATAAGGGAGAAGTTACAGGAGCCAGAAGACCCACACTCAATGATTCAGAAACTGCTTCTTCTACTCTACCGTCAGATTTCTGTAAGGTCCATGAACCAATGAACGAGACCTTATTATTCATTTTAATGCACTATTATTTATTTTGTAATTTATGTCATATATCATTGCACTATGCTGCTGCTGCAAAACACAAAATTTCACATCATAATACTTTTATACTTTACACTTTATTGTCGCCAAACAATTGGTACTAGAATGTACAATCATCACAGCGATATTTGATTCTGCGCTTCACACTCCCTGGATTACAAATATTAAATAGTAAAAATATTAAAAATAGTTAAAATTAGTAAATATTAAAAATTTAAATTATAAATCAGAAATAGAAAATAGAAAAATGGGAAGTAAGGTAGTGCAAAAAAACCGAGAGGCAGGTCCGGATATTTGGAGGTTACGGCCCAGATCCGGGTCAGGATCCATTCAGCAGTCTTATCACAGTTGGAAAGCAGCTGTTCCCAAAAAGCAGCTGTTCCCAAATATGGCCATACGAGTCTTCAAGCTCCGGAACCTTCTCCCGGAGGGAAGAGGGACAAAAAGTCTGTTGGCTGGGTGGGTCGTGTCCTTGATTATCCTGGCAGCACTGCTCCGACAGCGTGCGGTGTAAAGTGAGTCCACAGACGGTACACACATCAAAGTTGCTGGTGAACGCAGCAGGCCAGGCAACATCTCTAGGAAGAGGTACAGTCGATGTTTCAGGCCGAGACCCTTCGTCAGGACTAACTGAAGGAAGAGTGAGTAAGGGATTTGAAAGTTGGAGGGGGAGGGGGAGATCCAAAATGATAGGAGAAGACAGGAGGGGGAGGAATGGAGCCAAGAGCTGGACAGGTGATAGGCAAAAGGGATACGAGAGGATCATGGGACAGGAGGTCTGGGAAGAAAGACGGGGGTGGGGGACCCAGAGGATGGGCAAGAGGTATATTCAGAGGGACAGAGTGAGAAAAAGGAGAGTGAGAGAAAGAATGTGTGTATAAAAATAAGTAACAGATGGGGTACGAGGGGGAGGTGGGGCATTAGCGGAAGTTAGAGAAGTCAATGTTCACGCCATCAGGTTGGAAGCTACCCAGACGGAATATAAGGTGTTGTTCCTCCAACCTGAGTGTGGCTTCATCTTTACAGTAGAGGAGGCCGTGGATAGACATGTCAGAATGGGAATGGGATGTGGAATTAAAACGTGTGGCCACTGGGAGATCCTGATTTCTCTGGCGGACAGAGCGTAGGTGTTCAGCAAAGCGGTCTCCCAGTCTGCAGACGGAAGATTGGTTTGTGTGATGTGCTGCGCTATGTTCATGATCTTCTGCAGCTTCTTTCAGACTTGGACAGGGCAACTTCCATACCAGGTTGTGATGCACCCTAGAAGAATGCTTTCTACGGTGCATCTATGAAAATTAATGAGGGTTTTAGGGTTTTAATACAATAAACCTGACTCCAATTCTGGTTTTGGTAGAAGGCAGTTGCAAGAAAGATTGTATACCTTTTACATATTTCCGGATTCAGAATAATTGGAGCTAAAATTGGCCAATTTGCCATTTATTTGTCTGTGATCAATTCATAGGATCCATTAGATTCTTATGGTTAGAATAGAGTGCACTTACCAAATTCTACTGCAGGAAGTCTGCAATATTGACTAAGATAATATGCGAAGAAGTCAGAGACTGAGGTGACACTGAAAATGAGGATCTTTCAGCGATTTCAATAGTGAATGCCAAAGACTGCTGTTAATATCCTGTAATCTGTTTCCTTGGCTAGTGTCAAGTGCACTTTCAGCTTCAGAGACCACATTTTATGCCAAAATTTCTATTTTCTGTGCACATTGTGGCCCAGCTCAGTGTTGAACAATGTGGAGTCCTAGAATCTCTTAGGATTCTCCTTTATCTTATTTCCTAGAATCTGTTAGGATTCTCCTTTATCTTATTTCCTAGAATCTCTTAGGATTCTCCTTTATCTTATCTGCTAAAAATATTTCATGTCCCCTTTTTGACCTCCTGATAGTCCTCTAAAATGTACTCCTACATCTCTTATACTCCTCCAGGGATGCGCTTGATCCCAGCTGCATAGACCTGACATACACCTCCTCCTTTTTCCAGGTAATTGCTTCAACATCTCGTTTCAATTAGAATTCCTTAATACTGCCCGCCTTGCCCTTCACTATAACAATACTTCTCCCAAGTTCACTTTTAAGAGCCTAGCTGCATGGGATGCCAATATAGATGGTCAGATCAAATGATATCCAGGGTGAGTTAACCAACTGGAATCAAAATTGACGGTGGAAGGAGCCAGAGGGTATAGTGGAGGAGGGTTATTACTTAGATTACAGACCTGTGAACAGCAAGGTGCCACAGGGATTAGTGCTGAATCCACTGTTGTTTGTCATTTATATTAACAATTTGGATGACAGCTGTTAATTTGATTGATAAATCTGTAGATGACACCAAAACTGGTGGTGTAAAAAACAGTGAAGAATTTTACCTAAGATTACAACAGGACATAGATGAACTGGGGAAGCTGGACAAGCGTGGTGGATAGAATTTAATTTGGACAAGAAAAAGGTGTTACATTTTGGTAAGTTCTGTGGTTTATGAAATACACTCAGTGTTAATATAGAGAACTTGTCAGTCTATCCCTCCATGTATGAACTCCATTTTTCAAAATCAGATGTTGAGGTTCTGAGGTCCTGAACTTTGAGGTTCTGAACTCTTCCAGGCTTTCAACAGGAGGAACAAACACAAGAGATTCTGCAGATGCTGGAGAGCCAGATCAAAACACAGAAAATGCTGGAGGAACTCAGTAGGCCAGGCAGCAGCTATGGTGGAGAATAAGCAGCGACTAATGCTGGAGGAGAGGAGAAGATGGCAGTGCGACGCAGCTCGCAGCAGCCACTCCAGTGGTGATGTCTGTTACTTGTCAAGTAGGGTGCCGTGCACAATCCTGATTTGATGGAGACGGACGTGAGAGCATGGAGGAACATCTGGTGAAACTTCTGAAATGCCTGCTTTGCTGCTACTACTACTGTATGGTCCAAAATCTCTAGAGGCGAAGGCCCTGAGTCCTCGGCTTTGCTTGTTGCTTGGCGGCCGGGGCGGGGCTGAAGCGCTCGGCAGAGGATGGTGCTCGGTGTCGAAGGGCCGGTCAGAGGCTTGAAGTTTTCGGACGGGCTCAGAGTCCGCTGCGGTCGGATGCTTCCAATGGTGCTGCATCGGCAAGTTTGCGGCGCTTGGAGGCTCATGGCAGGGAGAGTTTCTCCCTTCTACCGTCTGCGTGAGTTGATGAGTCTATCGGAACTTTGAGACTTTTTGTTTTACCATGCCCATGGTCTGCTCTTTATCAAATTACGGTATTGCTTTGCACTGTTGTAGCTATATGTTATAATTATGTGGTTTTGTCAGTTCTAATCTTGGCTTCTCCTGTGTTTCTTGTGATATCACTCTGAAGGAATATTGTATCATTTTTTAATGCATGCATTTCTAAATGACAATAAACAAGGACTGAGTGTCCTCATAATCTAATTTAATCTAATCTAATCTATTTCAGAAGGTTTGATGCTGGAGCCCCAGCTGTTCATAATCTAGAAGACCTATTGAGAGGATCAAGCATAATACATCTCACTTCACAAAATAAGCAAAGCTAGGTGGCAATATGGACTGTGAAGAGGAAGCAGAAAGGCTATGGAGGGATATAGACAGGGTAAATAAGTGGATTAGAACATAGCAGTTTGAATAACATGTGGAAAAAGATCATCCATTTTGATAGAAAGATGCAGCAGAGCAGTGTAGTTATTAAATGATGAGAGATTTAAAATTAGTTTTCTGAAGGATACGGATTTCCTAATACACAAATCACTGAAAGTTCATCTAGCAATTGAGAAACCAAATGATATGTTGGCCTTTTTACTTGAACGGAGGGGCAGTTATGTTTTGCTCTAATTATATGGAGGCAGCATCAAGAATATCTATACATTAGGGTCTCCCACCTAATGTAAGAAATGCTTGCAACAGAGGGTGTATAGTGAATGTTCATGCATTGATTAACATATATGCAATTTTACTCATATGGCATTTACAGCAGATTCTGTGCAATATTTAATAAAACTATGTCTTATAAGTACTGTATCATCAGTTCATATGAGTAATCCTACTCATATGAACTGATGACTCTTATAAGACATAATTTTATTAAATATTGCACAGAATCTGCTATAAATGCGATCAATCTATTTTTCTATGAGTTCAGAAACAATGCTTACAAAACTGTTTAATGGCCACAGCAGCTTAAAATGCTTCATAATAAGGAATGCAGAGTCTGAAACAAACAAATCTGCACATTATATTTAGGGGGTAAAAGCAGTCTTATCTGTCTATCTGCTTCTGCACAAGAGAGAAACAGAACAGCAGAATGAACTGATGAATTGATGATACTTATGCCACCTATTTTAGTGAAGGACTGTAAAGAAACACTTAATATCTGGGCTGCAAATAAGGCATCTCCATATCAGTAGTTCTGGCATAACATTTTAGTTCTTGCCATTTACCAAAATCTGAAATTATGTCTCAAGCAATTATCTGAATATAATTTTATGAACAATATCTCTAGTTTCCACTTCAAATACACACAATTAAGATGTGATCTACTCAGACTGATGTCTATTTCAGGACGTCTTGGTTAAATGTCATTCGACATGCTACTGATCCTAGAGGAAGTGAGATGTCTTACATCTACATAAAAAGCTGCCCTGCACTGGCCATTACATAGTCTTTAAATAATTGATGCCAATTACAGCAGATCTTGTGCAATATTTAATAAAATTATGCATCCACAATCTGCAAGGGTCTAGGTAGTAAAGCACAATTTATGGATTTGATGAGACTGGATAGGATGGAAACATCTGCTGGAGTAAAAATAAGCAGGACAAAGGAAGCTAAACAGTATGACAGAATTCAAAGGAAAGAAGAGCTGAGCATGACTGCAGCATCTGTGATGATGGGGAGATTGGGCAGATGGATACGTCCAGAGGGAATAGGAAACCAGATGTACATAGAAATGTTCTTACATTGCACCATATGCTAACATTAACTGTATTTATTGCAATGCATATTAAAATATTATATATGATATAAAGTATTTTACACATCCTTTTCTCACCTATCTTTACACTAAGTGTCAGCTGAAAAAGTAATCATATACTGCAGCTATTCTTGGGACAATTTTAAATTTGACCATTTGTACAAAATGTGTGACATTGAGTTTGATGCCCCTATGTACTACATCCACTGCAGTGGGAAAATTGGATGTGGTGTACAGATTATGACATCATCAATCTTACAAAATTGATATTATTTCCTTTGTCTTTGCTTTTAAAAATGTGTCTTATTTTCTTAAAACATAGTTAAAATTATTCCAAAAAATCAAACATTTACAACTTCCAGGTGCAAGGTGACATCCCCTTTCCTAATGGAAGGGGAAAACAGGTAGACAGCAGAGATTAGGATGACCCTGACCACAAACATTTGTAGAGAGCATACAGAAGGAGATCAGCCAGAAATGTGTTTGGTTTGTAGCAGTGATACACTATGGCTGATTACCTGTACACACCAGGAGAATAAATGCAGTAAAACTTAATAAATTCCAGATGATGAAGTATTTACACAGAACTTTCTCCAACATGTTTAATAAACATAATAAATCATTAGTTGTGTAAGTTGAAATACTGTCCTTACAAGAAGCAGCACCTTGGAATGATTAGGTGACTTATTCTGTGTTTTCTAAGATTTTATGTATCTTCCACATTTCTTGTATCTCTCTTTGAACATCTGCTTGACAGCTTTCTCTCATTAAAACTATCATCTATAGTGGATTTACGAATATAATAAAAATAAACTCATCTTCAAACTCATGAATTTCTGGAACAGGAAATGAGTTTTTCAACAGCCCAGGTAATTCAATAGGCCATATTTTCTCACCTTGGCACAGCTGGTAACAAATAACATACATATGCCTTAGCTTCTAGTGCACCAGTCTCACTACCGCAAACTTGCTTCAAATATCGTTGATTTTCTAATTAGTATATATCACAGCAGGGCATGGCAGTGAAGCAGGCATTTTACAGTATCCTAAAAATGAAAGTGACAATACATTCATTATCCAGCGATGCAGGAAGGTTTTCAGAGAACAATTATCCAATTTCTTAAGTAACTTTAAATCAATGATTGTCTCTTTTCCAGCTTTTACTTTTGTCAGCTTTACTCAGTTTTATCCTACAAATTCAGGACACTAAAAGATATCAGAAATTATTAAAACTCCAGGAATAAAATAATTACTGGATTTTATTTTCATGTGATTAAGGGCTAAAATTGGTCTAATTAAACTAATTTTGAAATCCTTAACTTGGAATGGTTTTGTGTTCGGATGAGACTGAAATGTACAAAGGATTGAAGACAGAAAATTATTTACATAATGACAATCCACAGTTCTCTGAGGAAATGTGCTTGAGAAATGTTGTTATGTACCTCAACTTGCCCATTATTGATTGAAATTGGTCACAGATAAAGGGGTGAATCCTCTGCTTTGTACTAAGCAGTAATATCGCTATGTTGGCATCACAGTAAAAGCTGCCATGAGTGGCAAAGTTAATAAAGATGGTAACCAGTCTGATATTCCACTCTCATATAGAACAATGCATCATTGCATGCACCATGACTGAAAACTCCCTATTGAATACAGTGTGCTGACATAGGCGTTATTTCAAAAGGCATTTTTACACCCTCATTTGGGGCCTTGATCACTGATTGATCACTCAGCAGCCAGGCAGTCCAGTCCTGTGAAGCTGTCCTAGAGCACTGAAAAGCTTTATTTGTACATTGTTAACAAGTCAATAACGTTTATTTTTGCATTGAGGTGACAAAAAGCCATGGGGCTTGTTTATTTGTTTCTCCTGACAGACACTGGCAGTGCAGACTACTGCCTCACAGACCTAAAGAGCTAGGTTCAAGCCTTTGGTGTGGTCTGGGTGGAGTTTGCACTTCCTCCCTATGTGTCTTCTGTTTGAAGTTCAAAGTAAACTTATTATCAAAGGAGGTACTATATACGTCACCTTATGTTACCTTGAAATTTGTTTTCTTGCAGGCATTCACAGTAAATACAAAGAAACACAATAGAATCAATGAAAAACCGCACAAGACTCACAACAAATGGTGCAAATACATAAACAAACAAAACAATAATAATAAATTAATAAGCAATAAATATGAGATGTTTTTCACGAAAGAGCACAATTAGAACAAAGAAAGTTCATTTTTGTGTATGGTGATTAAAGTGATCATAGTGTTATTAGATAGACAAATTGATAGATACTTTATTGATCCCAAAGGAAATTACAGTGTCAGATTAAATTATCTTAAAAATAAGATGAACATGAGATGAAGAGTCCTTGAAAGTGAGGCCATAGATTATGGGAGCAGTACAGTGTTGGGATGAGTGAAGTTATCCTCTCTGGTTCAAGACTCTGATGGTTGAAATGTAATAACTGTTCCTGATCTTGGTGGTGTGGATCCAGAGGCTCTTGTACCTCCTTCCTGATGGTAGCAGCAAGAAGAGAGCATGGTCTGGATGGTCGGGGCCCATGATGATGGATGCTGCTTTTCTGTGACAGTGCCTGATTGTGGATGTACTCAGTGGTGGGGAGGGCTTTACTTGTGCTGGGTGCTCCAACGTGGAGATATGGAAAAGTGGAGAGTATAAAATGGGTTAAGGTAGGGTTAGTGTAGAAGTGATTACTTAGTGGCTGATGTGCTCAGCGAGCCTGTTTCCAAGCTGTATCTCTCAAAGACCCTATAACTATTAAAAAGCACAGTAGTGTTGCGAGTGATCTATGCAATGTCAAACACACGTGAATTTGCAGCTATGAATGCATTAAAACATGAACTTCCTGTTTCTGAGAACAGAGGTCCCTTCCTGTGATACTAAAATGGACACCAATGCTACTGCTCTGTGAATAGCTTGTAAGCTAACACTTGGTCTGAGCAAACATGTTTCATGATTATCCAGCTAACATTTTGTTTAAAAATGTGTAAAACACTCGGGGTTTTATGAGTATCATTATTGTAGGCAGCAATTTTAGTGCTTTGTACTTAACACAGAATGGAAGAGCAATTTTACAGTCTTCTAATTCAGCATCAAATGTGGGAGTTGAAGAGAGACATATTTCCATTTTGTGTCCCCTGTAATTTACTTGCATAAGAATTGCTAGCAATTAACTCAGAGCCTTGAAGTGACATTTTCCAGAAAAGATGCATTTCAGTGGGGTGACTGAAAAGCTACAAGATCTCATTGAGCAACACGCACAAAATGCTGGAGGAACTCATTGAACTGAGATCCAGAGAGATAGAGGATTTGAGAGCACAGAACTCCATTGAAGGCATCCACAAAGGATCACATGACCACCATACCCTGTGGATCACCAGAGTTTTATTCACTGGACGAGAATGTTTGTGTGATACGAGTCTGATTTACAAAGGAGATATTGGTATAATAACTGACATAATCAAGGATGGCATCCAGAGTCAAAAGCATGGAGAGAGGCCATGAAGTTTTTCACATCCTTATGAGGTTGGGCATTGGAGATCTAAGCAATCTTGCTCAGAGTATGGTAAGAATGCAATATTCTGGCATACATCAGAAAGAAATGAAGAGTCAATATAAACTACATTACACAATTCTAAAAGAGGTGGATCAACACAGAGATCCAAGGCAAATGTAGTTCATTGAAAATGTCAGGGCAGGTTGAGAAGAGGTTAAATGGTATACAAAAAATTGTGCTTTCCAAGTATAGACTTGGAATACAATTCCAAGGAATTCATTATGAATCTTTATAAAATACTGGTTCAGTCATGATTATGTCCGCTTTTGGTGTACCATATTTTCCTGAAGTACTTTAGGAAAGATTGCATTTGAAGTATTTATATATACTTCAAAAGGATTTCTGAAATAATTATAGGGATGAGGGACTTTAGTAATGTGAAATTCCAAGGGAAGCTGTGTTGTCTTTACCTCAGGGGAGGAATGGGGAGAATCTGATGGTGATATTTCAAATAATGAAAGATATAGAGAGAGTGTCTAGAAAGAAACTTTTCGCAATTGTGGAGGAGCTGAGAATTAGGGAACAAAGCGCAAGGTGACTGGCAAACAAAAGCAAAAGCAATAGAGATTGTTTTAACCAGCAGTTGGTTTGGGTCTGGAATGAACTGCCATATGCAACAGCGGATCCACCTTTCACTGGCCACTCTTGCCCCATCCCTTCCCTTCACTGCTTGTGTTGTCTTCTCTTTCATTTGAGGGGTCTCAACACATAATCAATGTTGTAGACGTCAGGTCAGTCTCTCGAGGAATGAATTCATAGAAAGCACCCGTCCACATTCTCAGATGCTGAACGCATCAGTAACAAGGTTGTTTGCAAACATCTTTAACCCCTCCCTTCTTCAATCTGAGATTCTCTCCTGCTTTAAGAATGTGACTATTGTTGTGCAATTCAATGATACAGTTATCAAGATTCATCCTAGCTGGAGTAAATATACAGGCTTCAGGAACTCTGAGTTTAACCAACTAAGGATATTTTCCATCTGTTTCAGTTCTGCAAGCTCATCAAAGCCTGAAATACTGAAGTCACAAACCACCTCAGTGAGACTTTCACAGACCAGCAAGTGAACCAAGCTCTGGTAATTTGAGTCTCATTCCAGTTTACAATGAAGTGCACATTTCAGCAGCCTGAACATGGACTTCTGTGTGTGAACTAGTTTGTGAAAATTGTCTCTTATATCTTGCTGTGACCCTTTCCCTGTGCCTATAACCCTCATCATTGCCCCTACATCCTTTCCATGTTCAACAATTGCAATGCTGATAATCCTTACCAAATCTTGAAACTTGAGGTGAGCATCATTCAAGTTCACTGTCAAGAGCATTAACTTCTTGCAGCAGTACTATACATCACAAGCATGACAAACATAAAATACATAAACTGAAATTAACATCAACTATGCATAACTTACACAAAAAGTAAAAATAAAATCAGTCAAACTTGAATTTACTGTTGTATGCAAAATATGCGTACGCACAGGTGCAATGAAAAATGGACTTGCAACAGCATCATAAGCACGTAGCATGATATATAAGCAGCATTCATAAAAAAACAATTTAAACAGAAATCATAGACAACTTTTACATGAAAGAACACAATTAAAACAAAGAAAGTTCATTTTTGTGTATAGTAATTAAAGTGATCATAGTGTTATTAGATAGACAAATTGATAGATACTTTATTGATCCCAAAGGAAATTACAGTGTTGGAGTAAGTTATCTTAAAAATAAGATGTACAAGATTTTCAAGTCAATAATTATAAGATTTACAAGATTAGCCATGCTCACACTGATAAAATAGTAGTGCAAGGATTACCATAATATACCGTAATGGGTGCACATTCACACCGTCCAGATAGGAAGTGATGGTAGTATTGCACAGGGTGTGCATGAAAGCAGGGTGTGGTAAACAGTGCTAAACAGAGCTCTGGTATACAGAGGTTGATAACAGTTTAACAGGAGGGGGCCATCACTTCCCTGGCTGTAGGCTGACTCATTATAGAGCCCAATGGCCAATACTAAGAATGATTTAAACTGTAGTGATTAGCGATTTGCTGGTTGGTTCAAGAATCAAATGCTTGAAGAGAAGGATCATGTCTGATTTACAATTTTTTTCCAGTATTTTCTTGTATTTTTTGCTTCAGATTTTTTTCAGTCGCTCCCAGCAGACCATATGATCTTTTTCCAAATTCCACCATCTCCTAACAGAGGCATCTGTTGGCATGAGAATCAATTCCACTAACCTCTGATACCTATTCCTTTCTGTGCCTTCTTTTTTTTCCCTAATTTCACTGGCCTCCATCACCTTCTTTCCCTTCCCTCGATCTCTCCATCTGTCCATCACCCATAGGTTCCTCCTATTGGTTACCTCCCTATTTTTCCTTCCCTGTATTCGATGCTCTTTGGTCCTATCTTATCAGATCCCAACTTTTCAGCACTTTGTAACTTCCAGTTCTCACCTTACAGCTACAGAGGAGAGATTGACACCCTGACACAGTGGTGCCAAGATAACAACCTCTCCCTCAATGTCCAAAAAAAACAAAAGAGCTGGTCGTGGATTACAGGAGGACTGGAGACAGGCTTAGCCCAATCAACATCAATGGGAGAGTCATACTGCAGTTGAGAGGGTGAGTAGATTCACGTTCCTCGGTAGACACATCGCCAAAGATCTCACTGTACACACTGGCTGTGTGGCAAAAAAGACACAACAGCATCTGTTCCACCTCAGGCATCTGAAGAAGTTGAAGAAGTTTGAGCACCCATATCCTCAAGACCTTCTGCAGGGGCACTATTGAGAGCTTCCTGACTGGCTGTATCACTGCCTGGTACAGGAACAGCACCAACCTTGATCACTGAGCACTGCAGAGAATGATATGGACAGCCCAACACATCTGTGGATGTGAACTTCCCTCTATTGAGGACATTTGCAGCAGCATAAAGATGACCTGGAAGATCACTGGGAACACCAGACACCCCCAACCATAAACTGTTTCAGCCGCTTCCATCTGGCAAACAGTACCACAGCATTAAAGACAGGACACACAGGCTATGGGACAGTTTCTTTCTACAAGCCATTAGACTTATAAATTCACCTGTCTGTACATTGCGAGGGAGTCATAAAGCAAAGGTTTTTACTCCCTTGCGTTGTGGGACGGATGTAAGGTTTAAATAAATTTAAATTCAAATCCTTGCATTGTCCCCATGCTCCTCCCTGCCTCTTCTACCTAACATCCCTCACCTCTCCTGCATCCAGCTGTCATCAGTTCCTGTTCCACCCTCATCGTTCAATACTGGCTATCTCCTCTCTTTCTTTCCAGTCTTAATGAAGGGTTCACATCTGAAATGTTGACTGTTCATTTCCCTCCATAGATGCTGCTTCAACCCTTTACTTCCTCCAGCTCCTTTGTGTGTAGTTCTTTAATAAATGCCATACCACTACTGGTTTTGTTCACCCTCCTGTGACATTTTCACCAGTTTCGATTAATTATCAAAAGCTGAATATCATTCATGAATAAGTTCCGTTATGATTTCAAATATTTTGAGATCCTCCATATGGTCTACGTGTTCTTGTGATGATTAAGTATGAGAAAACCTATTAGTCCAAATACAATGGCCTGTCTCTAAAGTCAACTGCATAAAATGGATAAATGAATGTACATCAGTTTGAAATTATGAAAAATAATGTCAAAATCAAGTTTAATGTCATATGTAGGAATACATGTATTCACAGATACAATGAAAAATCCACAGCAGCATTATATGCACAATATCCAAAAGGAAAATATAAATTAAACATGCACATCTGGGCAGCTCTATGGGGTAATTTAATGCCTTCCTACATTGCTCTGCACTTTATGGTACAGATGACTTAGTGCTTAACACCTCAATTACTCTTCTCATTGAAGGGTTGTAGAGGTTGTAACCACATTAGGTTTCTTGGGTGCCTTACTTTGCTTTTCAAAATTTAAAAGCTTAACAGTTTAATAAAATCCCCTTGCTGAAAGTCTGCAATCCACATCCATCTGCATTTGTTTCTGGCTTCTTGTCACATCACTATGCACAAAGTTCTGGTGCTCTGAGATATGCCTTTCATGTACAATTAAATTCTTTGATTGCATTTGAGAAACATCAGCATGCAAAATTGAAGACCTCCATCCCTGCTTCCAGTACTTGAGTCAGAATCACTACCTAGATCACACAAAAGTCAATCACAATTTGTCAAGGTGTTCTTTTTTATTAAATAACATTCATAAAACACGTCTGGATCAAACTGGGAGATTCTCCATTATGTAGCAACTCAGATTAAATTTAAGAACTTGTAAAAGGTATCAGTCATAAAAAAAAACAAGAGACTGCAGATGCTGGTAATCTAGTGCAAAAAAAAATGGAAAATGCTGGAAACTCTTAGCAGGTCAGATGATACCACAAAAGCAAATGATTCAGGCTGAACCCCCTTCTGTCTGCCATCTTGTGTTCCCACAGGATTTAATCCGCATGTACCACTTCTGCCGGCAGCTTGATCCACATTTGCACCACCCTCTGAGTGAAGAAGTGGGCAAATCTCAGCTCGATTTATTTATTGCTGTTGAAAATATAGACCTACATTATGATGGGTGAGGGGCATTGAGCCATTGAAGGCATGTATGTATCCAATCACATTTCTTAAATAGTTTAAATGAAAGAGTAAATGTAGGAGTAAGCATGATTTTACATTAATTACCCTTCTCCGTAATTCCCTGAGACATTTGCCAAGATTCACATTATCATTGCTAAAAACACTATGGCAATAATCAGAGTTTTATCCTATTTAAATCAAAGACAACTGGGATTTTCTTGCATTTTAGCCTGTTTTCATACAGCTGTCACTTAGATTTAAAATGGGTTAATCTGACAAACTCCCAATTGGAAGGATCACAATGTTGATTAACCCACATTCCTTGATTAAATGCAGGCAATGTGCCAGCATCTGCCTATGCTTTACCATGATTTCTGCAAGTCGCCAGCACACCCCATATTGCTGTAGGCATCATCAGTAATTTTATATCTGTACTGCCTAGCACTACTTAAAGCAAATATGTATCTCTCATAGAGGAACTCCATTGTGCATTTTAGCTCCCAAATGTAATGAACTCATTGCAATCAATGAGCTGTGCAATAATCACCTTTGACTTTAAAGTATGTTATGTGTTACGTTAACTTTAGTTCATGAGAAATGTCTTTTAAGGCAATTACATTTTTTCAACTAACTGTTCTATTGTGAAATGTAGGCATCTCATGCTCATGTTGAAGTTTAGAAAATAAGAAGTCCCATGTACCTCTAGGGGATTTATAGGCTCCTTCAGTCACGCTCAAAAGACAAAGCAGAGGAGTCAGTGTCAAGACTGGAGCAAGTTAAATGATCTCACAAAGTTGAAACACCAATGCCCTTGAGCAGCACATCCTACAAAAAGTAACAGATATGCCCAGTTCGTCATGGGTAAAGCCTTCCCCACTGTTGAGAACAAAGCGTTTGTTGCAGAGAAGCAGCATCCATCACGAGGGACCCGACCACCCAAACCATGCTTCCTTCTCATTGCTGTCATCAGGAAGGAGATACAGGAGCCTCTGGACCCACACCACCATGTTCAGGGACAGTTATTATCCCTTAGCCATCAAGCTCTTGAACCAAAGGGGATAACTTCACCCAACTTCATTCGGCCCATCATTGAAGTGTTTCCATAACCAATGGACCTACTTTCAAGGACTCCACATTTCATGTTCTCGATATTTGGTGCTTATTTAGTTGTTATTATTTTTTTTTCTTTTGTAGTTGCACAGTATGTTGTTCTGCACATAGGTTGTTTGTCCATCCTGTTGAGTGTATTCTTTCATTGATTCGATTGCGTTTCTTATATTTTCTGTATATGCCCACAAGAAAACAAATCTCAGGGTTGTATATCGTGACACATACGTACATTTATAATAAATTAATTTGAACTTTGAATTTACTTTGAACTTTGAAGTGGTCAAGGTTGTCTTTAAATCCCATATCCTGCCACTTTACTGCTAGTTTCAACCATTGCTAATTTATCATTCCTCCATTACACATCTTTCATCAGTAAGTGGGACTGCTGAGTTGAGGTAAGCATCCCATGCTCATATAGGAGCAAAAATCTAAGTCACCTGCTCCTGTTCTGAATTCATCTGCTTCTAAGTAATCTCTCTCAATCAGGACTTCCACATGTTTTAGATCTTTATCCCTTAGAATTTAGGAGAATGAGGGATGACTTTATAGTAATGTTCAAAATTATGAGAGGCATAGATAAGAAGGATGGTAACAGTCTTTTCCCTAGGGTATGCGAGACCAAAATTAGCAACACAGGTTTAGAGTGAGAAGAGAAAGACTTAAATGGGAGGGAGAAGGGAACGTCAACTCAGACCATGAGAGGCCTGCGTGGGGCATTTAAATGGGAACTGCTGAAAACTTTTCCATGCAAAGGCTGCATGGAATGAGATGCTAGAGGAAGTGATTGAGGCAGGAATAATATTGTTTAAGAAGCACTTGGTTAGGTACATGGAGGGGAGGGATTTGGAACCATATGGGCTGGACACAGAAAATTGGGACTGGCTGAGCAGGCTTCTTACATGGCATAATCTGGTTGGCCAGAAGGGCTGAATCTGTGCTATATTGCTCTATGATTCTATAACCTTGGAATGTCAAAGCACTGGGCCATAGAAAAGTGCACAGAACACAAGACTCACTTTTCAGTTCGATGTCTTGTCGCGAGAATAGTTCAGCCTTCTGCCTTCAAAATGTAGGTTACTCATCAGCAACAGAAATAGTGGCTGAAATTCCCTTTTCCATCCTAGAGTGGTCAATTTGACTAGTACAGTGGCTGAGATAGTAGATTTTTACAGGATTTATGAATCATACCTACATAGGGCATTCCTCTACAGTCAACCACACATTGAGTCAGTCTGGATATTCATTGATGAGTATTGAATTATGTTTCATTATGAATACAAACAATCTTCCTCTGCTCTAAAATAAGTGTTTATGATGTGATTTAATAATGCAAAGGATAGTGATGGAATATATAAAATGACTTGACAGTGACAAAAAATAGAAAAAAGAAAACATGTACACCAGTTTACATGATCACAAAACATTGGAGCTAATATGAATAAAATAAACATTTACTAAAGACCACAACTGATAAATCACAAATGTGTCATTTTGCATCTATTCCCAGAATGCATGAATCATCTTTGCTTCTGCTCTAATTAAACTCCCCCAGGCTAGTGGGTTCCTTTGGATAACTCAAGAGATTTGAAGAAATAGAGACAGCCAGGAGAATACAAGCCACAAAGTCTAATTAAAAATGATAACATTCTAAAATTTTATGATGCAAAAACAAATATCTTCAAAAACTTTCAAACAATGGCACCTAATTAACATCAGTACTACATTCCAAACGTAAGGTGTTTGGTGATAAGAAACACTACAGCTAATATGCACCCTTTCATTAGTAAGAGGGTCGGCAGTCACAGCAACCATGCAAGTTGATAAATTTACAAAGCAAAGAAGATGGAAGCTATCTTGATCCATTCAAGCTGTCTTTTGCCCAGAGCACTGCGCACAAATTCATTTTGAATAATCTGGTGCTGAATTGCCTGAATATGTTGCAGGAAATAGCCTTCTCTGTATAAATGCACAACAGCCCAGTTATCAAAACTAAAAATCCATGACAGTCCATTATCGTAGCAATAATTTCTGAATGAGCCATAAACATTTACAGAAATCTATGCTGAATATTGCCTTCTGTTTCTAAAAGTTTAGTAGATTTTTCAACAGAGATGCATGCAGGAAAGGAAGGAATTGAATAGGGCAGTATTTTTTTAATAGAAGGTAATATCTCATAATTGAAATGGAGTTGATTTACATCTGATTATAGGTATATTTTATGTCTCATTCTTCCCATTTCAGATATTTCCTTTTCAGGATTCTAGAAAGATGTATATGTGGGAGGAGGGAGGAAGGTTTATCACTGATATGGAAAAGCATTATACTTTTGGATGAATTGGTAACATCAGGAGGTCATGTTAGCTCCAGGTGATGATATATTAGGAGAAGAAATACGGAAGAAGAAGGGCACTTTGCAGTGGAATCAGCAATTCTCTCACCTCAGAATCAGTGGGGCAGGATGGTGAATCTGTGGAACTCATTGCCACAAATGGCTGAGGTAGCCAAATTATTGGTTACATTTAAAGCGGAGGTTGATAGGTTCTTGATTAGTAAGGCCATTCAAGGTTACAGGATGAAGGCAGAAGTATAAGGTTTAAAGGGACAATAAATCAGCCATGATGGAATGGGAGATCAGACTTAATGGGCTGAATGGCCTAATACTGCCCCTATATCTTCTGGTCTTACAGTGTTATATGTAACACTGCAGAGGCTGTGGGTGGAAAGTAAAAATATATCATCCCTCAAAACCTTAAGAAACAGCAAAGTGCTTCATATATATCTTACACACACATACACACACACACACACACACACACACACACACACACACACACACACACAGACGTATATATCCAGGGTGCCTAAGGCTTTTGCACGGTACCGTCAATGTGGAGTGAAGAACAAGCTTGCAAATCTGGTGGGAGCAAAGGGTGTTGGGAATACTGAGGGTAGAGCACTGCGGGAGGGGTGTGGGACAAGTGGAAGAGAAGGAATGTTGGGGCAGGGCAGGGGGCGGGGGTGGCATGGGTGCAGATACACTCAGCTCTGAGACACCAGACAAGGTCATTTGATTCCAAAATACTGATTTCTTGGCCATTATAGAATGCCCCTCTGGTTCTTCCCACTCCCTCCCCTCTCCCTTCCCATTTTCCCGACCATGATTCCCCTCTCCCTGCCCCCTACCCACTCTCAGTCCACAATAGAGACCCATATCAGAATCAGGTTGATCATCACTCACATACGTCATGAAATCTGTTTTATTTTTGTGGCAGCTGAGCAATTACGTCTTTCTTTTCTAAATAACAATATATAAAACACCAACAGATGCATTATTCAAGTTCTATTTTGTGAATCCAATAGCCAAATCTAGACTTTTCAAAATAGAAGAAAGGTTTCTTTCGGAGTCAGGTCAGGAGGCCTCTAGAATCCTTAGAATTGTTGAGTTGCAGTCCTGAAAGATAACTAGATGTGGTAAACCATGTATATATGTTGTAACTCGGTTACCTGTCTGGACACACCCGTCTGCTGACTGCCCCTGTGGCTCCTCCCACAGAGTCCTGTATAAAGGTGTTCGCCTTGCCCCTCCCCCTCAGTCCGGGGGCAGACACTCAGTGTGGAGGTCGTATTGTACAGCGAATAAAAGCCTTTCAGTATTTTACCAAACCTCAGTCTTTTGGAGTAATTGAAGGTGCTTCAATTTTATTCGCTGTACGTTTTAAAACATGAAACAGGCCCTGAGACCAGAAAAGTTAGACCTCAATCCGCAAACACCTGAAGCTGGAAACGCTTTCGAACTCTGGCTGGCCTGCTTCAAAGCATATCTAGAGGAGATTAAAGCCACCGACCCCGTAGCGAAGCGTCGAGTTCTACTCTCCAGGGTCAGTCCACGGGTCTATTCGCTGATCAGAGACCAGCCGAACTATGATGGCGCAATGAACGCACTCAAAAGACAATACCTGCGGCCGATAAACAGCGTCTATGCTCGGCACCGTTTAGCGACATGGCAACAACGGTCCGGGGAATCGAGTGCTGAGTTCGTCCAGGCCCTACGGACGCTCGTGCGAGCCTGCAATTGCCAGGAGCTGACGGCGGCGCAGCATGTAGAACTCCTAGTGAGAGACGCCTTCGTCACGGGGACCAGGTCAGTGTACGTGCGCCAGCGGCTGCTGGAAAAAGCCAATCTTACCCTGAATTCGGCGATGAAGCTGGCTGATACGTTGGAGGCCACTCTGCATAACTCCGAGGCTCTCCAGGCACGCGATCCCCCGATGGCCTTGTGGGTGCCGCAGACCCCGCAACCTGCCGGCGAATCGACCTCGGCTGCCGCCAGTCGTGAGTCCGCGAAGTGCTACTTCTGCGGACTGGAGAAGCACTCCTGGAAACGTTGCCCGGCCCAACAAGCTACCTGCTCCAGCTGCGGAAAGAAGGGCCACTTTGCCAAGGTCTGTAAGTCAAAACCACGAGCGGGATCGAGCAGCGCCGCGTGCGAGACGTGGGGGCCACCATCTTCCCTGCACGCCGCCACCACGTGCGAGACATGGGGGCGGCCATCTTGGTCGGCACCGCCTCCCACCGCCTACGACCAACGGGTGCTCACGGGGCACGCCACCACGCCAGACCAAGACAGCGACCCCACCCTGGCTTCCGTGACCCTCGACCAAAGCGCTCCCCACCAGCTCGCAAGGTCAATGATGGACATCCTGGTGGAGGGGCACAGGACAACCTGCCTGTTTGACACAGGCAGCACGGAGAGTTTTATCCACCCGGCCACGGTGCAGCATTGTGGACTCATGATACGGCCGGTAAGTCAGAGGGTCACCATGGCCTCCAGGTCGCATACAACAGACATCCGGGGGGGTTGTGTAGCGACACTAGTGGTGCAGGGCACAGAATATCGGGACTTTACGTTTCTGGTCTTGCCTCAACTGTGTGCCCCTGTGCTGTTGGGGTTGGACTTCCAGAGCCACCTGAAAAGCGTGACAATGAAGTATGATGGGCCCCTCCCACCAATTACTGTCATAAATCCCCTGTTTTGTAGAGATATGTCACGTACCCCGCTACTGACCACACACACACACCGACCCGCACATCCCACCCAACATCATGCCAACTGCCACACTACCGACACCACTTGCGGCCTCTCCACCCTCAGGATCCCTCCCCCACCGCTGTTCGCCAACCTGACCCCCGGCTGTAAACCTGTGGCAACTAAAAGCAGGAGGTACAGCGCGGGGGACAGAGCTTTCATTAAGTCGGAGGTGCAGCGTCTGCTCAGGGAGGGGGTCATTGAGGAAAGCACAAGTCCTTGGAGGGCGCAGGCAGTGGTTCGGAATGGGGAGAAGAATAGGATGGTCGTGGACTATAGCCAGACCATCAATAGGTTCACGCAGCTCGACGCGTACCCTCTACCCCGCATCGCGGATATGGTCAATCAGATAGCACAGTACAAGGTGTACTCGACCATAGACCTAAAATCCGCTTACCATCAGCTCCCCATCCGCCGGGAGGACCGCCCTTACACTGCCTTCGAGGCGGACGGCAGGCTTTATCAATTCCTGCGTGTCCCCTTTTGTGTCACGAATGGTGTATCTGTCTTCCAGAGGGCAATAGACCGGATGGTGGACCAGTGCCAACTGAAGGCCACGTTCCCATATCTGGATAACATCACCATCTGCGGTCACGACCAGCAGGATCACGACAACAACCTCCAAAAATTTCTCCAAGCGGCCAAATCTTCCGATCTCACCTATAACAAGGACAAGTGTGCATTCGGGACCACCCGACTTGCTATCCTTGGGTGTGTCGTGGAGAATGGAGCCATTGGCCTTGACCCCGACCGTATGCACCCCTTGTTGGAACCCCCTCTTCCCAATACCCTCAGAGCCCTCAAAAGGTGCCTGGGCTTCTTTTCATATTACGCCCAATGGGTCTCTAACTATGCAGACAAGGCCCGCCCCCTGGTCAAGTCCACCACATTCCCCCTCTCTGCCGAGGCCCACGCGGCCTTCAACCGCATAAAAGGGGACATTGCCAAAGCAGCAATGCATGTTGTGGATGAGGCCATTACCTTCAAGTAGAGAGTGACGCCTCCGACTTTGCGCTGGCTGCTACCCTCAACCAGGCAGGAAGACCAGTGGCGTTCTTCTCCCGTACCCTTCAAGGCCCTGAAATTTGGCACTCTGCGGTAGAGAAAGAGGCCCAGGCCATAGTGGAAGCTATAAGGCACTGGAGGCACTATCTTGCCGGCAAAAGGTTCACCCTGCTAACTGACCAGCGCTCAGTCGCATTCATGTTTAATAATCAGCAGCGGAGCAAACTCAAAAATGATAAAATTCTGAGGTGGAGAATCGAACTCTCCACCTACAACTATGACATCATGTACAGGCCTGGGAAGCTCAACGAGCCCTCCGATGCCCTATCCCGGGGAACATGCGCCAGCGCGCAGATCGACCAGCTATACGCCCTACATGTAGACCTTTGCCACTTGGGAGTCACCCGGCTTTTCCACTTAGTGAAAGCCCGGAACCTGCCTTACTCCCTTGAGGAGATCAGGATGATGACCAGGGACTGCCAAGTCTGCGCAGAGTGCAAACTGCACTTCTACTGACCCGAAAAGGCACCACTCATCAAGGCCACCCGCCCCTTTGAGCGACTGAGTGTTGACTTTAAGGGCCCCCTTCCCTCCACCGACCGCAATGTGTACTTTCTTAACATAATTGACGAGTACTCGCGGTTCCCCTTCGCCATCCCCTGCCCCAACACCACTACCATGTCAGTTATAAAAGCCCTGCGCAAGCTCTTCACTCTGTTCGGATACCCATGCTAATTCCACAGTGGCAGAGGGTCCTCGTTTATGAGTGACGAGCTGCGCCAATATCTACTGGCTAGGGGAATTGCAACCAGTAGGACCATGAGCTATAATCCCCGGGGGAATGGACAGGTGGAGAAGGAGAATGGCACAGTGTGGAAAGCCACACTCTTAGCCCTCAGGTCAAAGGGACTGCCGGTCTCCCGCTGGCAGGAGGTCCTTCCCGAGGCACTCCACTCCATCTGCTCCCTGTCATGCACAGCCACCAATGCCACCCCTCATGAGCGGCTCTTTTCTTTTCCCAGAAAATCGACCACTGGGACCACCCTACCATCTTGACTGACATCCCCGGGGCCAGTGCTGCTCCGGAAACATGCGAGGAGCAATAAATACTCCCCGATAGTCGAGAGGGTTCACTTACTTCATGCGAACCCCCAATATGCCCGCGTGGTTTTACCTGATGGGCGGGAAGACACGGTCTCCATCAGCGACCTGGTGCCCGCAGGAGCTCGGGGCCCCTACCCTGAACACTCCGTGGTGACTATTGACCCCGTATCCACCAATGTATGTACCTACGAGACACCGTGCACCCCAAACCCTATACAGACACCACACGACACTCCCATACCGGGCGCAACGCACACGCACGAGGGACTACCGACGCCTAATGTGCTGGCACCTGAAGTCAGGCCGGAGCCAGCACAACCACCATCGCCGGTGCTACGTAGATCACAGCGACGGACTCAACCGCCTGATAGACTTAACCTGTAAATATACCTCTTGTAAATATTGTCAGTCACTTCACCCCGCGGGACTCTTTTTTAAAAAAAAGGAGGGGTGAATGTGGTAAACCATGTATATATGTTGTAACTGGGTTACCTGTCTGGACACACCCCTCTGCTGACTGCCCCTGTGGCTCCTCCCACAGTCTCCTGTATAAAGGTGTTCGCCTTGCCCCTCCCCCTCAGTCCGGGGGCAGACACTCATTGTGGAGGTCGTATTGTACAGCGAATAAAAGCCTTTCAGTATTTTACCAAACCTCAGTCTTTTGGAGTAATTGAAGGTGCTTCACTAGATACAAACAGAATTGAGGAACACTCAAGGTGAGTTTGAATTTAAATAAGATATATTGTTGCGGACACAAGGGCACCTCATGTTCTGTCTGTAAAATACAGCAAACAAATGTGACCTTGTGGGTGAACAACATTACTGACTCCATTATCACAGCACAACACTGCTGCTTATTCCAAGGGCCCTAATAACTCTAAAGGGTAATCAATCGCTGGTCACTGCATTTAACAATATAGCAGTCTTAAAGCTATTTTAGAGTAAAACTACATTCTCTTTGTGACTTGGTATAATAGCTCATATCATGAAGCTTTAATCAGAATATGTTATGCTACTTCTGGCATTAACTGAATGAATTTCTTTTCATTACACCAAGCTTCCTTGGTTGAACAACAGGTTGATTTTTGACAATTTTGACACCATAATTCCAAAATGTGTAAATAAGGCTCCTCTTTGACTCTTTTTCTCATTCAATGATAGTCAAGTAGCCACTCATAAAAACCTGCTTTCTCTCCACAGTCCTCTCTCTCTTGTTTTTGGTAGGTATTAAACATTGCAGGATAACTTATGTAAGCCCACTCCAAAAGTTTACCAATGTAGGTTCAAGAAAGTTGGATAAAAATGGCCAATGAGGTCAGATAGATTGTGTAAATTGAATGTTCCATGTGCTTCCGCTTGTGTTTTCCCTGGAGCTCACCTTTCCTCTCATGTACCAAACACATGCTGATTATTAGACTAATTGAGTCTGTAAATGACAACACCCTCCCCTACCATCACCACCACCCCAATGAAGGCACGTCAAAGCTGAATCAGTGCAGTGTTAATGGGCACGTGTGAAGGAATGGGTTATTGAGGAATAAGCGGCGGAATTAGATTTCTTTGAGAGCTGGAATAGGCTTAGTGGGCCAAATGGTTTCATTCTGTGTTATCAGGAAAATAATGAGAATGTATAGAATAATTTGGGGAAGACTGGTAGAGGATCTTAAATTTGAGGATGTTAAATATATTCTCTTGAATGTTTTGGTGAAGGAGTCAATGATGGCTTGAAACCTGGCATTATTACTTTTTTGACTAAACTTTTCTCCTCTCTGTGCTGCACACAACTAAATTATAATTCACAGGAAAAGGCAGGCTAGTGAGTAATGAATGAGTCAATAACCACTGACTATCACAGCATGATGTTCACACTTTAAACTAAGCCGGGTGGCTATGATAAGAATTTTAAAGATGCATGATTTACAATACACTGCTCAAATGTAAATCATTCCTCCACATACCAACCTACACATTTCTGGGATGCGGGATGAAACCAGTGCATACAGGGGAAACACATGTCATCACAGGGGGAACATGCAAGCTCCACATAGGCCGCACTCAATTTGAGGACTACACAGCTGCTGGAGCTGTGAGAGAGCAGCTTTGCAGACTTTGCCATCGTGTTGCATTGCATAGAGCATTTTAAAAATTTAAAACTCTGAAGCCCATTATGTTCATCTTTATAGCAGAGCTGAGAGGTGAGTACAACATACAGATCTCTCTAACATAACATCCATGCCCCTGAGTGTGTGAATTTCTGCTCTGGTGCCTGACAGAGTAGTACAAGCAATGGTAACTTCTTAGGGCTTGCATCATCAATCTACCTGACAGTTGTGAGCAACTCTTTTGATTGACCTAGAATAAATGCACAAGGGTGTCCATAAATTTCACATGATTAAACTCAGCTCTCTTTATTCTGGTTGCAATATTCATTTAAAAAAATTAAAGGTATAGATATTAGTCTGATAGATTGAGAGGATATCACCACATAGAGTTCAAAGAAAAAGCCCACTACCTTCTTCCCGGAGGGACAAGGAACGCAGTTTCACCAGCGTTCAACACGTGCTGCAAGTGATCTAGTTTTAAATGTGCTGTGCACTGTCAAGTGATGGATGGCACGTCATATCCTGGAATCTCGTTTTGTGATAAATCATGCCTCAGTTTAGCACGTTACAAGTGATACATGTGATGGCAATAGAAGCTTTCTTTTATATTAAAAACAAATCAGTTTGTGTTTGCAAAAGATATACAGGACATTCAGTGGCCACTTTGTTAAGTACCTCCTGAGTGTATGTTCATGGTCTTCTGCACCTGTAGCCCATCCACTTCAATGTTCAATGTGTTGTGCGTTCAGAAATGCTCCTCTGCGCACCATTGGTTATTTGAATTGCTGTCACCTTCTTGTCAGCTGGAAAAATGGACTGAAAAGTGGAAGATGGGATTTAATGCAGACAAGTGTCACGTGTTGCAGTTCAGTAGGATCAACCAGGGTAGGTCTCACACAGTGAACGGTAGGGCACAGAGGAGTGTGGGGCAACAGCGGGATCTGGGAATACAGGTCCATAATTCAATGAAAATGGTGAAGCAGTTAGATAGCATCATAAAAAAGCTTGGCCTTCATAAATCAAAGTATTGAGTACAGGAAAGTAGCTGGTGAATGCAGCAGGCCAGGCAGCATCTCTAGGAAGAGGTGCAGTTGACGTTTCAGGCCGAGACCCTTCGTCAGGACTAACTGAAGGAAGAGTGAGTAAGAGATTTGAAAGTGGGAGGGGGAGGGGAGGGGGAGATCCAAAATGAAAGGAGAAGACAGGAGGGGGAGGGATGGAGCCAAGAGCTGGACAGGTGATTGGCAAAGGGTATATGAGAGGATCATGGGACAGGAGGCCCAGGGAGAAGGAAAGGGGGGGGGAACCCAGAGGGCAAGGGGTATAGTCAGAGGGACAAAGGGAGAAAAAGAAGAGAGAGAAAAAGAAAGTGTGTATAAAAATAAGTTAGAGAAGTCAATGTTCATGCCATCAGGTTGGAGGCTACCCAGACGGAATATAAGGCGTTGCTCCTCCAACCTGAGTGTGGCTTCACCTTTACAGCAGAGGAGGCTGTGGATAGACATGTCAGAATGGGAATGGTATGTGGAATTAAAATGTGTGGCCACTGGGAGATACTGTTTTCTCTGGCGGACAGAGTGTAGGTGTTCAGCAAAATGGTCTCCCAGTCTGCGTTGGGTCTCGCCAATATATAGAAGGCCACATCGGGAGCACCGGACGCAGTATATTACCCCAGCCGACTCACAGGTGAAGTGTCGCCTCACCTGGAAGGACTGTCTGGGGCCCTGAATGGTGGTAAGGGAGGAAGTGTAAGGGCATGTATAGCACTTGTTCTGCTTACAAGGATAAGTGCCAGGAGGGAGATCAGTGGGGAGGAAAGGGGTGGACGAATGGACAAGGGAGTTGCATAGGGAGCGATCCCTGTGAAAAGCGGGGGGGTGGGGAGGGAAAGATGTGCTAAGTGGTGGGATCCCAGTGGAGGTGGTGGAAGTTACGGAGAATAATATGTTGGACCCGGAGGCTGGTGGGGTGGTAGGTGAGGACCAGGGGAACCCTATTCCTAGTGGGGTGATAGGACGATGGAGTGAGAGCAGATGGGCGTGAAATGGGGGAAATGTGTTTGAGAGCAGAGTT
This sequence comes from Mobula hypostoma, assembly GCF_963921235.1. Lineage (NCBI taxonomy): Eukaryota > Metazoa > Chordata > Chondrichthyes > Myliobatiformes > Myliobatidae > Mobula > Mobula hypostoma. The sequence goes on along the minus strand of NC_086106.1, from coordinate 102,951,419 downwards.
GATGGTGGAGGAAGGGAAGCCCCTTTCTTTAAAAAAGGAGGACATCTCCCTCGTCCTGGAATGAAAAGCCTCATCCTGAGAGCAGATGCGGCAGAGATGGAGGAATTGTGAGAAAGGGATGGCATTTTTTCAAGAGACAGGATGAGAAGAGGAATAGTCCAGATAGCTGTAAGAGTCAGTAGGCTTATAGTAGACATCAGTGGATAAGCTGTCTCCAGAGATAGAGACAGAAAGATCTAGAAAGGGGAGGGAGGTGTCGGAAATGGACCAGGTAAACTTGAGGGCAGGGTAAAAGTTGGAGGCAAAATTAATAAAGTCAACGAGCTCAGCATGCGTGCAGGAAGCAGCGCCAATACAGTCGTCGATGTAGCGAAGGAAAAGTGGGGGACAGATACCAGAATAGGCACGGAACATAGATTGTTCCACAAAGCCAACAAAAAGGCAGGCATAGCTAGGACCCATACGGGTGCCCATAGCTACACCTTTAGTTTGGAGGAAGTCGGAGGAGCCAAAGGAGAAATTATTAAGAGTAAGGACTAATTCAGCTAGACAGAGCAGAGTGGTGGTAGAGGGGAACTGATTAGGTCTGGAATCCGAAAAGAAGCAGAGAGCTTTGAGACCTTCCTGATGGGAGATGGAAGTATATAGGGACTGGACATACATGGTGAAAATAAAGTAGTGGGGGCCAGGGAACTTAAAATCATTGAAAAGTTTAAGAGCGTGAGAAGTGTCACAAACATAGATAGGAAGGGATTGAACAAGGGGGGATAAAACCGTGTCGAGGTATGCAGAAACGAGTTCGGTGGGGCAGGAGCAAGCTGAGACAATAGGTCGGCCAGGACAGACAGGTTTGTGGATCTTGGGTAGGAGGTAGAAACGGGAAGTGCGGGGTGTGGGAACTATAAGGTTGGTAGCAGTGGATGGAAGATCCCCTGAGCTGATAAAGTCGGTGATGGTGTGGGAGACAATGGCCTGGTGCTCCTTAGTGGGGTCACGATCGAGGGGTAAATAAAAGGAAGTATCTGCGAGTTGTCGCTGTGCCTCGGCAAGGTAGAGGTCAGTACGCCAGACTACAACAGCACTCCCCTTATCGACAGGTTTTATAGTAAGGTTAGCATTAGTGCGGAGGGAGTGGAGAGCAGAGCGTTCGGAAGGAGTGAGGTTGGAATGGGGACAAGGTGCGGTGAAGTCGAGATGGTTGATGTCCCGTCGGCAGTTAGCGATAAAGAGATCCAGAGCAGGCAGAAGACCAGAGCGGGGTGTCCATGAAGAGGAGGAGGGTTGAAGACGGGAGAAGGGGTCATTGGTGGGGGTGGAAGAGTCCTTGCAGAAGAAGTAGGCTCGGAGACGGAGACGGCAGAAGAAGAGTTCCACATCGTGGCGAACACGGAACTCGCTGAGGTGTGGGCGAAGGGGGCCAAAGGTGAGGTCCTTACTGAGGACAGAGCGTTCTGCCTCAGACAGTTGAAGGTCGGAGGGGCTGGTAAAGACCTGGAACGGATGAGAGCTGGGATCAGAGGGGGGAGGGGGGAGGCTTGGGGTGTCAGTGGAGAGGGGAGGGTTGGGGTGAGAGGAAGATGGAGCCTCTGAGTACCCAGGAGCTGAGGATGGGATCTGAGGGAGACGGAGTTGCAGAGTGGTGGTGGGAGAAGGGGAGATGGGAGTCACAATAGCAGCACATAAAGACCCGGCCTGAAGTTCAAGGCTGGAGTCGCAGTTGGTGGTTGCGCAATCGCTTTAAGGTGTCCACGGTTGTTGCTGGAGTCCAGGTTTTGAATATGCCCTGAGGTGTTGGAGCCGACGAGCTCAATGGCAGAGGCAATCTGAAGTTCATGCCTGCTAGCTTCAGGGCCAGCAGGCTCTGGGGTCTGCAGATGTAGGATCTTGCGATCTTTGCCTAACATGACAAAGTCAAAAAAACGGCGATTGCAGGCATGGATCCGACGGAGGATGAAATAACGGGTAGGACCATTACAGACAGCGAAGAAAGTGTCCTGAAGGTGTGGAAGGGTCTGGGATAGGGACACCAAATACCTCCTCATGGCGGAGAGGGTCGCCTTCAGAGCTTGATGGGAGAAGCAACGAGAGGCAGAGTCAATAAAATGTGAGTACCTGGGATCCTCAGAAGGTACAAATTGAGAGGCTCGGAAACGAATCCTAAAGCCAACTGGAGTAAGTTGACGACGGAGGCACATTCCTTGAATTCCCAGCATCTGCAGAATTCCTCTTGTATTCAGTACAGGAGATGGGATGTTATGTTGAAGTTGTATAAGACATTAGTGAGGCCTAATTTGGAGTATTGTGAGTATTGGAGTTTTGGTCACCTACCTACAAGAAAGATGTAAATAAGGTTGAAAGAGCACAGAGAAAATTTACAAGAATGTTGCCAGGTCTGGAGGACCTTGAGTTATAAGAAAAGATTAAATGGGTTAGGAGTTTATTCCTTGGAATGTGGAAGATTGAGAGATTTGATAGAGGTATACAAGATTATGAGAAGTATAGATAGGGTAAATGCAAGCAGGCTTTTACCACTGTTGGACAGGACTACAACAAAAGGTCATAGGATTAGGGTGAAAGGTAAAAAGTTTAACGGGAAACTGAGGGGAAACTGTTTCACTCGAATAGTCATGAAAGTGCGGAATTAGCTCCCAGCACAAGTGGTGCATGCAAGCTCAATTTCAAAATTCAAGAGAAGTTTGGATAGGTACATGGGTGGTAGGTTTTGGAGGGTTATTGTCCCACTGCAGGTCGATAGGAATAGGCTGCTTAAGTGGTTCAGCAGAGACTAGATGGACCAAAGGAGCTGTTTATGTGCTGTACTTTTCAATGGCTTTATGATCAATGAACCAGTCTGGCCATTCTCCTCTGATCTCTCTCATTAACAAGGTGCTTTTGCCCATAGAACTACCATTCACTAATGTACGCAACACACATAAAAGTTGCTGGTGAACGCAGCAGGTCAGGCAGCATCTCTCGGAAGAGGTGCAGTCGACGTTTCAGGCCGAGACACTTCGCCAGGACTGATGTGTCCTGACGAAGAGTCTCGGTCTGAAACGTTGACTGCACCTCTTCCTAGAGATGCTGCCTGGCCTGCTGCGTTCACCAGCAACTTTTATGTGTGTTGCTTGAATTTCCAGCATCTACAGAATTCGTGTTGTTCACTAATGTATGTTGTGTTTTGCACCTTTCTCTGTAAACTCTGTTGTGCATGAATATCTCAGGAGATCAGCAGTTTCTCAGATGCTCAAAACACCCAGTCTAGCACCTACAATTATTCCCTTGTCAAAGTCACTTAGATTACACTTATTCCCCATTCTGATGTTTGGTCTGAACACCAACTGAACCTCTTGACCACGTCTGCAATATTTTTATGCATTGAGTTTCTGTCACGTGATTGGCTGATTAGATATTTGCATTAACAAACAGGTGTACTGGGGTGTAGCTAATAATGTGGTCACTGAGTGCAGTTTGATTTACCAAATCTTGTTCACTGATTTGGCTCAGCATTGCAAAAATAGACCTTGTAGACCATTTGTAAATATTGTACAAATTTCTTAGCACTGGATCTGAGATCATAGCAGAAGATTAATATACCAATAGATCACTACAAAAATTAGAAACAATTAGCATTCAAAAGCTACCTTTTGGGAGTAACATACATCAAAGTTGCTGGTGAACGCAGCAGGCCACGCAGCATCTATAGGAAGAGGTGCAGTCGACGTTTCAGGCCGAGACCCTTCGTCAGGACTAACTGAAGGAAGAGTGAGTAAGGGATTTGAAAGCTGGAGGGAGAGGAGGAGATGCAAAATGATAGGAGAAGACAGGAGGGGGAGGGATAGAGCCAAAAGCTGGACAGGTGATAGGCAAAAGGGGATACGAGAGGATCATGGGACAGGAGGTCCGGGAAGAAAGACAAGGAGGGGGGGGGTGACCCAGAGGATGGGCAAGAGGTATATTCAGAGGGACAGAGGGAGAAAAGGGAGAGTGAGAGAAAGAATGTGTGCATAAAAATGAGTAACAGATGGGGTACGAGGGGGAGGTGGGGCCTTAGCGGAAGTTAGAGAAGTCGATATTCATGCCATCAGGTTGGAGGCTACCCAGATGGAATATAAGGTGTTGTTCTTCCAACCTGAGTGTGGCTTCAACTTTACAGCAGAGGAGGCCGTGGATAGACATGTCAGAATGGGAATGGGATGTGGAATTAAAATGTGTGGCCACTGGGAGATCCTGCTTTCTCTGGCGGACAGAGCGTAGATGTTCAGCAAAGCGGTCTCCCAGTCTGCGTCGGGTCTCACCAATATATAAAAGGCCACATCGGGAGCACCGGACGCAGTATATCACCCCAGTCGACTCACAGGTGAAGTGATGCCTCACCTGGAAGGACTGTTTGGGGCCCTGAATGGTGGTAAGGGAGGAAGTGTAAGGGCATGTGTAGCACTTGTTCCGCTTACACGGATAAGTGCCAGGAGGGAGATCAGTGGGGAGGGATGGGGGGGACGAATGGACAAGGGAGTTGTGTAGGGAGCGATCCCTGCAGAATGCAGGGGGGGGGGAGGGAAAGATGTGCTTAGTGGTGGGATCCCGTTGGAGGTGGCGGAAGTTACGGAGAATAATATGTTGGACCCGGAGGCTGGTGGGGTGGTAGGTGAGGACCAGGGGAACCCTATTCCTAGTGGGGTAGTGGGAGGATGGAGTGAGAGCAGATGTACGTGAAATGGGGGAGATGCGTTTAAGAGCAGAGTTGATAGTGGAGGAAGGGAAGCCCCTTTCTTTAAAAAAGGAAGACATCTCCCTCGTCCTAGAATGAAAAGCCTCATCCTGAGAGCAGATGCGGCGGAGATGGAGGAATTGCGAGAAGGGGATGGCGTTTTTGCAAGAGACAGGATGAGAAGAGGAATCCTTCCAGGTGAGGCATCACTTCACCTGTGAGTCGACTGGGGTGATATACTGCGTCCGGTGCTCCCGATGTGGCCTTTTATATATTGGTGAGACCCGACGCAGACTGGGAGACCGCTTTGCTGAACATCTACGCTCTGTCCGCCAGAGAAAGCAGGATCTCCCTGTGGCCACACATTTTAATTCCACATCCCATTCCCATTCTGACATGGCTATCCACGGCCTCCTCTACTGTAAAGATGAAGCCACACTCAGGTTGGAGGAACAACACCTTATATTCCGTCTGGGTAGCCTCCAACCTGATGGCATGAACACCAACTTCTCTAACTTCCGCTAAGGCCCCACCTCCCCCTCGTACCCCATCTGTTACTCATTTTTATGCACACATTCTTTCTCTCACTCTCCTTTTTCTCCCTCTGTCCCTCTGAATATACCTCTTGCCCATTCTCTGGGTCACGCCCCCCTCCTTGTCTTTCTTCCCGGACCTCCTGTCCCATGATCCTCTCGTATCTTCTTTTGCCTATCACCTGTCCAGCTCTCGGCTCTATCCCTCCCTCTCCTGTCTTCTCCTATCATTTTGCATCTCCCCCTCCCCCTCCAGCTTTCAAATCCCTTACTCACTCTTCCTTCAGTTAGTCCTGATGAAGGGTCTTGGCCTGAAACGTCGACTGCACCTCTTCCTATAGATGCTGCTTGGCCTGTTGCGTTCACCAGCAACTTTGATGTATGTTGCTTGAATTTCCAGCATCTGCAGAATTCCTGTTGTTTGCTTTTGGGAGTAAATTTAACTTAACGGGAACTCAATGGAAGCGGATGAAATGTCAGTGATGTAATATACCCAGTGTTAAATGGCATAGAAAAACAGCAAGGTGAATGTTTCCCCAGTTGAAATGTTTCGAACCAGGGCTCACAGTCCAAAATAAGCTCAGAGATAGAAAAAAAAAATTTGCTAAGCAGTGAAATCTGGAATTTGCTCTGAAAGGACTTACTCTGGAAAGTCAATCACTGAGTCCATTTAAGAAAGATATCTATTGATTTTTAGCTGTTAAGTGAATCAAACAGATGGGGCTAGAACAGGAAAGTGGCACTGAATTGGAATTGGAATTGTTTTTTTATTGTCACAGTGAAAGCTTGCTTTGCATATTGTTCATGCAGATCACAATCACTGCGCAGTGCATTGAGGTGGAACAATGTAAAACAATAACAGAATGCAGAATAAAGTGTATCAGCTACAGGGAAAGTGCAATGCAGGTAAACAATAAGATACAAAATCAAAATGAGGCAGAGTGTGAGGTCAAGAGTCCATTTCATTATACTGAGAACCATGCAATAGTCTCACAACAGTGGGGTAGAGACTGTCCTTTAGAATGGAGGTACGTTCTTTCAGGCTTTTGTACGTTCTACCCAACTGGAGAGAGAAGAATAAGGAACAGCTAGGGTAGGTGGGGCCTTTGATTATCCTGGCTGCTTTACTGAGGCAATGAGAAACATAGACAGAGTTCATAGAAGGGAGTTTGGTGTCCTTGATCTGCTAAGCCGTGTCCACAACTCTCTGCAGTTTCTTGTGGTCTCGTACATCTTCCTTGCCATGCTGCCATGCATCCAGTTAGGATGCTTTCTATAGTGCATCTATAAAACTTGTAAGGTTTGACAGAGATATGCCTACTTTCATTAGCCTCATGAGGAAGTAGAAGTATTGGTGGGCTTTCTTGGCCATGATGACTATGTGATTCTACAAGGACAGGCTTTTGGTGATGTTCACTTTTAGGAATGTTACAAATAGTCTGGAAGTAAAAGATTAGCTATGAGTGGGCAGAAAGGGCCAGTGGCCTATTCTATGTTCCATTTATTATGCTGTAAGTACTTTATCTGATTCGCCAGTTTCCAATGATGATTTTCATCAAAATTACCTCCAAGATGTGTACACTTGGAAGATCCTCAGGATGTGGAATTCTGAGATTGCATAGCTTATAAGATTCAATGAATTCCATGAGTGAATGTAAAAGAAATAACTTTATTAAGATTTCTAAGCAGCAACTCAAACTCTGCTTGCATACTTCATCCTCCAAGCTCCTGGGTCTAACCATTTGCTTAATGAGACATTGTCAAGGAAACATTTCTAAATTATACACTCAGACTTGCAGGAAACTGACATTTGCTGTGTTGAAGTAGCCTTTCGAAGCTCTGAGTGGATGCGAACAACCGGGGAAATGTGACTCATGCTACCAGCCTACGTTCTGAGTTCCAGCACATACTCAACTGTGTGTGAAGTACAACCATGCAAGGTACATTAACTCACCTGAAAACTGTAGCTGTTGCCGCATTGAGAGAGAGAGTATCTGAAGGAAACAGCAACAAAAAAAAAAAAAACGACCAAGCTGAAATAAATTTACTGGAAATATCAGGAGATCAGGCAACACCTTTGGACAGAGCAACACAGCTAACATTTCAGGCGAATGACATTGTCTCAATGTGCACTGGCAATATTAGAACCCAAGTACAGAGAAAAAACCAGACTCTGATGTAAGGACAGAACATCGGTGGCTTGGCCAAGCGACACCAAAAGAAGCAACATTCTCAAAACTAGGACCCTGTGATTAGTGCTCATCAGGCATTCACTTAAATAATGCAAGTAACATGGCAACCCCAAGCCTATTATAATAAACTTAACAAGTTGAAACAGAAAGCACCAGGAGACCACATTACAAGGAACAAGTCACTCGAGAAAAACACAAGAAACTCTAAATGATTAACAATTTTCATTAAACAACAATTAACCAATAGAGGTGTTCTAAAAATGTCAGAGCCCACATGCTCTTCAGTGCTCCATACAAGCCAGAGGAGCTCATTACATGTATTCTAATTAGAATTAGGAAAAGTTAGAAATCAAACATATTTTAAGTTGCCACACAGAGCAAAAAGAGGAGAGAACAAAGGAAATGTCTGTGACAAGTTGGATACTGAGACAGAGTGAATGACACAAAAGGTTGTGAGAGGGTGGAGAAGGCTTCATCCCTGATTCAATGAGAAGTGCCGAAGGGCATGTCAAACACAGCACCTAGGCATGTCTAAGCATGAGAAAGACACAAGAGACCATAGATACAGGAAATCTGGAGCAACACACAAAGTACAGAAGGAACTCAGCAGGTGAGGCTGCACCTGTGGAGGTAAATGAGAAGTATCAACTGTCTATTTTCCCTCTATAGATACTGCCTGACCTGCTGAGTTCCTCTGACACTTCATGCGTTGATTCCTTAATATGGTGAGGTGGCAGCTCAGAGAAGTTGCAATGTAGGACTACATGCAAGTTAAACAACAAAAAACTGCATATTATACCCTGAGCTAAGTCATTACTTAAATAACAGATAAGATCAACCCTGCGATCCTCACGCATCCATGAATGGTGGTGATCAGCTAAAGAGCTAACGAAAGGAAAAAGCTTCAAGAGGGCTGCCATCCTTAACAATTTCAGGGTGCATGATGAAATGGCTGATGCATTCACAACCAATTCAGCCAGCAATGCATGTGATATTAAGAGACAGATGAGAGCACTATATACAGCAAAGATTATCAGACCAGACAACATCAAGCTCCTGCACTCTAACCAATCTCTTCCAGTACAATTACAGCACTGGCATTCACCTGACAATGTGGAAAATTGCCCATGTATGTCTCTTTCAGAAGAAGGACAAATCCAATCCAGTTAATTACTGCCTTTTCAGTCAACTCTCAATCACCAGTAAAGTGAATGAAGCCATCGTCAACAGTGCTATAGAGAGGTACTTACTCATCAATAGACTGCTTGCTGATGTCCTATCAGATCTAAATCTCATCACAAACTTAATCCAAACACAGACTAAAGGTCACATTTCTGGAGGTGAGGTGAGAGTGACTGCCCTGAACAGCATTTGACTTGTTAGATATTGAGACCTTGACCTTCCAACAATCCCAAGCATTTTTTTAAATCATTTTTATAATTGATATCATTTCAGCCCCAATGCATCAATACAGGCATTACCCTGGACAGATCATAGACCCAATCATCTTCAGATGCCTCATCTATGATCTTCCTTCATTGTAAAGTCAGAAATAAGAATACTTGTTAATGATTATGCCATATTCAATCCCATTCAAGGCAATGTCTGCATGCAGAGAGAATTAGATAACAATGAGGTATGAGCTGATGACAGGCTAGTAAAAGTTTTGTCATAAAAGTGCCAGGCACTGACCACCTCTGCATATGCACCTAAATGAAAATGAAATTACTACAATAAAATTGTTTGGCCATTGTTATTTTATAATGGTTGTAATTCTTTGCAATTGGAAACATTCAGCTAGTTAGCATAATAATAATATAACAACACTGGTCTGTCTGACTTAGATTTTGAATAAGAAATAGCAAATAGGGATGTGATATTCACTAATACATAGATTACTATCAGTAGTACCCAATGATTCTTTAGCACTTCTATTGTATATTTTCATGGATATCGAAACGAGTCCAGGTTTAATCATAGTGACATTGATTTATAACATAGAATTACAATGAAAAAATACTGGGCATTCGTATCTGGAGTCTAAGTCATAAGTAATACACTTAATGGAAGTTACTAAGCATGGAGATATTATTGGGCATGGCTTTGTTGCATTGTAATCATTTTATATATTGAAGTGTAACTCCCTTCTTTACAAGCCCCCTAAGTCAGGTTCAATTGTACAGTCAATCCTGATGATTTATGGTGAAATAACGCAAAATCAATGTCCAGAGATTTGGTGACTAATGTTTGTCAAAAGGTGAGAATATTACCCAGAGACAAACTAAATTGATTTTTTTTTGCTCAAGACCATTTGCTGACCCAAAAGGCCATTAGTTTTGATTATAACTCATAAAATACAATTAGCATTTGATCTATTGGATGAAAAGTATTTTCAATAGATTCCCGTTGTTTGAAAACACTGGGAATCAGTTGTTGCTGACTGTGTGCCACTGAACAAAAGCTAATAAACTTTGACAAACATGCATCATGTCTTCATTGAAATTTTATTGGACGAGGGAGAACATGAAGAAGTAATACAAACTAGGCTATGATCAAATAAATCAGTACACACCAAAGGGGGAATCATAAAATATAGAAAGATCAGAGGAGAAGCTAATCCCTTAACAGGAACGTCTGTTTTACACTGAGCTCTGGGGTGTGATAAGAGACCAATTACTGCACAGACCATCAGTTAATCAGTAATCTGTGATTACCAAGTAACTCTGCTGATCCAGCCACTTTCTGACTAGGAGCTTTGAGAAATATGAACTATTGGTCAAGATGTTGGAGGATCCAGATCAGTTGTCTATAACATTAAAATTTAGATATTTTTCTCCCCAATTATTTCCTGTAATATACCTTCATACTTAATCTGGGACTTCTGCCGTATAAATTAACTATTCCATTTTCTCAACTGTATACAAAGAGTTTCTGTGGCTTCTGGAACTCTTGGCCTGCGGAAATCCTGGACAGTATTGTTTCAGGATTTCCTTGCAGTTCTCACCCTACAGTGTTGGATTTGCTCTTATCTTAAATAGAACTTTAATTTGCAACATTTTTCAAAAATTACACTATATTTGTAATATAGACAGCAAGTAAAGTCAGGACATATTTTCCTCTCTGGTTCATTGTACCATCAATTCAATGCATACTCTTACAAAGCAGCGTTGCCACCCTCAACATACCCTGTTCTGACTTGGGAAATTGACATCCAATAAGTTGACTTACTGTTACAAAAACCATCAATTGATGGGGTCAGAACAAACTTCACCCACATTGATAGGTGTCTAATACATACCAGCAAGCTTAGATGCCTATCAAACAAAAGAATGGTTATTAACAATGTCATTGCTAATCATGGCTGATCGAAAACTTTCATCACAAAATTTTAAATAAAGTTATGGTTATTTTAGAAAGTTAAAAAGACATAAAGTAAAATCAAATGCAGATGTTAAACAATTAAAACCTTAAGTTACATCAGTTTATTGGAAATGTATGTAAATTTTCCAATTAAATTAAATGTATGCTATCTCTTTTGCCAATGCTTTCCAATAAAATGAATGGATATTGAATCTTAGCCAGGTCCAGTCTAGTAAATGAAGGGAATTGCAAAAAGTTCATGTCACCTGGGATGTTTAATATCAGAATCCAATTAAACAAGAACCAGCAAGCAACTCTAGGGAAATCTGGGACTTCCTCATTGACCATGGCTGCTCAGGGAACCTGTGCTTCCTCACACTACTGACAAGAAACACTGCTAGTTCTGAAACAGGACATCTGGCATTTATCAGGCAAATCCAAGCCTTAGAACTGTTCTTCAAGATAAATCATAGGAGCAGAAGTAAGTCATTTAATATTTTGAAATTGTTTTATCATGAATGGTTAATCTGTGACTGAACCCTGCATAGATTGTAAAGGACATTGTCAGGAGTCACAACCATTCAATGAGCCAAGGATAAATCACAAAGCAATTTAAGATGGTTTTAACACCTAATTTTGTAACTGCATTAACTACAGATCCAGACTGATACGATTAAAGAAAGAGATTTTCATTGAAATACAAACAATATGGTTAGCTTTTTGCTGCAGGTTAATTTCTGCAATTCTTTATTTCATAATTTTTAGTTTGCTCTTAAAACAAAACAAGACAATTTGCATGTTGCAATCATGCTGGCAAGAACACAACAAAAGACAATAAAACTGCTTGAAATATATAACAGCCTATTAGCATTTGAAAGACAGAAAAAAAAAAGAAAACATAAGCTTTCTGTAAAAATCAGCAAAGTCAATGTTTTATTTTCCCCTGTGATGCAGTTAAATTGTGTTGTCAGCTTCACGGAAGCACAACCTATTTTGGCAGTGCTATGTAGATTAGAACCCATGAACACTGCCTCATTATTCCTTTCTTTTTCACTGTTTATTTATTTGTGTGCATTATAGTAATTTCATGTCTTTGCACTGTATTGCTGCTGCAAAAACATTAAATTTTATGTTATACTGTAAGCCATTAATAAAAAATCTGATTCTGATACTGTAATAGAATGGAGATGCCTGCTGACTGAATTTTGTGCAACAAGGGGAATAAAACAACAGACATGCAGGAGTTGTCTGTTTATGGTATCACTTGTTCCAATGCAGGTGCATCTCACTGACTCCTCACTCTGATTTGCAGCACCTAGACAGCAGCAAAACATACATTGGGCTGCTTTTTATTGATTACAGCTTGGCATTCAATACCATTATTCTCTCAGTATAAATTAATAAACTTCTAAACCTAGACCTCTGTACCTCCCTCTGAAACTGGATCCTTGTTTTCCTCATCAGGAGACTACAGTTAATAGAGTAATAGAGACACAGAGCACTAGAGCATAGAAACAAGGCTTTTGGCCCATCTATTCCTTCTAGTCCATGCCAAACTGTGATTCTGCTTAATCCCATTGAGCAGCATCTGAACCATAACCCTCCACACCCTTCCCATCTATGTGCTTATCTAAACTTCCCTTAAATATTGCAAGTTCAAAGTTCAATTTACAGTCAGAGTGCATGTATGTTACCACATACAGCTCTGAGATCCTTTTTATGTGGGCATACTTAGCAAATCTGTAGAACAGTAATTGTAAACAGGATCAATGGACAACAAATTGTGTAAATGCAAATATAAATAAATGGCAATAAATGACGAGCATGAAATAACATGATAAAGAGTCCTCAATGCGAGCCCATCGGTTGTGGGAGCACCAGAAGTAGAATAAGTGTAGTTATCCCCTTTGCCTGATGGTTGAGGGGTAGTAACTGTTCTTGAACTGGTGGTGCAAGTCCTGAGGCTCTTATACCTTCTACCTGATGGCAGAGGTGAGAATAGAGCATATCCTAGGTGGCAAGGATCTTTGATGAGGATGCTGCTTTTCTACGACAATGTTTCATGTAGATGAGCTCAATGGATGGGAAGGCTGTACCTGTGAGGTACTGTGCCAAATCCATTACCTTTTGCAGGATTTTCCCATACCAGGCCGTAATGCTGCCAGTCAGCACACTTTCCACCACACATCTATAGAAGTTTGCTAAGGTTTTTGATGACATACCAAATCTCTGCAGGCTCCTGAGGAAGTAATAGAGATTCGTGACAACATCTCCTCACTGACAATTAACACAGGCACATCACAAGAATGTATACTTAGCAAAGTGCTCTATTCTCTATACAGTCATGTCTGTGAGGCTAAGAACAGCTCAGAAACCAATTAGAAATTCACAAACAAGACAACTATTGTCAGTAAAATCAGAATCAAGTTTAATATCACTGTTTATGTCATGAAATTTGTTGGTTTGCTGCAGCAGTACACTGCAATACATAATTATAAAAAGTAAAATTATAGCAAGTATATATATAAAATATTTATAAGTATTTAAATTTAATTAAATATATAGTGCAAAAAGAGAGGTTGTGTTCATAGGTTCATTGTCCATTCGGAAATCTGATGGAGGAGGAGAAGAAGCCGGTCCTAACATGTTACTTGAGTGTCTTTGAGCTCCTGTCCATCCTTCCTGATGGTAGCAATGAGAAGAGGGTACGTCCTGGGTGATGGGAGTCCCTAAGGCTTCCTTTTTAAGGTATCATCTTTTGAAGATGTCCTCAATGCTGGGAGGCTGGTGTCCATGATGAAGCTGGTTGAGTTTACAACTTTCTGCAGCTTTCTTTGATCCTGTGTAGTGGGTCCTCAATATCAGATGGTGATGCAACCAGTTAGAATGCTTTCCATGGTACCACTGTCAAAATTTGCAAGTGTTTTTGGTGACATATCAGTTCTCCTCAAACTCGTAATGAGCGTACCAGCTATCATGCCTTCTTTGTAATTGCATCAATATGTTGGGCCCAGTTAGACCTTCAGACAAGTTGATACCCATGAACTTGAAACTGTTCACGCATTCCACTGCTAATCCCTCAGTGAGAAATGATGTGTGTTCCCTCAACTTCTCCTTCCTGAAGTCCACAATTAATTCCTCAGTTTTGCTGATGTTGAATGCAGGGCAGTTGGTGTGACACCACTCAACCAGCTGATCTTTCTCGCTCCTATACGTCCCCTCATCACCTTTTGAAATTCTGGCAACAATAATTGTGTCATCAGCAAATTTATACATGGTATTTGAGCTGTGCATAGCCACACAATGGAAGATGGAGAGAGAGTAGAGCAGTCGACTAAGCATGTATCCTTGAGGTGTACCAGTGTTGATTGTCAGCAAGTAGGAGATGTTATTTCCAATCCACACAGAAATAATCTCTGATGAGAAAGTCAAGGATCCAGTTGCAGAGGGAGGTGCAGAGGCCCAGGTTTTGGAGCATGTTGAATTAGGACTGAGGATAGGATTGTGTTGAAAGCTATGCAGTATTCTGACATGCTGTTGAGGAGATGTATAGGAATGAGCTATATTGGTTGCTGAGTGATGTTGCACAACAAGTTTGCAGTCAACATCAGCAAGACCACGGAGATGATTGCAGACCCCAGGATGAGTGAGTTGTAAGAACATACACGGGTTCTCATTGAGGGGTCAGCAATAGAAAGGGTGAGAAGTTTTAAGTTCCTAGGTGTCAACCCAGTTATTCATTTTTCCACTGTTTAATTACTGCATGAAACATCAAATTACATGCCATTAAGACAATGATGATAAGTCTAATTCTGATTCTGATTTTGATTCTAGCAGAAGCAGAAACTGAAAAGGTTACATTTATATTATTCCCTTTTTAAATGCAGCCCATTGTGTAATCTGATTGAACCACTTTCCCACTTGAATTTTACTAAAGTAAAATTAGATTAGATTATGAGGACACTCAGTCCTCGTTTATTGTCATTTAGAAATCCATTCATGCATTAAGAAATGATATAATGTTCCTCCAGAGTGATATCACAAAAAAACAGGACAAACCAAAGACTAACACTGACAAGACCACATAATTATAACATATAGTTACAGCAGTGCAAAGCAATACCGTAATTTGATAAAGAGCAGACCATGGACACGGTAAAAAAAAAGTCTCAAAGTTCCAAACGACTCCCGATAGTCCCCGATATCAGGCGGCAAAAGGGAGAAACTCTCCCTGCCATAAATCTCCAGGCACCGACAACTGTCGATGCATTGGAAGCACCCGACCACAGCCGACTCTGAGTCCGTCCGAAAACTTCGAGCCTCCGACACCAAGCACCGAGCACCATCTCTGCCGAGCGCTTCGACCCCGCCCCGGCCACTGAACAACAAGCAAAGCCGAGGACTCGGAGCCTTCCCCTCCGGAGATTCTAGATCACACAGTAGCAGCGGCAGCGAAAAAGACATTTCAGAAGTTTCTCCAGATGTTCCTCTGTTCTGTCACGTCTGTCTCCATTAAATCAGGATTGTGCACAGCACCCTACTTGACAGATTACAGACATCATTCACCGGAGTGGCTGTACAAGCTGCGTCGTGTCACCATCTTCTCCTCCTCCTGAATAAGCAAACTCCTGAAAGTATATGGAATGAAATTAAGAAATTATGGCTCAGTAACATTGGAAATTATATCCAACTATTTACACATATAGCAGCCCAGAAAGAGGAAAAGAACTGAGGTGCTGTTTTCTCAAGCAAAAAGAGGATGGGAGAAAAAAATGTTTAATCATAGAGAAAGCTTCAGTTTCTATGGCGGTGGGTTTTTACCTTACAAGCAGGGGTTCTCAACTACAGAGCTTCTGAAGACAGGAAACATGGACTAATCATTTACCAGAAGTTATATCTTATTACATCTTTGGTGGGTTAACCTTCATGATGATCCTGAGTATGTGCTGGGTTCAGCTGCTGGAAGGAAGACTAAAGAGAAAGGGAAGGGTACCCTATTACTAATTGTTAAAATAAGATTCCTGCAAGCACTCTTCTTTTAGGTAAATGTATTACACATAGAATAAAGACTTGGCACTTTTCTGTTCAGAGCTTTCTGCCCAATCAACCATACTTCAATTGCTTGTTTGCCTGTTGTAAATGTAAATGGTAGGAGGTGACAAATCATAAATACAAGAGATTCGGCAGATGCTGGAAATCCAGAGTTACACAATCCTGGAGGAACTCAGCAGGATAGACAGCAGCAATGGAAAGGAATAAACTGTTGATGTTTCAGGCAGAGGCCCTTCATCAGGACTGTAAAAAAAAAGACAGAAGAAGCCAGAATAAGAAGGTTGGGGGAGGGGAAGGAGTACAAGACAGAAGGTGGTAGGTGAAGCTGGATGAGTGCAAAAGTAGTTGGGTGGATATGGGGTGGGAGATGAAGTGAGAAGCTGGGAGGTGATAGGTAAAGGGCTGAAGAAGAAGGAATCTGGTAGGAGAAGAGTGTGGATCAGGAGAGAAGGGGAAGGAGGAAGGACACTAGAGGGAGATGATAGGCAGGTGAGGAGGAGAGAATGGGAGCGAAGGGAGCTAGAATGGGGAATTACAAGTGAGAAGGGGGTATTATGGAGAAACTATCGGAAGTCAGAGAAATCAATGTTCATGCTGTCAAGATAGAGGCTACACAGACAAAATATGAGGCATTGCTCCTCCAACCTGCGAGGGGTCCCATTGCGGCAGTGGAGGAGGCCATAGAATTAAAATAGTTGGCCATTGTGAAATCCTGCCTGCTGCAGATGGAGCAAAATTCAATGATGTCATAGTCATAATCACAGTCATACTTTATTAATCCCGGGGGAAATTGGTTTTCGTTACAGTTGCACCATAAATAATAAATAGTAATAGAACCATAAATAGTTAAATAGTAATATGTAAATTATGCCAGTAAATTATGATATAAGTCCAGGACCAGCCTATTGGCTCAGGATATCTGACCCTCCAAGGGAGGAGTTGTAAAGTTTGATGGCCACAGGCAGGAATGACGTCCTATGACACTCAGTGTTGCATCTCGGTGGAATGAGTCTCTGGCTGAATGTACTCCTGTGCCCACCCAGTACATTACGTAGTGGATGGGAGACATTGACCAGGATGGCATGCAACTTAGACAGCATCCTCTTTTCAGACACCACCGTGAGAGAGGTGTAAAATGGTGTTACCTTTTCTCTATAGTTTTCAAAAGATGATAGGTTATTTTTTTGCACAGTTTAGGCCACATGCATAATGACTACCCTAACCCTGATGCCAATTATCATTCTGTTTAGCATAAAATCATTCTAGGATCCTTGAAATGTATTTGAAAATTTCATCTAAAGTATATGTTACCTTAAGAATGGAAAATTGGCAAGTACTTCTTCACCAACTTTATCAGTGTGAAATAAATTACACTTTAATATTAATCTACTGTATGTGATAAATACCTTCCCAATTTATTATCATTCTGGTCAACCTGTCTCAGTGTTTATCTTTCTCATGATGAAAATCAATTGACTGTGTAAGTAATATGAGTTTGCAGGTTATTCAAGGTTATGCAGGACACCATAATCACCTAGGGAGGGGAGTGAAATTATTCCAAATATTTTATATCCATCCATTTAGTACTGAAGGAAAATGGTAATATTCTACTGTGTTCCTGTCTAATAGATACACTTCATAAGAAACTCTGTATAAAATTGAGATATTTAAACATATCTCATTTCAAGAGTTCAGAAAATTAATGTTCCATCTCGAGACACGTGAGTTTTCTTTCTTTTTCAATCTTTTTATTAGTTTATAAAATAAAAACATAACATAGCAATAATACAAATAGTAGGAGATACATAGTTGTACTTGAAATGAGTAATTATAAGACCAAATAGTATAAATTGACAAAACTCCCAATCGTGTAGGATAACAATGAATAATACAGGACAAAAAAAACTGAAGAAAAATCATGAAAAAGAAAAAAAAATAGAAAAAAAAACAAACCCCCATCCCAAAAAAAACTAAGCTAAACAGAATTAGTCAACTAAACTAAAGACTTGGGCAATTCTAACAACTTAAAAATAGAGAAGAAGAAAAACTTAGTGTCGACGACTCCATTCCCCTCAACCAACAGTACAGAGAGATAAAATAAGTTTGGAAATGGTCAAATTACATCATATGGAAATGCTGAATGAATGGCCTCCAAGCTTTTTCAAATTTAATGGAAGGGTCATAAACCGCACTTCTAATTCTTTCCAAATTCAAACACACCATAGTTTGTGAAAACCAATGAAATACAGTAGGAGGGTTAATCCCTTTCCAATTCAGCAAAATGGATCTTCTGGCCATTAAAGTAAGAAATGCAATCATCCGGCGTGCTGAAGAGGTTAAATAATTTGAGTCTATCATTGGTAATCCAAAGATAGCAGTAATTGGATGAGGTTGTAAGTCTGTATTCAAAACCGTTGAAATAATATCAAAAATATCTTTCCAATATTTTTCCAACAAAGGACATGAGTTAAAGAAGGTATCTCACAATGACATCTATCACATATAGGATTAATATAAGAGTAATAACGAGATAGTTTATCTTTGGACATATGAGGCCTGTGCACTACTTTAAACTGTATCAACACATGTTTAGCACATATAGAGGATAAATTAACCAATTGAAGAATTTTTTTCCTATTTTTCATTCGGTATAATAATCTTAAGTTCTCTTTCCCAATCAGCTTTAATTTTATTGGAAACATTGGGACATAAATTCATAATTATATATAATTGCTACAATACTTTTCTGAGAGAGATTTAGATCTAAAAATTTTTCCAAAGTGTCCATTAGATATGAGTGTGGAAAATTAGGAGAAACAGTAATTAAAATTTTCCAGTCTGTAGGTATCTAAAAAAGTGAGATCTGGGTAAGTTATATTTATTAGAATGTTGATCAAAAGACATGAAACAATTATCCAGAAATAGATCACGAAAACATACTATACCTTTGGCTTTCCAATCAAAGTAAGCTTGATCCATAGTAGAAGGTTGAAAAAGGAAATTAGATATAATAGGACTTGCTAAAATAAATTGATTAAACCCAAATCTTCGAAATTGAAACCATATACGTAAAGTATGCTAACTATTGGATTATTCATTTGTTTATACAATTTAGAAGAAGTAAAAGGAAGCGAAGTTCCTAAAACCGAACCCAAAGAAAACCTTTGTAATGAATTACATTCAAGATTTACCCAATGTGGATCTAAAGATACATTCAAATCTCGTAGTCAAAACTTTAAATATCGAAAATTAATTGCCCAATAATAGAATCTAAAATTCGGAGGGCAAGCCCCCCCCCCCCGCTTTTTAGATTTCTGTAAATACGTTTTACCTAACCTAGGATTTTTGTTCTGCCATATATATAAGGAAATTTTTGAATCAACATTATCGAAAAAAGATTTTTGGATGAAAATTGGAACCGATTGAAATACATATAGAAATTTGGGCAAAATAATCAACTTAGTAGCATTAATCCGACCAATCAAAGACAAAGAAAGTAAACAAAAGTTTAATCTGATCAATTAAAGGTAAAAAATTAGCTTTAAATAAGTCTTCATACTTTTTCGTAATTGTTATCCCTAAGTATATAAATGAGTCAGTAATGTGAGTCAGACATGTGAGTTTTCAAAAACTGAGATCTGGCATAACAAACAATCTGTTTGAGGAGCACAACAGGTTGAGCAGTATCTGTGGGGGAAAGGAATTGTCACCAAAAAAAAGTTCAAAATAAATGTTATTATCGAAGTACATATATGTCATGAGAACATGAGATGAAGAGTCCTTGAAAGTGGGTCAGTTGGTTGTGGGAACATTTCAATGATGGGGCAAATGAAGTTGAGTGAAGTTGTCCCCTTCTGTCCCAGAGCCTGTCCCAGAACCTGGTTGTGTGAATCCTGCAGCTCTTTACCTTCCTCCTGATGGCAGAGGTGAGAAGAAAGCATGTCCTGGGTAGTGAGGATCCCTGCTGATGGAGGCTGCTTCCCTATGACAGCGTTTCATGTAGATGTGCTCAGTGCTTGGAATAGCTTTCCCATGATAGACTGAGCTGAATCCGATACTTTTGTAGGATTTTCCATTCAAGGGCATTGGTGTTTCCGTGCCAGGCTGTAATGCAGCTAGTCAGTATACTCTCCACTACACATCTTTAGAAGTTTGTCAAAGTTGTAGATGTCATGATGAATCTCCGCAAACTCCTAAAGAAGTAGAGGTGCTTCCATGCTTTCTTCAGAATTGCACGTATGTGATGGGCCCAGGGCAGATCCTCTGAAATAGTAACTCCTGGGAATTTAAAGTTGCTAACCCTCATCACCTCTGATCCTCTGATGAGGACTAGCTCATGGACCTCTAGTTTCCCTCTCTTGAAGTCTATAATCAGTTCCTTGGTCTTGCTGATATTGAGTGAGAGGTTGAACCACAACACTAGGATTACGCAAGGACTCGAACTGAAACACCATCGATTCCTGATACCCCACAGATGCTGCTCAGCCCACTGAATCCCCACAGTACATTATTTTTGCTCCATGTTCACTCTGTCTTTGTTTCATTCCAGAAAATAAATCTAACCTAGATGTAACTTGCACGTAAGCTAAATTTATTCTCTGTCAGTTAGCTCTTTGAGCTGTCCATTCCCCTTTAAAGATTACTGGATAAGCAATGAGCAGAGGAAGACAATGCATTAATTCTCGTGCTAATTGGACTGGGTCGTGTTGATAAACTATTTGGCAAGATAATTTCTATAAGTTATACACTATGTCATGCATTTCAATAGGGTTCAATAATTGTTTTCCAAAGTTCTGGGGAATATAAAACTGTCAGTCCTTTTCCATACTTAAACATTAGCCTTGTGATGTAGTTTGATGTTTACCTTTTAGTTCCTCCAGTCTTACTGCTCCCTCTCATTCTATAATTGGACTTTAGTTCTTAACAAAAATCTGTCAGTTTTCCTTTTTCACATTCCCAAAACTTCCTCTAAATGTTCTTTGAAAATCTTTATGAACATTGTAAAATCAATATTGAGCTGTGATTCAATGTGAAATATGTGTTTAATTTCAAAACTTGCCCAATGCAGGCAAAAGAGAAATCTTAATTTGATTATACACTGGAGGCAACATTTATTCAGCTTTTGGTTCCCAGACTTGTTCATGGTTTAGTTGAAATAATACCAGTGGAAAAGTTATACAATTAACTCGATGTACTTTTTATCTCCTGGGATCCCACCAGAAATAATAGACTTTGTTATATACCTACTCCAAACAAGTTTCCCAAAGTTCAACTTCAAAGTTAAACTTATTATCAGCGTGCATACATACCACTGCATACTAACCCTGAGAAATAATATAGCAAATAATTGTCTCACAGGATTTATAAATCAGCGGTGCTGACTTAAACAACTATTAAATTACTTTTGATAATGCTCTATTTCAATTATTCTATTAGAAATGTGCGTCAATATGGAAAAGCACAGTAACTTATTATCAGTTTGTATCTCTTGGTCATTCATTCAAAATATTGACATCACATTTAGTATAATATGAACCTTTGAAATTAGTTTAATCAAGTTGATTTAGAATTGAAATTTTTAGTATCTATGCCACAACGGGATTCAATGATTCTTAAGATGTTGCTTCATAAGATATTGTTTCAGATATGGGAAAAATGACATAATTAGTCTTATTCCATAGTGAGTAACTGACTCACATTCACTGCTGTTATTTATAAAGCAATATCTGCCCAATATGGCTGTTACACTGCCCGAAACATCGACTATACTCTTTTCCATAGATGCTGTCTGGCCTGCTGAGTTCCTCTAGCATTTTGTGTGTGTTGCTTGGATTTCCAGCATCTGCAGATTTTCTGTTCTTTATGATTGGCTTATTTCTTACCAACGTTTTCATCCAAAATCCCTGCTTCCTGCTTCCTGACCAATATCTTAATAGTCTGTCCGTAACAGTAGCAATAAATCAATATCCTTCAATTACATGTTTGTGGTCTACCTTGCTTTCTAAATAACCATATTAAATTTCTAAACTTCTAGTACTATGTATTACCTGTATTAATTCAGCTTTTAAGGATACTACATCATATGCTAGGATTTAATTATTTCTGATAAATATTTTAGATGGAGTCACCATGTGCTTGGATATTGATTTTTATTTCTGTTTTGTCTGATCTTGTTAATCTTTAAAAATTACTAAACTTATTTTCCCATTAAATCAGAAGAGATATCTCATTGGGTCCTTTCATGAAATCATTCATGTCCAGACATCCCACTCTGCAAAAACTCATTTCATGGAGGTAGCACCAGCATTTCAGAGAGGTAGCACCCCCGCCCCCCGCAACCCCATATTCCCTCCCCCGCCCCCCCCCCGTCGCTCTCCAAGGGTGTATGTAATACTTTGTTTCATGTTGGGTGTATGCAGAAAATGTGACATTAAGGTATGTACTTATATTATATTATCATGTTTATTGTATTACAGCTTTAAGCAAGTCTACAGGGAGTTTGGCCTCATCACGTACGACATCAATAGTGTAGCTCCTTAGCAGCCAGCCAGCTAGTTCAAATAACGTTAGCTATGATAATGAACAAATGACACCTGTTAAACTCACCTCAACATGTCTTTTACATTTTAACCCACAATGGACAATAGAAAAGTCACTGTTGCAAACAGTGCAGCGAGCAACACTGTCATTATTTTTGAGGTCGACTGTAAAGCCCACCCACAGAGAAAACTGATAGGTCTACTTAGCAGGGGTCCCCAACCTTTTTAGCACCACAGACCGGTTTAATATTGACAATATTCTTGCGGACCGGCCGACCGGGTAGGGGGGTGTTAATCACGACCGGAATATAGCTGATAAGTCAACTATATGTCACTTATAAGTGGCTAGTACACTCAATTTCATTTCTAAAAGGGTTTATCTAACGAATTTAATATTAAACACATGGCGCATATTTTCCTCGCATGAATATAGTGATAAGTCAATTATAAGTCAATAGAATCATAACATTTTAAGTAATGTTTGGATATTAAACACACCACATATTTTCCTTGTATGATTATATAAAATCATTGCAACACACCAATATCGCTGAATCAGTGGGAGCCCTGGGCTTGTTTTCCTGCAACAAGACGGTCCTATCGAGGGGTGATGGGAGACAGCGATACTCAAAGGGGGTTCCTTATGTCCAGTCTATTCCGCAATTTTGTTTTTGTTGCATTCATTGCAGAAAACCCCGCTTCGCAGAGATATAATGTTGGAAATGGAAACAACATTTTCAGTGCTTCCGTGGCTATCTCAGGATATTCAGCCTTGACTGTGATCCAGAATGCCGGCAGAGATGTTATGTCAAACATACTTTTCAGCCCGCTGTCATTTGGAAGCTCGAGGAGTTGATCTCCCCGCACTGACTTAGATGGCGCGTGCGTAATGTTCTCGCGTCCGTACAAGTTCAACAGTGGGCGTGACAGGGAATGAGGAAAGGTGCAGCTGACTCATATCGTTACATATCGCCAAATCATATTGTTTCCTCGCGGCCCGGTGATTGGGGATCACTCTTAGCACGAAGAGAGACCAATCAGGATGCTCGCTCTCCCTCTCAAAAAAATCGATTTCCAGGATATTGTCTATAATTTCCAGGCGTCAGGGAGCCACTATCAATATGTGGGAGACTCACGGAACTTCCAGGAGAGGTGGGATGTCTGCATGTCTGTTGTTTTTCTTTCCCTCAAGAGATTTTAAAGTGGTCACCCACCCCTATCTCATCCTTTTCTTGATGATTACAAAATCTTATGCTTTGAATTTCTTCTGGTCCATCTTTTAGGCACCAAATTCTCTTTACATGGCTTCTTAATGCTACTTTTAAAAAGTTCTTAAGTGAGTATGTTTGTTAGTACAGTTCAAAAAGCAGAACTTTCAAATCTTTACTTTAACACTACTTTGTTTTGGAAACAGTTGGTGTTCCTGGTCAAAGTCTTTGTTGTAAACAACTATGGGCAGTATGGTAGCATAGCAATTAGTGCAGCTCCCTACAGTGCCAATGACCACTATTTGTGATTCAATTCTCACCTCTGTCTGTAAACAACTGTGTGTTCTCCCCATAACTGCGTGGGATTCTCCAGTTTCTTCCCACATTCTAAAGATGTAGGAGTTAGCATGAGAATTAATGAGCTGTGGACATCTATGTTGGCACTGGAAGTGTGGCACCACTTGCAGTATGCCTCCACTGTAATCCTCAGACTGTGTTAGTCATTGACACAAACGACCACTTCACTGTATTTTTCAATGTTTCGATATACTTATGACAAGTAAAACTTCTCATTGATGTAGACAGCTAAGAGCTCATCAATCAGACTTTGAAAACACAAGCATACTGCAGGAATTGTACAGGTCAAGGACAAAGAAATGGGCAAGCAAAATCATTGCAGATGCTACACACCCTGCAACTGCCTTTTCCAAAAGCTCCCTTCTGAAAAGTGCTATAGGGCTATGAAAGCAAACCCTTCATACCATCTTAAAAATTTCATCCCTTGGCAGTTAATCAGATCAACCATTCTAGTTATCCCATTATTGCACTCTGCTGTAGACAAGTTAAACCACTTTTTTATAATGCTGTTTTTATTGTGAATACAGTATATGCTGGTGTTTATGTAATTATACACATCTTATTCCAGATCTGTCCTTTAACCTCTAACTTTTCTATTTATACAATTCTTTATTCTTTATAACTGTTGAATGCTGTTATTTTTTGCTACATGTTGCACCCTAACCAACACAACTTTGCAAAGTCCTAATACATGTATGTGGGAAATAAAGTTCATTCTTGATCAACACAAAATGACCAGCCCACTTCCTCATACTGAAGTCTGGTGTGTACCTTACAGCAGCTGCCCCAGTGATTAATAGGGGCAAACCAGATTTGCAGATAGGAGTTCCTCGAGACTGGTGGATCACATCATCAGAAGAGATATCCTCTTTCAAAGAGATCTGTTTTCAAAGGAAGGATGTGGTGGCCTTGCAGGCAGTCCAAAGTGAATTCAACAGGCAAAGTCATGAGGCGAGAATTTGTGCCACCAAGAGTGGCTAAGTAGGCTGGGTCTATATTCTTTGGAATTTAGAAGACAGACAGGTGATCTTATTGAAACAAGTAAGATCCCAAATGGACATGGCAAGACAAGAAAAAGAAATGATATGAAGCAAGTTGTTTAAAACTGAGGTACATATAAATTCGCAAACATGAGGAAATCTGCAGATGCTGCAAATTCAAGCAACACACATAAAAAAATGCTGGTGGAACACAGCAGGCCAGGCAGCATCTATAAGAAGAGGTACAGTCGACGTTTCGGGCCGGGACCCTTCGTCAGGACTAACTGACAGAAGAGATAGTAAAAGATTGAAAGTGGGAGGGGGAGGGGGAGATCCAAAATGATAGGAGAAGACAGGAGGAGACGTTTGCTCTCACCCCATCCTCCTGCCACCCCACTAGAAATAGGGTTCCCCTTGTCCTCACCTACCACCCCACCAGCCTCCGGGTCCAACATATAATTCTCCATAACTTCTGCCACCTCCAACGGGATCCCACCACTAAGCACATCTTTCTGCTTTCTGCAGGGATCGCTCCCTACGCGACTCCCTTGTCCATTCGTCCCCCCCATTCCTCCCCACTGATCTCCCTCTCGGCACTTATCCTTGTAAGCAGAACAAGTGCTACACATGCCCTTACACTTCCTCCCTCACCACCATTCAGGGCCCCAGACAGTCCTTCCAGGTGAGGCGACACTTCACCTGTGAGTTGGCTGGCGTGTTATACTGCATCCGGTGCTCCCGATGTGGCCTTCTATATATTGGCGAGACCCGACACAGGCTGGGAGACCGTTTTGCTGAGAACCTACGCTCTGTCCGCCAGAGAAAGCAGGATCTCCCAGTGGCCACGCATTTTAATTCCACATCCCATTCCCATTCTGATATGTCTATCCACGGCCTCCTCTACTGTAAAGATGAAGCCACACTCAGGTTGGAGGAACAACACCTTATATTCTGTCTGGGTAGCCTCCAACCTGATGGCATGAACATTGACTTCTCTAACTTCCGTTAATGCCCCACCTCCCCTTCGTACCCCATCCCTTATTTATTTATTTATTTATTTATTTATGATTATTATTTTTTTCTTTCCTCTTTTTTTCTCTCTTTTCTCTCCCTCCGTCCCTCTCACTATAACTCCTTGCCCATCCTCTGGGCTTCCCCCCGTCCCCCTTTCTTTCTCCCTCGGCCTCCCGTCCCATGATCCTCTCCCTTCTCCAGCCTCGTATCCCCTTTGCCAACCAACTTTCCAGCTCTTAGCTCCATCCCTCCCCTCCTGTCTTCTCCTATCATTTCAGATCTCCTCCTCCCCCTCCCACTTTCAACTCTCTTACTATCTCTTCTGTCAGTTAGTCCTGACGAAGGATCTCAGCCTGAAATATCGACTGTACCTCTTCCTGTAGATGCTGCCTGGCCTGCAGTGTTCCACCAGCATTTTTTATGTGTGTTGCGTACATATAAATTTCTTCTGTGGGTGAATAGCTTCAAGTTCCTGGGTGATAACATCTCAGAAGATATAAACTGGGTTCAACACATGGATGCAATGATGAAGAAGACATGCCATTAGGAGTTTGAACATTGTTTTATTTTGGCAGTATACCTGTATATAGTATACGGTATCTCAGAGGACATGTCCTACACCCATCACATCAACGTAATTGTGAAAAAAGCACAACAGCACCTCTGCTTCCTTAGGACTCTGCAGAGAGTCAGCATGTCATCAAAAGCCTTTATAGGTGTGTAGTAGGAAGTGTATTGACTGGCTGCAGTATGGCCTGGTATGGGATCACCAATGCCTTTGAATGGAAAATCCTATAAAAGTTAGTGGATTCAGCCCAGAACATCACAGCTAATGCCCTCCCAACCACCGAGCACATCTATGTGAAACATTGTTATAGGAAAGCAGCATAAGACCATAAGGTATAGGAGCAGAATTAGGCCATTTGGCCCATCAAGTCTGCTCCACCATTCAATCAGCCCCACTCTCCGGCTTTTTCCCTGTGACCTTTGGTGATGTGCCCAATTAAGAATCTATCAACCTCATCTATTATTAAAGAACATCACTACCAGGCCATGCCCTTTTCTCACTGCTACCATCAGGTAAAAGGTGCGAGAGGTGCAGGGCACACACCACTGGATTCAAGAAAAGTTACTACCCCTCAACCATCAGGCTCTTGAACACAAGGGGATAACACTCATCTATTCAGATGTTCCCACAACAAATGATATCTCTTTTTTAGGACTCCTTATCTTGTTATTTCATGCTTTCGTAATTTATTGCTATTTATTTATATTTGCATTTGCACAGTTTGCTGTCTTCTATGCTCTTGCTCTTTCATTGATCCTGTTTACAGCTACTATTCTATAGATTTGCTGGGTATTGAGCAGGAAACAGAATCTCAGGGCTGCATGTGGCGACGTGTATGTACTCTGATAAAAAATTTTACTTTAAGCATTGAACCTTTGAATAACAATGAACTTGAACTTGAATTTGAACTTGAGTATTGCTATGTCACCAAAGACTCTTGCAAATATTTACCGAAATACAATGGAGAATATTCCAACAGGTTGCATCACAGACTGGCCTGGAGGCTCGAACGCATAGGATTGCAAGTGGCTACAAAGGGTTGTAGACTCAGCCAGCTCCATCACAGGCATCACAGGCACAACCCTCTCTGCCAAGAAAGTGGGGCCCATCATTAAGTAACTTCACCATTCAGGAAATGCCCCCTGCTCATTCCAACCTTTGGGAACGAAATGCAGGACCCTGAAGAGCCACAGTTCAATGATTTAGGAACAGCTCCTTCCTTTAGACCATCAGATTTCTAAAGTCTGTGATCCCGTGAACACTACCTTCCTTTGCCTTATATATTTATACACTATGTAGATATTTTGTAATTTATAGTAATTTTATATCTTTACGCTGTGCTGGTGCTAAAAACAATACATTTCATATCGTATAAGTCAGAGAAAATAAACCTGATTCTAATTCTGATTCTTGGACAGGATAATGAGTCTCTGCAGTTATCTATCCTGGAATGTTGTTGAGCCTAACTTATTGGAAGAACAGTATTTACAGGGAAGACAGACAATTTTTGGAAGAGATTGGAATTAAGAGCTCTAGAGATCTGGCACAGAGGAAGAGTGATCAAGGGTAGATCAGTCATGATCTTATTGAATGGTAGGAAGGCTCCGTACTCTTGCTCCAAATTTTTGGTGTTCCTGTCAGGCACACAAAGACATGTGGCTGTAATGAACCGTTTGGGCCTGTATAGGATGCCATAGAGCACCGGAATCCAAGGTTTTAGAGCTCCTGTATTGATTAATTGTTGTCTAATGAGAGTTGTTAATCATTTGGAGTTCTTTGTAATGTGCTCTCCTGGTGCTGTCTGTTTTAAGCTTGTTAAGTTTATTTTGATTGACATGGGGATTTAATGTTACTTGTATTGTTACGTGGTTGGCAACAATGAAATAGAGAATTGAGTCAGGTTTTATAAACAAACATAAACATTTATTAAACTCTGCTCAACAATAGTGAAAAGTAAACAAACGAGTAAAAAAACTAAAAAAAAAATAGTGAAAAGTAAACAAACTTAACCGGAAGTGCACTTTAACAAACAGCCAAACTCTGGAATAGTTCTTAAAGTGGTAAATTTGAACACAGTCTTAAAGTGGTAAATTTGAAAGTCCAAGTGATTCATACAGTCAGTAAGGAGAGACTTCCCTGAAAGCAGATTTCTTCGAAGATGTGATGTTACTGCTGATCCCAGCTGAAAGATGCCTTGTCCAAAGATTTCACGATGAAGGAAATAAAACAGCTTAAAGGAACTGACCTTTTTCCTGGAGGGTGAACACTGCATGATCTTGCAGGGATTATCTCAGATGCAGGCCACTATTCCTGAACGAAGATTCGAAAAGGCCGATCCTTTATAAAACCGCTGAACGACACCAACTTTACTCAATCCTGCGGGTTCCCATACTTTGGTAAGGTCTTCACTCTCCAATACTAGACTGTAAAGGAAAATTAAAGGTGCAACAAATAAAAACTGGCAGCAATTGGCGAAACTGCTGGCACAACATTTTGTACCTTACAATGGAAAGGAAAAACTCCACTTTAAAAAGAAACTGCGTCATGAGACGAATATGCAGCATAATGAAGTAATTAATGAATTAACTGACAAATTAACTACGTGACAACAGGGGTTTCCCCTTTATATACCTGTTGGGATCATGCCATCACGTGACCTCACACCGGCGGGAAAATTACATCACCCCACCATCACAAGACCATTACCTCATGCTCAAAAGATACTCACTTACACCATGGTCATAAGACAGTCACAAGATACCCACGAGGTATGTAACAGTATTATTTAAGTGGATGACCAATTAGCACTAATCACAGGGTCCTAGTTTTGAGAATGTTACTTCTCATGATGTCACCTGTTCTCTGGAATTATTATGAATAAACTCTCATCACCGTCCCTCCATCAGAGTCTGTCTTTCCTCCGCATTTGGGTTCTGATTTTGCCAGTGCACATCATACAGCAATGATGGCATTTCCTGGTATGTTCTGCTCCATAATGCTCATGCTTCCATGAGATTGAAAGAAAATGCAATAAATACCTCATTTTTATTGACAGCAATAAATAAATGCAATTGCTTTTATATGTTGTATCAATAAACAATACCTATGCAGAATACACAGTAGGATAGAAATATAAATAACAATAATGTATCTGCTACTTGTAAGATATCTCAGATGAAAATTAGTTAATTTATTAAACTTTTTTTTTCACTTTGTGAGACTAACAACTCTACCTAAAAATTGATGAAGAGAACATAGTAGTAAAGGACCCAAAATAGTTAAGCTTAACTGAATTATTTATGTTTGGGTTCTTTCCTGACTAGACTGATCTTTCATGCATTCCAGAGAGGAGAGATTGAATCTTAGCTCAGCTGTTTTTTTTCTTTCCTCAAGTTTCTGTTGCTTTAACATTTCATAATGTTCATTGCAGTAATGGTAAACATGCTAAATACTTAGCTGGAATCATCTACGTCCTCCACGTCAACTAATATGAAGCAGAATAAAGATGCAGACATAAAATTAGCACAATAACTAAGAGCTAGGTCAGAATTTTCTGAGAGGTGGAGGTAAGTAAGAGAAACAGGTTATATTTCTTCAGGTTTTTAAAGGAGAGTAAGAAACTAATTTACAGCAGTATGATTCTGTTTTAAATTTGACTATTTAAAACATTGTTTCATATCCTATGTTCTGGTAGATCTATAAAAGTTGATTTTATACTTATGACTTGGGTCAGCAGTTAGCATAGTCAAAGGTTCATTCAGGTATAAATTTAAAATCTAAGTCAACCATGGCTAATTTGACCCAGATTTATATTTTTTCCCAACCTCACCTTCATGGAACCTTACCCATTGTGATACCCCTTTTCAAGGACATTCCACTAAATTTTCATCATGAAAGGACATTGCAGTAACACTAAGTAAATCACCTTGAAATGGGTAAAATACTGAGCTGATCTGGTATAATATGTTTAGACTGTGACTGAGTCACTGGAGACAGAAGTTGACGGATCTAAAAGGTGTTTATTCAATACAGGCAGTTCTTCTGAAAATCTATTTCTCATTTTCTGACACTCAAAACTTCAGTAATGTTTCATCCATTTTAAACACAAAGACAGCAATGAATGATTCACTATAGTTTCAATGGTTTTATTTACCTACTTACCTTCAACATTTTATATGTAATGGGTAACTTTGCAGAACTATATACTAATCAGGTTATCTGCAAAAGTACGTAAATGGCATATGTCATTACGCCATCACATGATACATACACTCCTCAATTAAAGTAAGAAATGAAACTAAGACATGTTATTCCCGACTCAAAGTTTTTGCTCTCAATCAGTTTTAAGTTTTGGAGTTACAAAACACAACAGTGGTGACGAGGAAATTTTCAATGAACCTGAGAGGACTACTTACAGTATCAGTTGAAGAGCAGCGAGACATTTGAGTTAAAGAAAACTGCAGTGCAAAAAGGTAGAGTGAAAAGCCTGCACAGCACCTGTTTCTTCGGCGATGGACAGAGACCGTTGAGTTAAAAAAATGGGGGAAAATGGAAGAATTCATAGGCTCATAAACAGTGAGTACTGGGTGATAATAATCATAAAAAAGAGCAGAAATAGCTAGCTACATCAGAAAAATTGATGTATTTGATTACACAACAGATAACTGGATATTGAGTACAGAGTGAATTGAGCAGTATTTTAAAGCAAATAGAATAGCTAAAGAGAAGTGAGTGCCAATTTTGCTCAGTGAATTGGATTTAAAGGCATACAGCTTGCTTAAAAGTTTGAATGCTCTAATAAACATTGCTAATATTGTGAAAGTAATGCATGAACATTTAGAATCTGAACCATTGCTGATGACAAATCACTTTAGGTTTCATAAGCAGAATCAAAAGGAAAAGGTGTCTATTTCAGTGTACATGCTGAATTAAAGTGATTGTCTGAGCATTCTCAGTTCAATGATGGGGTTGTGATGCAATAAGAGATTATTTGGTTTGTGGAATCTTCCAGAGGACGTGAGTGGCTGAGACAACCGCAACTTGATTTGAGATCCATCCACCATTTGCATGCCACATCCTCAATCACAGAGTCAACTGAAAGCGAATTAAGGAAGGTACTGGATGATGCTATAACTGGCTCCATGCTGCACACTATGAACCATTACTCAACAAGGATGAACAGGTGTTGGTGCCAACTTATGTGCCTCTATTTTTTCCAACCATATTGAATCTTGGAAGGACCATACAGCTGTAACATAGAAACAGATGAATGGGTTTGGTGACTGCAAGCCAACCAATAGGAAAGAGCAGCTGCAGTTTTAAACAGACCGACCAATGACTGACACACAGAAGCAGCTTTCGACTGGCACATAAGCCACATCCCACACAACAGCAGCTCTAAGGGATTGTGAAAGTAATTAAGGTAGTTGGTCTGACACAACAGTTTTTGCAGACAACATATCCGAGAAAGCTTCTGATTATGTTGATCAGACAGTTGCTTGCAAAATGTGGCTTGGTTTTAGGCTGGAAGAGAGTTTAGGGAGCTTCAGGAAAGTACAAGCATTGGCGTTTGTGAGTACAAAGAAGCAGAATCTACCCTGTGTGCATTAAGGTTCTTGCATGAAATTCAACTGGGAGACAAAAAACTACTTGCTTGCAAAGACACAAGCCCAGCTGGATGAATGGAAGGTCAAAAAGAAAGGAGTCAGTGGAGATACAAAAACAGAGGATTCATCATATGATGTTGTAGATGAGGAAACCAGGAGAAGAGATCAGATCATGAAGGCAGCAATTGAAGGGTTGATAAGAGAATACACCAGTAAACTAAATGCACCTTCCCAAGATCAAGATGCACAAACTAGAAAGAGGAAAACTAAAGAAAGAGGAGGATGACATCGGTGCTATGGAAATGGAAGAGGATAAACAAGATACTCACAAGAAACTAGCAGAAAAAGGATGCTGACAAAATGACAAGGAATTGAAAAGGAGAGAAAAGATAAAGAGAAAGAATGTGAGCTAAAAAGAGAAAGGTGTGAAAAAGAGAAGGAATGTGAGAAAGAAAAAGTAATAATGAGAGCATGAGTGGGATTGGGATGGTGAGCGAAACCGTGACAGGGCTTGTGAGAGAACCAAAGATAAGGAAAGGGAGCATGACCGAGAAATGAATTGAGAGCAGGATTAAGTGAAAGAAAGAACCCAGGACTGGGAGAAAAGCAAGGATTGAAGCAGATGCAGAGAGAGAAGCTGAGAAAAGAGAAGTATCCAAAGCTGTTACAACCACTTCCTACAGTCTCAGTCAATTCCGACAACTACCACGGACAATGAGGCTTCAGAACCTGAGACCGTTTTCACAGCCACATGCCTCACCTGCCAAACAGAGTAGCTTCCCTTGTCGGGAAAGATGTTATCACACAAGGGTAAGAAAGCCTCTACAGTGATTAAATACTTCGGGATGAATGGGACAATTTAATAATTTACTATTATTGGCCAGAAGAAACTACAGTTTACACTTGATGGATTTGACAAATCAAGAAGCAGATAAACCAGTTGTCTTTGCTTCCCCCTCATTTTGTGGACTCTGAACTAATTCCTGCTCTTGGATAATCTAATCAGAACAATTGAATGTGGCCACAAGGTGCTTCAGGTAATGACCTGTTAAACCTGAGGCCATTCTCGGACAAGAAGCTATTTGTTATGTAAACTGCGTGGACTTTGAACTGATTCTTGCTCTTGAGAGCAGTTAAATGTTGACACAAGGAACTTCAGGTATTGACCTGCTAAATCTGAGACGATTCTCAGATGAGAAGCTACTTATTATGTAGAATTCCAGATCTACCAAAGAAACAATCTGTAATCTCGTTAGACTTAATCTGAGTCTCCTGCTTTAACTGATTTGGACCAGTCAGAGTTGAAAGACACAAACACACAAGGCTGGGGTGGGAACAACCATGAAACAATGTTGGTTGTAGCCCTGTACAATGACCAGTAAGAAGGTCACCCAGAGAGGTCAGGTGACCTTGAGCCGATGGGGTGGAGATCCACTAGTTCAATTGATGAGGAAGACTATAAGAGTCAGAAGCTCCAAATATGCAGGGAGAATAACTCTCCAGCAACCAGAAACCAACCATCGTGGATAAGGAAGACTCCATGGATACGTGGAGATCAGGACCATGAGGAATGCCTAGCCAGTGTAGACTCCTTTCATGGGTAATACCTTTTCTCTTCATTGAATAATCATGGAGAGTCAGGGATTCTAGTCGGGTGCACACAGGTAGTTAGTTTGTGAGCCCACTTGCTTTTTAGTTGAGACAGTCAAAGTTACTTGTCTGTAAATACAGATTCTCTGTAACTCACTGATCATTATCACTGATCATAAATGTGAGGTTATTCACTTTGGTGGTAAGAACGGGAAGGCAGATTATTATCTAAATGGAGTCAATTTAGGAAAAGGGGAAGCACAACGAGATCTAGGTGTTCTTGTACATCAGTCACTGAAAGCAAGCATGCAAGTACAGAAGGCAGTGAAGAAAGCTAATGGCATGCTGGCCTTCATAACAAGGGGAATTGAGCATCCTTCTGCAGTTGTACAGGGCCCTGGTGAGACCACACCTGGAGTACTGTGTGCAGTTTTGGTCTCCAAATTTGAGGAAGGACATTCTTGCTATTGAGGGAGTGCAGCGTAGATTCACAAGGTTAATTCCCAGGATGGCGGGACTGTCATATGTCGAAAGAATGGAGCGACTGGGCTTGTATACTCTGGAATTTAGAAGGCTGAGAGGGGATCTTATTGAAACATATAAGATTATTAAGGGATTGGACATGCTGGAGGCAAGAAGCATGTTCCCGCTGATGGGTGAGTCCAGAACCAGAGGCCACAGTTTAAGAATAAGGGGTAGGCCATTTAGAACGGAGTTGAGGAAAAAGGTTTTCACCCAGAGAGTGGTGGATATATGGAATGCTCTGCCCCAGAAGGCTGTGGAGGACAAGTCTCTGGATGCTTTCAAGAAAGAGGTGGATAGAGCTCTCAAAGATAGCGTAATCAAAGGTTATGGGGATAAGGCAGGAACAGGGTACTGATTGTGGATGATCAGCCATGATCACAGTGAATGGCGGTGCTGGCTCGAAGGGCCAAATGGTCTACTCCTGCACCTATTGTCTATTGTCTATTATTACACAGGGAGTTTCTTGTAACACTATGCAGTGGAGTCGAATTTACCATGAGTCTCATGTGACTAAACACATTGATGAAGGTAGAGCCATAGGTGTACTGTATATGGATTTCGGCAAGGCATTTGATAAGGTACCCCATGAAAGACTTATTGAGAAAGTAAGGAGGCATGGGATCCAAGGGGACCTTGCTTTGTGGATCCAGAACTGGCTTGCCCACAGAAGGCAAAGAATGGTTATAGATGGGTCATATTCTACATGGAGGTCGGTGACCAGTGGTGTGCCTCAGTGATCTGTTCTGGGACCCTTTCTCTTCGTGATTTTTATAAATGACCTGGATGAGGAAGTAGAGGGATGGGTTAATAAATTTGCTGATGACACAAAGGTTGGGGGTGTTGTGGATAGTGTGGAGGGCTGTTAGAGGTTACAGCGGGACATTGATAGGATACAAAACTGGGTTGAGAAGTGGCAGATGGAGTTCAACCCAGATAAGTGTGATGTGGTTCATTTTGGTAGGTCAAATATGATGGCAGAATATAGCATTAATGGTAAGACTCTTAGCAGTGTGGAGGATCAGAGGGATTTTGGGGTCCAAGTCCATAGGACACTCAAAGCTACTGTGCAGGTTGATTCTGTGGTTAAGAAGGTATACGGTGCATTGGCCTTCATCAACCATGGGATTGAGTTTAAGTGCTGAGAGGTAATGTTGCAGCTATATAGGACCCTGGTCAGACCCCACTTGGAGTACTGTGCTCAGTTCTGGTCGCCTCACTACAGGAAGGATGTGGAAACCATAGAAAGGGTGCAGAGGAGATTTGTAAGGATATTGCCTGGATTGGGGAGCATGCCTTATGAGAATAAGTTGAGTGAACATGGCCTTTTCTCCTTGGAGCGACAGAGGATGAGAGGTGAACTGATAGAGATGTACAAGATAATGAGAGGCATTGATTGTGTGGATAGTCAGAGGTTTTTCTCCCAGGGTTGAAAGGGCTAGCACAAGAGGGCATAGTTTTAAGGTGTTTGGAAGTAGGTACAGAGGAGATGTCAGGAGTAAGTTTTTTTGCGCAGAGAGTGGTGAGTGCGTGGAATGGGCTGCCGGCAGCGGTGGTGGAAGCAGAAACAATAGTGTCTTCTAGGAGGCTCCTGGATAGGTACATGGAGGTTAGAAAAATAGAGGGCTATGGGTAAGCCTAGGTAGTTCTAAGGTACGAACATGTTCCGCACAGCTTTGTGGGCTGAAGGGCCTGTATTTTGTTGTATGTTTTCCCTGTTTCCATGTTTCTATGAGTCAAGTCTGCTCCACAATTTGATCATGGTTGATCTATTTCCCTCTCAACCCTATTCTTCTGTCTTCCCCTAGTAACCTTTCATACCCTGATTTATCAAGAATCTATCCTCCTCATTAAATACACTCAATGAACAGGCCTCCACAGCCACCTGCAGCGACAAATTCCACAGAATCACCACTCACTGGTGAATGCAGTTCCTCCTCATCTCCATTCTCTATGGACGTTCCTCTATTCTGACATTGTGGCCTCTGTTACCAAACTCCCCTACCACTGGAAACATCCTCTCTATATCCACTCTAACTAGGCTTTTCAACAATCAATAGATTTCAAAAAGATTCCCCCCACCCCCAGTCTTCTAAATTACAGTGAGTCCAGGCCCAGAGCCATCAAATGCTCCACTTATGATAAGCCTTTCAATCCCAGAATCATCTTCATGAACCTCCTTTAAACCCTCTCCAACGTCAGCACATCCATTCTTAAAAAAGGGACCTCACCAATGCCTTTATAAAGCCTCAGTGTTACATCCTTGTTGTTCATATTCTAGTCCTCTCAAAATGAATGCTAACATTGCATTTGCCTTCCTCACCATCAACTCAAACTGCAATTTAACCTTTAGGGAATCCTGCAGGAGGACTCTTATGTCCTTTTGCACCTCATATTTTTGAATTTTCCCTCTGTTTAGAAAATAGTTTGCACTTTTATTCCCTCTACCAATGTGCATGGTTGTACACTTCCGAACACTCTATTCCATCTGCTAATTCTTTGCCAGTTCTCCTAATCTCCTAATTCTCCTAGTCCTTCTGCTGCTTTCCTGCTTCCTCAGTATTACTTGCTCCTCTCACTATCTTTATATCGTCTACAAACTTGGCCACAAAGCCATCAATTCCATTATCAAAATCATTGGCATAAAAAGTAAAAAGAAGCGGCCCCAACACCAATGCCTGTGGAATGTCAGCAGTCATCAGCAGCCAATCTGAGAAGGCTCCCTTTATTCATACTATTTGCCTCCTCCCAATCAGTCACCGCTTTATCCATGCTAGAATCTTTCCTATAATACCATGAGCATCAGCAGCCTTGCTAAGCAGCCTCATGTGTGGCACCTTGTCAAAGGACTTTTGAAAATCCAAGTACACAGCATGCACCAATTCTCCTTTGTCTATTCTGCTTGTAATTTCCTCAATGTCAGGCAAGGTTTTCCCTTAAGGAAACCATGTTGATTTTGGCCCATTTTATCATGTGTCTCCAAAACCTCATTCTTAACAGTCGAATCCAACATCTTCCCAACCACTGATGTCAAGCTAACTGGCCTATAATTTCCTTTCTTCTTCCTCTCTTCCTTCTTGAAGAGTGGGTGACATTTGCAAATTTCCAGTCCTCTGGAACCGTGCCAGAATCCAGTGATTTTTGAAAAGTCATTACTAATGTCTCCACAATCTCTTAAGCTGCCTCTTTTAGAACCCTCGGGTGTAGCCCATCTAGTTTAGGCATCTTATCTACCTTCAGGACTTTCAGCTTCGCAGGCACCTTCCGTCTAGTAATAGCAACTGCACTCACCTGCGCTCTGACACTCTCAGACATCCAACATTCTGCTCGTGTCTTCTACAGTGAAGACTGATGCAAAATACTAATTCAGTTCGTCTGCCATTTTTCTGTCTTCCATTACAATCACTCCTTTCACTTTTTCACTCTTTATATAGCTGAAAAATCTTTGGTTGTCCTCTTTGATATTGGCCAGCTTACCGTCATATTTTATCTTTTCACTTGGTATGGCTTTTTTAGTTGCCTTCTGTTGATTTTTAAAAGAATCCAAGTCCTCTAACATCCCCCCTAATTTTTGCTCTATTGCGTGCTCTCTATTTCGCTTTTATGTTGGCGTTGACTTCCCTTATCAGCCGTGGATGTGTCATCTTATCTTTAAATGCTTCTTCATCTTTGGGCTATATTAATCCTGTGCCTTCTGAATTGCTCCCAGAAACTGTTACCATTGCTACTCTGCGGATATCCCTGCCAGTGTCTCGTTCCAATCAACTTTGCCTGGCTCCTCTCTCATGCCTCTGTAGTTCCCATTACTCCACTGTAATGCTGATACATCTGACTTTAGTTTCTCCTTCTCAAACTGCAGAGTGAATTCTATCATATTATGATCACCGCTTCCTAAGGGTTCCTTCACCTCATGCTCGCTAATCAAACCTAGTTCATTACACAACACCCTATCCAGAATATCTGATCCCCTAGTGGGCTCAACCAGAAGCTGCCCTAAAAAGCCAGCTCATAGGCTTTCTACAAATGCTCTCTCTTGGGATCCAAAATCAGCACCAACCTACCAGCATATTGAAATCCCCCCATAACTATCATGACATCGCCCTTTTTACATGTATTTTCTGTCTTCCCTTGTAATTTGTAGCCCATATGCTGGCTACTGTTCAGAGGCCTGTATATAACTCCCATCAAAGTCTTTTTACCCTTAACTTTACCCACACCGATTCTATATCTTCCTATCCTATGTCACCTCTTTGGTTTGATTTGCTTTGATTTCATTTAATTTTTTACCAACAGAGACATACCATACCCTTTGCCTGACTGCTTGTCCTTTCAGTACAATGTGTATCCTTGGATGTTTGGTTCCCAACTATAATCCTCTTTCAGTGATGCCCACAACGTCATACCAGCCAATATCTAACTGCTACAAGATTATCTACCTTATTTTGTATACTGCGCGCATTTAAATATAACACTTTCAGTCCTGTATTTGTCACCCTTTTCAATTCTGCCCCCATTACTTTGTAATTCATTCTACAGACTGCAATTTTCAAGATTCAAGATTCAAAGTGCATTTATTACCTAAACATGTATAAAGTATACACCTTGAGATTTGTTTGCTTACAGGCTGGCACAAAGTTTTGCCCTATCATCTGCCTGTTCTTCTGAATGCTCTCACTACACACTGCCTCTGCTTGTATACAAACTTCCCCATTCTCAGTTTCCCAGCCCACTGCCAAATCATTTTAAACTCACCTCAACAATTGTAGCAAACCTGTCCACAAAGATATTAGTCCTCCTCCACTTCAGGTGTAACCTGTCTCTTTAATACAGGCCATCCCTTCCCCAGGAGAGATCCCAATGATCCAGAAATCTGAAACCCTGCCCCTTGCACCAGTTTCTCAGCCATGCATTCGTCTGCCTGATCATCCTATTCTTACCCATTGGCACTTGGGCATGCAACAATCCAGAGATTACTATCCTGGAGGTTCTACTTTTCAGCTTTCTACACAGCTCCTAAATTATTCACTCTTCAGAACCTCCTCTCTTTCCTACCGATGTCATTGGTGCCGATATGTGTCAAGACTTCTGGCTACCCTTTAGAACACTGTGCACTCGATTCAAGACGTCCCTCACTGTGGCACCTGGAAGGCAGCATTCTAACCAGGTGTCTCTATTGCATAACCAGAATTTCATGTTTGCTCCTCTGACTATGGAATCCCCTATCACTAGCAGTCCTCTTCTCCCCTCTTCCCTTCTGAGCCACAGCAGCAGACTCAGTGCCAGAGATCCAATCGGTTTGACTTCACCCAGTAGATTATACCCCCCCAACAGTATCCAAAAGTTCCTCCCCGCACCTTCAAGTGCAGCAGGCAGTAACCTTCCCTTTCTTTCGCGCTTTGTCTGTTTTATGAGGCTGAGTTGCTAGCTTGATGCTCAACCCAGCATGTGCAGAACTCGTGCAAGGAGCCAGCTACCTCTTACTCTAAAGTGTGGGTGCAAATACCACTACACCCTGCAGCACAGACAACAGTATCCGAAGCAGCATACTTACTATTGAGGGGAACGGACACAGGGGTACTCTGCACTGGTTGCCTATTTTCTTTCCCTCTACTGACAATCACCTATATACCTGCCTCCTGCAACATAGGAGTAACCGCCTCCCTGGAATTTCAGCAGTATTTGAGTAATATTGTAAATGTATTTTTCGATTAAGCATTCATTGTTGTTTACATAATTCATTATGGGTTAGCTGGAAAAATAGATAAATGGCATACATCATCACGCCACCATGTGATACATTCAAGTCCGAGTCTCACTTAAAGTAAGATATATTATTCCTGGCTCTATGTTTTTGCTTTCAATCAGTTTATGTTTTGGAGTTACAAACTATAACAGAAGTGACAAAGCAGAACCCCAGTCCTAAATTGTGTATTATGTGTCAAGAGTATCTTTAACTTTTGGTTAATAGAGGAGATGCCTTCTTTAATGCCTTTGACATGGTGCACTCAGCCTTCCATGATCTCATCATGATGGTTTCAGTGGGAACCAATAACATGAACATTCACCTAATATTACAATACTACAGAGTCAGAATGTCCCATACCCAACAATTGGTTTGTTTCTATCCACCTAATTGCATATTTCCAAAATAATCCTTATCATAGCACAGCCTGATCCAGACCCAAGTATTTTGTCAGAATCTCCAAATGACCCAATCTGAATCCAATGTGAATAGTTATGTACCCCTCAGGCTTGCCCAGCTCGTGTTCGTCTAGGGGAAACAGCCTTTGGCCCCGTTAAACTGGGAAATCACGTCTGTGTGGACGCTGTGTAATGAACCGCCCAGTTACAAACCCACGACGCAAAATATCAGACAATAAACCATATGGAATTAAGTGATTGAACTTTATGAATCTTAATCTGAATATACGGTTAGTAATGAAAAGTTAAAAAGGGGCCCAAAGTAAAAAAAAAATGTATCACTCAAAGAAGGCTTAAAAAAGTAATTTCGATAGATTAAACTACAAAGTTCAGATTTTTTTAAGAGTAAAAAAATTACGGAACCGGAGCCAAGTTTATAAAGGATGCTTAATCACAGAGTATAAATTTAAATTTGCAACTTTAGGTAATTGTGTAGGTAAAGCAGCTCCCGATAACGAGGTTAAGTAAAACTGTTTCACAGCTTTTAATTCCAAGTCTACCTAAATTGGCCGATCATTCTTATCAACCCAGTGTATCCAAAAGGACATATATTGTACATTAACAGCCCAGTAATACATTCTTAAATTAGGCAAAGCGAAACCTCCATCCTTTTTCAACTTTTGTAAGTGACATTTACTAATTCTTGGTCTTTTATCATTCCAAATAAAAGATAAAATAATAGAATCAATCCGATCAAAAAACTTCTTAGTCAGAAAAACAGGGATAATCTGAAATAAATATAAAAATTTTGGTAAAATCATCATTTTGACTATATGGATGCAACCAACAAGTGAAAATGTAAGCGGGTACCATCCACTAAATAAATACTTCATAGAATCTACCAAGGGAACAAAATTAGCTTTATTTAAAGATCCTTATATTTTTTAGTGATTATAACACCTAAATATCTAAAGGAATACGTGACTTTGAAATGAGTATTACCATATATAGAAACAGATTCATTTAAAGGAAACAGTTCACTTTTACTAAAATTTATTTTATATCCTGAAAAATCTCTAAATTCATTAAATAATTTTAGCAAGGCAGGAATAGATTCCTCGGGATTGGATATATAAACCGGTAAATCATCAGCGTAAAGATAAATCTTATGAATGGTCTCATTCACAAAAACCCCATAAATATCTTTAGCTTCACGAAGAGCAATAGCAAAGGGTTCCAATATTAAATTAAATAAAGGTATTAATTCTTTTTTGGATTTATTTAAAGGAGATAGACTGATGTCTTTTGAACAATTAGTTGATAAATATTCTCTTTCATACTCACACTTTTTACAATACCTTCAAGTTAGACATTTCTTACAAAAATATTTAAGTAATTTTCCTTACATATTGGATGCTGACCTGTTAGATACTATTACGAGTATGAACCCTTTGATGAAGGGTTCTATTGGAAGAACTTATAATTTACTATTATAATGGGATAAGCGTCCTTTATTTAAGATTAAACAAGATTGGGAAAAGTAACTTAATTTGATTTTTATGATGAAGGACTGGACGCGGATTCTGAAGTTGGTTAACTCTTCTTCG
The DNA here is from genome assembly GCF_963921235.1 of Mobula hypostoma. Classification (NCBI taxonomy): domain Eukaryota; kingdom Metazoa; phylum Chordata; class Chondrichthyes; order Myliobatiformes; family Myliobatidae; genus Mobula; species Mobula hypostoma. The sequence continues at coordinate 102,909,442 of NC_086106.1, read as the reverse complement.
ATCTGTGCTAGTCATTCACTGATTCAATTTAAAATTGTACATCATTACTATTTGACGAAGGAGAGATTGTCTAAAATGTTTCCTAATATTGATAGTTATTGGGATAGATGTAAAACTGAGACAGCTACACTGACACACATGTTTTGGTCCTGTTCTATAGTGGAACAGTTCTGGAAGTCAGTTTTTTCTACAATTTCTAAAGCACTTAAAATTAACTTACAACCTAACAAATTAACTGTGCTTTTTGGAATAATTCCTCAAAATATCCGCAGTATCTCTGTCTGACCAACATGTTATTGCATTTGTTACATTGATAGCTAGGAGGTCCATTTTGTTGAAGTAGAAGGATACGGCGGCTCTCATTTTGTCACAATGGTTCTCTCAAGTGATGCTATGTCTTAGCTTGGAGAATATTAGAAATTGAACCTTTGAACCTATGTTTGATTTTGAGAGAAGATGGGGTTCATTTGCTCATTACTATCATTTGAGTTAATTAATAGGTTTCTTCCACTATCTAATTGTAAGTTTTTGGTACTTTTTTTTCTTATTGGCGGTTTGATGTTTATCTTTAGAAACTTTTTGTATGACGCATGGATCCAGGGTTGAAAACCTAATGGGGTTTTTTCCCTCACTTTTTTTTTGCTTTGGTAGGGTCTTTTTTTCTTTTTTTTTGTCACCAAAATTTTTTCAATCTTTAAAACAATGTTTTTTTTCTTGAGACATTGTAAGTGTTGCCTACTTTGATGTACTCTTGTTAATTTTGGATAATAATAATAAAAAGATTTCAAAAGAAAAAAAAAGGCCCAATTCAAGGAAAAGTCAAAAGTTCATGTTGGAACTCACTCAGTAGTCATTAATCCAGCATTGGTCTCCTCCGAGCGTTGCCGACCTTTGGATCCTCAGATCCCAGTCCACTCATAGTCATAGTCATACTTTATTGATCCTGGGGGAAATTGGTTAAACCACCTTCCAGTGGTCTACCAGCTCTCTCCACACGCGTCTTCCCTCTTAATCTCTCCTCGACAAAAAGACCGCAAAAAAACATCCTTCCAGATACACAAGACAAAGCAATCTCCAGTTGGCTAACATGCATAACCACTGTCCTGTTATCTCCAGCCATAACACAAACATTGCTGCAACAGAGAAACCATTACCTCAGCGGTGAACATTACAAAGAAGCCATTACATTAGCCTTAGCAGTGAAACATTACAAAGAAGCCATTACATTATCAGTGAATCCTTACAGCGCGTTATCGTTAGATGTTGTTAGGCCGAGGTTGAGAACCAGCATCCAACCAGTTTTGATCTCATGTCTTCCAAATTACCCAATGAGCTATCAGGGAAATGCACTGAAGAATATCAACATTGCATTGCAGATTTCTGCAATACAGTAGGCATTTTTTTTCATAATTGAATTTCCACTTCTGGCAGAAGTGATAGATGTTGGCTACGGGCCAGATGGGACTATGCAGAATAGTAGTAGAGTGATCACATGAGTTCAGTATATTGTTCTCCCAAGAGATCATTCCCTTAGTAGAGAATGGCTGTGCATGACTTTGTTTAATGTGGGGTGGCTGATGCATAGGCAGGCACCACATTGTGTTTGGAAGATGAGGGTCAGGATCCAGTGACATGGCATCTCAGACGACTGCAAAGCCTCCACTACTGCAGCCTTCCTCTGCCTTCACTAACATTGAGATGTATCACCATCTTCCACTAGCTCCACTGCTGAGGTCTTGGTTGGAGCGCACTTTGTCTGGAACCTCCCCCTTAACCTTTCTGCTCTGAGTGACCCGACCACGAGCTAAGTTCCAGACAACATCACTCTCCAGATCTCAAGCCTCTCCACCTTGACAAGGCAAGGATCTTCAGAGAAGACAAGGTAGAATAACAATTCAGCAAACACCAGATAGACCAAAGTGCCTGCTCCTGTGCTCTAGTGCCCTATAGAGGTTAGGTGCTTACCTTGTTTAATTTTCATGTTCTTCAAGATCAGGAACCTAACTTCATTGCAAAGCTGTGATTTTCAGTCTTAACAATTAAAGCCCTCTTCACATGAAATTTCCTCACAATTTTTGGTGCTGAGTAGATTTAATTGATCTGGTATGTTACTTTTCGAATTAACTGATAATCTCAGCCAGCTTGTATGATAGAAGTGAGAAAGGAAGAATTTGAGGAACTGTCAATCGTGATTCTCCATCACCTCAACAAAAAACGGTTCACTATTCATTCGCTATATTTGCTATTGAAAAAGAACTTGTGTGTAAATTGGTGGCCAACTTTATTTAAGCAACAATGGTGATGGAACTTTTTCTATACTCTGCTGCATACATGACAGTCTATCATTAGGATAAGTGGAGATGATTAGACAGGTCACCTGCCAGTCAATATTGCTGATTCCACTGTACATTTGCTGAATATTTATTTATATTTTACTATCATCTGCAAATTTCATTTTCCTGAACAAATTGCCCTTATTTTACAACAGTAGTTTCTACCTACACTGCTTTTCTGAATAAAGTATTTTACTGTACATAAACTGCCTCTCCTTCTCATTAATTCATCCAGTGTTGTCACTAAATACCTTAATGCTGTTCCAAAGGTTGAGACCCACTGAGAGGAATCCTGAGATCATGAAAATTACTGTATGAACACTAGGTTTTGTCTTTATTTATGGAGGCTTGAGCAACAGTTATTGGTAAATAATTGAGAACGTCGTAATCCATTACAACAGAAATAGCAATTTGAAGGCTTGTGTCCTCTTTATTTACTATTATAAATGCCCTTGTGCTGTTGCTACCATTAAAAACGTCAGCAGAACATCAAGCTGGAATCTGGGCACACCGTAGTCACTGCGCAGGAAAACTGGTGAAAAAAATACACGAGCATATAAGCAATAGAGTTGGATAATAGAGGAAAGATAAAGTATCATTATAAGAAAGAACTATATGGAAATAGAAGAAACGTTCTGGTTTGTCTATGAGGCTGCTCTTTTGCAGATGGAGTGGAACAATTGTGTGGTCAAGGGAACAATTCTGTTGTTTTTAGAAAGCAATTGTTAGTTGTTCAAGAAAAGAACTTCTTTAGCAACTGTCAAGGATTGTTAATATTTTAAATGGCATCTTCCTCCAAGTCATCTGTACTTCAAAGAAGACCTTGGCACTGTACCAAAGCCAACCTCCTTCAGTAACTACACACAGCTAGATGCACACAACAAATTCTGTAATGCCAAAATCATTTCCTGTTCAAAAATCTAAATATAAAGCTTTTGCTTGATAATACCATCCTGTCACTTTAAAGCCTGACATGTCTAAACAACAACTTAAGAGCACAAACAACAGCTTTTTCATGCGTCATTTTGCCCTTGATGTCACACACAAAATAAAACCTGTGGATATACCTATCTCCCAGTAGTTTGCAGGTATCATCTCATGCATAAAAATGTTTTCCAACACAGAATAAGGCAGACATAAGCAGTCATTTTGCATCTAGAATGGACAAACATTTCAGGTCTACTTGAAAGACAGGTTTATCAATGGTTTCTTGATTTTAGATTTTATGTTGCAGAAATGTTCTGAGATACAGCAAAGCTCAGGTAATCTGTTACTTAAAGGAAGGGAGAGCATTCAGCTACTTTGAAATAAGCACATGCAAGACTGATGGACTTTGCTTGAAGTCAGGGGTACGTGACAAGTGCTGGCACAAATTTCACTTTACACTTCTTCACATGGAATATGGAAACAGAGCATAGTTATACTGGGAGTCTCCATCACTGCACTGGATCATTGACCTCTCTGACATTACACTAAGCAGACCTGGTGTGAGAGTCAAGATCCATTTATTTGAATAGGCACTCCCAGCTTTGAAATTAAGAAGACAGAGATAGCTACAATTATTTTTTTTTGATTTTTTTTTTACTTTTTAGTATTGGGAGTAATTTCATTGCTAAATGTCATACAAATAAAAACAATCTATGCTGAGATGACAGCAACCTGGTATTCTAATTATCACACAATGTTGGAACAGCTAAAAGGAGAACAAGGTGCCTCCTTTTGAATCATTTTAAAAACTATTGTGAATAATAAATTACTATCTTTACACTGAAGAGCTGAGTGTAGTTTGTCAGGAGTGTGGGATGAAACAAACTTCTCCAAGGCTCAAAGAGGAAGAGCACTGCACTAAATTTGAACAAACAACAAAATAGAAATCATGCAATTGAAATTCACTTCGGACAGTGATAACACAAAGTGGGTTATGACAAATCAAGCTCCACATTTTTCCCACCTAAAAGCATTAAAAGTTTGAGGAAGATTGGAGGAATTTAATCTGATATCTTGGTCAAATCATCAAATGGACCAGTCTCAGCAAAGAAGCAAGAAAGTTCATCAGAACCTACTTCACATATTGTTACATAAACACTGTGACCTTATGGAGACATTTTTACAGATGTACAAGGTGTCCTGTGCATTAAATAAATGTTTTGCCTGGAAAATATTGGGAACGGGGATCATATGAGAATTCACCTTGAACACACTCACAGTACTTCCCAAAGGCTTCTTACCAATTTAAATTCAGCACCTTGCATCAGTGAGGTAGCTGGGAATATTGACCACTTCTGGTATGGTAATGGATAATGCACCTCCATTTTAAAGACAGAAACCTGACAGCAAAATGTTATTCAACTATTTACAGTTGGGGGAACTATCAACTTGCTCTCCTTTGCTATTCCACTTTTAATGCTAGCTTTATGAAAATGCCAAAATTAGATAAGAAACTATTTCCTCCCACATTAACATTATATAATGACAAAATAGCCTGTCAAACTGTAATGAGTAATATGCTGATGGAGAGAATAATTTTATGCTACGAAGAAAAGTTGTGATTGAATAATATGTTAAAATAATTAATAACTGTGGAACTCAAAAGAGCAACTGCTGTGAAATGTGATAATTGGATAAACTGAGCACAGGTGGCATACTGTTCAAGAATTTCAACAATTGGTTTGGCATAGGCTGGTGAATATCCTCTGGGCAGTAATGGATAGATATAACTAGTCACTTGTGGAGACAGTTTGTTCTTCATTGTCAGCTTTCCATTTGTTCAAAACCAGCAGAGACTGAGCCAAGTCAAAGCTAACCTGACTTTCACCTCACAGTTGCTCTGGTCTGCCCCAATGGCCATGGTAACATTTTGTGGCTGCACTGACCTAATGTCCCTTTGTTGCCACTGCTTCCGTTGTTCCATGCGCTGGAGAAGGTTACAAGCAGCAGATGACACAGATGACAAACTAAGGCCTTGATGTACATCTAACAGCTTGTGCTACCTTAAGTTCTTTCACAGTTTTCAAACGTGCATGATGATCAGATAGACACTTTGCTCGTAATGTGTGGCTTCTGCTTTCTATTTATTAAAAACCCGCAGACAATGAACCAAGTCAAAACTAATCTGAGCTGCATCTCACAGTTGCTCCGGTTGAAATCAGTGGCCACAATAACATTTTGTGGCCACACTGCTGCACTGCTCTAAAGTCCTGTTTGTGTCTCAGCTTCTGTTGTGCCATGAGGTGGAGAATGCGACAAGCAGCAGATGACAAACTAAGGCCTTGCTCATGGATGTCCTAGATGTCCATCTGGCAGCTTGTGCTGTCTAAGGCCCTTTTACAGTTTTCAAACATCAATGAGAAATAACTAGTTTAAAAAGTTAATAACTAATGAAAAAGAATAAAAAAACTAAATTCCATTTTATTGATTGTATTAATTAAGACATTAATACAGATCAAAATAAAGCAAATATACTTTCCTTAGTTTAATAATCCCTTTCAAATTTGGGACCACGATAGATGTACCAGCCATGCATTAAGTGGGTACAAAAACATGAAGTTGCTCTTGCTCCTTGTCTGAGGAAATAATGGGCTGACTGGTGAGTCCAGTGCTAGAAAGTAAGGTCACCTGAGAATTCATTTGATCTCCAGCGCATCCATATTATTGTACTGTGCAGGGGCAGGAGTCTGGAATCCTTTAAAATTATATAACTAAAACACCACTGGCATTCATTCTAACTGCTTAGTTCATCAAGTTGGTTGAGATGTCCACCAGATACAGGAGATTGCATGGTAGACACATACAGTTCCAGACTTCCGTGGACCCAGGACGGGAAAGAGAAGTTGTCTTGAATTTCTTGCTGGACAGGAGCAAGTTAGAATTGTCTACATCCTTCAGGTTAAGTTAACGATCTTTTTAAATGTTAGCAGGAACTATAGAACATATGTCCTGGTCCTCAGAGAGAGAAAACCATTGCTTTTTCCCATTGCTCCGTCACTTCACTTTCCAATCTCCAGCAGCCTCACCCATACATTGAATGTCAATTGCAATCTCCATATTTATATACTCAGTATGTCTAGAGTCAGTATGATTTAGGTCCCACCAAAGCCAGGAAGTTGGGATGTCTCGTCCACCCAAACCCCGAGCTGTGTGACTACTGTATAAATACTGCTCCCATGCAATTAGCCGTTGGCAAGAAATAACAGGTCATACATTGCATACAATTATAAAGAAAGTATATTTACAAATTTCAGCTTTCTCGAACAGTTAGTAGGAAAAAGAAAAGAAAAAAATCCAGTCCAAATGTGCGCATAATTTGGAGCTCATTTTGAAGTTGTCTTTAACTCATGCACTGGACCTATGGTCTACATGAAAGCACACACCACCTTCCAAATGTCACTTGAAATCCATCTTGAATGAATGGGCTCAGCCACGGGAGTATTGGTTCATCCTCCTTGAAGCCATTCATCTGCACAAAGCACCTTGTGCAACAGGGACGGCATTCTCAGTTATCTACCCGCCTGTCTTCCCCCAGCTCCCGCCAAAAAGGCCTCGACCCACACCAGTGTCCATCACAAAATCCTCTCTGCCCAGCATTCTTTCGAACCTTCTCCCAATTCCACCATCCTGATTGACTGGCATAACATTCCTTAGTTGAACAACATACCCCCTAATCATCAGCTCAAACTTAAACATGTTAAAAGCAGAACAGACTGCACTTACAGATCTGCTTAAATGAAACACCTGCAGCATAGCACAGTAAAAATTATTAACCAGGGTGGAACATATATATATATAAAATAGAGATTCAGGACCCAATTTATAATATCCACAATCTAAGATAACACAGAGTTTAATGTAAATACCATTGGGCATTAAGTGAAAATGTAGGGCTATGAAATAGAATCTGTGTTCCAAGGCACAAGGGATTGCTGATTCTGGGATCCTGGGCAACAAAATACCTCAATGAGCCCCCTCCACACTATAAACTGTCCCATCAATTATCTCCCTATTAATATAAAATCACCTTTTCTATAACCACTAACCCCCTTCTCCAAAATCTTCTTCCTCAATCATCCCATCCCTCATAGAAATTCTCCTCATCCAACAAGTTTCCTTTCACTACTTCTCCCAGGTGATTCTCAATCCAATGATTTACTCCTCAGCACTGTGATTATCTTTTCTTAAACATCTCCCTTCCTTAGTATCTTCTCCCACCCTCAATACTTCTATACAGAATCATTTCTGTTCCCAAACAACAAACTTCCACCCTGTGCTACAGCCAAATCAAGGCAGGAACATTCAGGCTTTCCACTTGTCTTCTATGTATTTACATATGAAGGTTTTTATAAAGCTCACTAGCTGTTGGACATCATGCACATTAGAATATTGGACCCTTGTATCTAACAACTAACTTCTGTGAGACTCTGAAAGATGTCCTTTCACATCTTGAAACCACACAGTAAAGAAGATGTAGCCCAAGATGATTAATAAATGTAAGTAGTTCAGAGCATTGAGAGAGTAGGAATATTCACCATGACTACTACTAGATATTATTTTTCATGATTGATTGATTAATTGTACACTCAGTGACCAGTTTATTAAGGTATCTGCTGCAGCTAATAAAGTGGCCACCAAGCGTATGTTCAAGCTCCTGCTGATGTAACCCATCCACTTCAAGGTTCAACGTGTTGTGTGGGGTCTGAGATGCTCTTTGTGCTACTATCACCTTCCTCTCTGCCTGAACCAGCCTGGCCATTCTCCTCTGACCTCTCCATTAACAAGGTGTTTTTGTCCATAGAACTGCCATTCACTGTTTTTTTTTGTTTTTCACACCTTTTGCTGTAGAGACTATTGTGTGTGAAAATCCCAGGAGATCAGCAGTTTCGTAGAGAGCCATCCACCCTGTCTGGCATCAACAATCATTCCACGGTCTGTGATGGCATTGGGTTCACTGACCACAAAGTTCAAAACTCAAATGACAATCCTCAAAGCTCGAAGTAAAATTTATTATCAGAGTTCAAACATGCCACCACATACAACCCTGAAATTCTTTTCCTGCGGACATACTTAGCAAGACTAAAGAACAGTAACTGTAAACAGAATCAACGAATAACAAACTGTGCAAATGCAAATATAAATAAATAGCAATAAATAAAGAGTACAAAATAACATGAAATGAAGAAGCATGAAATAACAAAATAAAGAATCGTTAAAGCATGACAATCGGTTGTGGGAACACCAGAAATAGAATGAGTGTAGTTAACTGCTTTTGTTCAAGGGCTTGATGGTTGAAGGGTTCTTAAGCCCTATTGGATACAAATAGCCATAATTACTCTCACTAAAGGGTGACTATACTGTAAATATCCTATCTTCATGGATTTATTCTCAATGGTGAGTTCAAATGCCAACATCTACTATTTGAGTGGTGGGTGCCCTCTCCCTACCAAGAAGATATTTTCAGCGAACAAAGTAATCTAAAACACAGTTCATTTTTCATTGATACACATTTAAATCCAAGCAACACTCTTAAAATAGATTTAAAACTCATAGGATTTTTACCTTAAACATTTCTAAATTACAAATCATTTCCTAAATATAAAGCATTTCTTAAACATAAAGCCAAAAGCATTTCTAAAATACGAAGGATAAAGGATTTCCAAGGCACAGCTACAATTCCTGCAAACTAAAAGACATACCAAAGAGTTGCAGACAAACAAATCGGGGATCGCAGAAACCAAAGCTGGAGGAGTGGATTCTAGTTCAGCTTGTGTTTCCTCGATATTTCTTCTTGATGTTCTTTACCTCATTCCTAATAAGGCTAAACTACCCTGTACATTTGTACCCTTTCCACTCACTTCAATGACTTCAAACACAAATGATATTTCCTCAGATATTATGAAGGTAGAAATATATCCTTCGATGCCATTTCATTAACTCTTTACTCAACCCTGGAAAGTCTGGACAATGTAGATGCTCATCATTGATCACAGTTCAGCGTTTAATACTCTCACCCCATCAAAACTAATCAAAAAGCTTCAAGATCTTGGCCTCAATACCTCCTTGTGTCATTGGATTCTTGATTTCCTCACTTGCAGACATGAGTCAGTTTGACTGGCATCAAGACCTCCTCCTCAATTTCCATAAATACAGGTGCTGTGTGCTTAGCCCCCTGCTCTAACTGCTTTATACTTATGACTGTGAGGCTAAGCACAGCTCCAATACCATATTTAAATTTTCTGATGTCACCACTGTTCTTGGCCGAATCAATGGTGGGGATGAATCAGCATAAAGAAGGGAGATTGAAAATCTGGCTGAGTGGTACCACAGCAACAACATCTTACTCAATGTCAGCGGGACCAAGGAGCTGATTATTGACATCAGGAGGAGGAAGCTGAAGGTCCATGAACCAGTCCTCATTGGAGAACAGAGGTGGAGAGGACGAACAACTTTAAATTATTGATGTTATCGACCATAAGACCATAAGACATAGGAGCAGAATTAGGGTATTCAGCCCATTGCCTCCACTCTGCCATTTCATCATGGCTCATCCTAGATCCCATTCAACCCCGTACACCTGCCCTCTCACCGATGAATCAGGAATCTATCAACTTCCGCTTTGAATATAGCCATGGACTTGGCCTCCAATGCACTCTTTTGCAGAGCATTCCACAGGTTCTCACTCTTTGGCTAAAAAATTCTTCCTTATTACCATTCTAAAAAGTCGTCCCTTAATTTTGAGGCTGTGCCCCTAGTTTTGGATACCTCCACCATAGAAAACATCCTCTCCATGTCAAGATTATCCAGTACTTTCAACATTCGGTAGGTTTCAATGATTCCCCCCCACCCCGACATTCTTCTAAGTTCCAGTGAGTACAAACTCAAAGCTACCAGATGGTCTTCATATGTTAAACCCTTCATTCCTGGAATCATCCTCGTGAACCTCCTCTACGCTCTCTCTAATGACAATATATCTTTTCTGAGATAAGGGACCTAAAACTGTTGACAATACTCCAAGTGCATCCTGACTAGCGTCTTAAAATTTTCAGAGTTATTTCCTTGTTTTTATATTCTTTTCCCCTAGAAATAAATGCCAACATTGCATTTGCCTTCTTTACCACAGACTCAGCCTGTGAAGTAATTTTCTGGGAGTCTTGCATGAGGATCCCTAAGACCCTTTGCACCTCCGATGTTTGAATTTTCTCCCCATTTAGATTATAGTCTGCACTATTGTTCCTTTTACCAAAATGCATTATCATACATTTCCCAACACTGTATTCCACCTGCCACTTTCTTGCCCATTCTTCCAATTCGTCCAGGTCCTGGTGCAATTGTATTGTTTCATCAGCACTACCTACCCCTCCACCTACCTTTGTATTATCCGCAAACTTTGCCACAATGCCATCAATTCCACTATCTAAATCATTGATAAACAATGTGAAAAGTAGCGGTCTCAATACTGACCCCCGAGGAACACCACTAGTCACCGACAGCCAACCAGAAAAAAAACCTTTTATTCCCACTCGCTGCCTCTTGCCTGCCAGCTATTCCTCTATCCATGCCAGTATCTCTCCTGTAATGCCATAGGATTCATCTTGTTAAGCAGCCTCATGTGAGACACCTTATGAAATGCCTTTAGAAAATCTAAGTAAATGACATCCACTGCATGTCCTTTGTCCACCCTGCTTGTTACTTCCTCAAAGAATTCTAAAGCTTTTTCAGGCAAGATTTCCTTTTACAGAAAACATGCTGACTTTGACTTATTTTATCAATAGTCTCCAAGCACACTGAAACCTCATCCTTAATAATGGACTCCAACAATTTCCCAACCACTGAGATTAGTCTAACTTCCTCTCTTTTGTCTTCCTCCCTTCTTAAAGAGTGGAGTGACACTTTCAATTTTGTAGTCCTCCAGGACCATGCCAGAATCCAGTAATTATTGAAAGATCTTGACCAATGCATCCGTTATGTCTTCAGCAACCTCTTTGGACTCTGGGATATCGTCCGTCTGGTCCAGGTGACTTAAGACCTTAAGACCTTTGAGTTTACCTTGCACTTTTTCCTTTGTAATAGCAATGGCACTCACTCCTGCTCCCTGACACTCACTGACCTCTGAAATACAGCTAGTGTCTTCTACAGTTAAGACTGAAGAAGAGTACTTATTAACTTCATCTGCCATTTCTTTGTCCACCATTACTACATCACCATATGTAAACTTCAGTGGATCTGTTCTGGGTCCAGCACTTAAGTACAATTATGAAGAAAGCATGCAGCTCCGCTACTTCTTTAAAAAATTGAAAAGATTCAGCATGGTATCTAAAATGTTGACAAATTTCTATAGATGTATGATAGATAGTATAGTGACTGGTTGCATCTTGGTCTGGTATGGAAACACCAATGCCCTTGAATGGGAAAACCTACAAAATATAATGCATACAACCTAAAACATCATGGGTAAAGCCCTCTGAACCACTGAGCACATCTGTTAATCGAAAGCTGCATCCATCATCATGGGCCCCCATCATCTTGGTCATGCTCTCATCTTGCTGTTTCCTTCAGGCAGAAGGCATCCATACCACGTGGTTCAGGACCAGCTATTACCCCTTAACCATCAGGATCTTAAACTAGAAGAAATAACTTTATTCAATTTCACTTGCCCCATCACAGAATTGTTTCCGCAACCTATGAGCTCATTTTCATGACTCTTCATCTCGTTCTTGATATTTCTTGATTACTTATTTATTATTTTTTTCCTCAGATCAAGCTGGTAAAACCTAAGGTATGGGTATCGCCAAGCACAGTCATTTCTCAATTGCCAGGAACATTCTGTCTATTCTAATTGTGTTTAGTGTTGTGGCTTTCTGAAGATTTACATAGACATTGCTGTGAAGTTTAATGCTATTGAGTGGTGTCTTTGGGATGATACCAGTTGTAGATATTACTATTGGGACAATGTATTCCCTGTTCACTTTCCATAGTCTTACAATTTCCTCCTTTAATTCTGGTGTTTTTCACTTACTGATTTCTGTATGTTATGTGTGTTTGGAATGGCTGTATATATTAGGTAAGTTGTTCTTGTTTATCCTGTATCATTATATCCAGATAGTTATTATTGATTGTCCTACCTGTAATAATGGATCGGCTGTAACATAATTGGTAGGACTCTGAATCTAAAACAGGATTAGGCTTGTATTTATAGTAAGCTGTAGTTTCTTTTATGAGTTTGTATTTTAAAGCAAGACTTTGGTGAATGATGTTTGCCACTTGATTGTGCTTGTGTAAGTAAGCAACTTAAGTTCAACAGCATCAGGATCCTGAAATGTGTTGAATTGTTTCTGGTTTCTTTTGGCATTTTCTACATTTATCATCTTGAATTTGTTATTACTTTTTTTTATTTGCACTGTTCATTGGCTTTTGCACATTGATTGTTTGTTCATCCTGTTGAGGATGATCTTTCATTGCTTCTATTGTGATTCTTGCATTTACTGTGAATACCCACAAGAAAACGAATCTCAGGGTTGACAATGGTATTATATATGTATATTGATAATCAATTTACTTGGAACGTTTAACTCCAATGGTCTAAAAGCATATTTGGAGACATAGGCCTCAGCTTAATGTTCACAGTTCACAATTAATGCCATGACTGCTGTGAAGCTAACTTCTCTAAGTATATAAAACTCTTTAAACTTTAAGCACATCAGTTATTAATATGCTAAATGATATTATCCATTTGTTCTGCAAGCTTCCTTGAACTACACAACTTAAGCATCAAGTTGTGTTTTGAAACAAACCAAATTAAATATCCCATTGTCTTATACTCTACTCTTGAGCAATAGAAAGAGGTGTAGTGTCTTTCCACAAATAGAGCATCTTCAAAACTGTTGTTTTAACTTCAAGCTGATTGCTTCATTCTATTTACATTTTAAGACCTGATGATTGACTTCTGTTTACGACCAGAAGTTAAACAAACTGTTAGTTGGAAGTTTACATACATCTGTTCTTGATTTTACAAGTGGCAGCTGCTGTTGTTTAGAAAGCAAACTTAGTAAACATGAGCCAGAAAATGAATATATATCACAGGTTGAAGTCACTTAAATCACATTTCTTCACTATTCTGAAGTTTAGTCTGTACAACAACTGAAACTCTTCTTCTTTTTTCTTTTTCTGACTTTTAATGGCAGTTGGCAGTCCAACTTAAAAGTGTATTACTGCCACCAACTAGACTGGAGTGTGGTGTAGAGCGCTGGGAAATTATACCCTTACTAGTTCTTTATCAAATGGAATAAATTACCCTAAAAAGCCCGATAGATTGTTAGTAGTGAAAAACAATATTGTCAATTAAATTCAAGTCACTCCATAACTTATTAAAGTTTTTAACTGAAAATTATCAACCCCCAAAGATAATAGTGAAGCCTTTATTTGATTTCTTTCAACCTTATATGCTTCACACTGTAATATAATGTGTTCAATTATTTCATAATGATGACAAAACCTACACAACCCAGAGTGTAGTTTTCAAACAAGATATAAGGAATAATTAAGAATAATATGCTCAATTCTAAGTCAAGTCAAAATAATTCCTTCCCTTCTTGACTTACCCCCTTCTCCCATCAACCCAACAGTTTTATGTATTCTGTAAAGGAGTCTCCCCTAATCACACAAGTCTTGCTATAACCCACTAACTCTTAACCTACAAACCCTTGGCTTCTAATTTGTGAAGTGGAAGGTCTATATCCACCGTTGAACTTTTAACATCTTTTTTATCTCGGCAACCTGCTCATTTGCCTCAACACCTCTATGTGCAGAGACCCATAAGATGAGGACATATACGCCAGTACTTTGAATATGAAATAAAGTTTGAAGAGCTTCCAATAAGAAATCGGACCTACTGCTAGAATGACCTGTTTTATGATTCAAAATCGAGAAAGAATCTGGACAAGTTAGCACTTTGCAAGGACAAATTTCCTCCACACACTCTTAGCCCAAAATGATGGCAACCAGTTCTGCTGTATATACTGCTAAATGGTTAGTAAGACATTTCTTTATTGTTATCTGTAATTCAGGCACAAAAACAGCCACACCAACATTCCAAGTTAAATTATCTTTTGATCCATCAGTAAAAATGGTTAACAGGTCATAATAGTTTTCCTTAATATATTAATGAAACAACAGATTCTCTGACATATCAGAAAACAGACTTCATTAAGTTACAGTATATAACCTAAAATCAACTAAAGACATTGGAAAAAACCAAGGTAGGGTTACCAAGAGAGCTACAGTGGGACATATTGCATAATCATGCAAACCCAATTTCCTAGCATGATAGGAACCCAGCCGCACAAAACTAAAAACACTCTTCTTGTGATGTTCTCAACAGTCCTCCAACACACCTTTAACAGGATGATTAATTCTTTGCCCCCTCAAATTTATCTAGTATCTTAACATCAACTTCAATCGTCACAACTGTAATGGTAATTGTCCCATTTCAACCAGTGAAGCCAAAACAGAGGAAAACTTTACTGCTTCAAAACACAATCCTAAATCTCGTGCTTGTATCACATCCAGACATTTTAAAGTTGAAGACGAAGCTGATCCATAAGCCACACAGGCATAATCAAGCACATATATAATTAAACAAATATAAATAGTCAACAATTTTTGTGTAATACCCCAAAAGCACCCATATCAACACCTGAGAATATTTCATGCTCCTTTACATTTATCAGATTTTGGTCTAACCATCAACTGTACAAATGTAAGGTAATATCAAAACAGCATGATACACCCAACTGCCAATTGTACATCGGTAACCAAGGGATTGAACAAAAGACCAGCTTTAATTACCTTGGTAGCTTTATATCACAAGATGCTAGAAGTAAAGTAGAAATAAATAGAAGAATTGCCATTGCCAAAACCAACTTCCAAGAAATGAAACCCATTTTTACCAACAAACACATTTCTATGACAACAAGACTTTGGCTACTAAAATGTTACATCTGACCAATCTTGCTGTATGCTTCCGAAACATGGACTATAACACCAGAACGCCAAAGAAACTTAGAAGCAACAAAAATGCGGTTTCTTAGAAGAATGCTGAAAATATCATACAGAATAGGGTAACTAATGAGACAGTACCCCAACGTGCCCATACAAAAAGATTTTTAATGAGAACATTAAATGAGAAGAAACTTAAATTCCTGGGCCATGTCATCAGAAAGGGAGAAATAGAATGCCTGACATTGCAAGGTCATATGCCTGGGAAACGCGGAAGAGGAAGGCAAAGAAGAAAGTATATGGACACTGTGAAAGAACTAACAGATCTAAGTGTGTGAGATATCACTGAAGCTGCGTGGGATCGTTCGATGTGGAAAGCCATGATCACCCAAGCACGTAACGCGCAAGGCACATGAAGAAGAAGAAGAAGACACCTTCTTTATTTACCTGTACTCTCCTAATATCTTTCAAACATAAAGCTGGATCTAATATCATTCTATCCTTCCGAAATTTGCTCTGATAAAATGCTGCATTGCCTCTCTTTTCCAAAATATAATTTAAACACTGCATTACCATACGTTCCATAACTTTACACAAATGTGGCATTTATAATTTGGTCTATAACTAGAAGGATCTGACAAGGGCTTGCCAGGTTTTAGAATAGACACAATTCTGCCATTTTCCACGAGGAATGATGGCCTAACCTCCAAATATAATTCAAAAATTTTAATATTATCTCAAGAGAGTTGTCAGTCATACATTTAAACATACAACAACATACATCATCCTTTCCTAGAGACATCTGACCTGCATTATTAATAGCCTTCTTAAATTCAGACAAAGAAAACTCTATATCACTAATACTATCATTGCTACAGCTAGCTTCCTACTTTGATTCCTGCATCAAACCTTATTCCTACATTGTTGATAACCTCTGCACTTAAATTATCGTGGTTATTAATTGCAGCAAATTACCTAGCCAGTAACTCAACCTTCTCTATTTCAGTTACAATCTTATTACCTTCTTTAATCAATACTGGAATGTTATTACCCTCACAAATCAGTCTCCATTTTCTTAATCATTCCCAAAACATCTCCAAGTTTAATATTCCTTCCTATACTAAAACAATGTGACCACCAGTAAAACTTTTTCACAAGCTTTACCACTTTCCTAATTGAACCTTTTGACTACGTCTGCTTGCTTTTTTGCATAAAATTGCTGCCACGTGATTGGCTGATTAGATATTTGCATTAATGAGCAGAAATGCAAGCATACATAATAAAAGAGTCACTGAGTGTACGGTATGAATTAAAATATCAACATGAATCTGACACTTATATGAACCTTTCTGTATCAAGCTAGTGAAGCACTGACAGGTGGCCATAGATGGAGAACTTGATATTTGAAGCTATAGAACATGAAAAACAAATTAAACATTAGAAAGTTAGGAGCAATCCGGAATGTCATGTGTAATTTTATTATCCTATATTACAGGAGCAATATTGAACTGAGACCTTTGAATAGGTTTAGAAACAAATGAAACCCTTTTCTGGAGAGAAAACTGGTTGACAGATATGGTGACAAGGCAAGCAGGCAGTGCTGATGTATGAAGAGGGGTTTGGAATGTTGAATTTTTTATGGCTTTCTGTTTGCGTATATGTAGCCGCACTAAAGAAGGAATTCAATTTCACCTCCAAACTCCACAACAGGATATCAAAGCACAGTACAATCATGGCTCATTTTGGAAGTAGTAAAGTCAATTCAATATCGTTACCTGTTCAGCTGAAAACATTTTACAATAGAAAAATTAGAAGCTAGTACATCAAGGGTACCAATGTTTATTGATGCACCTTCTACGGGGGAAGAGTACTGAATAAATTATGAATGACAAAGCTATTTGTTCGTAATGGCTAGCCTCATGAGAAAAATTATTTATCGCATTACAGAGCTAATATTACATATCTTCTGTTCCATTTCCTCCTTTTACCGCAAATACAGGATCAGGAGTTCTGTAAACTGAACTAAAATCATTTTTTGTGGCAATACTAGGTTTGTTTTATGTCTTAAATTTCTTTGTGCAGAAGCAAAGCTCAAGAGTTTAATATTAACTTCTGCAATTGGATCTGTATGCTTATTTCTTTTCCATGACCATTTAAAAAAAGCATTACATTAACATTACATGATGGAAAATTTAGTTTAAGTTAGTTAACTATTCTATTAGAAACATAGAAACATAGAAAATAGGTGCAGGAGTAGGCCATTCGGCCCTTCGAGCCTGCACCGCCATTTATTATGATCATGGCTGATCATCCAACTCAGAACCCAGCCTTCCCTCCATACCCCCTGACCCCTGTAGCCACAAGGGCCATATCTAACTTCCTTTTAAACATAGCTAATGAACTGGCCTCAACAGTTTGCTGTGGCAGAGAATTCCACAGATTCACCACTCTCTGTGTGAAGAAGTTTTTCCTAACCTCGGTCCTAAAAGGCTTCCCCTCTATCCTCAAACTGTGACCCCTCGTTCTAGACCTCCCCAACATCGGGAACAATCTTCCTGCATCTAGCCTGTCCAATCCCTTTAGGATCTTATACGTTTCAATCAGATCCCCCCTCAATCTTCTAAATTCCAACGAGTACAAGCCCAGTTCATCCAGTCTTTCTTCATATGAAAGACCTGCCATCCCAGGAATCAATCTGGTGAACCTTCTTTGTACTCCCTCTATGGCAAAGATGTCTTTCCTCAGATTAGGGGACCAAAACTGCACACAATACTCCAGGTGTGGTCTCACCAAGGCCTTGTACAACTGCAGTAGTACCTCCCTGCTCCTGTACTCGAATCCTCTCGCTATAAATGCCAGCATACCGTTCGCCTTTTTCACCGCCTGCTGTACCTGCATGCCCACTTTCAATGACTGGTGTATAATGACACCCAGGTCTCGTTGCACCTCCCCTTTTCCTAATCGGCCACCATTCAGATAATAATCTGTTTTCCTATTTTTGCCACCAAAGTGGATAACTTCACATTTATCCACATTAAATTGCATCTGCCATGAGTTTGCCCACTCACCCAACCTATCCAAGTCACCCTGCATCCTCTTAGCATCCTCCTCACTGCTAACACTGCCACCCAGCTTCGTGTCATCCGCAAACTTGGAGATGCTGCATTTAATTCCCTCATCCAAGTCATTAATATATATTGTAAACAACTGGGGTCCCAGCACTGAGCCTTGCGGTACCCCACTAGTCACCGCCTGCCATTCTGAAAAGGTCCCGTTTATTCCCACTCTTTGCTTCCTGTCTGCTAACCAATTCTCCACCCACACCAATACCTTACCCCCAATACCGTGTGCTTTAAGTTTGCACACTAATCTCCTATGTGGGACCTTGTCAAAAGCCTTTTGAAAATCCAAATATACCACATCCACTGGTTCTCCCCTATCCACTCTACTAGTTACATCCTCAAAAAATTCTATGAGATTCGTCAGACATGATTTTCCTTTCACAAATCCATGCTGACTTTGTCCGATCATTTCACCGCTTTCCAAATGTGCTGTTATCACATCCTTGATAACTGACTCCAGCAGTTTCCCCACCACCGACGTTAGGCTAACCGGCCTATAATTCCCCGGTTTCTCTCTCCCTCCTTTTTTAAAAAGTGGGGTTACATTAGCCACCCTCCAATCCTCAGGAACTAGTCCAGAATCTGAGGGAAGGGCAAGAAAGGACGTTTAGTGTTCCAGGTTAATATTTTCAGCCATGAATGGGTCAAATTATCCAAAAGGATGGGAAGTTTTATAGGACCATTTAACCATATGACAATAAGCGCAATTAAGCCATTTGGTCCATCAAATCTGCTCTGCCATTCCATCATGGCTGATTTATTATCTTTCGCAACTCTATTCTTCTGCCTTCTCCCTGAAGCCTTACTATCAATGACCTATCAACCTCCGCTTTAAATATACAGATGTCTGTGATAAGATATACCACAGATTCACCACCCTCTAGTGAAATAAATCCTTACTCATCTCTGGTCTAAAGGGATATCCTTCTAGTCTATGACTGTGCACTCTGGTCCTAGATCCCCCCACCTCCCCAATATTGGAAACATTTTCTTCACATTAATTCTATCTTGTGCTTCCAATGAAATTCCATCTCATTCTTCTAAACTCCAGCAAGTACAGGCCCAGAGCCAAATGCTCCACTTATATTAACCCTTTCATTCTTGTGAATCTTCAATACCAGCATATCCTTTCTTAAGTAAGGGGCCCTATAAATTATATCTTTGAGGCAAGAAATCCTGAACTTAAAGTTAATTCTATTGATAGGTTAACACTTGACAGCACTGTAAGCAAGTGTTGCAATCCCTGTTAGGATGGGTATACAGCAGTACCCCCAGAGGGTATCGTAGAAGGATTGGCAAGTGAAGCCATATGTGTAGACCTTAAAATAAGAAAGAGACAATCACTTTGATGGGATTATATTATACGCCTCCAAGTGGTCAGCAGGATGAGGATCTATAAGTACAGCTACAAATAGAAGTGAATGTAGCAGCAGTAGGCTAGTAAAAGTGCTGGAGGGTCTTAAGGCAAAGGGTCCATGCATTTTGAGTGCATTACTTGGATTTCCAGCATCTGCAGATTTTCTCTTGCATGTGCATAGTAAGAGTGAGTAATTTTAATCAATATTGACTGCTATTGCCTTAGCATAAGGGGCCAGGTGAATTTGACCTTAACTGGTGGAAGTGGCTGTGGAGGAACCCACTGCAAATAGTGATCACAATTCAGTAAATTTAAGGTAGTCATGGAAAAGACTGCACCTAGGATGAAAGCCTTAAATTAAGGAAGGTCTGACTTCAACAGTTCCAGGCAGAACTTGCAAAGATAGACTGGGAGCAGCTACCAGAGTCAAAACAACATCTAATAATTCAAAGGTATTTAACAGCAATTGTAGTAGGAATTCAGAGTCAGCACATTGTTGTAAGGATAAGAAGCAAAGAATGTAGGATTAGGGAGCTTTGATTACCACGGGAAATAACAATTTGATTTGAAAAAAAGGAAGCATATGCCAGTGAGGGACATTATTATCAAGTGAGTCCTTGAATATTTAAAGACAGTGTGGGAGAGATCTCAGGCAGAAAAGGGACCCAAAATGGCTCAGAGTGAAGGAAACTGAAGAGAATTTCAATACCTTTTATTAATATATTGGAAGCAAGAGGGTGACTAGGGAAAGTGTAAGGCCCCTTGCAGCCAAAACAAAAGACTTTATGTGGAGCAAGGTGTCCTGGATGACACTGATTATGTCACTATTCACCACAGAAAAGAATGGGGAGGATGGAATGTTTTAGAGGAGTACACTGATGGTCTGGAACATGTGCTTATCATATACAGGAAATATTAGAAAATATTGATGCACATTACAGTGCATCCTAATGAAGTCTACCCCAGGATGTTATAGAAAGCAAGTAAGAAGATTGTTGGAGTTTTGACAGAGGTCCTTGCATTATCCTTATCACAGACAAGATGCCACAAAACTGGAGTACAGCTAATGTTGTTCCCCTACTGAGGAAAGCCAATCTAAGAAACATTAGTCCGGAGAACTTCATGTCAGTAGTAGGAGAGCTACCGGAAAACACTCTTAGGGGTTAACTTGGTGATTCCCTTGGAAAGGCAGGATCCAATTAGGGGGAGTTAGCATGGCTTTTCTATATGGAAAATCATATTTCACAAATATAATTGTGGCTTTTGAGGAGGTAATTAAGAAAATTGCCATAGTATAAGTGATCTTTTTCAAGGCTTATGAGAGTCTGGTCCAGAAAATTAGGGCACAAAAAGTCAGGCAAACTGGATCCAAAATTTGTTTAGCGATAGGAGGCAGAGGTAGTGGTGGAGGGTTGTTTTGCTGAACGGAAGTCTACAGCCAATAGTGTTCTACGAGGATCGGCGCTGGGACACTTATTGTTAATCATACATATATGTAAATGACTTGAATAAGGATATCTAGGGCTGTTAAGTAAGTTTGCTGAAGACGCAAATAGTGGTCGAGTAATAGTCAATGGAAAAGGTTGTGAAAGGGCACAAAGAGATATAGATCAGCTGGGAAGTTGGAAAGTGATCTTAGGATACACGCTCATAGCTCTCTGAAAGCAACGATGCAAGTGATTAGGTAGTAAGGAAGTGTTTGGAGGGGGGCACAGGAGCATAACAGTTAGTGGTTAGTGCATGGTATTTCACAGTGTCAGCAATCAGCGATCAGGGTTCAATTCCCGCCAGTGCCTGTAAGGAGTTTGTACATTCTCCTTATGACCACGCATGTTTCCACTGTGTGCGCCGGTTTCTTCCCACATTCCAAAGGTGTATGGGTAGTTTAGGGTCAGCAAGTTGTCGACATGCTGTGTTGGCGCCAGAAGTGTGGTAACACTTGCAGACAGGAAAATATCATTAGTATTTTTCTTACACAACATCTTAGGCCCACATTTCTTTAAACAATAAGTTTACACAAGTCATTCTTATTTTAATCCTCCAGGAAGAAGGTGTTTAAAAGATTCTAGAACACAGACCTTATTACTTGGGTGGCAGAGGTGAGATTCATTGTCAGCATATTGTATTACTGCTTCATCAGTGGTTCTGAACCACCACCACTTCCCTGAAGGACAGAAATGAACACTGTATGCTGACATGAGTTTTATTTTCCATACCATATGTTTTTCTATCTTTGCTAAACAAATTTGATAAACTAATGCCAGCTCCCCAAATTTGACAGCAGCTTTATTTCTTCAACACATCCATAACACAATTTGACTATGGTTTTACTAATCCATGTCATTTTTAGAGCTAGGCTTGTTTTTACATTCCCACCTGCCTGGACTGACTCATAAAGCAGATTGGAAAACCAAATGCAAAAATAAATCCTAATATCAAAAAAAATCACATTTTGCAGCTTCTATATATTTTAAACTAACATACTTTAATAAAATACCAATGCAATTTCTACTGAGAGAAGAAATAAGATAGGATTGTTTACTCAGTAAGTGTAACAACATGATATAGCATTATGTTATTTACAATGGTTTCCAGTTCAAGTTCAAGTTTAATTGTAATTCAGACATGCACATGCATACAGCCAAACAAAGGAAGCATTGTTCCGGGCCCAAAGTACAAAACATAGTACTGACAGCCATACACAGCACAAAGCACATATAGTTACAATAACAGAAAAACATACTGTCACAAAAATGCATCGTTTGTTGTACCACGCACCACTTCCACACAACAGCATGTAAAAAATATAGGTGACAAAATGATATGCAACAAGTCCAGCTCCATTACCATCCATTGCTATGGGGCAGAGCTGCAGTATCTGATTTTCTTAATAGCCAGCAGTGTCTTGTAACTGCAAAAAAAAAGACGTCAAGTATGACCGCAACACATACATTGAAATATAATTATTTAAATGGTGAGGGATTGCAGAGCTCTGAGATGCTCATAGATCTGGGTGTACTGATACATGATTCACAAAAGGTTAGTGTAGACACAACAAATAATTAGGAAAGCTAGCTCAGTATATTCTTGTCATTTAGGAGAATTGAGTGATATATGGCTTTGGTGAAGCATCTGAAATAGATTTATTTATTTAGAGATAAAGCACGGTAACAAATCCCTCCAGCATAACAAACCAACTCACCTGATTACAACCATATGAACAATTAGCCAGTATGGGAGGAAACCAGAGCACCTGGAGGAAACCACAAGTTCACAGGGGAACATACAAACTGCTTACAGACAGCAGCAGGGCTTGAGTTGGGGCAATGGCACTGCACTAACATTACACTGAATGCTACGCTACCATGCCACTCCCACAGACAGCAGCGACTGTGCTCACAGTAATAGTCTCCTTGTTTCAGGAAATATGTTACTGTGTTGGAAGTAGTCCAGAGAAAGTTTAGTAGATTTCCACCTGGAATGCATAGGTTGTTTTACTGGGAAAGATTGATTCTAGCAGAATGTGAAAGTGGATATAGAAACATAGAAAACCTACAGCACAATACAGGCCCTTCGGCCCACAATGCTGTGCCGAACATATCATTACCTTAAAAAATCACCTAGGGTTACCCATAGCCCTCTATTTTTCTGAGCTCGCGTACCTGTCCAGGAGTCTCTTAAAAGGCCCTATCGTATCCGCCTCCACCACCATCGCCGGCAGCCCATTCCATGCATTCACCACTCTCTGCGTAAAAGAACTTACCCCTGACATCTCCTCTGTACCTTCTTCCAAGCACCGTAAAACTGTGCCCTCTCATGCTAGTCATTTCAGCCCTGGGAAAAAGCCTCTGTCTATCCACACGATCAATGCCTCTCATCATCTTATACACATTATATAAAGTCCTGTGGGATTTCAACAAAGTAGATGTAAAGAGGATGTTTTATTGAGGGGGAGTATCTGGAGCAAGGTGTTACCCAGTAAGGTAAGATCTTTTTCCCCCTCTCAGAAAACCATGAGCTTTAACAGCTCTCTTTCTCAACAGGGAGTATCGCTAACACAAAGATATTTGATCATCTGGCTGCTGAAAAGTTACTGCTGGTAAAACTTACAATTAAGTCAGCCATGAACATATTGGATTGCACAGTTGGGTCAAATACTCCTGTTCCTAATTTATATATTTAGTTTTTCTTAATAATCCAAGAATGAACACCACTCCGAATTTTTCAGCTATCCTAAAGGCATTTGTAAGGATTGGATACTTTAGCACAAATGACTATTACATCTAATTAGTCACTGTGCTCATTTTTGCTTATTGCACTGGATTATGGGTCCTTAGAACAGTTTTAAGACAAAATTATTTTTAGGTTCACACCAACTTTTGGATTCCTTTTAAAACACTAAGTATTAGAAAAAAGTGATGAACTAAAAAGCTGACAAATGACTACTGAGCACCAATATAAATTGTAAGTCATTCTGCACGGATGCTCAAAGTTATTTCAGACACTTCAAGTGAAGTTGTTTACAGGTGGTAGGGTGCACACTCTGACAAAAAAAATGTTCTGTGAGAAACCCATTTCCACATGCTTTAATCAACTTTGATTAGGTTATGACTCTTAAAGTAATCAAGTCAGGGGCCAAGCAATTTGAAAGGTTGCACTAGTTATGTCTAGCAGGAGAAACTTTATAATCAGAAGTATAAGAAACTGATAATTCAAATTTTACTTACTTTACAGAAAGTTAAGTAAATATTTGGATGTACACATACTACTGGGGCAAAAAAAGGAAAATGTCAGAATTTTAAAAAAAAATACATAAGAACATAAGTATAGGAGCAGGAATAGGCCATCCGGCCCATCGAGCCTGCCCCACCATTCAATAAGATCATGGCTGATCTGTCCGTAAACTCAGCTCCATCTACCTGCCTTTTCCCTATGACCCTTAATTTCCCTACTATGTAAAAATCTATCTAATTGTATCTTTAATATGTTTAGTGAAGAAGCCTCAACTGCTACCCTGGGCAGAGAATTCCATAGATTCACCACTCTCTGGGAAAAACAGTTTCTCCTCACTTCTGTCCTAAATCTTCTCCCCA
Source organism: Mobula hypostoma (assembly GCF_963921235.1). NCBI lineage: Eukaryota > Metazoa > Chordata > Chondrichthyes > Myliobatiformes > Myliobatidae > Mobula > Mobula hypostoma. Next base: position 102,884,553 of record NC_086106.1, on the reverse strand, counting down.
TCTCCATCCTAAATATTTTCCCCTGAATCTCGAGGCAATGTCCCCTAGTTCTAGGCTTACCCACCAATGGAAACAACTTTCCTACTATCTTACCTATCTCTTTCAAAATTTTGTATGTTCCTATAAGATCCCCTCTCATTCTTCTGAATTCCAGAAAGTATAGTCCCAGGCAACTCAGTGTCTCCTTATAGGTTAACCACTTCATCTCTGGAATCAACCTGGTGAACCTCCTCTGCACTGCCTCTAAAGCCAGTATATCCTTCCTCAAGTATGGAGACCAGATCTGCACACAGTACTCCAGGTGCGACCTCGCCAGTACCCTGTATAGTTACAGCATGACCTCCCTGCTCTTGAATTCAATCCCTCTAGCAATGTAGGCCAACATTCCGTTTACCTTCTTAATAACCTGTTGTACCTGCAAGGCAACATTTTGCGATTCATGAACAAGCACTCCCAAATCCCTCTGCACAACAGCATGCTGCAATCTTTCACCATTTAAGTAATAATAATAAAAATAATATAATAAATAAAATAATAATCTGCTCTTCTGTTATTCCTTCCAAGGTGGATGATCTTGCATTTACTATTTTACTATTACTATTTTAAAAATTGTAAAATGGCTGAATAATAGGAGTAAGTACTCACTGCAAAATAATAGAATCAGAATCAGGCTTATAGTCACTGGCATTAATTTTCTTAATTTGTTGTTTTATGGCAGCAGTAGAGTGCGGGGGTAAGAATCTATGATAAGTTACAATAAATAATTACATAGTGCATAAGAGGAAGAGCGAGGTAGAGTTTGTGGTTTCATAGTCCATTCGGAAATCTGATGGCAGAAGGGAAGAAGCTGAACCTAAGGTGAGTGTAGATCTTAAGGGGCCTGTCTCTCCTCTCTGCTTTGTAGTAATTAAAAGGGGACATGGGGAGGATTGTTAATGACGAATGCTGCCTTCTTGAGGTACCACCTTCTGCAGATGTCCTCAATGGTAGAGAGCTGGATGAATCTACCACCCTCCAAACCTTCTTATAATCCTGCACATTGGTGGCTCCATACCAGACTGTGATACAAACAGTCAGAATGCCCCTCATGACACATCTGTGGGAAGTTGATGGTGTCTTTGGTGACATTGATATTTGGTGAAATGTTGCTCATCAGTAATGACAGAGGGCCTTGAATCTCGGTTGTGCCTTATTATAAAACACTGTTAAGACCAAGAATATAGGTAAAATTTGAAACGTACTTCAAATCACTGATTCCGGCTTGCTTGCTAGTGTGAAGAGAGCATATTCTGTAGGGAAGCAGACTGCAATTTGCACAATCTATGGATTTCTATGTTTGGCTGTGAATGAACAGATGTCAAAAATTAATGTGAGATAAAAGATGACAGCATGACCCTTATTAAAACTACCTGTCTGAGCTTCAAGGCTGATTTTGAAATGCTAGGACACAAATTAGTAGCTCCACTTGGAGGTAAACAAAAGCAATGTATGCATAGTTAAGAATAGATTCTCCCATTGTAAATGAGTGCACAAGAACATGTGGAGAAAATGCAGGTACAAAAGTAAGGAAGTATTGATGAGATTATGAGGCTGCTTCTGGATTATTGTGTGAAACTGGATGAATTACAATAGTGTGGTTCAAATAACCTCTACAGCCTGCTGCACTATTCAATGAAATCGTATAAATACTGTAAATCTCCAGCTGTGGCTTATCAAAGCCCTTCACAACAATGCTTCATTACTTTTATAACCAAGTTCTTTGTTATCAAAGGCAATATATCCCTTGCTTTCTTAATTGTTTGTTCTTTCTTCATACTTCTTTTTCTTCTTGTGGAGCAAGATCCCACTGAACGTTAATGTTTACTAGTTTCTCATCGTTTAAGAAATATTGTTTTTTCGCTTACTCCCACCAAAGCAAATAACTGTAGGTTTACCCGATTCCTTCTCATATTTTGTTACCACTACATTGTCTGTCATTTAACCTGTCTGTATTTTTGCAAATTCGTTGCATCCTGCATTCAATTCATTCTACCTCTACACTCTGAGTCATCAGCAAACTTCAATAATGTCCTTTCATCTGAATCTTTAATATAAATTGTGAAATAATTATAAATTATGGAAACTCATTGATTTGAGAAGTTAACTTTTCGTTTTTCTCTCGACAGAATCTACCTGAACAGCAATGCTTGCAGAATTTTCTTTTTTTATGTAATATTAATTGTGAATAGCTGGTGGTCCAGTACTAATCCTTATAGTAGGTACCCTTCCCCGTAATAAAAAAGTTGCCAGTCTATAGAACATCTGTTCTTCCTCCCCTTGTCTGGTTTCTGACCTTTACTCAGTCTTCCTTCCACACTGATATGCTGCCCCAATGAAGTAAGCTTTTATTTTCCATAACAATATTTGATGTGGACCAATATTGTTTCAATGTTTCTTGTATATCTAAATATACTGCATCTATTGATTATTCTGATATAACCTAATAATTACATTCTCTGAAAGCCCAAGCATCATTGTTCTTCCATTAAGCTGTGTTGATTTTGCATAATCTTTTTACAATTTTCTAAGTGCTCCATCACTATTTCCTTAATAAAAGATTAAAGCAAGTTGCCAATATGATGTCAGGCTACAGTTTCTAATAATTTCTCTCTTTCTTCTTTCTTGATTTGGAACATTTAATTTTCCAACGTTAAGTCCACTGCGACCATTTTGGAATCTTGGGAATTCTGGAAAATCCCCACCAATACATTCACATCTCTCCCATCCGGCTCTTCCTGAATGCTGAATGCACGTTATCACATCCAGGAGATTAGTCGGCTTTCACTTCCCTTAATTTCATAAGTTCCATCCCTTTAATGATATTAGTGATTTTATATTTCTTATTGCCATTAGGGTTTTTGTTCCCTACTGATCTGCTTCATATATTTTATCTTCCACAGTGAAAAAAGATACAAGATCTTTGTTAAATTTCTTAGCGAGTTCATTATTCCCTACAATAATCATTCCTGTTTTTGTTTCCTTTGTGTCAACACTTCTTTTGGCCCACATTCTTACTTTTTACAAAGAAATAGATGCTTTTACTATATCCTTATTTATGTTTCTGGCTAATTTGTTCCCAAAATCTACCTAGATCCTGTCAACACATTTTTTTTATCATTGCTTTTCATTAAAAATACTCCAGTTCTCTAGACTGACAGTACAATGATCTTCCTTCCTTAATTTAGTGCTACTTTTCACTTTAAGAGTTCATAACTTCTATCATATTTTATTTCTCAGGGCATTTAAATTAGTTGAGAATTATGAAATATTTCTTGGAACATTTACTATTGTAATCAGAAAATAAAAAAAAAGAAATGAAAACAGATGTTGAGAATACACTATCTGGAAATCTATCATAGAGTTCTTGACCTGAAATGTTATCTCTTGCTCTCTCCATAGATGTGACCTGTTGTGACCTGCAATATTTTCAGTTTTTAGACCTTTATTATCTATTTGGAAACTTTTTAATTGAATTTCTTTATTAAACCTAGTTGAGTCACTTCTTATGCCCAAGTACATGACTGCATTCGATATCCTAATTTTTCATAGATTGTTTCCCTTTTGAATCATATGCATTTTATTAAATTGTGATCATTTTTTTCAGAGCATCTTTTGCTATCAGAGTACTAATGACCCCTATCACATTATAAAAGGTAATTATTCTCTAGCTTATGTTATGACTTATTGCTCCAGGATGCCTTCCAGGTATATTGGAAAGTTCCTTTCAGTCATAAAGTTGTATAGCACAGAAACAGGCCCTTCAGCCCACCATAACCATGCAGACATTTTCTCCCAGCTAAACAAATCCCAATTGCTTGCATTAGGACTGCATCTTCTTATGCCTTGCTTTTGTAACTGTCTGTCCAAATGCTTTTTAAAAATAGCAATTGTACCTAACTCCACGACCTCCTCTGTTAGCACGTTGCAGAACACAACTGCTCTCTATGTACAAAGCTTATTCCTAAGATCCCCTTTAAAATTCCTAACAGTTACTGTAAAGATACAGTATGGCCTCTAGGTTTTAGTACCTTTACAACAGGAATAAGATTTGACTACCTACCTTATCTATACCTCTCATAATCCTGTATACTTCTATCAGATCACCACCCTCCCCCCAGTCTCCTTCACTCCGGGGAAAACAAATCCAGCCTATCCAGTTTCTCCCCATTATGGAAGCTCTCTAATCTAGGTGACATCCTAGTCCTCTTTTTAAATAGGACACGGTACTTCATAGAAAATGAGTGGTCCAGATGTGGCCAAATACTCATTACAAGCCTACATATTTCCATTCAGAAGAATACTTTCTATGTGATATATTGTCCTAACAAAGAAGTATATATTATTTAGCGCTATATTTTGGGAACTTCAGTAGAGATACGTACTTCAATATAAAAAGGTTGTTGATTGTTATATTCTAATTTTTTCCTTTAACTTTTTTTCATTATTTTTTTCTAGCACAAATATTATGGGACAAATGACCTCCTTTTGTCTGGATTCTATTGTTCAGTCAGTTTCTTTCATTTGAGATCAAATTGAATTGTTTTGCATAAACTAGCATGTTACTAGTCATTGAGAAAAGATTGGTATAATGAAATGGAAGCATTTATTTGGAACTCAAATACAGTAGCAATATTGAGAATTTCTATATTATACCTATCTGATGTCATTAAGTGGTGCCATTCTTACTATTGATGGGAATACATCGCTACTATTGTTAGTACTATGTTCTAACTAAATTTCCCAGCAGAATTTTAACCTCAGAACTAATGTTCATGGGCATGGCCTAATAGTTCCACTGAGTTATTAATTAAAGAGATTAAACCCCTTTAAGTGCTCATAAAACTGTATTACAAACATCAGTCTGTTACCTTTAATAATATCAGACCAATACAAATAATTCAACAGAGCCATGAAGCTCAGTCAGTGGAAAGGCATAATCTGTTCTTCTGCCTTTCAAATTTGTACAAGCTAAGAGAGAACTGTGTTACTTGTGTGCCTGGAGGCCATTGTCAGGAATCATGTAGTCATCCTCCAATTTTCTCAGGTAACCCCAACTGTTAACCCATTTGTTTGTTTGCCCTGAGCGGTAGTTGGTTAAAAAGCTCAGAATCCACAAAGATAGCAGCTGTGGTTTCAAAATTGTGCTGCATAGGCAATTATAAAATTGTAGACTGAAAAGCTTTGCTTTTATATGCTGTATCTTGTCACCTCTATACTATCTGTCACATCCAGTCTCTCCTCAGTAGCCCTTTTCCCTTTTCATCCATGTACCTCTCAAAGAGAAGAAAACAAACATGGAAGACTGAAGAAGACTGTTGAAGACTAAATTGTTAAGTATTAATGAGTCATAATCAGAACATATGTAATGTAATGACATTGATTTCATTGATATATTGTAGGCAAATACCAGCCTTCAAACAATTTCCAAAATAACTTGCAAGTAGTAATCAGTTTCAGAATTACCAATTACAGCTGACCGCTGCCTAAACAAGCCATATTTTTTGTGAAGAGAGTTGACTTACAGCTCACAACAGAAGATCACTTAAGAGATAGACTTTGGAAACTGACAAGACAATGCTTACTGTTTAGTAATGTTACAAAGCATATAAGACATTCTTGCATACATTGGAGAAATAAAAAATTCTCAATTCAGACAGAGAGCTAAGTTAATTCAACTACACCAGAACCACAACCATGACTAAAGTGTGGTATCCTTTAATTCCACGAGTAGACTCAATGGGCCAAATAGCCTAATCCTGCACTTATATATTATGGTCTTCAGGCATTAAAACCAAGCATTAGACATTGGGCATTCTGAGCTTGTACCAATTTTGTAAAATTGTAGCAAGATCCAATAGATTAAGTGTAGCCCTATGTTTTCAAATCCAGAAGGAGATTATGAAAGGTTCCAGCCTAGCTATTTTGCCACTCAATACTTGAAACGTTGTCTTAGTTATTTTCATTTTGTTGGTCAATACTTGTGTCTTTTTCTGTCCAAAGACCCAATCCAACTTGTAGAAGAAGGATGTTTTGGATCTTTGGGTTATCATTTGTCCTCAGAAGCTTTTAGAATATTGATATGAAATATATTGCCCCAACAAAAGTGTTTGTTGTCCAGTCACTTAAGTTGTGTTGCCAAAGTAAATGTATAATTCCACTCAACCATTTGTTGTCACCCAAAAATTGAAAAAAAGATTATTGAAACTGAATTCAATCATTCCTTCTTTGAAATTTGCACCTAAAACTTGAGGTTTGGGTAGATTTTTTACCTGGTTTTCCATGTGAGTTTGCTTATGCTAAGTAAATTTAATTTAATATATGCAGAAGATGTTTAGTTTTGGTACACGTATCATGGGCTGAAGGGCCTCTTCTGGTGGTGTACTCTTCTATGTTCTCTGTCCTGAAGACTTATTACACTGACAAATCAATAAAGTATGACTGTGACTATGACTATGAGATCTCGAGTCTATGTGGCTCTTTTAAAGTCAGAACACATGACATAAATTGCAGTATCTCACAGGGGGCTCCAGCACAATATTTATTGGAAGGTCAGGCTCAATTCAAAGAGTTCCTAAGTTTAAAGAGCACAAGGCAGCCATTGAAAATCTATGGAATTGTTTTCGTCTTGCATCAGTGGTTCAATTTGTTTGAAAGCAATTATTGCCCCAAATATTTTTGGATTCAAATTAAGGTAATACCAAAGATGTGTGCATCATCATTTGTCTCTTGTCCTTGCATTTTTCCTGGAATGATTGAGGGTTTTTTTTTTCATATTAAAATGTCCAGTGCCCTTTCTCCAGATATCATGCAGATAGCTTACTCATTTCTGCTTTGGGAAGCAGCACTACATATAAGAGTGCAAGATGCCATGGGTGACAAAAATGCAAATAGGCCAAGGAAAGAATCTCTGCAGTCTAAACTTGTTATCACTTGGTGCTTAGCTGAAGTCTGCAGAGTTTGCAGATGTAATGCCACTTCTACAATATTGTAATATTGTTCCCTGGAGCCGGTGTTGCTCAACATATTTTTTGTAATTTTATTTTTAGGGGAACTTACATCCTGAAAAAAAAGATATGTACTGCAATTCTAATGATGAACTGTATAATTGTTCTGCATATAGTCCATCATGGACTCACCTTCACTACTGAGCAGATAAGAAGTGCACTAGGGTAACTCAGACACGGCAAAGCATTGGGATGGGATGGTGGGAACCCCAAGGTCCTGGAGTAGTGTGCTGAGCAGATATGTAGAGTTCTCCAGTGCATTTTCAATCTGAGTCTCAGCCTGAAAAGGGTCCTGACTGTATGGAAAACATCATGTGTGGTCTCAGTACCCAAGAAGGACCAACCTTAAATGACTACTATTCAGTGGCCCTGACCTCACACATCATGAAGACCGTAGAGAGGCTGGTCCTGGCTCACCTCCAAATCCTGGTCAGATCAGCCCTCGATCCCTTGCAGTTTGCCTACCAGGAGCATATTGGAGTCGATGATGCTGTCATCTACCTGCTGAACAGAGCCTACTCCCATTTAGATAAGCAGGACAGCACTGTGAGGATTACGTTTTTTTTAATTTTTCAAGTGCCTTCAATACCTCATGGCCCTCGTTGCTGGGGGAGAAGTTCCATTCAATGCAGGTTGGTATTTCCATTGTATCCTGGATAATGGACTCCCTGATTGGCAGACCACAGTTTGGGCGGCTTCAGAGTATGTGTCAGACATGGCTATAAGCAGCAATGGGGCCCCATAGGGGACTGTATTGGCTCCCTTCCTGTTTACCCTGAGTCATGTCATATGCAGAAATTCTCTAATGACTCAACGATAGTTGGGTGTATAACAGGAGAACGGGAAGATGAATACAGGGCCTTGGTGGAGGACTTTGTCTAATGGTGCAAGCTGAATCATCTACTGCTGAACATCAGTAAGACAAAGGAGATGGTGATGGACTTTAGGAAGACTAAGCCTGCACTGCTCCCTGATAGTATTGATGGTGAGGACATGGATGTGGTGAGGACCTACAAGTACCTGGGGGTACACTTGGATGACAGACTTGAGTGGAGCATCAACACAAAGGCTGTGTGTAAGGGCCAGAGTCACCTCTACTTCATGAGGAGACTGAGGTTCTTTGGAGAATGCAGGCCTCTCCTTCACATGTTCTACCAGTCTGTTGTTGCCAGTACAATTTTCTATGCGGTGGTGTGCTGGGGCATAGGCATCAGCACAGGTAATGTCAGCAGGCTCAATGAACTGATTAGAAAGGCTGACTCTGTTGTAGGAGTCAAACTGGACATACTGAAGGCTGTGGTAAAACAAAGGATCCTACAGCAAATCCTGGCAATTCTGGACAGCGTTTCTCATCCTCTGCGTGCCACCTTGACTGAACAGAGCAGCGCTTTTAGTAATAGACTAAGAAAACCGTGCTGCTCCAAAGAGTGCTATATGAGGTCATTCTTACCCTCAGCCATGAGTCAACCTATAGCCGGGGAAGTGATGACCCCCTTCCTATTAGACTGTTTGGGATAATTTAATTTCTAATCTTTCTTACTCCTCCTCAATATTTGTGTATCTGTGCACTTATAATGCTACTATGACACTGTGAGAAAGTATCTAACTTTTTAAAGCATATTCCATATGTTTTGTATATTATGTCCATTTTTAGGTATGAGATTGCATTCGATATTTAATTACAACAAAACATTAAACATTATGTCCATTATATAAGCAAAGGCACTTCTAGGTACTACGTTAACAAGGGTAGGTGCATGGACTCTTCTGTAGTGGGTAGTAGATGTTTTGTGGTAATTGAACAGAATTCAATTGAATCCAAGCCACATTGATTGCTAAGGGAATTTACTGATGAGGTCATCACTGCTGTCTACAAACTCACCCCCACCCCCCACTCCCAAGTGCTAATGCCAAGGATGCCCTGGGAGAGCTGTACAGTATCATCAGCTCTCTCCAAAACAAGTATCCAGACAGTCCTTTCATGATTGCCGGAGACTTCAATCATGTTATTTACTATGCTTTTCTTTTACTTTTTAGTGTGATCTTTATGCTCATTGTGTTTTTTTTAACTGCTTCATCAGAGCCACAGTGACAGTGACTTTGTTCTTCTTTATAATCATGTACAGTAGAAATAGTAATAAACAATCTCAGTCTTGAATCAATCACAATGACATTTTTCTTTGGATTCTACATTGCACACTATTACTAAGAAATATAATTTTCCAACTAAAATAAACTAAAAAGAAGAGAAACACAAGTTTCATCTTTAGATTCAATTTGTTGGTTTTCATATTTCTCTTTTTCATTGCATAATGCTCTTCATCCTTTTCCAGTGGAAGCATGGCTTACAATTTCCTTGCAATTTCTTTGCTGGTGTGTTTCTACACAGCGGTTTGTTGAATCTGGCCTCTTTACTCACCAGGAAGCTTCACTGTTGTAGCAGGGATTTCCCCAGACACAGAAATATCACCATTTTGCTGTTCTGTTTTCAGCATTCCAGCAAATAGATCAATTTATCTCTCTGTGTCCTCCAACATGGTTAGAGTGGGGATTACCATCTGCTTCCAATGTTTTTTTTCTCTCTATATTAGAAGCAATAAATTCAAGGACTACCAGCTGTATTTATCCCTCACACATTGCATTCTGTCTCGCAGACGTTACAAAGCTGGCAGTAATATCAAGAGAGTGAGTTACGAGGAAAAGACTGGAAATAATTTGACTTGTCAGACATGAGGGGAAACTACTGAGAGGTAATATGGCAAATAGTATCATAAAGGTAGGTTGGAAACAAATACCACAGGGTTTGTCAGCAAGTCAAGGTGCTAACAGTTCAAACAATAATTCAGGATCAAACTTGTTTTGAAATAATCCTTCCAATTCTTAAGATCACATAAAATTAAAATTCACTTTTTTCAGAGTAGTCATGCATTATGACAGAAAAGTATCAAATGCTCAACTATTACCAGCATTTTCTGCCTCAGCATTTTGGCACTCCTGTCATTTTATTTCTGAACACTGTAAAGTTCTACAAAAGTCACAGGAAGCAATTGTCATTGGTATTCTGTTTGAGAGAATGATGTTGGTCAGAGCATAAAGTGTTCTTCCCATAACATGCCATATTACATCATAGTATTTTTTAACATACGCTGAATGAGAACACAGGTGTTTGTTTGATCATCGGATTCAACAGGTAACAGATCCAATCAGTCAATAACTGCTCAGTGCTTCAGTGAAGCGTCAACCTCGAAAATGATATCAAACCCTACGACAGAACTTAACCCAGAAATATCCTAATGAATGCTCCAACTGCAATTCAGATGCCATTCAAATGATTATGAAAAATTTATACAAAACTAAATAATTTGACTAACCTGCTGTTATGAGCAGCCAGGACGTGTCAGAAGTTGTCCACAGGGGAGAGGGTCCTGTTATGACACGTACCCAACCACATCAGCTTCCAGAGTTTAGATGCTCTAATTCTCTGGAATAAGGAAACTGGCATGGCCCTTTTAAAGATTCTGGACCATCACGCTTCTTGGCAATCACGTTTTGGGCACCAAAAATTGAACACCTGAATGGAGCCGCAGTGCTCAATTGTAAGCACAACCAGAGATATTGTCTAGCAACACACATCAAAGTTGCTGCTGAACGCAGCAGGCCAGGCAGCATGTCTAGGAAGAGGTGCAGTCGACGTTTCAGGCCGAGACCCTTCGTCAGGACGAACTGAAGGAAGAGTGAGTAAGGGATTCGAAAGTTGGAGGGGGAGGGGGAGATCCAAAAATGATAGGAGAAGACAGGAGGGGGAGGGATGGAGCCAAGAGCTGGACAGGTGATAGGCAAAAGGGGATACGAGAGGATCATGGGACAGGAGGTCCGGGAAGAAAGACAAGGAGGCGGGGGAGGACCCGGAGGATCGGCAAGGGGTATATTCAGAGGGACAGAGGGAGAAAAAGGAGAGTGAGAGAAAGAATGTGTGTATAAAAATAAGTGACAGATGGGGTACGAGGGGGAGGTGGGGCATTAGCAGATGTTAGAGAAGTCAATGTTCATGCCATCAGGTTGGAGGCTACCCAGACGGAATATAAGGTGTTGTTCCTCCAACCTGAGTGTGGCTTCATCTTTACAGTAGAGGAGGCCGTGGATAGACATGTCAGAATGGGAATGGGATGTGGAATTAAAATGTGTGGCTACTGGGAGATCATGCTTTCTCTGGCGGACAGAGCATAGGTGTTCAGCAAAGCGGTCTCCCAGTCTGTGTCGGGTCTCACCAATATATAAAAGGCCACATCGGGAGCACTGGACGCAGTATATCACCCCAGTCGACTCACAGGTGAAGTGTTGCCTCACCTGGAAGGACTGCTTGGGGCCCTGAATGGTGGTAAGGGAGGAAGTGTAAGGGCATGTGTAGCACTTGTTCCGCTTACACGGATAAGTGCCAGGAGGGAGATCAGTGGGGAGGAATGGGGGGGACGAATGGACAACGGAGTCGCGTAAGGAGCGATCCCTGCGGAATGCAGAGAGAGGGGGGTAGGGAAAGATGTGCTTAGTGGTGGGATCCCGTTGGAGGTGGCGGAAGTTATGGAGAATAATATATTGGACCTGGAGGCTGGTGGGGTGGTAGGTGAGGACCAGGGGAACCCTATTCCTAGTGGGGTGGCTGAAGGATGGAGTGAGAGCAGATGTACGTGAAATGGGGGAGATGCGTTTAAGAGCAGAGTTGATAGTGGAGGAAGGGATAGCCCCTTTCTTTAAAAAAGGAAGACATCTCCCTCGTCCTAGAATGAAAAGCCTCATCCTGAGAGCAGATGCGGTGGAGACGGAGGAATTGCGAGAAGGGGATGGTGTTTTTGCAAGAGACAGGGTGAGAAGAAAAATCGTCCAGATAGCTGTGAGAGTCAGTAGGCTTATAGTAGACATCAGTGGATAAGCTGTCTCCAGAGACAGAGACAGAAAGATCTAGAAAGGGGAGAGAGGTGTCGGAAATGGACCAGGTAAACTTGAGGGCAGGGTGAAATTTGGAGGCAAAGTTAATAAAGTCAACGAGCTCTGCATGCGTGCAGGAAACAGCGCCAATGCAGTCATCACACCCCTCCCCTTTCTAGATCTTTCTGTCTCTGTCTCTGGAGACAGCTTATCCACTGATGTCTACTATAAACCTACTGACTCTCACAGCTATCTGGACTATTCCTCTTCTCACCCTGTCTCTTGCAAAAACGCCATCCCCTTCTCGCAATTCCTCAGTCTCCGCCGCATCTGCTCTCAGGATGAGGCTTTTCATTCTAGGACAAGGGAGATGTCTTCCTTTTTTAAAGAAAGGGGCTTCCCTTCCTCCACTATCAACTCTGCTCTTAAACGCATCTCCCCCATTTCACGTACATCTGCTCTCACTCCATCCTCCCGCCACCCCACTAGGAATAGGTTTCCCCTGGTCCTCACCTACCACCCCACCAGCCTCTAGGTCCAACATATTATTCTCCGTAATTTCCGCCACCTCCAACGAGATCCCACCACTAAGCACATCTTTCCCTCCCTCCCCCCCCCGCATTCCGCAGGGATCGCTCCTTACGCGACTCCGTTGGCCATTCGTCCCCCCCATCCCTCCCCACTGATCTCCCTCCTGGCACTTATCCGTGTAAGCGGAATAAGTGCTACACATGCCCTTACACTTCCTCCCTTACCACCATTCAGGGCCCCAAACAGTCCTTCCAGGTGAGGCATCACTTCACCTGTGAGTCAACTGGGGTGATATACTGCGTCCAGTGCTCCCGATGTGGCCTTTTATATATTGGCGAGACCCGACGCAGACTGGGAGACCGCTTTGCTGAACACCTACGCTCTGTCCGCCAGAGAAAGCAGGATCTCCCAGTGGCCACACATTTTAATTCCACATCCCATTCCCATTCTGACATGCCTATCCACGGCCTCCTCTACTGTAAAGATGAAGCCACACTCAGGTTGGAGGAACAACACCTTATATTCCGTCTGGATAGCCTCCAACCTGATGGCATGAACATCGACTTCTCTAACTTCCGCTAATGCCCCACCTCCCCCTCGTACCCCATCTGTTACTTATTTTTATACACACATTCTTTCTCTCACTCTCCTTTTTCTCCCTCTGTCCCTCTGAATATACCCCTTGCCCATCCTCTGGGTCCCCACCACTTGTCTTTCTTCCCGTACCTCCTGTCCCATGATCCTCTCATATCCCTTTTGCCTATCACCTGTCCAGCTCTTGGTTCCATCCCTCCCCCTCCTGTCTTCTCCTATCATTTTGGATCTCGCCCTCCCCCTTCAACTTTCAAATCTCTTACTAACTCTCCCTTCAGTTAGTCCTGACGAAGGGTCTCGGCCTGAAACGTCGACTGTACCTCTTCCTAGAGATGCTGCCTGGCCTGCTGCGTTCACCAGCAACTTTGATGTGTGTTGCTTGAATTTCCAGCATCTGCAGAATTCCTGTTGTATATCGTCTAGCATTTTGTTTTGTGCTCAGTTCTCGATCCAGTTTTATTCCGTGTCTCAATCCTAGCCTCAGGTACTCCAAAATTTGCGTCCAAATTATCCTTGTCAAATACTCCCATCGCAGTATGATTGAGCCAGCATGGATCCAGTGGGGTATCAGAGTCTTTTGTCCACTGTGACCAGCCTCAGCAAAAAAATTTCCAGATAGAGCCTGGAGATACACAATTTCCAGGTACCCATTTGACAACTTTCACAAGGAGGAAGACAGAGTTGCCTGGGAGAGCCAGCCAATGACTCTGTAGAGCCAGTATATCTTTTGACCATGGAGGGATTCAACTGTGACCCAGGCTCGCCATGGCTTCCTCATTCAATGCTCATTAGTGACTGAATTCCAGACATCCTGGTTCCCTTTGGATTGGGGAAAGGTGGCCTTCACTATCTCTCTTCTGACTGGAGGAGCCCTAGACTAAGCCACCGCGCATTGGGAACATAGGTCCAAGGTTTGCTCAGATTCAGAGAAATCCATGGCCGTCATGAGAAAGATGTTTCATCACCCGACCAGAGCCAGCAGAGCCTTGGACCATCTATCACAACCACGGATTCGGCAGCGAGGCAGATACAGCAATTGCCCTTGTGAATATGCACATGTCAGCTAATTATTATTTCATTCTGATAGTATTTAACTCCATTCTTTCAATCACGGTGCTTGTTGAGACTTGAAGCCAGCACAGCAACATTTTGCTGCCCGCTTGCATTCGGCCTTGCCTGAGAAATTGGACTGTCGAGTCAACTGAATCTGAAGACTAGTGGTATTCATTTTATATTTAGTTATTACTTTCAGTTGCAGTGTAGGCTTCATTTCTCTTGGCTGCCCCAGCACAACCCGTCCGTGAACTGGAAGGAACGGAAAATCATTGCATGGTCCAGTCACTGCCAGAGGGTATGGTTTCCGCTTGGTGTTCCGACCCCAAGACTCTCCTGAGACCATTGGCCGATGTTGAAGAAGACTTCTGTTCAGGGTAACCTGGAGCCTTCAGGAAACACAGTCCTGCCGTCAAGGCATACAAGCAGCCTCCAGCCTGTACGAGTCCAGACCCAGTCCAGTCAGGGGTGTGCTGGAACAAAATCTCTAGCTCAGGAGTAAATCAAATGTTTCCCAAGCAGTATGGAACTCTAACAGCTAAGCAAAAGGGCCCCAGGGGCCTTTTGCAGTCTAAGGGGAAGGCTCCAAAACGGAGATCCTTGGAGCCTAGTCCCAGGAGCACAAGGACCATTCGTTGCGCCTCACTGCTGAAGCGGACGAGGATTTGGACTGTGATTTGACTTCCGTTTTCACTAGAGTCTCTTGTGAACCTATGGAGGAGAATCTGCCAAATCACCTAAGGAGGCTCAGGAATCATCCTTGGAGGAAGTTTCAGGGGTAATTGCAACACCCAAGCCAGTAGAAATCCTTTCTGTCTACAAGGATTTGGAAGAGGTCTTCAGCAAGGGAAAGATCTATTTGTCCTCTGTGGGGTCAATTATACATGCCCTCAGGCCCAGAAAGAAGTGCGAAGAGGAATATAAAAAGAAGGCTTTTGTCTTGGGAATCAATTGGCCCTCCACCTCTCAGCTGGCATCAGCTTCTCCTTCATACAGAAAAAAGACGGGAGCATGCAATCATGTATTGACTATAGAGGGCTGAATCGCGTAACGGTCAAGAATCATTGCCCCCTTCCACTCATGAACACTGTTTTCAAGATTCTCCAAAGTGCAAGAGTATTCTTGCAGCTGTACTTGTGGAGTGCATACAACCTGGTTCGCATAAGGAGGGTGATAAATCGAAGACAGCATTCAACACGCCAACAGGCACTATGAGTATCTGGTCATGTCCTTCAACCTTGTGAACGCGACAGCATTTTTCCAGGCCTTTATAAACAATGTGTTCCAGGATGCTGTCCATAAGTACGTCTTCATCTCCTTGGATGACGTCCTAATTTCTTCAAAGTCCATGGTGGAGCATGTCACTCACATCAAAGATATTCTAAAGAGGCTTCTTGATCATGGACTTTACGTCAAGCTTGAGAAGTCTGAATTTCACATAACCACCATTTCATTTTTGGGTTTTACCATCTCTGATGACAATCTGAAGGTGGACCCTAGTAAGACACAGACAGTCGAAGATTAGCCACACTTTCCAATTTGAAACAAGTCCAATGACTCTTGGGATTTGGCAACTTTTACCGAAAGTTCATCAGAAACTTCAGCTCAGTGGTGGCTCTGCTGACGGCACTAACCGAGAGATCCAGGGGCCCTTTTGGCTGGACCACTGAAACAGAGGGTGCTTTCACAGAGCTCAAACAGCAGTTCATGACTGCTCCTATTTTGGTTGCACCTAACCCGGACCTTCCCTTCATTGTGGAGGTGGACGCCTCGGACATCAGAGTGGGTGCAAGTGTTGTTTCAATGGACAGCTTCGGACAATAAACTGCACTTGGGTGCAGTTTCCTTTTCCAGGTGGCTTTCCCCTGCAGAGGTGAACTACAACACTGGAAATAGAGAACTGCTCATGGTCAAGTTGGCTCTGGAGGAATACCATCACTGGATTGAAGGGACTATGAACAATTTTATCATAAGGACAGAATACAAGAACCCTGCTTATATTCATGAAACCAAAAAAAACGAATTCCAGACAGGCTAGGTGATCTCTTTTCTTTAATCAGCTTAATTTTGTCTTGACCTATCAACTGGGGTCAAAGAACCAGAAGCTAGATGTCTTGTCCCATCAGTTCGATGAACCCAAATGAGAGGAACAGCCTACCACCATTTTTCTCCAATGGTGATAGCGCCAATTGGCTGGGGAATTGACACTCTCATTTGCAAGGCCCAGGTGAAAGGGAAGATTCCTCAAAATGGCTCTTTGGGTTGGCTGTTCATTCCTGGTTCCATCTAGTCTCAGGTTTTTCAATGGGGACATGCATCAGGATTGACATCTCACCCAGGGATTGCCAGGACCCTCGAGTTCATTAGAAGAAGATATTGGTAGCCTGGTATGGCGAGGGAGGTGAGTCAATACCTGCAGGGATACAGACTGTGCTCCTGGAACCAGAGGCCCTGCACCCAATCTCAAGGGCTCCTTCACCCTCTGCCTGTTCCGGACAGACCTTAGGTGCATATCTCCATGGACTTTGTCACAGGTCTTCCTCCTTCCAAGGGGAAGATCTTTATTATGGTAATTGTCGATAGTTTTTTGAAAGCCTGCAAATTCATTGCTATCTGCAATGGAGATGGCTGAAATTGTCCTGCACCAGGTCTCCAAGTGGACATTGTGTAGGACTGCAGTCTACAATTCACCTTATATTTTTTGGAGGATGTTCTATAAACTGAATGGGGCAACTGCAAGTCTTTCCTCTGGGTTGCACCTGTAGTCCAATGGCCAGACAGAGTGGATGAACTAAGATTTGGAATGAACCCTAAGGTGGCTAGCCTCCGAAAGACTGGACAATTGATGCGACCATTTGGTGTGGTCAGAAGTCACCCACAACACTTTACGGCATTCAGTGCATTCAGCTGCACCTGTGTGCAGTTTTCTTTTCCAGGTTGCTATCCCCCACAGAGGTGAACTACGAGACTGGAAATAGAGAACTGCTCATGGTCAAGTTGACTCTGGAGGAATGGCATCACTGGCTTGAGGGGACCAAGAACCCTTCTATCATAAGGACAGACCTCAAGAACCTGGCTTAAATTCAGGAGGTCAAGAAACTGAACTCCAGTTTTGATGCTCCTTTTGAATGCCAATTCAGGTATTCTCGGCCATTCTCCCTGAACAGGAGGCTGGGGTTGGAGTTCCTGCGACTGAAGAACTAGTCGGATGCTGCAAGGAGAGATGGAGATTTTGTCGGCTTCTACCCAGAAAGCTGAAATAAAGGCTAACGGCAAGAGAAGACAGGGAACAGATTTTCAGCCTGGGCAACAGGGATTTCCTGTCAACTCAGGATTTACCTTTCCGAGTGGAGTCCAAGAATTTGGCACCAAGTCAAGATCCTCAGGAAAGTCAACCATATGGTTTTCACCTTGCAGCTCACTAAGACCCTCAAGATCGATCCCATTTTCCACATTTCCTAATTCAAACCATTAACTCCAGCACTGTCAGTCCCGCCACCATCCAGATTTGTCAGTGGGGATCAGGTCTTCACCATGAGAAAAATTTTATGGTGTTCGTCACTTCCTCATGGACTGGGAAGGATTCAGACCTGAAGAATGGTGTCGGGTTTCTGAAAGGGACATCTTGGATCAGGCTCTCATCCATGACTACAATCATCGTCTGACCGAGCAGCCAGGGGTGTCAGGAGTCGGCCACAGGGGAAGGAGTCCTGATATGCCATTCACCTAAACACACCAACTTATCGGGTTTAGATGTTCTAACTCTCCGGAATCTGGATAGTTGGCATGGCACCTTTAAAGATTACGGACCATCCCTCTAATTAGCGATTATGTTTTGGGCACCAAGAATTGAGTACTTAAAGAGCAACTGAAAAGATCCTCAGTGCTCAATCATAAACCCAACCAGAGATATTATCTAGCGTTTTGTTTCGCGCTCAGCTCTCAAACCAGTTTTATTCTGTGTCTCAATCCGAGCTTCAGATACTCCAGCATTTGTGTCCAAACCGTCTTCCTCAAGAATTCTCATCACACTTACTAATTAAGAACAAGTTTAGATTTTTTGAGTATCTTCAATATGAACAAACACAAGAAGCTTGCATTTGATGTTTGGAACATCTATGCATATCTACAGCTTTCAAATAAGTTCAGGAAAATAAGACTTGGGAATAGTAATAGATCAGTCCTTGAAAATGAAAGGTAATATAACACACCTGCAGGGGCAGCTAATCACTTCTTAGTATTTTTTTTGGAACAATCAGAGGAGAAAAAAACAAAAAATATACACTTAGGCTATGTAGCATTCCAGCATTGAATATCAAGTTACGATTTCCACTCAGAGTGACTGATACCTACAATTCATAATTTAAAGAGATAATTAGTTTGATATCAAATCTGAATGTGGTAATTCCTGTGAATTCCAAGTGGATTATGAATCTTAGTAAATGTAGACTATAAGATAACATTGATGTTTAAAACATGACGAACAAATGGAGCTTTGCTGGGCTGTTTGAATTGAACAAGATGATAGGATTAGGTTGATGTTCAATCCCAAGAAATGTCAGTTTAAAAAAATTCGGTGTGATTGAGTGAATAAAATGAACTCGATAAATCCATAAAAATGGTTTCAGTTGCATGTTTCTGTATTTTAAACAATGCAGCTACTTAGATATTGTTAAAATCCTGCATTTGCATTTTATTTAGGAGAGAGAAAACAAGGAATAAATTAGGAATCAGGTCAGTGTTAATCACCTTACATCAGACAATAGAAGTTAGGTTGAACCATTTAATATAAAACAGAAACTACTTGGCAGGTCAACTTTATCTGTGGAAGGGGAAACAGAGTTGACATTGCAGATCCACGACTTTTCATCAGAACAGTACTGAGAAGGGATGAAGAGGACAAAAGGAATAACTCTGACAGGATGAGGTTAGGATTACCTTATCAATGAGAAGAAAATGAAGTTATCTGGTTGAATGATTTATGAGAATTGAGAGAGAATGCAAAGTGATGCAAGAACAGTGAAATGCAGAAATGTAGGAAATACACAGCTAGTGAAGAGAGAAGAACTTAATGACTGTTCCCATCCCTTATTACTTAGATGACTGACTTCACCAAATGGTATGGCAAGTAATTAAATAAATTGATGGAATAGAAACTAGAAAGTCTGAAAACCTAAATGAAGATATAAATTCCTGCTGTGGAAATTTAAAGAAGGTTAATTTTGGAATACAAAAATGCAGCTGTTAATATTGGTTTTGAAGCAACCAGATTGATGTTTAAAAGAAGACACTTTCCTGGTTCACCTACATATTTTCTAGTAGGAATGGGACTATTTATACCTATTAGAGTGTATATATAGCATCAGGACTCCAGCAAGACACTAATTGCCATTGCAAATGAGCTGAAAATTCAAGGACAGTAAGTGCAAGCCTTGCTATCTGTGCTTAGATTTGAACAGAAGGCAATAAAAATTCATTAAACTTTCCTACCCCCCCTTTCTGCTTTCCGCAGGAATCGCTCCCTACGCGACTCCCTTGTCCATTCGTACCCCCCATCCCTTCCCACCGATCTCCCTCCAGGCACATATCCCTGTAAGCGGAACAAGTGCTACACATGCCCTTACACGTCCTCCCTCAACACCATTCAGGGCCCCAGACAGTCCTTCCAGGTGAGGCGACACTTCACCTGTGAGTCGGCTGGGGTGATACACTGCATCCATTGCTCCCGGTACGGCCTTCTATATATTGGCGAGACCCGACGCAGGCTGGGAGACCGTTTCGCTGAACACCTACGCTCTGTCCGCCAGAAAAAGCAGGATCTCCCAGTGGTCACACATTTTAATTCCACGTCCCATTCCCATTCTGACATGTCTATCCACGGCCTCCTCTACTGTGAAGATGAAGCCACACTCAGGTTGGAGGAACAACACCTTATATTCCGTCTGGGTAGCCTCCAACCTGATGGCATGAACATTGACTTCTCTAACTTCCGTTAATGCCCCACCTCCCCTTTGTACCCATCCCTTATCTATCTATCTATCTATCTATCTATTTATTTATTTATTTATTTATTTATTTATTTATTTATTTACGTATTTACTTATTTTCCCTTTTTTTCCTTTATTTTTTCTCCCTCTGTCCCTCTCACTATAATTCCTTGTCCATCCTCTGCCCCCCCCCGACCTTTCTTTCTCCCTAGGCCTCCCGTCCCATGATCCTCTCCCTTCTCCAGGCTTGTATGCCTTTTGCCAATCAACTTTCCAGCTCTTAGCTCCAGCCTTTCCCCTCCTGTCTTCTCCTATCATTTCGGATCTCCCCCTCACCCTCCCACTTTCAAATCTCTTACTATTTCTTCTTTCAGTTAGTCCTGACGAAGGGTCTCGGCCCAAAACTTCGACTGTACCTCTTCCTATAGATGCTGCCTGGCCTGCTGCATTCACCAGCATTTTTTGTGTGTGTTGCTTGAATTTCTAGCATCTGCAGATTTCCTCGTGTTTACGTCATTAAACTTTAGTTGTTTTGTCAGTAATTCGCAGCAACTTTTCTTCACATGGTCAACTCTAATGAAAATAAATATCGAAAGACAGCTGAAGGCAAGTTAAACACATCAGTAGTTGAAGGAATTAGATGGCAGAAAGTTCTTTTTTCTCATTCCCTTTGGTTCAAAGTTAATATTCTTCTATTCAGTTCTGTGGATTCTAAGGTCGCTGCTGAGATCGGAGAAGGATCCACAGGTAATGTCCGAATGGGTGGGACTTTGATAAGATGTGTGAATAAGATGTTTAGGACATTCTATGATCCTACTGCTATTATTTCTTGGCTTCCAGTGCCCTTGATAAATAACTGTAAGGTTGCTTGGTCTTTCCTCAAATACTCTTTTGCTAGTTTGAACAATTGATGGGAATGTTATGATTTTTAATACAGATTTAAGAACATCTTTGAAGCCTGTTCTCTGTCCTGTAACATTTTACTCAGTTAGGGTCGAAACTTGAGTACATGTTTTGGGAGTATGTTTTAATGTCTCACCCATTAGAAGTAGCTGAGTATAACTGAAAGTCGTAGTCTAGGAATATTGAGTGGGGAAACCATGCTGCCTGTCATTGGAATTGATGAGGTTTTAGCAGAGAATTTGTTGGTAGGTCCTCTTCAGCATCTTGTATGCTTCTTATAGATCTCTGAAGTGGACAGAAGTATGAACTCATTAATGTTTGGTAGACCAAGAGCTTTGTGGTTTCAAACAGCCAATGAGGTTATATTGAAACTGAATTTTATCATTGACACCTGCTTCAGAAGAGGTGTTCCTGAGTTATGAAGGATATGGCTCAGTGGTGTAGTCAAGTAACATAATTATTGAAGGTCAATGCATTACATTAAGGATATGGTAATAGATGACTTCTTTTGAGATTATTCCCAAAAAGTATTCTTTCATACATTTCAATGAATAGGCCAATGATGACTTGGAGCTCACCCTCAGTGTGCATATATAAAAACAGAACATATTAATGTTTAAAAGAGTGAGCTGATGTTTTGAGTTGAAGACCCTTCATCAGAACTATTTAGTTTAGCATCCACAAGCTTGTTTAAAAATTTTCAATTATGTTACTGTTATTGAATTTACATTGGTTCCAGAGCCCAGAAGACAAAGTTGTTCAGTTTCCAGTTTGTCATGTAGATTAGTCCAATGCAGTGAGCAGTTTCTGCAGTGAGGCACAATATTGAAAGCAGAAAGATTGAGAAAATATTGAAAAATACCAGGTGAGACACAACACAAATTGGGGAACTGTTTTGTCAAGCACTTTCACTCTGTTTGTATCAAAAGGAAGTGTGGTGGCTATCCATCTTTTTCAACAGCCCTATCCCCTCCTCTACTGTCATGATGAGGTCAACTTCAGGTTGGAGGAACAATACATCATACTCTGTCTGGATAGCCTCCAACCTGATGGCATGAAAATCAATTTCTCTAACTTCTACTAATTTCTTCCCCATCCTTCCTTCTCTTTTTCCATTCCTCATTCTAGTTATGCTTTACCCCTTCTCTTCTCCTCACCTACCCAGCACCTCCCTCTGGTTCCCATCCTCCTTCTATGATCCACTGTCCTCTCCTATCAGATTCCTTCTCCTTCGGTCCTTTACCTCTTCCACCTATCCCCTCCCAGATTCTTACTTCATCACCTCTCCCCCACCCACCTACCTTTCCAATCACTTGGTCTCACCTATCACCCAACAGCTGTACTCATTCCCCTCCTACACCACCTTATCCTGGCTTCTGCTCCCTTCCTTTCCAGACATAGTAAAGTATTCCGAAGCATGGATTGTTTATTCTCCTCCAGGAGAATTATTCCTCCAGGAGAGTTATTCTCCTGCCAGGCTTGCTGAGTTCTTCCAGAATTTTCTGTGTGTTGCTTGAGAAAATGTTTGAAGGAATGACAACGGCTTGCTAGAAACGATGCCTCAATAAATAGGCGTTCTAGTGAGAAACTGTGCATCGATGAAAAAAATACCATAATCATCATTCTGACTATTGTTCATGCAGGATTTTGTTGTTTTGTGTGATGATGGGGGTTCTTGTAGGAGGAGGTGAAAAAATCAAAACTGGTACATTAATTTATTTTCTAGCATTCATTCTCTTATGTTATCTGTAATTTTGCTCTTTCAGAGTTTAAATTAAATCCCATGTAGTGAAAGTGACGAGAAGCTCACAAAAGAGACGAAGGTGATCTTCAGGCATTCAATTCTTGTAATGGAGTCTCATCAACTGAGTTATATGGGTAATAGGTGAGGATTACAGCTACTGAAGGACCAGCTTTCTATTTAGGAGAGTGACAAAATGCACCATACCTGAGACTTGAAAGGTCACAAGGTGTTTCGCATAATTTCATGAAATGGGATTGAATGACAAGCATCATCAAGCGTTTGATCAGATCACAAATTGCTTGGTCTTTAGGTTTTTAGGAATAATTTGAATGAGAAGGTAGAGAGAGAGTTGCTAGGTTGTATGAAGATAAGAACTGGAAATCCAGAGCTCAGGGAAACAGAAGATGCTGGCATTTAAAATCATGGATGTGCAAAGGCTGAAAATGGAGGAATTCAAGGATTTCAAAAGTTGATGTATGGAGAAAATTTCAGAGATGGTAGTGGTTTAGCCTGTTAAGTGGTCTGAACTCTAAAGAGCCTTAAATCAATGCATTAACATAGGACAGTGAGAAAGGGGCATGGCAAATGAAGCAAGTTAGAGATTTAGAAAAGCATATATTTTTGTAGGGTGTAAGACACATGAAGGAATGCCACTCCCTGGAGAATTGGAACAGTAATTCATTTTCACCATTGAATGATTTATTACAGAATGTCCTTCTCAGCACTTAAGTGTCAACCTGCTTCTCATCTTCCCGTCATCCTAGCCAACCCTGGTAAACATCTGCTTTGATTCTAACCCCATTCATCCTCACCTGTCTGCTTCCAAACCTCAACATTGTGCTCATCTTCCCAACACTTCCTCCGCTAGCTTCACCCTCTGCACTGCTAAGAGAATACAGAGAAAATGTCTATTCCTGTGTCTTATGATTGGTAGAATATCAGAGTCTTACTTAGAGTCATAGAGTAATATAACATGGAAACAAGCCTTTAAGCCCAACTCGTTCATACTGACCAACATGCTCATCTAATTTAGTCCCATATCCCTCTAACTATTCTTATTCATGTCCATCCAACTGCCTTTGAAATGTTGCTATTGTACCCTGCTAAATTACTTTCTCTGGTAGCTCATTCCGTGTACGCACTACCCTCTGTGTGAAGCAATTGCCCTTAAATTCCTAGAATTCAGAAGAGTGAGGGGTGTTCTTATTGAAACATATTGAATATCGAAATGCTTTGATAGAGTGGATGTTTCCTATGGTCAGGAGTTTAAGAACAGAGTACACAACTTCAGAATAGAGGGACATCCTTTTAGAACAGAGATAAGGAGCCCTCGCACCCCTCTCTCACCCCACTCTAACTTCTCATCCTTTTTTTCCAGAACTGATGAAGGTTGTCAGCCCAATTTGTTGACTTTACTTTTTTCCATAGATGCTGCCTGGCCTGCTGAGTTTGTCCAGCATTTAGTGTGTGTTGCAGGGATGAGAAAGAATTTCTTTAGACAGCGAGTGGTGCATCTGTGGATTTCATTGCCACAGGTGATGGTGGAGATTAAGTCATTGGGTATATTTAAGGCACAGGTTGATAGATTCTTGATTAGTCAGGGCATGAAGGGATGTGGGGAGAAGGGATATGGGGAGAAGGGATTTGGGGAGAACGCAGGAGATTGGTACTGAGAGGAAAAATGGATCAGCCATGATGAAATAATGAAGCAGACTTGATGGGCCAAATCGCCTAATTTTGCTCCTATATCTTATAGTCTTATAGCCTAAACTCTTTTTAAATCTTTTTCCTCTCACCTTAAACCTGCTTCAAATGTATTACCCTGTGGCAAGCCAAGGCAGGAGTCAAATATAGTCATAGTCATAGTCATACTTTATTGATCCCAGGGGAAATTGGTTAAATATGAGCAATGAGTCATTGTTTAGTCCTCCCTGTAAGTCTAAGAGGAATTTTAAGTATTTCTTCTGAAACTTTCCTCCCTTCCATAGATCTTTCGCTGTGATTTTCAGAAAAATATTAATTGATCAGATTGGGTGACTGCTGTGTAAGTTTAGTAAGCTTACTATACATATACTGTGCTAGTGCTAAGCAATTGCTGATTAAAACCTTGTTTAAACATGATTAATTGTTTTCAGTGCAGCTTTCCAAACTTGTGTACATCATTCACTGAACAGCTTTTATCCATTAGTCAAAGTGTGTTATCCTCAAAAACATATCAAAGAATAGAAAATGTATAATAACGACTTCAATTAATTAAAATGTTATTCAATTAATTAATTAAAATTTATACACTAAACGAATTCCAAAATGCTTTAAATTCTATTACTTGTTACAGATACTTGTACCAACCATTCTATGCATGAAGAAGTGATGTTCTTTCAACTACATTAAAGACAGCAGGATATTCAGTTAGACCACTGTAAAACCTTCCTCCCATTTTCTGCAGGAAAATGTTGATCTTTCATGTCTGTCAGCCTTGCTTCAAGTTTGGAACAAAATGATGAACAACAACGAAGAAGGATCAAACTGGGACTCCATGGCATAACACCAGATGTAGTGTCATTGCGTCAGAGTCCCTATTCATCTGCATATAAAGCTTGATCAGAGAAACAAGTTTAAAGTACTTGCCATGCCTTCAGTTCTTTCCACCAATTTAGTTCCTTGAAGTAAGAAAAAAAATCCAATGTTACTTGCTGGAAGTTTCAAAGATTTAACAGATATAAATGGAGAGATTTCTTGCAAAATGTGGCCAAGTTTTGTAGATTAATTGCAAGGTAATGATGAGTTGCTATCCAGGAATCCGAATGGCTGCTTGAGAGGTTTTGCGATAACAACCTCACACTCAGCACCAGCAAGACCAAGAAATTGATTATAGATTTCAGGAAGGGAAAATCGGGAGAACTTCTCGTCTGATGGATGACACAAGTGGCTGGCTACCACATTGATCTTTCTGTTGACTTGCATTATAATTAACCCGATAGATAAGCTGAAGCCACCAACTATTTCACTCAGAAAGTCTGTGCATTGTACCAGTTGTACTTTGTGTGTTCCTCTGGTGAGTTTTGCATCAATTTACATCAATTTGCACATCTCATAGCATATATCAATCCTGTTTATACATTTAGAGAAATCTCAGAACATGCTACCTTCTCTACGGTTTGGTACTGCCATCAGCTTTCATAAATTAAATATAACTCAGAGAAATCAGCTGTTGTTTATCTCAATGTAGGCCTCCTTCACCAACTGATGACCTTAAACCATAAGTGCTAACATAAAATTACATAAAACAAATGTAATCAAAATTTCTTTAAAATGTTAAAATAATGTTTCTGATCTCTGAAACATCACTTTCATTTTAAGATCTCCTTGGTGCTGTATCTACACAACATATTGCATATTTGGCTTAATCATTCTGCCCCTTATTAGTTTTAATCTATTTGAATTCTTGTGGGCTTATCACACTGTCTCTACCAATAATTTTTAATACTACACAGCAGGAGAAAAAATGTACACTTTAAGAATCTTTTATCATGCTTACAGCATCTTTCTTGGGTTGTGATATTGTTTAAAGATCTCTTTATCCTATTGATAGCTTAAAAACTTGAAGTTTCATGTCTTGGTATTTTAAATCACTTTTTAAAAACTCACTTTAACACTTTTTTTGTGGCCTGAATTCATAATCTTACATGTTATTTATTGAAAATAAGGTATATATTTTCAAGTTAAAATTAACCTTTATAGAGACGTACATTATAGTTAGCAACCTATAATCAGAAAAATAACTTTTTAAAAGCATAATGGAAAATCCAAAAAGAACATACTATTTATCCTCCACTCTGCACTCCAAACACAACCTTCTTCTAAGTTCTTCTAGATTCTTTATTCCAATTTACATAAGCTTCCTCTCTCAGGACTGCCATGTTTTGATCTCCTTCCTTGTCTCAAGGTTTTTCTTAATGGATGTCATCCTTCATCTTTCCCTTCTCATAGCTGCTCTTGCCTCTCATATTTACTGGATACCTGACGTCGTCTACAGTTCTTGAAAAATGCCAAGGTTTTTTTTCTTTTGTTTAGAAATCAAACTGGCCCAATGGACTTCTGCTGAGAATAAAGTACATTTTCCTCAAGTAAAGCTTTTGAAGATTTGGAGAATTTTCTAGGGACCCTCTTTTTATTCTGCCACTTGAAACGAGAGGCAGTGGTGTGATTTGAAATGTTAGTAGAAGCCTGAGATTTCTAACAGACTGTAGCCCTTCAGCGCTGATTAAAAACTTCAATCAAGATCACAATGCTTAAATCTTCCACTAAATTCATGATCTTACTACATTGAACGTGTGAGTAATCAATCTTTTGGCAAAGATGCAGAGCCTAACAACACTGTTAAACTGACATTGGATGTTAAATCATATCAAAAATATGAAATAACAAAACTCTTAGAACCAATACATTCTTTTTAAAAAGGTTAATGTTACATACACTCAGCAGCACCTTATTAGGTACCTGCTGCACCTAACAGAGTCCCCTTTGCAAGTACTGTATATTCATGGTGTTCTGCTGCTGGAGACCATGCACTTCAAAAGTCGATGAGTGTGCATTCAGAGATGTTATTCGGCACACTACCGTGGGTATTTCACATGTGGTTATTTGAGTTACTGTCGCCTTCCTGTCAGCTTGAGCAAGTCTGGCCATTCTCCTCTGAACTCTTTCATTAACAAGGTAGTATTGAGCACTGGATGTGTTTTGCTTTTTGAATGTTGTGCATGAAAGTCCCAGGAGATCCACAGTTTCAGAGATACTCAAGCCACCTAACTGGCACCAACAATTACTCCATCGTCAAAGTCACTTAGATCACATTTCTCCTCCACTCTGATAATTGGTCTGAGCAACAACTGAACTGCTTAACCATGTCTGCATATTTTTGTGCATTGAGTTGCTACCACATGATTGACTGATTGGATATTTTAATTCATGAGCAGGTGTACTGGTGCACCCAATAAAGTGACCACTGAGCGTATTTATTGTGTTTCCGTTGACCGGGCATCTTCCAATCACAATATTTGTTCATGCACAAGATGCTCCAGAACTCACCTGAGTAAAAAAATTGCAAAGATAACATCTGATCTCTAATTGAGTTTCTTATTTCATTTGTACGACCACATAAGCTTAGGTGTTGCCATTTCACTGAAGTTATTGGAATGTGCAGTTAATAGCTTCTGAATCCAGGTTTAATGTTTGTGCAAATGTTTTAATTTTCCCCTTTCTGGCTGTGTAGCCTCTATAGAGATTCCAACAAAGATCAGCATTAGAAATTTATCAGCATTTTCTATTCATGATGACGCATACCAAGTAATTAAAATTAATAACATAATATTGCTTCTGTATGGCTTGGGAATATAAAATAGTTAAGCCATGAGTTTATTTGAAAATCTATCATTTCTATGATAAGAGATTAGAATGGTTAAATTAGCTATTATTGGTAGAGAATAGACTCATATACAGTATCTTGAAACAATGTGAATGACTTACGAAGTACTCATTTACTACACAACTATCAATATTGTTACATTTTAATCAGGCTTAAACAGAAATAAATGTGACAATATTTTTGTTATTAAAGAAGAATACGCCTGATGCTAAAACAGGTGTTTAAGATATTTATCCTATTAGCAATTCTAATTTTACAAGTGTCATTTGTTGAGTCAAAGACTCAGGAGTGGCTAGGAATGCAAAGTATTAAATAAAAAGCCTCATAAACTCTGTAGCTCCTGTCAAAATATCAGGTTTTTTGTATTGTATCCTGATGCAAAGACCCTGCAAACAATAAGCCATGAATTTTATTCAGTAACTTCAATTTATTGTCACAACTGAGTTCTACGGCTGTCACTCCCTGGTGTGCAATCAGTATCGAAGCAACAATCAGTTGTTTGCTCATCTCTGTGTGCTCAGACTCTGAACTCCTCACAGAGTTGATCATGGGAGTGTGAGGTTGCAGTAATCTTCCACCATCTACAGAGATCACCTATTCATGTGTATGAACCTGAAGCATCTTGCATGTAAGCACCGAGTTCATTTCAAAAGTTGTATACAAATTCAGTATCAATGTTTCTCTGGATCACAGAGCACTCGGTTACTCTGCTGATAAAAAGCAAAATAAACACCAGAATCTGAAATTTAAAACATGAAGTGATCTAAATGGGCAACATAAGGAGTTTCACACACAAAATGCTGGTGGAACGCAGCAGGCCAGGCAGCATCTATAGGAAGAGGTACTGTCGACGTTTTGGGCTGAGACCATCCATCCTCCGTCCAGCCTGGCCTGCTGTGTTCCACCAGCATTTTGTGTGTGTTGCTTGAATTTCCAGCATCTTCAGATTTCCTCGTGTTTGCAAACGTAAGCTTAGTCAAGATGGCACTAAATGGCGACTCCTTTTCCTGCATCTTTGGAAACAGCTCTATCTCCATCTTTAATTACTCTATTTTTCCCTTTCAGGGTTCTTTTGAAGACCCTGACCTGGAGTTACACGCTGACTTTTGTTCTTTGCGGGAATGGGACCCACTCTTGGGGTATCACGACTGGCCGTTATTCGACATGCCAAGGGCGCGGCCTAAGAGTTCGGCTCATCTTTTAAAGGCATAGGATCTCAGGGCTCAGGAGACAGGCGGATTGAAGGTCAGTGTCCCGGACTGGGGTGTTGTGGGAGCTGGAAAATCTTCAGCTGTATTCCCAAAGTCCTGAGACCTTTGGACACAGATCTCGGAAAAAACGACGCAACAGACTTTTAACATCGTAAACCAGCAAGTTGTTTGTTATGTCTCCCCCCTCACGGTGAAATGGAGACATCTCTTTCTCCCTTATTAGGGAGAGAGAGAACCTGTGGTATGTCGAATGCCGGGTGAACAATCTAGTCTTTGGAGTACTGCAAGTCTGTGTCTTTACTGTTGCTTTGCTCGCGCTTGAGTGCTCGGTGGTGGGTGCCGATGTTTTTTTTTTGCTGGTGGGGGGAGGAGGGGGGGGATTGTTGCTTGCTGCCACTTACGCGTGGGAGGGAGGGGAGCTGGGGGGGTACTTTGGGGTTCTAACAAATAACTGTCATTCATTCTTTGGGGCACTCCTCTGTTTTCGTGGATGGGTGCGAAGAAAAAGCATTTCAGGGTTTATATTGTATACATTTCTCTGACATTAAATGTACTTTTGAAACCTTTTGAAACATTTTCAATAAAGTTGGTTAATTTCCTTGTTTCATCCTCGGCATGGTAGTTTCTTGCTTCTGAGCCTATGGGTGTGCATACTTGAGAAAAAAAGTTCTTGCACAATTGCTTACATTCGCTGATGGTAACTGGGAGTAAAGATGGGATTTCCTACAATGTACACATGAAGGCAGGAATACTGAAGCAACAGTCAGCAGCTGCCTGTTGTTTTTCTGATTGTGCTCAGACATTGGACTCCTAGTGGAGGTCAGCAGGGGAGTGTGAGGTTGCAGTAATTTCCCATTAATTACAAAGCACATCCAAGCCAACCATGACAGGATTGCACAGGAGTAGTTCATCATTACTTTCAGAGGAGTGAAACGGCTATAAAGGGCTCCGGTAAGAATTCAATCTTCTAATCTGTGTTTTTAAATGTAAGTGTATAGATTCCATGGTTTAATCACTTCTATTAGTTTCTACTGCTCTTTTAATTAGTTTAATATTATTTTGTGGGGAATACTTCCGATGTTGCAGCAGGCTCTTCACATTTGAGTTTATAGGAAGTTCAGAGTCAAGCAGGAGCAGTTCATGTTTATCCCTAAATTGTGGCTTTGGCTGATAGCCCAATTATTGTTTTGTGAGTGTTGTATTCACAGGGGTGCCATTTTATAATGAGACATTTTATTTTTTAGGTAGATCAAAAGCTTCCTTGTCAATATTTGAATATGCTACTGTTCCACCAGTCAATATTTATCCTGCAGACAGAACCATTAATTCCTTGGTATGTGCCATATACTGCGCACTGTAAGGAACTCTGGTGGATTTCTTCTGACAATATGTTTGATATATCTTGTCATAACTAACACTACTGTACATTAGAAAGACAAGTACAAGACCTCATGTTAACACCATCGTCAAGCATTTGCACATTAGCTGGGGACAAAACTTTGCCAAGTCTGGTCTGTTGCGTTCATAATCATGGCCCCTAGACAGAAAGGCTGCTGTAGATAAATTAATGCTCAAAGACTCAAGGATTCTGCAAAGTAAGTTCTACCGAGGTAGTCCCTCATAACAACGTAATGATCTCAAATGATAGACTTAGAGTGTCTTCAGTGCACAGAATGCTCTGAAGTCCATCTGTAGAGAGCACCACCAGTGTAGAGACTCCTGTCCTCTCTGTCACAGAGCTCTGAGAAGGGCTTGATGATTGGTGGAAAGAGAACAAGAGATCCAACAACAACCCATTAGTGAACTGACATCCACCAAACATCAGGAGTACAAGGATTCTCTATAAACTTGTCTATTGTGCAGAAACTTGGATCTGGACTCACATTTCAACAACAAAATGAAACCTGGAAAATGTGAGTCCCTCTCCATTTCTTGGAAACCACCTGTCAGTGAATTGCAAGTCCCTAAAATTTCTACCCCTACCCCAAAACCCAAGCTCATGATTTATTAAACTGTAATATTTCCCATCCTTCCTTATGCTTTAAAGATGGGCTACCTATATTAAGCATCTCAAAACTCCGGTGACATACTGGAAACAGTTGAATCCATATAATCCTCCAAAATCTTTGACAGAACAAGTGGACAATGGCAATGTCAGATTCTGAAGAGCTGTCATCAACCTGTAACAATATATCTGCTTTTCTCTCCTCCTTAGACCTGTATTTCCGTTTACACTCAATCTGTGATAGGGGAGCAATGTTGTAAACATGCTTGACAGCAGATTCCCTAAGCAGGCCCAAATAATTCAAGCTCCATCATGGCAATTGACTTCCAGGGTAAGAAAATGATTCAGGAATATTTGAATTCTCCTTTGCAAAACATTTCAAATTCAAGGCAATCCCCAGACAGTGATGGCATTGGAGCATAAGAGAAATCATTGATTATATCAAATTTCTATCTGAGAAGCAGACAGAAAGAGTGCAGAATGTCCCAAACAACTGCCATATTTGTGTGTGCAACCACCACAGATCCCGCTGAATGGAGGGAAATGAAGCCATTCATAGACTCCAAGGAATAACTGAGAAGACCTTGCTGAGCAGGTATAGTCAGTTATGTTTCATTAGTAAAATTCAATTCTAAAATTTGAATCAGAGGTCATGAAAGATGCTATATAATTGCATGTTCTATTTCTTTCATTGTAGGAATTACTGTGCTGTGAAACATCTTTCACGTGGCAATCATCTATTGAAGCAAGTCGTAATAGCATTTGGCACAAGATCAATGTGGTGTCAATTGGCACCGAAAATCAGTTATGAAGCAATTGCTCCACATCTTAATGCCTTCACAGCCACTATGACCACAGCATGGCCACATGGCATGTAGGAATCAAAAGTACTATAGCTAAGCATTTATGCAATGATGCTTTATATCTGATATCTTAATGGAGGTAATCTGGTTACCCTGCAAAATTATCCACAAGGAATATGATGCATAAATAACATTTTCCGATCGATTATAATGCAAGCATCACTCTTATAATTGTACATTCTGTATATTGACTGATCTCCATATGCAGCCAGTATTAATTGTATTATTCATAAGTTGCATGCACCAGAGGGAGCCATGTATTTTGAGAGCTTATCTTTGATTAAAGCCAGTTTTTAATGTAGTGCATTGTGACTGCATTAAATCTTGAGATGTCTGCAAGTAAAGAACCTGACCTGTAAAATAGTAAAGCACAATAAGAAAGCATGGCCTGTGAGTTTGGCAGGAGCTATTGTGAAGGCCCTGGTGGTGTAATTGTGGAGATGTTCTTGAGATATCTGCACAAAACGAATGAGAGCAGATACCCATGAAGGTCAATAACAGGAATCAAGCTCTGAGGATCTTGGCTGAGATGGCACCAATAAATGGCGACTTTGCATGCAGCTGTAACACCCTGGGAAAGGTTTCATTGTTAATGTAATGATTTTTCTGCAGAAGCACTGCTTATGTAACAGCAGTGTTTGGGTTATGGCTAGAGATAACGGGGGCTTTGGAATGTGCGCCGTCCAATGAGGGAGTTTTTTCTTGTTGTGTGCCTGAGACCAAAGTGATCTGGGTCTTTTGTTTGGTGGAAGATGGAGAGAGAAGATGCCAGACAGGAGGGGTCGTAGACACCAGAAAGGAGTGGACATGGAGTGGGGCCAAGAGTTGACGAAGCCCAAGGAAATTGATGGAGGACCAGCGGAAGGGAAACCGTGAGCTCCAACTTGTGCACAGTCGACTGTTTCATAAAAATGGGCCCTTTTCTTTTTGTTCTACTTTACTAACCCTTTAGTCAGATTAAGAATTATAAAGCTAAATCATTTAATTGCATACGGTGTACTGACTGTTATTTTGTGGTACTGATTTGTAACAGGGTAATACATCACACAGCATCCACTCAAACGGGAGGTTGGTAGCTCAACCTCATATATTTGGTGGGGCCAGAGATTGTCTTTCCTAGACTTACGCAGCCAACAGAACCAGAGGGTTACACAGCTCCATGGGAATGATCAAATATTCCTGTTTAGGCCAACTACATATGAAATCTACAGTCACAACCATGGGTTCTTCAGTAAGCAGCATCATTTTAAGACATTTTAAAAATCTATTGATACTCAAAATTAATGAACCCCAGTTGGCAGACTCTGGTTGAGAATGCAATTCGCCTTTAAGAAAATTGAAGTGGGGATGGCAGGCTGATCAACAGATTCAATTGAAATACAGGTGCTCTAGACCTCCACTCCTGACCATTCTGCTGACAAATGTACTGTCTCCGGAAAATAAAACTGAAGACTTCAGTGTAAGATTGCTGAGCAGAGGAATATCAGGTGCTGCTGTGTATTTTGCTTCACAGAAATATGGCTATCCCCCACCACTGATGCAGCACTGCTGCCCAACAGCTTTATAATTCTCCACGAAGACAGGTCAGTTGAGTCTTTTAAAGGTGCTTCATGATTAACTCATCATGGTGCACAGACATGGCAGTTCTGTCTAAGTACTGCCCACCTGACGTGAAGCATCTGGTAGTCAAATATGGTCCGTTTTATCTGCCGAGGGAGTTTTCCGCAATCATCCTGGTAGTAGTATACATTCCACCTCAAGCCAACATCACAAACAAGAGAAATTCTGCAGATGCTGGAAATCCAAACAACACACACACACAATGCTGAAGGCACTCAGCAGGCCAGTCAGCATCTATGGAAAAGAGTGTAGTCGACGCTTCGGGCCGAAACCCTTCGTAAGGACTGGAGGAAAATGCTGAGGAGTAGATTTAAAAAGTTGGGGGAGGGGACAGAGAAACACAAGCTGACGGGTGAAACCTGAAGGAGGAGGGATGAAGTAAAGAGCTGCGATGTTGATTGTGAAAGAGACAGAGGGCCATGGGGAGATGGGCACCAAAGGGAAGTGATGGGCAGGCAAGGAGATAAGGTGGGAGAGGGTAAAGGGATGGGAAATCGTGAAGGAGAGGGAGATGTGGGGCATTACAGGAAGTTCAAGAACTCCATGTTCATGCTGTCAGATTGGAGGCTACCCAAAAAGAATATAAGGTGTTGTTACTCCAACCTAAATGCGCCCTTTTCACCCACAGTCTGGAAAGTCCAATCACCTCGCTGTACCTCTCGTCCCAGCATATAGGCAGAGACCAAATACCTCAGCACCAGTAGTGAGGACCAAGAAGTTACGATGGAGGTGGAGGAGTGCTTTCAGGATTGCTGTGGTTCAGTGGACTGGACAATATTCAGGGATTCGACTTCGAATCTGAATGAATATGCCACAGTTGTCACCGACTTTATTAGGATCTCTATGGACGAATGTGAGCCCTCAAGAACATACTGGGCATACCCAAATTAAAAGCCGCTGATGAACCAGGTGATTCATACTCTGATGAGCACTAGATCTGTGGTATTCAAGACTGGAGATGCAGAACTATACAAGAATCCATGTATGATCCATAGAAGACTACTTTAAGAATGAATAAACAATTCTAATTGAGGTTGGAGATGGAATCAGATGCATGTCAGCTCTGTCAGGGTTTACAGATCATCACTTCCTACAAAAAGGAACCTAACAGCATGAATGGCTGTAATGCGTCACTCCCAGATGTGAACAATGCCTCTTATGCATGCTTTGAAAGGGAGGATAAAGCTATACCAGTCCAAATACCTGCAGTGTTTGGTGACCCTGTGATCTTCGTCTCAGAGTCCGACATCAGAACATCTTTCAAGAGGGTGAACCCTCGCAAAGAGTCTTGCCTTCATAGTGTACCTGGTAGGGTCTGAAAGCCTGTGTCAACTAACTGGTGGGAATGTTCAAGGACATCTTCAATGTTGCAGTCAGAGGTTCCCACCTCCTTCAAAAAGGCAACAATCATACCAATGGCCAGGAAAAATAGGAT
This sequence comes from Mobula hypostoma, assembly GCF_963921235.1. Taxonomy (NCBI): domain Eukaryota; kingdom Metazoa; phylum Chordata; class Chondrichthyes; order Myliobatiformes; family Myliobatidae; genus Mobula; species Mobula hypostoma. Next base: position 102,849,216 of record NC_086106.1, on the reverse strand, counting down.
GAGCTGCCTTAATGACTATCATTCCGTGGCACTCACACCTACTGTGGTACAGTGCTTTGTGAAGTTGGTCTTGGCTGGAATCAACTTCTACTTAACCAAAAAGTAACATCTCCTCCTCAGAGACAATTAACTCTGGCACACCTCAAGGATGTGTGCTTAGCCCACTGCTCTATTCTCTCTATACCTTAGCTAGGCATAGCTCAAACGTCATCTATAAATTTGCCGATGACACAACTACTGTTGGCAGAATTTCAGATGGAGACAAGTTAATTAGATAGATCAACTGGCTGAGTAGTGTCCCAACAAAAACCTTGCACTCGACGTTAGTAAGACTAAGGAATTGATTATCAACTACAGGAAGGGGAGATTGAGGGAACATATATCAATTTTCATCAAGGGATCAGCAGTGGAAAGGGTGTGCCCTTTCAAGTTCTTGCGTGCGAACATGCCTGAAGATCTCTCCTGGTCCCAACATATCGATGCAATTATGAAGAAGGCACAATAACAGCTGTATTTCATTAGCAGTTTGAGGAAAATTCATATATCACTAAAGACACCTGCAAATTTCTACAGATGTACCGTGGAGTGCATTTTAACCCATTCCATCACCATCTGGTATGGAGATTCCACTGCAATGGATTGGAAAAAGCTACAGAAAGTTGTAAACCATGGCAGCTCCATTAGGGGCACTGGACTCCACAGCATCGACATACCTTCAAAAGGCGATGCCTCAAAAAGGACGGCATCCATCATCAAGGACCCTATCCCCCAGGACATGCCCTCTTCTTATTGCTTCCATCAAGGAGGAGGTACAGGAGCCTGAAGACACACATTCAGTGTCTCAGGAACAGCTTCTTCCTCTCCACCATCAGATTTCTGAATGGACAATGAACCTATGAACACTTCCTCACTGTATTTTTTCCTGTCTTCTTGCACTATTTGTTTAATTCAGTTTTTTATGTATACTTCTTATTGTAATTTAAAGATTTTTTTATTATGTATTACACAATTTGCTGCTACAAAACGACAAATTTCACAACATATGCCAGTGATATTAAACCTGATTCTAAGGATCTGCATGCAATGTCACAGGAAGTTCAATTCACTCACAAAGTACTCAAAGACTATGAATGCATTTTTGGAACCTCGACTGACTCATTAGTCTCAACGCGCTACAAACCATTTCATGGCTCGGTCTGTCTAAGTAGACCAGCGTTCCCCAACCACCGGGCCGCAAAGCATGTGCTACCGGGCCACGAGGGAACTGTATGATTTGGAGATATGAGTCAGCTGCACCTTTCCTCATTCCCTGTCACACCCACTGTTGAGCTTGAACGCATGCGAGGTCATTACCGGCGCGTCATCCATGTCAGCGCGGGAAGGAGATCAACTCCTCGAGCTTGCAAATGACGGCGGGCTGGAAAGTATCTTTGACATAACATCTCTGCCGGCATTCTGGATCAAAGTCAAGGCTAAATATCCTGAGGTAGCCACGAAAGCACCGAAAACATTGCTTCTATTTCCAACATATCCCTGCAATGAATGCAACGAAAACTAAATTGCTGATTAGACTGGACATAAGGAACTCCCTTCGAGTATCGCTGTCTTCTATCACCCCTCAATAGGACCATCTTGTTGCAGGGAAACAAGCCCAGAGCTCCCACTGATTCAGAGATATTGGTGTGTTGCAATGATTTTATATGTTCATACAGGGAAAATATGTGCTGTGTGTTTAATATCCAAATGTTACTTAAAATGTTATGATGCTATTGACTTATAAGTGATTTATATAACCATATAACCATATAACAATTACAGCACAGAAACAGGCAATCTCGGCCCTTCTAGTCCGTGCCAAACGCTACTCTCACCTAGTCCCACCAACCTGCACTCAGCCCATAACCTTCCATTCCTTTCCTGTCCATATAGCTATCCAATTTTTCTTTAAATGATAATACCGAACCTTCCTCTACCACTTCTACTGGAAGTTTGTTCAACACTTACTTCAAGCTCCCCTGTCCTCCCCTGATAACTGACTGATCACTATATTCATGCGAGGAAAATATGCGCTGTGTGTTTAATATTAAATTCATTAGATAAACCCTTTTAGGAATGAAATTGAGTGTATTAGCCACTTATCACTGATATTCCGGTCGTGATTAACACACCCGCCCCCCCCCGGACAGAATTGCCAAAAACGATTTGCAGAAAAAAATCGGCATGTACACGCATGCACACACATGTGCCCGCGCAAGGCTTCATGGTCATGGTAGTCTTTCTCGGGGTAAACACAATGTATGACTGCTACTCTTGTCCGTTGGCAACCTCTAACTCCCCACCTCCCCCAGGTTGGCCAGTCCGCAAGAATATTGTCAATATTAAACCGGGCCGCGGTGCAAAAAAGGTTGGGGACCCCTGAAGTAGACAATGGATGCACCCGTTTCGGGGCTCAGACCTGGGCAATAAATATGGAGATCCTGGGCTGCCCAGACATCAAGCTTGACCTCGCGCATGTGGTCCAAATGAATGCGAAGCAGTACATTTGGCATCAGCTTGGCCGCAGGAGCTGCCGGAAGGAGACGTGATTCATTATCCAACCGCCTTAGGGGCTCCACTCCGGATTTGTGTAGGGTTTACTCCTTAGCCTTCTCTTCTCTCGAAGATACCAGTGGGATCCATAACCCAGGATAGGGGCCCGTACCAGGTACTGTCAGCTGGAGCCAGCTGAGCCCAGGACTCGTCACGCTCTGTAGTGGTGACATATGGAGCCACTACCCACTACCCACACAAACCATTTACTTTCTGTAAATCTATATTATCCTTGCATTATTGAAATATGGAAATTAATTTTGTAACTGTAGATGATTCCAATGAACATTGCATTTTGCCCTGAGCAGGATGCATTTTTAATTTAGCCTACAGGGTTAAAAAGGTCCATTTGCTAGGACTAAGTTTGAAAACAGGAAAAGCACTAAGGGAGATAAAAATGACTGAAATAGTCATCTAAAATCCACGTCATTTAGAGAAGTTTCTGCAATTATGAATGAATCATTGCTGAAGCCACGGAAGCCCACAGCATGAAATAATTGAGAATGTCATGGAAGTATAATATCGTTATAAAACTGAGGTTGGGCAGATAATCTATCCATTCTTGTGGTTCATCCCATAATATGATGAAATGAAACATGGAAAAAATTAGAACTAATTAACCCAAAGATGTAGGCGTATATTTAAATATATGTAAAATGTCATCTGTACAAGTATAATATACTTTGTAATGAATAAACCATGGTGGAAAATCATGTTGTTTATTGATAGGAGAAATACTGTTCATTGGGCATTTTAAGTGCTAAAATGTGTTTTTGTTGTTATTTATTACAACTCATATGTCAACGTAACTCCACAATGGGTCCAGATTGAGGTCTGATGCAGTCACATTAAAGCAGCACCTTTTCTGTATTAGTGGTTTAATGATAACTCAAAACTGAAGACAAGATTTGTGTACATCTGGAAATGCTCTTTTGCATGAAAGATGGTTGCAAAGATATGAATGGTATCATGATGACTTATACAATTATTCATCTTTATGTCATAGCTTCCATTCCACATACACTTAATCCAAGCCCCAGAAACATCTCTGATCACGATTAACATCTACTCTTTATCATTTTTACCCCAGCTTCTAAAGAGGAGCAGAAAGAGATGGGGAATGCTTGAAGTAGTGTAGAAGATCTTCAAGTTTATATTTACCTTCAAGGACACCAAATTTAGTATCAAAGTGAGATACACCATTTTTGTTTATAGGCTTCGTCATATCCTAGCTAGTTTACATTACAAATACTCATCAGGAATAATGTATGATTCACTGTATGTTCTACGTTCAAGTGAAACCTATATTTATGCATTTTTTTATTTCTATATTTTTATTTATAATATAGAAGGAGGCTATTTTGGCCCATCTGGTCTACGTCAGCTAAGAGCATCCCACTACCCCTAATTTTTCCCTGCAATATATTCCCATCAATTCTACTTAAGATTCTACCACTCACCAACACAAAGGGCTAATCTACCAACTTGCCTGTCTTTGGGTCATGGGAGAAAACAAGAACTCCCATGGAAACCCATGGGATTGTCAGGAAAATAGTCTCCATTCAGACAACACTGAAGGTCAGGATTAAACTTGGGTAACCAGAGCTGTAAAACAGTAACTCCATCAGCTGTGCCACTGTGCCACAATAACTGGCCTCATAGTTTTGCTTTCTAAGAACATACGGGTATTTGAACTCAGTTGCAACATGCATATTGTTACTGTGATGGGAGAGCCATATTGAATGACAAAGCAGATTTACAGTATGTGACTTGGTCGCCTAATCCTGCTCCTATTTTCTTGCACTTTTGTGTTCTTGAGATGACATTATTAAGGCTGTGCTGATTATGGAGAATGAGCCAAGGCATGGAATACTGAAGTTATTAGAATATGCCAGCAATTTCTGAATTAGCTGATAAATGTCTCCAGTAATGAAAACATTGTAAGTCAAACAATCAATTTGAATGTGTTTGAATGTGGAATAAAACTTAATTGAAAAGTTGCTAGAATTTCTTAACAAAGATGCTTTGAACATATCAAGATTGAACAGGTTTCAACTTAGTAATCAATGATTAAATGAAAAAGGAAGAAATGTAATATTACAATTTTAACTGATAGTTAAGCAGTTCAGTTTCTGCTTTCAAAACTCTATTAACTTAAGAGCAGGAATAATGTGGCTCAAAATAATTTCTTATTATTGCATATCGTACATGGAATTTTAAAGAAAAATCTCTGAAACATTTAGGGAAAGGAGAGAAAAAAAAAACGGACTTGCAGTTATAATGACTCTTTCATGACCTCAGGCTTCAGAGCTAATGAAACGTTTTTAAAATGCAATGTCTTGTAATCTAAGGATACACACACAACTAATTTAAATACATGAAAGTCCCAAAACAGCAACGCAATTAGTGATGAAGTGAACAATTTTTTTTCTAGTTGTTTCTTAAGGACTAAATATTACTCAGGGCAAAGGGCAAATTCTCTGAATTGAAGCATGCTTTGCAATCTCTGCATCCAATTGGAAGAGACTCAGGACAATGATTTAACATCCCTTTCAAAAAAATCATCTCTGATAGTGCAACACCTCCTTTAGTTGTACACTGATATCAGGAAAAATATGTGCTTAAGTTCTGAAGTAAGTTTTAAACTCTCAGTCTTTTTTTTGCAGAGAGGGATGTGTGTCATAGAGCAGAGCATCATTTATTGTCTATCCTTAATTGCCTTTGAGAAGTTGGTGGAAGGCCACTTCTTGAACTGCTGTAGACCTTCTGGTACAATTGGGCAGGGAACTCCACGATTTGAACACAGTGAAAATGAATATATTTCCATTTCAAGGTGTGATGTGCCTTATAGGGGATTCTGCAGGTTTTGACATTGCTATGAACCTGCTACTCTTGTCTTTCTTGTTGGTAGAGTTTACAGATTAGGGAGGTGTAGAGTAGTCTAGCCAAGTGACAACAGCGCATTTTGCTAAAATGGATCATCCACTTAACACTTCTGGACAGATCTGTTTCAAATGAATCTGAATCAGAATCACGTTTATTATCACTGATATATGCAGTGTGTTTATAGCAGCAGTGCAGTGCCATACATAAACAATTACTATAAGTTTCTATAAGAAATATAAAAAATTAGTACAAAAAGTGAGCAAGAAGTGAGGTAGTATTCATGGGCTCATAGACTGAGATGAAGAAATTGTTCCTAAACTGTTGAGTGTGTGTTGTTAGGCTCCTAAAGCTCCTCAGTGATGGTAATGATGAGAAGCGGGTATATACTGAATGGAAAGGGTCCTTAATGATGGATGCCACCTTCTCGAGGCATCAGCTGATGAAAATATTCTAGATGCTAAGAGTAGTGGGAAAGCTAGTGGCCATGATGGACATGACAAGAGTTTCACTCTTGAATTTAACACTTAGACATTAAGGCTCACCATAGTTCAGGGTAGGGGCACTCTAAGAGTCTCCTTCACCTATAAGAACTTAGCCTTAAGAATCAGATTTTAGGAACTGAAAAACAAGATTGCTGTATTTGAACCAAAACAGAATCATTTGTATTTAACTGATGTGATCAATGGAATCATATAGCATGATACGCAGACCACAAGCTTGATTTTCAATTCCAATAAATGCGTGTGTGGCCATGGAATATACTCAGCAGCCAACCTATTAGGTACCTCCTAACAGAGTGCATGTTCTTCTGCTATAGCACAACCATTCCAAGGATCAATGTGCTGTGCATTCAGAGATGCTCACAATGCTATTGTAACACTTGGTGACCATTCTCTTCTGATCTCTCTCATTAACAAGATGTTTTTGTCCACCGAACTGCCACTCACTGGAAGTCTTTATTTTGTTTGTTTTTGACAATATTCTCCATAAACTCTGGAGACTGGTGTACATGAACATGGCAGAAGACCAGTAGTTTCTGATGTACTCAGATCACCCCATCTGGCACCACCAAACATTCCACAGTCAAAGTCACTTATATCACATTTCTTTGCCATTCTACTGTTTGGTCTGAACAACAACTAAATTTCTTAAACATTTCTGCATGCTTTAATCTTTCAGTTGCAGCCACATGATTGGCTGAGTAGGCATTAACATTAACAAGCAGGTATACAGGTGTACCTAATCAAGTGACCACTGAGTAAATGATCATACAATGTCCTCTAGGCATGAGAGGAACCTTACTAACAATTTGACAATGAAGGATGTAAATTGTTACATACCCCGTAACTGGGTTGCCAAACCAGCAGAAATGGATCACTCAGTTGGAGTTTGATTTACTAGAACTAAGAAAGTTTTATTAAAGAAACAAGCAGCACAGTAATTGAAAGGATAATAAATGCAACAGTTCAGCAATGATAAACACACATGTGCACAGAATTAAGATAACAGCATCAATCAAGCTCTATCGTTGTCTAGGGGTAAATGACCAATTTCAAAGTGACACAAAGTTCAGTCCAATTTAGTTCAGTTCGCAGTAATCGTTGCCATGGCGATGGACAACGTGGGGGGAGGGAGAGAGAGAACGAGAACGACTGATCATTCAGAACGGCTTCCACTCACAGACCGGCGATATTGCTCACAAGCAGCTTTCGGGCGGGTCCTTTGTGATGTCACCTGAGGTCACCGACTGTGACCCCTCCTCCAGATGCGGTCGATCCTCTGCAGTGAACCCGGTACCCAAGCGAGGGTGGACACACACCGGATTCCCGCTGATCGTACCTTTCCACCCTGTGCGTTTATGGCCTAGTACTTCCCACCGACTTGTGAGAGGCGCACCGCTTCCAGGGTCTCGTTACCTCGGGTGTCATGTGTGTCTTGCCTTAGCGAACCTGTCCCTTTTTATACCCCTGCTGGGGTATCGCCTGTCCATCACTTCAAACAGTTCAGGGTTCAAAGGGGGGAGCCGCTCTAGACAGCTCTCTCTCCCCCGTCCCTTCATTACACATCTCCAGATCGCCTGTCCATCACTTCAAACAGTTCAGGGTTCAAAGGGGGAGCCGATCTTGACAATACCCAGACTGATGGCTCCTTCATTAACACGTCCAAATGCTGCTTCATTGTTCCTTATCTCTCCCTCCCCTGAGGACAGGTGGCAGACCACTGCTGATGCCACTGGTGCAAGCCCAGGCCAGCAAACATCTTAATGTATGTGTATTCTCATCACAAAATATTTAACGATGTGCTGTTTTTTCAACTGATTGCACAATCTTAAAATACAGGGTAGATGGTTATTACCCTCCTCACTCCATGCACTACTTATCTGAGAGATGATTGTGGCTAACTTGATAAAATTAGCAATCTAATGGCACACTAAAAGACAACTGTAAAATTACCTCGACAGGAAACACCTTCACCTGTTTGTCATGAATGATTATCAACAAAGACTCCTGAAAATATTGCCATAGTTATACTTTTCTGCCCAATTATCCCTTAACTCTTGGAAAGATTCCAATGCAACTTAAAATTTTCTGTTTAATGGAATAGAAGTCTGATTTCATTTTGTTCAATGCATCATATAAGCTTACCATTTCCTTTAATCTTAATGTATAAAAATGTGGTCTGCATTTTTTAAATTTACAGACCATTAATAAAGTTACATTAATATACTTTAGGGGGAATTAATTAAACATCACTTAGATGATCCAATATTACACACCTGAATCATTTCTTACATTAGTAATGATCAATGGAACTAGATTCAAATTTGTCTCATAATTTAATAAAAAGTCAAACTGTAGGCAAGGATTATCACTGCTCTATTGTAATATAGAAATGTATTCCAAGTACAGGGAGAAGTACAGGTAATACTACTGGCTCAACATTACTTCATAAATAAGTGAATAAATGTAATTTTAATCTTGAATGAAAAATATAAAAAGTGCTGCTGTTTTTCTAAGTTAAAAAGAAGTTGTTTGCCTTTGATGTATTCTACAAAGGTTAGACTAACCTTTGCTTCATGCTAACTCCCTCAGGCGACTTTGCATCTTGTGTTTATATGAGGATTTCAACAATTCTGCATTAGCTGGCAATAGAAAAGCATCTATATCTATTGTGGTTTTAAATAGAATCACATTCAGAAGGAACACTTCTGCTTACAAACTCCATCTTGCAGACCGAGCCCTCAAATATGTAACTAAAATTCAAACGCATGCAGCTTTGAAAAGAAGCATCCATAACTCTTTGTTGTTATTTGGTATTCTGTCAATGCTATAGCCAAGCACATTGCACAATTTGTCATCATTTTAAGGAGACACCTATTCTAATCAACATAAATCAGTTGTAAGTACTCCAGAGCAAGTGAACTTAGAAGGGTCTACATGAGTAAAAAAGCAAGCGGGAAAGTGCAGAATCCTTAAAGATGTAAAAAAAAATGTAGGCCAAAATCAATCTTCAAATTTTCGTAGAGTTAAGATCCTGCGAAAAGCTTTCTACAATGAATATAACAATGATTCAAATTCAAATTAATATAACAATTATTCCCTCAGCCAGTCATGCTTTGGATAGAAAACCCTTCTTTTTCCAAGATGCTGCTTGAACTTCTTAGTGTGTCCAGTAGTTTCCATTTTATTTGATATTTCCAGCCTCTGCAGTAGAGGCTTTTTCAAAAGCAAACATATCACTCCCTACAATTTTGCTACTGAGTTACACTCAGTCTGACTTGGAGGCGTAGTGATGGTCCATCATCATAACTGAATCTGCATCTGGACACAGGAGATGCTGGGAGTCCAGAGCAATGTCAATTTCAAACAAGAGAAAATCTGCAGATGCTGTAAATCCAAAGCAACACACACAAAATGCTAGAGGAACTCAGCAGGCCAGGCAGCACCTATGGAAGGGAGTACAGTTGACCTTTTTTGTCAAGACCCTTCAGCAGGACTGGAGAAAAAAAAATGAGGAGCAGATTTACATAAGAACATAAGAAATAGGAGCAGGAGAAGGCCATCTGGCATGTCAAGCCTGCTCCACCAATCAATAAGATCATGGCTAATCTGGCCATGGACTCATCTCCGCTTACCTGCTTTTTCTCCATAACCCTTAAATCTCCTACTCCGCAAAAATCTATCCAACCTTGTCTCAAATATATTTATTGAGGTAGCCTCCACTGCTTCATTGGGCAGAGAAATAAAGAGCTGGGAATTTGATTGGTGAAAGAGATCCAGGGCTGGAGAGGGAGGAATCTAATAGGAGAGGACAGAAGGCCATGGAAGAAAGAAGAAGGGAGAGGAGCACCAGAGGGTGTTGATGGGCAGGCAAGGAGATAAGGTGAGAGAGGAAAATGGTGAAGGGAAGTACTGGAAGTTCAAGAAATCGATGTTCATGCCTTCAGGTTGAAGGCCTCCCAGACGGAATATAAGGTGTTCCTTCCTCCAAACTGTGTGTGGCCTCATAGTGACAGGAGAGGAGACCATTGATTGACATACGGGAATGGAAATGGGAAGCAGAATTAAAATGGGTGGCTACTGGAACATCTTGCTTCTTCTGGTGGATGGAGAGTAGGTGCTCGGTGAAGCAGACACCCAATGTATGTTGGGTTTCACCGGTAAACAGGGGGCCACACCAGGAGCACAGTCATTTATTTGGATTTTCAGAAGGCATTTGATAAGGTGCCACACATGAGTCTGCTTAACAAGATAAAATCCTTTGACATTACAGGAAAGATACTGGCATGGATAGAGGAATGGCTGACAGGCAGGATGCAGTGAGTGGGAATAAAAGGGGCCTTTTCTGGTTGGCTGCCGGTGACTAGCGGCTTTCCTCCGAGGTCAGTATTGAGACTGCTACATTTCACATTGCTTGTCAATGATATGAATAATGGAATAGATGGCTTTGTGGCAAAGTTTGTTGATGACATGAAGATAGGTGGAGAGATAGGTAGTGCTGAGGAAGCAATGCAATTGCAGCAGGACTTAGACAAATTGGAAGAATGGGCAAAAAAGTGGCAGATTGAATACAGTGTTGGGAAATGTATGATCATGCATTTTAGTAAAAGGAACAATAGTGTACTGCAGACTGTTAGCTAAATGGGGAGAAAGTTCAAACATCAGTGGAGCAAAGGGACTTAGGGATCCTCATGCAAGACTCCCTGAAGGTTAATTTACATGTTGAGTCCGTGGTAAAGAAGGCAAATGCAATGTTGGCATTTATTTCAAGGGGAATAGAACATAAAAGCAAGGAGATAATGCTGAGCCTTTATAAGACACTAGTCAGGCCGCATTTAGAGTATTGTCAACAGTTTTGGGCCCTATATCTGAGAAAGGATGTGTTATCGTTGAAGAAAGTCCAGAGGAAGTCAATGAGGATATTCTGGGAATGACGGGGTGGACATATGATGGGTGTCTGGCATCTTTGGGCCTGTATTCACTGGAATTTAGAAGAAAGCAGGGGGACCTCATTGAAACCTACTGGATGTTGAAAGAAATAGATAGGGTGGATGTGGAGAGGATGTTTTCTGCGGTGGACGTATCCAGAACTAGAGCGCACAGACTCAAATCTGAGTGGCAACTTTCTAGAACAGAGGTAAGGAGGAATTCTTTTAATCAGAGAGTAGTAAATCTGTGGAACGTTCTGCCACAGACTGCGGTGGAGGCTAAGTCCATGGTTATACTTAAGGCAGAATTGATGCACTAGAAGGGGATCGGTGAAGCCAAGTGGGTGGTGGAAAATGAATGAAGTAAGAAGCTGGGAAGTTATTGGTGGAAAAGGCAGAGTGCTGGAGAAGAAAGACTCTGATAGGAGAGTAGTGTGGACCACAGGAGAGAGAGAAGGAGGAGGGACACACGGAGAGGTGATAGGCAGGTGAAGAGAAGAGGTAACAGGCCAGTGTGAGGAACTGAAGAAGGAAGGGGGAGGGGTAAAGAATTACCAGAAGGTAGAGAAATTAATGTCCATGCCATCAGGTTGGTGCCTACCTAAAGAGGATATAAGGTGTTGATCCTCCAATGTAAAAGTGGCTTCATCATGGCAGAAGAGGAAGCCATGGACAGACATGTCAGAAAAGGAATGGGGATAGGAGTTAAAATGGTTGGTCCCTAGGAAATTCAGCTTTCTATGGATGGAATGGCGGTGCTGGATAAAGTGGTCCCCAATCCATATTGGATCTCACTGATAGGCCATTCAGCCCACTTAGTCTGTTCCACCTTCCATCATAGCTGAAGCCGGATCTCACACAACCCCATACAGCTGCCTTCTCACCATATCTTTGATGCCCTGACCTATCAGGAAACTATCAACTTGCACCTGAAGTATACCCACAGACTTGGCCTCCACTTAGTCTGTGGCAGAGCATTCCACAGATTCACTGCTCTCTGGCAAAAATTCCTCCTTACCTCTATTCTAAACGGTCGCCCCTCAACTTTGAGGCAGTGCCCTCTAGTTCTGGATATTCTCACCATAGGATGTCCTCTCTACATCCACTCCTTCTAGTGTTTTTAACTTCAATGTTTCAATCAGATCCCCCTGCATTTTTCTAAATTCCAGTGAGTACAGGCCAAAGCTGCTCAATGTTCCTCATACGTTAACCCCTTCATTCTACCGAGCACGTTTTCCTTTGTAATAGGAGTGGCACTCAATCCTGCTCCCCGATACTCACAGACTTCTGGAACACTGCTAGTGTCTTCTGCACTAAAGACTGATGCAAAGTACTTATTAAGTTCATCTGCCATTTCTTTGTCCCCCATGACTACCAGCATAATTTTCCAGCGGTACAATATCAACTCTCACCTCCCTTTTACTCTTGATGTAACCGAAAAAACATATAGTATCTTGTTTTATATTATTGGCTGGTTTGCCCTCATATTTCATCTTTTCCCTTCTTATAGATTGGTTAAATTTTAAAAGCTTCCCAATCATCTAACTTCCCACTCACTCTTGCTACTTATGTACACTTTCCTTGGACTTTATGCAGTCTTTAACTTCCCCTGTCAGCCACATTTGCTTACTCCTACCATTTGAGACCTTCTTCTTCTGTAGGACATAGTTATCCCATGCCTTGTGAACTAATCACAGAAAATTAGAACCATAGAACCATAGAAACTACAGCACAGAAACAGGCCCTTTGGCCCTTCTTGGCTGTGCCAAACCATTTTCTGCCTAGTCCCACTGACCTGCACACGGACCACATCCCTCCATACACCTCCATCCATGTATCTGTCCAATTTATTCTTAAATGTTAAAAAAGAAACCGCAGTTACCACCTCGTCTGGCAGCTCATTCCATACTCCCACCACTCTCTGTGTGAAGAAGCCCCCACTAATGTTCTCTTTAAACTTTCCCCCCCCTCAGCCTTAACCCATGTCCTCTGGTTTTTTTCTCCCCTTGCCTCAGTGGAAAAAGCCTGCTTGCATTCACTCTATCTATACCCATCATAATTTTATATACCTCTATCAAATCTCCCCTCATTCTTCTACGCTCCAGGGAATAAAGTCCTAACCTATTCAACCTTTCTCTGTAACTGAGTTTTTCAAGTCCCGGCAACATCCTTGTAAACCTTCTCTGCACTCTTTCAACCTTATTTATATCCTTCCTGTAATTTGGTGACCAAAACTGAACACAATACTCCAGATTCGGCCTCACCAATGCCTTATACAACCTCATCATAACATTCTGGGGTCGCTCACTCACTTTTGGTCAATTCTGGATATTCAGTTCTCAGCTGTAGTCTCAAGTCACTGTTTGCATGTAACAGGGTCTATATTCCCGTATATCGCTTCAACAGGTGGGCTATACCAGCTGAGGGTAGCTGAGCCTCATAGCCTAGCGATATACCTATTCTAGCACGTAAAGCCAGCTCCAGCAGACTGGGGGGATGAGATCAATAGTGAGATCCAACAGCTAAGAAGGTGGTTCTGCAATTCTTCATGGAGAACAAAGGGCATAATATGGCATAGGAGAAGTTGGGGTCATCTACTGCAACCAAGGAAGTCCCCAGTGTGTGACAATAACTTGTACCACTGGATCTCGACTTTGAGGTTGAGGAAGTGGAACTTTTCCAGTGCAATGGCTTTCCTACTTTGAAAACTCTCCAGCACAGGTGTCACTGACATCATTAGGTATGACAGACAACTAACACACTACTGTGTTTTTTTGATTGATGGTAATTAATAAAATTAAGCAGACATATAGTGCAGATAATGGACTGCCTTTGACGATGGCATAGTGCTTTTGACGATTGCATCCTGAATCTTCATATTTTTTTAGATTAGATTATGAGGACACACAGTCCTCTTCTACTGTCATTTAATAATGCATGCATTCCAGCAGTTGCCCATGTTGCAAGTCTCCCCTCTCCACGATACCAATGTTGTCCAAGGGAAGGGCATTAGGACTCATACGGCTTGGCACCAGTGTCATCGCAGAGCAATGTGTGATTAAGTGCTTTGGCTGGGGCTCGAACTCACGACCCTCAGGTCGCTAGTTCAATGCCTTAACCACATGGCCACGTGCCCACAAACGCAGCATCACTGCTACAAATGTCAAGACAGAAGGGCTGCAACAGTTCAGGAAGCAATGAATTAAAAAACAAATCACTGAATACAAAAAAATGAAAAAAGAATATGTTATTTTCATGTATTTTGTACAAGCTTCATCAGCACTGAATGTGTACATCTAGATCAAGGTAGCAATCATTTTCTCACAATTTCTCTTAGCATCTTTATCTATAAAAGAGCAAATTTAGTCATTCATCCAAAATACTGGTTGACCAACCCAACCCCCACCCCCCCAATGCCTATACCCCTGGAGTATTATTATTCATTAGAGGATCAAATAATATCCAATAATTGTAAAAATCATCTTTGGGTTAATTAATATCTGCATTTCTCAACCACTTCATTCTGACAATGTTAACTATTTTCTCATCCCATAGATGCAGGCTGACCTTCCAAAACTGTCCAGGACTTACTGTCTTTATTTTACATTTCCAGCATCACTAATTTGTTATTCATATTACACAGTACTCTTATAATAGTACAGTGGATTCCAGTTAACTGAGCCATTAGTTAATTGGGGTAGCCACTTATTCATAACAATTTTAAAGAACAAAAACTAACCAAGAAGATCGCCAAGGTTCCCTTTGTTTATTTGGAACACTATGCCACTTAATTGGGACAGCAGAATGTTTCCAAACAGTTCTTGACTAGCGTCAGTTGTGTGTGCTTGTGTTCAAAAAGCAATGATGTTCGTCACTGACAGTTGGTGAAAAATAAACACTAAGACAATTCAGAAATGTTTTGCTCACTGCAGTTTCAAGCATTCAGGCTTGGAGATGCCAAAAATGGTCAGCAGTGAAAATAAAACAATTTTACCACTTCAATAAGTTAGGAACTACAAAGAACTTGAAGGTTACAATGAAAGGAGGGAGGAGAAGATGGTGGTGCGACGCAGCACACGCGGCCGTTCCAAATGATATCGTATGTGTTAACTAGGGGGCCATGCACAATCTTGATTTAATGGAGACAGCTGTGAGAAGCACGGAGGAACACCTGGAGAAACTTCTGAAATGCCCACTTCGCCGCTGCTGCTACTGTGCGATCGAGAATCTCTGGAGGGGAAGGCCCCAAATCCTCTGCTTTGCCCATTGCCTGTTGCTGGGGCCGGGGTCGAAGCACTCGGCAGAGATGGTGCTCGGTGCTCGGTGTCGTAGAGCTGGTCGGAGGCTCGGAGTTTTCGGACGGACTCGGAGTCGGACTGTGGTCGGATGCTTCCAGTATGCTGCATCGGCAAGTTTGTGGCGCTGGAAGTTCACCGTCTGCGTGAGATGATGGGACTTTCGAGAGACTTTGAGACTTTTAACCGTGTGCCCATGGTCTGTTCTTTATCAAATTACGGTATTGCTTTGCGCTGTTGTAACTATATGTTATAACTATGTGGTTTTTGTCAGTTTTTCAGTCGGTTTGTCATGTGTTTCTGTGATATAATTCTGGAGAAACATTGTTTCATTTCTTAATGCATGCATTATTAAATGACAATAAAAGAGGACTGTGTGTCCTCATAATCTAATCTAAAAAAATATGAAGATTCAGGATGCAATCGTCAAAAGCACTATGCCATCGTCAAAGGCAGTCCATTATCTGCACTATATGTCTGCTTAATTTTATTAATTTACCATCAATCAAAAAAACACAGTAGTGTGTTAGTTGTCTGTCATACCTAATGATGTCAGTGACACCTGTGCTGGAGAGTTTTCAAAGTAGGAAAGCCAGTGCACTGGAAAAGTTCCACTTCCTCAACCTCAAAGTCGAGATCCAGTGGTACAAGTTATTGTCACACACCGGGGACTTCCTTGTTTGCAGTAGATGACCCCAACTTCTCCTATGCCATATTATGCCCTTTGTTCTCCATGAAGCATTGCAGAACCACCTTCTTAGCTGTTGGATCTCACTATTGATCTCATCCCCCCAGTCTGCTGGAGCTGGCTTTACGTGCTAGAATAGGAATATCGCTAGGCTATGAGGCTCAGCTACCCTCAGTTGTAGCCCACCTGTTGAAGCGATATACGGGAATGTAGACCCTGTTACATGCAAACAGTGACTTGAGACTACAGCTGAGAACTGAATATCCAGTATTGACCAAAAGTGAGTGAGCTACCCCAGAATGGACACAACACCAGAGGTGCTACCCCTCCCTGGACATCCCGTGACAACAAATACTGGATGACTTCCTCCGTCAATAACTAGTAAGAACTAACACACAGTTTTACAGTACTGGAGTTCCTCAGTTAAGTGGTAGTTTGTCTTTTCTTTTACACCATTTTAACTATTTCCATGGAACTTAGACTAATAGGGGCAATTGCTTAATTTGGCCAAAATGTACTGGTGCTGATGTATGCCGGTTAACTGGAATCTCCTGTATTATGAAATGCAGAGTGTCAATAGAATACAGAATTTTTGATACAGTCTGCAGCCAGCAGAAAACTGGTTCTTCTGGGTATCATATTGGTCAGCTGAACATGATCTGTAAACCTGGGTTTAAACTGTGTCTTATCCTTAGAAACAGTTTTCTCTTGCAAATTACGCATGCTTTCGCATTGCCCAATCTCTGTCTTCATCCGTTGTTCATATATATTTCAATATGGGAAAATTATCAAGAACAACAGCGTAGCAAAGGAGTTAGGACAGCAATTTTATTACCGTAGATTCACAATGAAATATATAATGGAAAAGTCCATTAGGCCTTTGAAAGTTCACTCATTTGGGGCCGGCTGGTGGCGCAATGGCCTGGGAGTGGAGGTTCCCGGGTTCGAAACCAGTCGGGTCCGCTCCCGAGTACACTTTCTATCCGTGCCGGGTTGAGTGTCAGATCGCAACTCGACCTCGTAAGTAAAAGGGAAAAATACTGCGAAAGTGTCAGTGTGAGGAGTGGCGCTCCACACAGTCTCTCTCTCACTCGCTCTGTGCCTTGTAAAACCCATGAAAATGACATCATCACGGATACACACAGGCACACGCAGACACACATGCACAGACTCGCACGCACGCAAGCACAGGCCAAAAAAAAAAGAAACTTCACTCATTTGGATGATGATGAAACTTTACAAATATCCTTAAACAACAGTTTCCTAGAAACCGTAAACACGAGATTCTGCAGATGCTTGAAATCCAGAGCAACACATTTGAAATGTTGGAATACAGCATGTCAGGCAGGATCTATGAAGATGAATAAGCAGTTAACATTTTGGCCCAAGACCCCTCATCTGGACTAGAAAGGGAGGAGGTAGAGGCTAGAATTCTCTCAGAAGGGTCTCGACCTGCTGAGTTCATAGGGAACCCCCTCCCTACCATCCATTGGGGATATTTATCAGGAGAACTCTGTACGCAGAGCTCTTAGTATTATCAAGGATCCTAAACATCCACCTAGCATCATCTTAGACTTTCTACCATCAGGCAGGAGACTCCAATGCTTAAGACAAAAACAGACAGGATTGGAAACAACTTCTTCCCTCAGGCCATTAGGCATCCGAACTCCCTGCCGCATCACATTCAAAGTGTCACCGTTAATTTGTTATGTACTGTACAATATTTAATTTATGCACTTTACCTTGTTTATGTATGCACAATTCATTTGTAGACCTAATTTCTTACTTTCCTAAGTTATTATGTGTTATATGCATGTTATGTGTACTACTGTGCTTTACACTCTGGTCTGGAGAAATATTGTCTCATTTGATGTTTTACGTGTATGTAGTTACATGATCATAAACTTGACTTGATTTGATTGACTTCCTCTGGCATTTTGTGTGTGTTGCAGTTTCCCGGGAATTTTCTGCAGAAAGCTAACCAGTGAAGGTAAGAAGTGTGAAAAGCTTTAACTTCTTGAGTTTAGTGTTCTAATGACTGACCATTGATTTCCAATTTATCACTGTCCCCTATAATAAGTCCGGAGAATTTCAGCTTTTCTAACAGATAATATCAGAACAAAGAGCTAATTAACCGTAAGCACAAGTGGTTCTTGGACTGGAAGCTGCACCAAGCCTCAAGGCAAAATAAGCAGCTGTAGAAGCTTCTGAGCAAGGTCCAAAGGAGAATTCTGACCCAAAGAACAACTGGTAGATTGAGAGAATGTGAGAAATCCAGCAGTTTACTGATTACCATGATAGATGCAGGTTCTTCACCACATTTAACATCATCATTAGCCCAAATACTAAAAGGCCTAATCCAGCTTCGAGAAAAGAGGAGAGGAAGCTTCAAAGAGTATGACGCAGAGAAAAGGAGCAGCCAATAACTGTTGGAAGGGGCACTTGGAGCACTTAAAGTGTCGAGGAAGATTGAAATCAATGAGGATGAGAGCGGAAGGTGAGCATTGTTCAGTGCCATCTGCCTGCATTTGACTTGTCTCTCTCTCCTCCTCATTCACTGCTGCTGGAGGAAGGAATCCCTTAACCAGTCTCTCCTGTCCCTCTCGCTCAATGCTGCTGAGGATGGTGCTGGAGTCCTGGGTCCAGAGTGCAGATCGTAGGATCCATCCTAAGGGAAAGAAACCCTGTAACAAGACTGTATGACAGAGCCACACTGATTTCTTTCCTTATGTGAATGGTTTACCATCATACAGTACTGGAACAGTAGTTTGGAACACAATGGATGAGCAGCTGACAAATGCAAGATATCATAGTGGAGTGCTGGCTGTCCCTTGATAAGGAATAGGTTCCATTTTTACAGACATCCTTGTTTGTAAGTCAATGGCATCAAACACACAGAAGTCAAAGAAGAATGAACAATTACTAAGAGTAGAGAGAGAGAGGAAACCTCCTCTGCAATTTGTAGGAATGATCGTATGTATATATGGCAGACTTGTGAATGCAATGATATTATGAAAGTATGTGGGGTGTCCATAAATTGGACATGTGTAAACCAGGGATAGCATGCAATTGCTTGGACTTAGATGAATCTTCTCCAGTTAAAAATTTACATCATAGATAGGGTGATGCCATATTATATACAAACGCAATACATGTCAAAGGATCAGTTTGAATGTTCCCAAGATGATGCCCATCATAGAATATGGCCAGGAATCAATCCCGTGTCCCAAAGTCTTTGAGCGCTTTACCGTGATAAACAACACTAAGTACAAATGGTAAGTGTTGGTGAATTAGGGTTGAGGTTCTTATACCTATGGTGACTAGGCAAGATTAGTAAGGGTTTTTTTTAATGTCATACTTTCAATGTAATCTTTTACATGCAGATTCAATAGCTTTCTGTCCAAGCATAACTCAATATAGCTGCAGAAGATCGTGAACACGGCGCAGCACATCACACAAACCAATCTTCCGTCCTTGGACTCACTTTACACCGCACGCTGTCAGAGCAGAGCTGCCAGGATAATCAAGGACATGACCCACCCAGCCAACACACTTTTCGTCCCTCTTCCCTCCGGGGAAGGTTCAGGAGCTTGAAGACTCATATGGCTAGATTTGGGAACAGTTTCTTTCCAACTGTGATAAGACTGCTGAATGGATCCTGACCCGGATCTGGGCCGTACCCTCCAAATATCTGGACCTGCCTCTCGTTTTTTTTTACACTACCTTACTTACCATTTTTCTATTTTCTATTTATGATTTATAATTTAAAATTTTAATATTTACTATCGATTTGTAATCCAGGGCGCGGGAAGCACAGAATCAAATATCACTGTGATGATTGTACGCTCTGGTATCAATTGTTTGGTGACAATAAAGTATAAGTATACAAGCGATGTATGGTGCTTTAGTCCGTGGCCCTCCAGATCTCTCCTCAGCTACTGTTGTTAAGCGGATTGAAAACACAGAAAATTGTTTTACTAAAACTTGGCTGAAAGTGCCAAGTCTGTAAGTTATTGGTCAGTTTATCAACATTGCAATTTTGGAATATAGTCTACTTTCGGGAAAGTCTGGGCCTGAACTGCAAATCAGACATTGAAAGGGAGAACACAACTACAGCTGCGAAGATCCCTGCTGCAGTTGAGGACCCTGTGATTTCTGTCTCAGATATAGTACAGGTCTACGGTAGGAAACTTTGTCACATGGTGTGAGCAGAATCATCTGCAGCTTAATGTGAAAAAGACTAAGGAGCTGGTGGTAGACCTGAGGAGAGCTAAGGTACCGGTGACCCCTGTTTCCATCCAGGGGGTCAGTGTGAACATGTTGGAGGATTACAAATACCTGGGGATACGAATTGACAATAAACTGGACTGGTCAAAGAACCCTGAGTCTGTCTACAAGAAGGGTCAGAGCCGTCTCTATTTCCTGAGGAGACTGAGGTCTTTTAACATCTGCCGGACAATGCTGAGGATGTTCTACGAGTCTGTGATGGCCAGTGCTATCATGTTTGCTGTTGTGTGCTGGGGCAGCAGGCTGAGGGTAGCAGACACCAACAGAATCAACAAACTCATTCGTAAGGCCAGTGATGTTGTGGGGATGGAACTGGACTCTCTCACGGTGGTGTCTGAAATAGGATGCTGTCTAAGTTGCATGCCATCTTGGTCAATGTCTCCCATCCACTACATAATGTACTGGGTGGGCACAGGAGTACATTCAGCCAGAGACTCATTCCACCGAGATGCAGCACAGAGCGTCATAGGAAGTCATTCCTGCCTGTGGCCATCAAACTTTACAACTCCTCCCTTGGAGGGTCAGACACCCTGAGCCAATAGGCTGGTCCTGGACTTATTTCATAATTTACTGGCATAATTTACATATTACCATTTAATTATTTATGGTTCTATTATTATTTATTATTTATGGTGCAACTGTAATGAAAACCAATTTCCCCCGGGATCAATAAAGTATGACTATGACTATGACTATGACTATTTTGGAATTCAGAATTTTTTGGATTTCAGACCGCTCCCCAATACCAAAAAACACGTATGCTCAAGTCCCTTATTTAACTTGTCTCAGTGAGGTGGACTTTAGGACCTGGCAGTGCACCAAACGTACACACATCCTCCCGTGAACTTTAAATCATCTCTAGGTTATTTATAATACCTAATACAATGTAAATGCTTTGTAAATAGTTGTTATACTGTATTGTTTAGGGAGTAATGACAAGAAAAAAATTTATTTCCAACAAAAATATTCCATAAAACATAAAAATATACAGCTTCAAACGAGCCGAATCAAACACATTGTAAGTGACTTATTGGAATAAATGTAGAACTGTCACTATCACTATGAAACTTCAGTAACTTGTCTTTCTGTTTATTTAAATCATATACAGTGGTAGTTCCAACACTATTTTCTTCAGTAAGATGCCGTACAGACACACCACGATCAAGCTTCTGCAATCACTCCACTTTCTGCGTTATTTATAATGATAGATGCTTCCGTCTCTTTTTCTCATTATTACCCATAGGGGTATCTGCAGCTCTTTCTGACATTTTCAAAGTGAAATTAAACACAAAGTCAACAGTGAACACAAAATATCAGCGAACAGCAAATGCACGTGTAACCAGTATGAGGCTGAGCCACATCTGACATCTGGCGGCTTCTGTTAGTGCTGCCACGTCACACCTGAGTGACGTCAGCTGTTGGTGAAAAAACTTCGGTTTTCAAAGCTTTTTGGATTTCAGAATTTCAGATAAAGGAATGTACACCTGTAGCATTATTTCCACAATCCTGATTGAGAAGTTGCAGAACCTGGGCCTCTATACATCCTTTTGCAATTGGATCCTCGACTTCTTAACTGGAAGACCACAGTCTGTGCGGATTGGTGATAACATATCCTCCTCGCTGACGATCAACACTGGCGCACCTCAGGGATGTGTGCTTAGCCCACTCCTCTACTCTCTATATACACATGACTGTGTGGCTAGGTGCAGCTCAAATAACATCTACAAATTTGCTGATGAGACAACCATTGTTGGTAGAATCTCAGGTGGTGATGAGAGAGTGTATAGGAGTGAGATATGCCAACTAGTGGAGTGATGCCGCATCAACAACCTGACACTCAATGTCAATAAGACAAAAGAGCTGATTGTGGAATTCAGGAAGGGTAAGATGAAGGAGCACATACCAATCCTCATAGAGGGATCAGAAGTGGAGAGAGTGAGCAGTTTCAAGTTCCTGGCTGTCAAGATCTCTGAGGATCTAACCTCATCCCAACATATCAATGTAGTCATAAAGAAGACAGGACAGTGGCTATACTTTATTAGGAGTTTGAAGAGCTTTGACATGTCAACAAATACACTTAAAAACTTCTATAGTTGTACCAAGGAGAGCATTCTGACAGGCAGCATCACTGTCTGGTATGGAGGGAAAACTGCACAGGACCTAAAGAAGCTGCAGAAGGTTGTAAATCTAGTCAGCTCCATCTTGGGTACTAGCCTACAAGGTACTCAGGATATCTTAAGGGAGTTGTGTCTCAGAAAGGCAGCATCCATTATTAAGGACCATAAGCAACCATGCATGCCCTTTTCTCACTGTTATCATCAGGGAGGAGATACAGAAGCCTGAAGGCACACACTCAGCAATTCAGGAACAGCTTCTTCCTCTCTGCTATCCGATTCCTAAATGGACATTAAACCTTTGGACACTACCTCATTTATTTTAATGTACAGTATTTCTGTTCATGCACATTCTTTTAAATCTATTCAATATACGCAATTGATTTACTTGTTTATTTATTATTATGTTTTATTTTGTTTATTATTTTTTCTCTCTCTCTCTGCTAGGTTATGTATTGCATTGAACTGCTGCTGCTAAGTTAACAAATTTCACATCACATGCCGGTGATAATAAACCTGATTCTGATTCTGATATATTTTCTTGGCAATGTTTGAGGCAGTTCTTTGTTGTAGAGCTGTACAAGGTCTTAGCCAGCACAGATCCCTAAGGTATTCCATTTGCTCCAATTCATCAATACTTTTCGTGTAATTCATGTGTACTTTCAGACCTCACAGTTTGACAACATCACACTGGTAGGGTGCTGGAGACTTTGCATTCTTCATAACTAGATGCTGTCAAAAGCTCTATCAAGGAAGATTGTATTCATCTTGTTCCTATAGATTCTGCTTTTGGTAAATGATGCTGAAACATATAATTTGGCCTTCTTGATTTGGTAATGCTCAGAATTATATAAAGCCCATGAGCATAGGTTGTGGAAGTAACACTGCAAGACTTTATAACAGACTGTAGGCATGTCAGGTTTGAAATCTGGTTGAAATCGTTTCTTGATTTTGTAAGGTCAGTGACCTATGACTGAGCAACCCATGAAGGAGCAAATTGCCGAAGTGTTTTACTGCCATTGTTACAAAATTCAATGATTTTTAGTAATGAGGTTGTTTATAGAACTGTAAAGAGATCAGATGAAATATCTTGATTCACAATAACTGAATGATTACTTTCCAGTAAATGGCATGGCATGCTGAGATTTTTCATTCTGATTGAAATTCACTCCTTTCCCTGTCACTTTCAGGCTTCCTTATGATTCACATGCCATGGTTCACAAGATTTCAAACAATACTGGCCATTTTACTTCATATGGCTCATTCTGCTTATGTGATGTTAACTGAATGCAATTGAGTTACAATTTTTTTAAGCTGATGTTTGAGTCAGTTGTTTTTCTCATGTCATTTGGCAACTATTTATGGTCTTTACTGTGGCTTGCCGTCCTTTTGACCAATGGAACTGGCAATATTTAGCTGATTAAAGGCAATAAGTGCAAGACTTCTGTTCAAACGTTGTCAAATATGGCAAATTTGTTTATGTAAACTTACATCTCCTTTACAATCATGGTACAGTTGCTACAGCATTTCAACTTCAGTGCTGGAAAAACAATATGGAGAGGCCAAAGTGACAGAAAACAGGAATGCTATTGAAGGAAGAACTGGATCTGCAGTAACTGAAAGATCGGCTTAAGAATCATGTATTTGCTCAACAGAGGGTGTTGATACAACCTTAAAGAAGGAATTTATTTCAAGAGGACTAGAATGTGAAAGCAAGGATGTAATGCTGGGGCATTATATCCCCAGCTATGGGTAAATAGCCCCACTGCCTTGTGGGTAGCCTCAGGAAAGATGAAGGCTAAGCAGTAAACCCAGAGAGCAGATCTGGAGTGGAGTCCCTAAGGTAGCTGGACGTCATTGAAAATCCTTCCTGCAGCTCCTGCAGCCGAGCTGGTGCCAAACTTATTGCTTCATAAGCTTTCCTTTGGACTACACTTGTAAGGCTGAGAGGGGATCTTGATGTCTGGGCATCTCAGGAACTCCATACCTTCCGCTCAGGCTTGTGATGATGATCATCATCACCCATTGTCATTCGAGACAGACAGATACCAACCAATGCTGGGGCTTTAAAAGGCATTGGTCAGACCATACTTGGAGTATTGTGAGCAGTTTTGGGCTCATTATCTACAAAAGAATGTGCTGGCATTAAAGAGGGTCCAGAAGATGTTCATGAGAATAATACTGAGGATGAAAGTGTTAATGTATGAGAAAGGTTTAATGGCTTTGTGCTTGTTCTTAGTCGAGCGTAGAAGAAAGAGGGTGGACCTCATTGAAACCTACAGAATATTGAAAGGTCTAGATTAAGTGGAAGTTTTCTGGATGTTTCATTTAGCAGGGTAGACTAGGACTAGAAGCCACAGCCTCTGAATACAAGGAGGTCCCTGTAGAATAGAGGTGAGGAAGAATTTGCTTAGGCAGAGGGCATTGTTGCAAGAATCACCCCTTGTAATAATGATCAGTAAGGCACAGTGAATCTGTATTTACCAACGAGTAACTTTTATTATTTCAACCAAAAAGCCCATGTGTTCATATCTTATCTACATGTGTGCTCCCTTCTAGAACTCCTGACACTCCATGAACAGTCAATGAAAAGAAAAGAATATTACCCGGGAAAGGAGTCTACACTGGCAAGGCATTCCTCGTGGTCCCGATCTCCACGTGTCCATGGGGTCCTCCTTATCTGCAATGGTTGGTCTCTGGTTGCTGGGGAGTTATCACCCCTGCGTATTTGGAGCTCCTGATGTTACTCATCAATTGAACCATTGCATCGCCATCCCATTAGCTCAAGGTCACCTGACCTACCTGGGTCACCTTCTTACTGGCCATTGTACAGGGCTACAATCAACATTGTTTCATGGCTCTGCCCACCCCAGCCTTGTGTATTTGCGTCTTTACACTCTGACTGGTACAAATCAGTGAAATGCGGCAACCCAGACAGAGTCTAACGGGATTACTGATTGCAGATCTGGCATTTTACTCCTCTGAGAATGGTCTCAGGTTAATTGTTCTGATTAGATTGTCCCGAGTCAAGAATGATTTCAGAGTCCATGTCCTTTACATAACAACTGGCTACTTGTTTGAGAATGGTCTCAGGTTTAGCAGATCATTACCTGAAGCTTCCTGTATCCACATTCAGTTGCCGTGATTAGATTATCCAAGAACAAGAATCAGTTTAGGGTCCACAAAAAGGGCAAAACAAAGACAACTGGCTTGTCTGCTTCCTCTGTCCTTGATCAGACTGCAATTTCTTCTGGCCAACATCTCCCTCCTCTTGATCCAAAGATAAATATCTTAGAATCATTATCCTCCTCTCATTCAGTTGACTGCCCATAGAACTGCCATGGAACCCCAGTAGGTATGCAACACTTACATTCTATAAATAATATTAACATTCACTAACTAAATTCACCTACTTTATACTGCCAATCATCTCTGCTGTTTCATGAAAGCATTATCCTCGATTGTTTCCATTTCTGCCTTCTATCTTCTCGGTTGATATATATTGAGCAATACAACTATCAGGGTACATAACATTAGTATTACAGCAGCATGTGATACTATTCTTACCTATGGATGTATTTGAACATTGGTCCCCTAATTCTAAAAGTTACTTCAAAAGCCTGGGTCACTCAGTATTTCATTTGTTTTACCAGCATGAATTTTAATTACTTCAGTGTGTTTAGTCCATCGATAGATTATGTCTCTTGCCTCTTCCACAACACATGTCTAGTCTACAGTCAAGTGAGGAATTGATGGCAACTCAGTAACAACATAGTCCTGCAGATATTCCTCTGTATCAGTGCATTGGATCTTGAAGTACTCCTTCATTACTGTGTCTCCTGCTGGCTGAGGCAAGGTTCATCCTCCAATGGTCAGATCTAAAGTCACATTCCCTATGGCGACATTGTGATTTTCCAAAGGACATTGTTTCCATCTCTTGGTGTAACTTGTGGCCCCTGTTGCTGTATAATATGTCTGTCCCACCAATGCATATTGTAAGAAGGACTGATAATTCACAGGCAAAATAGACAAAGAGCAATTTTCATAAGTACTGAAACCACAATTTGTAAGCTGCTGCTTTGTCATTTCTTCTGGACAACACCAGTTGTCTCCCCCTTGCTAGCATCTTGATAAATCTTTACCTTTCACAGTACTCTGTTGGTTATTGTAAAGATTCTAATATGACACAATGGCACCTTTTCTCCAACCCATTCTTTCAGCTGCTCATCTGAAACCCAATTAAGTACTTGATGTGGATCCAGCTGCAATAAATTAGTGCCAATCATGATAAGTAGCCAACTAGCATATGTAGCACAGATCTCAGTTTCATGCATTTCCTTAGACTATACGGTCAATAGTCAGATTTGTTGTATCTTGAAGGGCTTCAGAAATTTAACCGCATCCAGAGTTATCTGGGATGCATCTCGACCAATCTGATTAGTTTGTACCTGATTTTGGTAATTCTCTTCAGTAATATCCCTTATTTTCTGCTGGAAGGTCTGTATCTAGTTTTCTAATTCTGCTATATCTAGGGTGTTGATCGTTGCTACCCCTGGTGCATAACCTGCTCCCACTAATTCCAACAGTCCTCTTTTCCTTCTATTTTTGACTGGCTTAAACTCACTCCTGTTTAATTGTCTCCAAAGAACATGAACAAATAATTGTTTTGTTGTAGGTGAGCACCATTCAGGCACCATTATTTCAGTTAGATTATAGATTACCTGCACGTACTGGCACCTTTGTACCAAAGTGACAAATTCCCCCGTATCCTCTAACACTAATCCTACCCCATTTGTATTCCACTGGGTCACACTACATTAAGGCTCTGGTGTAGTTTCCATCACTTGTGGATATGGAGTAGCGATTTTTCTAATAGTTTTGAAAACCCAGAATGGGCCTGGCCCCTGACAAAAACTCTTCTCCGTGTACTTTAATGCCTTCCACATTCTATTGTCCCCATGCATTATATTCCCCTGTGGACAGTTTATAATGATAGAAGCAACCTTTGAGAAACATTTGGGTTGACCACCCAGTCGATATACGTCTTGTGTAGATCACTGCCCCACTCAATATCCAAATGATTGTGATCCCACAGAACTGTAATCTTGCCCTGTCTATCATTACCTGAAGGCTGCTCAACAATTGGACATACAGACTGACTTATGAATATCTCCTCTGGGATACTGAATAAGGTCACCTCTAGAATTTTATTGCATAGGAAATGTGCCTTTGTACCTTCTGGAATACCTAGGGTTTTGTCCACACATGTTAAACCATCTACCCCAGTATAATACAAATTTGTATCCTCCATTTCTCCTTTGTTAGACCGTATTCTCTATGTCTGTTGAGATGATTTGTTTCTGTTCACTGAGTGTTCTCCAAGCAACAGCATCACTGTTGACACATTTATCCACTGTACTGGCTCTGGAACAAGACTGACCATGGTTAATGCTATCGCAACAAAATACATTATTCTTTTCATGCCGAATTAAACCTGTAACACACAAGGATAATATCTGCTCTTATTTCCAGCTTATATCTTAAATTATTTTAAGTCCATAGTTTGTTTTGTTTTCCTAAACCACCCAATCTGAACTCCCAATTGTGTTTGGACTCAAGGTGTCCATTTGTCCTCACCTAATTCTGTTTCGGGATAGGAGGGACAAGCACTGGCTTATCTTCGTTTTCCTTTGATTTTTTGACAAAACTTCCCTGATTCTCAGAATGAGAGAACTGAAAATCACTCCTTGATAGGGTCTGTTCCTATCCTCTTGAAACAGTTTTTCCATCCTCAAGTCTCCCAAATCAGGGCTATCATGTACATCAATTATTATGTGCCGATGGTGATAACGTTTCTGTTTCTCTCCCACCAATTTCAGCTGGTTGTTATGGTACCATCCACTTTTATCTGGAGAAGTCAGTACTTTGTACACTGAAGGGCTTGCTTTAGAACATAGAAAACCTTCGTCCCACGTTGCTGTGCCGAACATGTACTTACTTTAGAAATTACCTAGGGTTACCCATAGCCCTCTATTTTTCTAAGCTCCTTGTACCTACCCAGGACCCTCTTAAAAGACCCTCTCAAAAGACCCTATCGTATTCACCTCCACCACCATCGCCGGCAGCCCATTCCACACATTCACCACTCTCTGCGTAAAAAGCTTACTCCTGACATCTTCTCTGTACCTACTTCCAAGCATCTTTGTCTATATTTTCACAGGGCCCAGCAAATCTTGGATTTTAAAATGAGGTGAAGTCATGTATTCTAATCATCACTCTTTGTCCTGGGCTTGATTCAATGGGACTGACTTTTGGGTCAAAGTAGGCTTTACTCTGTTGCTTTTTCTTTCCTATTTGATGGGCTGCCACATAACTGGCTTCTTTCACTGTCTCTACTAATTGTTGTACCCATTTTTCTGACACAATCCCATCGATTTCAGGTTCTGACAAATCTAATCTTAACAATTCCTCCAATCCTCTCATGCCCCTTCCGGTCATGAGTTTATACAGGGTGTAACCAGTTGAAGATGCCTCTGTACTCCTTATTGTCATCAAGGCATAAGGCAAAACTACTTGCCATGTTGTTTCATGTTGTTGCACCATTTTTGCAATCATATTTTTTAGTGTTCGATTCATCCTTTCCACAATTCCACTAGACTGTGGTCTATGAGGTATATGAAATCCTTGCTTGATCCCTAAAAGTGCCATGACATCTTGCATTATCTGGGCTGTGAACTGTGTGCCTTGATCTGATTCGATACTCCGGGGTAGTCCCCAGTGAGTGAATATCCTTTCCAATAGGATTTTTGCAGTGGCCTTTGCTGTGTTTGTCT
This sequence comes from Mobula hypostoma, assembly GCF_963921235.1. Classification (NCBI taxonomy): domain Eukaryota; kingdom Metazoa; phylum Chordata; class Chondrichthyes; order Myliobatiformes; family Myliobatidae; genus Mobula; species Mobula hypostoma. Next base: position 102,820,096 of record NC_086106.1, on the reverse strand, counting down.
TAGCTGGGAAAGCTTCCACCCATTTCGTAAAGGTATCTATTACTACCAGAATATACTTGTACCCTCCAGGGGTGGGCGGTAAGGGACCAGCGTAATCTGTCTGCAAATTAGTCCACTGCCTTTCCACTGGTCTGGTGTGCCGAAGGGCTCCTTTCTTTACATTTCTATCAGGATCATATTGTGCACAAATCAAGCAATTTTTGACATAATGCTCCACGTTGTCCTTCATCTTAGGCCACCAGCCCACTTCCTTGATCTTTTCCAGGATGCTTTCACACCCCTGGTGTCCCCATAGATCATGGTACCAATGGATCATCTGGTTTCTTCCTCCCTCTGGAACCACAAGTTTTCCTTCATGAAGGTCAACTCCATCTTTGAGAAACACTCCCTTGTGCTCTTTGTATAATTCAGACCCTGCACCTTCAAGCATTAAAACAACATTCTTTATCTTTCTTCTGCTCCTCTGTTAAATCCATAAACTTAATCTGTTGTTCTTTCTGCCTCCCAGTCTCCCCAATCTGCGGCTGCCGTTCCTCCCCAAATAAAGCACTTTGCATTTCCAATTCATCAGCCTTTCTATTTCCCTCAGGAGATAATCTAGAGTGAGCTTCCACCTTTACGACTCCACATTCTTTTCCCTTTGCCTCTTCAAATATGTTTTGCAATAAAGCAGCAGATGGGAGGGGTTTTCCATCAGCTGAAACAAAACCCCTGGCTTCCCACAGAGGCAAATATTCTGTAAGGTTGTTACAAACATACATACTATCAGAGAGTATGACTGACCCTGGCGGAAAACGTTCTGAGTGGCTAACCACATATGCTACAGCTGCCAATTCTGCTGCCTGTGCGCTCATGGTTTTGAGTAACTTTAAAGCTATGCTATACCTTTCCTGGCCACATTCATCCTAAAGATATATGCCTCACCCAGTTCTCTCACCATCCTGTACTGAGGAGGAGCCATTCACAAAAATGTTAAAGTAGGATTTTTCTTTTTCCTTTGTTTCTTTGTTCTCAGTCATTACTTTATCTGATCTACTTCCATCCGCTTCTTTTTGTATCGACACAAATGGACGCTTGGGATCATTTGCTATCATAACTTGACACTCATGGTCACTTCCTTGGTACATCAGATTATTGGCTGACATTGAGGTAGTGTTTACTTGCATTACGATAATATTTCTTCCTTGCAGCAGCAATGTCCATCTAGCAATTCTGCTTTGGCTTACTGGACCATCTTTAATTCTTCCATCTTACAGTAATTGTATGGGACTGTGTTCTGTCAGTAATGTAAGTGGATTAAGTTCCACTTTGTAGGTGAAATGTCATACCGCCCAGAAAACTGCTAACAAGTGTTTCTTTTAGATTATGAGAACAATCAGTCCTCTTTTTATTGTCATTTAGAAATGCATACATGCATTAAGAAATGATACAATGTTTCTCCGGAGTGATATCACAGAAAACAGGACAAACCGAAGACTAACACTGACAGAACCACATAATTATAACATATAGTTACAGCAGTGCAAAGCAATACCATAATTTGATGAAGAACAAACCATGGGCACGGTAAAAAAAAGTCTCAAAATCCCCAAGTCGATCAACTCCCGAGTCCCCGATAGCAGGCAGCAAAAGGGAGAAACTCCCTGCCATAAACCTCCAGGCACCATCAACCTGCCGATACCTTGGAAGCAGCCGACACTGAGTCCATCCGTCTGAAAACTCCGAGCTTCCGACCAGCCTCTCCGATACAGCCTCCCGATCGCCATCCTCTGCCGAGCGCCTTTGACCTCACCCTGGCCGCTGAAACACGCAAAGCCGAGGATTTTGGGGCCTTCTGCTCCAGAGATTCCAGTTACCACACAGTAGCAGTGGCAGCGAAGCGGGCATTTCAGAAGATTTCCAGATGTTCCTCCGTGCTCTCACGTCTGTCTCCATCAAATCAGAATGGTGCACGGTCCCCTACTTGACAGAAAACAGACATCATCACCGAAGTGGCCGCACGCACCGCCGTTGTGCCGCCATCTTCTCCTCCCTCTACATACAGTATACCCCTGTTCTACTGGTGAGAGCATGCATGATGCATATGCTACTGGTCTTAACTTCCCATGCGTCTCCTGTAACAGCACTGCTGAGAAGGTGGTATTAGTTGTCGCCACCTCAATTGAGAATGGCTCATTCAGATTTGGGTGTATAAAGCAGGCGCAGTGGCCACTGCTTGCTTCGGAGCTGTAATGGCCTCGGTATGTTCTGATTTTCATTCCCACACCACATTCTTTATCAGTAACTCCATTAAAGGAGCTGCTTTAGTGGAAAATCCATCAATGTGATCTCTACAATATCCTACTAGCCCCAGAAAAGACCGCAGCCCTTTCAGGTCTCGGGGAATAGGCAATTTCATAACGATTCTACTCTTCACTTATCAATTTCTCTTTTCCCCAGTGTCAAAATCATTCCCAAATAACTAACTTCTTGTTTCGTTACCTTTGCTTTTTTAGGGTTTACCTTTAGTCCCAATGCAAGTAATAATTGCAACAGTTTTGTCAATAGCTGATAATGTTCCTGCTTGGTTTCAGTCTGCAGGAGTAGATCATCTACAGATTGGACCAAGCACTCAGATTTTGAAAGCTGTTTTAACCCTTCACCTAAGTGTTGGTGAAATATAGGTGGGGGATTATGGAACCCCTGTGGTGGGGCAAGTCCATGTATACTGCTGTCCCTGAAAGGTAAATGCAAATTTGTATTGACACTCTCTTTCTAGTGGGATAGACCAAAATCCATTATTTATGTCCAAAACTGTGAACCATTGTGCTCTTTCTTTCTGTTTAACCACTGTCTCTGGGTTAGTTGCTACAGATGGAGCTGTTAATGGAGTTACTTTGTTCAGCTCTCGATAGTCTATTGTCAGTCTCCAACTATCATCCGGTTTCCTCACTGGCCATATGGGTGAGTTATTAGTCGAGGCTACTGACCTCAGTACCCCTTGTTATACCAAACTCTGTATTACCTTACCGACATCTTCCTCTGCTTTTTTGGGAGACCCGTACTGCTTCTGTGGTTTGGGGTCTGGATCTTGTATGCACACACTGCCAGCCATCTTACTGCAGTCATGCTTATACCTTGCAAATGCCCCTGAGTTCTGTGCAAAGATTTGCTGCACCTTCTGATCATTGCTCATCTCCTCAGGTTTTATCCACATTTCACCAATGGTACATAATCTATCCTGATATTCACCTACTGGGATCTGTATGTGGTGAGTGTTATTCATATCAGTTGGCATCTGCCAAATCTTACAATTAACTGGGTCAAAACAAAGCCCTGCTTTGGCCACATAATCACTCCCCAGTATATGTTCCTGCTCCCTGCATAATTCCACCAACACTATTGAATGTTTCAAAGCTGTGTCTCCTATTCTAACTTCCAATGGTACACCCACATCTCCCACTTGTGAATGTCCTATGAATCCACTTAGTATAACTTTATCTTGTATCTCCCAGTTTAGGTAATTTATATTAGTGGTGCTGATGGTGGTTCGGGATCCTCCAATGTCCAGTGTAACAGGGTGGCCTCGGACCCTACCGCTCACTAGAGGTCTTCAGGTTTCATCCCACCGTGTGTCACACTCCCATGTTGGTGAGGCCTGACACTGTCATTGAAGCTCAGGGTACAATTCTGTGGATGGTAATGCCTCCACCATGTTATTTTGTGGACTCCGTCTTTCTGGTCCCTCCAAGGGCAAACCGCATTGCTCTGCTCTTTCTTGTCTCAGGTTTGGACATTCTCTTTTAATGTGCTCCTCTTGACCACAGTTATAGCATTTAATTACTCCACCTTCAGTTCTCCCTGTTACTGGCCCTGTTCCATTTCCTCTGCCCTTCCTTGCCCCTTGATGGTGTGGCAGGGAGGTCCTCAGGGTGCATCCCTTACCCTCATCTCTCCAGGCAGGTGTCTGACTTCTAACAGACATTCCCATTAGAGAGTTTAGGTGGTCTTTGTATCTCCTTTTCCCACACCCTATACATTTTCCTCAGTAACCATGCCTCAGTATGTGTGGGTTCAGAAGGATCAAACATTTCCAGTGCCTTTTTAGATTCATCGGCATAGTGACGCACCAATGTCCTCAACTATCTATTCGATGTCTTTAGTCCTAGATAGTCTCGCTCTAATGCTGTCCCATAAACCCCCTGGAACACTGTCCATAAATGCAGTGGGATGTTCACCTCTCCTCTGGTAACATTTGGCTAGCGCGTCTACCACGCCCCCTCTGTTAACTCCCACAACAGTCGTTATTGCATTTTTCATTTCCTCACTTGTTCCCCCACCATGTCATTGTATATCTGGCAAAGCTGAGTGTATATTTGGGTGTGAACACAGTATAATCAGTTTCCTTTCCTCAGAGTGTTATCTCTGAGGAAAATATATTATTCTCTGATGACTAGTTGCTTGGAAAAGCTCTCGAGGATCGTCTATAAGCACAGATGTCCCGATATCTCTAAGCTGCTGTACGCCGAACGGTGTGGTGTGTGCTATATTCTGATTTTGATCTGCTCCCCCTGCTCCCCCCTCTCTGATAGTAACTAGAGGTGCCAATCGTGCAGACGGTAGCACTGGCTGTCGTTAGTAGGGTGCCGGTGGGAATTCCTTGGGAAATGGTGCTTCATCATTATCGTAACTGTACCTAGTAGCTTCATCTGCTAAATCATGCCAATCAATATCTCCATATTCACCTTCCTCCCCTTTTTCCGATCCAAAAGCACATGTTATTCCTCGCTGTGCCGCAAGCTGGTCCTGCAGCTTTTGTATCTGCTTTAAATACTTTGCATGATCGCCAGACTTACTCGTCCTTTCCTGTGCTGATTTCTGAATCACATTCACAGCCGTCACTGCACTGTTTCCTTAATCCTTCCACTTCATCCTTCGCCAGTTCAGCAGCTTCCTCTAGTTTACTTTTCTCTTTAAGTAATTTCTCACACTTCAACTGAAACTGGTTCATATCCATCAAGTCCATACCTCTCTGACTCTGTAAATCAGTAATCTTTTCTCTAAAGGTTTCTACCTTCTTTTGGAGTCTTTTGTGTTCTCCTTCTAACCTATCTTGCTCGGCTTCTGCTTTATGCCGATATTCTAGGATTTCCTTTCATAACCTATCTCGCTCAGGTCATCTTTTTGCCAATATTCTAGGATTTCCTGTGGTAACCTATCTCGCTCAGCTTCAGGTTTTTTCCGATGTTCTAGGATTTCCTGTTGTAACCTATCTTGCTCGGTCTTCAGCTTTTTGCTGATATTCTAAGACTTCCTGTTGTAAACTATCTCACTCAGCTTTAGCTTTTTGCCGATTTTCTAGGATTTCCTGTTGTAACTAATCTTGCTCAGTTTCTGTTTTATGTCGACATTTGTTTTCCGATTCTAGTCTATGCCGTTCCGCCTTAGCATTTTGTCATAATTCTATCAAATCCTCAATTTAACAGCCAGCTGCTGGTGGTTTTTGTATTATTTAAACTTCCTGCTCGACAGCTTCCCTTGGGCGATTTTTCCATAGAGCATCATGAGCAATTTTCCCTTCACAGCCAGGGTGACCAACAAACTCCTCATATTGTGGCCACCTCCTCAACACGTATTTCTGGAGGTATCCCCTCCAATCAAAACAATCTAAGTCCTTTGGACTTGCAGAATTTCCTGAATTCTTCATCCTACACTTCCCCAGATCTCTGTACTTCACCCATGTGGTCTGACTTGAGTCTCCCGCTGAACAAAGAGATTTATCCTCGAGCACACACCCAGGGTTGCCAATTCTGTTACAAGAAAGGGTATTTTCAACTTCTCACTGCTATGGGTGGAAGTTCCCACTTGCTTCAAAAAGGCAACAATTATAACGGTGCCTAAGAAGAATGATGGGGGCTGCCTTAATGACTATCGCCTGGTCGCACTCACTTGGACAGTGATGAAATGCTTTGAGAGGTTGGTCGTGACTAAACTGAACTCCTGCCTCAGCAATGACCTGGACTCATTGCAATTTGCCTATTGCCACAATAGGGCAACATCAGATGCAACCTCAATGGCTCTCCACATGGCTTTATTCCACCTAGACAACACAAACATCTACGTCAGGATACTGTTCATCAATAATAGCTCAGCATTTGATACCATCATTCCCACAATCCTGATTGAGAAGTTGCAGAACCTGGGCCTCTGTACCTCCCTTTGCAATTGGATCCTCGACTTCCCAACTGGAAGGCCACAATCTGTGTGGATTGGTGATAACATCTCCTCCTCGCTGACGATCAACACTGGCGCACCTCAGTGGTGTGTGCTTAGCCCACTGCTCTACTCTCTGTATACACATGACCGTGTGGCTAGGCATAGCTTAAATAACATTTATAAATTTGCTAACTATGCAACTATTGTTGGTAGAATCTCAGGTGTTGACCAGAGGACATACAGGAGTGAGATATGCCAACTGTTGGAGTGGTGCCACAGCAACAACCTGGCATTCAATGTCAGTAAGACGAAAGAGATGATTGTGGACTTCAGGAAGGGTAAGATGAAGGAGCACATACCAATCCTCATAGAGGGATCAGAAGCGGAGAGAGTGAGCAGCTTCAAGTTCCTGGGTGTCGTGATCTCTGAGGATCTAACCTGGTCCCAACATATCGATGTAATTATAAAGAAGGCAAGACAGTGGCTATACTTTATTAGGAGTTTGAAAAGATTTGGCATGTCAACAAATACACTCAATAACTTCTATAGTTGTACCAAGGAGAGCATTCTGACAGGCTGCATCACTGTCTGGTATGGAGGGGCTACTGCAAAGGACCAAAAGAAGCTGCAGAAGGTTGTAAATCTAGTCAGCTCCATCTTGGGTACTAGCCTACAAAGTACCTAGGACATCTTTAGGGAGCGGTGTCTCAGAAAGGCAGCGTCCATTATTAAGGACCTCCAGCACCCAGGGCATGCCCTTTTCTCTCTGTTACCATCAGGTAGGAGGTACAGAAGCCTGAAGGTACACACTCAGTGATTCAGGAACAGCTTCTTCCCCTCTGCCATCCAATTCCTAAATGGACATTGAATCTTTGGACACTACCTCACTTTTTTTTAATATACATTATTTCTGTTTTGCCTGTTTTTGATCAATTCAATATACATAATTTATTTACTTGTTTATTCTTTAAAATTTTATTTATTATTATTATATATTTTTCCCTTTTTCTTTTTTCTCTGCTAGATTATGTATTGCATTGAACTACTGCTGCTAAATTGACAAATTGCATGTGACAATCCAGTAATAATAAAGCTGATTCTTGTAATAATGCTCAGTGAGGTACAGAGAATCTGTACTTATCGACAAGTAACTTGTATTATTTCAACTAAAAAGTACGTGGGTTTACACTCTTATCTACCTGTGTGCTCCCTACTAGAACCCCTGACACTCCATGAACAGTCAATGAAGAGAAAAGATATTATCCGGAAAAGGAGTCTACACGGGCCAGGCATTCCTCATGGTCCCGATCTCCACATGTCCGTGGGGTCCTCCTTATCCTCCGCCTGCTGGAGAGTTATCACCCCTGATAACTTGGTGCTCCTGAGTCTTACACTGTTCCTCATCAATGTTGGTTGGGCTACAACCAACATTGTTTCATGGCTCTGCACGCTCCAGCCTTGTGAATTTGTGCCTTTACACACTGACTGGTCCAAACCAGATTCTACCGAGATTACAGTTTGCAGATTTGGCGTATTGCATGACAAGTACCTACTCCGCTGAGAATGGTTTTATGTTTATTGTTCTGATTAGATTGTCCCAGAGTCAAGAACCATTTCAGAGTCCACGCACTTTACATAACAAATGGCTATTTGTTTGAGAATGGTCTCGGGTTCCTGAAGCTTCCTGTGTCCACTATCCATTGTTCTGATTAGATTATCCAAGAGCAAGAATCTGTTTAGAGTCCACAAAAGATAGATAGATAGATAGATAGATAGATAGACATACTTTATTGATCCTGAGGGAAATTGGGTTTCGTTACAGCTGTACCAACCAAGAATAGAGCATAAATATAGCAATACAAAAACCACAAACAATCAAACAACAATATGCAAACTATGCCAGATGGAAATAAGTCCAGGACCAGTCTATTGGCTCAGGGTGTCTGACCCTCCACAGGAGGAGCTGCAAAGTTCGATGGCCACAGGCAGGAACAACCTCCCATGATGCTCAGTGTCGTGTCTCGGTGAAATATGGCCAGAGTCCAACAGTAAAAAGTTCAATATCCCGGCTGCAAACACGTTCCTCAATTGTAATATGACCAGGATTGCACGATCCATTGTTAGCCAGAACAGCAAGCCCCCAACTCCTTTACACTTACCGCTCTCAGTGCACTTCCGGTCAGCCCGGACTGTCTGGAAGCCCTCCATAGAAAAGTTTTGGTCAGATATGTCCTCGTACAGCCACGTTTCAGTAAAACACATAACACTGCTCTCAAAAAGGGCGAAACAAAGACAACTAGCTTATCTACTTCCCCTGTTCTTGACTAGACTGCAGTTTCTTCTGTCCAACAGCATGAATCTGTGGAATTCATTGCCACAAGTGACTGTGGAGGCCCAGTAATTAGATATATTTAAAGCAGAGGTTGATAGATCCTTGGTTAGAAAAAGTGTCAAATGTTACGGGGAGAAGTCGCAGAAAGAGGTTGTCTGGGGTAATAAATCAGCCGTAAACAAATGGTGGAGCAGACTCAATGGGTCAAATGGCCTAATTCTGCTCTTATGCCTTATGGATGAAGAGGAGTCAGAGGCAGAAGCAGAGGTATGTGAGAAGAATGCATAGAGCAGGCGAGAGAGTCAGGAAAGGACAAAAGGAAGCAAACTCATAAACAAATCTTGCAAACCAAGTACTGTGATTCTAGAATTGCAGGTTAAAAATCAAGTGGGGGATCCTCAGTTTCTGTCAAAGTGAATAGACAGTACAATTAGAAAAAGCATCCAAAGAAACATTACCGAGAAATGATAGAGCTTGTTGCAAGAAACTGAGAAAAATGGAGGCTCTCCAGATGGTAAAAATGTGGAGGAATTTTTGAGAGGATGCTGCATTTAAGAGGTATAAGTGATAACGTGGCGACCCACTTTCTGGCACCCACGAACCGGCTCACAACAACGCGCGCAGGCAGAGGGCCGGCCCCAAAAAGGGCGCCAGGCCATCTTCACCAGCAGGGGGAAAATCCCGCGCGCGGAAAGGGTCTGGGAATATGCATTCCCCACAGCAGTCCCGCCCCAGGGAGGGCGGGAACGGGAAGGCTTTAAAGCAGGCCACGAAGTCTGAATAAATCTCTTTCATCGCAACTCTAACTCACCGACTCCGTGTGGTTATTCTAGCGCTGTGTGTAGCACATCGCTACAATTGGTGACCCCAACGGCCCAAATGATATTTGGACCAGAGATGACCGACGCTGCATCTGTTCACGCAGTTTCGTTAAAACTGCCAAGCTTCTGGACGCTGCGATCCCAGTTATGGTTCGAACAAGCAGAAGCACAATTCCACATTCGGCAGATAACCTCGGAGTCCACTCGCTACTACTACGTGCTGAGCTCCCTCGACCAAGAGACTGCTGCACAAGTTGAGGAGTTTATACAGTTGCCCCCGGAGGACGGCAAATACACAGCATTCAAAGCCCTGCTCATAAGGACTTTCGGACTCTCACGGCGTGAACGAGAACGCCGCTTAATGCACCTGGATGGTTTGGGAGACAGGTCGCTGTCAACATTAATGAATGAGATGCTGGCCCTGGCTGAAGGACACAAACCCTGCCTCATGTTTGAGAAGGCGTTCCTGGAGCAACTGCCCGAGGACGTATGCCTGCTTATGTCCGACGCAGATTTCAGCGACCCCCGGGAGGTGGCGGCCCCAGCAGATGTGCTGTGGAATGCCAGGAAAGAGAGAGGGGCATCCGTCGCACAGATCACCAAGCCGCGTGCCCAATGACAGACCAGACCAGGCCCGGCAGCAGAGCCTACAAAACCCGGCGACGGAAGTGAGGAGCCCAACGAACAATGGTGTTTCTACCACCAGCGGTGGGGCACAGAGGCCCGCCGCTGCAGACCGCCCTGCAAATTCCCGGGAAACACCAGGGCCAGCCGCCGCTGATGGCTACAGCGGCTGGCCATTAGGACAGCCTCCTGTACGTCTGGGACAAGCAGTCGGGACGCCGCTTTTTGGTCGACACCGGAGCAGAGATCAGCGTCTTACCTCAAACGAGTTACGACACCCGCAACAGAGAACCGGGACCCACCCTGAGGGCTGCAAATGGCAGCACAATACGAACCTACGGCACCCACACGGTGCGGCTACAGTTCAGCTCCAGCCGGTTCACGTGGGACTTCACACTGGCCGCCGTGGCCCAACCACTCCTGGGGGTGGATTTTCTATGAGCCCACAGCCTGCTGGTCGACCTGCAAAGGAAGCAATTAGTCCACGCCAAGACTTTTCAAACGTTCTCCCTGGGTGAAGCACAGTTGCCAGCCCTACACCTGGACTCCATCACGCTGTCCGACGACGAATTCACCAGGGTCCTGGCGGATTTCCCATCAGTACTGACACCGCAGTTCACGGCAGCCATGCCCAGACACGGAGCACAGCACCACATCCCGACCCAGGGACCACCCCTCCACGCCCGTGCTTGAAGGCTTCCCCCGGACAAGCTCCGACTGGCGAAGGAGGAGTTCAAGAAGATGGAGGAATTGGGGATCATACGACAGTCCGACAGCCCATGGGTCTCCCCGCTTCACATGGTGCCCAAGGCAACGGGGGGCTGGAGATCATGCGGTGACTACCGCAGACTGAATGAGGCTACAACGCCAGACCGTACCCTGTGCCGCACATTCAAGACTTCGCAGCAAACCTACACGGCGCAAGGATCTTTTCCAAGGTAGACCTCGTCCGGGGATACCATCAAATCCCTGTACATCCGGACGACATCCCCAAAACAGCACTTATCACCCCATTCGGACTTCTCGAATTCCTCCGAATGCCGTTTGGTATAAAGAATGCCGCACAGACTTTCCAGCAGCTAATGGACGCAGTGGGATGCGACCTGGACTTTGCATTCATCTATTTGGACGACATCCTCATAGCCAGCAGTAGTCGGCAGGAGCATCTGTCCCACCTCCGCCAGCTCTACTCCCGCCTGAGCGAATTCGGCCTTACAATCAACCCAGCCAATGCCAGTTCGGACTCGACACCATCGACTTCCTGGGCCACAGGATTGCTAAAGACAGGGCAACCCCGCTGCCCGCCAAGGTAGACGCGGTCTGCAACTTCCCCCGACCCAACACAATCAAAGGCCTGCAGGAATTCGTGGGTATGGTGAATTTCTACCACCGTTTCCTCCCCTCAGCAGCCCGAACCATGCGACCCCTGTTCACTCTAATGTCGGGTATGGGCAAGAACATTACCTGGGATGAAGAGGCCGCAACCGCTTTCGTTAAAACCAAAGAGGCCTTGGCAAACGCCGCGATGCTAGTGCACCCCAGAACGGACGTTCCTACTGCCCTCACGGTGGACGCATCCAACACAGCAGTCGGTGGAGTGCTGGAACAACTCATCGAGGGCCGCTGGCAACCCCTGGCATTCTTCAGCAAACACCTACGACCACCTGAACTCAAATACAGTGCTTTCGACCGGGAGCTATTGGCACTATACCTGGCAATCCAGCATTTCAGGTACTTCTTAGAAGGTAGGCCCTTCACCGCGTTCACAGACCACAAACCGCTTACCTTTGCGTTCATGAAGGAGTCCAACCCCTGGTCGTCCCGCCAGCAGCGACATCTGTCCTACATCTCCGAGTACACGACGGACATCCGGCATGTCTCGGGAAAGGACAACGTCGTGGCGGACGCCCTTTCCAGACCGACCATACAGACCCTGTCCCAGGGGGTGGACTATGCAGTGCTGGCAGAGGCACAGCAGGCAGACGCTGAGATCCCCAGTTACAGGACTGCAGTCTCCGGTTTGCAGCTCCAAGACCTCCCCATAGACCCAGGTGAGAGGACCCTACTATGTGACGTAGCTACCGGCCAACCCCGCCCCGTCGTCCCAGCAGCCTGGCACCGGCGGGTTTTCGAGTCCATTCACAACTTAGCGCACCCCTCCATCAGGACAACCGACCGGCTGGTCGCTAACAGGTTCGTGTGGCACAGACTGCGTAAACAGGTCAGTGAATGGGCCAAAACGTGCATGCAGTGCCAAACGGCCAAGGTGCAGCGGCACACCAAGGCTCCACCGCAGCGGTTCGAACCCACCCGCTGGAGGTTCAACCACATCCATGTGGATATCGTGGGGCCCCTGCCAATGTCACGAGGAGCGCGGTACCTCCTAACTATGATAGACCGGTTCACCAGATGGCCAGAGGCAGTCACGCTCACCGACACCACCTCCGAATCCTGCGCCCGAGCACTGATCGCAACCTGGGTAGCCCGCTTCGGGGTACCGGCCCACATTACCTCTGACAGGGGCGCCCAGTTCACCTCCAGTCTGTGGTCAGGTATGGCCAACCTTTTAGGATCTCAGCTACACCACACAACTGCCTACCACCCACAGTCGAACGGACTAGTGGAGCGTTTCCACCGTCACCTGAAATCGGCTCTTATGGCCCACCTGGAGGGGCCTAACTAGGTGGACGAGCTTCCCTGGGTCCTGCTCGGAATCCACACGGCGCCCAAGGAGGATCTGCACACCTCGTCGGCCGAGTTGGTGTACGGCGCACCCCGGTCGTCCCAGGAGAGTTCATACCAGCCCCAAGGGGGCAAGAGGAAGAACCCACAGCAGTCCTGGACAGACTACGGGAGAGGCTCGGTAACCTGGCCCCCATACCCACTTCACAGCATGGACAGAGCCCGACCTGCGTACCCAAAGACCTGCAGAACTGTAAGTTTCTTTTTGTACGACGGGGCGGACACCGGGCACCGCTACAGCGGCCCTACGAGGGGCCGTTTAAGGTGATCAGGAACAACGGGTCCACGTTCGTGCTGGACATTGGGGGGAGAGAGGAGGTTTTCACGGCGGACCGACTCAAACCGGCCCATGTGGACTTGGCGCAACCGGTCCAGGCTCAGGCACCGCGGTGCAGGGTCAGACCTCCCAAACAGAGGCCGATACAGACTGTGGACATTGGGGGAGGTATCGCCGGTTCTGGGGGCGGTTTATGTGGCGACCCACTTTCTGGCACCCACGAACCGGCTCACAACAGCGCGCGCAGGCAGAGGGCCGGCCCCAAAAAGGGCGCCAGGCCATCTTCACCAGCAGGGGGAAAATCCCGTGCGCGGAAAGGGTCTGGGAATATACATTTCCCACAGCAGTCCCGCCCCAGGGAGGGCGGGAACGGGAAGGCTTTAAAGCAGGCCGCGAAGTCTGAATAAATCTCTTTCATCGCAACTCTAACTCACCGACTTGGTGTGGTTATTCTAGCGCTGTGTGTAGCACACCACTACAATAAGAGATTAGCAGGCTGCACAATCCCATTCAATGATGCTTCAACAAAATGAGATAGATCAGCAACTGGATTAGCACTGAAAATCCAGTGAGTGCTTGTCCCCAACTGTTACAGGAAATGTAACAGATGTGCAAGTGTAGGTAGTATAATACTGAACGTTAGTAAGTATAATGCAGTATGTTAATACTTTATACATTTTAAGTGATTTTTTTGCTTCTCCTACTGTTTTTCTCTTCTCCCTTCAAAAGGATTAACCAGCTGTGTAACTGCATAAAAAGGCAGGGTGGAACACCCAGCCACCAATTTAATCCTAGTCTGCAATATACCGGTGTCAGTCTATTGCCTGTGTGGTAATGTCTGCTTACAACATTTCATCTACACACGTATGGTGACTAAGTGGCTGGCTGCATTCCAGAATGTATTAATCTCCTGCTGAAATGGATTCTGTACAGATCCCCATGATGTGTTTTTGTTCATGCTATGCAAGGATGGGTTAGGCTCAGCACAGTATACCCCAGAATAAATAATCAAGTACCTTTCTATTCTAATTAGATATATGTATCCAATAACAAATTTTCCAGAAGCCTCCTGATTTAAAAGAATACAAATACTGCCAACTGGAAATAGAGCGGATTTCTGGGAGGAGTAACCTACAGACGGATAGGGCAAGGATAGAATGCAGATGGTGAGCAGACAGGGATGAGGGGCTGGGAGTTTGGAGGACAGAGCAAATACAATAAAGGAGATAAACTGTGGGAAAATGGGGTTTGAATAAATCTATTTAAAAGAGATTTGGAAAGTTGTTAAATAGATCCATTACTTTCCATTTAAGATTGCAACATCAAATAGATGCAATCCACTAAATTGGATGCTGTCACTCATTTTACACAATGAGCAAGATGTTTGCCTGCCTGGTTGACCGGAAGATTGATGATTGTCGGAGGAGTGAAAACTGTGTGTCAGAGATACTGATTAAAGACAGCCTTCACCTCTTTAAGGGGAGATGTGATTAGGCTGTTTCATACGGGTTGTTCACTGCAGTCAGCTTTCACAGGAGGAGGTGCTGCAGCAAGGCCCTTCTCATTTTCTAACTTTAGGCTACAAACACAGTGCTGGCCAGAGATTGGTCCATCAATTCAATGCTAACAGCATTGCATCCAAAATTCGGCTGTGGTGATCTAGTTTGAACTGTTAAAATAAGACTTTAATCCACATGAGAGAACATGGAGTCTCTCAGCCATCTTCACAGCATAGATCAAGCACTTTCTGCTCTTCATGTGGTCTGTCGCCGTTTCTCTCCTCAGAATCCACCACCTAAACATTCCATTCATCTAAACATGTGCTATCCTTCTCTTTCATGTGAATTACAGCTGTCTTTTTATAAACTTCCATCAGGACACACTTTTATACATTCTTATGCCAAATCAAGCTGCAACAGAGGTTGGGTAGATACCATGTGTTCATGACCTCTTTTGGATCGTCTGTGACTGTGTGATTGATGATACTCATGGAACAGCTCAGCTGAGTGGTTTTCAGTTTGTGGTTATCATTTTATTGTCATTGTTTCCTCTTTCCTCCATACAACCATGAAAAAGTGAATCCATTCAGAGCTTGTATTCACCTTTTATAACACCAAGATTGGTGGAGGGGCAGATAGTGTTGAGGAAACAAGTAAAATGCAGAACGACTTAGACAGATTAGGAGAATGGGCAAGAAAGTGGCAAATGAAATACAACGTCAGAAAATGCATGGTTATACACTTTGGTAGTAGAAATAAATGTGCAGACCATTTTCTTAATGGGGAGAAAATCCAAGAATCTGAGATGAGGTGGACTTGGGAGTCCTTGTGCAGAACACCCTAAAGGTAAACTTGCAGGCTGAGTTGGTGGTGAGGAAGGCAAATGCCATGTTAGCATTCATTTCAAGAGATCTAGAATACAAGAGTAAGGATGTGATACTGAAGTATTATAAGGCATTGGTGAGGCCTCACCTTGAGTATTGTGAACAGTTTTAGGCCCCTCATCTTAGAAAAGATGTGCTGGCATTGGAGACGGTCCATAGGATGTTCACAAGGATGATTCTTGGAACGAAGGGGTTACCATATTAGGAACGTTTGATGGCTCTCAGTCTGCACTCGCAGGAATTCAGAAGGATGTGGGGGGATCTCACTGAAACCTTTCAAAGTTGAAAGGCCGAGACAGAGTAGATGGGGAAAGGATGTTTCCCATGGTGTGAGTGTCTAGGACAAGAGGGCAAAGCCTAAGGATAGAGGGGCGCCCTTTCAAAACAGAAATGCAGAGAAATTTCTTTAGCCAAAGGGTGGTGAATTTGTGGAATTTATTGCCACATGCAGCTGTGGAGGCCAGATCATTGGGTATATTAAGGCAGAGATGGATAGGTTCTCAGCAGGCTCGGCAGCACCTCTATGAAGAGGTACAGTTGATATTTCGGACGGAGACCCTTCGTCAGGACTAACAGAAAGAAGAGCTAGTAAGAGATTTGAAAGTGGGAGATCCGAAATGATAGAAGACAGGAGGGGGAGGGATGGAGCCAAGAGCTGGACAGTTGATTGGCAAAAGGGATATGAGAGGATCGTGGGACAGGAGGCCTAGGGAGAAAGAAAAGGGGGAGGGGTGGGAAACACAGAGGATGGGTAAGGGGTATAGTGAAAGGGACAGAGGAAGAAAAAGGAGAAAGAGAGAAAGAATGTGTGTGTATATAAATAAATAATGGATGGGGTATGAGGGGGAGGTGGGGCATTAGCAGAAGTTTGAGAAGTCAATGTTCATGCCATCAGGTTGGAGGCTACCCAGGTTGTTCCTCTAAAGTCTTTTGGTCTTTTGCTGATTAACTATTTTCTAACCCTGCTCTTCTCATCCTTTGCTAAGATGGAAAGTCAGAAGCCATCTTGAATCAGAAGTCCAGCCTTCCAGACTTAACTCTATCTTTCAGCCCTGCCCTTATAAAGATCTATTTACAATCTTGCAGTTTAAGTACAGAAAGGGTTGAGCTTCCACAGAAAAATATGCTTTAGTACTCGTGCTTTAGAAGAAGACCAGCGAGATAGGATGGTCAATGAACCTATCTGTTGAATTAGGGTTTACAATCAGAGGATTATTCATTTTTCAGATAAAGAGCAAAGAACAGTACAGCACTGGAAGATACCTTCTACCGATGATGCCAATATAAGCTGCACATCTGCATTCACTTCATCTGTATCACTCAGTTCTCTATTTATTCATGTGTCTGCCTAAATGCTTCTTAAATACTGCTATCATATCTGCTTCCACCACCACTCCTGTCAGTCTGTTCCAGGCACCTCTCACTGTGTTTGAAAAATACTTGCTGCCTTGCATATCCTCTTTAAACATCTTCTTTCACTTCAAATATATCCCTACTAGTATTTGACATTTCCACCCTGGAGAAAGAAGACTCTATCTATCCTATTTTTACCTCTCATAAATTTACATATTTCATTCAGGTTGCCTCTCAGTATCTCATGTTCTAGAGAAAACAATCCATGTTTGTCCAGCCTTTTTCTATCAGCTCTCCTTGTAGCTAATACTCTCTAATCCAGGTAACAGCCTGATCAAACTCTTCTACAACCTCTCCAAAGCCTATTCAACCTTGCTAAATCAGTGATCAGAACGGCAAACAGTACTCTAAATGTGACCTTGCTAAAGTTTTATATGCTGCAAAATGAATTCCTGATTTTCAGGGAGCTATGAACTTGCATCCCATGATCCTTCTACACATTAATGCTCCCAGGGGTCTTGCCATTTATTTTCCCTTTTCACCTTCCAAGTGAAACAGGTCACATGTGTCCAGATTAAACTTCAACTGCTCTCTTTCTATTCATATCTTCAGCTGATCCATATCCTGCACTATCCACACTATCACCAATTTCAATGTTGTCTGCAAACTTACTAATTAACCATTCTACACTTTCATTCAAATATCACAAACAGCAGAGGTCCTAGTATTGATCCTTGAAGAACATTACTGGTCAAAGTTTCTGGTCCGTCCTCCACTATCGCCACTACCCGTCATCTTCTCTGATCGAGCTAATTCTGAATCCAATCTAGCAAGCTTCCATGGACTCCACGTGTCTCAATCCTCAGGATCAACCTATCATGAGGGACCCTGTCAAAAGCTTTACTTGTATCTATGTGTATATCAACCACTGCTCTACCCTCATCGATCAGCTTGGTCACCTCCTTATGCAAATACTCAATTAACTTTGTGAAGGGTGACTTCGCCAGCACAAGGGAATGCTGACTATCTCCAGTAAGTCTGCTTTTCAAGATTATAATTGCTCCTCTCCCTAAAAGTCTTCCCCAGTAATTTTCCACTCACTGATTAAAGATCACTGCCCTATCATTTCCTGTATTTTCTCCAATTAAACAGAGGAACACATTGGCTGTTCTCCAGTCCTCTGTTACCTCACTTGTGGCTAAAGAGGATATGAAAATCTTTGTCAAGGATCCAACAATTTCATCTCCTGGCTCTGTCAATAATGTCAGATGGAACCCATCAGGCCCTGAGGATTTATCCATCTAAATGTTTTTCAAGAGACGCAATCCTGGATGAAGAAGTGGAGGGATGGGTTAGTAAATTTGCTGATGACTCAAAGGTTGGAGGTGTTGTGGATAGTGTGGAGGGCTGTCAGAGGTTACAGTTGGACATTGATAGGATACAAAAATGGGCTGAGAAGTAGCAGATGAAGTTCAACCCAGGTAAGTGTGAGGTGCTTTATTTGGTAGATCAAATATGATGACAGACTATAATGGTAAGACACTTGGCAGTGTGGAGGATCAGAGGGATCTTGGGATCCAAGTCTATAGGATATTCAAGGCTGCTGCGCAGGTTGACTCTGTGGTTAAGAAAGCATACAGTGCATTGGCCTTCATCAATCGTAGGATTGAGTTTAGGAGCCGAGAGGTAATGTTGCAGCTCTGTGGGACCCTGGTCAGACCCCACTTGGAGTACTGTGCTCAGTTCTGGTTGCCTCACTACAGGAAGGATGTGGAAACCATAGAAAGGGTGCAGAGGAGATTTACAAGGATGTTGCTTGGATTGGGGAGCATGTCTTATGAGAATAGTTTGAGTGAACTTGGCCTTTCTTCCTTGGGGTGACGGAGGATGAGAGGTGACCTGATACAGGTGTATAAGATGATGAGAGGTGACCTGATACAGGTGTATAAGATGATGAGAGGCATTGATAATGTGGATAGTCAGAGGCTTTCTCCCAGGGCTGAAATGGCTAGCATGAGAGGGCATAGTTTTAATGTGCTTGGAAGTAGGTACAGAGGAGATGTCAGGCGTAAGTTTTTTTAAACAGAGAGTGGTAAGTCCGTGGAATGGGCTGCCGGTGACAGTGGTGGAGGCGGATACGATAGGGTCTTTTAAGAGACTCCTGGACAGGTATATGGAGCTCAGAAAAATAGAGTGCTATGGGTAACCCCAAATAATTTCTCAGGTAAGGACATGTTCGGAACAGCTTTGTGGACCGAAGGGCCTGTATTGTGCTGTAGGTTTTCTATGCTTTTAACACCTTTTTTTACAGGAATATCAACATATTCCAGAATATTGGCTTATCCTCCCGATCTCACTATCCTCCATGCCATTCTCCTTAGGGAATACAAATACAAAGTACTCTTTTAATATCTTGCCTATTTCCTTTGGTTCCAGGCACAAATTCCATCCTTTGTCCTTGAGTCCTCCCTAATTACCTTCTTGTTTCTTAATGTATGAGTGAAATATCTGGGGAATTTCTTGAATCCTAATCACCGAGGACATTGGATGGCCCACTTTATTCCTTCTGGCTGCTGTTTAAGCCTTCTCCTACTTCTTTTATATTTCTCAGAGACCCTGTCTGATTTCAATTTCCATGTATATGCTTCCTTTTCCTTTCTGAATAAATTTGCACATTATGAATTTACTACCAGCTTCATTTACACAGTGCTAATTATGTTCAACGTTATGACATTAATCAGCTGGGTACATGAGTGGCCAGGACAGTGGGAGAGCCTGTTGGAAAAAGAATGATTTGAGAAAATTACCCATTTGAAAGCCAGTGATAGAGTGACCATCATCTTTGTAGTGTAATTAATATTTCAGTAATATTTGAGTAATATTGTAAATATATTGCTTGATTAAGTATTATATGTTTGTTTACATCATACATTTTGGGTTATATATAAGAAGGACATGAATGGTATAAGTCATTGTACCACTACATCATATGTGAGCACCTCCCTAAAGAAGAAAGAAAACAAGAAGTAGACAAGTGTCCTGCTTTCTGTGATTTTCTTTTAATTGGTTACTGGAGTTACAAAACAGAACAGTGGAGATAACTAAACACCAGAAGACACTAGACTCTAGAATACTACAGCACAGTACAGGCCCTTCAGCCCTCGATGTTGTGCCGACCCATATATTCCTTAAATAAAGTACTAAACCCACACTACACCATAACCCTCTATTTTTCTTTCATCCATGTGCCTGTCCAAGAGGCTCTTAAATACCCCTAATGTTTTAGCCTCCAGCACCATCCCTGACAAGTCATTCCAGGCACCCACACCCTCTGTGTAAAAAACTTACCCCTGATGTCTCCCCTAAACTTCCCTCCCTTAACTTTGTACATATGCCCTCTGGTATTTGCTATTTGTGCCCTGGGAAACAGGTACTGGCTATGCACCGTATCTATGCCTCTCATAATCTTGTAGCCCTCTATCAAGCCCCCTCTCATCCTTCTACGCTCCAAAGAGAAAAGTCCCAGCTCTGCTAACCTTGCCTCATAAGACAACAGGAATTCTGCAGATGCTGGAAATAAGACTTGCCTCATAAGACTTGTTTTCCAATCCAGGCAACATCCTGGTAAATCTCCGCTGCACCTTCTCCATAGCTTCCACATCTCTCCTATAATGAGGTGACCAGATAAGGAAGTTTTGTAACAAACCCGAGACTACTACATACTTTTTAAGTGCAACATATTTTTTTTTCTTCAGAAGGACAGAGAGACATTTGAGTTAAAAAAAGGCAGAGCCCAGATCCCACTTTTTTAGATATTTACAAATAAGAAACTCTTTAAATACCACACTGCCTACCTTCCCGATTTCACACCTTACTTATATAATTGATAAAATTTAGGTTTAAATCCCTTTCAGAAGGGATTAATAGCATCTATTTATGATATAATTATGAAATTACATCCAGGTATATCTGATAAAATTAAAAATGAATTGGAAAGGGAACTTCAACTTTGCCTATGTATAGAGAAGTGAGATAAGATTTTTCAATTAGTTAGTTCTTCTTCTATATGTGCCAAACATACGCTGCTACAATTTAAAGTAGTGCATAGGGCCCATATGTCTAAAGATAAATTAACCTTTTTTTTTCCCATATAAACCCTATTTGTGACAGATGTCACTCTGAGGTGGCTTCCTTAACTCATATGTTTTGGTCCTGCCCTCTTTTGGAAAAATTCTGGAAAGGTATTTTTCATATTATTTCAATAGTTATGCATTTTTATTTACAACCACATCCTATTATGGCAATTTTTGGTTTGCCAATATAGATTTTTATCCTCTTCAGCCTGTCGGGGTGATCACATTTGTTACTTTAATGGCCAGAAGATCCAGTTTCTTGAACTGGAAGGAGACCAACCCTCCTACCACATTTCAATGGTTTTCCCAAACTATATCATGTTTAAATTTAGAAAAAAACAGGTGACATTTTTGATCCTTTGGTTAAATTTAAAGGACTTGGAAACCATGTATTCAACATTTTCATATGATGTAATTTGATCTTTCAGAATCCTTCTTATTAAATTAAAATATATGAATAGAGGAGCAGAGTTGATGACATTGTTTTGTTTTGCCTTGTTTTGTTCCGTTTACTTTTTTTGGAGGTTTAGTATTTAGTTTTTTTTTGTTTTTGGGCGGGGGCGGGTTTCTTTGCGTTTTTTTCTTTTTATTTCTTTTTTCTCTATGATTAACTATATTAAGAGTTTGGAAGTCTATTACACCTGTATTATTTGAAATCTTTTTTGTACATCTTTATCAACAATAAGATTATTCCAATCTCTCTGTATCAATATTGTTATTCTGTTTATAATTTTGGAAAATTAATAAAAAGATTTAAAAAGAAAAGAAAAGAAAAGGCAGAAAATGGATAAAATTAACAAGCAACAATTAAGGCCATGGGTTGATTAAAAAAAAAAGAAATGGCTAGCTACATTGGAAAGATAGATGTGTTCTCGGGATTGAGGACGTGATTTTAAGTTTAACTCTGTTTGGTTTCAAGTTAGCCCATTGCTTTGCTTTGCTTTTAGTTAGTTGCACGGTGGGTTTTTTTGGGGTTTTTTTTTTCTTTTTTTTCCATTGATATAGATATAAAATTTAGTATACTATTATGTTGTCTTGGTTTTTTATGTTTAAATTACATTGTTTGTAGTATTTTTTTTGGTATTGATACCTTCTGGAATTTTATTATATTTTAACATTGTATTAATGTTTATATGGTTTACCTTTTTGTATACTTATTCAATAAAAAGATTTAAAAAGAAAGAAAGATGTGTTCAATTGCACAACAGAGAACTGATGATGTGTACTGAATAAATTGAGTAGTATTATGAAGGAAATGAAAAAGCCACTCAAAAATAAGTGCCAGAACTTCTGGATGTAATGGGTGGAAAAGTATACAGTTAGCTTAGAAATGTAACTATTCCAACCAAATCAGACAAAAAAAACCTCAATATGGATGTAATGCAGGAACATTTAGAGCCAAAACCATTGTTGATTGTAGAATGATTTAGGTTTCATAAGTGCAATCAAAAGGAAGGGTTGTCCATTTCAGCTTATGTGGCTGAATTGAAGAAATTATCCAAGCATTGTTAGTTCAGCGATGGGCTTAATGATGCACAGAGAGAATGTTTAGTTTGTGAATCTTGCAATAAGGTATTGAAAAGTGGCTTCTAACTAATGCAAAAATCACATTTAAAAGATCAGTTGAAATCGTTGTATCAATGGAAACTACAGCCAGAGACACAATTGGATTGCAGCTAGGAATCAAAGTGAGCATGAACAAAATTGCCACATCTAAACAGAAACCTGCCTGACTGAACAAATTGTGTGACCGTTGTGGCAGGGCCTCACATACACCAGACCAATGCAGACTTCTAGACAAAATTTGCAGAAAATGCAAGAAGGTAGGACAAATACCAACCACATGTTGGGCAAACAAATATACATGGTCTACACAGGGAAGAGAAAACCATAAAAAGTCAAATTGCACTTTCAAAAAAAAGCACTCATCTGATGTTACACAAGCAATATGACTTACCCTAGAAGTGAATGGAAAATTAATTAAACTAGAATTGGATACTGGCTCAGCTGTTTCAGTCATTCCGTAAAATGACTTTGAATATCATTCCAAAGATACTGAACTGAAGCCTGCTGATATCCAACCAAGAACTCATACTGGAGAAAAGCTAACTCCTGTAGCAATGACATTCGGAAAAGTGAACTATGACGAAGAACATGCCACATTGGGCTTGCATGTGGTAAAATCAGAAGGGCCAGCATTGTGGAGGCTGTCAGTGGCTGAGACAACAACAACTTGATTGGAGATACCCATACATCCACGATTTGCCTGTCACATCCCATGCAATTGAGTCAATTGAAAGCAGATTAAGAATGGTACTGGATGATGCCATAGCATTAGTCATGAATGGCATTAGAAAACTCAAAAATATCAAGGGTAAAATAGTGTTAAATGAAAATGCCACGCCCAAGTTTTGCAAAGCCTGACCAATTCCTTATACCACCCATTATAAAGTAGCCAGTGAGCTAGATCTGTCACACGTCATAAGTGATGAAAGTGAACATCACGTTCCATTGCATCACGTCCTCTTACCACTGCAGAGAGAAAGTACACACAGATTGACAGAGTGACCTTGAGTCTGGTTTGGGATGTAAAACGTTTCAACCAGTACTTGTATGAAAGAGAGTCTACCCTCATTACTGATCATCAACCACTAGTGTCCATTTTTAGTGCTCCATTATCAGCAGCAAAATGAATGCAGAGATGGGCACTGGTCCTTGTTTCTTCAATTACAAGACTGAATTCAAGAGGACTACTAATCATGGAACTTCTGATGGATTGTTCCATTGAATCTAGCAAAAGGAAGTACCTGAAAAATTTTCAAAAGAGGACACCGCTCTTGATGAATTCTCCCCAATGCAAATTGAAAGACTCCCTATTATGACAAAGATGAACCTATCGGAAACCAGAAAGACCTCACAGTGTTTCAGACCTACATGGCATCTCAAAATGGATGGGATGTACAGCAGGAATTTCAGTTCCCCCATTTTCCAGAGCCAGAATGAACTTGACCCTGACTGAGGTTGTCTTATGTAGGTATTGGGAGCTGTTGTACCATACAAACTGAGAGCTAAAGTGTTGGAGGAGCTACATGCCGGTCATCTAGACATGGTCAAAATGAAACTGCTGGCTTGAAACTTTGTCTGGTAGCCTTGGATAGATCTGCAGCTTGTCGTGCACTGTTTGGGATGCAAACACATCCAGAAGATGCCTAGAGCGGTGTCTGTCCGTCACTAGGAGCAGCCTGCATTACCCAGGCAGAGGATTCATATGGATCTTGCTGAACCATTCATGGACGCATACTTCTTGGTAGTAGTTGATGCAGCTACAAAGTGGCCAGAAGTCTTCCCAATAAACTCCCCTACATCCTCTCACACTGTTAATGTATTGTCAAGCCTTTTTTCGAGGACCAGTGTTCCAGAGCTCTTGTTCAGTGACAACGGACCACAGTGTGTGCGGAACTGTTTTAGTCATTCTTGAAAATGAATGCATTAAGACATATTACATCTGCACTGCACCACCCAGCTACAAATAGCTAGATGAAAAATTATGTCCAAAGTTTAAATAATGCATTGTGAGCAGTGTTACCACAACACACTAACTAGAGAGAAGGGTCTTGGGAAACCGAAAGGTCAGAAGGTAGATAAATCACCTGGACCAGATGGTGTACACCCCAGAGTTCTGAAAAACGTAGCTGAAGAGATCATGGAGGCAGTAGTAATGATCTTTCAAGAATCACTGGGTTCTGGAATGCTTCCAGAAGACTGGAAAATAGCAAATGTCACTCTACTCTTCAAGAAGGGAGAGAGACAGAAGAAAGGAAACTACAGGCCAGTTAATTTGACCTCAGTGGCCGGGAAGGTGTAATAGATTATGAAGACACATAGTCCTCTTTTATTGTCATTTAGTAATGCATGCATTAAAAAATGATACAATATTTCCTCTGGTGTGATATCACAAAACACAGGACAGACCAAGACTGAAAAAATTGGCAAAACCACATAATTATAACATATAGTTACAACAGTGCAACAATACCGTAACTTGATGAAGAAGTCCATGAGCACAGTAAAGTTCAAAGTTTCTCAAATGTCCCACATCTCTCGCAGATGGGAGAAGGAAGAAAAACTCTCCCTGCCATGCCAACCACAATCTGACTCTGAGTCATCCGAAAACTTCGAGCTCTGATCAGCTCTCCGACACCGAGTACTGAGCACCATCTCTGTCTGAATGATTCGACCTCCTTCTCGGTCGCGAAAAGCAGGCAAGACTTGGGATTTTGAGGCCTACCCTCCAAAAGATTCCCGACCACACAGTAACGACAGCAGCAAACGGGCGTTTCAGAAATTTCTTCCGATGTTCCTCTGTGCTTTCACGTCTATTCTCCATCAAATCAGAATTGTCCACGGCCCCTATTTAACAGATACGATATCGTTTTTCACCGGAGGGCTGCGCACACGCAGGCACGCCGCCATCTTCTCCTCCCTAGCAGGTTATAAAGGATGAGGCCTCAAGGTACTTGGAGGCACATGATAAAATAGGCTTCAGTCAGCATGGTTTCCGCTTGTAAAATCTTGCCTGATAAAGCTCTTGGAAATCTTTAAAGAAGTAACAAGCAGTATAGACAAAGGAGAATCAGTTGATGTTGTGTACTTAGATTTTCAGAAGGACTTTGACAAGTTGCCACACATGAGACTGCTTAACAAGCTACTAGCCCATTGTGTTATTAGAAAGATTCTAGCATGAATCAGAATCAGAATTAGAATCAGGTTTGTTATCACTGGCATGTGATGTGAAATTTGTTAACTTAGCAGCAACAGCTCAATGCAATACATAATCTAGCAAAGAGAGAAAAATAAATAAATAAATAAAATTAAACATAATAATAAATAAGCAAGTAAACCAATTACGTATATTGAATAGATTTTAAAAATGTGCAAAAACAGAAATACTGTATATTAAAAAAGTGAGGTAGTGTCCAAAGCTTCAATGTCCATTTAGGAATCGGATGACAGAGGAGAAGAAGCTGTTCCTGAATCGCTGAGTGTGTGCCTTCAGGCTTCTGTATCTCCTACCTGATGGTAACAGTGAGTTAAGGGCATGCCCTGGGCGCAGGAGGTCTTAATAGTGGACGCTGCTTTTCAGAGCCACTTCCTGCAGCCCCAGAGTCAAATCCTACAATTACCACGAAGAAGACTCCAGAACTTGAGATTGTTTTACAGCTTCAAATCTCACCTGTCAAACCGAGTGAGACATTATCCCACAAGAGTAAGAAATCCTCCACGGCGAACAAATCTTTAGTCCTGAATGGCACAATTTAAAATTTACTATGCTATGGATGTCTATATAGTTGTAGTTGTATAGTTGTATTATATAGTATACTGTTTGCATGCATATATACTGTATATATATATTTACTATTGATGCTTTCTATATTGAGTTGAATTTTATAGCTAAATAGAAATGATATAGTGTACTTAATATTTCAGCAATATTTCAGTAATATTGGAAATATATTGTTTTATTAGCCATTCTTTATTTACATAATTCATTGTGGGATATACATAAGAAGTACATAAATGGCATATGTCATTATGTCACCATGTCATATGTGAGTGTTTCACTAAAGAAAAAGGAATAAAAACTAAGTGGACAAGTACTGTATCTTAGCTCTTGGGTTTTTCTTTCAATTTTTTGCTGGAGTTTCAAAACGTGACCAACTTCTACTCGGTTTCTCATTGCAAAACTGTTACGAGAGCTGCCTCCACTCTGCTTTTCATAGTATCACTAAATGGTTACAACATAGAAGGAAGACATTTGACTCATAATTGTCTTGCTTCTATGCAAGAGCAGTGCATCAAATTCCATGCCCCCACCCTTTCTCCACAGCTCCGCAAATCTTTCCTTCCTGTTACCTATCCAACTCCTAATTAATCATCTTTCTCATGGAATGGTTTAAATGGGCAGCAGCAATTTAGCGATACCTCGTGATAAAGATATGATAACAACCTATAAAGCAGGCACAAGCCAGGATGTTAAAATCAATGATCGCACACCAGTTGCACATTCAGAATTTCCTATGGAAAAAGATCACTGCATGTTTCTCATTCAGAGCACACAGGACAATTGTGCACAGTCAATTATTCCCTGATCTGATGGAGAAGAACAATTTGGCCAAATCCCGAAGGTCTCTCCTGTTGCTTGACAGCCACCATAGGGAATGTGATGAAATTGTTCCTCTTGTCAAAGCATGCATCCGTTACCTGTCTCATGCAGTTCTGTGCTGCAAATTAACTGTTCCCACTGATGTTACCTGTCACTACCTGGAATGACTTCAGCACTGTTCATAAGTTACTGCCAGTGATGACTGAAACTCCTCAGAGCCAATACGCAGCTACCACTCATCCAGAGGTGATTGGGTGTGGAAATCAGCATTTGAAATTCATCTGAACATTCTCCTTGTGGTCTTAAATTAGTGACTCAATTCCTCCCCAGTGAAATTGCCTCAACAATAAGCAACTAGTATTTGAGAGAATACCAGTAAAAAAGTTAGCTATGACAACTTTAACTCCATTGACATAAATATGTTTCAAGGATTATTATCGAACAACTCTTTATGCTACTGAAATACTGGTCTGTGACATTCAAGACCGGTGATCCCTAGATATACATGAAGTCCAGGTATGACCTACAAACAGCTATTTTAGGAGCAGAACAGAAAATTCTGATTGAAGTTAGAAACAAAATTGGATGCACATCAGCTCCGGTAGCCTTTGCAGGCCATTACTCCCTTCAAGGCAAAACCTAACATCATGAATGGCTCTGATGAGCTCAGTGCTTTTAATGCATGCTTTGAAAGGGAGAATAAAACTACACCTGTGTGAATGCCTGTAGCATCTGGTGACCCTGTGATCTCTGTCTTGGAGGCGAATGTCAGAACAGCTTTCATGAAGGTGAACTCTCACAAGCCATCAGACCGTGATGGCATACCTGGTAGGGCACTGAAAACCTGTGCAAACCAACTGATAGAGTGTTCAAGGACATCTTCAATCTCTCACTGCTGTAGTCAGAGGTTCCAATCTTCTGCAAAAGGGTGACAATCATGGTAGTGCCCAGGAAGAGCAGGGTGAGTAACCTCAAAGATAATTTTCTAGTTGTACTCAGATCTATTGTGACAAAGTACTTTGAGAAGTTGGTCATGGTCAGAATAAATTCCTGACTATGCCAGAACCTGGAATTGCTGCAGTTTGCTTATCACTACAATAAGTCTACAGCACTCCACTAGCTCTCCATTTAGGCTTGGATCATTTGGACAATAACTAAGCTTATGTCAGGCTGCTATTTATTGATTACAGCTCAGTGTTTCGCATAATCATACCCTCAGTTCTAATCATCAAGTTCCAAAACCTGAGCCTCTTTACCTCCCTCTGGAACGGGATCCTTGGCTTCCTCATCGGGAGATCACATTCTGCGTAGATCTGAAATAACTTCTCTTCCTCACTGACAGTCAAAAACAGTGCACCTCAAAGATGCTTGCTTAGCTGACCGCTCTACTCTCTCTACACCCACAACTGAGCTGTTAGTCACAACTCAAACGCTATCTATAGATTTGCTGACAACACCATTAGTGTTGGCAGAATTTCAGATGTGATGAGGAGGCATACAAGAGTGAGATAGACAGTTGGCTCAACAACAACCTTGCACTCAACATCAGTAAGACCGAGGAACTGATTGTGGACTTCAGGAAGGGGAAGTCCAGGGAACACACACCATGCTTCATCATAGGGTCAGCAGTGGAAAGAGTTAGGAGTTTCAAGTTTGTTGTCTTTTGAACACTGGTTGTTCATCCTGTTGGGTGTGGTCTTTCATTGATTCCGTTATGGTTATTGGGTTTATTAAGAATGCCCTCAAGAAAACAAATCTCAGGATTGTATATAGTGATATATATGTAATAAATTTGATAATAAATCTACTTTGATTGTCAAGTTTTAAATTTTGAAATTCTTGGGTGTCAACTTCGCTGAACATCTATTTTGGGCCCATCATATTGATGCAATTAGAGCATAGAACATAGAACATAGAAAACCTACAGCACAATACAGGCCCTTCGGCCCACAATGCTCAGCCAAACATGTACTTACTTTAGAAATTACCTAGGGTTACCCATAGCCCTCTATTTTTCTAAGCTCCATGTACCTATCCAGGAGTCTCTTAAAAGACCCTATCAAATCCACCTCCACCACCATTGTCGGCAGCCCATTCCGCGTACTCACCACTCTCAGCGTAAAAAACTGTGCGTTTCAGCCCTGGGAAAAAGCCTCTGACAATTCACATGCTCAATACCTCTCATCATCTTATACACCTGTATCAGGTCACCTGTCATCCTCCGTTGCTTCAAGGAAGAAAGGCCGAGTTCAGTCAACCTAATCTCATAAGGCATGCTCCCCAATCCAGGCAATATCCCCGTAAATCTCCGCTACATCCTTTCTATAGTTTTCACATACTTCCTGTAGTGAGGTGACCAGAACTGAGCACAGTACGCCAATTTCAGTGAATATACTTCAATAACCATCTTAAACTGTAAAATGCTTTGGGACATCATGAATTTGAAATGGAAGAGATAAATAAAATTCTTTCCAGTCCTGCTGATGGGTCTCGGCCCAAAACGTCTACTGTACTCTTTTCCATAGATGCCGCCTGGCCTGATGAGTTCCTTCAGTATTTTGTGTGTGTTGCTTAAAATTCTTTCCTTCCTTTCTTTGTGAGCTGGGGAGAAACTGTACAACTCTGAATTCATTTCCTTCCTTCACTCTTCACTTTTATATTATAAACGACAAGCTCTATCCAGATTTACTAAGTGCACTCTGTCATTAACTTGAAAATAGGAGTCAGGTCAACCTTCCTCCCAGTTCTTTCATCATTACCTTCCTTTGGCAGCTTTTATTCTGATCTACTAAATATACAGGCTGCTTTACGGCCCAGAAATCGAACCATGCATCTGTGCAGAAAGGGAAAGGACTAAAATTAATGTGCACTTCCGAGCCTTACAAAAGAAGGTCCTAACAGTAGAGAGAGGGATGTCTATTTATCATTCTTTAGAATCTGACTAGCCCTGTAGTCCAGTCTTCCGGTGTAGCCTCATCAAGAGCCCCTCATCACAGTTTCCTTATGAATGCTGTCATCATGTCCGGAAGTGATGTCCTAGATGAAATATAACTTGTTGATCCTTCAACCTGGCAGTAGAGGTGGCCACGGACTGACATGTCAGAGTGGGAACGGGAAGTAGAATTAAAATGCTGCTTTTTGAGGTGGATGGAGCAAAGGTCTTCGATGAAGGAGTCACCCAATCTACGTCGGGTCCCATCAATATCAGTGCCAGATACAGTAGGTGACCCCAACAGACTCACCAGTGAAGTATCGTTTCACATGAAAGGACTGCCCGGAGCCCTGAATGGTGGTTAGGGAGGAGGTGTAGGGGCAGGTGTCACACTTGTTCCACTTGCAAAGATAAGTCCCAGGAGGGAGAGACAAACAGACAAGGAAGTCATGCAGGGAGCGAGCCCTGCAGAAAGCGGAAAGCGGTGAGGAGGGAAGGATATGCTTGGTGGTGAGATCCCATTAGAGATGGCAGGCGTTATGGAGAATTATGGGCTGGATGTCCTTTTGCTATATTTTTGACCTGAGCTTCTGGAACATGATTATATTATGCAGCTGTGCAGCATCAACCACCCTCTGCTGCCTTGGAAATAGTGTTCACACAAACTCCTGCAGTTCTGCAGACCTCACAAAACATCATTCTACCCACTGCCTGAGACCAATCGAAAATATCATCACACATGATACAAATAGGCCACCAAAGGCTCTCAGCTGGTAGAGTGTTCCTGCCATTGACTAATTTCACTCCTCAGTAATCCCTCACTCATGCACGATCTTCTTTCACTCTCTGCCGATTGACATCGGATGTGGTTTTGTAATATAACAGCAAAAAAAAATCTTATAAAAATGGAATCAAGAAATATAATAAAATGTGTAAATAGATTTCAAAAATTGTAAATAGGTTTATATCTCAGCTTTCCGCATCAGCAAATAATACAAACAGACAGAATCTGCAGTACCAGTGAGCTGAGTGATTGCTTTGAGCAGTGAGGTAACGTGTATAATTTCAGGTGCCAATTGCGGCATAATGTAAAAGCAATAGACAAGGTAAAACATTATTTTTTTATATGTGATTTCCTTTCATCTGGCCACCAGTTCACAAGTACAGATTACCAACATGAAATCACGGCCTTAAACACTCAATACAAATTAGTAGTGTGTTGATTTTATATAAACTCAGTGGCCACTTTATTAGGTACCTCCTGTACCTAATAAAGTGGCCACTAAGTGTGTGTTCCTGCTCTTCTGCTGCTGTAGCCCATCCACTTCAAGGTTCAATATGTTGCACATTCAAAGATGCTCTTCTGCTATCACTGTTGTAATGCATGATTATTCGAGATACTGTCCCCTTCCTGTCAGCTTGAACCAGTCTGGCTATTCTCCTCTGAGCTCTCTCATTAACAAGGCATTTTCACTCACACAACTGCCACTCACTGGGTAATTTGATGTGCAGGAAAATCCCAGGAGATCAGCAGTTCCTGAGATACACAAACCATCCCGTCTGGCACCAACAATTATTCCACAGTCAAAGTCACATAGATCACATGTCACATTTCTTCCCCATTTTGATGCCTGTTCTGAGCAACAACTGAACCACTTGCATGCCTGCACACTTTTATACATTGAGTTACTGCCATGTGATTGGCTGACCAGATATTTGCTTTAACGAGCAGGAGTACCTAATAAAGTGGCCACTGAGTGTGTAGCTTTTACTGTGCAAAGTTTTGTTAAAACACATTATGATAGGGAACAGAAATTGTGCCAGAAATTGATCCAAACAATTCCTGATTTTCAGATTATATTTGCACTATAAGTTCCCAATATGATAAACTATAAATATACTGAGATTTCCAACATATGCCTTTAATACATAAATCATCTTTACCCAGAGCTGAAAAAAATGGAAGTCTTTTTACATCTAGTTCCAAATAAGTGCTCTAACCCCTTTCAAAGACTCTTTCTTTTAGACTAATTAATCCAATGCAACTCATTGATGTTTTGTCTACACAGGCAAAACAGGGTTTGGTAAGGCAACTTGAATGCACAGAAATGTAAGAAGCATCGAGAGTAGTGAGTGTAGCTCAATATATCATGAGCAGTTTTCTTCCCACTATTGATAGTATCTACAGGAGGTCTTAAGGTACTTGGGAGCACTAGGAGGGTATATTGTCAGCATGGTTTCCTCAAAGGAAAATCTTGCCTGACAAATCTCTTGGAATTCTTTGAAGAAATGACAAGCTGGATAGACAAAGAAGAGTCGGTTGATGATGTATTCTTGGATTTTCAGAAGGCCTTTGACAAGGTGCCACACATGAGGCTGCGTAACAAGCTACGAGCCCATGGTATTACACGAAAGCTTCTAGCATGGATAAAGCAGTGGCTGACTGGCAGGAAGCAAAGAATGGGAAGAAAGGGAGCTTTTTCTGGTTGGCTACCAGTAACTAGTGGTGTTCCACAGGGGTCTGTTCTGTGACCAGTTCTTTTTACATTATATGCCAATGATTTGGATGATGGAGTTGATGACTTTGTTGCAAAGTTTGCAGACAATATGAAGATAGATGGAGGGGCAAGTAGCTTTGAGGAATAGAAAGGCTACAGAGGACTTAAACAGATTAGGATAATGACAAAGAAATGGCAGATGGAATACAGTGTTGGGAAGTATATGGTCATGCACTTTGGTCAAATAAATGAAAGGATTGACTATTTTCTAAATGGAGAGAAACTACAAAAAACTGGGGCGCAAAAGGACTTGGGACCCTTTGTGCAGGATTCCCTAAAAGTTAATTTGCAGGTTGAGTCTGTGGTGAGGAAGGCAAATGCAATGTTAGCATTCATCTCAAGAGGACTAGAATATAAAAGCAAGGATGTAATATTGAGATTTCATAAAGCACCAGTGAGGCCTCACGGAGTATTGTGAGTGGTTTTGGGCCCCTTATCTTAGAAAGTATATGCTGACACTGTAGAGGGTTCATATGAGCTTCACAAAAATGATTCCAGGATTGAATAGCTTGTCATATGAAGAGCGTTTGATGGCTCTGGGCTTGTATTCACTAGAATTCAGAAGATTGAGTGGTGACCTCTTTGAAATTTATCGAATGGTGAAAGACCTTAATAGAATGGATGTGGAGAGGCTGTTTTTTATGGATTCTAAGACCAGAGGATACAGCCTCAGAATAGAGGGGCATCTTTTTAGAGCAAGGATGAGAAGGAATCTCTTTACCAGTGAGTGGTGAATCTGTGGAATTCTTTGCCACAGGCAGCTGTGGAGACCAGGTCTTTATGTATATTTAAGGTAGAGTTAATTGTCAGAACAGATTCAGTGGGCCAAATGACCTAATTTTGCTCCTAAATCTCATGGTCTTACATGAGGCACTGCTTCAAGAAGACAATTTCTGTCATCAAAGATGTCCGCCATCTGGGACATGCCATCATCTTACAGCTACCATTGGGCAGGAAGTACAGAAGCCTGACATCCCACACTAGCAGGTTCAACAGCAGCTGCTTCCCTTAAACTATTCAGTTATTGAACCAACCAGCACAACTTCAGTACATCAAAACTATAAATATTTTTATCACTTTCCACTAAAATGAACATTTTTATATTAATCAGATACTCCTTTGTAAAAACTATGTACAATTTATGTTTTGTTTGTGAATGCTACTCATTTGGTGCCTGTGTTGCTGTTGCAATTAAAGTTTTCATTGCACCTGTTAATATGACAATAAACGACTTTAACGTTGACTGTGAAAGTGAGCAATATCAGAATATAGAATGAGAAAGAGCAGACTATCAATCTCAATTAAAGGACCATGTCCAGCCATATCTTCCATAGCACCTACACTCCTTTCCCTATATTCGTTTCATCCTGTTCAGAAACCTGCATTTACAATTCCCAGATCCATGATTCTCGATCGCTGTTCTCGACAACCATAATTCACATTACTGTCCCCGTTACATACTTCAAGGAGATCTTGTGACTTTCTTGTGAGAATGATGTAATGGTCTTTTGGAGGTCACCTGATGTAATTTTCCCACCAATGTGAGGTCACGTGATGACATGTTCACCATGGGCATAAAAGGGAAGACCCCTGGTGACACAGTTAGTTTTCCAACTGAACATTAGTCAGTGTCTCTGTTCCATTGCGTATTTGTTTTATGACGCAGTTACATTTTTAAAATGGAGTTTTACGTTCTATTGTAAGGTACAATAGTGCTGGACTGGCAATTTCTGCCAGGTTTGTTGATGTACCTTTTCAGTAGTTTTGGAGAGTGAAGACTTTATCGAAGTACAGGACCTGAAGGATTAAGAGAAGTTGGTATCGTTCGGCAGTTTAACAAAGGATCGACCTTATTGAGTCTTCGTTGAAGAAGTAATGACTTGCATCAAAGATAACTCCTGCCAAAAGAGCAAGGTAGTTCATGCAAGATTTGCTCGCCAGAAGAAAGGTCAGTTGTTTTTAAGTTGTTTATTTTCTTCATCGTGAATCCTTTTTGGACAGAACCATCAGGAAAGTCGCGTCAATGAAGAAATCCTTCTCCGGAGAAGTCTCTCCCAATTGAATGTATAAATCTGTTGGACTTTCGAATTTACCATTTTAAGAACTGTATTTGACTTTACCGCTTTAAGAACTGTTTTCACATTTATTGCTTTAAGAACCAGTAGCGAGTGACGATTTGTCGAACGGCTGCATAGCGGTTAACTTCCGGTTAAGGTTTTCATTTGTTTTTGTTTGTTTATCCGTGTTTAATAAATGTTTGGTTGTTTTTATATAACCTGACTCGATTGATATTCATTGTTGCCGTTATGTAACACCCCCAATCTCTAACAGTGGGCCCTATGGTTCCTGACACAGATACATATGACCCCGGCCGTTCCTCCACCCCAAAACCACTTTCAAATGACCACTTAACAACAGCACCAACTCAAACCCAGGCTTGCTTGTCGGATGAAACGTAAATAACATAAATCTCCAGATGTTGGAAATCTGAAATATAAGCAGAAAATGCTGGAGGAACTTAGAAACTCAGGCAGCATATGTGGAGAGGGAAAAGCAATTAACATTTCTGATTAATGACCCTTCATTAGAACCAGAAGGTTCTTCACACTTTGCTGCTAATACTTAAGTAATGCCTAAAATATGAAGAGCCTTGGGCCTCGTCATTTGTAAGCTGTAATTCCCATATTCCATCAAAGTTTGTAAAGAACTTCAATGTCATTTCTGAACACAATTTATTTTCATTCAATAATTATTGTCTTTTTCACATTAACATTCCATAATATGAAAAGGGAATTAGGTTTGAATAAATTGAAACCAAGCTTTAAAACAGCTGAATTAGGGGATTTTCATCTTGATTTTTCTTTAACAGGATCAAAATATGAAATGTCATTATTAAAACCAAGTGAGAAGGAAGATTACAGAAGCCAGTGTGTAGGTGCATGTTTATTAGCGTGGAACGGGTCTGTTATATTCAGATGAAAGCAGCAGGCTTCTGTGAAAGCAACTTCAAATAAAATGCTAATCTCCTGACTGTGCCCTTGGAAGGACTCCCAGGAGACTCACTGCACTCCATTCATGCTTGGCACTCAAAACGAGTCCAGCATCTTTAATTTGCTTCACATAATGATCATGTAGTGGAATGGAAGCCGAAACTTGGTGGAGAAAAAAAGTACAAATTAACTAATTTTAGTCCTGAATCATTTTCTCTGCATCTAAAATACAAGCATGTTTTATCTGTTCACTGTGTATCCTACGTTTGCAGATTTTGAGACTACTAATGTTTTGCTAAACCCTCACAGGTACTGCTATATAGTGGCATAAATTCCCATAGCTTTGAATGTAGATAGTTTGCAGTTTTCATTTTGAACAGATTTTACGACTTTCATTATGG
The DNA here is from genome assembly GCF_963921235.1 of Mobula hypostoma. Taxonomy (NCBI): domain Eukaryota; kingdom Metazoa; phylum Chordata; class Chondrichthyes; order Myliobatiformes; family Myliobatidae; genus Mobula; species Mobula hypostoma. Next base: position 102,784,192 of record NC_086106.1, on the reverse strand, counting down.
TATGCTCCAGAGAGCAGTACTAGTGAGAAGTACTTCAATTAATCTCAAAGTTATTGATTATCTTGGATTCTAGATTACCATTTTCAGTCGACTGTACACTGCAAGGTGAGCAGTAACTGGCTGAGACATTGAAGGTGTTGTTTGGAAATTTACAACACCCATATTTGCTGAATGAGGTGATAAGATGGAGAAAATAAGCTGCAGCCTGCTATAAAAACTATTATTTCATGTGTGAACAATTGTCCTTCTTATCTTCAGAAAGTTGATCATCTTGATTAGTGCCTCTTAGACCACTGCGTATGCTGGCCCTTCCTCTGTGATGTGAGGCTATTTTAATATTTATTTGTTTGAACTGGACAGCAGCTTCCTTTTACACATTAGAAATATCAATGATAAACAGAAGGACAGAAATTTGAGTCTAAAGGTGGAGATGAGTGAAACAGAGGAGGCACAAATAAAGAAGTACAATTTCATGAGTCATGGATGGAGGTGGTAAATCAAGAATTTTTTTCTACAGTTCAAGAGACCAAGTACATAATGTGTGTACAATAATTGGCCTTATGGTTGTAATCCAGTTACTTTCATTAATTATCTTAATTTTGAGAGATTTGAGATGTCATTTTGGGGTTTTCAAGGTCAAATTGCTCCATTTTTATTTAAACTATGGAGTAGACAAAACTTGGCTGGCTAGATAAATTATATGTAGCAATTGTTTTCCCATGTAAAGTCCTGACGACCTCTGCCTCGTTTCATTTCCTCCTACTTCAAAAACTTCCTTAAGCCTTGGTTTTAGTTTTTCATTAATTTTTATTAACATATTATTGAAATCCTGTGGCGTGTCTGAGAATTTTCACAACTCACATGAAGCACCTTATGATGTTTTATTGTATTAAAGCTGTTTTATTTAAGATATGCCTGTAAGTTTAGCTCACCTTGACTTATGATGTTCTACCTTCTACAAAAGCCCTAGTGTTCCCTTTGGATAAAATAGTGGGATAATTCCTTTATCTCCTCTGTCTTGTATTGCTCAGTAGTTTGTTCCAGATTCACAATCTTCTGTGTTTTGTAACATTTTAGTTAATGGCATTCTCAAATCAACAGCAGTTATAGCAATAATCATATCTTCTTATAACAAGGAAGGGACCTTTGGTCCATAGACTGCCCTCTATGGCAGTTCCATAAAAAGGCTAGTTACATTATTTTCTTCCCAACCATCACACACTGACAGGATATCGGCAACCTTGAGGAGAAGTAGCAGAAGGAGGAATAGAAGAAAAAGCCCATTAAAGCCAAATGAAAAGAAAAGGAAGTAAGGAACAGCAAAGAATAAAAATTACATGAGAATAAGTATGGCTTATGTGAATAGTTGAAGGATAAGGTCTTATTTACACAACCTATATCTTGCACAATGGTTATTGATGACAAATAATAAATCACTAACAATTACCCCCACAAATTTCATTTTGTTTCTGTAAAGGATTGAGAACATGAGGAGCTACATATGAATAAGCTATCCATAAGATAATGCAAAGCAAAAAGAACGATCATGCAAATTTTAATTTTTAAAAATTGCTAAGATGTTTCAGATCCTGCACAGTAGATCTTGGTGAGAGGGGCCAACTGAATTGATTTCATGTTGTACATCCTCTTGCATAGAACTTCTGGAGCACCCTATATAGTGTACACCATGAAGTATGAAGCAGTAGGATGCCAAAATACATCTTGGTTGCTGGTCCTTCGCTGAAGAATTTAGTTATACTTGAACCCTAACATCCTGACTGCCCAGTTGATGAGCACTTCTGTAACTGAAGATGTGCCTCACGAGACTTTATTCAGAAGCAGTATGTGTTGTTTTGTAACTCAAAAACCTGACACTAATTGGAAGAAAAATAAATGAGTCCAGAATGTGAATCTGACTTCATTTTTATTTTAAGTGGGGCATGTGTGTATGACATGGTGGTATGATGACATATGCCATTCGCACATAACCTACAAAGCATATGTAAACAACAAATAATTCTTAATCAAACTATATATTTACAATAATATTTAAATATTTTTGAAATAGTGTGGTTGATTGGGAGTTAGGGAGGGCATCAGATGTTTGAAATTTGAAAAGTGCAAGAGTGAAATGGATCTGCATCAGAAAGTCAGAGAGTGAGGAAAGGTCTGAGGTTTGTTGGTCAGAAATAACTACAGTCCACAAATCAGTGAATTCAAATGAATCAGCAACAGTGGAAGCAGACAGACCAATTGCTTTGTTCTTGCCATGAGAGAGGACATGAAGGCTGTCATGCTATGAAGAGACTATACTCTCCATTTTGGGAGTCGCATGACTTGATCAGTGTTCTAAAGTCAGCACAATGATGGTAATCTGCTTAACTAGGGATCATTTCCAAATAAGAAGTTATTTGTGAGGTGGTCTTTGGTTGGATATAACGTGCAGGTTTTTGGCTGTTGGAGCCTGAATCTATTCTGCATGATTTAAACTGGTTGCTGATTGAGAACAAGGAACCATAAATTACCAATTTTCACTTGCTGGGAAGAGGGCAATAAATGGATGCTGGCCTAAAGCTGAGCTAATAAAAAGACGATAAAGGTCAGACATTTGACCTACAGCCAATGGCAATGGAATGTAACATTCAAATTGGTAAAGAAGGAACATAAAAGCAGACACTGTGCTGACAGCTGTAACTCTGTAGGAGACTAACTATTGTGGATGTGACATGCCCCACGGTTACACGGAGATTCGAAATGGGACTACGAAGAACATGTGGTCAGTAGCAGAAACTCCTTTTTAATTGATATTATATTTTCTATTAGTTGACTGTTCATGGAAGTTGAGGGAAAACTTAATAGGTGTGCACACTGGTAACTGGTTGTGTAAGTTCGCATGTTCTTCTATTGATATAATAAAGGTACCTATCGGTAATTATAGATTCTCTCTGGCCTCCCTGATCATTATTACAAGGGGTGATTCTTGTTACAGAATTGGCATCCCTGTGGTGGTTCGAGTTTAAATCTCTGTTTTGTCAGCAGGAAACTTGAGCCGGACCACATGGGTGAGAAACAGAGCAATCTGGTGCTGGGTGGTTTGTTAGTACAAATGCAGGATGGGTAATTCAGGGAATTCTGCAAGTCCAGAGGACTTGGATTGTTTTGAATGAAGGGAATTCCTCCAGAAGTGCATATTGGTGAAATGGCCACAATACGGTGAGTATGCTGGACACACCAGCGGTGAAGGCAGCTGAGCTCCTTTTTAAATTTGCCAAAGGGAAATTATTATACAAGGAATTTAAGCAGCTACTGAAGTTAGTAGCAGTGGCCTGCCTCAATGAGGATTTAAAAGGATATTGGCAAAAAGCTGACACTGAACAAGATAGATTAGAACAGGAAATGCTAGAATATCAGCGAGAAACTAAGGTAGAACTGGATAGATCAGAGAAGGAGGTAGAAACCTTTAAGGGAAAAGATATCAATTTGCAGGGACAGGGAAGTATGGATTTGATGCATATGAACCAATTTCAGCTGAAGTGTGGGAAATTGGTTTAAGAAAGGAGTAAATGGGAAGAAGCTAATTTAGCTAAAGGCCAGGTGGAGGAATTAAAGAAATAGTGCAATGATTTAAAAGCAGCTATAAATTTGATACAGAAATCGGTTTCTGAAAAGAGTAGTAAGACTAGTGATCACACAAAGTGTTCAAACAGATACAAAAGCTGCAGGACTAACCTGCTGCACAGAAAGGGATAATGTGTGCTTTTGGATCTGAAAGGAGGGGGGCGGATATAAATTGGCAAGATTTATCAGATAAGGTGTCCAGGTATAGTTATAATGAAGAGCTTCTATCTGACACCCAGGGCTGATATACAATCAAAAAGAGCCTGTGCTACCGACAGCACGATTGGCTCCCCTAGTTAGTACCAGAGAGGGAGGTGCCGGGGCAGGAAATAACATAAACTACACAATTCAGGGTACAGCAGCTGAGGGATATTGTTAAGAATATCAGAATATGTATGCCCATAGATGATCCTAGGGAACTGTTCCAAGAAATTAGTTACCAAAAAGCAATACATGGACTAAAGGATGCTGAACAAAGGAAGTTGATTGTAATGTGCCTGCATTCGAACATACACTCTGCTTTCCCAGAAACACAGAGACACGCTGGGGGAACAAATGAGGAATTAAAGAATGCAATACTGATGGTTATGGGTAATAACAGTAGGGACCCAATAGATGAGTAACGCAAATGTTACCAGAGGAAAGGAGAACACCGCAGCCCACTTGCATCCTGTCTGTGGACGATGTTCCAAGGGATGTATGGATCAACATTTAAGTGTTATCATTTAGAACCAGAATCCACAAATACAGATGGTTAAGAACATTAGTGCCTCACAGCACCAATGAATCTATAACAAAATGTTCGAACTGTTTGATTCATGTGACCCTACACATTCTGTGGCATGGGTACTCAGGAAAATGATTAGGGCATGGAAGAATTAAATGCGGAAGCTAGATTTTAACTTTAGAAATACTCTAGAGGCAGCCAAAGTGTTTTTCCTTCCAGAAAATACATGGGATATGGTGTGAGGAAATGCGGATTAGGACAGAAGCCATCAGAATGATTGTAGAAGGAAAGTAACATCGCGCTGGAAAGCACCTTCACTCAATCAGAGAAGCTGCTGTCAGGGGCAGTACAGCGCTCAAAGCTGCTGTTTCAGCTGTGGTCATATGGATCATTATGTCTTGAACTGTACAGAGGACAGTTCATGTAATTTAAGTCCAAACAAAAATCAGAGATTGGAGTTACAGAAGGGTCAGAATATATTGGAATTTTGGTTAATGCTGGGATTTCATGCTTTAAGCTTGTTCAATGTTCTTTATTTGTGCATAACGAATAACCTCCAACATGTCTTTGTTTAAAAGTCTTAGAGTACCACATTTCCTCAATGCTATCAGATTGTTACTGAATATTTTGGCAATGGTTTAACCCTTAGAAACAAGAGAATGGTTTAAAGTGTGAATTGTCTGTAAGTTTTAATTGTGTAAAATTTGGCCATGTGTGAATTCACCTGACAGAGTGTGTGTCTGAAATTGCAAAGGCTGTTTTAAGAGGTGGTGTCTTTAAGAGGCTGCATTAATCTGTTAATGTGTCTGCAAACTTTTCTCTCTCTCCTTGGTTCTTTGGAAAATATGTAAAAGTATTTTATTGTGGAAATTAACTGTTTTTTCAAAGTTTTGCAGTTAGGTGTGGATTCTGAAAGATGAACAGAACAAACACGGATTTTTGTGTTTTGTGTTGTTTGTGTTTTTGGTTTGTGTTTCTTTGTTTTCCATTGAATTGATTTTAGAGGAATCCAGATTCCACACTGGTCATGTGTAATCTAGGTTAAGATGGAAATTTGTGCATCTCTATTCTGTATATGAGATGCCCATATTTCTGAGGGAAATGGACATTCAAGCGAATTGCCTGAACAACTAAATCTGGAAATTGTATTTAACATTTTGGGAAGATTGGAATATTTGGGGAGCAATCCTAGAAGCTGCTTTTACTAACAAAATTGTTGCTCAAGATGTTGATTTTCAGTTTGAAATCCCTTGGAGAAATAGCATTGAAGCAGCCAGTGTTTTGTTATGTGAAGTGCAAATAGGAGTTCAATTTAAATATTGGACTGGTCCAATAAGCATTTCAGCATTTATCTAGCCACCACTGGATGTTCGAATTAAAATGACATGATCAGTTAGCCTTGGCACTGCAGGGCTGAGATGTAGCAGCAAAGGGTATCAAAGTTTCTGTCTTTCTTGCAGATAATGTTTATTGTACTAGAGAACTGCATGACCATCAGGATATGATAGCAAGTGATCCAAAGGGACCATTTATTTCAAAATAATAAGGGGGGAGGGGGAAGGAGATTAGAAAGCAATAGCCGAGAGCAAAGACACAAACAAAGGGAAAACACAAAACAAAAACCTTATTTTGAAATTTTTGGCTTTTCTTCAGTACAGATGGGTGAGAGGTGAACTGGGTGCAGTATATGTGTAGAGGATGAAGATGGCAAGGAAAGATGTAGTATAGCCTTAAAGTTACCCAAATTATGAGTGCACAGGCAATGGAATTGGCAGCTGTAGCATATGTGGTTAGCTACCCAGACTGTTTTCTATGCAGATAAGTCATACATTCTGAGTGTGAGGGCAGTTTGCTGTTCTCGGTGTCGGATGGGGAGGCCCTGGAGTCTCCAAGCCTCCCGGACATCTACATCTGCGCCAAGTGCATCGAGATGCAGCTCCTAAGGGACCGCGTTATGGAACTGGAGCTGCAGCTCGATGACCTTCGTCTGGTCAGGGAGAGTGAGGAGTTGATAGAGAGGAGTTGCAGGCAGGTGGTCACGCCGGGGCCACGGGAGGCAGACAAGTGGGTCACGGTTAGGAGGGGGAAGGGGAAGAGTCAGGTAATAGGGAGTACCCCGGTGGCTGTGCCCATACTGTTGGGGGGGACAGCTTACCCGGGGGAAGCGACAGTGGCCTTGCCTCCGGCACAGAGTCTGGCCCTGTAGCTCAGAAGGGTAGGGCAAGGAAGAGGAGGGCAGTTGTGATAGGGGACTCGATAGTAAGGGGGTCAGATAGGCGATTCTGTGGACGCAGTCCAGAGACCCGGATGGTAGTTTGCCTCCCTGGTGCCAGGGTTCGGGATATTTCTGATCGTGTCCAAGATATCCTGAAGTGGGAGGGTGAGGAGCCAGAGGTCGTGGTACATATAGGTACCAATGACATAGGTAGGAAAAGGGATGAGGTCCTGAAAGGAGAATATAGGGAGCTAGGAAGGGAGTTGAGAAAAAGGACCGCAAAGGTAGTAATCTCGGGATTACTGCCTGTGCCACGCGACAGTGAGAGTAGGAATGCAATGAGGTGGAGGATAAATGCGTGGCTGAGGGATTGGAGCAGGGGGCAGGGATTCAAGTTTTTGGATCATTGGGACCTCTTTTGGCGCAGGCGTGACCTGTACAAAAAGGACGGGTTACACTTGAATCCTAGGGGGACCAATATCCTGGCAGGGAGATTAGCGAGGGCTACTGAGGTGACTTTAAACTAGAATGGTTGGGGGGGTGGGAATCAAATTAAAGAGGCTAGGTGTGAGGAGGTTAGTTCACAACAGAGGGATGGGAACCAGTGCAGAGAGACAGAGGGGTGTAAAGTGAGGGTAGAAGCAAAAAGTACTAAGGAGAAAAGTAAAAGTGGCAGGCCGACAAATCCAGGGAAAGCATTAAAAAGGGCCACTTTTCAACATAATTGTATAAGGGCTAAGAGAGTTGTAAAAGAGCGCCTGAAGGCTTTGTGTGTCAATGCAAGGAGCATTCGTAATAAGGTGGATGAATTGAAAGTGCAGGTTGTTATTAATGATTATGATGTAGTTGGGATCACAGAGACATGGCTCCAGGGTGACCAGGGACGGGAGCTCAACATTCAGGGATATTCAATACTTAGGAGGGATAGACAAAAAGGAAGGGGAGGTGGGGTGGCGTTGCTGGTTAAAGAAGAAATTAACGCAATAGAAAGGAAGGACATAAGCCGGGAAGATGTGGAATCGATATGGGTAGAGCTGCGTAACACTAAGGGGCAGAAGACGCTGGTGGGAGTTGTGTACAGGCCACCTAACAGTAGTAGTGAGGTCGGAGATGGTATTAAACAGGAAATTAGAAATGTGTGCAATAAAGGAACAGCAGTTATAATGGGTGACTTCAATCTACATGTAGATTGGGTGAAACAAATTGGTAAAGGTGCCGAGGAAGAGGATTTCTTGGAATGTATGCGGGATGGTATTTTGAACCAACATGTCGAGGAACCAACTAGAGAGCAGGCTATTCTGGACTAGGTTTTGAGCAATGAGGAAGGGTTAATTAGCAATCTTGTCGTGAGAGGCCCCTTGGGTAAGAGTGACCATAATATGGTGGAATTCTTCATTAAGATGGAAAGTGACATAGTTAATTCAGAAACAAAGGTTCTGAACTTAAAGAAGGGTAACTTTGAAGTTATGAGTCGTGAATTAGCTAAGATAGACTGGCAAATGACACTTAAAGGATTGACGGTGGATACGCAATGGCAAGCATTTAAAGGTTGCATGGATGAACTACAACAATTGTTCATCCCAGTTTGGCAAAAGAATAAATCAAGGAAGGTAGTGCACCCGTGGCTGACAAGAGAAATTAGGGATAGTATCAATTCCAAAGAAGAAGCATACAAATTAGCCAGAAAAAGTGGCTCACCTGAGGACTGGGAGAAATTCAGAGTTCAGCAGAGGAGGACAAAGGGCTTAATTAGGAAGGGGAAAAAAGATTATGAGAGAAAACTGGCAGGGAACATAAAAACGGACTGTAAAAGCTTTTATAGATATGTAAAAAGGAAAAGACTGGTAAAGACAAATGTAGGTCCCCTACAGAAAGAAACAGGTGAATTGATTATGGGGAGCAAGGACATGGCAGACCAATTGAATAATTACTTTGGTTCTGTCTTCACTAAGGAGGACATAAATAATCTTCCAGAAATAGTAGGGGACAGAGGGTCCAGTGAGATGGAGGAACTGAGCGAAATACATGTTAGTAGGGAAGTGGTGTTAGGTAAATTGAAGGGATTGAAGGCAGATAAATCCCCAGGGCCAGATGGTCTGCATCCTAGAGTGCTTAAGGAAGTAGCCCAAGAAATAGTGGATGCATTCGTGATAATTTTTCAAAACTCGTTAGATTCTGGACTAGTTCCTGAGGATTGGAGGGTGGCTAATGTAACCCCAATTTTTAAAAAAGGAGGGAGAGAGAAACCGGGGAATTATAGACCAGTTAGCCTAACATTGGTGGTGGGGAAAATACTGGAGTCAGTTATCAAGGATGTGATAACAGCACATTTGGAAAGCGGTGAAATCATCGGACAAAATCAGCATGGATTTGTGAAAGGAAAATCATGTCTGACGAATCTCACAGAATTTTTTGAGGATGTAACTAGTAGAGTGGATAGGGGAGAACCAGTGTATGTGGTATATTTGGATTTTCAAAAGGCTTTTGACAAGGTCCCACACAGGAGATTAGTGTGCAAACTTAAAGCACACGGTATTGGGGGTAAGGTATTGGTGTGGGTGGAGAATTGGTTAGCAGACAGGAAGCAAAGAGTGGGAATAAACGGGACCTTTTCAGAATGGCAGGCGGTGACTAGTGGGGTACCGCAAGGCTTAGTGCTGGGACCCCAGTTGTTTACAATATATATTAATGACTTGGATGAGGGAAATAAATGCAGCATCTCCAAGTTTGCGGATGACACGAAGCTGGGTCGCAGTGTTAGCTGTGAGGAGGATGGTAAGAGGATGCAGGGTGACTTGGATAGGTTGGGTGAGTGGGCAAATTCATGGCAGATACAATTTAATGTGGATAAATGTGAAGTTATCCACTTTGGTGGCAAAAATAGGAAAACAGATTATTATCTGAATGGTGGCCGATTAGGAAAAGGGAAGGTGCAACGAGACCTGTGTGTCATTATACACCAGTCATTGAAAGTGGGCATGCAGGTACAGCAGGCGGTGAAAAAGGCGAATGGTATGCTGGCATTTATAGCGAGAGGATTCGAGTACAGGAGCAGGGAGGTACTACTGCAGTTGTACAAGGCCTTGGTGAGACCACACCTGGAGTATTGTGTGCAGTTTTGGTCCCCTAATCTGAGGAAAGACATCCTTGCCATAGAGGGAGTACAAAGAAGGTTCACCAGATTGACTCCTGGGATGGCAGGACTTTCATATGAAGAAAGACTGGAAGAACTGGGCTTGTACTCGTTGGAATTTAGAAGATTGAGGGGGGATCTGATTGAAACGTATAAAATCCTAAAGGGATTGGACAGGCTAGATGCAGGAAGATTGTTCCCGATGTTGGGGAAGTCCAGAACGAGAGGCCACAGTTTGAGGATAGAGGGGAAGCCTTTTAGGACCGAGATTAGAAAAAACTTCTTCACACAGAGAGTGGTGATTCTGTGGAATTCTCTGCCACAGGAAACAGTTGAGGCCAGTTCATTGGCTATATTTAAGAGGGAGTTAGATATGGCCCTTGTGGCTACGGGGGTCAGGGGGTATGGAGGGAAGGCTGGGGCGGGGTTCTGAGTTCAATGATCAGCCATGATCATAATAAATGGCGGTGCAGGCTCGAAGGGCCGAATGGCCTACTCCTGCTCCTATTTTCTATGTTTCTATGTTTCTATGTTTGTAATAGCCTTACAGAACATTTGCCTCTTTGGAAAGTAAGAGGGTTCATTTCAGCTGATGGAAAGCCCCTCCCATTTGCTGTTCTGTTGTGGTACATACTTGAAGAAGCAAAGGAGAAAGAAAATGGATTCATAAAGGTAAAAGCCCAGTCTAAATTATCCCTTGAGGGAATAAGAAGGTTGATGAGTCAGTGAAGCAAGGTGTTTCAAATTGGGTAGGAATGGCAACCACAGATTGGGGAGATCAGGAGGCAGAAGGAACAGCAGATTTAAGGTCATGGATATAACAAAGGAGCAGAAGCAAGATATAGAATTAAAAGGAAATGTAAAGGAGCCCTCCAACATACCAGACCAGTGAAAGGTCCTTCGACTCATTTGCAGATATATTGTGTTGGACCTTTGCCACCCACCCCAGGAGGGTACAAGTATTTTGTTGTGGTAGATACTTTCACTAAGTGGGTGGAAGCTTTCCCGTTTAAGACAAACATGGCCAAAACCACTAGCAAAAATCTTATTGGAAAGGGTCCTCACTACCTGGGGATTACCATAGAGTATAGAATTGGATCTAGGCACACATTTTACAGCCCAGATAATGCAAGATGTCATGGCGCGTTTAGGGATCAAGCAGAGATTTCTATCTATAGGCCGCAGTCTAGTGTAATTGTGGAAAGGGTGAAATGAACATTAAAAAATATGATGGCCAAAATGGTGCACGACATGGAACAACAGGACTGGTAGTTTTGCTGTACTGATGATGATAAGGAATATAGTGGCATCATCAGCAGGTTACATACCTTGTAAATGAATGACCAGAAGAGACACAAGTGGGTTGGAGGAGTTGTTAGCATTAGACTTGTCAGAGCCTGAAATAGATGGGATTGTGTCAGAAAAGTGGGTACAACAACTGGTAGAGACAGTGAAAGAGGCCAATTACGTGGCAGCTCACCACCTATGAAAGAAAATGCAACAGAGTAAAGCCTACTTTGACTCAAAAGTAAGTCCCATAAAATTAAGTCCAGGATAAGATGACTAGAATACACTAACCCACCTGATTTTTAAATCCAAGGTGTGCAACGCCCTATGAAAAAGCAAGTTCATCATTATACAGGGTATTGATTTCGCCAGATAAAAGTGGATGGTACCACATCATGCAGTTGAAGTTGGTGAGGGAGAAACAGGAATGTTATCATCATTGGCACATAACAATTGATGTACACCATGCTCCCAATGTTGGAGACTTGACAATCAATGTACATGGTATTCCTGATTTGGAAGATTTGAGATTGGAACAGCTATTCCAAGTAGATGGCGACTGATTTGAACAAGGAGGGATTTCTCTGTTCTCTTATTCAGAGAATCAGGGGAGTTTTGTTAAGAGGGAAAAGGACATGTTAGTTTCTGCCTCCCCTATCTGGATCTGGAAATGATGTTTACAAATGATGCTTGAGGCAAAAGACAATTAAGAGCCTGGATTGGATGGGCTAGAAAACAGACAGAAAATATGGACAAAATAATTTATGATTGGAACTTGAAACTGGAAATAAGAGCAGATATCACACTTGTGTGTTACAGGTTTAATCCAATATGATGAGAATAATGTAAAATTGACTACCCACAACCCCATCTACAGAAGAACCTAAATCTACTGAGACTCTGCCTAATACAAAGGAGGTTGGATTAGTGTTAGAAGATACAGGAGAATTTGTCAATTTGGTACCAGGGTACCAGCAAGTGCAGATAATTTTTAATCTGAAATAATGGTGCCTGAATGGTGCTTGTCTTACAATAAGACATTTATTTACTCATTTTCTTCGGCGACAACTAAGCAGGAGTGAGTTTATGTCATTCAAGTATAGAAAATGAGTGGACAATTGAAATTAGTGGAAGCATGTTCTGCATCAAGGTTTGTAATGGTCAATACTTTAGATACAGCAGAATGAGGAAACCAGAAATAGTCTCATCTGCAGAACATGTAGAATATTACTGGAGAAATTATCAGGAGTAGATACAGACTAATTAAATTAGTCTGGTAATGCTGGATTCACTTAAATTTCTGAAGCCCTTTCAAGATCCAACAAATTTGATAATTGACAGCATAGATCTCCTATCTAATGGAAGCATAAAGCTGAGATCTGTGCTATATATACTAGTTGGTTGCTCGCCATGATCAGTACAAATCTATGACAACCTGATGCACATCAAATACCAAATTGAGTATCTGATGAGCAGCTAAAACAAGGGTTTGGGAAAAAGTGTCTTTGTATCATTATTAGAAATATTATACAGAGCAATAGAGTATTAGGTACATGTGATGATGGTAAAGGGAAGTTTTATGTTGGTGCAATATTTCACATTCCCCGTCATGGAAATAATTTAACCTGTCTGTCTGTCTAGGTACCATATCCGATGCGGACTTTGGTGACCATGGTTTTCCATATAGATCTATCCTTCGTTTTTTGGATGACTTGCATTTCCTTGATATGTAGCCACCTGGCTACGCTTTTGATGTACATAAGCCGAGGTCTTCCTCTAGGTTTGCTCCCCTCAATCTTTCCAGAGATTCCTAGTTCATCATGTGTCTTTGGAATCTGAGTTGTCTTTCTCTGGTTATTGGTATGAGTGGTTGAACTGCTTGGGCTCTTCTGAGAACTTCTTCATTTGATGTTTGTGTGGTCCATGATATTTTTAACATTCTCCTGTAGAACCATAATTCAGCTGCTTCTCGTCTCTTTTCCATTGCTGGAGAAATGGTCCAGTATTCACTTCCATAAGTCAGGATAGAATAAATGTAGCACTGCAGTATTCTGTTTTTAGTGTACATGTTCATCTTTCTGTCTGTTAATATGGTCTTCATTTTTTGGAAAGCTTCTTTCGCCATTGCTATCCTGTACTTGATATCTGTGTCGCACCTGCCATTTCTTGTTATTAGGCTGCCAAGATATTTGAATTTGTTGACTTGTTTGATGTTTGTATTAACCTACTCTTTGAAAAGATGTAACATGTGAGAAGATGTGGCATATTCTTAACCTCCCAACACATGCTATTGCTATGATTGGTACTGGAAAAGGTATAGATTTATCTGGATGTCATCGAGGGGGAAACCATTGGTCTTGTCCAGAAGAGATAACAAGACGGAAACATGGTTTCAGTACTTATGAGAATTGTTCATTGTCTATTCTGCTGTAAATAATGAGTTATTTTTGCAATTTGCATTGGTGGAACAGACATTTTATATAGCAACAGCAACATCGAGTTATACCAAGGGATGGAGACAGAGTCCCTTGGAAAGTCATAATGTTGCAATTGGGAGCGTAACTTTAAATTTGACTGTTGGAGGACGAACTTTACCTCAACCTGCAGTGGAGAGGGTGGCGAAAGAAAACCTTTCAATCCAATGAATTGAAACGGATTGATATTTGTGGGACTATATTACTAAATTGTCACTGATTCCTCATTTAAATGCAGACTGGACATGTGCTGTGGAGGAGGCAAAGGAGAAAATTTATCAATGAACTAAATATACAAAGTTATTAGGGCATTCTAATAACGCAAATGACATATTGCATGCTCAGACTCGTGGGTGTTTTGGAATTGGGGATCAAATGTTCAATTACATCCATGAGTGAAGATAATACTTTACACTGCTATAATATTAATTTTCTCTATACTGATAATTGTATTATTCAATGTGTATCACTTTAGAAGGTAAAAGGGTGAAATTGTGCAAAATGAAAAGGAAAATGGTTTTGTAATACTGGGAAGATGGTTGTCTGTATACAGAGTGTATGAATTCAGTAAGTAAATTATACCTTTACCTTTGTATGATATAAGGGCCACACACACCTGCTGGGGGTTCATGGCAGTCCTATGAGTAGTCAATAGTATAAAGGATAGTGATCCTAAGATACATATCTTTGGATCAAGAGGAGGGAGATGTTGACCGGAAGGAATGACAGTCTACAAATCAGTGAATTCAGATGAATTAAGGACAGTGACACAGACAGATCAATTGCCTTTGTTCTTGCCATGAGGGAGGAGACCGGGACTTCTATTTTATGAAGAGACTGTGTTCTCCATTTTGTGAGTTAGTTGCTTGGCTTGATCACTGTTTTAAAGTCAATACAATGATGCCTCAGGTAATCTGCTGAACTCGGGATCATTCCCAAATAAGATGTTATTTGTGAGGTGTTCTTTGGCTGGATATAACATGCAGCTTTTTGATTGTTAGGGTCTCAATTTGTCCTGTGCGATTCAAGCTGGTTGCTGATTGAGAAAAAGAGGCATAAATTATCGATGGCCTCTTGCTGGGAAGAGGGCAATAAATGGATGCTGGCCTGAAGCAGAGCCAACAAAAAGGTGTTAGCAGTCGGACGCATGGCCTACAGCCAATGACACTTGAATGTAACATTTGAATTGGCAAGGAATGAATATGAAAGCAGATGCTTCAAGTGTGCTGGCGGTGGTAGCTCTGTAGGAGACCAACTATCATGGATGTGTCGTGTCCCACGGATACGTGGAGATTTGAAATGGGAGTATGAAGAAAATATGGTCAGCAGTAGAAACTCCTTTTTAACTGGTATTATATTTTCTATTCTTTGAATAGAAGGTCAGAGAAAACTCAATGGGTGTGCTCACAAGAATTTGGTTGTGTAAGTTCACATGTTTTTCCATTGAGACAATAAAGGTACTTATTAGTAATTACAGATGCTCTCTATGCCTCCCTGATCATTATTACAAAGGCTATGTGTGCACCAGTTTGGCCAATTTATGTTCTGGGCTGAATTGGAAATGTCGGGTATGCGCCAAATCGAGGAGGCGAGGCCCAGGCCCGAGAGTGTCTCAAAGCAGTTGGGTCTGTGTCCAAGAGCAAGGAACAACTCAAGATTTGGTCGATCTAACCACTGGGCCAGATTGAATAGGTCAGGGCTTCAGGGCTGGAGGTGAGGGATGGGCCAGTTCAGCTTGCTGCTCCGTGAGCTTTACTCACTCCTGTGCTGAGCTAAGGCTGTAGCTTGTAACTAATGGTTCCAGAATTGGCTACAGTGATGACTGGCTTTGTGGCTGTGGACTCACTTTCCTGAACTTCAGATTTGAGTGTTAGTTGCCTACATTTATTGCTTGCACCATAATTTTTTTTCTTGCACATCGGGTGTTTGGCGTTTTTTTTAATGGGTTCTATCGGGTTTCTTTGATTTGTGACAAATCAAGGGACAAATTTCAATGTTGTACATAATATACATACTTCAATAATAAATGTACTTTGTACTTTGAAATTATTTTACTCTGATAGAAGCATTAAGAACACAAATGGCTTTCAATTTATCAGGACGCTGAAGCAGGGACCTAATCGCAGACCAAGTACTGTGCGCACTGTGATATTTCTTTAGTAGCAAATCCAGAGGGGCAAAAAAGTCTGCGTCAAAGTTCAGGCGGAGACCAAAAGTTCCAGAGAAATCCAAAAACCAGATTAGGGAAACAGGCAGAGTCAATATTCAGGCAGACAAAGTTCAGATACGAATGCTGGAAAGGCTCAGGAAAACTCACAGGCACAATCTGGCAACAACCAGGTGAAAACACAGGACTAAAATACACGGAGCAATAAACAGAGAGGCAGATGATAGGTGGAGCACAATGAGACACAGGTGGCAGCAAAACAGCTAATAATGAAAAGCAGGTGAGAGGCCGAGTACTCAGTAATACAGGGGCCGGAGGAGAGCGAGAGTGAGAACGGGAGCAGGAGCAGGAGCAGGAGTGGAAGTGGAAGTGGAAGCAGAAGTGGAAGAGGAAGTGGAAGTGGAAGCGGACGTGGAAGCGGAAGAACATGGGGCATGAGAACAAACAAGAGCACATGGCAATACAAAACCACAGAATGATGGCTAGGGGAAAAACACACAAAAAGACAAAGTTCAACTGGAGGTACTTACACAATTGTTTATTGAAAAGTGGTATAATTTTCTCCTGACTATCCAGAATAGTAATTTGTAAAAAGATGGTAACACTCTTAAGCTTCTGAATTTTGGAAACCAACTAGCAGACCCTGCTACACATTGGTGCGTCCTAATGTAGGGATTCCATCTGAAATATCAAGTTCTTTTCCTCCCAGAGATGTTGCTGATCCCACTCAGTTCCTTCAGGAAATTGTTTATGACTGAGTTTATTGTCTCAATAATATTACCCACAATTTATTCAAAGAATTGCACTGGACACCAGTAAGAAAATAAATTGATGGATACAGTACAGGTTTCAAATAAATATGCAAATAATACTAAGATAGGCTAAAATTTGACTGTCCTGATTTTAACCCTTCTGGAAACAAGAAAGGTGGGAAATTAAAACTGGATTATTCACCCAGAAGAAATTCAGTCTGAAGCTGATGATGATTTCTACACTAAGCACTCAGGGGAACTCACAGTAGAAAGGAAAAGATTACAACCAGTAGTTCAGAAGAAAATAAAGATTCGTCTTTTCTTATGAAGATTGGAATGTAATGATGTCATTAGATTCAGGCAGCTATTTTAATATGGCCATCTGTAAGATAAGCCTTGTGTGCTTCCCTCCAGGCTGAAGAGATTTGGGATTCCAAACACCAGCTGCTATTTTCTCTTGTAGAACTACCTGCCCCTTGCAGTGTCACAATCATCAGGAAAACCTCACAGTATCATCTACAGATGACTTAATATTGTTGAGACTGGAGAGATAAGATTCTTCACTAGTCAAGAGGCAGCTTTCCCTGATGAGTAGTTGCTTGACTTTTCTGTGAGACAGGTCTCTTAATTTAAACAGATGTTTGTAAGAAGCACATTGCAAAGTCACGTGCTCTGGTTGATCCCAGGTGGTCAGTCAGATTTATCCTAATTCTTTCTTAACATTGTAGTAATGATACCACTGTCATTTCAGAAGTCACAGGCAGTTGAAAACCAACAATTCTATGACAGACCTGGAGCCACATTTTTGCCACCAAATCTGTTTCTTAAGCAACACACACAAACTGTTGGAGGAACTCAGAGGGTCAGGCAAAATCTCTGGAAATGAATAGACAATCAACATTTCAAGCTGAGAACCTTTCTTCAGGACTGAGAAGAAAGGGGGAAGATACCAGAATAAAAAGGTGGGGGGAGGGGAAGGAGGCTAGCTGAAAGGTGACGAGTGAAGCCAGGTGGGTGGGAAAGGTCAAGGGCTAGAGAAGAAGGAGTGTGATAGGAGAGGAGAGTGGACAATAGGAGAAAGGGAAGGAGGGGGGATCCCATGGGAAGTAAGAGGTAGCTGCAAAGGAGTGAAAGTTCAGAGTGAGGAACAAAGGAATGGGGGGAGGTAGAAATTTGTTCACCGGAAGGAGAAATCGATATTCATGCCATCAGGTTGGAGAGTGTTGCTCCTCCACCCTGAAGGTGGTCTCATCTTGGCACAAAAGGAGGCCATGGATTGACATGTCGCAATTTTTTTTTCTGGCATCCGTTAGTCTCGTGAGACCATGGATTTGCGCCTTGGAAGGTTTCCAGGGTGCAGGCCTGGGCAAGGTTGTATGGAAGACTGGCAGTTGCCCATGCTGCAAGTCTCTCCTCTCCACGCCACCGATGTTGTCCACGGGAAAAGCACTAGGGCTGATACAGCTTAGCACCAGTGTCGTCGCAGAGGAATGTGTGGTTAAGTGCCTTGCTCAAGGACACAACATGCTGCCTCAGCTGAGGCTCAAACTAGCGACCATCAGATCACTAGGCCGACGCCTTAACCACTTGGCCATGCGCCAACACCATGTCGCAATGGGAATTGGAATTTAGATATTTGGCCACCAGGAAATCCCACTTGTGGCAGATGGAGCAGAGGTGCTCAACAAAGCAATTTATGACAGGTCTCACAAATGTAGAGGCCACATTGGGAGTGCTGGACATCATAGACATGTTTCTGGATTGTTGGCCTAGGCTCCCAGATTAAATTTCTATTTAAGGAGGTACTTAAGGAGGTGGCTTTAGAAATTGTGGACGCATTGGTAATCATTTTCCAATCTTCTATAGATTCAGGATCAGTTCCTGTGGATTGGAGGGTGGTTAATATAGTCCCACTTTTCAAGAAAGGAGGGAGAGAGAAAACAGGGAATTATAGACCGGTTAGCCTAATATCAGTGGTGGGAAAGATACAGGAGTCAATTATAAAAGATGAAATTACGACACATTTGGATGGTAGTAACAGGATTGGTCCGAGTCAGCATGGATTTATGAAGGAGAAATCGTGCTTGACTAATCTTCTGGTATTTTTTGAGGATGTAACTATGAAAATGGACAAGGGAGAGCCAGTGGATGTAGTGTACCTGGACTTTCAGAAAGCCTTTGATAAAGTCCCACATAGGAGATTAGTGGGCAAAATTAGGGCACATGGTATTGGGAGCAGAGTACCGACATGGATTGAAAATTGGCTGGCTGACAGGAAACAAAGAGTAGCGATTAACGGGTCTCTTTCGGAATAGCAGGCGGTGACCAGTGGGGTACCGCAGGGTTCAGTGCTGGGACCGCAGCTGTTTACAATATACATTAACGATTTAGATGAAGGGATTAAAAGTAACATTAGCAAATTTGCAGACGACACAAAGCTGGGTGGCAGTGTGAAATGTGAGGAGGATGTTATGAGAATGCAGGGTGACTTGGACAGGCTGGGGGAGTGGGCGGATGCATGGCAGATGCAGTTTAATGTGGATAAATGTAAGGTTATCCACTTTGCTGGTAAGAACAGGAAGGCAGATTATTATCTACATGGAGTCAAGTTAGGAAAAGGGGAAGTACAACGAGATCTAGGTGTTCTTGTACATCAGTCACCGAGAGGAAGCATGTAGGTACAGCAGTGAAGAAAGCTAATGGCATGCTGGCCTTCATAACAAGGGGAGTTGAGTATAGGAGCAAAGAGGTCCTTCTGCAGCTGTACAGGGCCCTGGTGAGACCACACCTGGAGTACTGTGTGCAGTTTTGGTCTCCAAATTTGAGGAGAGACATTCTTGCTATTGAGGGAGTGCAGCGTAGGTTCACAAGGTTAATTCTCGGGATGGCGGGACTGTCGTATGTTGAAAAGTTGGAGCGATTGGGCTTGTATACACTGGAATTTAGAAGGATGAGAGGGGATCTGATTGAAACATATAAGATTATTAAGGGATTCGACACGTTGGAGGCAAGAAGCATATTCCCGCTGATGGGTGAGTCCAGAACCAGAGGCCACAGTTTAAGAATAAGGAGTAGGCCATTTAGAACGGAGTTGAGGAAAAACTTTTTCACCCAGAGAGTCATGGATATGTGGAATGCTCTGCCCCAGAAGACAGTGGAGACCAAGTCTCTGGATATTTTTAAGAAAGGGATGGATAGAGCTCTTAAAGATAGCGGAATCAAAGGTTATGGAGATAAGGCAGGAACTGGATACTGATTGTGGATGATCAGCCATGATCACAGTGAATGGAGGTGCTGGCTCAAAGGGCCAAATGGCCTACTCCTGCACCTATTGTCTATTGTCTATTAATTTAACCTTTATGTCCTTCAGAAAAATGCCACTGGATATTTTACATTTATTATGGAAAGAAAATAGAACGTTGGTTTAATTTTTTTCAAAACACAGTGAGTATTCATTCACACAATTACTAATTGCAGACAGTGCGTAAAACCAAAAATTGAGTTAGCCATTATCAATAGAGCTGATGTAGAGATGAAATACAGCTTCAAGTTTCCAAGTATCCGTATCATCAGTAACCTCTCCTGGTTCCTCCATACCAATGTGGGATTTAGAAAGTACACAAGGATATGTACTGTCTTATGCATCTGAGAAGATTCAGCTACTACCAAACTTCTACAGATGTACACTAGAAAGTAAGCCGATGGGTCAGTTCTCAATCTGGTAAGACAACTGTTCTGTTCGAGACTGACAAAACCTACAGAGAGTAGTAGACACAAACCAGTCCAGCAAAGGCTTTTTACTGCTTTCCGTCTAATCCATCAGGAAGATTCATAGTATCATCAAGGATGCCTGCTACCTTGAACATTGTCTTTTCTCTCCTCTACCTTCTAGAAGATACAGGAGCTTGAAAGCCCAGTCAACCAACCTCAAGAACAGCTTCGTTCCCACTGTCAGACTTATCCCTATCAGACTTCCGAACCAAATCACCTCATTCGCATACCGTCCTGGTGGTGTTGCCATGCTCTCACATTTTACCTTGAGCTCTTAGTTATTTCATTTTTTTTTGTCACTTTAACATTTCTACTTGCAGTGCTTCAGATTGCACTGCTATATACCATTCTGCTGTTTTTGTGCTTGTCATATATAATACATTTATCATTACCGTGTATATTACTTACTATATGATTTTCATGCAGCAAGGAATTTCATTGCACCCTAGTGTATATGAAAATAAATAAGTCTGAATAGAACAATGTTTTCAGAATTTCTGGAAAATTTGGCTCTTTTTTTTTGGCAGAAGTTTTGTCCTCCGCATACTTTCTTTTCACAATTGTTTTGCCGTTCCTTTCCGTGCCCCGTGATGCATCCGACGGCAACCTTGCCATTTCTTTAACATTTATCTGCCTTTTATGAGGCCGAGTTGCTTGCTCGATGGTCATCCCAGCACGGTTGGAAAGAATGCGAAGAGCCTGCCAGTTTCAAACCCGGGACCGCTCACCTCAAAGCCCAGTGGGGATGCCACTACACCACTGGCCGTCTCCTTCCATAATAATACTCCCTCAAATGCTGTCAAATTGTGCCACTTCAAGGGCCACATTCAAACTGCATTCTTGACCTCACCGAAATCTATGACTTTCTACAATATTTTGCAAATGCACACTTATGCTCCAACCATTTTACTCATGGAGTTCATGGATATAGTCTCACTCAAACTTCTAACTTCAAGCCATTTCTATTGATTTCAGCTACTGTATGCTGCTCAGTGCTATGTTAGTATTGTCATCTGAATTCTTAAGAAAGCAGAATTTGTCTACTTTTCTGTCAGCCACACAAACAGGAATGGCACTGGAGTTTACTGCACTATAGGGTTCCTCAAAGCACAGGCACCCATAGATTGCATTAGTGTCATCGTAGAGACTTTCCTGGAAATTAATTACCTTGTTGAATATGACCCTGGAAGTTCTGCAGGCATTGTTCATCATAAACCTGTCTACGTTCTTCTAACTGTCTGAAGCACTCATACAATACTATCACCCTTCCACCTCCTAACTTCCTCACTGAGGCCAACCCACACGTGCATTCATCCTATCATCCAGCATAGACAAACACCTCTGCAGCTGGAAGAATGCTGTTGTTATGGAGGTATTTCACTTTAAGAGCTGTCTAGCAAAGATCACACCACTATGTTACACTGTAGTAACTATGAGAACTTGCAAAACATCAATAAGGAATATTGTACCGAAGCTAACAATGAAACATTACATGTGAAAAACTGACAATGTTGTTTTGTGGGTCTCACTTTCAAAGAGCTCATTCTCCATGCAATTTTTACACGGTTTTAGCTGTCACACAAGATGATTCTCAGGCAGAAAAAGATAAACTGAACAACCTCTTGGTCAGTGGTACAGATTTGTACTTCAGTTAAGTACTGGAGTTGTAGGTACTTTCATTTGAGTCTCCGGAGTGGGGTTGGAACTCGTACCTTTCAACTAATGAATAAAGACACCAACAGCTGATTGATAGTAGTCGGCAAGCACAAGGTTTTTGGAGTGTAGACGGATGTTGATCATTGAGAAAAAGTTTATGTCGCGGTTCTTCCATTTTAGATAGTATGTATATAACTTTTATCTCCGTCAATGATTATAATGCTAAGTGGTTGTATTTATTTAGTCATTTTGTTTGAAAAATTGATGGTACTTTAGAGGTGATAGATTTATGTATATTTATATGGTATTTAGAGTGGCATTTTTTTTACTTACACATAGGTCTGAGGGTTTGTGATCAGTAACTATTCAGCTCTATTGTGATGCAAAATGGCTCACAATATATGCATGTTAAATATGCTTACAGTTTATTATATTAAGATATGTTTGAATTGACTCAGAATTTAGCAATATATTTACATTATACTGTTTACAACAGAGTTTCTAAGTGCTCTGGGATGCAAAATGTACCAATAATATCCCATCTTTAAGTAGACAGTAATTGTATTGGTTAAGGAGTTAAACAATCTGCCTAATATTATGCCGTCACAAAGTGCTGGAGGAGCTCAACAGGTCAGGCAGTGTCTGCGGGGAAGAGTATTATCAAAGGTTCGGGCCAAAAGCCTTCATTGGGACTGGAAAAAAAGATGAGGAGTCAGAGTAAAAATGTGAGCGAAGGGGACGAAGAGCCACGGGACGAAAGGTGAAACCGGGAGGGGGAAAGGAGTGAAGTAAAGAGCTGGTAAGTTGATTGGTGAAAGAGACACATGACTGGAGAAAGGAGAAATCTGATAGGAGAAGGCAGAAGGCCATGGAAGAAAGAAAAGGGGGAGGAGCACCATAGGAAGGGAGGTAAGGAGATAAGACGAGAGGGAATGGGAATAGGTCCCGCCATCTCCACCGAATACATCATCCCACCCCCACCCCCCCATGACTTTCTGCTTTCTGCACAGATCGCTCCCTATGCAACTCCGTTATCCATTCATCCCTCTCCACTGATCTCCCTCTGGCACTTGTCCTTGCAAGCAGAACAAGTGCTACACCTGCCCCTACACCTCCTCCCTCACTACCATTCAGAGTCCCAAACAGTCCTTCCAGGTGAGGTGACACTTCACCTGCGAGTCTGTAGCGGTCATCTACTGTATCCCGTGCTCTCAATGTGCCCTTGTGTATAGCGGTGAGATCCGATGCAGATTAGGAGACTGCTTCGCAGAGCACCTACACTCCATCTGCCAGAAAAAGCGGGATATCTCAGTGGTCACCCATTTTAATTGCACTACCCTTTCCTATTCTGACATGTTAGTCCATGGCCTCCTCTATTATTGCGAAGAGGCCACATTCACATTGGAAGAGCAACACTTCATATTCCGTCTAGGTAGCCTAGCTCTTTACTTTAACACAAAAGCTCATATCCTTGTTGTTCATTTATATTCTGAACCTATCTGGTTAATATTCTTATTTGAAATTCATTTCAAAAGAATATTAATTGCATAGATGCACAAAATTCCTAAAGGTGTGTTATAATTTTATTTCTTTAATTCTTTAATTTCTTGTGTTTAGTCCCATCAATTGCAAAATAAACAAATGTCACTATTTTTCTAAACGTTCCAGAAAGTACCCCATGAATTACTGCTTCAATATTTGATCTATTTTGTGTTCTTATTTTTTATTTATGTAAAATGATTTATTTTAAATTAATTTTTTAAGAGGAAGCTATTTTATGAAACAGAAAATCTTATGTATTCAGGCAATATCAATGAAAGATTTTTGTTTGACTCTGTGAAGTACAGTTGCTTCAAACGGTTGTTCTGCAGGTTAATCAAAAACAAATTTAAAAGCAAACTTATTTTTGATGAATATTTAAGAATCCGGGATACATACAAAATAGAACAAAGAGATCAAAGCTTATAGAATTGCCCCCTGCAGTAATGTCTCATGAAGAAATACATACTAGTCATAAAAGCAGAAAATGCTGAAAACAATCAGCAGGTCGGTTAGCATCCCGAAAGGGACAAACACGGTTATAGTTTCAGGCCAAAGGCCCTTCATTAGAAGGAGAAAAATGAGAAGGCTATTTTAAAAAAATTTCTTAAGTTACAAGCTTTTACATAAGAGGTTTCATATATAAGAAAATCATCAGAGTATTTATTAATTCTGTTTTGTTTTAGACATTGTTGAACAAATTAAAACAAATGAGTAAAACCTACAGAATTTGGAAAATAAGACCATAAATCATAGGAGCAGAATTAGGCCATTTGATCATGGCTGATTTATTTTCCTTCTCAGCCTCATCCGCCTACTTCTCCCCATAGCCTCTGATGGCCTTACTAATCAAAACATTATCATCTTCCGCTTTAAATATACCCAAATGATTTGGCCTCGCAGCTGCCGGTGGCGATGAATTCCACAGTTGCACCAACCTCTGGCTAAAGAAATTCCTCCTCATCTCTATTGTAAAGGGATGTCCTTGTTTCTGGAGGCTGTGCTTTCAAGTCCAGGACTCTCCCACTTTTAGAAACAACCCTTCCACGTCTCCTCTACATGAAAACATGAAAAGTAGTGGAGCCAGCACCACCCTCTGTAGAACATTACTATTTACTGGCAGCTAACCAGTAAAGGCCACCTTTATTCCCTTTATTTGCCTTCTGCGAATCAGCTAATCTTCTGTCCATACTAGTCGTTTTCCTAGAATACACTGGGCTCATAACTTGTTTAGCAGTCTCATGTGTGACACCTTGTCAATGGCCATTTGGTCCAGGTGACTTTTGCACCTTCAGACTTTTCAGCTTCTCAAGCTCCTTCACTTTAGCGAGAGTGACTGCACTCAGTTCTGCTTTCAACACTTAGATTTCTGGCATGCTGTTGGTATCTTCTGTACTGAAGACTGAGACCAAATATTTATTCAGTTCATCAACCATTTCCTTGTCCCTCATTACTACCTCTCCGGTGTTATTTTCTAGCAGTCCAATATCCACTCTCGCCTGCTTTTTACTCTTCTATTTGTAAAACTCTTGGTATCCTCTTTGGAGAGCCAGTGAGATGGGGTCTGCTCTACACCTGTAGTGGCAGTAGGCGAATTGCAACAGGTCCAGATTCTTGCCCAGGCAGAAGATAAATCTAACTGTAGCCAACCTCTTGAAACACCTCATTATGGTAAACGTAAGTGCCACTGGGTGATAGCCACTGAGCAGCTAATCATGCTTTTCTTTATTTAGTAAAGAAATAAACATTCTTTACTAAACTTTCTTTCAAACCTGGAAGATTGATTTCAGACAATTTTGGAGCTTGTTAAAGTAATACCCTCAGGAAAATTGGAATTGATATGCAAAATATCAATATAGTCTAGGATGGAGTAATATAACAGGGAATGTCAACTTTCTTTCCCTGATCTTTCCCTTTACTGCCGGGACCCCAGCAGATATGCTTAAATTATCCTTAGCAACAGGAGAGGTACCAGAAGATTAGAGGATCACCAATGTTGTTCTGCTGTTTAAGAAAGGTTCTAAACATAAACCAGGAAATTATAGGCTGGTGGTTCTGATATCAGTCATGGGAAAATTTTTGTAAAGTATCTTAAGGTCCGGATATGTAAGTATTTGGATAGATATGGACTGATTAAGGATAGTCAACATGGCTTTAAGTGTGGTAGGTCATATCTAACCAATCTTATATAGTTTTTTTGAGGAAGTTACCAGGAAAGTGGATGAAGGAAAGGCAATGGATATTATCTACATAGACTTTGGCAAAGTATTTGACAAGGTCCCGTATGGGAGGTTGATCAAGAAGTTCAGTCACTTGGCATGCAAGATGAGGTAGTAAATTGGATTAGTCATTGGCTTTGTGGGAGAAACCAGAGAGTGGTAGCAGATGGTTGCCTCTTTGACTGGAGGCCTGTGACTAGTGGAGTGCCATAGGGGTTGGTACTGGGTCCATTGCTGTTTGTCATCTATGTCAATGATCTAGATGATAATGTGGTTAACTAGACCAGCAAATTTGCAGATGACACCAAGATTGGGGGTGTAGTGGACAGTGAGGAAGGCTATTATGGCTTGCAGAGGGAATTGGATCAGCTGGAAACATGGGCTGAAAAATTGCAGATGGAATTTAATGAAGACAAGTGCAAGGTTTTGCACTTCAATCAGACCAAGCAGTATAAGTCTTACATCGTAAGCAGTAGGACACTGAGGAGTGTGGTGGAACAAAGAGATCTGGAATTACAGGTCCATAATTCATTGAAGGTGGTGTCACAGGTAGATTGGGTCATAAAGAAAGCTTTGGGCATATTGACCTTCATAAATCAATGTGTTGAGTACAGGAGATGGGATGTTATGATGAATTTATATAAGGCATTGGCAGAGCCTAAATTTGAGTATTGTCTGCAGTTTTGGTCAACTACCTAAGGGAAAGGTGTAAATAAGGTTGAAAGAGTACAAAGAAAATTTACAAGGATATTGCCAGGTTTGGAGGACCTGAGTTATAAAGAAAGATTGAATAGGTTAGGACATTATTCCTTAGAACGTGGAAGACAGAGAATATTTGATAGAGGTTATCAAAATTATGGGGAGTATAGATAGGGTAATTGAAAGCAGGCTTTCTCCATTGTGATTAGGTGGGACTACAACCAGATGTCATGGTTTAAGTCTGAAAGGCGAAAAGTTTAAGGGGAACACAAGGGGAAATTTCTTCACTCAGAGGGTCATGGAAGTGTGGAATGATCCGCCAGCACAAGTGGTGCATGCAAGCTCAATTTCAATGTTTAAGCAAAGTTTGGATAGGTACACAGATGGCAGGTCTATGGAGGTCTATGGTCCTGGTGCAGGTCGATGGGAGTAGATAGTTTACATGGTTTCAGCATGGCCTAAATGGGCCGAAGGGCCTGTTTCTGTGTTGTACTTTTCTACGACACCATGACTCTCTCTCCAATTGTCATGTGTTGTGTGTAACAAGTAGGAGGAATTACACTGAGATGCAATAAACTGCTATAAGTAAGCTATTTAAGGAGAACTTCTGATGACACAGCTAAAAACTGTAATTTCTACTGAAATAAAGGCTCCACTCCAGCTATTTGACAAACATTCTGCTAATGAAAACTGAAACAAATGTGATTTCTGGCATTGGTGTCTATGCCTTTTTAGAGAATTGAAATACTGATTGGTATTAAATTAATTCTGCATCTCATCCTACAAACCTAATGATTAAATTAATGTTCTAGGAGGCATTCTGGAGTAAACTATAGCAGCTTTAAATAATCTTTTCCAATCAAAGGCAGATATTGTACATTATTACAGAGTTGTAAGAAATGAATAGTTATTGAATAATTAATTGCATTTTGTGCATCATTTCTATAACAACAGTTTTTTTTCTTAATATTAGCAAAGGGTACTTTGCCAATCCCCATGAGCTCCAAAATTTAGTGGAATAAAAGCTACAGCCACAAGGGGATACATGTCTTCACCAGATGGACTTACTTGTTCAAAATCAGAATCATAGAGTACAGGGTACTGCACAGAAATAGGTCCTTTGGACCATGATGTTGATACTGTCCTATGTACTAATTTACACCAATCTCTTTTACCTGCATTAGGATTAAGGACTTTCATCCATTGTTGATCCAAATACTTGTCTAAAGTACTTGTGAGAGTATTTATCTCCACTTCAGACAGCATATGCTGGAATCCAACTGCCCTCTGTGCAGAAGTTTGCCATCAAGTTTCCAACTAAGTCTTCAAACACTTGGATTAAATCACTTGACCTTCTAACTTAGATGTCTCCACAATAGGACAAAGACTATCTGCTGCATCAACCACACACTTAATTTTACATCCCTCTGTCAGGTCACCCATCAGTCTCCTTTGCTACAGGTCATGTGGTCTCTCCTTATTACTGAAATATTTCAATCTAGGCAACATCCTAATGTATCTCCTGCTCATCTTCTCCAGGAGAACCATTTACTTCCTAAGGTGTGGCAACCTGTGCTGCACACAATATGGTGAACTCACTAATTAAGTATTAATAATTAACACTGGCTTTCTCAGTAATGTCAAATCCCACTTATAACAAAAACACAAAATATTACCTTGAAGGTTAACTTTGACTTCAACAAATATACTTTGAAAGGACTATTTTTAAAAATTATTTCTGGAGGGATGCAAAGGAGAATAATGAACTGACTTGTCAAGCCTGAGAAAATCAGAAACAGACATTTGACCTTAATCACTCCAGAAAACAATTTACATTAGTTCCATTCTCCTTTACACCATTTTACATTTGCACTTCTGAGGTCATCTCCTCTCTCACTCTGCCTCTCTCCCTTCATCTTTCTCCCTCTTACTCTCCCTCTCATTCTTTTTCTCTATCATTTTCTCTCACACTCTCATACACTGTCCCTCTCTCACACACTTTCTCTCACACTCTCTTACTCATCTTACGTGCTTGACCCAGGGCAGATCCTCTGAAATGAGAACACCAAGGAATTTAAAGTTGTTGTCCCTCTCCACCTCTGATCCCCAGATGAGGATTGGATCATGGACCTCCGATTTCAATAATCAGGTCCTTGGTCTTATCGATATTGTTGTTCCACCACTCGGCCAGAATTTTAATCTTGCTTTTATATGCTGAGTCGTCACCTCCTTCGATTCAGACAATGACAGTGGTGTCAACAGCAAACTTAAATATGGCATTGGAGCTGTGTTTAGCCTCACAGTCAAAAGTGTAAAGCGAGAAGAACAGGAGGCTATGCACACAGCCTTGTGAAGCATCTATGCTGATGGAGATTGTGAAGGAGACATCGTTGTCGATCTGAATTAGCATGGGTCTGCAAGTGAGGAAATCAAGGATACAATTGCAGAAGGAGGTACTGAGACCAAGGTCGTGATGCTTTTTGTTTAGTTTTGTGGGGAAAATAGTATTGAATGTCGAGCTATAGCCTAAAAAGAGCATCCCGATATATGCATCTTTGCTGCCCAGATGTTGAGTGACGAACTAATGAAACGGCATCTGCTGCTGTGCCAGTAATAGAGTTATTCTATGATAAAATATCATACAAATCTTCCTGTCATTTAAAATCTAGGTCAACAATAAGGCTGTTATAGAGGATTCTGGGCTAAAAGCATCCTAAGGGTGCATATATTTCCATTTTTGTGTTCCTGCAAATGGCACTTTTGTTTTCAAGAGTCTATTCACATTGAAAGAGCAATACACAAAAGAATTGACTTTACTTATAAAATAAGCAGTGCAAAAGGCATGAGATGAAAAAAAAGTATTTATTGCTGTAAAGCTTCAATCTAGCTGCTGTTGATGGATGAACATTATTAATACTCTCTGACTCTTGGCACTGTTTGGAACAATGCACAGCTGAATAACAGAACCATACAACACCCATTTCCTTTCAAATATGCCAGTCTCACCAGTGCTATTAAGTCTTTCATCCAGATAAAACATGATGCTTGTGTTTACCGTGGAGGTGATTTATAGTCATATCATATTCATATTTGTTGATGCTGGGATGGAAATTATAATGGATATTTGCAAGGAAACTCCACCATGGACAGTCCCAAGCCTGGTTACAAAAGGAAGAGGGCTGGGCATGTGACTAGCAACCCCATGCCATAAAAAAACAGTGCTACAAAAATGCCAACAGAAGCTCTAAAAACCTCATCCCTGGGAGAGGAAGGATACACCAAGAAGATGGGCTACATCTGGGAAAACTTGAGAGACTGGACCAGGACAGAGGATTCTGGCGAGCTGCAGTCAGCATCCTATGCCCCAACAGGGGAGAGGGGCTTAAGAAGAAGATCTGTTAGGAATTAATTGAGGCACAAAGCAGCTGAGAAATATTGATGACATTTACAATAACAGTGAAAGTAAAAAAGTATAACCTTAGCATATATAAATCATGGGTGCACTATCATTTCCAAAAATGTATTGTTTCCCATGGTCACCAGGCTCTCATCTGGTGTCATTGGAATGGTGAGCTGCTTAACGGGAGTGAGTGCATTCTGAAATGATTGTTAGTTTTGACTAGCTCAGTTCAGATCTAGACTTCTAAAGATAAAACAATAGAATTTGGGTTTCATCTCTGTCAAAATATTTCAATAGCTGATTCCAATATATGTATAGGCACTACAACGCTGAAGATTCCTGCTTAAAGAATCTAATGTGGTGTGAGTCATTATCCGTCATGTCCGACAATGACAGGAACCTGTGCCGGAGAGGTTTAAATTGCAAAAGCCATTGTACTGGGGAAGGTCCACTCACAAGTGGGTTGACACTAAAGGGATCAGACACAAGTAACTTATGCACATGATAGAGTATATTTGTTTTGTAGCCTGGGGAAAAGTACACACTCAGGACAACAAATACTTTTTCGGGTTTTAATTCCTTTATCTGTTTTAGATGTTTAAGTGCCAGAAGAGGGTTGCAAAACAAAACAAACGAATTCACAACCAGTTATTGCTGTTACAAACTCAGTTTAACTTTCAATCCACACCCTTGTGTAGCAGCAAATTGCGTATGCGGTATAAAAATACATAAAGCAAACTGCACAAAACTAATACAGTAGTGGCAATCCTGAAGGAACACAATACAAACAACATTAGAATCCCCCCAACCCTGTATCTTATACATAGCAGCGAAAAATGTAAGCGACTACATCTCGTCTAAGACGTCTACTACTTTTCAGTACACACGTGCTGAACTTCCGCACAGAGACTAACCATTCACGTCACGCTGTTACATGCACAATCAGTCATAATACAATAAAGTTAGACAAAAGGTACACTTTGGCACAACTTTTACAAGATATTGCCTGGTAGTTAAATTACAGGAAGACTGACCTACTTGGCCGGTAAGGAACTTTGCATAAGCCACACTATACCAGCGTCAATGCCTTCACTCGTGAAAATCTAAAGCATCCATATGTAGAACATGTCAAATTACCGATTTTCTCGATTCGCCAACAAGCATAAGCAAGTTCACATGGATACTGTAAATTTCCTCATCACGCACAATATCTCCGGGAGGAACTAGATTCCAACGCCCCACCAGCTTCTTCAGCAGAAAACAAAATGGTCTCCCCACTATCCCACGAGTGCGTACTGACATTACCGTCTCCCCTTAGAGGCACAGACAGCTATTCTAGCATTACCCAGATGGGGACACTTTTAACGATACTGAATAAGATTCAACGGTCACCCATTTACATTCTCCCCGCATTCAAGTAATTGTCCTCAATTACTTGCTCACTACAAGCACTCCTTAACTGCTTTTCTAAAGAGAACTGAACTGAGACGAGCCAGTATCTCAACACTGCTGCCGGACTTATGGAGGCCTCATCAAGGACTGACCTTGATTCGCAATGTGGGTTCGGGTGCTGTCCAGCATTTACTCGTTTACTCCTGTGGGGTGCTGCTACAAGAGGGCTACTGACCTCTGCCCCTGCATTAGCAATCATCGGTTCCCCAGCCTCAGTTCCAGAAGGTATCACATTTTCGGAAGATATGCTTTCTAGGCGAGGGTCAAGACTCTGTACACCCTATTCTGACGTATCTTCTACCACTATCACACCATTTTCTGAATCCTCAAATTCTGATTCATGCCCCAGGAGTGAGCTGGCCTGAGTTACTGGAGTTTGCAGTCTCCTTCGCGTAGCAGGAGTGGGATGGTTCTCACAGGGCCTGATGTCCACCCTGTTCACCCTCTTGCTAGGCCCACCCTCCAAAGGTTCCACAGTGTATGTGTTGCCTAGTACCTCTACCACCCTGTAGACCATTGAGTTCCAAGCATCCTGGATCTTATTACAGCCTAATGGTCTGTTCCTCAAGTAAACCAACACATTCACATCAACTTTGGGACCGTACACCTTGTCCTCCTGCCAGGCAATGCGTTCTGCTGCCTTCTGTTCAGAGTATTCTTTTGCTCTGGCATGCGCATCCCTCAGTCGGCTCTGGTGTACAGCTAGCCAGTCATGTTTCCGGTCCACCGTCTGTTCTTGTCCCAGCAGAACATCCATGGGCAAGTGGGGATCCACCCCAAACAACAGAGTAAGGTGAACACCCAGTGGTTGCGTGAGGGGTCGCATTTAATGCATATACAAACTCTGGTAGATGTTCTGGCCATCTGCGCGTCTTTTCTGGAGGCAAAGTATGCAACAAATCATGCATCATCCTGTTGAAATGCTTGCACTGCACTTTTCCGGTAGAATGATGAGGTGTGGTACAGCTCTTGTCTACCCCATACTGTTTGCTAAGCTCCGCTATGACCTCACTTTCGAAGTTACGGCTCTGGTCAGAATGCAATCTCTCAGGAACTCTGTACTTCATGAACCATTCCCTCAAGATCACCCTTGCTGTGGTATCCACCTTTTGATCCTGAGTCAGAAATACTTGGGTGAATTTAGTGAAGGTGTCCGTGACCACTAAGACATTCTCATGCCCGTCAGTTGCCGGATCTAACACAGTGAAATCTACCGCTACAACTTCAAGCGGCCTAGAAGCCAGAAATGACTTAATGGGGGGACAGAACCTAGGCTGTGGCATCTTAGTTAGTACACAACGCGGACAATTTTTGATCCACCGTGCCACATCCTCGTGTATACATGATGGGGGAGTCTAGTATGAGAGGGCATGACTTAAGGATTGAAGGGCGCGCATTCTGAACAGAGATGCAAAGAAATTTTTTTAGCCAGAGGGTGATGAATCTATGGAATTTGTTGCCATGGGTGGCAGTGGAGGCCAAGTCATTGTGTATATTTAAGGCAGAGATTGATAGGTATCTGAGTAGCCAGGGCATCAAAGGTTATGGTGAGAAGGCAGGGGAGTGGGACTAAATGGGAGAATGGATCAGCTCATGATAAAATGGCAGAGCAGACTTGATGGGCCGAATGGCCGACTTCTGCTCCTTTGTCTTATGATCTTATGGTCTTATGGTATGCCCACCCAAAAACATCGGCTTCTCAACAACTGCAGAGTACATTCTAAGCCTTGATGGCCCATAGAGTCATGTACATACTCTAATACTTTGCTCCTCAAGCTGATAGGTATCAGAAGCTGGTAACACTCCCCAAGCTTCTCATCCTCAACTACCCTATACAGTAACCCTTTACGGTCCCTGATACTGTCCCAGTGCCTTAACAGAGACAAAACAGGTTTAGGCAGAGTTTTACGCTCCTGGCCACTCAGCTTTCTTTTCTGATCCCATAAGTCTCTTAGGACACTTTACACAGGGTCTTGCTGCTGAGAAGTACGCAAGTCCCTATTAGAATAACCTGGGAGGGTTGGAGTGTTCCCTTGTGTCGGACCACTTACATCTCTCGTACCAGCTTCCCAGGCTCGAATCTGCTTAACCCTACAGCTGTTAAGACCAGCGGTAACCAGTGCCGGGTCAAGAACAGTGCCGTGATAGATCAAACTGCAGATCGCCACAGCCCCATCAAACTCCGCATCCTCTGAGACAGGCTCAGGCTCCCCTGCAAATGGCTGCCTAGAGAGTGCATCAGCCATGGTATTGCTCCGACCCGGATGCTACTGGACATCGAAGTCAAACACTGACAGCTGTGAGATCCATCTCTGTTCCACTGCTCCCAATTTGGCAGTTTTCAAGTGGGATAGGGGGTTGTTGTCAGTGATTACAGTGAACTTGGAACCCAACAAGTATCCACAAAATTTCTCTACTACAGCCCACTTAAGTGCAAGCAGCTCCAATTTCATGCTGTTATAATTTCTATCATTCTTTTCAGCATTCCTTAATCACCTGCTTGCATATGTAATAACCCTCTTTGCCTCTCCCTGCTGTTGGTATAACACAGCTCCTAGCCCATGATTGCTGGCATCAGTCTCCACTATAAAGGGCTGGGAGAAATCAGCAAAGCCAAGGATGGGGGATCTGGTCAGTTTCTCTTTGAGCAAGTCAAAGGCAGTTTGACAGTCTTCCGTCCAAGACTGTTATAACAGCCAGTTTGTTTTACTTGGACTCCCTACATTAGTACACAAATTCACTACATCATGCAGTGGGCCTGCAACCTCTGAGAATCCCTGAATGAATCGTCAGTAATAACTGCAAAAGCCAAGGAATGATCTTAAGTCCTTAATTGTCAATGGCACTGGCCACTGCTGAACAGCTGAGACCTTCAGGATTGGTGCCTCTCCCCTTGGCTGATATCTGGTGTCCTAAGAACTTGACCTCTGACTGCAAAAAATGACACTTCTCTAGGTTTACCTTCAGACCAGTCTCCTGGAGGCGCTTAAGCACAACATCGAGCCTCTCTGAGTGCTCCTGGAAAGTCTGTGAATACACCAGAATATCATCCAAGTACACAAGCAAAGACTAAATCATTCATGGCTGCCTGCATGAGCCTTTGAAAAGTCACTGGTCCATTGCAGACCTCTAACAGCATATGGAGATACTCATACAGACCAAACGGGGTCGAAAAAACAGTCTTATGCTTATCACGCTCCTCTACCGCCACTTGGTGGTAACCACTCGTGAGGTCTATTGTCGAGAAAAATTACACTCCCTGCAGGGCATCAAAGCTCTCATCAATACGCGGGAGCGGGAAAGCGTCCTTTCTGGTCTTAACATTCAGTCTCCGATAATCTACACACAGTCTTATGCTACCATCAGCGTTCCGGACCAACACCACAGGCGAGGCATACACACTATTGATCTCCTGAATCACACCCTTCTTCAACAACTTTGAGATGTGCTCTTTCACTTCGTTGTACTGATTTGGCAGAACGCGACGGTATGACTGTGAAACAGGCTCGTCATCAGTTAACTGAATTTCATGCTTGACCTTGTCAGTGTACCCAAGGTCTTCCTCTTCAACTGCAAAGATATCCAGGTACTTAACCAGTAAAGCTCTTAACTGAGCTTGTTGTCCTTCACGACCCCCAATATCAAGCTTGTCTAGAATTGACTTTAACTTGTGATTACTACACTCCTCCTTTACACCCACTGTCACTTGATCAATGCCAGCTGAGATCCGCTGAAATCTTACTGCACATTGTGGATCACTATCCACACACTCCACCTTTGACAGGATTCCCAGCCGGGTCCTAGGTGCGAGCCATACATCCTCTCGAGAGAGGTTTAAAATCTGCACTGGCACTATACGATTACCAGAGTCAATGAGCGTCGGAATGACTACAATACCTCCTGGTAAGGGGGTATTAAGTGGCTCAAATAACATTTTATGAATCACTACCAGCATCGCCAGTGGCCTTGCTAGCTGCAATGGTGACTGCAGCTCCAGCAGGCATGTGCTCGGTATCTTTTCCCAATACTCGGACTACTGCTTTCTTTTCCAGTAGTGTGCATCTGCACTTTCTGGAAAACATCTCTCCAATCAGAATCCAGTTTCCCTTCTAGGGCGGTGTCAAACTCTGCATAGACAAGTTGCCTACACTGGCTGATAATGTTCATGTCCGCAATATATGGGATAGGGGGTTTGGAGCTAACAGGATCGCTGACTACTAGAAAGCCACAATTTGGTATCTTCATGCCCACTGCTTGAACCTCTAGCTCTAGATACCCAAGGTAAGGACTATCAAGACCATTTGCAGCTGCTAGACTAAGCCAGCCAGCAGTGGACAACATATCCTCGTCCTCTCCATTCAAGTATTCTCGAAAGAACTGCTCGGTCAGGGTGCTTACTTGACTACCTGTGTCCAACAGACAATGAGACAGGGACACCTGATATTTTAAGCTCAACAACTGGACATGTCCCTATGGTGCATTGCAGCAACTGGTCACGGGGTAGCTGTACATTACCTGTATCTATGAGATTCCACCGAATTGCTCAACTCCCAACCTCTTGAGGGCAGGAGGATGCAGGCTCCACTTCCCTTCCACCCCACTTCTGTGGGCAATTCTTGGCCAAATGCTCTTCCACCTGACACTTGAAACATATTGGTTTCCCATCTTCTGTGAATCTA
This sequence comes from Mobula hypostoma, assembly GCF_963921235.1. NCBI lineage: Eukaryota > Metazoa > Chordata > Chondrichthyes > Myliobatiformes > Myliobatidae > Mobula > Mobula hypostoma. The sequence goes on along the minus strand of NC_086106.1, from coordinate 102,748,404 downwards.
GGCTGTAAATTACATCTGTCACTAGTAGCGCATGTAAAATCCCTCTGTACAGTGAGATCTTTCACTGCTTGAGTCAATTCACAAAGGGCTTTGCCCTGCTCTGTGACTGCTTTAAGGACGTCATCTAGTGTGTCGGACTCAGATTCCCGAGCTTTAAGAATCGAGCGCTGCACCTGGCTACTGTTACACTTTGACTTTCCAGACCTTGTATTTCCCAGGGGCTCTTCTACAAGCCACAAACGAGCCTCTTCTCTCACTTCTATCATTGAGGACTCAGGGTGGTCCCGCACGAATCTGTGGAGTCCCTTCTGAGGGAAGGATCCCGGATCCCCTTTATAAATTGATCTCTTATCACCACCCTCTCATTGGTCACGGCATCGGGAAAGTGCTTCAGTAGCCAGTTAAGAGCTTGGGCTAGGGCATGTGAAAACTCTCTTACATCTTCATCCTCACACTGTTTGCGACTGTAGAAGCCATGCCACAGTTGGGGTGCACTACGCTTGTCTCTAAAAGCTTCCCTGAGATAGGTGAACAAGTCATCCGCGCGGTCTTCCCCAGCATCACTGCGCATACGTGCTTCCTCTAAGGTTGTTATGTCCTTGCTCAGGGGTGCAAAGTCATACTGATCCTGGTCAGACTGATTTCCACTATGAAGTGCACATTGTACCTCTTCAATAAAGTCATCAACAGACCTCCCATCTTTCTCAACATCCCCCGTAAATGGAACAATGTGTCTTTCCCTTGGGACATATACAGAGGACCTTTTGCTTAATTTATCTATGGTTGCCATGGCTTCATCATACCTACTACGCAATTCCCTAATTTGTTCATTCAAATCAAGTTCAACTGGTGTGTCCTCTGAGCGTGACATATTAAAAGCTCAAGTCTTTAAGGTTCACACAAGCCTGCAAAAGGAGTTACTGCTGTCTTTTGCTGCAAACACGATGGCTTCACAACCCGCAGTCCCCTGGATCCACTTCTCCGTTCTGCATCCTGACTTCAGTCGCTGACGTCCTGGCCCAGTCCCAAGGCTCCACCGCGCTCTCCATGAGGCAAAAGGTGCTCTCTCCTTCCGCCCAACGGGAGCACGGTCCTGTCTTCACCACTACAGTATTAGGTATTGTATATTATACTGCATACAACAATCAGAGACCCTCTAAACTGGCTTGGAATTAGCCCCACTCCTGGTACCAAATTTTGTAGCCTGGGGAAAAGTAAACACTCAGGACAACAAATACTTTTTCGGGTTTTAATTCCTTTATCTGTTTTAGATGTTTAAGTGCCAGAAGAGGTTCGCGAAACAAAGCGAACAAATTTACAACCAGTTCTTGCCATTACAATCTCAGTTTAACGTTTGATCCACACCCTTGAGTAGCGGCAAATTGCGTATGCAGTATAAAAATACATAAAGCAAACCGCACAAAACTAATACAGAACTAATACGGTAGTGGCAATCCTGAAGGAACACACTACAAAGAATATTAGAATCCCCCAAACCCTGTATCTTATACATAGCAGCAAAAAATGTAAGCGAATATATCTCATCTAAGACGTCTACTACTTTTTAGTATACACGTGCTGAACTTTCGAACAGAGACTAACCATTCACATTACGCTGTGACATACTTTATACTTTATTGTCACCAAACAATTGATACTAGAACGTACAATCATCACAGCAATATTTGATTCTGCGCTTCCCACTCCCTGGATTAAAAATAGTAAAAATTAGCAAATATTAAAAATTTAAATTATAAATCATAAATCAAAAATAGAAAAATGGAAAGTAAGGTAGTGCAAAAAAAAATGAGAGGCAGATCCGGATATTTGGAGGGTGCGGCCCAGATCCAGGTCAGGATCATTCACAATCAGTCATGATACAATAAAGTTAGACAAAAGGTACACTTTGGCACAACTTTTACAAGATATTGCCTGGTAGTTAAATTACAGGAAGACTGACCTACTTGGCTGGTAAGAAACTTTGCACAAGCCACGCTGTCCAGCACCAATGCCTTCACTCATGAAAATCTAGAGCATCCATATGTAGAACATGTCAAATTACCGATATTCTCAATTCGCCAACAAGCATAAACAAATTCACATGGATACTGTAAATTAATGCTCACGTTTCCTCACCACGCCCAATATCTCTGGGAGGAACTCGATTCCAAAGACCCACCAGCTTCTTCAGCAGAAAACAAAATGGTCTCCCCACCATCCCGTGCGTGCATAATGACATCACCGTCTCCCCTTAAAGGCACAGACAACTATTCTAGCGTTACCCGGATGGATGCCTGCATACCCTTTTAACGATACTGAATAAGATTCCATGGTCACCCGGTTACATTTGCATTTTACCTCTGGTCAGACTAATCTAACCGTGTATTATGTTCCAATGCTGTGAAATTGCACAGTGATATCGAAACACAACATTTCAGGGCAGGTGTTTTACAGCACTGATATTGCTCACTGCCAGTCCTTGTGTAACACTGTTTGTTCCAGCACGGCCTTGGGCACAATCTTCTTCTACAAGCACTGCTTCTGGCAGACATTGAAGCACTGCCCCCTGCTTATTGGTTGTTAAAGCAGTCAGCATGATGATGGTTATTTAATTATCTATTAAGGGATACAGCATGGAACAGGCTTTTCTGGCCCGTTGAGCCCTACTGACCAGCAACCCACCCATTTGGATCAAAGAAGCAGTGCGACTCGGCTAGTTGATCTATGCTTAGGACCTATGGGAAAAAAAGTACACTATTAATTAATCGTTAAAATCACAGGAAACACTTTCATTCACTAAAATCATTCGGTAAAATTAAAATTAAGTAAATATATACAGTGCCTATACAGTAAAAATACTCCTGTACCTGGAAGGTTCGATAGCTGTAGAGTGGTGGCTGCATCATGCTGTGGGGATGCTTCACTGCCACCTTCCCGGGAAAGCTTGTGAAGGTGGAGGGCAAAATGAATGCAGCAAATTACAGGGAAATCTTGGAGGAAAACCTGATACAGTCTGTAAGAGGACTGCTACTTGGAAGAAGATGTGTTTTCCAGCAAGACATGAAGCCAGAGCTACAGAGGAATGGCTTAAAAACAACAAAATTAATGTCCTGAAGTGGCCAAGTCAGAGTCCAGACCTCAATCCAGTTGAGAATTTGTGGCTGCACTTAAAAAGGGCTGTTCACTCACAATTTATGTAAACTGACAGAGCTTGAGCAGTTTTGTAAAGAAGAATGGGGAAAAATTGCAGTGTCTACATGTGAAAAGTTGATGGAGAACTTGTCCACACAGACTCAAGGCTATAATTGCTGCCATAGGTGCATCTACTAAAATACTGATGAAGGGGGCAAGTAATTATGCAATCAATTATTCTGTGTTCAATAATTGTGATAAATTTAGCCCAAATTATAGATTTTTTTTCACTTTGACACAGAAGAATCTTTTTTCTGTTGATCAGTGCCAAATGAGCCAAATTAAAACAATAAAACAAGAAAACTTCCAAGGGAGGTGAATATTTTTATAGGTATTATATATACAGACGCAGTATAACGTAGGAATATCAGAATAGAAATAGGCTATTTGGCCCACCAATTGCGTTCCACATTGCAGAATTTATAGCAAAGGGTTCTTGGGTAAAGCTGTACTTGCACCAAGTTTTAAATTGGCATGGACTTAATAAATGGATTTCCAAGACCAAGAGTTTGAAGGCCTTTGGAAGTTCATGTTGCCCTTTGGATTCCATGAGCTCACCTCTTTAGCACAGGGGCAGGGGCATCTGTATTGGTTACAGCAGTGTTAAAGATGCTGCCAATTGTTTTGATTAATTACAGTGCTGGAAAAGCAAAACTTCCATGTGGATACCAGGGCAAGTCCAGGTAAAAGTGGAGGCTATCAGGCAAAGATCTTCCCTGTCAACACAATTGTACCAAAAACTGAATTGTATGTTTCCCCTACACAGGTTATTGCGAAAAGCTGCAGAATAATTTGTGATGGCAAGCTATTAATTTTTCTGTCATGCAGAAATACACTACAGAAACAGCTCATTTGGACCACTGAGTCCGTGCCAACCATCAAAGTTTTCTCCAATTAAAAAACTAGAACAGGATGAACCGGGTCAGGAAGGTGCCCAACTGTGAGCTCTATTGAAATCATGATTCAAGCTTGGTTGTTTTCTAGGTTCATAGGGATACGTACAGAGAGGAGGATTAGGGTGCAGGCTATGGTTGTGGGGGAGATAGAGGTCAGGCAGGAGTATAGGCCTCCACTCAGTGCTCAAAGGTCAGCCACATGGACACGTAACAAAGAACATCCATGGTCAGATGTAGGGTCAGCAGACCAGCGAGGATGTTGGCTAGTTACCCCACCACTGTTGTTGGTGGGTTCCAGAATCAAAGTTCCATGTGGACAGGGGGAATGAGGGCCGGTGATCCCCTAGGTACACAAGTCAGCAAGACCAGAGTTCGAGGCTTTACTTTTGGGGACACTGTCATCAGAGTCCAGCATTCAAGGCCTGGAGTACAAGGTCCTCGTGCATTGTCTTCAGTCTTGGATCAATAGCGAAGATCAATCAAAGTCCAGAAGTCAATGTCTGATAGCTGAAGCCCTGAGTCTGCAAGTCTGCACATCCACTGGGGAAGCTGAAAGCCCAATGTCTAATGAGTCTGCGGTTCCAACGGAGACTGTAGGCCGAAGACGGCCTGTCCTAGGCTGACACAGGGGTTGTTTTATTGTTGCTGTTGCTTGTGTTGTTCATTGAACATGGTGGGTAGACAATATTGGTACCAGAATGTATGGCAACACTTGCAGACTGTGCCCAGATTATCCTTGGGTTATGTTAACTGTTAACATAAATGGTATATTTCACCCTATGTTTCAATGTACTGTACATGTAATAAATAAATGAATCTGAATCAATGAATTTTACAGATACATTCCTAATGCTCTCTTTGACATTTATCATATATTATTCTGTTTTATATTAACCATATTTTAAATTGTCATATCTATCCCTAAACAAAGAATTCAATTCACAAGAAGATGAAAGTTTTACCCAGAGATTTTGATTTAAATATATGCATTCCACTTTACTGATTGTCACTTTCCAGCTAGAAAGGACAATTGAGCTCTTGATTGAAGTCATCTGAAGAGTATATGATTAGCAATGCCAGATTAATTCTGCATCCTTAGAAAAATATATGCTTACTCAGTGACTTGAAACATTTTACAGGATTTATTTATCCTTCAATATAACAGGAAAAAGGGCAATGTAGGAAGATGCTAGAGGGTCTGGTGCTGGATGAAATCTTAACATTTATAGAGCTTGACAGTAGGATATTCTGGATCAGTAAGTGATCTGATTCCTGCTCTTTCTCACTGTAAGAATTAACTCCAGTCGCACGTAATCCCCTTTGAAGCATGCTATGAAATCTAAGTCACAGAACAGCACTCACTCAGCAATAATCCAATTGCAGACACTAGTACAGCATTTGGTATTCCCTCAGGGGGAGAGATTTGATCTTATTTGAAGGTTTAGTATGCAGCATAGCCATATTCAGTATTTTTATATTAATAGGCTGCTACCTTCCATGATTGAAGTCGTGAGAATGTTTTTTCAGCCATGCAAGGGTTAACATTGTGTGCATTGTGAAAGTGGAAGCACTCAGCAACATTCGTTATGATATGAGCCCTGAAATTACTGCAGCTGTTATATGCCAACATATAAATTGTGAGAATACATATAAATGCAGCTCTTACAAAGATCAGTCAAAATAACAGTATCCAAAGATTGAAATAATAATGCAAGATATGCCTCCCAAAACATATTGGCTTGAAGAACAACTCTATTTAATAACCATTCAACTATATACATTCCACACCCTTCCAGATGTTGATTAAACATCATTTAACTAAATATTTCAATGATGCTGGAAAGCTCCTCTCTTTGAGAGAACATTTGATCTCCACTTAAACTAGAATAGTCTGTTTCTCAGTTCCCTCATTTACAAGTGGAAATCCCCTCTGATCGAGCCATCGCAGAAGATGTTATCCAAGCAGTTCCTCAGAACATCTTCGCCATGGTGTACACTATTCCAACTACAATTTAGAGCCTGATCATGCTTCAATACTACATTAATGCAATGACTCTTACTTGTATTATGAACATGAACTGGCAGATCATTCATTTATTTCGCACAATGATCAGATTAGACAATCGTCTTGTACTGTAATCTCAACAACCACTTCAAGAATCCAGTTCTCTCAAAAATGAAGTTATGAGTAAATATTTTACCTTCAAGTACAAAGTTCCTTACTTTCATGTTTTTGTGACTTTTAATTTTTGTTTTAAATTTTATTTTGCGCTGTGCTTTGCTTTCCAGATTGGGAATGCTGAGGTTTAAAGCTAACTTCAATTTTCTTGTGCACCTCCTTGTATCTTCTTGATTCCTCCTCTGTTAGTCTATTAGTGGAAGAATAAATGGAGTAGGTGAGATAATTCCATAAGACCATAAGACAAAGGAGCAGAAGTCAGCCATTTGGCCCATCGAGTCTGCTCTGCCATTTTATTTCATTCCATTTATGTTCCATGAAGTCCTCAAACTCTACACTTGTGAAGCAACTTCTGTTGTCTGATCCAGCAGATGAGACAATCTATGAAGCCTTTCAATTGTAGTGACGTCAAAGTATTCATTGGACACCCATCCATCTGCTTTGGATGAGCATCAGTAATCAGCAGGAACACCTTCACTAAGAATGGCCCAATACACTAAATGGAAAATCTATCCCATGTCTGCACAGGTTACTCCCAAGAATGAAAGGGAGTGGAGTTTTTTTTGACAGTCATTGCAAGTTAACTTTCTCATTCAAAGTTTGAGCTGATTCAAGCCACCACATGATCTGGCTTACCACTTATCTTTGTCAATCCTGGATGAACCTGATGCCATTGTTTCACAAATAATGTTAACTCTTGTACCCCAATCTCAGCTCTAATTTCTGAGAATAATGAAGAATTGACAGCAGTTCCTTCTCTGTAGGCCACCCTTTCAAGACATACAAACTCAGGGCAGTATTGGGTGTTTTCCTGCCCATAGCTTGACATGCACAACATTCACAAACACCACTTAGCACATCTTTCCTTTACCAGTAGTTATCTTTGGCAATGAAAGGCAAATGAGAGCATCTGTGTTTCCACGGTATTTTTTGCTGTGAGAAAATAGCATGTTCATAAGCTCTCAAGGTCTTTGAACTTGAAATGAAATCATCTGAGGAACTGGCTTTATTTCACTGAACAGGGAATCCGCAGTTTGTTATCTATACATTTCTGAATGGACATTGAATCTATGATTCACTACATTTTTTTTTGCATTTTTATTTGCATTATTTATTGAATTTTTATTGAATTTAACTATTTATTATATTGTGACGGGGTCCTGAATTACCCCTATGAACTGTGCTTTTGAAAAGAGAGAGAGAGGGAGAGAGAGAGAGAGTGTTATTTAACACCGACATCTTGACAAGGGAGAGGCTGTGGATGTTGTGTATTTGGATTTTCAAAAGGCCTTTGATAAGGTACCGCATATGCAATGGCAAGCATTTATAGGTTGCATGGATGAACTACAACAATTGTTCATGCCAGTTTGGCAAAAGAATAAATCAAGGAAGGTAGTGCACCCGTGGCTGACAAGAGAAATTAGGGATAGTATCAATTCCAAAGAGGAACTGAGTGAAATACATGTTAGTAGGGAAGTGGTGTTAGGTAAATTGAAGGGATTGAAGACAGATAAATCCCTAGGGCCAGATGGTCTGCATCCTAGAGTGCTTAAGGAAGTAGCCCAAGAAATAGTGGATGCATTAGTGATAATTTTTCAAAACTCGTTAGATTCTGGACTAGTTCCTGAGGATTGGAGGGTGGCTAATGTAACCCCAATTTTTAAAAAAGGAGGGAGAGAGAAACCGGGGAATTATAGACCGGTTAGCCTAACGTCGGTGGTGGGGAAACTGCTGGAGTCAGTTATCAAGGATGTGATAACAGCACATTTGGAAAGCGGAGAAATGATCGGACAAAGTCAGCATGGATTTGTGAAAGGAAAATCATGTCAGACGAATCTCATAGAATTTTTTGAGGATGTAACTAGTAGAGTGGATAGGGGAGAACCAGTGGATGTGGTATATTTGGATTTTCAAAAGGCTTTTGACAAGGTCCCACACAGGAGATTAGTGTGCAAACTTAAAGCACACGGTATTGGGGGTAAGGTATTGGTGTGGGTGAAGAATTGGTTAGCAGACAGGAAGCAAAGAGTGGGAATAAACGGGACCTTTTCAGAATGGCAGGCGGTGACTAGTGGGGTACCGCAAGGCTCAGTGCTGGGACCCCAGTTGTTTACAATATATATTAATGACTTGGATGAGGGAATTAAATGCAGCATCTCCAAGTTTGCGGATGACACGAAGCTGGGCGGCAGTGTTAGCAGTGAGGAGGATGCTAAGAGGATGCAGGGTGACTTGGATAGGTTGGGTGAGTGGGCAAACTCATGGCAGATGCAATTTAATGTGGATAAATGTGAAGTTATCCACTTTGGTGGCAAAAATAGGAAAACAGATTATTATCTGAATGGTGGCCGATTAGGAAAAGGGGAGGTGCAACGTGACCTGGGTGTCATTATACACCAGTCATTGAAAGTGGGCATGCAGGTACAGCAGGCGGTGAAAAAGGCAAATGGTATGCTGGCATTTATAGCGAGAGGATTCGAGTACAGGAGCAGGGAGGTACTACTGCAGTTGTACAAGGCCTTGGTGAGACCACACCTGGAGTATTGTGTGCAGTTTTGGTCCCCTAATCTGAGGAAAGACATCTTTGCCATAGAGGGAGTACAAAGAAGGTTCACCAGATTGATTCCTGGGATGGCAGGACTTTCATATGAAGAAAGACTGGATGAACTGGGCTTGTACTCGTTGGAATTTAGAAGATTGAGGGGGGATCTGATTGAAACGTATAAGATCCTAAAGGGATTGGACAGGCTAGATGCAGGAAGATTGTTCCCGATGTTGGGGAAGTCCAGAACGAGGGGTCACAGTTTGAGGATAGAGGGGAAGCCTTTTAGGACCGAGATTAGGAAAAACTTCTTCACACAGAGAGTGGTGAATCTGTGGAATTCTCTGCCACAGCAAACTGTTGAGGCCAGTTCATTGGCTATGTTTAAGAGGGAGTTAGATATGGCCCTTGTGGCTACAGGGGTCAGGGGGTATGGAGGGAAGGCTGGGGCGGGGTTCTGAGTTGGATGATCAGCCATGATCATAATAAATGGTGGTGCAGGCTCAAAGGGCCGAATGGCCTACTCCTGCACCTATTTTCTATGTTTCTATGTTTCTATATGAGGCTGCTTAATAAGATGAGAGCCCATGGAATTATAGGAAAGATATTGAAATGGGTGAAGCATTGGCTGATAGGCAGAAAGCAAAGGGTGGCAATAAAGGGATCCTATTCTGATTGGTTGCTGGTTACTAGTGGTGTTACGCAGGGGTCAGTTTTGGGGCTGCTTCTTTTTACACTGTATATCGATGATTTGGATTATGGATTAAATGGTTTTGTGGCTAAGTTTGCGGATGACACCAAGATAGGTGGAGGAGCAGGAAATGTTGAAGAAACGGAAAGGTTGCAGACAGACTTAGTTAGTTTAGGAGAGTGGGCAAAGAAATGGCAGAGGAGATACAATGTTGACAAATGTACGGTTGTATATTTCGGAAGAAGAAATAATCGGGCAGATTATTATTTAGATGGGGAGAAAATTCAAAAATCGGAAGTGCAAAGGGACTTGGGGGTCCTCGTGCAGGATACCCTAAAATTAAACGACCAAGTTGGATCGGCGGTAAGGAAAGCGAATGCTATGTTGGCATTCATTTCAAGAGGAATAGTGTATAAGAGTAAGGAGGTGTTGATGAGGCTCAATGGGGCATTAGTGAGACCTCATTTGGAATACTGTGTGCAGTTTTGGGCCCCCTATCTTAGAAAGGATGTACTGATGTTGGAGAGAGTTCAGAGAAGATTTACGAGGAATATTCCTGGAACGCAGGGGCTAACGTATGAGGAGCGTTTGTCGGCTCTTGGATTGTATTCATTAGAGTATAGAAGAATGAGAGGGGATCTCATAGAAACGTTTCGAATGTTGAAAGGGTTGGACAGAGTAGATGTGGAAAGGTTGTTTCCCTTGGTGGGTGAGTCCAGGACAAGAGGCCATAGTCTTAGAATTAGAGGGTACCCAGTTAAACAGAGATGAGGAGAAATTTTTTTTAGCCAGAGGGTCGTGGATTTGTGGAATTCGTTGCCACATACAGCTGTGGAGGCCCGATCATTGAGGGTGTTTAAGGAGGAGATTGGCAGGTATCTAATTAGTCAGGGTATCAAGGGATATGGGGAAAAAGCCAGAAATTGGAACTAGATGGGTCAATAGTTTAGCTCATGGGGGAGCTGCGGAGCAGACTCGATGGGCCAAATGGCCTACTTCTGCTCCTTTGTCTTGTGATCTTGTTTTTAGGAGAAAGAGAGAGAGAGACGAAGACAGCTTTGGATGATGTTATAGGCTTTCTGCAGCATGTTTACATTGTTACGTACCCCGTAACTGGGTTGCCAAACCAGCAGAAATGGATCACTCAGTTGGAGTCTGGATTACTGGAACTAAGAAAGTTTTATTAAAGAAATAAGCAACAGTACTCTAATCAAAAGGATATAAATGCAACAGGTTAGCAATGAATAAACACACATATACACAGAACTAGGATAATAGGATCAATTAAGCTCTATCGTCGTCTAGGGGTAAATGACCAGTTTCAAAGTGACAGAGTTCAGTTTAGTTCAGTTCGCAGTAATCGCCATCACCATGGGAGAGAGAGAGCGAGAGAGCGAATGAATATTCAAACTGGATTCCAAACAGACCTTCGATATTCCTCACAGTCAGCTTTCGGGCGAGCCCTTTGTAATGTCTTCTGAGGTCACCGACTGTGGCCCCTCCGTTTCAGATACGATCGTTCTTCCGCGGTGAACCCAGCACCCAGGCAAGGGTGGACACACACACCAGGTTCCCGCCGATCCATACCTTTCTACCCTGTGCATCACTGGCTGGTCCCGCGACCAGACCTCCCACAACTCCCACCAACTTGTGGGAGGCGCACCGCTTCCAGGGTCTCGTTACCTCGTGGTGTCGTGTGTGTGTCCTGCCTTAGCGAACCTGTCCCTTTTTTATCCCCCTGCTGGGGTATCGCCTGTCCATCACACTTCAAACAGTTCAGGGTTCAAAAAGGAGCCGATCTTGACAGTTCTCAGACCGGTGTCTCCTTCCGTTAAACTCTCTCGTCTCTTCGTTAACATTTCCAAATGCTGCTCCATTGTCTTCCTTATCTCTCTTTCTCCTGAAGACAGGTGGCAGATCAACTGTTGATCCCACTGGTGCCAGCACAGGACAGTTAACATCTTAATCTATGTGTACTCTTTGTAACCCTCTTTCATCACAACATTTTTACAAGGACAGTGGTTTCAGATTCTGTTTTCTTACACAGAGACAGAGAGAGAGGGGAGTTGCTGGTTGATGGACAACTAGTATTCCGCACAGTGAATTAAATAGAAGGTCAGATGATAAACGGACAGACACGTGGCTTTGGACACTGAATGAGCTTTGTTGTGCCCACGGAAAAAGTGGGTTTTGGAGGATCGATCAGGCGGATCAATCAGTGGCTCTCGCCGTGTGAGCAGGGCATGACCAGTGGGGAGTTATTTGTGTGTCCAACCCTCGCCTGGGTTGATAATTCCACCACAGAAGAACGGTCTCCTTTGTTGTGGTCACAGTCGCTGACTTCTAAAGGATTTCGGAGGACAACAGGAAAATCAACGGTGTCAACTCACCTGAAGGCTCAAATCTCTCTCTCTCTCCGTCACTACTCAACTCAATACCACAAACTGAACTGAACTTTACTCATCATCGTAAGACTGTATCTATTTACCCGTAGACTTGAAGAAGCTTGGTTTTCATACATTTCCACATATATATATATATATATATATATATATATATATATATATACACACACATATACACACACACACCTATATACATATATATACATATACATACACATACATATATATAAATAATCATTGTTAACCTGTTTTATATATTTGCATTTATATTACTGTATTGCATAGTTACTAATAAATTCCATTAGTTAATAGCAATACCAGACTCCAAATTGTTTTCCATCTCTGCTGGTTCTTTAACCCGTCATGGGGTATGTGACAAAATACTATATATATATATATATATATATATATATATATCTCAAGGCAATACCCAGAAAGGTACCTTTGGGACCCCTGCATTCCAAATAGTCAGTTAAAACTTATTTATCCAATTGAGGGTCATTTAGAACATAGAACGTAGAAAACCTACAGCACAATACAGGCCCTTCAGTGTTAGTATTTTGGACCTAATCCTAATTGGCTTTTTAAAGCCATCTTCTGTTCAATTCAACAACAGCATCAACAATGTATGGTGAAGTGTCACGGGGCAAGATTAAGTCTCTGATGCATGGGTAATGGACTAGCTGTGGCACTCCTTTGGATTGCATAAAAGTCTTCTCATGAGCTGAGGTCCACCTTCACTTCAGGAATTTTCACAGCAACTGGTACAATGGAGCTAAGAGCATAGATTGCTTTAAAAAGGCATCTTTCATAGTCCAACTCCCAGATATTTCTTCAGTTCCGTTGCATTACCAGGATGAGAATTAGGGTATTGATTTTAACTTCTCTTGCACTGATTGTAATCCTTTGGTATTCACATGGTGTACCAAGTTATGTACTTCATTTATCAAGGAAGTACATTTACTTTTACACAACAGGCCTGTCTTTTTCATTCAGATTCTGCGTGTATGCGTCTCCCAAAGATACAGGATACGATTAAAGTATACTGTGCCTCTGAGAATGCCCTGCAGCAACCCTCTGTGGTACTTTGAAATATTGCAAATGCAGGCCAAACTCTGCAAGGCTATGTGTGAAGATGCTCATGTTTGTATAGGTGAACTATCAAAAACTTTGACTCTTCCTTCTGATACATTCCGTTGATACATTTGACTTGTATTCAGCTTAGTGATCTACTGTTTTCCAAGCAAAACTACAAATCTTATTCTAATGGAAATCATGGATAGCATTCCATGGACCAGATATGATTCACAATAACTTTCAATCTCCACGAATCAGTTGTTAGGAGGATGTTGGAGTCCATTATTAAAGATAAGGTTTCAGGGTACTCCAATGATAAATCAGGCCAAAGTCAGCATGGTTTCTTAAACGGAAATCTTGACAAATCATTTGGAATTCTTTGAGGAAATAACAAGCAGGGTAGATAAAGGAGTATCAGTAGAAGTTGCTTACTTGGATTTTTAGACAGTCTTTGACAAGGTGTTACATATGAAGCTGGTTAACAAGGTAAAAGCCCATGGTATTACTGGAAAGATATTAGCACAGATAGAAGATTAGCTTACCAGCAGGAGACAAAGTTGGAATAAAGGGTGCCTTTCCTGGTTGGCTACCAATAACTAGTGGTGATCCACAGGAGTCATGTTGGGACAACTTCTTTTCACATTATATGTCAATGATTTAGATGATGGAATTGATGGCTTTGTGGCAAGATTGTGGATGATACAAAGATAGGTGGAGGGGCAGGTCATGTTGAGGAAGCATGGAGTCTGCAGATGGACTTAGATTGGGAGAATGGTCAGAGAGGTGGCAGATGGAATATAGTGTAGGAAAGTGCATGGTCATGCACTTTAGTAGAAGAAATAAAGGTGTAGACTATTTTCTAAATGGGGAGAAAATTCAAAAATCAGAGGTGCAAAGGAACTTGGAAGTCCTTGTGCAGGATTCCCTAAAGGATATCTTGCATGTTGAGTCAGTGGTATGGAAAGCAAATGCAATGTTAGTAATCATGTCAAGAGGACTAATATACAAGAGCAAGGATGAAATACTGAGACTTTAAAGGGATTGGTAAAACTACACTTGTAGTATCCTGAGCAGTTGTGGGCCACTGATCTTAGAAAAGATGTGCAGGCATTGGGGAGAATCCAGAAGAGGCTCACGAGAATGATTCCGGGAATGAAAGGTTAACATATGAGAAGTGAGTTTGATGACTCTAGGCCTGTATTTGCTGGAGTTTAGAAGAATGATTGGGGCACTAATTGAAATTTATTGAATATTGAAAGGCCAAAACAGAGTGGGTGGGGGAGGGTGTTTCCTATAGTGAGTGAGTCTAGGACCAGAGTGTCACAATGGGGGGGCATTGATGGCAGACCCAAATGCAAGACACAGACACTGAAGTACAAGGAACAGGACTTGACTAGAGTAGGGACAAGACAGGATACAGACAAGGAGCAATGTCAAGAACACAGACTTGGGCTAGGACATGGACTAGACAGGGAACCCGGGCAAGGAACTATGAACAAGGAGCCTGGGCTTGAACCTCAAGCCAGAGACCAGACAAGGACCCAGAACCTAGGTCTTGCTTCGGGCTCGGGCCCCAGAACAGGCAAGGACATGACATGACTGCAGGACTAGGGGCTGGGGTCTTGAGGCCGGAAGCTTGGAGTCAGGCTTGGGTATGGACTCTGAGCCAGAGACTGGGCAAGGACCCAGAAACAAGGATTTGACTCAGGCTCGGGCTCCAGAACTAGGCGAGGACAAGATGAGGCTACAGGACTGGACATGGCTTGGGTGAGGAACTCCTGGGTAGGGCAGGGCAGAAGGACAGGTAAAGGCACATGGAGAGGACTCGGATAGGACTGGACTTGGCACAGAGCCTTGGACTAGAAGAGACGGGAGCACAGAGCCTTGGACTAGAAGAGACGGGAGCATGGAACACAGAGCCGGGACCCCTCCTTGAGAACAGGACATAGGGCCAGGGCTCATACACATAACACAGAGCTGGGACCCCTCCCTGGGAACAGAACATAGGGTCAGGACTCATATACAGAACGGTGAACATGAAGAGACAGATCCCAACACAAGGTGGCGGCAAATGGCCAGGCCCACCTAGCAAAGGCAAGGACACAGAAACAGTTCGCAACACTAGGTAGCAGCAACCGGCCAGACCTACCTAGTGAAGGTGTGGACACAGAGAGACAATTCCACACAACAAAAGCCAGTTTCTTATCTTGACCTAACAAGGCTCCAGTCTTGCTCCAGCGGTAAAACTTCAGCGATACAAGTGGGGTATACAGGTGAGGTATCCAGGCAGAGAGACAGGGGGGGAGTGGGGGGGGGGAGACAGGGAGGGGAATAGGACAGTCCAGCCAGGAATCCCTGGTTTGCAGAGGTATTTATGTCTCAGCTCCAAAACGAGAATCATGTGCCCACAACAGAAACTGGGGAAAACCAGAAACCCCGGAACAAGGAACTATGGACCGGACGGTGAACCGGAACATGGACTTCACGGACTGGACCATGACACAGAGTGCACAGCCTCAGAATAGAGAGACATCCATTTAGAACAGAGGTGAGGAGGAACTTCTTTAGACAGAGTGTAGTAAATATGTGGAATTCATTGCCATAGATGACTATGGAGGCCAAGTCATTGAGTATATTTAAAACAGGCAGAGGTTGATGGGTTCTTGATTAATCAGGGTGTCAAAAATTATGGGGAGAAGGAAGGAGAATAGGATTGAGAGGGATAATAGATCTTCCATGATGGAACAAAGGAGCAGACTCAATTGGCGAAATGGCCTAATTCTTTTCCTATGTCTTATAGTCTTATGGTCTAATCCTGATTGGTCTATTTTATTTTAGCACAGACAAATTAGGTGCTACCCTTTATGAGAATTTAACATGTTCAGTTTATTTCCTGTTTCAAAAATATGTCAAATCTATGTCTTGATTATTAGTTTTATTGCGATGGAACTGACCTTGGCTTGAAGAGCTGCAATACAGCATCAGGATCAACATGATTTTGGTCCTTTAATGAGCCCAGTTCATCTTTGAAGACCTCTTTATGACTCACTAGCATCTTCTGTAAAGTTGCAGTCTGATTTATTTTAAATTGTTAAAAATTCCTCCAATCCAGGAGAATTTCTTTTAGCCAGCCTCTGTCCAACTGATTTGGCCCAGAGCTCGCAAGAACAATGAATGGTAGGTTTTTAACTTGGTTTGGGTACTTCTCCATCACATCAGCAACATTCTCCCATGTTTGACTGCACCTTTTTAAGTCCAGGTGTAGTGTGTTCTGGTCAACTGGCAACAAAATCACTCTAGTATATCAGTCAACACACATAAAAGTTGCTGGTGAACACAGCAGGCCAGGCAGCATCTCTAGGAAGAGGTGAAGTCAACGTTTCGGGCCGAGACCCTTCATCAGGACTAACTGAAAGAAGGACTAGTAAGAGACTTGAAAGTGGGAGGGGGAGGGGGAGATCCAAAATGATAGGAGAAGACAGGAGGGGGAGGGATGGAGCCAAGAGCTGGACAGTTGATTGGCAAAAAGGATATGAGAGGATCATGGGACAGGATGCCTAGGGAGAAAGAAAGGCGGGGGGAAGCCCAGAGGATGGGCAAGGGGTATAGTGAGAGGGACAGAGGGAGAAAAAAGGAGAGAGAGGAAAAGAATGTGTGTGTGTGTAGATAAATAAATAACAGATGGGGTACGAGGGGGAGGTGGGGCATTAGCGGAAGTCTGAGAAGTCAATGTTCATGCCATCAGGTTGGAGGCTACCCAGACGGAAAATAAAGTGTTTTCCTCTAACCTGAGTGTGGCTTCATCTTTATAGTAGAGGAGGCTGTGGATAGACATATCAGAATGGGAATGGGATGTGGAATTAAAATGTGTGGCCACTGGGAGATCCTGCTTTCTCTGGTGGACAGAGCATAGGTGTTCAGCGAAACAATCTCCCAGTCTGCGTCAGGTCTCGCCAATATATAGAAGGCCGCATCGGGAGCACCGGACGCAGTATATCACCCCAGCCGACTCACAGGTGAAGTGTTGCTTAGTGATGGGATACCGTTGGAGGTGGCGGAAGTTACAGAGATTTATATGTTGGACCCGGAGGCTAGTGGGGTGGTAGGTGAGGACAAGGGGAACACTATTTCTAGTGGAGTGGCGGGAGGATGGAGTGAGAGCAGATGTGCGTGAAATGGGGGAGATGCGTTTGAGAGCAGAGTTGATAGTGGAGGAAGGGAAGCCCCTTTCTTTAAAAAAGGAGGACATCTCCTTCGTCCTGGAATGAAAAGCCTCATCCTGAGAGCAGATGTGGCAGAGACGGAGGAATTGCGAGAAGGGGATGGCATTTTTGCAAGAGACAGGGTGAGAAGAGGAATAGTCCACAAGACCACAAGACCACAAGACAAAGGAGCAGAAGTCGGCCATTCAGCCCATCGAGTCTGCTCCGCCATTTTATCATGAACGGATCCATTCTCCCATTTAGTCCCACTCCCCTACCTTCTCACCATAATCTTTGATGCCCTGGCTACTCAGATACCTATCAATCTCTGCCTTAAATACACCCAATGACTTGGCCTCCACTGCTGCCCATGGCAGCAAGTTCCATAGATTCACCACCCTCTGACTAAAAAAATTTCTTCGCATTTCTGTTCTGAATGGGCGCCCTTCAATCCTTAAGTCTTGCCCTCTCGGACTAGACTCCCCCATCATGGGAAACAACTTTGCCACATCCACTCTGTCCATGCCTTTCAACATTCGAAATGATTCTATGAGGTGTCCCCTCATTCTTCTAAACTCCAAGGAATACAGTCCAAGAGCGGACAAACGTTCCTCATATGTTAACCTTCTCATTCCTGGAATCATCCTAGTGTATCTTCTCTGTACCCTCTCCAACGTCAACACATCCTGTCTTAAATAAGGAGACCAAAACTGCCCACAGTACTCCAAGTGAGGTCTCACCAGCACCTTATAGAGCCTCAACATCACATCCCTGCTCCTATACTCTATTCCTCTAGAAATGAATGCCAACATTGCATTCGCCTTCTTCACTACTGACTCAACCTGGCAGTTAACTTTAAGGGTATCCTGTACGAGGACTCCCAAGTCCCATTGCATCTCAGAACTTTGAATTCTTTCCCCATTTAAATAATAGCCTGCCCATTTATTTTTTTCTGCCAAAGTGCATAACCATACACTTTCCAACATTGTACTTCATTTGCCACTTCTTTGCCCATTCTTCCAATCTATGCAAGTCTCTCTGCAGACTCTCCGTTTCCTCAGCACTACCGGCCCCTCCACCTATCTTTGTATCGTCAGCAAACTTAGCCGCAAAGCCATCTATTCCATAATCCAAATCGTTGATGTACAATGTAAAAAGAAGCGGCCCCAACACGGACCCCTGTGGAACACCACTGGTAACTGACAGCCAACCAGAATAGGATCCCTTTATTCCCACTCTCTGTTTCCTGCCAATCAGCCAACGCTCTATCCACGTATGCAACTTCTCCGTAATTCCATGGGCTCTTATCTTGTTAAGTAGCCTCATGTGTGGCACCTTGTCAAAGGCCTTCTGAAAATCCAAATATACAACATCCACTGCATCTCCCTTGTCTAGCCTACTGGTAATTTGCTCAAAAAATTGTAATAGGTTTGTCAGGCAGGAGTTTCCTTTAAGGAATCCATGCTGAGATCTGCCTATCTTGTCATATGCCTCCAGGTACTCTGTAACCTCATCCTTGACAATCGACTCCAACAACTTCCCAACCACCAATGTCAAGCTAACAGGTCTATAATTTCCTTTTTGCTTCCTTGCCCCCTTCTTAAATAGCGGAGTGACATTTGCAATCTTCCAGTCTTCCAGAACCATGCCAGAATCTATTGACTTTTGAAAGATCATCGCTAATGCCTCTGCAATCTCCACAGCTACTTCCTTCAGAACTCGCGAGTGCATTCCATCTGGTCCAGAAGATTTATCTACCTTTAGACTATTCAGCTTCTTGAGTACTTTCTCTGTCGTAATTGTGACTGCACACATTTCTCTTCCCTGCCACCCTTGAGTGTCCGGTATACTACTGATGTCTTCCTCAATGAAGACTGATGCAAAATACTTGTTTAGTTCCTCTGCCATCTCCTTATCTCCCATTACAATTTCTCCAGCATCATTTTCTATCAGTCCTATATCTACTCTCACCTGTCTTTTACTCTTTATATACTTGACAAAGCTTTTATTATCCTCTTTGATATTATTTGCTAGCTTCCTTTCATAGTTAATCTTTTCCCTCTTAATGACTTTCATGGTTTCCTTTTGTAAGGTTTTAAAAACTTCCCAATCCTCTGTCTTCCCACTAATTTTTGCTTCCTTGTATGCCCTCTCCTTTGCTTTAACTTCGGCTTTGACTTCCCTTGTCAACCACGGTTGCATCCTTTTTCCACTCGAAAATTTCTTCTTTTTTGGAATATACTTACCTTGCACTTTCCTCATTTCTCGCATAAACTCCAGCCACTGCTGCTCTGCCGTCTTTCCCGCCAGTGTCTCTTTCCAGTCAACTTTGGCCAGTTCCTCTCTCACGCCACTGTAATTTCCCTTACTCCACTGAAATACCGACACATCAGATTTCGGCTTCTCTTTTTCAGATTTCACAGTGAACTCAATCATGTTATGATCACAGTCTCCTAAGGGTTCCTTCACCTCAATCTCTCTAATCACCTCCGGTTCATTACACAATACCCAATCCAGTACAGCCGATCCCCTAGTGGGCTCAACAACAAGCTGTTCTAAATAGCCATCTCGCAGACATTCTGTAGATTCTCTCTCTTGAGATCCAGTGCCAACCTGATTTTCCCAATCCACTCACATGTTAAAATCCCCCACAATTATCATAACACTGTCCTTCTGACAAGCCTTTTCTATTTCCAGTTGCAATTTGTAGTCCACATCCCTGCAGCTGTTTGGAGGCCTATAGATAACTGCCATCAGGGTCCTTTTACCCCTTCTATTTCTTAGCTCAAACCACAAAGATTCTGCACCTTCTGATCCTATATCAACTCTTTCTAATGATTTAATATCATTTCTTACCAATAAAACCACGCTTCCCCCTCTGCTTACCTTCCTATCCTTCCGATACTTCTATCCTTGGATGTCTAGCTCCCAGAGACATGCATCCTTTAGCCAGGTCTCAGTAATGGCCACAATATCATAGCTGCCAATCTGTAGCTGTACAACAAGATCATCCACCTTATTCCTTATGCTGCGTGCATTTAATTACAACACCTTGACCAGTATTTGATACTTTTCGCTTTGATTTCACTGCAATTTTATTACACTGCAACTCATCCCAATGGCTACAAATTTTCTCTATCACCTGCCTGTCTTTCCTGACATTTTTACTGCTCACTATCTTAGATTTATTTCTGTTTTCCCCTTCCTCCGCTCTGTCATTCCGGTTCCCATCCCCCTGCCAAATTAGTTTAAACCCTCCCTAACAGCTCTATTAAACTTTCCCGCCAGAATATTGGTCCCCTCCGGGTTCAGGTGTAACTCGTCCTTTTTGAACAGGTCATACTTCCCCCAAAAGAGATCCCAATTATCCAAGAATCTGAAGCCCTGCCCCCTGCACCAGTCTCTCAGCCACGCATTCATCTGCCTGATCCTACTATTCTTGCCCTCGCTAGCACGTGGCACAGGTAGCAATCCCGAGATTACTACCCTGGAGGTCCTGCTTCTCAGCTTCCTTCCTAACTCTTGGAAATCTCTCTTCAGGACCTCCTCCTTTGTCCTATCTATGTCATTGGTACCAACATGTACCAAGACAACTGGCTGCTCACCCTCCCCCTTCAGAATATTCAGGACCCGATCCAAGACATCCTGTACCCTGGCACCTGGGAGGCAACACACCATGCGGGTATCTCTATCAGGCTCACAGAATCTCCTGTCTGTTCCCCTGACTATGGAATCCCCTACGACTACCGCATTCCTCTTCTCCCTCCTTTTCTTCTGTACAACAGTGCCAGGCTTAGTGCCAGAGACCCGGTCACCGTGGGCATCCCCTGTCAGGTCATCCCCCTCAACAGCATCCAGAACAAGATATTTGTTGCTGAGGGGGACAGCCACAGGTGTGCTCTCCACTATCCGGGAATTTCCCTTTCCTCTCTTGACAGTGACCCAGTTTTCTGACCCCTGTACCCTAGGGATGACTACCTCCCTGTAGCTTCTGTCTATCACCTCTTCACTTTCCCTAGTAAGCAGTAGGTTATCAAGCTGCAGCTCCAGATCCCTAACACGGTCTCTGAGGAGCTGCATCTCGGTGCACCTGGCGCAGATGTGGCCATCAGGGAGGCTGGAGGTCTCCCAGGATTCCCACATCTGACACCCTGAACAAAGCACTAACCCTGCAGGCAGGCTATCTAATTCTACAGGAATGAAACAGAAAAAATAAGTCTACTCACCCACTTACCTCGCCAAACAGATGAACTTTTTAAACCGTTAGCTCGTACCGTTAGCTGTGAGAGCCCTGCTGTTCCTGTCTGTCCGGGCCGATTCGCGAAAGGGGGGGGGGAGAAAATATAAAGAGTTGGCGCTTCGCTCTCACCTCTTCCCGTTTACCGCCGAAGCCCGTTGAAGCCAAAGCCCTACACTCTGCTCCCACTCACTCCGCTGCCTGCTCTGACAGCTGCCCGCTGTATAGGGTGGTCTCCTTTTTAAACTCTCTGCGCAGTCCTGTTGACGTCATGCGTCTGCGCAGTCTTGCCCTTCTTGCACTTGAAGAAGTTTTTAAAAAACTGTCTTTCTTCAGAATTCAGCTCCCACGACGCTCTGTAGTCCCGAACCAAAAGAGAGACGTTGGCAGGAACCTGCCCTTTTAAACTCTCACAACAGGAATTCTGCGGATGCTGGAAATTCAAGCAACACACATAAAAGTTGCTGCCTGGCCTGCTGCGTTCACCAGCAACTTTTATGTGTGTTGCTTGAAATTCCAGCATCTGCAGATTTCCTCGTGTTTACGTTAGTATATCAGTGTAATGCTGCTGCTGATGTCAAGCCTAGATTCGTTTTGCCAGCATTCACATTGTCACAACAATTGGTGCTTCCCCAATAATCGTTTTGACATGATTGTTATTTCTAGTTTTATAATGCCAGCTCCTTTTTGTATCATCATTGTTAACACTTACTCTGTATTACAGTTCTCACTCAACTTTACTTCATGATTATTCCTACAAGTTCAGGTGATGTGCCTTTTACATCATACGCATGACAATTTTCTTGCCTAAACCTCCATTCAAGTGGCATGGGCTTCCCTCCACAACTGTAATACTGTGATTTTCACCTTTTCAACATTCAAAGTAAATTTATTATTGAAGGACATGTATGTCACCATATGCAACCCTGAGGCCATCACAGTAAGTATAAGACACACAATAGAATCAAAGCAATACTATACTCAACAGGACGGACAACAATCATGTGCAAAAAAAGATAACAAACTGAGCAAATGCAAAAAGAAAGAGAAGTAAAGAAATAATAATAATAAATAAATAAGCAATAAATAGAGAGCACGAGGTGAAGAATCCTTGAAAGTGAGTCCAGTTCAGTGATGGGGTGAGTGACGATCAGTGAACCTGGTGGTATGGATCTTGAAGCTTCTGCACCTTCTTCCTGATGGCAACAGCAAGGAGAGAACATGGCCTGGATGGTGGAGTTCCTTGGTGATGGATGCTGCTTTCCTGCAACAACACTCCATGTAGATGTGCTCAATTGAGGGGAGGGCTTTACCCATGATGGGCAGGGCCGTACCTACTACTCTTTGTAGCATTTTCCATTCAAGGGCTTTGGTGTTTCCATACCAGGCCATGATACAACCAGACATCTACAGAAGTTTCTCAAAGTTTTAGATGTCAAGCCGAATGTTTGCAAACTTCTAAGGAAATAGAGGCGCTACTGTGCTTTCTTCATAGTAGTATTTATATGCTAGATTTGGGACAGATCCTCTGAAATGGTATCACCAAAAATTTTAAAGTTGATGATCCTCTCCGCCTCTGATCCCCTGATGAGGACTGGTCCATGGACCTCTGGTTTCTCCTCCTGAAGTCAATAATCATCTCCTTGGTCTTGCTGATACTAAACACAAGATTGTTGTTGTGGCATCAGTCAGCCATATTTTCAATCTTCCTCCTATGTGCTGATTCATCACCACCTTTGATTCAGCCAAAGACAATGATTTCATCTGCAAACTTAAATGTGGTATTGGAGCTATGCTTAGCCTCACAGTCATAAGTGTAATCTTTGAAATGATGCTGAGTTTGGTTTGGAATAGTACCTTTTGCTGCATGTCTGAACTGCATGCTGATAGCTGGAAGAGCCAAACTCATATTTTTATTTTCCAGTTCTACTGCTTGCTCAATTTTATATGTATTCTCAAATTTTAATCTCTCCCTCTCCCAGTGTAGAGTGCCCTTCTGCTTCACATACTCCACCATTGTCCCTGTACCAAAAAAGACCAAGGTAACATGCCTGAACGGCTGGTGCCCTGTCGCACTCACCTCAATAATAAGCAAGTGGTTTGAGAGGCTCGTCAGGGATTGCATCTGTAGCTTTCTACCACTGAAACTGTACCCCCTTCAGTTCGCCTACCGACGCAACTGATTGACAGCCGATGCAATAGCCACTGCTCCACATACCGTCCTTACACACCCGGAGAAGAAGGATGCTTATGTGAGAATGCTGTTCTTGGACTACTGTTCAGCATTCAATACTATAATTCCATCCAGGCTCGACAAGAAGCTCAGAGACCTTGGCCTTGATCCTGCCTCGTGCAGCTGGATCCTGGACTTCCTGTCAGATCACCACCGGGTAGTAAGAGTGGGTTCCCTCACCTCCATCCCTCTGACTCTCAATACAGGAGCTCCTCAGGGCTGTGTACTGAGTCCCCTCCTTTACTCCCTGTATACTCATGACTCTGCCACCAACCCACAGCTCCAATCTGCTAATTAAATTTGCCAATGACGTTACATTGATTGGCCTTATCTCAAGCAATAACAAGGTGACCTACAGGGAAGAAGTCATCTCTCTGACAGAGTGGTGTCAAGAAAACAACCTCTCCCTCAATGTCACAGAAACAAAGGAGCTGGTTGTGGATTACAGGAGGAATGGAGACAGGCTAAGCCCTATTGACATCAATGGATCTGGGGTTGAGAGGGTAAACAGCTTTAAGTTCCTCGACATCCATATCACCGAGGACCTTACATGGTCTGTACACACCAGCTGTGTGGTGAAAAGGGCACAACAGAGCCTCTCTCACCTCAGACGTTTGAGGAAGTTTGGTATGGGCCCCCAAGTCCTAAGAACTTTCTACAGGGGCGCAATTGAGAGCATCCTGACTGGCTGCATCACTGCCTGGTATGAGAACTGTACCTCCCTTAATCACAGGATTCTGCGGAGAGTGGTGTGGGCAGCCCAGCACATCTGTAGTTGTGAACTTCCCATGATTCAGGACATTTACAAAGACAGATATGTAAAAAGGGCCTGTAGGGTTATTGGGGACCTGAGTCACCCCAATCACAATCCATTCCAGCTGCCACCATCTGCAAAATGGTAGTGCAGCATAAAAGCCAGGACCAACAGGTTCTGGGACAGCTTCTTCTACCAGGCCATCAGACTGATTAAGTCACGCTGATTTGAGTGTATTCTATGTTACATGGACTGTTCTCTTTGTTATAAATTATTATAAATTACTATGATTGCACATTGCATATTGAGACGGAGATGTAATGTAAAGATTTTTACTCCTCATGTATGTGAAGGATGTAAGAAATAAAGTCAATTCAATTCATAGATTCATTTCACAAAACAACTGCCTTAAAATTTGGTTATCATTGATTCCGTCCATTCACTGTCCACTTGGCATCTGTGATGGTGCATTGCAATAATCAAAATCCTGTGGTAACTTCATACTCAGCCTATGTTTCATTAGGTTTTCTTGGTTACAAATCAAAAGAAAACCAAAATCTCACTTACCAGAGGACTAAAGTAATTATTCAACAAATATACCAGTTCTTTTATAACTTGTAACTCCAGGCTTATCTGAGCTCAGCAGGCTTCTTAAGCTAAAGGTAGAGGCTCACCCCAAACTAAGAGCAGATGCCTGTTTATTTTAATCACCAATGTCTTTTACAACCAAAAAAAAATTGCCGCAGCAATATCCATGCCACATTTGGGTTTGAAATTCAAGAGCTGCAATACAGTCCATTGCTATGGCTATTTTATTAAACAGATTGCTGTTTGATTTACCTTCTCATCCTCTGAACTTGTGGGCAAGAAAAAAGGAAGTTTATTTTAAGTCGTGTTTGATTTTGGGAACAATTTTCCAAATCTCTATTGTGTTAACATATGACATAACAAAGACTGAATTTTGACTTTTAGAAAGTTTGTTTATTTCTTTCAAGCCTATTGAGAGCACATGTTAGAAAATACAACAGAGACAGCCCCTACAGCAATCAACCAAAGCATCATGTGAAAGAGAAATACAAAAAAAAGCTCCCTAAGCACTATGAATCCTTCTGGCTTCAAACAGAACACCTACAATGTATCAACAAAATAAAATCAAAATGTGTTTGAAATACTCAACAATCATGCAGTTTCTGTAGAAATAGAAACACAGTTCATGTCTCAAGTCAAAACATTTCATCAGAACTACATACATCAAATTAAATAATGCCAATTGTACAAAATATTGAATTGCACTTGGAAACCAGCATCAAATATGAAAAGAAAACCAGGTTGTTTGAATTTTTCTAGGTCAAAATTCGGACCTGAATCAGGACTGAGTGGGGCCATTGGAGAGAGATCTGTGGACATATATTTAAAATCAGGGTAAGATAATCAAGATAAGATTTACTTACTGGTAACATGATGAGACGCAGCCTGCAATGGCGATAAGTAGCACTGCAATGACGATGAAACTTTCTGTTTACCCTGTATACCTCAGACATTAGATACAGCACTGAGTCATGTGTAACACCTGTGTAGTGTTGGTCGTCTCTCATGTGACTGGTCACCACACTCATTATAAGAAAGAACAAATTACATAGTACTACACTAGGTGCTAGTATATCATCAAAAGCTCTAGGTATTGGAAGGAGGCAGTGAATAGAAAGCACACACTTCTGGAGGTAAGTGTTGTTCATATTTTAAAAAATCAAGATATACAAAATATTTACATGAGTTAGAAAGTCAAAATTCCATCATTCTGTTAGGTTCCAAATCTCAGATATCAACAAAGAGCAAATTCCTGTTTAGTAATAACCTTTATTACTCTAATTCCTCTAACTAATTAAATCTGGTGTTACTCTCTGTTTAAAGGTTTACGGAGTAACCTTTCCTTTTTCTTTATCCCTAGTTAGTTAGAAAACTCATTGAATTCCTAGTCTTAGGTATTACAGTTAACTTCAGTTTCAGTTCCAGTCAGTATGTCTACAAATTCAAATTCAAGAATTATACATACAGCTCTACTCTTTTGACAACAATTCTTCAACGTTACAATGATTAAATAAAGTAAATCTCAATCAGTAACTTATCAAGGTCTTTGCAATAACAATCAGTTCTTGCATAAAATCAAATTCAGATCCTTCGAATGAAATAAACTTGAATATCCAAATGTATTAAATCCTCTAAGTCACTAAACATTTCGTTCACACACTGGTCCATCATCTTGGGCGGCTCGCCATCTTGTTTCTTGGTTCTTCGGATGAAATAGTTGATCATCCACGGAAAGTCGATTCACACACTTACACACAAAAAAAGCTGACCTGTATACAACAGAATTACCATCGGTAAGTTTGTATACACATTCTGTTTTCTATTTCAAATTAACTCAATATCACATTTCCAAACATTTCTCAGTTACAACAGTACTGAACATATTTCACATACAAGTTTTAATCTCAGAACAGTAAAAGTTTTAACTCACCAAATCCCTTGGTGTGATTTAACAGAACTAATTCCATTGCATCATCGATGGGAAAGAGACAGATTCTGGAGAATTGGAGGGTTGCAGATGTTGTTCCCTTGTTCAAGAAAGGGAGTAGAGATATCCCAGGGAATTATAGACCAGTGAGTCTTACTTCAGTGGTTGGTAAGTTGATGGAGAAGATCCTGAGAGGCAGGATTTATGAACATTTGGAGAGACAGAATATGATTAGGAATAGTCAGCATGGTTTTGTCAAAGGCAGGTCATGCCTTACGAGCCTGATTGAATTTTTTGAGGATGTGACTAAACACATTGATGAAGGTAGAGCAGTAGATGTAGTGTATATGGATTTCAGCAAGGCGTTTGATAAGGTACCCCATGCAAGGCTTATTGAGAAACTAAGGAGGCATGGGATCCAAGGGGACATTACTTTGTGGATCTAGAACTGGCTTGCCCACGGAAGGCAAAGAGTGGTTGTAGACAGGTCATATTCTGCATGGGGGTTGGTAACTAGTGGTGTGCCTCAGGGATCTGTTCTGGGACCCCTTCTCTTCGTGATTTTTATAAGTGGCCTGGATGAGGAAGTGCAAGGATAAGTTAGCAAATTTGCTGATGACACAAAGGTTGGGGGGTTGTGGATCATGAGGGCTGTCAGAGGTTACAGCAGGACATCGATAGGATGCAAAACTGGGCTGAGAAGTGACAGATGGAGTTCAACCCGGATAAGTATGAGGTGGTTCACTTTGGTAGGTCAAATATGATGGCAGAATATAGTATGAATGGTAAGACTCTTGGCAGTGTGGAGGATTAGAGGGATCTTGGGGTCTGAGTCCATAGGACACTCAAAGCTGTTGTGCAGGTTGACCGTGTGGTTAAGAAAGCATATGGTGCATTGGCCTTCATCAACCACAGTTCTGGTCACCTCACTACAGGAAGGATGTAGGAACTATCGAAAGGGTGCAGAGGAGATTTACAAGAATGTTGCCTGGATTGGGGAGCATGCCTTACGAGAGTAGGTTGAGTGAACTTGGCCTTTTCTCCTTGGAGTGACCGAGGATGAGAGGTGACCTGATAGAGGTGTATAAAATAATGAGAGGCATTGATTTTGTGGGTATTCAGAGGCTTTTTCCCAGGGCTGAAATGGTTAACACAAGAGGACACAGTTTTGAGGTGCTTGGAAGTAGGTACAGAAGGGATGTCAGGGGTATGGTTTTTAAGCAAAGAATGGTGAGTGCGTAGAATGGGCTGCTGGCAACTGTGGTGAAGGTGGATACAATAGGCTCCTGGATAGGTATATGGAGCTTAGAAAAATAGAGGGCGATGGGTAACCCGAGGTAATTTCTAAAAATAAGTACATGTTCAGCACAGCATTATTAGCCAAAGGGCTTGTATTGTGCTGTAGGTTTCCTATCCTTCAAATGTTTCTAATTCCCAGTTACACTGTAGAGATCTTGGACAATTGTCTCTGCCAATATTGTCTCATTATAGCTGCTGCTTGTTATAGCTTTATCTTCAATAGATCTTTTATCGTTATTGTCTCTCCTCCTGGGGTTTCACCCTAAGATTTTCAAGTAAGTAAGGTAGAAATCCCCACTACTAATTCTACTTTAACAGTTTATATCTTTGGTTTCTAATAGCTTGCTGCATTTCTCTCACTTTCCCACCTACATCAGCCACGCCTCATTCTCGCATAGCTTTTCCCCCCAAATTCAGTAAACTTCGTTTTCATCCCTCCACAGTTGGAGCTTTCTAACATTACACCTTTGGGATTAATTACCCTGGGTTACACATGTTAGCTGCAGAAATTCTCTGATGACTCAGCAACGGAGAGGTTCGGAGGATGAATACAGGGTCCTGGTGGAGGACTTTGTCAAATGGTGCAAGCTGAATCATCTGCAGCTCAACATCAGTAAGACAAAGGAGATGGTGATAGACTTTAGGAAGACTAAGCCTGCACTGTTCCCTGTTACTATTGCTGGTGAGGACGTGGATGTGGTGAGGACCTACCAGTATCTGGGAGTGCACCAGGATGACAGACTTGAGTGGAGCACCAACACAGAGGCTGTGTACAAGCAGGGCCAGAGTCACCTCAACTTTCCGAGGAGACCGAGGTCCTTTAGAGTATGCAGGACTCTCCTTCACATGTTCTATAAGTCTGTTGTCATAAGTACAATCTCCTATGCAGTGTTGTGCTGGGGCAATGGCATCAACATGGGTGATGCCAACAGGCTCAATAAACTGATTACTAAGGCTGGCTCTGTAGTAGGAGTCAAGCTGGACACACTGGAGGTTGTGGTAGAACAAAGGACCCTATGGAAAATCCTAGCAGTCTGGACAATGTTTCTCACCCTCTGCATGTCACCTTGCCTGAACAGAGGAGCACTTTTAGTAATAGACTAAGACAGCTGCACTACTCCAAAGAGTGCTATAAGAGGTCATTCTTCCCCTCAGCAATTGCGCTCTATGAGTCAACCTACAACCAGGGAAGTAATGACTCCCTTCTGTTAGACTACTTGAGGTAACTTTTTTTTATTCTTTCTTACTTCTCTTCTATTATTTGTATATCTGTGCAATCGTAATGCTACTGTGACACTATCACAGTAATAATGAAGTTGCATTCAACTCTCGGGTGGGTGGGGTTGATGGTTGATAGTAGACAGGCTTTACATGGGTAAAGAATCTCATTGAGCAACTGTTGATACCTAGAAAGAGGGCTTAGAGGAGAGTTGGTCTGAACAAGTGCTAGCAAATATTAATTTAACGAAGATTAATGCAAATTGGAAACCATTGAATGCTCTCGGAATAGGGTAGAAGTTTGGTGGGAAACTACAATATGAGTGAAAATCCAGGAAATGTCTACTAGAAATTTATTACACTTTGTTACATATCACTAAGCATGTCCGGGTTTCAACCCCCCCCCACAAAAAAAACGCAAAATGATGAATTAAGAAAATATTTTATGATCCAGGCTGCAAGTTCCCTAATTCTGGTCATGTTTTATCCATCATAGAAATTTGATAAATAGGTGACACACAATTATTTTATAGATTAAGATTCTGAAATTCTGTAGTGTCATTGTAACAATTTGCAGCACTCTCCTGATCCCAATTCTCACACCTATTGCAAGGAATCACTCCCACAGGAAGGACTATATTCCCTACAAAACTAAAGAGGAATTACCCACACACTTAGGATACAAAATAAATGCAGACTGTCAAACAGGTATGAAAACTTGCTGTACATTCTGACCAAATTCCAGGAGTTCACTTGATTCAAGTTTAATCATTTCATTCAGGTGTGTTAAAGAACAACTTACAAAAGGCTTCAAAGGGAAATGGTAGTTTTGGCAGCTTTTCAAAACTTCACCCACCTTGGATTATATTCTTCGAACGATCGGAAGTCTCAATTATTAGCAACTCTCAGTAATTAACTTTAATAATTTGTTTGTAACCTTTCTTAAATGTGAGACCATGAGCTAAATGAATCCTTGATTGACCCTAACCATATTATAGCCACAACAGAAAGAAAATTGAAATGAGAGCTATTGTGCAATGTGACATTGAATTTTTTGATGGTGCAAAAAAAACCAAAAGATATCCGCAGAGTTAAATATAGTTGTCAGTCAAAGTAGTTTCATACATGCCTGGGTTGAGACTCAGCATCCAGACAAGCAAAATTTTAATATAAAAAGCCAAGGTGTATGTCTGTAGAGAAGGCTCCCTCAGAAGCTTAAAACCACAGCTAAATGCCCTCTAAAGGCCAACTACAAGGTCAATTTAAATGGATTAATTTGCAAAAATGGTGGAATTATACAGAAAAAAAATCAAAGAGCACTAAGCGATGTATAAAAATTGTCAGCATGTATTCTGAAAAGCTAAGTCATGCTTAACTAATGGAATAGGACTCTTTGAAGACATAACAGAAACAGTAGATAAGAAAGATGCTATACAGTATGTTTGAATTTTTGGCAAAGGTATCGCATGGCCACTTTGAATCAAACGTTTCAGCTAAGGAGCCAGAAGACAAATAGTTAATATAGATAATAGAAGTACACTTTATAAAACTTGTACATTGGGCAGGGAATTGGAAAAGGAAATTTAGCATAAATATATGTTGTCAAATTCATATAGTGAGATGAATTGAAAATAGGATGGGGGTAGAGGCAAAAGTAAGACCGCTGGTGAACTAAACAATAGAGCAACATCAAAGATCAGCAATAACCGAAGAGAGGATAAGATATGGAACAGAGGGGCCTTAAACCAAAATGTCAGCTATCTCTTTGCCTGCAAAGGTGTTACTTAACCAGAGATTTCCCAGCAGAATTTTTTTTTACCACAGAAGTACCTTAGAATGAGAAAAGTGAACATCAGATGTTCTGAAATGATGAAGGGAATCAGAATCAGGTTTACTGTCTCTGGCATATGTCATAAAATTTGGTGTTTTGCAGCAGCTATACATTGCAATACATAATAATAAAAACTATTAATTACAATAAGAAATACTGGATATGAACATTAAATTAAATAATTAGTGCAAAAAGGAAGCAAAAAAAAAAGGAAAATATATTTTGGTAGTGTACATGTGTTAACTCTCCATTCAGAAATCTGATGGCAGAGGAGAAGAAGCTGTTCCTGAAACATTGAATATATATCGTCAGGCTGCTGTACTTCTACCTTGATTGTAATAATGAGAAGAGGCCATGTCTTGGGTGATGGGGTCCTAAATGATCGATACCACGTTTTCGAGATGTGGCCTTTTGAAAATGTCCTCAATGCTGGGGTCATGTCCATGATGGAACTGGCTGAGTTTACAGCTTCCTGCAGCTTTTTCTGATAATATGCAGTTGCCCCTACGTACAAGACAGTGACGGAACCAGTAAGAATGATCTCCTGGGTATATCTATAGAAATTTGCAAAAGTCTTTGGTGACATAACAAGTTTCCTCAAACTTCTAATGAAATATAACTGCTGTCATGCCTTCTTTGTAATTGCATCAATATATTGGGACCAGGATAGTTCCTCAGAAATGTGACAGCCAGGAACATGAAACTGTTCATCTTTTCCACTGCTGATCCCTTGATGAAGACTGGTCTGTGTTGTTTGATTTCCCCTTTCTGAAGTCCACAAGCAATTCTTTCGTCTTACTAATATTGAATGCAAGATTGTTGTTGTGACAGCACTTAACCATATGATCTATGTCATGCCTGTACTCCTCGTTGTCACCATTTGAAAGACTGTGAACAATAGTTGTGGCATTGGCAAATTTATAGGTCTCATTTGAACTGTGCATAGCTACATAGTCACGATTGTAGAGATAACAGATCAGTGGGTTAAACGTCCTTGTGATAAGCCAGTGTTGATCATCAGCAAGGAGCAGATGTTGTTCTTGATCTGCACTGACTGCAGCCTCCCAATGAGGAAGTTAAATTGCAGAGGAAGGTACAGAGGCCCAGGTTTTGGAGTTTGTTGTCTAATCCTGAGAGAATTGTTCTGTTTAACACTAAGCTGTAATCAATAAACAGCGGCCTGACATACATATGATAGTATCCAGTAGATCAAAGGCCAAGTGGAGAGCCAGTGAGATTGCATCTGCTGTAGTCCTATCGTGGCAAAAGCCAAATTACAGTGAGACCAGGTCCTTGCCTAGATAGGAGTTAAATCTGGCCATGACCAGCCTGTCGAAGCACTTCATCACAGTAGATGTGAGTTGAACTAGGCAATAATCATTGAGACAGCTTCACCCTGGTCGTCTTCGGCACAAACAAGAGAAAATCTGCAGATGCTGGAAATCCAAGCAAAACACACAGTCATGCCCCGCACCCTCTTCCTTACCATTCCTCATCCCCTTTCTCCTCTCTCACCTTATTTCTTTTCCCACCCATTGTCTTCCTCTGGTGCTCCTCCTGCCTTTTCTTTCTTCCATAGCCTTCTGACCTCTTCTATCAGACTCCCCCTTCACCAATTAACTTTCCAACTCTTTACTTCATCCTTCTCCCTTCAGGTTTCACCGATCACCTGGTGTTTCTCTCTCCCCTCCCCTCATCTTTTAAATGAACTCCTCATCTTTTTTATTCCAGTTCTGCCGAAGGGCCTCAGCCTGAAACATTGACTGTACCTTTTTCCATAGATGCTGTTTGGCCTGCTGAGTTCCTCCAGCATTCTCTGTGTGCTGCTTGGGCACCGGTATGATTGTTGCCCTTTTGAATCACTTCATTTTTTTTAGGTGCAGGATCCCCCACAACATTGTACCGAAATTTAAACCAGGCAACAATTATGGCAATTTACTCTCAGTGCCCCTTTAATAGGTACCTCCTGGAAGAAAGGATCTTGTTCTGTTGTTTGTTGTAGTCTATTTTGATGTGTTCTGCATTGTTTTGTTTTGCCAGGCATTGGTGGGCATAGTATGTTGGCACCAGAGTGTGTGGCAACACTTGCAGGATGCCCCTAGAAAATTGTTAGGTCGTTTTGATGTATATGTGATAAATGTATCTGAATCTGAACTTAAAACACACTCTTCAAGACCACAGCTGGAAAAAGAGACCAAGAAATTTCTTTTAAATCTTTTTAGAGTTTAATAGGTTAATGAATTATATAATCTGAACAATCACACTTCATTCATTGGTTATTGTTTTCTCCACTAATATTCAGTTAACTCCAGTTCCGGGTATTTAATTAATAATTAATTGAAGAGAATTCATTTCTTTTAACTTTTGGGCCTCAAGTAAGTTCCATTTCCAACATCATTAGCTAAAGGATCAAGCTGTTTAAAGGAACCATTAATCTACCTTTTTTTTGCTGTACTGATAAACTTTCTTTCCAGCTGCTTACTTTTGCATTAGTCATAAAATTCTGGTCATGCACTGACTCTGTCAGATCTCAAAAATTCGTAATAAATTTGTTTGTCACAATTTGCCTTTTAGGAGTTGACATTAGTTTTGATTTATTGCCTTTACTACCATACTTTTGAGTTACTTTGATTCTAATAGGCACTAAGATTTTCCCTCAGTGGACATAAAACTAACAGGAGTATAATTCTGACCTTTTTAAAAGAATTAAAATTACAGCTCCTTGCCCAGTGAGAAATTTCAAACATAGCAATCTTAAGAGTGATGCCGGCATCTTTAATTGTGAAGAAGTTCATAAAATCAGTGTCAGCAATTTTATCTGCTTACAAGACTCAAAGAAACTGCAAACTATATGGTATTACTGTAGGTTTTCACAGTTAAAACAGAAAAAAGTAGAAAGGCTGTGTAAGCAAATATCAGAAAGTGAAGAACAACTCACACTTCACTGTTTCTGTTTTTGTTCCCCTTCCTCCTAATAATATCTGGAGTCGCATATATACGTAGCTTCAAACTATTTGATACTTTTTTCCAATTGGCCATTAATCTTTAGATGTGTTAGCAAACACTTAGTGGTAAGTAATGAAATGGTGAACCAAAAAATCCCTATGTAATATCCACTTTACACCAATTCACCAATGATACCACTGTTGTTGACTGAATCATAGGTGGTGAAGAGTCTGCTCACTGGGTTGAACATTGTCAGAACAACAATATCTCACTCTGTGCCAGTAAAACTAAAGAGTGGCTTGTTGACTTCAGAAAGTGGAAGCAAGACAGAATTGTGCCAGTCTAAACTGGGAAATTGGTGTGGAGAGTGTCAGCAGCTTTAAATTTCTGGGCATTAGCATATTGGATGACCTGATGTGATGTAATCACAAGGAAGGTGCAGCAGAATATGTATGTTCTCAGATAGTTAAGGAGGTTCAGCTTGTCACCAAATACTCGAGCAAATTTCCTCAGATTTACACTTGAAGATATATAAACTAATTGCATCACGGTCTTGTACAGCATTTAAATGTGTAGGAACGTAAGTAGCCACAGGAAGTTACGGATTCAGCCCAGTACATCATTTGTATATCCCTCCCAACCATCAGTTGTATCTAAAGGAGGTGTTACCTACCTGATGAAGGTTGTTGGCCCAAAATATTGGCTCTTTATTCCTCTCCATGAATACTGCCTGACCCACTGATTTCCTCTGCCTCAAGAAGGTAATATGCATCATCAAAGATCCCCAAAATGTAGGTAATGTCATCTTCTTTCACCTACTATCAGGAAGGAGGTACAGAAGCCTGAAGTCCCATTTTCAAGAACATCCACTTCCTTTTGATCATTCAGTTCTTGAACCGAACATTACGACACTAATCACAACAGTTCAGCAATGCCATGTTTACATTCTCCTCTGCAACTTCCGCCATCTCCAAAAAGAACCTTCCACTAAATGTATCTTTATCACCCTTCTCCCTCCATTTTCAACAGGATTCACTTGTCCGTTCATCCCTCCCCTCTAATCTCCCTCCTGGCACTTATCCTTGCTAGCAGCCTAAATGCAACAACTGCTCCTTCACCTCCATGCAGGGCTCTAAACCATCTTTCCAGATGAGGGAACACTTCCCCTGTGAACCTGCTTGGGTTGTCCATTATGTCCTGTGCTCCTGATATGACCTCCTCTACACTGGTGAGACCTGTCATAAATTGGGGAACCATTTCGTTGAGCAGCTCTGGTCTATCTGCCAAGAGCAGTACTTCTCAGTGGCCAAACATTTTAATTTTCGATTCCCATTCCTGTTCCGACATGTCAGTCCATGGCCTCCTCTTGTGCCAAGATGGGGCTAACTTCAAGGTAGAGGAACAACACCTTATATTCCATTGGGGTAGCCTCCAGCCTGATGGCATGAATATCAATTTCTCTTTCCAGAAAAAAATATATTTTCTCTCCCCCTCCCTTCTTCTTCTATTTCCCACTTTGGCCTCTTACTTCTTCTCACCTGCCTATCACTTCCCCCTGAGGCACCTCCTCCTTCCCTTTCCCCTAAGGGCTACTGTCCTCTCCTATCAGGTTCTTCCTTCTGCAGCTTTTTATCTTCCTATCCATCTGGCTTCAGCTATCGCCTTGCAGCTATCCGCCTTCCTCTCTCCCCACCTTTAAATTCTGCTATCTTTCCCCTTTATTTCCAGTCCTGAAGGAGGTTCTTGGTCAAAAAATGTCAATTGTTCATTCATTTCCAAGGTGCTACCTGACCTGCTGAGTTTCTCCAGCATATCATGTTTGTTACGATGTTTACATTGATTACTTTACACTGAAATTATCTTTGTTTTTGCTCTACTTGTTCTTGTAATTATGTTCTTTCTTGTAAAAATTGTTTATAATTTATGGGTAATTTGTGATTTTCTTGTGAATGTTGCTACTTGATGCTATGCACCCGTGGTGTTGCTGCAAGCAAGTTTTTCAATATACCTGTGGATACATGTAGTTGAGGGCATGACTTTAAACTCAGCTTCATTGACTCTATCACCCACATGCATTTAATGGTAATAACAGCACATAAGAACTGGAGGTACCACCTCATTTGTTTCCTTTCAAGAGATGAGAATCAAATGTTATATCCTCAAGTTGATATGGGTTAGAATTAAGCAGTCCAGTGTTCTGATTATCTTGATGTCCAGGGCAAACACTCTCGGCTCTCTCTACACTCATGACTGTGTGGCTAAGCACAGCTCAAATGGCATTTATAAACTTGCAGATGGCACCACTGTTGTTGGCAAAATTTCAGTGACCAGGAGGTGTACAAGAGTAAGTTGTATGTACATCTTACCTGTAGGTAAGTGCAAATTAGCACACAATATCATCATCATCTTATACAACTTCAAGATAACATCCCATCTCCTATAATAATTTCATTTATGAAGCCAAAGTGGGAAAAGCTTTTTTTATAATACTATCTGCCTGTACCACTACTTCCAAACAAATATGGACCTGTATTCCCAGATCCTTTTGTTCTTCTGC
Source organism: Mobula hypostoma (assembly GCF_963921235.1). Classification (NCBI taxonomy): domain Eukaryota; kingdom Metazoa; phylum Chordata; class Chondrichthyes; order Myliobatiformes; family Myliobatidae; genus Mobula; species Mobula hypostoma. Next base: position 102,711,630 of record NC_086106.1, on the reverse strand, counting down.
ACTCTTCAGTGCTTTGTCAGTCACTGTGTAAGACCTATCCTGGTTGGTCTTACCAAAGTGCAACCCCTCACACTTGTCTTCAATAAATTGCATCTGCCATTTTTCTGTCTATTTTTCCAACTATTCCAGATTCTGCTGCAAGCTCTGGTAGCCTTCCTTGCTTTCCACTACACCCCCAAACTTGGTGTCATCCACAAACTTGCTGGTCTGGTTAACCACATTATCATTCAGATCATTGATATAGATGACAAACAGCAATAGATCCAGCACCGATCCCTGTGGCACTCCACTAGGCAGAGCCCCGCAGTCAAAGAGACAACCATCTTCTACCGCTCTCTGGCTTCTCCCACAAAGCCAATGTCCAATCCAATTTACTAGCTTATCTGGAATGCCGAGCGACTGAACCTTCTTGATCAACCTTGCGGGACCTTGACAAATACCGTGCTAAAGTCTATGTATACAGCATACACTACCTTGCCTTCATCAACTTCCTGGTAATTTCCTTGTTAAAAAAAGTTTGAGGTTGGTTAGACATGACCTACCAGGCAAAAGCCAAGCTGACTATCCTTAATCAGTCCATGTCTATCCGAATACTCTTATGTCCATTCCCTTAGAATACCTTCCAAGAACTTTCCCACAACTGATATCAGGCTCACCGGCCTATAATTTCCCAGTTTATTTTGAGAGCCTTTCTTAAACAGCGGAACAACATTAGCTAACTTCCAATCTTCTAGTCCCCCAGCTGTCACAAAAGATGATTTAAATATCTCTGCTCAAGGCCCTGCAACTTCTGCAGTTGCCTCCTACAGGATCTGAAGGAATACCTTGTCAGGCCCCAGGGTTTATTCACCCTAATTTACCTCAAGACTGCAAACACCTCTGTATAGTACTCTGTAATCTGTATAGTGCCCATGACCTCACTGCTGCTTTGCCTCACCTCTGTCTGTCTTTTGAGTAAATGCAGATGCAAAAAGTCATATAAGATCTGCCCCATCTCTTTTGACTCTATGCATAGATCACCATTCTGATCTTCCAAAGGACCAATTTTGTCCCTTGCAATCCTTTTGTATTTTATATATCTTCTTTTAGTCCTCCTGATTTCTTTATTATTACACTATAGCACTCTAATAAAACTAGATTGTAATTCCCTTCTTACACTTTTTATTTTCTTTGTAATTATATGCCTTTGCACTGTATTGCAGTCATAAAGCAACAAATTCAATGTCATATAAGGCAGTGGTAATAAACTTGATTCTGATCCCATTAAAATATCAGAATATGCTGCATATACACTATATTATAGAATGCACACTTAAATCTACAATTTCCTAACACGCATTCAGTCAAGATATAGTGCATTCCTAAATGAAGTTTGCATATAGCAAACCTAAACGTATAGCACTGAACCAAATCCATACAGATTTTCTTAAAAGTGTTATTTTATGCATGCAGGTCTGGTTGCAGGATATGTTTGACTCACTTAAGTGTTCATGATTAAACGACTTCATTACAGGCTTTTTTCTAAGACAATGCACATGTCGTCCAGATTGATATATTTTAGAGTGCATACTGTTGATGTTGTTTGAATCATTTGGTTGCATTATTTGCCTGTAACTAAGAAATTCAAACAACTCATAGCTCTGAATGCTGGAGAAGTACTCAGAGTAAACAACAGCAGAGGAGCTCACTGAGGTGGAAAATGCCACAAGAAATAGTGAATATGGCCCAGTCCATCCTGGGTAAAGCACTCTCCAGCACTGAGCACATCTACATGAGGTGCTGTTGCAAGAAACCATCATGTCATAGGAAACTATCATCCATCATCAAGGACCCCACCACCCAGGCTATACTCTCTCGACACGCTGGAGGCTGCCATCAGGAAGAAGATACAGGAGCCTCAGGACCCACACCACCAGCTTCAAGAACAATTATTACCCCTCAAGGATATTGTCCTTGACAGAAAAGATGAAGAAGAATCTCCGGACAATCTATCAGTATATTAGAAGCAAGAACATAGCTAGAGAAAGAGTCCAAATGGGTAATTTGTGTCTGCAGCCAGAGGCTATGAGTGAAACCTTAAATGAATTCTTTTCAATTGTATTCACAGAGGATAAAGATGTGGAAGGTAGTGAGTTCAAGGAAAAGTCTGTTTTCGGTCTGGACATGTCAATATTAAGAAGGCTGTGTTAAATGTAATGGGATACATAAGGATGGATAAGCTTTCAGGGTCAGATAAGATCTCACCTAGAATGCTATTGAAAATGAGTGAGATAATTGGTAGAGCCCTATGGATATTTTTGAATTGTTGTTATGCATAAGTGGGGTGCAATAGGACTGGAGGATTGTTAATCATGTTCCTTTGTTTAAGAAGGGTGGTGGGTATAAGATAGGCAACTAACTACATGGCAGAGAGCTTTTATCAATGATAAGGAAATTATTGGAGAAAATCAAAAGTGATTGAGGTTTATGTACATTTGGAAAGGCAGGGATTGATCAGGAATAGTCAGCATTGCATTGTGTGGAAATTTCTTTTCTCACCAATTTTATTGAGTATTTTGAAGGATTGGTTAAGATAAAGGTGACAGATGTCATCAATGTAGACTTTAGTAAGACATTTACCCGTCCAATCGGATAACCTTGAACTGAAAGCACATGGGATCCAAACTAGCTGATGAGATCCAATATGGGTTGGTAATAAGAAGCAGAGAGTAGTGGTGGGAGGAGAGGGTGGCTTCTGATTAAAAATCTGAGTACTAAAGGGATCAGTGTGTTGCTCTTGTTGCTTGTGATATATATTAATGACTTGGATGTGAATGTAAGGGGTAGAATTAGTAAGTCTGCAGATGACATGGAAATTGTTGGTGTTGTAGATAGTGAAGAAAGTTATCTAAGCCTATACGTTCATAGCTTGGTGAAGAATAAACAGATGGTAAACTGAGAAGTAATTTATTTTGCGAAGTCAGATAGGAATAGGGCATATACAGTAAATGGCAGAATTCTAAGGAATATTGATGAACAATGATATTTTTTCCGGGAAAATGACAACACAGTTCAATAGGATGGTGAAGAAAGCTTATGGCGTGCTTGCCTTCATAGTTCATGGCATTAAATATAGGAGTTATGTTCCAACTTTATAAGTCACTAGTAAGGTCACACTTGAAGTGTTATGTGCATGTCTGGTCGTCATACCATAGGAAAGTCATGATTGTGCTAGAGAGAGTGCAGAAGAGATTCATCAGGATGTTGCTTGAATTTAAGATCTTCAGACATAAAGAAAAATTGGCTGGCTATGGTTTTTCCTGGAGCAAAATAGTTTGGGGAGGTGACTTCATAGTGACATATTAAATTATCAAAGGCATAGATAAGGTAGATAATCAGAATTTTCAATGATTCAAGAAAAGCTTCTTTCCCTCTGCCACCAGATTTTTGAATTGACATTGATCCTATAAACACTACCTCACTATTTTTATCTCTTTTTGCACTATGTATTTTATTTAACATTATATATATAATACACTTACTGTAATTTACAGTTTTTAAAATTATTATGTATTGCAATGTACTACTGCCACATAACAGCACATTTCATAACATATGCTTGTGATATTAAACATGATTCTGATTCTGAATCTAGATCCTTTTCCCACATTGGAGCCATCAAAAACAAAAAAGGCACAGGTTAAGGTTGAGGAAGGAGTTGCAAACAGACCTAAGGGGAATGTAATTGTTTACAATAATAAAAATAACTTATTTATAGAGTATTTTTCACACAGATGACATAGTTCAACATGCTTTACAATGGGATAAAGTGCAAACGTGAAAATCAAAGATAAAAAGATATTAATTTAAAACAAGGTTAAATAAATAGGTTTTGAGCTCACCTTTAAAAGTGTCAATTGAGTCTGCATCCCTTGTAGTTTTAGGTATTGAATACCACAGTTTAAGGGCATAGTTCAGAAAAGCTGATCTGCCAATTATCTTTTGAGGGAGACTGTTTAAATTTAAGAGACCAGCTGAAGAAGACCTGGGAGTTCAAGCAGGATTATAAAATAAAAGCGATTATATTGGAACCAAAAGAAATGGGGGAGATCTTAGATGTTTTTTTGTACATCTGTATTTACTAAGGAAACTGGCATGGATTCAATGGAAATAAGGCAAACAAGTAGTGAGGTGATGGAACCTATACAGATTGAAGAGGAGGTGGTGCTTGCTATCTTGGGGCAAATCAGAGTAGATAAATCCCCAGGACCTGACAGGGTATTCCCTCGGACCTTGAAGGAGACTAGTGCTGAAATTGCAGGGGCCCTGGCAGATATATTTAAAATGTCGGTATCTACAGGTGAGGTGCCAGAGGACTGGAGGATAGCTCAAATTGTTCTGTTGTTTAAAAAAGGCTCTAAAAGTAATCCGGGAAATTATAGGCCGGTAAGTTTGACATTGGTAGTAGGTAAATTCTTGGAAGAAGTACTAAGATATAGGAACTACAAATATTTGGATAGACAGGGACTTATTAGGGAGAGTCAACATGGCTTTGTGCGTGGTAGGTCATGTTTGACCAATCTATTGGAGTTTTTCAAGGAGGTTACCAGGAAAGTGGATGAAGGGAAGGCAGTGGATGTTGTCTACATGGACTTCAGTAAGGCCCTTGACAAGGTCCCACATGGGAGGTTAGTTAGGAAGATTCAGTCACTTGGTATACACGGAGAGGTAGTAAATTGGATTAGACATTGGCTCAATGGAAGAAGCCAGAGAGTGGTAGTGGAGGATTGCTTTCTGAGTGGAGGCCTGTGACTAGTGGTGTGCCACAGGGATCAGTGCTGGGTCCATTGTTATTTGTCATCTATATCAATGATCTGGATGATAATGTGGTAAATTGGATTAGCAAATTTGCCGATGATGCAAAGATTGGAGGTGTAGTGGACAGTGAGGAAGGTTTTCAAAGCTTGCAGCGGGATTTGGACCAGCTGGAAAAATGGGCTGAAAAATGGCAGATGGAGTTTAATACAGACAAGTGTGAGGTATTGCACTTTGGAAGGACAAACCAAGGTAGAACATACAGAGTTAATGGTAAGGCACTGAGGAGTGCAGTAGAACAGAGGGATCTGGGAATACAGATACAGAATTCCCTAAAAGTGGTGTCACAGGTAGATAGGGTCATAAGGAGAGCTTTTGGTACATTGGCCTTTATAAATCAAAGTATTGAGTATAAGAGTTGGAATGTTATGGTGAGGTTGTATAAGGCATTGGTGAGGCCGAATTTGGAGTATTGTGTGCAGTTCTGGTCATCAAATTACAGGAAGGATATTAATAAGGTTGAAAGAGTGCACAGAAGGTTTACAAGGATGTTGCCGGGACTTGAGAAACTAAGTTACGGAGAAAGGAATAAGGTTAGGACTTTATTCCCTGGAGCATAAAAGAATGAGGGGAGATTTGATAGAGGTATATAAAATTATGATGGGTATAGATAGAGTGAATGCAAGCAGGCTTTTTCCACTGAGGCTGGGGGAGAAAAAAAAAGAGGACATGGGCTAAGGGTGAAGGGGGAAAAGTTTAAAGGGAACATTAGTGGGGGCTTCTTCACACAGAGAGTGGTGGGAGTGTGGAATGAGCTGCCGGATGAAGTGGTAAACACGGACTCACTTTTAACATTTAAGAAAAACTTGGACAGGTACATGGATGAGAGGTGTATGGAGGGATATGGTCCAGGTGCAAGTCAGTGGGATTCGGCAGAAAAATTGTTTGGCACAGCCAAGAAGGGCCAAAAGGCCTGTTTCTGTGCTGTAATGTTCTATGGTTCTCTGGTTCTCTATGATGTACTTTAGCCCCAGACCATTGAGACCTTTAAAAACAAGAGAACATTAAAATCAGTTTTAAAAGATACAGGAAGTCAATACAGAGTGGCTAAGATGGGAATGGTATGCTCCCTCATCCTGTTTTTAGTTATAAGTCTATCAGTGGCCTTCTGAATGAGTTAGAGTACAGTTAATATGTCACATAGAGAATAATTGATACCGAAAGACTCTGCCAGAAGAGACGGTGTGGCCAGATACAATCACTACATTTAAGGAACATTTCTAAAGGCCCTTGAATTGGCAAGGCAGAGAAACATTCAGATCAAATGTAGGTAAATGTGATTAGCATAGTTGGGCAAGATTAAAAATTCAAGATTGAAGATTGTTTAATATCATGTCCGGTACACATGTGTAAGGAACAGAATTATTGCTACTCTGGATCTGATGCAGCACTAACAAAACATAAAAGATAGAGAACTCAATAACAACAAAAACACAATAAATATAAATACGTAAGATAGCCAATGTACATAGATTGATTGAATGTCCATAAAGTGGTGCGAGGTGACTGACAAGAAATAATAAAGTACTGCTGGAGTTAGTAGGTGGATGTGTTAATCAGCCTTACTACCTGGGAAAAATAACTGTTTTTGAAACGGGTGGCCCTGATGTGAATGCTACATAGCCTCCTCCCTGATGGGAGTGGGATAAACAGGCCATAAGCAGGGTGGGATATTTCATGATGTTATTGTCCCTTTTCCGGAACCTTTCTGTATATAAGTCCTTGATGGTGGGTAAACTAGTGCCAATGAAGTGCTGGGTAGTTTTCACTACCCATTATAGAGCCTTCCCTTCTGCTGCAGTGCAGTTTCCATACCAAGCAGTGATGCAACTTATTAAGACGTTCGCTACTGCAAATCTTTAAAATGATGTCAGTATGGGTGTGCAAAGCCCAGCTCTCTTCAGCCTCCTCAAGAAGTAGAGTCATTGGTGAGCCTTCTGACTGTGTAGGGTATATTCTCGGACCATGAAAGGTTGTGTATGATGTACACTCCCAGATCAGTTTGGACATGGTGGACCAAAGGCCCATTTCTCTGCAGTACTAATCTATGACTCAGTATCACTGTTTCTGGAAATGCTTTGACTGGTTTGAGACATCACTACACATAGATGAAGGGATAATTAGACTCAAAACTGTTCAGGTGAAGAAATGAATCAGAATCAGGTTTATTATTACCGGCAAGTGCCGTGAAATTTGTTAACATAGCAGCAGTAGTTTAATGCAAAACATAATTTAGAAAAGAAATCAATCAAACAATCAGTTACAGTGTATGTATATTGAATAGATTAAAAATCATCCCAAAACAGAAACAATATATATTAATGCTCCTAGTGTTTTACTGTTGTCATGAGAATTCAATGCAGAATATGGCTAAAAATCTCCTTTAACAGTTTTCTTTTTTCAAATTACATCAAAAGTGAACTTCACGAACACTTTTATAATGTTATTTCATGCAACAGCTGCAGGGACTTTTCCTCTCATATCTTGTAATGTTGAAAATAAGAACCCTTATTTTTCTCAGTCATTTGTTCATGTTAAGGAATAAAACAGAAATAGATTACAAAAATCACAGGTCTTCAATAAAATAGAAAACAATGGGAATAGACATCAGGCCGATTACTGGAGAAATTAATGTAGGAAATTATTTTAACTGTATGAAATTACAAAGCTTAGTAGCTAGATTAATTCAATGGGTATATATGTCAAATTTGTTTTATTTTCTGAGCGAGTGATGGTACATATACTTTATTTCATGAGGGGGCTTTGGCTCAGCATTGATAGGAGAGTGAAGATGAACAAAATGTCTCAATTTCAGTAGATGTTCAGAAATAGCATAAAAGATGCACTCATTACTTTACATTCACACTGGCTGCATGTGGTTGAGATGAGAATGTTCTTGCCTCAGGGTTGGAAAATTTTGGATTGAAGCCCCTCACCAGGAAATGAATTCATAATCTCGTCAAATTGTTCTATGCTGTTGGAGGCGCCATCATTTAGATGAGTAATTGAGCAGATGTTTTTTGGAGGCAGAAGTTTGAGGATCATATAACTCTATTAAAAATCTAGCTGGTAGTCTAATGTTCTTCACTCCCATAGCAAGCAAGAAAGATTAACTAGTCAGTTGTTGTTTTTGCAAACAGAATAGTGATGCACTTTTCTACCTTACAACTCTCACTGGACTCCAAAAGTAGTTTATTATATGAAACACAATTTGTATGATTAGGTACTTATGAATTCCAGTGTGACCTTTATCTCTTTTCTTAGGCCTCATTGTACTAGCTTTAATATTTAAAGTTTTTGATTAATTCATTACATTCAAAATAATCTGAATTTATTTTCTGATTTAATATCACTTTTTTATTTTTATGAAGTACAAAATCAACAAATGTGTATTCTGAGGGTCTAAATACCGGAGGTGAAGTAAGAATGATTTCATCAAAGTGGTATTTGATGTGATACCAAAGAACCAGATTAATGTAAATGTCAGTGGAAATAGCAGAGAATCATTTCACTGCCTGTAGTCATAGAAACACCGCCAACATTTACAAATTCTACCATTCACTTTGAGTGCCAACAATGCCCGCATTCCTTAAATGAATTAAAACAACTAATGCAGTTTGATTTTTAATATAGCTCTATAATAATATTATGTGATAGAAATAGTGAAGTCTATAAAGAGTCAACTGCAATTCACTTAAATCTAAAATCCATCATGAGTAAATATACTGTATACTAAGATGAAAAATAGAAGCAACATCTTTACATTTTGCATTTGCACGGGACACTTAGCATTCATTAGCAAGTAACTATATACTTTGAACTTCTTTTACCTCAAGACATTTTACAAATTCTGGAGATGAAATGTATGTATAGCAGGACACAGTTGCTGAAATATATGTAATGTCCTGGTTAAGATTTCTACTGTATGTTGAAGGTATTTCATTTTAGCAGTTTTCTGCAAAAGCAGTGTGTCCTGCTGGTAGAACGTTTTGGTTTCAGCTAAGACAAGAAGCCCCGCTGTTCGACTTAGGAATGTTGTGTCATCCAATCAGGATGGTGGGACCTGAAGGAAGTTTGAGAGCGAGCGAGAAGGAGAGAGACCTGATGGAGAGTAGTCTGGTTTGGGGTCTAGGAGATGCTGAGCGAAACAGAAGTGAAGATGCCACAGAATGCTGTGGGAAGGAGAGTCCTCAATGCAAGAAGTGCTTTGAGCAGATGAATGGCTCCAAGGAGGAGGGTCAATACTCCCGAGAGAGAGCCAATTTTTGTTCAAGTTAGACTTCACGGGAAGTTCAGACAGTGGCTGGTGCTTCCACGCAAATCATGGGTTCAGCACCATGAGTAGCTGTTATACCCAGCTTTGGAAGAGATGAGCTCCAATGGTCATGTGCACTTTTAGACTGGTTTAACTATAATGCGTCCTTTTACTTATTTTCTTTTCTTTCTCTTAATAACTGTTTGATGCAGCTGAAATTAGTAAATATACTTCCGTTATAATTTTATGTAGTGTATGACCTGGTATTTCTTGCTGTCTGATAATTGTGTGTGGGCAGTATTTAATGGGAACATCTCAACATTCCTGTTTGGTTGAACCCCAAATCATACCGACCCTAGACATATATTGTTTGTGAAAGGTGGCCTGCTCACTGTCGAGTCAAGTGGCTGTTAGCAGTCAAACCAAGTTTGCACATGAGCCCAGTGAAGGGTTTACATATATAACAATGGAAGCTGATGAATATGTGTGAGTAGGACGCTTGTATCACATTATATGACATTTGTTACATTTTAGCACGAGTAAGGGCAGTTAACAGTTATAGTCTTCAAAAATAATGTTTTGTTTACAGTTCTATCCCGGCTTACTTGTAAGCAGTAAAACACAAAGGTATCTACAGAGTTTACATTGCCTTTGCAGTTAGACCATAAGACATGGGAGCAGAATCAGGCCATTCAGCCCGTCAAGTCTGCTCTGCCGTTCCATCATGGCTGATCTGAAGTCCCATTCAACCCACCCAGGATGGTCCTGCTTAATGGAGAGTCAGAATTATAGAGAGAGAGGGAGCGACAGACAGACAGAGACTAGCATTGACACAGGTTCTTTGGCCCAGCTCATCCATGTTAACCCCATTTGCCCTTATCCTTCTGAACCTTTCCTGTCCAAGTACTTGCCTCCTCTGACACAGAGAGAAAGAGCGAGAGACAGATAGATGTAGGGAAGGGGATGTCCAATTTCGCTGTGATCTTAGATGGCCTACAGGTTCGTAATATATTCATTTATCTCTCATAAAATAGGCTCCAAATAGTTAAAGACTACTGAGTAAGGAACTTTTGGAAAAAAAGGCCACGGAAAGAACATTTCAGTTATGCAAAGGAACAAAATCATTTGAGGCTGAGAGTATGAAGAGAGAACAGGTTTGGGAAGGTTTTAAATTTTTTTTATTTTCCCACTTGGAATATGCCTCATTGTGAATATATAATTTCATTGCAACTACCTTCTCACCTGAAATACTGCAGTGAAATGATTGCTATATTAAAACTATGGAAGCTAAATCTGGTGACCCAGAATATAATTAAGAACTTATGTATTTATAACATAAAAAACTGTATCAAGGTGCTGAAATGGATGTCAGAAGGATGAGTGGAAAAGAGCTGCAGTTTGCAGGAATGAGTGTAAAGCCTAGTCTTAAACTGAAAGAAGGTGGCAATTTCAATTGTATAATGCAAACATGAGTTTAGCTTAAAATTAAGTTCCCTTCCAGCAGCACAGGTAGAGCAGTCAGGAAAGATAACGTGGTCAGTCACCATCAGATATTTGTAGGTGGAGCAGCGAGGAGGGGGTTACAGTTAGGAAGAGAGGTCTTATTCTCCTTAGAGCGACGGAGGATGAGAGGTGACCTGTTGGAGGTGTGTAAGATGATGAGAGGCATTGATCGTGTGGATAGTCAGAGGCTTATTCCCAGGGCTGAAATGGTTCCACAAGAGGACACAGGTTTAAAGTGCTGGGGAGTAGGTACAGAGGAGATGTCAGGGGTAAGTTTTTTACTCAGAGAGTGGTGAGTGCATGGAATGGGCTGCCAGCAATGGTGGTGGAGGTGGATACGATAGGGTCTTTTAAGAAACTTTTGGATAGGTACATGGAGCTTAGAAAAATAGAGGGCTATGGGTAAGCCTAGTAATATCTAAGGTAGGGACATGTTCGACACAACTTTGGGGGCTGAAGGGCCTGTATTGTGCTGTAGGTTTTCTATGTTTCTATGGTCACCAGAATGTCACATACAAAATGGTGGAGGAAATCAGGAAGTAGCATTGATGGAAATGAATAAACTGTCAATGAATGTATAGCTGCAGGTCATGGGTTAAAGGTAAAAGGTGAAAAGTTTAAAGGGAATATGAGGGGAAACATCTTCACTCAGAGGGCTGTGAGATTGTAGAACGAGCTGCCAGCACAAGTGGTGCATGTGAGCTTGATTTCAACGCTTAAGAGAAGTTTGGATAGGTACATGGATGGTAGGGGTATGGAGGGCTATGGTCCCTGTGCAGGTCGATGGCAATAGGCAGTTTAAGTGTCTCAGCATGGACTAGATGGGCCAAAGGGCTTATTTCTGTGCTGTTGTCTTCTATGGCTAATCAGAATTGGAATTTTGTCCTTGCGTAGGTGAGATTTGGTCTATAATTATCCTATGGAGTAGACATTATTCAAAATGAGGGAAACTCATTTATAGCATGTCAAATAGCAAGTTCTGAACTGTTCTATTTTGTGTTTAGGCAACTTCAGATTGGGAACATAATCCAGGAAAGAAGCCACAAGCAAAATTAAGCTTTAGCAGCCCCAATCATAATCTAAGCACTGACAGCACAAGACCAAGCAATCGGGATTACAGGGGTTCCTAGTACAATCGGTTCATAAGTAGCATTTTTAGAAGGAGAGAGGTGCCAAAATAACATGCTTCAAAGGGAAAACAATGAGTGGGTCTCTAGCAAGCTTTCAAAAAAGAAAGAAAAGAAGCATTGAATTAAGAGAGAACGAGAAAGTCAGGATGCAACGTATGAGAAATCTGTGTATAAGATGATGAGAGACATTGATCGTGTGGATAGTCAGAGGCTGCTTCCCAGGGCTGAAATCGCTCACATAAGAGGGCACAGTTTTAAGGTGCTTGGAATTAGGTACAGAGGGGATGCCAGGGGTACATTTTTTTTTAAACGCAGAGAGTGGTGAGTGCATGGAATGGGCTGACGGCGCCGGTTGTGGAGGTGGATACAATAGGGTCTTTTAAGAGGCTCCTGGATAGATACATGGAGCTCAGAAAAATAGAGGGCGATGAGTAACCCTAGGTAATTTCTAAAGTAATTACATGTTTGGTACAGCATTGTGGGCCAAAGGGCCTGTATTGTCCTATAGGTTTTCTATGTTTCTATGCTTCTATGAAAAAGATATAATAGAAAAATGGAAGTAGAGAATATAAATATTGAGTTGATGGTACATATAAACTGTGTAATTATTTCAAATGTAATTATAAATTAATTTTGGAATTTATGATTATGTTCAGGTAGACTGTTTCATGCACCAGAAAGATGGAGATATAGATAATTATAAAGATAATTTTGTCAATGCATTGTATTTGAAGAAAGATGGTAGACCAAATGTGTATGTGTCATAGATGAAAAGATGATTTGTTGCAATAATTATTGCCCATAATAGCGTGAAGCCAAGCTTACAGTCAAGATTCAGTGAGCAAGGGGATCTAGAGGTTGAGTGAATTTAATTGGTTAAATTTACGACTATAATTGGTGCTTAAGTAAAACAGTTTAACTGGTTGCATGGATTTTTTTAAAATGAATGAACAGTGAAGTATGTGTATGTTTGTATGTGAGGTACCTTTAAAACCTGGCTTTTTCATGTTTTTGTGCCTAAGATTGCGAAGTTGTTGTCTTGAAAAATCGATGTTCTGCTTTTTCTGCCTCAATTTATTTGCTTGTGAAGCAGCCACACGAAAGGACCTGCAGACACACAGAAACAAAATTTGTATTTTATTGCCAAGGAAGATCTTCAATCTTTGATAATTTTATTGGTTACTTCATATTTTCTCCGGTTGTTTCAACAGCAGTCCCAAAGGCTCTGGATTATTCTAGGACTTGATTCTACAGTGCTGAGAGCCTCTACTCTAAACTAAATAGTTGCTTTGTTTCAAGCTGCAGTGCATCACAGATCATTCCAAAGACAGAGGGCAACAAAGCAGAACTCAGCCTTTTCCTCATCTAGTAAGATGATATATGCATTTTATGTCAGAACCTGAAGAATAAATCAGATAGTTCTACACAGATAACAGCAGATCTGAATAGACCTTACCTTCCTCTTCAGTAATGTGCCTTTTTAGTTGTTCACAAGTTACATTTAGCAGGTTCTGTATTATTCATTTGGCCCCAAGATATATTGAGTGTTGACAAAAAGATCATTACTCCCAGGAGAGTCAAGCTAATCAAATATTTGCTACTAATGCTCCAATTCAGCCAATTCATGTCGAGAGTTATTTAACAAATGGTAACCCCAGACCAAGAGTGTGAATTAAAATCTTTTTCACCTTGTACTGTTCATTGCAAAATTCTAGCACTGCTTTATAAGAATAATTACTAGGTTGCAGGCCATCATTATTACTGATTCAATCTCATTTATCATGAGGTTCAACTGAAGGCCATTCATGCAATTTAACTTGAGGAACATTCATTTGTTTTTGCCACCAGCTAGCAATGGTAAAATAATATTATAAACAAGTAATGGGGAAAAAGTCCTGTAGTTTATAACGTATGACCATCTGTTGTGCCCAGTAGTTGAAATTATGGAAGAAACACTCATACAAATGTGAAGAATCATTCATCTCCTGGATTTGCACACTGGCATCGTAATGATCACTAGCATATGTTGCAATGGGCATCATTCCCAGGATTAAATTGTATAAACTGCATCAAGCAAGTAGTTGTCACTTGATTTTATTTTTTGTTCAGATGTTACAGACTTTTTTTCTTAAATAAAAAATAGGACATTTTCATTTGAGTATTCAATCACCTCATTATGAGATCCAGAATCAGAATCACATTTGTTATCATTGACATATGTTGTGAAAATTGTTGTTTTGTGGCAGGAGTACAGAGCAAAACATAAAAAATTACTATAGGTTGAGATAGATGTATAGATGATAGATAGATAGTTTAAAAGAGCAATAGCAAGGTAGTGTTCCTGGTCTGTTCAGGTATCTAATGGAAGAGGGGAAGAAACAGCTCCCAAATTGTTGACTGTGGGTTTCCAGGCTCCTGTACCTCCTTCCTGATGGCAGTAATGAGAACAGGGTGCCCAGGGTCATAAGGGTCCATACTGATGGATGTCACACACGTGAGGTACTGGCTTTAGGAGGTGGAGATAATGGAGCAGGCTAAGACTTCAACCCTCTGCAGCCTCTTGCATTCCTGTGCATCACAGCTTCCATACCAAGCTACTGTACATCTCTAGAAATTTGCAAGTGTCTTGTGTGACATACCAAATCTCTTCAAACTCCTAATGAAGTATAGCTGCTGGCGTGCCTTCTTTGTGACTGTATCAATGTGTTAGGACTAGGACAGATCCTCTGAGATATTGACACCCATGAATTTGAAACTTCTCAACCTTTCCATCACTGATCCCTCAACGAGGACTCATGTATGTTCCCTTAACTTCCCCTGCCTGAAGTCCACAATCAATTCCTGGGTTAAACTGATGTCAAGTTCAAGGTTGTTGTCATGACATCACTCAATTAACTGATATATCTCAGTCCTGTATGCCTCCTCATTACCATCGGAGATTCTGCCAACTACAATGTGTCAGTAGCAAATTTATAGATGGTGTTTGAACTGCATCTAGCAACACAGTTGTGACCGTAGAAAGAATAGAGCAATGAGCTAAAAACACATACTTGAGGTTCACCTGTGTTAATTGTCAGTGAAGAGGAGATGTGTTTACCAAGCTGCAATGACTGTAATCTCCTAATGAGGAAAGCCAAGAATCCAGTTGCAGAGGAAGGTACAGAGGCCCAGGTTTTGAATCTTGTTGATTATCACTGATATCCTCATAATGATGGTGTTGAACATCGAAATGTAATTGATAAATAGCAGCCTGACTATGTATTACTGCTGTCAGGTTCTCCAAAGCCTAGCTGAGAGCCAGTGAGATTGTATCTGTTGTAGACATAATGTGACAGTAGGCAAATCTTTCCATCGTTCAAAAATAATATATCAATGTTGCCAAGACCTGTGGGCCTGAGTTAGAGGTCGAGGTTGGGCAGTTTGGGACTTTTATTCCTTGGAGCAGAGAAGACGGAGAGGTAACCTTATAGAGGTGTATAATATCAAAGTGGCATAGATAGATTCCCAGGGAAGGGAGACAGCATAAGTTTAATGTGAGAACGGAAAAATTTTAAATGGACCTGATAGACAACTTCACACAAAGGGTGGTGCATATATGGAATGGCCTGCTAGAGGAAATGGTCATGGATGATACATTAACAACCTTGTGTTTGACAAGGTCCTGCATGGGAAGCTGGTGAAGAATGTTCAGTTGCTCGGCATTCAGGATCAGGTAATAAATTGGATTGGACATTGGCTTTGTGGGAGAAGCCAGAGAGTGGTAATAGAGGATTGCTTCTCTGACTGGTGGCTTGTGACAAGTAGTGTGCTGCAGGAATCAGTGCTGAATCCTTTGTCATTTGGCATCTATATTAATCAGTGGTCCCCAACCACCGGGCCGCGAGGAAACGATATGTTTGGCGATATGAAACGATATGAGTCAGCTGCACTTCTCCTCATTCCCTGTCTCGCAAGAACAACACCCCCCTCCCCAACCCCTGGTCAGTCAGTCCGCAAAAATATTGTCAATATTAAACCAGTCCGCTGTGCAAAAAAGTTTGGGGATCCCTGATATTAAGGACCTGAAGAATAATGTGGTTAACTCAATCAGGAAATTTACAGCTGACACCAAGA
Organism: Mobula hypostoma; assembly: GCF_963921235.1. NCBI lineage: Eukaryota > Metazoa > Chordata > Chondrichthyes > Myliobatiformes > Myliobatidae > Mobula > Mobula hypostoma. The sequence continues at coordinate 102,695,775 of NC_086106.1, read as the reverse complement.
TTGGGGTTGCATCTTACAGTGAGGCTTGCAGAGAGATTTGCATCACCTGGAAAAATGGGCTGAAAAATGGCAGATGGAAATTTAATACAGATAAGTGCGAAGTTTTCACTTTGGTAGGACTCACCAGGGTAAGTCTTACACAGTGAACAGTAGGGCACTGAGGAGTGTGGTAGAACAAAATGATCTGGGAAAACAGGTCCATAATTCATTGAAAGTGGTGTCACAGGTAGATTGTGTCATAAAGAAAGCTTTTGGCATATTGGCCTTCATAAATCAATGTATTGAGTACATAAGATGGAATCTTATGTTAAATTTGTATAAGACATTGGTGAGGCCTACTTTATAGTATTATGTGCAGTTTTGGTCACCTATGTACAGGAAAGATGTAAATGTGGTGGAAGGTGTGGAGAAAATTTACAAGGATGTTGCTGGGACTGGAGGACCTCAGTTATAAGGAAAGACTAAATAGGTTAGGACTGTATTCTTTGGAATGTAGAAGATTGAGAGAAAGTTTGATAGAGACATACAAAATTATGAGGGGCATAGATAGAATAAATGCAAACAGTTTTTTTCTACTGAGTTTGGGTAGGACTACAAACAGGTTATAGGTAAAGATGAATAGTGAGAAGTTTATGGACAAAATGAGGGGAATCTTCTTCACTCAGAGAGACAAGAGAGTGGGGAATGAGTTGCCAGCACAAGTGGTGTTTACAAGTTCAATTTCAACGTTTAAGAGATGTTTGAATAGAGGTACAGGTTTCCCCCACCATCCAAAGGTAGAGTGCTGCTATGAAATGGTTTGTAAGCTGGAATGTTGTAAAATGAAGAAGCAGTTACCATTTATTTATATAGGAAAACTTAGTGAGCGTTCGCAGACCCAAAAAATAACCTACCAAATCATGCCAAATAACACATTAAACCTAAAATAAGACCATAAGACCATAAGACAAAGGAACAGAAGTCAGCCATTCGGCCCATCGAGTCTGCTTCGCCATTTTATTATAAGCTGATCCATTCTCCCATTTAGTCCCACTCCCCCGCCTTCTCACCGTAACCTTTGATGCCCTGGCTACTCAGATACCTATCAATCTCAGCCTTAAATACACCCAATGACTTGGCCTCCACTGCTGCCCATGGCAACAAATTCCGTAGATTCACCACCCTCTGACTAAAAAAATTTCTTTGCATTTCTGTTCTGAATGGGCGCCCTTCAATCCTTAAGTCATGCCCTCTCGTACTAGACTCCCCCATCATGAGAAATAATTTTGCCACATCCACTCTGTCCATGCCTTTCAACATTCAAAATGTTTCTATGAGGTCTCCCCTCATTCTTCTAAACTCCAGGGAATACAGTCCAAGAGCGGATAAACGTTCCTCATATGTTAACCTTCTCATTCCCTGAATCATCCCAGTGAATCTTCTCTGTACCCTCTCCAACGTCAGCACATCCTTTCTTAAATAAGGAGACCAAAACTGCCCACAGTACTCCAAGTGAGGTCTCACCAGCACCTTATAGAGCTTCAACATCACATCCCTGCTCCTATACTCTATTCCTCTAGAAATGAATGCCAACATTGCATTCGCCTTCTTCACCACCAACTCAACCTGGAGGTTAACTTTAAGGGTATCCTGTACGAGGACTCACAAGTCCCGTTACATCTCAGAACTTAGAATTCTTTCCCCATTTAAATAATAGTCTGCCCGTTTATTTCTTCTGCCAAAGTGCCTAACCATACACTTTCCAACATTGTACTTCATTTGCCACTTCTTTGCCCATTCTTCCAATCTATCCAAGTCTCTCTGCAGACTCTCCGTTTCCTCAGCACTACCGGCCCCTCCACCTATCTTCGTATCATCAGCAAACTTAGCCACAAAGCCATCTATTCCATAATCCAAATCGTTGATGTACAATGTAAAAAGAAGCGACCCCAACACGGACCCCTGTGGAACGCCACTGGTAACTGACAGCCAAACAGAATAGGATCCCTTTATTCCCACTCTCTGTTTCCTGCCAATCAGCCAATGCTCTATCCACATATGTAACTTACCCGTAATTCCATGGGCTCTTATCTTGTTAAGTAGCCTCATGTGTGGCACCTTGTCAAAGGCCTTCTGAAAATCCAAATATACAACATCCACTGCATCTCCCTTGTCTAGCCTACCGGTAACTTGCTCAAAAAATTGTAATAGGTTTGTCAGGCAGGATTTTCCTTTAAGGAATCAATGCTGAGTTCTGCCTATCTTGTCACATGCCTCCAGGTACTCTGTAACTTCCTCCTTGACAATCGACTCTAACAACTTCCCAACCACCAATGTCAAGCTAACAGGTCTATAATTTTCTTTTTGCTTCCTTGCCCCCTTCTTAAATAGTGGAGTGACATTTGTAATCTTCCAGTCCTTCGGAATCATGCCAGAATCTATCAACTTTTGAAAGATCATCGCTAATGCCTCCGCAATCTCCACAGCTACTTCCTTCAGAACACGAGGGTGTATTCCATCTGGTCCAGGAGATTTATCTACCTTTAGACTATTCAGCTTCCTGAGTACTTTCTCTGTCGTAATTGTGACTGCGCACACTTCTCTTCCCTGACACCCTTGAGTGTCAGGTATACTGCTGATGTCTTCCTCAGTGAAGACTAATGCAAAATACTCGTTCAGTTCCTCTGCCATCTCCTTATCTCCCATTAAAATTTCTCCAGCATCATTTTCTATCGGTCCTATATCTACTCTCACCTGTCTTTTACTCTTTATATACTTGACAAAGCTTTTATTATCCTCTTTGATATTATTTGCTAGCTTCCTTTCATAGTTAATCTTTTCCCTCTTAATGACCTTCTTCGTTTCCTTTCGTAAGCTTTTAAAAAATTCCCAATCCTCTGTCTTCCCACTAATTTTTGGTTCCTTGTATACCCTCCCCTTTGCTTTAACTTTGACTTTGACTTCTCTTGTCAACCACGGTTGCATCCTTTTTCCATTTGAAAATTTCTTCTTTTTTGGAATATACCTGTCTTGCACCTTCCTGACTTCTCAAATAAACTCCAGCCACTACTACTCTGCCGTCTTTCCTGCCAGTGTCCCTTTCCAGTCAACCTTAGCCAGTTCCTCTCTCACGCCACTGTAATTTCCTTTACTCCACTGAAATACCGACACATCAGATTTCAGTTTCTCTTTTTCAAATTTCACAGTGAACTCAATCATGTTATGATCACTGTCTCCTAAGGGTTCCTTCACCTCAATCTCTCTAATCACCTCCAGTTCATTACACAATACCCAATCCAGTACAGCCGATCCCCTAGTGGGCTCAACAACAAGCTGTTCTAAAAACCCATCTCGCAGACACTCTACAAATTCTCTCTCTTGAGATCCAGTGCTGACCTGATTTTCCCAATCCACTTGCATGTTAAAATCCCCCACAATTATCATAACACTGCCCTTCTGACAAACCTTTTCTATTTCAGTAACAGTAACATATAGTAAAAGCAGGAATGATATGATAAATACACAGCCTACATAAAGTAGAAATACTTTTCTACAATCATTGCCGCACTGTTCTCCATAGCAAAAATCTCACACAAGCGCTCTCGGCTGAAACACTCTCTCCAGTAACCTTTAAGCTATGAAGCTGCCAAATCCTACCAAATAAAACATAAAAATACACAGCCTATATAAACTAGAAATAATGTATGTACAGTGTAGTATCACTTACCGGAATGGGGACGACAGCACCGGGCATACTTATGTTGGTGTGTTAGGCTGAGTCATCGAAGATTGGGGTTGGGGTGCTGCAGTGGTCCCCAACCTCCAGGCAGCGAACCAAAACCGATCCGCGGAGGCTCCAACAGTAGCCGGGATGCACCCAGCACATCTTTAAGAAAAAAGCCAAAATAAACAAGCTAATTAATTAAGTACCACCCGACACGTAATTAATTAGCTTGTGTATTTCGGCTTTTTTCTTAAAGATGTGTTGGGTGCGTCCCGGCTACCACTGCATTCTCCGCGGCAATGTATCGGTCCACGGCCCAGGGGTTGGGGTGGTGGGACACTGAGGTGTCATCTCATCATCGTCTGTTTCCATCAGGGCAGGCAGGTCATCTTCTTCTATGTCTGCCTGCCTCAATGACGAAGGTCGAGGTTCATCGTCTGCTGTGGCTGATGTGGAAGGCTTGAAAAACGACAGTATGCTTCACTGCTTAGCCACGCGCATTTTTCTATCATACAGTTCTTTGTAAGCACTCAAAGCATTTTGCAAATATGCCCTAAACCGATGTACTCTTTCAAAATTGCAGTCGTACTTTTCTGTAATCATTGCAGCAAAAATCTCACGCAGTTGCTTCACATTCAGTTCCTGGACGACCTCACTTTCAGTCCGTTCGCTACTGCATTCGGTTTCAATTGTTATCCTTTCCTCTTCCAATTGCATCAGCTCTTCATCTATCAGTTCTTGCTCATGGGATGCCAAAACCTCTTCAACATCATCTTCGTCAACTTCCACAAGCCAAACTCACTTTGTCCTTACTTCGTTCATCACGATTGAAACGCATAATTATGTCTAGTTTTACGCTAAGTGTAACACCCTTATAAGCTCTTTTAGGCTTATCCAATACCTTAGAACTCATCTTTCTAACGGCCGCTCACAGGCACGTGTTTAAGCAATGCCGGCTAGAATGCAGTTCCGGAGGAGGAGCTTGGCTGCTCGGGGCGCACGCTGCTTTTTTCGTAACAGTGAAAACACCTTCTGTTAGCGAAAACAGGTAACTAATGTAGGTCTGTCGTAACAGCGAGGTTTCATAAAGCGAACGTTCGAAAAGCGGGGGACACCTGTACGTGGATAGTAGGGATATGGAGAGCTATGGTCCCGGTGCAGGTTGATGGGAGTAGTGAGTTTAAATAGTTTCAGCATGGACTAGATGAGCCAAAGGGCCTGTTTCTGTGTCGTGCTTCTCTATGACTAACATTTAAAAGGTACGTGGATGGGTAGATGGATAGGAAAAGTTTAGAGAGAAATGGGCCAAACATGAGCAAATAAGAAAGACTTATTTGGGCCTCTTGATCAGCACAGGAGAGATGAGCAGAGGGTATGATTTCCAGACTATTTTACTCTATAACCTTGTGATATGTATACAAGTATGATTTAATATACCGTTTTCAATCTTAGTCAATACTGAGAGAAACAAATTTGACTGTTATTCCAAAATGTTTGCTTCCAACTCAAACCAGAGAAATCAATTGTTCCCACCTTCTTCCAGTAACTTGGACCGATAAACCATCCAGTAGCTCTGCTATTTAATACCAGTCAGTTATTTATTTGCCTACACAATTTTCAGATATCCATGATTCTCCCGGAATATCAATTACTTGGCATTGTTCTGCACAACCTGGCCTTTTGGTTCTTAGAGCTTCGTACAGGAGAGCTGCCAACATAAACTGTGAGTAAAAACATTCAATTACAGGGGACCAGAGCATCACAAGCCAAAAGCGACAATTGCAAACTGTGGGAAAGAACCATGAGATCTGATGTCATGTTCGTAGTTATTATGCAATCAAATGGAAGGCTTGTGACCACACCTGCAAGAATAGTGATAACCAAGCTGAGTACTCCTGTTAAACAGCTGAAATATCGAGCTTCATCTTGCTGGTCTAGGCTCACTGCCCAGAATCTGCCAAAGGTTTCCCAAATGCAGAGAATATTTCTTGCTGGCCCGAAGTGTCTCAGTCTTTAAAGGTATGGTGTAGAATGCAGAAAGAAAATGACACATCATTCTCTACCGCTAATTTCCCCTGAAATCATTAATAGCCAGCAATGTCTCACATAGGTGCAACTAATCTCTGAATATTTTCAGCATTTCTGTTTTTATTTTATTTTTAATTATTCAGTTGTTAAATAATTAAAAACTAAGCCATTTAGAAAATGAAATAGATTTAAATAAAATATTTGATATAATTAAGCTAAACTAATTTTTAAATAAGAACTCATCTTCTCCTTTGCCTTATAACTGCCCATTGCAACTATGTCTTATCTAGCAGAGAATCTGAGAGGTAATTCTCCAGAATAAGTACATTATGTTCAGTTTTGGTAAACCAGCCATCGGAAAGATGTCATTAAACTGCAAGGAGTGCAAAGGAGATTTACGAGGGTACTGCAGGACTCCGGGTATGGAATCTTGGAGAGAGTTTGAGCAGATTAGGACTCCTCTCAGTGGAGCACAGGGGAATGAGTGGTGATCTGAGAGATGTATAATATCATGGACAGGATCAATGTGCACAGTTTTTCCTGGAGTTTGTGGAATCAAGAATTTGTGGGCAAAGGTTTTAGAGGGGAGGGAAGAGTTTTAATAGGAACCTGAGGGGCAACATTTTCCCTATAGCGTGATCTGTATACGGAATGAATTGCCAGAGAAGGTGTCAAGGCAGGTACACTAACATCATTAAAAAGGTACTTGGACAGGTATATGGATAGGAAATGTCAAGAAGAATATGGGCAATTGGGACTGGTTTAGATGGGAATTTTGGTTGGCATAGTCCAGTTGGGCCAAAGGGCCTGTTACCATGTTCTGTGACTCTATAACTCTAAGTGCCTGGGAAGCTTACTGGTGCTTTCAGTAGATCTGGAATTTATATTCAACAACTGCTAAGGATGTCAGCACATGTGTTACTGGAAATGGACAGGGGCATCTGCAAGGTGAGTTTGTGTGAGGATAATGTGAGCGAGCAGAAACAAAAGGTAGACTTATGAATCACAGCAGGTTCATATTGAATTAAGAACGCAGCAAGAATATACTGTTCAAATAAGGCCAACAATGACACTGAATGCAAGAATAGGACTACAATCCTATTGCTGATAACTGTGGTCATCTCCAACCAGGCTTTCTTTGTGTCAGCTATGGACTTGTTCTTGCCTTTTGCAGCAAAGACGCATCCCAACAAGCCCGACAGCTACAGTTTGCAGAAGCTGTAAATTTTGAGCCACCTTTTATTTTCCAAGCAACACACATAAAAGTTGCTGGTGAACGCAGCAGGCCAGGCAGCATCTCTAGGAAGCGGTGCAGTCGACGAAGGGTCTCAGCCCGAAATGTCGACTGTACCTCTACCTAGAGATGCTGCCTGGCCTTCTGCGTTCACCAGCAATTTTTATGTGTGTTGCTTGAAATTTCAGCATCTGCAGATTTCCTTGTGTTTGCGTTTTATTTTCCAATTTGATTTTGCAGCCATCTCTGATAATAGTTAAATACCAAGTAACAATGTGATGAAGTTGAGATGTGTGTGCTGTCAACAAACATTCTCACTCAGTTCTTTACTTGGAGAATAATTATGTTAATGACATGACTACTTTTAAGCAGCCTATTAAACAAGCACCTAGCCCCCTCCACAGCTCCTAGCAAAAAGGAAGAATAAAATGCAGGCCTTGGAATTCTTTAATAAGAAAAAATAAAACATAACTGTCATGTTTGGCCAGACAAGACACTTCACTGCCTTTCCTTACGAGTTTGCTTCATTCAAGTGACACAAATACTGAAAGATCATTAAATTCAACATTGTACAGAATATTAGTAGTTCCATGAAATTGAGCTACAATAAATCAGTTCTTTCAATAATCTCGAGAACAAATATTTCATTATAGTTGACAAAAGAGATCTAAGCCTGAACTCCTCTGAGGACACCATTCTTCTGCACTTAACTCACAAATAGCCACATCAAATTTCTAAATACAATTCCCTTAGCCTTGGTTGTTAGGCTGGTAATATTGTGTCATTACCATTGGATGGTACATTGCAGAAGTACTGAAACAAGTGGTTATTCACAACGTTTATTTCTGGCTTGCAGTATCAAAAGATCTTTATTGCTGAAAGCCAGAGTGAGGTCATGCGCGTTGGTAAACAACCTCCGTGCCAATCATGCTTTAATTGGCTGAATGATCATTTCTAATCATTTGTTTCAGTGTCTTTCTGGAATTGATATAAGAAAGATTTCGAATTTTGTTCCGCATAAATTTAAGACAGATTTATTACCAGCCCTTCAGCTAGTTAGTTTGGTAGAGTAACACTCTTAAAATGATCAGGCCACGATAATTCTTTCTGTACTCACCCTCCCCCACACCCCCTATCAGCTAGAAGATATAAAAGCTTGAGTACATGTACCATCAGGATCAAGAATAGCTTCTATTCTGCTGTTATAAGACTTTTGAATTGACCCTTCATGCGTTAAAGATAAATATAGCATTAATGGTAAGACTCATGGCAGTGTGGAGGATCAGAGGATCTTGTGGTCCGAGTCCATAGGACGCTCAAAGCTACTGCGCAGGTTGACTCTGTGGTTAAGAAGGCATTGGCCTTCATCAACCGTCGGATTGAGTTTAAGCGCCAAGAGGTAATGTTGCAGCTACATAGGACCCTGGTCAGACCCCACTTGGAGTACTGTGCTCAATTCTGGTTGCCTCACTACAGGAAGGACGTGGAAACCATTGAAAGGGTGCAGGGGAGATTTACAAGGATGTTGCCCAGATTGGGGAGCATGCCTTATGAGAACAGGTTGAGTGAACTCAGCCTTTTCTCCTTGGAGTGACAGAGGATGAGAGGTGACCTGATAGAGGTGTTCAAGATAATGAGAGGCATTGATCATGTGGACAGTCAAAGGCTTTTTCCCAGGGCTGAAGTGGCTAGCATGAGAGGGCACAGTTTTAAGGTGCTTGGAGGTATGTACAGAGGAGATATCAGGGGTAAGTTTTTTACTCAGAGCGCGGTGAGTGCGTGGAATGGACTGCTGGTGGCAGTGGTGGAGGCGGAAACAATAGGGTCTTTTAAGAGACTCCTGGATAGGTACATGGAGGTTAGAAAAATAGAGGGCTATGGGTAAGCCTAGGTAGTTCTAAGGTCAGGACATGATAGGCACAGCTTTGTGGGCCGAAGGGCCTGTATTGTGCTGTAGGTTTTCTATGTTTCTATGTAACTCTTGATCTCACAATGCACCTCATCATGTCCCACACACTTTCTATATCTACCTGCACTGCATTTTCACCGCGACTGTAATACTACATTCTGCATTCTAATTTTCCTTTTGTGACAACCTAACTATGCTTACGTATACTCCTATGTTACAACAAAACCTCAGGACTCCGACTCTCACTACTATGTTCAAAGGTTTCAAAGGTACATTTAATTAATATCAGAGAAATGTATACAATTTCCATCCTGAAATTCTTTTTCTTCACAACCATCCATGAAAACAGAGGAGTGCCCCAAAGAATGGATGCCAGTTAAATGCTAGAACCCCAAAGCCCCCCCAGCTCCCCCCTCCCACACATAATCAGCTGCAAAGCAACAATCCACCAGCAAATAAAAGCATCGTCGCCCCCCCACTGAGCACTCAAGCGTGCAGCAAAGCATCAGTAAAAGCACACTTGCAGCACCCCAAAGACTACTCGTTCACCCAATACCTTAACATACCACAGGCTCTCTCTCTTCCTAATAAGGGAAAAAGAGACATCTCCATTTCACAGCGAGAGGGGAGACATAACAAATCACTCATTGATTTACGATGTTAAAGATCCGTTCAGGGACAGTTATTACCCCTCAACCATCAAGCTCTTGAAGGTGTCCTGGATGGTGGGCAGGGTGATGCCCATGATGGAGCTCACTGTGTCTACAGCCCTCTGTAGCCTCTCATGATTCTGTGCTTTGAAAGTTTCAGACCAGGCTGTGATGGGATCATTCAGAAAGCATAGCACTGTTTATCTATAGAAATTTGCTAGTCTTTGATGAGAGACAAAATCCTCCAATCTCTAAATGAAGTACAGCCACTGAGGATCTGTCCTGAATCAAACATTTTCACGCAATCATGCTTTCTTCATGATTGCATCAGCGTGTTCAGACCAGGACAGATCCTCAGAGATTCTGACACCCAGGAACTTAAAGCTGCCCACTCATTCTAGCCCCGACCTCATGTGCGTGTTTCCCTGACTTCCCCTTCCTGAAGTCTACAATCTATTCCTCGCTCTCGCTGATAGTGGAAAAGAGGGTGTTGTTGCAACACCATTCAACCAGTTAATCTATTTCACTTCTGTATTCCTCCTAGGTGCCATCTGAGATTTTACCAATAGCAGTAGTGTTCTCTGTGGATTTATAAATGGCATTTGACCTGTGCTTAGCCACACAGTTGTGAGAATAGAAGAGCAGAGCAGTGGGTTAACGATGCATCGTTGAGGTGTACCTGTGTTGATAGTGAGGAGGAGATGAGGAAATCAAAAATCTAATTGCAGAGGAAAGTAAGGAGGCCCAGGTGTAGATGTCTGATGATTAATATGAGGTGATCATGATATTGAACAATGAGCTATAATCAATAGCAGCCTGGTGTCTGTTTTGCTCTTGTCTAAGTATTTCAAAGCAGAGTGCAGAGCCAGGGAGACTGTATCTACTGTAGACCTATTGCAGCAGTAAGCAAATTACAGAAATGTGATCTGACTCTTTCTGCTAAGAACAGTTAAGACTGAATTATTGGTTTTAAACTGAACATAGCAGAGAATAAAGTTCCAGCTTTGTGAAAGACTAAACTCTGTGGAAGCATGTTCTGATTAAAACCTTGAGAAGACTGGGAAAAGAAAAGATCTGAGACATTGTGCTTCAGCTTTTCTGTGTTGCATCTCAGAATAAGAATTAGGTTTAATACCACTGGCATATGTCATGAAATTTGTTATTATGTGGCAGCAGTAAAGTCCAATACACAATAATAAAAACTGTAAATTACAGTTTGAGTAAAAAAAATATATAGTGAGGTAGTGTTCATGGGTTCAATGTCCATTCAGAAATCTGGTGGCAGAAGGGAAAAAGCTATTCCTGAATCATTGAATGCATGTCTTCAGGCTCCTGTACCTTCCTACTGTTAGTAGCAAAGAAAAGAGGATATCTCCTGGATGATGGAGGCCCTTAGTGAGGAATGCTGCCTTTTTCAAGCATCGCTCCTTGAAGGTGCATGGATACTATGGAAACTAATACCCATGTTGGAGCTGACTGAGTTTATAACTGTCTGCAGTTTATTTCAATCCTGTGCAGTGTGTCCCACCCCCAAAACCAGAAAGTGATGCAGCCAATTAGAATGCTCTCCACAGTATACAGTATCTGTGGATTTATGGAAATTTGTGAGTCTTTGACCACATACCAAATCTCCTCAAATTCCTAATGAAATATAGCCGCTGTCGAGCCTACTTTGTAACTGCGTTGATGTGTTGGGTCCAGGATAGACCCTCAGGGATATTGAACCCAGGAACTAGAAATTGCTCACCTTTTCCAGTTTGATCCCTCGATGAGGACTGATGTGTGTTCCCTCGTCTTACCCTTTCTGAAGTCCACAATCAATTCTTTGATGTTACTGATGTTGAGCGCAAGGTTGTTGCCGTGACACCATTCAACCAGCCAATCTAATTCACTCCTGAACACCTTCTCTTCAGCATCTGAAGTTCTGCCAACAATAGTTGTGTCACCAGCATTTGAGCTGTTCCTAGCCACACAGCCATGGGTGTAAAAGAATAGAACAGTGGGCTAAGCACAAATACTTGAGGTGCAATCCTCAGTGGTTTGTAAAGGAGTGTACCTGTTAGAACAAGAGCTGAAACATTATGTATGCCTCCTTATCTCCTGTAGTGATAGATATTTATGCACGAACATCTGGTTTGCTTCACCTTCCTTCGGAGTGATAGCACGTTCATTTGTTTTATCTTCTTCAATACACAAATTGAGTGTACAAGGGTAGGGTGTAAATACACAATACATTTTTGTCAATGGCGCACCTCATGAAACTTGAGATGTATTAGAGGTCGAAGTCATTGGCCTCAACTAACCAGGCACTGCACGTTTTTAAAATCAAATGTGCATCTTTCAATACACCATTCCCAAGGCTGGATTCAGGAGGTCATGCCTTGCTGGCCTTTATGAGTTGGAGAGGCGTGGAAACTCAGAATGTGTTGACAATTTGGAATCAGAGCATGAAGGGCAACTAGAGGGTGATCAGGACTGACAGATTAATGGGGGTATTGGCTAGAGAGAGAGGGTAGTAAATTGTATGGAAGATAAGGGAAATGGATGTTGATGAAGTTGTTGGAGGAGAATGGTGTGATACAACCTATCCAGTTGCAGGGCAACAATCTGTAGTGAAGAAGAGGATTCAGTACACAGAGGCTTGTATATCGCTGGGAGAGAATCATGGGGTTACTGGATGATGGAGGCATCCAATTGCTTGAGAGCTATAGGTATAGTGTTGGTCATCGGTATGAGGCAGCCACATTATTGATCAGAGGTTGGCAAGGAGAGCAAATGGCTGAGGGCTAGTGGTTGCAGGATTGCATGATCTGGAATGATTTGGGGTCAAGAAGAGGTCTGATGACATAATTAGTGCTGCTACTGACCGTTCTAGGGACCCATGACCACATTTGATTCAGAGTTTGAGCACTGTCCACATGGAATTTAAGCATTTTCCCAATGACTATGTGTATTTTTGCCAGATAGACCAGTTTCTTCTCAGATCACAGAGATGTGCTTGCAAGTTAAATAAACAAATAATGGTCCCCTGGTGCAGGGAAGGAGCAAGGAAGCACAAAGGGATATTTCATAGGTGGTTGAGAGAGGGCAACAGTGTGAGGTGTGTTTAAGGTATGGCATATAGGATTAATGGGATGCGCTGTAGCATATCATGAACTAGAATTGTGGTTCTTGGGAAAGGGGAGTGATAGGGTTCATGACAGAGATATTGTAATGCTGGGAAGTTGGCGCAACAATATAAGTAATTAGACCATATAGACCTTTCAGTCTGGTTCTGCACTAATAAAGCTATGTTGTCCCAGGAAAGCCCCCAAATGAGCTTGACAAGGATAATGTGGTCAAGTGTTTCTACAATGCAAAATTACACAGGCATCAACGTCATTGCATTGGTGAATCAAGAGCACAGATGGTGATGGGTTCAATTTCCAAAGTGATGTAGTATGACCTTGCAGTATTTCCACCTTGATCTTTAACCAATACTTGTATAGGATTATCCTGACCAGAAGAAAATGTAAAATATGAATTGAAAGCACATGAATTTTACTTTTTACAAACATAAATAATAGAAATATCAAGAAAGCCCATAAACTCACCCCTATGTTTTCAGGAGTCTTCAACTCTACCATTTTGAACATTGATAATACTTTTTGTAAGGTTTCCCCTTTTAACCTGCATTCATGTGAAGTAATAATCCAGCAGTTTTGACTTCCACTACTTAATTTATTTTCTTCTGATAAAGTCCACTTATATAGTATAGTTTCAGTGTTAATGTTGCTTCATTGCCTCAAATATCTGAAAGCATTCCAAAATGAAATCTATTTTAAATTTATTTAAAATTCAAATCTATCTTAAGTTCATTTGCTGAACATCTTCAAATGTCCATTTTTAAAGTCTGCATTGCTTTATTCTGAAAAAGAAAAACAAATGTTGAATCAATTACATGCCGATGATCATTTGGGAAAGAAAAGTTCAAATTTATTCCTTTTTCCTATAAATAAGTTTCTTCAGTCAAAATTTTTAGACATTCTTCAGGCAATAAAAGTAATTATGTCGCTAAATAGAAACATGATGAATGATGAACATGAAAAATATAGTCTTCTTTCATTCCCACAAGAGGTATTGGAAAACCAATATCAGGCATACTCTACTGTGAGGAGTGTATTACTTAAAATGATTCTGCCTATACTACTACTGATTTCACCCAAACAATTCCTTGTATAAAGCTGTTTAAAATCCATGTTTGAAATTGAAACCTGCTATTTAAATAGGATTTGGAAAGGTTTTCCATCCAAGATTAATAATTCTATGTTAAAATAACACAGTCTATATGGTATATGAATGATTCATGGATCTGATCTGAACTTCCTGCTGGTTTTTCATTCTTATAGGATGTTAGAATAATGTGATGTTTGTTCCAAGCGTTTATTCCTTTCTAATTGTATGTAAAAGGAATTTCAGAATTGGCTTTCAATACTAAATGTCCAGCACCTGTCCGCGTGGTGTGCCGACAGCAACCTGGCCCTTAACACCCAGAAGACCAAGGAAATCATTGTGGATTTCAGGCAAGCTAGGAGCCACACTCATGTCCCCATCTACATCACCGGAGCTGTAGTGGAGCATGTATCAAGCTTCAAATTCCTTGGTGTTCACATTTCCAAGGATCTCACCTGGTCCTGAACTCCTCCATCCTGATCAAAAAGGCACAACAGTGCCTTTATTTCCTACGAAGCATCAAGAAAGCTCACCTCTGTCCTAGGATACTGACGGACTTTTACCGCTGTACTATTGAGAGCATACTTGCCAACTGCATCTCAGAGTGGTATGGCAATTGTCCCATATCGGACCGCAAAGCACTCCAGTGTGTGGTGAAAACTGCCCAGCGGATTATCGGCACCCAATTGCCCAACAATGAGAACATCCACCATAAGCACTGCCTGGGCAGGGCAAAAAGCATTATCAAGGATGCATCTCACCCTAACCATGGACTTTTTAATCTTCTCCCATCCAGTAGGCACTACAGGAGCCTTCGCTCCAGCACCAGCAGGCACAGGAAGAGCTTCTTCCCTGAGGCTGTGACCCTGCTGAACCTCACATCACAGTGCTAAGCACTATTGCACCCATATTGTACTGTCTCAGTACTTTTATATTTGTGTGCATAACATAATTCTTTGCATTTCTGGTCAGATACTAACTGCATTTCATTGGCTTTGTATCCATACTCGGCACAATGACAATAAAGTTGAATCTAATCTAATCTAATCTAATTGTCACAATTTTATTGAAGCTTTCATAGGGTTTCTCCACATTAATTCACAGTGCAAAAAATGTAGAATTTCTGTATAATTACATTTCAGTTCATTAGCATGAAGGGGGTGTTTGTATACTTTTCTCACCTTACATTTTGCTTATCCAACATGTTTAGAAGGTATATTTAATATTGGTAATGCATTGGCTGAGGTTGACTGACAGACAGTAGAGTAACGACTGAATTTCAGTAAAGACAGCATTTATTTGATGGGACATGAGATATCTGTTTGCATGGCACTGTCAGGCCTCTACGGCCCATGCAATGCACAGGAAAATATGTGACACAGCATGTGTAGCCATCAGTGACCGAATAACCCTGTAGCAAAGAAGTTCAGTGTTCTGGTCTTTGCTGTCTTAAGTGGCAAGAATGACATACTGGAGGATTTATACTAAAGTGTAAGGAACAATGAAATTCAGAGTGTATTGTTAACTGTAGTGAGGAGCAATTGATCATTTCTGTTATACATCAGTTACGTATGTTGTTCAACTCAGCTTTCCAACTAAATGACAGATTCAAGATACCTTAATCCAATATGCAAACACAACGCTTCAGTACGAACCAAAACTGTCACAGTGTTGCTGGTTATTTCTTACCTCTTTAACTAAGTTTACCCTGAAGACATCAAGGTGGTTAACATGAGCCAAGGCTCACAGAACAGCATAATTGTGTAGTGCCCTAGTGAGCTTTTGTCCAAAGATCACCGTTGCCAGCAGTTCCTCTACAAACTTCCTTTGAGCTTTAAGCATTACTCACATGAACATTCCTCTCTAACTCTAGCTGTTTTCAAACACAACTCATGCTGACAATCACTCAGAACATTCTGTACCATGAGAACAGGGGATCAATCCTGTCAGAAAATACTTTATAAATGGCTAAGTTTGGCCTGAATGCTCATTATAATTGCAGTATTCACACCCATGACAATTTGATTGATGTAAACCACACTCACAGTACCCTTCCTTTGGTTGTGCCCATTATATCTTCATCTTGCCATGAAATTGGTCTTTCCACTCCTGTGAAAGGGAATTAGTCTACTATCTTCTCAGATAAAGGTAATCCTGTTTGATATTTTGACCATCATTATCATGCCGTGGTATTTTTGGTGGGCACAGTTCTGGGTTTATCAGCATCTTGAAAGTTGATAAATAGATCTCATTGCCGCAATAATTTGGGCATTTACATTCTATCAGCTTGGGGCATGATGCCAAGATTGCTACCGCCCTGTAGATTTGTCAGTCCTGTGAACAGCCACATGTCAGGGAACTGGAGGGAAGCAGACTGATCATTTCCTTCAGCTGACAGACTGTTTTTAAAGTTCATTGTAAGGCCCTTGATTCCTCATAATACTGTATACATGGATATAGTATTTTTCAGTCAGTGTTGGTTAGTCAAGAGTTAACTATGTACTTGCTGCAGATTTAGCTACAAGGGCAATATTTCTATTGCGTGGTTGTTGTCCTGTTACACTGAGTATTGATTGCAACTTTGCTAGCATTTGCATTCTTGTTTTCAAAGTCATTCCATACATAAACAGAGAAAATCTTGCTCCAAATGAGAGATAATTGCTGGCACAGAGCATTGCAATTCGCCAAAATGATATGGTCCCAAACAACAATATATATCCCATTGTCAACAGCTGGTAATGTCATGCTCACAAATAAGTTTGCCAGTTATTATCAAAACAGCTCTTGTAAAAGCATGGCCACAGTTGTGTATCTACCATGAAGTTTGTGTTTTTTATCTACAACTTATTTAGTAAAGAGTCTTGCTAACAACGTAGGGTAATGTAATGTAGGCAAATGCCTGATGCTTTTTGCTGAAGTAAGAGGGGGAGGGTGGAGGATTGTTGCTTTGCTGCTGCTTGTGCATGGTAGGGGTAAATGGGGGAGGGGGCTTTTGGGTTCTAATCTTTTACCGTCACTCATTCTCTGCAGCACTCTTCTGTTTTCTTGGATGTATGCGAAATAAAGAATTTCAATATGTATATTGCATACGTTTCTCTGGTAATAAATGGAACTATTGAAACATTGGTGCAAATGCGCATAGAAACGTAATTCACAACCACCAACATTGAGCTGGGGTTCCCTTTAAGAGGCTGGTCTGATGTGATGACGCTATTGCATAAAGGCCTTTTACCTCCCTTTTGCATTCAGTTTTTTGGAGTTCAATGATTGGGTTGTTACATTTTTTCCTAACCTAAAATGCCTCACGTCATTTTATTTGTGAGCACCTACACTGGTGATCCCGTTGCTCTAGGATGATTCCGAAGTTATTAAACCTGTAGCCAATCCAATTGCTTTGAACCTGTTGCAGTTTTGGGAGCAAAGTGCCATCGCTTGGTTTCTACAAGCCGAGGCGCAATTTGCGCTCTGAGAAATCATTGCCAATGACACCAAATTCTACTATATGATAGCGTTGTTCAGAAACACCAATTGCTGAAAACTCACCTTTTACAGACTTTTGGACTATTGGAGTCTGAGTGCAGTGTGCCAAACAGTTGCTCTCCTTACCCAGCCTCAGCAACGATAAGCCTTCGGAGCTAATGGACCACATGCTTTCTCTCCTGGGAAATCACCATCCTTGATTGATTTTTAAAGAACACAGATGCCTGATCAAATTTGCAAAGACCTTGATAATGCACCCATGATGGACTGTAAGGAGCTTGCTAAAATGGCTGTTGATCTGTGCTCAGCTGGGCAATGGTTCATCATTCCTCCTGCTCAATAAGCCTGGTCGGTAAAGACCCCTAAAGAAGGACGTAAAACTGATGACACTGGGCCTGTGCTTTTACCGTGCTCACTTTGGTACAAACGCTAGGAAGAATCGACCGCCTTGCAGCTCAGACAGTGCCAGTGCACCAGGACATCAGAGGTCTGTGAACACCGTGGGTTCCGACTGCCAGGGACAGCCTTTCAGGGTGACACTTCCAGTGTGACACAGGTGCTCGACTGAGTGTGCTACCAGCATCGCTTATTGATGAGAAAGCAAAGAAACCCCACTGGAGGCCGCCAACAGCAGCAACATCCAGGCTTATGGGACAAGATGGGTGACGCTCTGCTTCAGTGGATGAAGTTACACATGGGGGCTTCATTTTGGCTAAAGTGACTAGACGTCTGCTCGCTGCAGATTTCCTGTCTGCCCAAGGACTCTTAAAAACTGCCAGCTTGTGGATGTCAAGGACTTTGGATCGTTAACTTACTCCCCCAATAAGTTCCTCACATTGACTCTGTCAACCCTGTGAATAACCGCATGTGAGTTTACTCAATTTCTGGGAGAATTCCCAAACCTCACCAAACCCACATTCTCCACTAAAGTCGCAAAACACGGGGTCGAGCACCACATTCCCACAATTGGCCCACCAGTCTATGCCCATGAATATAGACTGGACCCAGAAATGATGGCAACTACAAAGGCTGAGTTTGCCAACATGGAATGACCTAGCACTGTACGACCCTCCATATAGTCCCTAAGTCCGATGGTGGTTACTGCCCACGTGGTAATTACCAACACCTTAACAAGGCCACTACCCCTGATTGTTACCCAGACCCACACATCCAAGGCATCCTGGCCCGCTTAGACTGAAAGTTAATACTTTCCAAAGTCAATCCAGTTTGGGGCTACCATCAGATTTCTCGGAGGACTTTCCCAAAACCGTTATGATAACCCTATTTGGCCTCTGAGTTTCTACTCATGCCATGTGGGCAGTAAAACACAGCACAGACTTTCCAACAGCTGATGGACTGATACTAAAAAAGATTTAGATATTCTTCTTGTTTACTTGGATGACATACTTGTTGCCATTGTGTCCAATTCTGAACATGTATCTCATCTCTGCAAACTTTGAGTACTTAAGCTAACATAGGTTGATTAATAATCCTGTTAAATATCATTTTGGGTTGTCAACCATTGACCTTCTCGGCCATCACTTCTCCGCAGAGGGTGCAAAACCCTTCCTGTCAAATGTAACCACTATTATGGATATTCCACTGCCCCACACTACTAAAAAACTGCAGGAGTTTTTAGGCATGGTGAATTTCCATCACCTCTTCATTCTGTGAGCTGCTGAACTTATGCTCCCCCTGTATTGTGTGCTTAAAGGCAATAACCTTAATCACGTGTTTGACTGGTCAGTGGATATGACCAGGGCATTCGATAATACCAAACAAGCTCTTTCCACCATGATCCTACTGGCACACCTGCTCCCCAACACACTAATAGCCATTACTACTGACACTCTAGACTATTTTGTGGTTACTGTGGCGTAGTTGTGGTTACTATTTTGTGTTAACCGGCTGGTGGCATAGTGGCATCAGTGCTGGACTTCGGGGCGAAAGGTCCTGAGTTCGTGTGGCAGCCACTTGCCACCTTCAGCTGGCAGTTCCACCTTCCGGAAAGGAAGTACAGCTCGTTTGACCATGATTTTCTCAGTCTTTATCTGCCTTTCCACCATTTTCGTTGTCTTCGAGAGGGTCACCATTTCATAGAATGTGTTGACCACAAACAACTCATGCACACGACAGCCAAAATATCACACCCTTGATCTGCACGGCCAACTGGCCTGCAGGTCAGAGTTCACAACTGATATACAACATATCAAGGGGAAAAATAATGCCATGTCTGATTGCCTGTCTTGGCCAGCTGTGAAGGTCATTCACATAGGGGTTGGCTATGCCAGAATTGCAGCTCACCAAGCCACTGAGCCACAAGTCCAGACTTACCACCCACGGGCCTATGGTTGCCTGACATTAAGTTCGGGGAAGCTGGAGTTTCTCTCCTATGCAATGTCTCAACCTCGCCCCGTAGCGCCCACAAACTGGAGACGGACTGTTTTTAACTCCATATCCTCTTACATCTGGGCTGGAAGGCCTCAAAGAAACCGGTTGCACTAACGTTTGTGTGGCTTAGTCTTAGAAAGTTCGCGCGTGCGTGATTGAGGTGCAACCTGTGGGGAGTGCTAGTGGGCAAAAATTATCTGTCATATCCAGGCACCATTGGCACCTTTTCAGTTCCCACAGTGACTGTTTGACCAAGTCTATGTGGGCTTTGTTGGTCCTCTTCCCTCTTTCCCACAATTACATGCAGCTTCTTATAATGGCGGACCATACCGCCAGGTGGCCGGAGGTCATCCCACTAGCATTGACGATAGCCGCGGACATAGCTCAGGCATTCATCAGCTCAGTTTGGCACCCATCTGATATTTCCTCTGACCACAGTCTCCTATTCATATCAGACCTCTGGGCCGCGATGGCCCAGAACCTTGGTAGTAATCTACATCACAACACGGCATATCACCCATAGTCCAATGGCCTACGTGAGTAGTTTGACAGCTCCTTAACAGCTGCTCTGAGGGCTTCCCTGATAGATGATTGTTGACATGGTCATCTCCCGTGGATCCTGCTGGGGTTCAGAACAGCTCCATAAGAGGTCCTGCAGTCGTTGCTTCAGGGCCAGCCATTATGAGTGCCAGGTGATTTTATTCCTGACACCACAATTGCCTGATCAGCCTCTCAACAGAGTTCTACCCTCCTCAGTGAATCCAATTTCTTTGCACCTATTCCTACCATGGCATACAGCACTCTTGGGTTCCTTTTGATCTACATCCCGTCTCGTCTGTTTTTATCCGCCATGATGCGCACCAGCATCCACTTAGGCCCACTTGCAATGGCCTGCTCCATGTTTTGGAATGGAGAGAAAAGACTTTTATCATAGCTAAGGAATTTAAAAACTGGAATTTGTTTTAGTAGATCACCTCAAACCAGCTAATCAAGATTTGTAGTATTCCACTGCCATGTGCCTAGCATCACTACATGATCATGAGCATGTCAACACACTTTTGGACAAGCCAGAGACACCTGCTGTCCCTCCAGCCAAACCAGGCAGCTCGTCCGAGCTCCCGACTGGCTCAGAATGCCGGTTCTAGTGAATTCTGGGTGGGGGTGTGGGCAATGTAGGATAATGTAATTGGTGGGAACATGCATAATTAACAGCCACCGACATTGAGTTGGGGTTCTCTTTAACAGTCTTGTCTGACGTGATGACATGATTACGTAAAGTACTTTTACCATGCTTTGTGTTCAGCTTTTTGGGAGTTCAATAAATGGGTGGCTGTGGTTTTTCTGAAAGGTAAAACACCTCACACTGTTTAATTTGTGAAAACCTACAATAGCATCAAAGATCAAGATTATAATCCTGAATCCTCGACCACTACCTCTCCTGGTGAATATGAAAATAGCTGCACTAAGTAAGATGCATTCAATGAGTATTCGTCTTAAGTCATACGGCATGGAAACAGGCCTTTCAGCCCCACTGGCCGTGCTGACACAAGTGCACATCCAGCTAATCCCATTTCTTTTCTCTATCCTTCTACCTCTCCTGACATGTGCTTAATTAAATACTATTTTATCCAAGGGAACAGGGTTTTATTGTGGCACTATTTAAATAGGGAATGCTGAAATACAAGTCAAGCAGTACCGACACACTAAAAATGAGAAGTCGCACTGGTGAAGATGCAACACAGGACTATATGTGGAGTAAGAAACAAAAATGGGAATAGACAGAGCTAAACAATCCTACAGCTATCAGATCAGATGAACGTTGCGCACTTGTGGTACAATCTGGTTGTAAATGGTGGTGGACAATTAAGTCACTGCATAACAAGCACATCCTTAATGGTGGCGGGGCCAGTATGTGAATGCCGAGGACAAGATTGAAGTGTGTTCAGATATGTTCAGCTGCAAGTGCCAACTGGATGATGGACATTACTCCAAGATCACAATCCTTATAGAAATCAATTTAATTCATTTCAAAATTATATCAAAAAATGGCCAATATCAATGAATATTACAAATGTTGTTGGACCAGATAACATCCCAAATCTTGGAATCAAGACTTTTTTTTTCACATCTCCATCACTTCTCCCCATTTCTCCTGCCACCCACCTCCACAAGGGTCAATTTACAACACGCAACCAAGCTACCAGCTGTGGTACCAATGACGTGGTCCAAAGACAACAGTGATTCTCTCCAGGCTATTGCAATACAGTCACATTATAGCTACCTATTCAATCTGGAAGAAGGCTCGGGTACGGCCTGTCTACAAAATGTAGGACAAGTTACGTCTGTCCAATGAGTCTACTCACAATCATCAACAAAGTGATGGATAATCCCTTTGTGGGTTCAGCCAGTGGCAATGCAGTTCCTTCCTCGACTTTATGCCATTGTCCAGAATGAATGGTGCAAATATACTTTCAACACTTAAGCATCTATTCTCACACTTGAATCGCCATAGTCAAGAAAACTATGGACCAAACTAGGTAAATGGGATTAACACTGGTAAGTAATATTGACACAAACATGAGAAAATCTACAGGTGCTGGAAATACAAGGCAACACACACCAAACGGTGGAGGAATTCTGCAGGCTAGGCAGCATCTATGGAAAAGAGTAAACAGACAATATTTTAGGCCAAGACCCTTCATCGGAATCGCAGTCCTGATGAAGGGTCTTGGCCTAAAACATTGACTGTTTACTCTTTTCCATAGATGACTCCTGGCCTAGCAATCAGGGTTCAAAGGCCTCCAGCATTTTGTGTGTGTTGCCAAGTAATATTGACATGATGGGTCAAAGGGCCTGTTCTGTCCTATATGGCTCTGTAACTTCATAAATCAGAAAAATAAAATCTGACCTGACAATAAATTGTAAAAATGGCCCGATTACATTCATTTTCATAGGTAAATGAATTTTCTTACTTTACATCAATAGAAGTAAAAACCACATGGTATTATTGGTGGTGGTTCAATGACACCAGCAGAACTGTTTTCGTGTAGAAACCCAGGACCCTCAGAAAGGAGAACGGGAGAATAAAAGAAATTGGAAAGGGAAGAGATAAATCAGTGATCATTTTAAAGTAAATATATTATCCAGTTGAGTGTCTGAATGCCAGCTAAACCCTGTGCCAGCTTTGACCTCATTCCATTATAAACCTAACCAATGAGGGTAATTTTTCATCCTCCCATTCCCTTTTAGAACAATTGTTATAAATAAACCCTTTAGTATTCATCGTAACACGTTTTAAGACTAAGGTTACATCATTTGTTTCAATGATACAAATCACAAGAGAATGTACAAAAATCCAAGGAGCAAAGGGACTTGGTAGTCTTCATGCAGGATTCCCGAAAAGTTAACTTGCATGTTGTGTCGGTGGTGAGGAAGGTAAATGCAATTTTGCTTTCATTTCAAGAGGACTAGAATATAAAAGGAAGGATGTGATGCTTGAGGCTTTATAAGGCACTGGTGAGGCCTCATTTGGAGTATTGTGAGCAGTTTTGAATTCCTTATTTAAGAAGGGATGTGCTGACATGGAGAGGGTCCAGAGGATGATTCTGTGAATGAAAGGCTTATCGTATGTGGAACAGTTGATGGCTGTAGGCCTGTACATGCTAGAATTTAGAAGAATGGGGGGGGGGGGGGAAATCTCATTGAAACCCACCAAATGTTGAAAGGCCTAGATAGAGTGGATGTGCCAGAGGATATTTCCTCTGGTGGGCGAGGTTAGGACTAGAGGGCACACATTCAGAATAGAGGGATGTCGCTTTAGAATGGAGATTAGGAGGAATTTCTTCAGCCAGAGGATGGGGAATCTGCAGAATTCGTTGCCACAGTCTACTCTGGAGGCCAGGTCATTGAGTGTAATTAAGGTGGAAGTTGACTGGTTCTTGATTAGTCAGGACATGAAACGTTATGGGGAGAAGGCAAGAGAATGGGGTTGAGAGGGAAATGAATCAGCCATGATGAAATAGTGAAGCAGACTCACAGGCCCAAATAGCCTAATTCTGCTCCTATATCTCATGGTTTTATGGTATAGGAGAAGTCTTATATTTATAGAGTATCCTTTACAATCAGACATCTCAAAGCATGTCAGTCATTAAATAAATTTGATTACTTATTTAAGTAATCTGACAGATAGGTCTTGCCTTTCACACCAAGGGTGGCTCCCTTACTCTTGTTCTAAATATTGAAAAAAACTTTTCACATTGGCCCAAGGGAGTAGATGAGGCCTGGTATAGTGTACTGTCTAAAAGAAAACGTGGAAAATAACATTTCCACAATCTTTATCTATATAACAGAATGTGAAACTCGAGGCAAAAGGAACTGCAAACACAAAACAGAGAGCTGGAAGAATCTGGTGGGTGAAAAAGTATCTGCGAAGGGCCAAAAGTATGTTTCAGGTAAAGACCCTGCATCAGGACTGGGAGACGGATATTTGCCGTAAACGTGCGCAGGTGTATTACACTATGGGATCTTAACCTAAAGCACACCTCATTCACAAAGAAATATATGGAGTGATTGGATGAGAAATTCCAGGAGGGGCACACAATTGAGCAGGATCTCACTGCATCCATTTTATAATCTATCCCCTAAAATACAATACCGATATCTCTGAAAGCCTTCTCATTCTATTTCAATATTCATTCCCCTTTTTAGAAATTACCTCATAGACTTTACTGGAATTGAGAAGTTTATACATAATCGTTCAATCTTCTTAAGTAGTGAGTACCTTACATTAAAGCCATTAGAACAATTGATTAGGAGATTAGAACTATCTTACTCAAGAAAGTTTCTCAAGGCTTTTGACAACATTCTGCTTGGCAGACTGATGAGTAAAGGAAGAAGTCTATGTTTCCTAAAGAAAAAATGGCAAGTTGCCTCCAAAATTCACTCAGTGACAGAAGACAAATGTTAATAGTCAGTGGTGACCGTGCAGTTGCATGCAGCAGGGTTCTACAAGGTGCTAGGCTTCTATTGTACCTGTTTGTGACAATCGTCAGTAAGTTGGACTCAAATGTAGAAACCATATGAATAACAAAACTTATTTTGTGATTGACAGTCAGGAAGTAAATTCCTGTCTGTAGTTGGATAGAAGAATAAGGCATGAAACCAACCACGAAGAACTGAGAGAGAATGCTTTTGAGGAAATATTCCAAGAATGGTCCGAGACTGGCAACAAAGGGATTTTGCGGTACATGTTACGTGATCACATTAGGCATATGGGATACTCGGTTATTTTTACTGAGGAATAGGATATAATGTTTTAATTACGTAAAATATTATGCCACAGCAAGCAAATGTTGTAAAGTTTAAGTCATTATATTACAGGATGATTGTGATCCAGAGAACTGTAACCCAGGTTAATTAAACCCAAAGTTGTAACGTTAGGAAGTTCTACCTGCAGAGGGATAAAAATGAGGTTTACCAATTTTAAGAAAAAAGGAGAATTTCTAAAAAAAATGCCGTGCAATGGAGGGGTGTGGCTGGACACAGGATGGACAAGGAGAAAAATGCAGCAACGATTAGAAGCTGAAGACATGAACTGTTAACAGTGGAATTAGTAGTATCTTTACCCTACTAACTTGAAAACCTTAGGGTGAAACCCCTGGAGGAGAGACAATAGAGATAAAAGATTTGCTGATGCTATACTGAGACAATATCGGCAGAGACCAGTGTCCAAAATCCTTAGGAATAAGTAAAGAGTAAAGTTTAGTCTGTAAACTTATAAATAGGGATCTAATTAGTTAGAGAAATTGGAGTAAAAGGTTATTCTAATGAATATCGCCGATTCTAACTAAACAGGAATTTGGCTGTTGTTGGTATCTAAGATTTGGAACCTAAACAGAAGGTTTGAATTTTGAATTGTTCTTGCTCATGTAAATATTTTGTACATATTCTTCTTTTCTTATAAAAGAAAACTTATTTCCAGAGGTGAGTGGTTTCTATTCACTGCCTCTTTCCGATACCTAGAACCTGCTGATGGCCGACTAATACCTAGTGTAATTTGATTTTCTCAAAAGAGTGCGATGACTAGTCACATGCGATAAGACTGGAGCTACACAGATGTTTACAGGTATGTAGCCTAGGCTGCATAATTACAGGTATGAAGAGAGATTGGCGAGGCTGCAGTTTTCTTAGGAGTAATGGAGATTAAGTGGGTTTAATCTTAGTAGAGAAATAACAAATAGGAGATGTTGGAGGGAAAATAATTTTCTCCCTCTGCTGTAACGTCCAGGATTTCCCGATGGCCACCGATTTCAATTCCACTTCCCATTCCCACATTGATATAATCAGTTCATAATGTCCTCAACTGCCACGGCCATAATAAAGCCAAACTCAGGCTGGAGGAGTAAAACCTTATATTCTGTATTGGTAGTCTCCAACCTGATGAAATGAACATCGATTTCTCTAAGTTACAGTAAAACTGCTCACCTCCTCCCCACACTTCTTTGTTTTCCCTCAATCTCGTGGTCCTCTCACCACCACTTTCCATCCCCAGCTTTCATGACCTGCCCATCATCTCCCTCTGGTTCCCTACCTCCTTGCCTTTATTCCATGGACTACTGCCCTCTCCTATCCGGTTACTTCTTCAGCTCTTTACATCTTCCACCTATCACCTGCTAGCTTCTCACATCACTCACTTTCATTCCTCTTCCCCACCTTCTTCTCACGAGACTCGCCCCATCACCAGCCAGCTCATGCTTCACCCTTTCCTCTCTTCTTTTTTTAATTCCAGCTTCTGCCCTCTTCCTTTCTAGTCCTGTTGAAGGGCCTTGGCATAAAATGTCAACTGCTCATTTCCCTCCATAGATACTGTCTGGCCTGCTGAGGTCCTCCAGCACTTTCTGTGTTTTCCTCAACATTTCCAGCATCTGCAGAGTCTCTTGTGTAGCAGTTTTATTTGTTTTCTCTGATGGAACAAACGGCTTTCTTCACCAAGTCACACTGACCTGCGTGGGTGATAATTCACCACTGAGTCTGATGATCACTGTGCAAGTTATGGGCCGCAGCAACTAATATTACAGCTGACTAGAGGTCCTGAAAGCTTCCTTGATGTGCAGATTCAATCTTTTACTGCAACTCCCACCTCATTATCACTTCCCACTATAACCATCTCAGGAAGCGCACTCACAAAATCCCACAGCCAGCAATCCTAGACTGCTCCTTCAATTTGCCCTGGGCAGCAATCTAAAGCTGAAGCATCTTTGTGCATTATTATCAATTGCTTAGCTACAGTCCTGTCTCCCAGGATTCAACACTGGTCCCAGGGTTCAAGACTTTTAGCAGCAGAACTGAACTAAAGAAACTGCATCTTGTGTGACATGCATAGTTATTTAAGAATTGGGTCACTTACATAAGATATGCTTTAACAAGCCATCTCGAGTAGTTTCTTGAAATATTCCTTTGAAGTTTTATAGTCAATACAGTGGACACGCACTGCAGGAGTTAACAATATTTGATGCATAACATGAGTCCTCCCAGAAGATTGCTGAGGTATACAATAGCTCAGGGATTGTAGTGTGGAAAATGCCACTTGGCTTGCATTGAGGACTATGGTTTCACATGCCCCTTATGAAAATCATCTCTCTATTAGAGAGTTCCTTCTGTCCCTTGAGGCCAAGGGCTGGTTCTCCTGCTCAAAGGAAATGAGCCTGTGAATGCTGTGCAAGGTTAATCCTCCTGCTGTTCTCCAGGCTTAAGTTCACATTCTTCACTCTCTGGCCATCTTGCTCCATTTCCTTCTGCAACACCAGCTGACAAGGCCCTGTGTCATTACTTCACAATGACTACTAACTATGACTGCTGAGGTTCAGATAAACTCTCTTATTTAGGTCTGAAGACAAACTGCCACATTAGATTAAATGATCCTAATACTGAGAATTATTGTTATGACGATTCTCAGTATTTGAATCATTTGTATGATACGTGATATGAACACGTGTAAAGCAGGTAAACCTTTGACACTCTAATTTTTCTTTTGTCCAATGAGTAAGCTGCAACTTTTACTAGAAAAAACAGTGATATCTTTGTCAGAAACCTAGCAGAGACAGAGACCAAAATGTCACTGCACAGAAGTGTGCTATTATTCACTTCAATTCCCTTCAGATTATTTTTCAAAAAAACTTAAGATTCGTATCAGATTTGATATCAAGTTGGGAAATCAATTACCTTCTAGAAATAGTAGCAATGCTCATGGCAACCAATCAGATGAAACATATATGAAGTATTCCCTACCTAGTAGTCACTTTAGATGATTTAAGGCACGAGGAGTCTTCATGCTATTAGTTATCTACAGTTTCTTTGAAAGAAAAGGGATATTTTAAAATCAATTTGTTGATCTGATCTTCTTGCAGCCTTGCTTGTGAGATTCAATCATCTAAGAATGACGATTTCATCAACTTCTTTTTGATATTGCTGATAAAAGTCTCTAATGTAGGCAAATTAATTTAATTTGTCAAACAGGAAATTGACCTTAATGGTACTAGTCAGAGAATAGCTCTACTTGAAAGGATTATTCTGTAGCCTGATAGAGGATGAGTTTGTGAGGCCAAGTAATCTAGTTTGTTATTAATGGTATTTCTATCAAATCAATTGTCACCCAACATCTCACATAAAAGTTGCTGCTGAACGCAACAGGCCAGGCAGCATTTCTAGGAAGAGGTACAGTCGACGTTTTGGGCCGAGACCCTTCGTCACCCAATATCCCCTCAGTTGTCATTTCCCTGATAGTCAACTCTTATATTAGGCAACATTGAACTGAATAAAAAAGTGAGTGTGCAGAAAGAGATCAGGCAAGAAAATGAAAGTTTTTGGGTCAAAACCAAGAATGTGTCATCACAAAGTATATCTTGTCACCTAGACAACCAGATTTCGAAATTAAAAGGCGATGCTAAAAAGCCAAAAATATAACTTAAATGTATATAGTATATGTGGATTCCAAAGGATGTAAAGTGGTGGAACCAGA
Organism: Mobula hypostoma; assembly: GCF_963921235.1. Lineage (NCBI taxonomy): Eukaryota > Metazoa > Chordata > Chondrichthyes > Myliobatiformes > Myliobatidae > Mobula > Mobula hypostoma. Next base: position 102,667,152 of record NC_086106.1, on the reverse strand, counting down.
AACAATGGCAAGTAATATTTTTTTTGTAAAAATCTAATAAAGATGATAAAATTGACAATAGTCATGAAGGATACAAGGAGCAAGAACAGTGGATGAATGTCATACCTGAAGAGAACAACTAAAAGATTTAAACACACGAAGCAAAATAAAAAGGAACGATAACAACAGGAATTCTGCAGATGCTGGAAATTCAAGCAACATACATCAAAGTTGCTGGTGAACGCAGCAGGCCAAGCAGCATCTATAGGAAGAGGCGCAGTCGACGTTTCAGGCCGAGACCCTTCGTCAGGACTAACTGAAGGAAGTTAGTCCTGACGAAGGGTCTCGGCCTGAAACGTCGACTGCGCCTCTTCCTATAGATGCTGATTGGCCTGCTGCGTTCACCAGCAACTTTGATGTATGTTGCATAAAAAGGAACGAGTTACATTCCAGATATAGAGCTACATCAATGGCTGCAATCAGATGAGGATTGAAAACCAGAACAATATTCATAGCTTACAAAGACTTCTGACCAAAATTGATAACAAATTAATAGAATGATAATATCTTTATATAGAGACTTTAACAAAGAAAAAATGATCCCAAATTCAAGCATAAATCATGTTCCTTTCTATGATATGGGACTGAAAAGTGTGTTGAAATTGCTCAAAGATTGGGAAATTGGGATTTTTTGATGTCCGTAGTACATTTAATCCATACACACAATCACATTCAAAGGTAATGTGGAAGTGAAATCATGCATCAATGCAAAACGGATGCCTTACTTGTAAAACTGATATGCATATATGGAATTACCATCATGTGGATACCTAACAGGACATAAGGTCTGAACAGTAGAGACCAGACATGCACATGCACTCTAACAGTTCATTTTTGGAAATTAACACTTAATGTCCGTGCATATACCAAATAGTCATAATCATACTTTATTGATCCCGGGGGAAATTGGTTTTCGTTACAGTTGCACCATAAATAATAATTAGTAATAAAACCATAAATAGTTAAATAGTAATATGTAAATTATGCCAGGAAATAAGTCCAGGACCAGCCTATTGGCTCAGTGTGTCTGACCCTCCAAGGGAGGAGTTGTAAAGTTTGATGGCCACAGGCAGGAATGACTTCCTATGACGCTCTGTGTTGTATCTTGGTGGAATGAGTCTCTGGCTGAATGTACTCCCATTCCCAACCAGTACATTATGTAGTGGATGGGAGACATTGTCCAAGATAGCATGCAACTTGGACATCATCCTCTTTTCAGACACCACCGTGAGAGAGTCCAGTTCCATCCCCACAACATCACTGGCCTTACGAATGACTTTGTTGATTCTGTTGGTGTCTGCTACCCTCAGCCTGCTGCCCCAGCACACAACAGCAAACATGATAGCACAGGCCACCACAGTTGATATGTTGATATGGTTTATGTATAAAGATTAAAGATCCAGTTTACACAAGCCAGAGGTCTACAGTACTCAGTCTTGAAGCAGGATTCTCAAAACAGACATTACTCCTTTGCTGGACCATTCAAACTTAGGTGTCTAACCCACCTGGGATTAAAATTGGTTGTCGATAGTAGCATTTCTACCAATCCATAGTTACCAACATGATGTGCTGTGTTTATTCAAACAGATATTACAATAGACATGTATACATAACACAGGAACCACACAATATCCATTATATTTAGAGCTCCAGTCTCAGTTCCTGAGTTTTTAACTCTATTACAGTTGTTTCTTACCTTGGTCATGAGAGATCTATCATAATTAGTTAATTTTTGAAACCTTCATCAGAGCCAAATCTCTAAGAATACCCCTAGAGTTGAATCAGGTGTCTGAATTGTTTCTACCAACTAGCCACAGAATCTTAAACAACAGGAATTCTGCAGATGCTGGAAATTCAAGCAACACACATCAAAGTTGCTGGTGAACACAGCAGGCCAGGCAGCATCTCTAGGAAGCGGTACAGTCGACGTTTCAGGCCGTTGAAGGGTCTCAGCCTGAAACGTCGACTGTACCTCTTCCTAGAGATGCTGCCTGGCCTGCTGCGTTCACCAGCAACTTTGATGTCTGTAGCCATAGAATCTTGATGGGAATCCTTGATGTTAAACACATTTTTGGAAGGATGTTCCTCACTAGCATCTTGCTCTGTGGATATATGCCTATGATTACCAATGTTGAGTTGAAGCCACAATATCTATGCAGTTAAGCAAAAATATGATTTGGTGATCATGTTTATACCTTTTCCCAGTTACTTCAATCAGCAGCATTAAAACCAGAAGCAGACGGCTTGCAAAACCGTTAGAAAGTAGCAAGAATACCATAACTAGATCCATAGAACCATATACAGATCACAGGCCTCTTTTTATGCCTCACCATGAACAATCACTATGCTCATGAGAGCCATTATTGTTTCCTGTCTCAAGGGATAATCTAATACTTGCAGGCTAATTGAGGAGTCAATTGGAGAAGAACTTGTTGGACTCGAACACATAGTAGCTTGAATTTCAAATATTTTGCAGTTCATAATTATCCCCAAAAAGGAAACATGATGCACTCACCCTACCTGTTGTAAGTATTTGCATCTGAAGCTTAAGATTTTCTAAATCAGTGGTGACAGAGATCTAGCAAAGTCCCAGCCACAGATCGGTTCCAACGGTAGAGGTGAAGACCACTATTGCCTGAACTTCTTAGTCTTGGAATCAGACAAAATGTGATTGTTAGAAAAGGGCATGTGTCTCAAATTATAGCACATACATGACATCATGAATGATCTGTGCTCAGTTAAAGGGGAATTCATAACAGTATTGATTAGCAGACAATATGGTATATGGATCTGTCCATGTGCCAAGTTAAGCATCCAGGAAAGGCAAAATGCATGCTTGTGGAGCTCCAAATGCCCCAAGTGAAAATGAAGGTCTTCTTAAGCCAGGAAGGCTGCAGTTCCCTAAAGTTGCAAATAGTGTGTGAGAGATGTTGGGTGACAAATGGAAATGGTAGGGGCTGAAACGTGGCAGTGAGGTCCAGGCCCAGAGCGTATCAATGCAAGAGGGCCTGAGTCCGAGTACAAGGATGTCTGGATGAACTGTAAAGGCAGGGTGCCGGGACAAGAGGCAAGAGTCAGGTCGGTTATGCTCACAGCTTTGTGACGTTTACTTGGCTCTACGCTGAACTGAGGCTGAGGCTGTAGCCTGCACCAGCTGCTCCAGGCCCCATGTCTGAGGGTTCCATGATGTTTACTCAGCTCTGTGATGAACTGATGCTAGGGCTGAGCCATGTTCCTGGTACTCCGGTCTTCCTGTCTATCGACTAATTTTTGTTCTGAATGCTATTTGCTTACTTTTACTGTTTGCACAATTTGTTCTTTTTTACTCTCTCTGCACATGGAGTGTTTGACAGTCCTATTTTTCTTTACAGGTTCTTTTGGGATTTTTTGTTTCGTGGCTGTCTCTAAGGAGACGAATCTCAAGGTTGTATAATGTATACATACTTTGATAATAAATGTACTTTAAAATTTGAACTAGCAACAGATTGCAAATGCCATTCATCAGGGTGGTCTCATAATGCTTTTATTCTGAGGAAGCCTACTGTCCCCACCATATTTCATCTGCCAGATCTGCAACACTGACCAAAGTGCTACATCTCCAGAGCTTCCAAGACCCAATGGAATTCAAATCAATGATGCCAGTACTCCCCTCACCTTCTTCTCCTGATGACTCGGTTTGTCCGTATAAAGGTGCTCCTTTTGCTCTGTTGATTTTATGACACTTCTGCTTGCGAGAATGCCAGTCAGCATGCCACAAGGCACTTGAAAAATGCATGTATAATGTGTTATGTGATATACAAAATTTGCAAATAAAGAATGGAGCAGGGGTAAGGGTATGAAAGTTGAAATGTAATTGGCATGGGAATATCAGATTTTAGCGCATGTTAGTTTTAGTCGGTCATACAGTATTTTATGTATTGTATTGCACTGCTGATGCAAACAAAAACAAATTTCATGACATGTGTGAGTGTTGGTAAACCTGAATCTGATATGGGCTCCTCTTGTGGACTGACAGTGGGTAGGGGGCAGGGACAGAGGAATCATGGTTGGAAAAAGGCAAAGGGAGCAGGAAACACCAGAGAGACATTGTGTATTGTTCAATAAACTATTTGTTTGGAATCAAATGACCTGGTGTCTGGATTGTTGATCCAGTGATGTGACTTCAAAACCCACCAACGCAGATGGGGAACTTAAATTCAATTAATTAAGTGGAAGTAGAATAGACCATGAAATTGCTGATTGTTACAAAAAACCATCTGGCTTGTTGACGTCTCTTAAGGAAGTAAATGGCAATCATTGGTGATTCCAGAACCACAATTGTGACTAACCATTAAAAATGCTCTATAATGGCTTAGCAAATCATTAGACTCAAGTTTGCTCCACTCACAAATGGTCAACAGAAAATGATGTCCAAAATAAAATGTACAGCTTAAATAGACTGCAAAAGCTGTTTGAAGGATGAAGAATGGTGATGATGCTGAGAGAGTTGAGAGCTACAAGTCCTTAGGAATGAACATCCCCAACAGCCTATCCAGATCCAACTGCGGAGACACCATGGTTAAGAAAACTCATCAACATCTCTACATTCTCAGGATGCTTAAGACATTTGGCTTGTACCTCATCAGCTTTTTTTGATGCACCACTGAAATTATCCTGCCGAGATGTATCACAGTTTGTTATCACATCTGCTTTGTCCAGGATGGCAAGAAACTGCAAAGAGCTGTGGACACAGCTCAGCCCTTCGGGTCTCAGCCCGAAAGGTCGACTGTACCTCTTCCTAGAGATGCTGCCTGGCCTGCTGCATTCACCAGCAACTTTGACGTGTGTTGCTTGAATTTCCAGCATCTGCAGAATTCCTCGTGTTTGTAATTTCATCTAGTGTTTGTTTTCTGCTCAGATTCTCGATCCAGTTTGAAATGATGTTTCAATCCTAGCCTCGGATACTCCAGCATTTTTGTCCAAGCCATTCTCATCAAAGATTTTTGTCACAGTTAGAGGGGTTACATCCTTTTGTGCACAGTTTAAATTTCTTTGTGTGCTAGTAGCAAAAGATGTGTGCATGTGCATACACACACACACACGTTAGAGGAATATTGACCTCAGTACCTGTGACTGTAATGAACCAGTTACCAATTTAGTAATCACAAAGGAACAGCACACTAATAAGACTAGTCATAGTCTTTCCCAAGACAAAGTGTTCTCATCAGAGTTTAGCAGATTAGGTCTCAAGAAAGAAGCAAGGTATAGATGGCTGACTTATAGCCAGTTAAGGTTTGATGGTGCAGTGATCTTGCACTCATAAGGTAGTCAATAAAGAAGAAAAGGCAGGAAGTATGAACAGCAGTACTACAGTGGAGATAGTCAAGTTACAGGTGCAGCACTCAATCTAGTCAATCAAATTCAAAAATAAAACTGGCCCAGATTGACTATCTAAGACAGGGGTCCCCAACCTTCTTTGCACCGCGGACCGGTTTAATATTGACAATATTCTTGCGGACCAGCTGACCGGGGGGCGGTGTTCAAGTAGGGTTAAACTCACCTCAACATGTCTTTTACAGTTAGGGTTGCCAACTTTCTCACTCCCAAATAAGGGACAAAAGTAACAATCAAATCGCGGGACACGTTACCCCCGGGAAAAACTACCATGACCATGGATTGCGCGGACACCTGTGTGCGCATATGATGTGCACAAGCGTGTACGTGCCGATTTTTCCCCCCACAAATCGGTTTTGCCTTAATCTTCCCGACTATACTGTACATACATTATTTCTACTTTATATAGGCTGTGTATTTACCATATCATTCCTGTTTTTATTATATGTTAGAATTACTTTAGGTTTTATGTGTTATTTCGTATGATTTGGTAGGTTATTTTTGGGTCTGGGAATGCTCAAAAATTTTTCCCATATAAATTAATGGCAATTGCTTCTTCACTTTATGCCATTTTGGCATGAAAGGTTTCATAGGAACGCTCTACCTTAGCGGGGGAAATACAGGACAATCCAATTTAGCCCAATATACGGGATGTCCCGGCAAATATGGGATAGTTGGGAACCCTATGTTCAAGTTCAACAGTGTGTGACAGGGAATGAGGAAAGGTGCAGCTGACTCATATCGCTTCCTCATGGCCCTGTAGCACATGCTTTGCGGCCCAGTACCGGTCCGCGGCCCGGTGGTTGGAGACCGCTGATCTAAGGGACAGTCATACACAGTAACTCTCATACATAGTCGCAAGTTGTGGAACTGTGTAAGGAAAAGGTTAAGAGATTTGTAAAAGCATAGATAGAATTTGTAGAAGGTAGAGTTTTCAACCAGAATAAAGTTATTTGGATATGAAATTCTAGTCTCATGCCTGTAAAAGTCAAACTTCCTCAAGTGAATAAAGGTTTATAAAGACTCCAATCTTACAAGGATAATTAGGGCATGCCCAATAACACAGTCCTTGTTGTTAATCCACACATTGCGAATGAATGACAAAATACAATATTTGATTCAAAGTTTAACAATATGTTTTGGCCTTTGGCAGATGAAATTTGAGAAATCAATAAATCTCACAGCAGTGATAAACTTACCCAGTGGGGACAAAGGAAAAAAATTGTAACTTGACATCATGCTGAAGAATGACATTAGGAAAATTGGAATCTCCATTTCCACGAGCCAACAATGCACTCTCCTGTCTTTAGTAATCAATAATCAGCCTAAAATTAAAGGGTAGCTGTATTAAAATAACTTGACAAATATCAGCCAATTTAACTTCACTGAAATATGATTAACTAAACAGTTTCATACATGGCAGTAATTGGCTCCATTATGTTGTGTATTTAATATTTCAGTAATGTTTGAGTAATATTATAAATATATTGTTTGGTTAAGCATTCTTCGTTGTTTAAATAATTCATTACAGGTTATATATCAAAGTATGTCAAGGCCATACATTATTACGCCACCATGTTATAAGTGCATGTCTTGTTTAAAAGTAAAAACAAAACTAATCACACGTACCTTCCAGCTCCTTGTTTTTCTTTCAATTATTTTTATGTTTTGGAATTCAAAACATAACAGTGGTGATGAGGAAATTTAAATGAACCTAAGACTACTTAACTGTTGAAGTGCAGCGGGACATTCAAGTTAAAAATAAGACAGAAAATGGAGGAATTCACAGGTTGATACACAGTGAGTACTAGGTGATGATAACCATAAATTTTTTTAAAAAAAGCAAAAATGGCTGGCTACATTGGAAAGATAGACATGTTTGATTGCACAACAGAGAACTGGCTGATGTATTGTATACTGAGCAAATTGAGCAGTATTTTAAAGCAAATGAAATGGCCAATAAAAAGCAAGTGCCAGTTTTGCTGAGTGTAATTGGTGGAAGTGCAGTTTGCTAAGATGTTTAACTGCTGCAACCAAACCAACCAAACTGAACTTTACTGATATCATGAAAGTAATACAGAAACATTCAGAAACAGTTCACCAGCAATACAGTTCTTGTATCATCTCTCGCAGTCACACTGGATCCCCATAAGCCCAATCTCAGGAGTGTGCAGGATAAACAGCTGAGAAAAATTGAGGGTTCCTCAAACAAGGAAGTTTGATCTTTCACTCCTGGACAAGCAGTCCTGATGAGGGACTACAGAGATAATCAAAAGTTAGTACTTGGAAAGATTAAGGACAGAACTCTCCGACACAGTGGAGATTGTAACTTATGATATTTGGAGATGACACAATGAGATGTTGAGGAGAGCAGAGACAATTGTTAGAGAAGAAAGGTGTCCAGAGCCGTCAGAACCACTCCCTACAGTTCCCGATTCAACTCCTACAATCACAGAGGAGGCCCCATTTTCTGCTGCCCAGTGGAACATCCGAGAATGCCGGGGGGGGGGGGGGAGGGAAGCGGGAGCAGATTTCTGAAGGACAGTAGTCTGGTTTGGGGTTTTTCTGGGTGGGAGCTGTGGAGCAGAATGCAGGGGAAGATGCCACAGCATGCCACTGGAAGCAGAGTCCCCGGTGTAAGAAATGCTTGGTGCAGATAAATGGCTCCAATGAGGAAGAGCCTATATTCTTGAGAGAACTAGTGTATTCAGGATGGTCTTTGAGGGGAATTTGGACTGTGGCAGGTGCATTCATGCAGACTGTGGCTTCAGTGTGTGAGTAAATGATACACCCAACTACTCCAGAAATGATCTCCAACATTTATGTGCATATTGGACTGATTTAACTGTAATGAGCTCTTCTAATTTTATTTCTTTTTTTGTAATTGTTTGTTAAAGTGGAAATTTCCTTTTGTGAATTTATGCTGATAATTTTCTGCTGAGCGATGACTTTGCCCAGGGCAGTGTTCACACAGCATTCAGTACATTGCACGTTCCTCCCGGGAACATCCCACCTTTCCTGTTTGGTTGAACCCCATACCATAACAACACTAGATGTATATAGTTTATGAAAGGTGGCCTTCTCACTGATGAATCACGTAGCTGTTAGCAGAGTTAGTTAACAAACTAAGTTTGTATATGACCCCAGTAAAAGGGTTGCATTTATTTACATCTTTCCTGGAGGTAGGTGACCAAAGGTCCACACAATCCTCCAAATTAGATCTCAATAATGCCTTGTACAACTTCAACATAACATCCCATCTCCTTTACTCAATACTTTGATTTATGAAGGCCAATGTGCCAAAAGGTTTCTCTACAACCCTATCTACTTGTGACACCACTTTCATCGAATTATGGACCTGTATTCCCAGATCCTCTTGTTCTATCACACTCCTCAGTGCCCTTCTGTTCACTGCGTAAGACCTACCCTGGCTGGTCCTATCGAAGTGCAACACCTCGCACCCGTCTGCATTAAATTTCCATCTGCCATCTTTCAGCCCATTTTTCCAGCTGATCCAGATCCCACTGTAAGCCATATAGCATTCCTCGCTGTCCACTGCACCCCCAGTTTGGTGTCAGCCACAAATTTGTTGATCCAGTTAACCACATTATTTTCCAGATCATTGATATCAATGACAAACAACAATGGATCCAGCACCGATCCCTGCAGCACTCCACTAGTTACAAGCCTTCAATCAGAGAGGCAACCCTCTACTACCACTTCTCCTACAAAGCCATCTAACATTTACTATGCTGTGGGTGTGTATATAGTACAGGTATTATATAGTATACTGTGTATATATGATGACTAGATAGCAATACATTATATATTTGAGTTGAGATGCATTCTACATTGAATTGGTATTTATTGCTAAGCAGGGAGGAGTGCTGTAATTAATATTTCAGTGATATTTGAGCAATATTGTAAATATATTCGAGAAAATCTGCAGGTGCTGGAATCACACACAACACACACAAAATGCTGGAGGAACTTAGGAAGCCAGGCAGAATCTATGGAAAAGAGTAAACAGTCAGCGTTTCGGACCAAGGCCAGTCTTGATGAAGGGTCTTGGCCTGAAACATCGACTGTTAATTCTTTTCCATAGATTCTTCATGGCCTGCTGAATTCCTCCAGCATTTTATGTGTGTTGTGTTGTAACTATATTGTTTGATTAAGGATTCATTATTGTTTAAATAATTCATCATGGGTTATATGTAAAAATATGTGAATGGCATACATCATTACACTCACCATGTCATAAGTGTGCAGCTTGCATAAAGTAAAAATGAAACTAAATATATGCATCTCGGGCTCCTTGTTTTATTTTCTCCCCAATTAGTTTTATGTTTTGGAGTTACAAAACGTAATATACTAAGAACAAATTTTGCATACTATAGATACCAAAATGGTTTCAATAAGAGGTTAAAATAATGTTTAAACATTGAACTTCTCAAAAGCTGGAGCTGGGGCTTCTTGTAAAATTCACCCTTGCTTCCTCTGTGAAGGAGACACTGGCATTCTCTATTAAAAAAAAGGTAGCTGTATTACTTACTTCTTCTTCTTGCTATCCAGGCAGATAAAACTGTATATACTGTAAGTACGTGAATGGTGCAAAAAAAATGCAGAATTACTGATACAGTCCTGCTGGAGATGGCTGAAGTTATGGAGAGTTATGTGCTGGATGCAGAGGCTGGTGGGATGGTAGGTGAGGACATGAGCAAAATGGAAGAGATGCGATTGAGAGCAGAAATGATAGTGGAGGAAGATGTGCTTGGTGGTGGGATCCTGCTGGAGATGGTGGAAGTTACGGAGAATTATGTGCTGGATGCAGAACTGGTGGGGTGGTAGGTGAGATCAAGAGGGCACACGTGCACAAAATGGGAGATGTGGTTGAGTGTAGCATTGATGGTGGAGGCAGGGAGGCCCCTTTCTTTGAAGGAGGAAGACATCTCTGTTCTGGAATGAAAAGACTCCTTCTGAGAGGAGATGCAGTGGAGGTGGAGGAATTGAGAGAAGGTTCACAACATGGTAGATTAAGAGATTGAAAGTCCACCTTTAGTTAATGAGAGGTTTGTTAAAGAGGCTGATAACAGAAGAATGGAGGTTGATCTTTAATCGGGTGCTGGATGCCACAAATGGCTTAAGGCATGCAAGCAGCCACATTGGTAATTCAAAATGTGGGCATCTAGAGCCTTCGTGACTGATGCACAGTTGCCAGTCACAAGTGTGCTGGTTTGGAATATAACCTTACGCAGGTGAATATAAGCAGCAACAGGAAGGGTCCCCTACCATTGATAACTGAAGAGGCTGTACATTGGCCTGCTGCCTAGCAACTTTCAATGGTTGTGTGTGCTTTGTAAAGTTCTTTACACTTCCATATACAGTGGCATGCAAAAGTTTGGGCACCCCTGGTCAAAATTTCTGTTACTGTGAATAGCTTAGCGAGTAAAAGATGAACTGATTTCCAAAAAGCATGAAGTTAAAGATGACACATTTCTTTAATATTATAAGCAAGAAAACTTCTTTATTTCCATCTTTTACAGTTTCAAAATAACAGAAAAGGGAAAGTCCCCGAAGCAAAAGTTTGGGCACCCTGCATGGCAGTACTTAGTAACACCCCTTTTGGCAAGTATCACAGCTTGTACATGTTTTTTGTAGCCAGCTAAGAGTCTTTCAATTCTTGTTTGGGGGATTTTCGCCCATTCTTCCTTGCAAAAGGCTTCTAGTTCTGTGAGATTCTTGGGTCATCTTGCATGCACTGCTCTTTTGAAGTCTATCCACAGATTCTCGATGATGTTTAGGTCAGGGGACTGTGAGGGCCACGGCAAAACCTTCAGCTTGTGCCTCTTGAGGTAGTCCATTGTGGATTTTGAGCTGTGTTTAGGTTCATTATCCTGTTGTAGAAGCCATCCTCTTTTCATCTTCGGCTTTTTTACAGACAGTGTGATGTTTGCTTTCAGAATTTGCTGGTATTTATTTGAATTCATTCTTCCCTCTACCAGTAAATGTTCCCTGTGCCACTGGCTGCAACACAAGCCCAAAGCATGATCGATCCACCCCCCCACCCCCGCTTAATAGTTGGAGAGGGGTTCTTTTCTTGAAATTCTGCACCTTTGTTTCTCCAAACATCCCTTTGCTCATTGCGGCCAAAAAGTTCTATTCAAAAGGTTCAAAGGAACATCTAAACAAGCCTGATACATTTTGAAAACAAGTCTTGTGGACTGATAAAGTTAAAATAGAATAAAATGAAGGTAAGTAAGATGCCTGGATCAGATAGACTACACCCTAGTGTTCCAAAAGAGATAGCTGAAGAGATTGTGGAGGAATCAATAATGGTCTTTCAAGAAGCACTAGATTCTGGAATGGTTCCAGAGGACTGGAAAATTGCAAGTGTCATTCCACTCTTTATGAAGGGGGGGAGGCACAAGACTGGCAATTATAGACCAGCTAGCCTGACTTCAGTGGTTGGGAAGATGCTGGAGTCCATTATGAAGGATGAGGCATTGGAGTACGTGGAGACACATGATAAATTAGGCCAGAGTCAGCATAGTTTCTTAAAGGGAAATCTTGCATGACAAATCTGTTGGAATTCACTTGAGGAAATAAAAGACAGGATAGATATGCACTTTGGTAGAAGGAATAAAGGTTAGACTATTTTCTAAATTAGGAGAAAATTCAAAAGTCACAGGTGTGAAGGGACTTGGGAGTCCTCATGCAGGATTCCCTAAAGGTTGACTTACTAGTTTAGTCAGTGGTAAGGAAGGCAAATGCAATGTTAGCATTCATTTCAAGACTCAAATTTAAAAGCAAAGATAAAAGGTTGAAACTTTATAAAGCATTGGTGAGGTTTCACTTGGAGTATTGTGAGCAGGTTTGGGCCCATGACCTAAGAAAAGTTGTGCTGGCATTGGAGAGGGTACAGAGGAGGTTCATAAGAATGATTCCAGGAATGAAAGGATGACTGTATGAGGACCGTTTGATGGCTCTGAGACTGTGCTCACTGGCGTTTAGAATGATGTCGTTGAAAGGCCTAGATATGAATTTAGAGAGGATATTTCTTATAATTGGGGCATCTAGGACCAGAGGGCACAACCTCAAAATAGAGGGATGTCCATTTAGAACAGAATTGAGGAGGAATTTCTTTAGCCAGAGGGTAATGAATTTGTGGAATTCATTGCCACAGATGGCCGTTGAGGCCAAATCATCCGGTATACTTAAAGCTGAGGTTGATAGGTTAATGATTAGTCAGGTATCAAAGGTTACAGGGAGAAGGCAAGAGCATTGGGTTAAGAGGGATAATAAATCCACCATGATAGAATAGTGGAGCAGGCTCAATGAGCCAGATGGCCTAATTCTGCCCCCATGTTCTATGATCCCCAGTCTTGGGTAAATGAGAGATAATTCCTCTTCGAATACACCAAGACAGTGGAAATGAGCAAAAAAAAAGCAGAGGGAGAAGGAGTAATGGTAGAGGGGAGAAATTTCCACAAGAGTTAATGTTAATCCAGGGTTGTCAGACACCAACTCCCCTACTTCAGCCTTTGTGGTACATTGTAAGCACTTAAGTCTACCACCTGATCCAGCCACCTTAGAGCAGGGAGAGGACCACTGCCAGTGGCTGTTATGTGAGAATGCCCACTAATGTTCACATTACAGCCCCATTCCAGGTGGGAGCTGCAGATTATCTGCAACATCTCACACGCTGCTTCCATCACAACGGAAAGGGAGTTATTCATGCTCTCAGTTTCTCAGAGAACTGATTACATTTCAGTCCAATCCTGCCAAAAAGGAGTAGGCAGATGCAGCAGATGGTTTCACAATTATTCCAAGCTTCTTCATGTTGCACGTAGATCACTTTGTGGGCACCAAGTACAACTCTTTGCAGTACCTTTGTAAAAAAGGCATACAATTTTTTAAATATTTATTTGGTACATGCCCATATGTAACAATGCTGGGGATCTAAGAAGCAGTTATGATGGTTTCATTCTGTGATAGTCCACTGTGCCATCTCCATTTGCAGGTCAGATGGAAGTGTGGTGACTGAGCAGCATTCTCAGACAATGATAATGTGGCCCATGATTCCAGGGAGAATTGCCAGTCAGCATGCAGACAACATAATTTATCATAGTATGTTAAATAAGATAGTGTATTGAGATGTTTCATATGTTTGATCTCAGGTTGAATGAGATCTGGTACTTACTGCACAACCTCACTCTTATAGAATATAGCCATGGCCATCAACTCTTTGCTGAGCAACTAAGAAGGAAGAGGTGACAATCTATTCAGTCCATTTAAGTTGCCAATAATTGTCAAGCTGCAGACAGGCATTAACCATATCTCCAGTTCCATATCATTAACCACTTCCATTAACCATATCTCCAGTTCCCCTAAAGTCACCTCCCATGCGTAGTATCTTCAACCATTCTGTACCTTCAAAGGGAGAAGACAAACCCTGCAGACTTCATCAGAATACATCACAGCCAAATGTGTTAGCATTGAGCAGCAACACATTCATCAATCTGATCCCAAGTCAAAATGGACACCAACTTCCTTTTTTATAATCTTAGGGTCCAGACCAAGACATCGCCAGGAATTTTGTGTGCTCATTCCCATCTTTCGCTTAATATGCAAGCCACCCAGCACATCAGCAGGACAACATCACAGAAACTCTCTCAGGTAGAATGCAGTAATCAACACGACTGATGTGTATGATCACATCCTCCTTCACCAAACATTCCTACTATTCCCACGCCTCCCATTTCCAAGCCCACCTTCACTTCCATGCAAATTCATCCTTCTGATCTTCTGAACCTTTTTGGAACAAAGTAGAACAGGGGTTTCCAAACATTTTTTATGACATGGACCCCTACCATTAACCAAGGGGTCCGTAGATCCTAGGTTGGGAACCCCTGAAGCAGAAGTTCCACTCAAGCTATGACAGTGAAGGACCCAGTATCTGGACCCTGTGCTGAATTAGCAGCAACTCTGCGACTGTCCTGTCCAACAGAGACTGCACATAGACATTAGCAGAAACACACAACAAGAGAATAGCACAAAGGGGAAAAATTATGTCATTAGGTCCTTTGAGTCAGTTCTGCCATTCCATCATGGCTGATTTATCATTGCACTTAATCCTATTCTCCTGTTATCTCACCATAAGTTTTGATACCTTTACTAATCAAGAACAGATCAACCTCTGCTTTAAATATACTTGACCGCCACAGCTGTCTGTGGCAATGAATTCCACAGATTCATCACTCTCTGGCTAAAGAAATGCCTCCTCATCTCCGTTCTATGGGAATCTGCTTCTATCATGAAGGCTAAGCCCACTGGTCCTTGACTCTCGCACTATAAGAAACACCCTCTTTATGTCCACTCTATCTCGGCCTTTCAGTATTCAATAGGTTTCAATGAGATCCCCCTTCATTCTTCTAAACTCCAGTCAGTATATGCCCAGAGCATCAACTGCTCCTCATACATTACCCCTTTTCATTTCCGAGTTATTCTCATGAACCTCCTATGGACCCTCTTCAATGGCGTCACATCCTACCTTAAATAAGGGGCCCAAAAACTAAATAGAGTAAATCAAGGCAACTGGACTTGCTGTGTTCTCTAGAAGACATTTCCCCACTCATCCGAGAGGCTTCTTCAGTTCTAATGCATGGTGGGTAGTTTTCCGGTTTATAAACTCTGTGAGTTGCTTAAAGGTATAGCAACCACATGAAGGTCATTAGGAGTTGTAAAGGTAATGAGAGGGTCATTAGTCTTATCTTTCAATGAACAAAGGTGTGAAGTGTTGTGAAGGCGCTGGGTAAAGATGTTAGGACTACATTGTGCCCCAACCCCTCTGTTCAGGGATGGGTTTTCTAGTTTCTCATTACCAACATATTCTGTCACTCCACTCATCAAGAAGGGAGAGAGGCAGAAGAAGGGAAATTATAGACCAGTTAGTCTGATCTCAGTGGCTGGGAAGATTACAAAGGATGTGGTTTTGGAGTACTTGGAGACATGATAAAATAGGCCGTAGTCAGCATGGTTTCATCAAGGGAAAATCTTGCCTGACAATTCAGTTGGAATTCTTTGAAAAAATAACAGGCAGAATAGACAACAGAGATTCAGTTCATGTTGTATACTTGGATTTTCAAAAGGCTTTTGACAAGGTGCCACACATGAGGCTGCTTAACAAGCTACAAACCCGTGGCATTATAGGAAAGATTTTAGCATGGATAAAGAAGAGACTGATTGGCAGGCGGCAAAGAGTGGGACTAAAGTGAGCCTTTTCTGGTTAGCTGTCAGTTTCCAGTTGTGTTCCAGAGGGATCTGTATTGCGACCGATTATTTTTATATTATATGTCAATGACTTAGATGATGGAATTCATTGCTTTATTATAAGGTTTGAAGATGATACAAAGATAGGTGGAGGGGTGGGTAGTTTTGAGGAACTAGTGAGGCTATAGAAGGACTTAAACAGGTTAGGAGAAGGGGCAAAGAAATGGCAGATGAAATACAGTGTTGGAAAGTGTGTGGTCATGCACTTTTGTAGAAGAAATTAAAAGTTTGTCTATTTTCTAAATGGAGAGAAATGCAAAAACTTGAGGTGCATAGGACTTGGGAGTCTTTGTGTAGGATTCCCTAATGGTTAGTTTGCTGGTTGGGTCTGTGGTGATAAAGGCAAATGCAATGTTAGTATTCATTTCAAGAGGACTAGAACATAAAAGCAAGGATGTAATGGTGAAACTTTATAAAGCACTGGTGAGGCCTCACTTGGAGTATTGCAAGTGGTTTAGGAAGGATGTGCTGAAACTGGACAGGGTTCAAAGGGGATTCACAAAAATGATTCCAGGGTTAAACGGCTGGTTGTATGAAGAGCACTTGATGGCTCTATGACTGTATTCACTGGAATTCAGAAGTATGAGGGTTGACCTCATTGAAACCTATTGAATGGTAAAAGGCCTTGATAGAGTAGATGTGGAGAGGATGTTTCCTATGGTGGGAGTGTCTAAGATCAGAGGACAGAACCTCAGAATAGAGAGGTGTCCTTTTAGAACAGAGATGAGGAGGAATTTCTATAGCCAGAGAGTAGTGAATCTGTGGAATTCATTGCCACAGGCAGATGTGGAGACCGTCTTTATGTATATTTAAGGCAGAGATGATAATTCATGATTGGACAGGGCATGAAGGGATACGAGGGGAGGGGAAGGCAGGCAACTGGGGCTGAGAGAGAAAATGTATCACCTATGATGAAATGATAGAGCAGACTAGATGGCATAATTCTGCTCCTATATTTTATGGTCTTATATTGTAAAGTCAAGGGTCACGAGCAAGTCTCATTGCTTGTGAATTGTTCTTTGGAGTATCATGAGTGGGAGCAGGAACTAATGTAAAGAGCAGGTCTCATTGTTTATGAGTTTCACTTTGGAGGATTATGAGACAGCAAGAGCAAGATGTATGCAATAGGGGGGAAGCACTGAAAAGAGAAAGTTTTGTTGCTTGTAGTTTCTCTAGGGCTAATAAAAAGAAATTCTGTTTATCCAGACCAATCGTTGCGTGTGGACAGAGTTAGAGAAGGGTTTTGAGGCTTTGGCTCAAGATGCTTCAGCAAGAAGAGGCAGCGGCTAACATGAGCTTCTGGCAAGTATCCCTTTCTTTCATTCCTTATTATTGCACAGATAGAACAGTGAGAATGGAACCCAGGGCAATGGTGTGCTCCTCCTGCATGACGTGGGAAATCAGAGCGACCTCCATTAGTATCCCTGATGACTACACCTCTGAGAAATGGAAATAGATAAACAATTCAGATTTCTCATGTGGTTGTTCCCCTCAATAACAAGTATACTGCTTTAGACACTATTGGGAGGGACAGCCTACCAGGGGAAAGCCATGGTAGTCTCTGGCAACACACATCTAAGTGGCTGGTGAACGCAGCAGGCCAGGCAGCATCTCTAGGAAGAGGTACAGTCGACGTTTCAGGCCGAGACCCTTCGTCAGTCTCTGGCATTGAGTTTGGCTCTGTGGCTCAGAAGGGAAGGGGGGGGGTGGGGAGAAGAAAAGAGTAAAAAAAGAGTAAAGAGTAAAGAGTGATAAAGCAGTAATTCCCAATGGAGGCATTAGTGGAAATAAAAGTCATCTGGGGGTGTTCAAGATTCTTTTGGGGGGGAGGGGAAGAGCAAACTGAATGCTAAATTGATGTGAGAGACCTAAATTACCATGTCAATTCACTGCCGTCATCAACATCCGATAGGCATTCCGGGTTTGTGTTAACTTTTTATTTTAATTTAGCCTCATAAATGATGGATAAATACGTACGGTGTGATCTCTATGAGTCTAAAGGCAGTGAAGCCTTGAATTCTAATCCTGCTAAGAAACAAACTACTGAAAGTGCATCAATACAATGTCACATATCTGGAGTATCGTTCTTGTTTTATTTGTAAAACTGTACTGACTGATGAAGCCATGAAACACTCAAGACTGCAGGAACACTTCTGTAAAAGATACTCTGAAAAGGCTACTTATGGTATTCCTCAGTTCCAGAAGATGAAAGAAGCATTTAGAAAGTGTTGCACATCAAGTCATTTGCCAAGAAAGCTAAAATAACCTTAATAGTAGTCTCATTGCTTCTTATAACATTTCCAAAATGATAGCAAAATGTGGAAAATCTCATAATACAGATTAGTAATGCCTGCTGTATCAGAAGTGCTCACCACTGTTCTCAAAATGGATTCCAGTATTTTAAAATCAATTCCTCTGAGTAATAACTTCGTAGCTCATTGTATTGACAAAAGCCACTGAGTATCATCTATGCACAAAGCTACAAAAAACAGGATTTGGGATACAAATGGATAAGTCAACTGTGTGAGACAATGAGGCATTGTTACTGGCATATGGACAGTTTATCAAAAATGGAAACGTTTATATAGAGATTCTCTTTTGTAAAAAATTATAAACAAATATCGATGGAGAATCAATCTACGACAAGCTCAAAATGTACATTGAGGATAAAAATATTCCAATTGGGAACATGATTTCTTGTGCAACAGATGGAGCATCATATATGACAGGTCACCATGCTGGTTAGGTGGCATTTATGAAAAAAGACATTCCAAGTCTGCTTGCAACCCATTGTGTAATTCATTGTCAGCATCTCTCAGCCAAAAACCTCAGCCAGTGTCTTTTTTCCAAGCATGACTCTTGTAATACCTACTACCAACAAAATTAAAACACATTCATTAATTAGCAGAATATTTCACCAATAACAATGAAGACTTTGAACATCTGCTTCTTCACATTGAAGTGCATTGGCTTGGAAAAGGTTGCTGCTTAAGTCATTTCTTCGATCTTTTTGACTTTGCTCAAAGTCCACAAGCTTGGGAAACAAGATTGAAATTCTACAGTACGTGGACCTGTGGCATGCCTAGCCGATCTGTATGTCAAAATGAACATTCTAAATATGAAACTGCAGGGTGAGAATTTCAGGCAAAAAATGCGGTGTTTGCTTTTATTGGAAAATGGGAAATATGTAAGCAAAACATTGGGAGAAGAACATTCTCACAGTTTCCCTGCATGGAAAATATGCCATTCTCTTTCAAAGATGGTGATTTGCAAGAGTACTGCTTACACCTGAGTCACTGAAGAAAGATTTCAGACTCGATACAAGGATTTGAATGATCTGGAAATTCCAGACTAGGTAACCTACCCAATTCTTTGCAAGATGAAAGAACAGAAAGAGAGCTTGCAAGAAGAAATTATTGAAATTCAGAATGCTGAAGAAGCAAAACGCTTTTCAAAAATATCAGCTTTTGTGGTATGTGGTTACACTGTCATGTGAAGTTTCCTGGTTTTTGGAGAAGAGCCAAACTGCTCTTCATTACACTTCCATTCTCCTAACTTGGTGAAAGAGGCTTCAGTGAAGTGAACCACCTACTCACAAAAAACAGAAACTGCTTGGACATTGTTAGGCATGGGGACTTCAGACTTCTGCTGTCACAACTTGAACCAGATATTTCAACTCTTGCTAAGAACCATCAAGTTCGAGGATTCCATTGATATCGAACCTGCTGTACAGCGTACAGGTACTGTTTAAGCTAGTTTTAAAGACACATAACAATTCAAAGCAGAATAATTTTTCTCATGTTAGCATATGGTAGACATGTTTTTACACTATGGGGAAACTAGATTGTGCCTAAGAGGTGCATTGGCTAGTATGAAGATGCTTTAGGGGGGTGTTGGCAAGTATGAAAGTGCTTTATGGGGCCATTGCGGTAAAAAAAAGGTTGGGAAATACTGTGGCAGAGGATTCCATTGTTAGGAGAGCATATGGGAGATTCTGAGGATATGAAAGAGACTCTCGAATGGCATCTTTCCCCCAGTTGCCAGTGTCACAGATGTCTCAGACTGAGTCCACAGCATTCTTAAGGGGCAGGGAGAATAGCCAGAAGTTATGGTACATATTGGTACCAATATAGGGAGCTAGGAAGGAACTAAAAAAACAGAACCTCAAAGGGATTTGAGGAAATCTTGAGATTTCTGCCTATGCTATGCACTAGCATGTGTATGAATAGGATAATATGCCAGATATAGTAAATGTGTGGCTGAAGACCAGTGTTTCAGATTTGTGCATCACTGGATTCTCTTCTGGGGAAGGTATAGCCTATTCAAAAGGGAAAATTTTCACCTTAATTCGAGACAGACAAATGTCCTTCTGGGTGGAATTGCTAGACTTGTTGGGGAGGAATTAAATTGGGGTAACAGGGGGATTGGAACCAGAGCGTTAGGTCAGATGATGGAGCAGTTGGTGTAAAGGTAAACAGACTGTGGGAAAAGATAGGCAGAAGATAGGGCATAAATGCAGTCAGTTGGATGGGTTGAAATATGTTCACCTTAATGAGAGAAGTATTAGGAACAAAGTTGATGAACTTGGAGCATGAATCAATACTTTGAATAGTGATGTTGTTGCCGTTACAGAGATTTGTCTGTCACAAGGGCAGAATAGGCTGATTGATGTTCAAAAGCAGCAAGGAGGAAGTTAAAAGAGGTGGAGGAGTAGCATTGCTAATCAGGGACAGTGTTACAACTGCAGAAAGGGAGGATATTGTACAGGGATTATGTACTGAGTCAGTGTAGATGGATGTCAGAAACGGGAAGGGAGCTATCTCTCTATTGGGAATAGCCTGTAGCCCCACCACCACCGCCATCTCCCCCCGCCCCCACCGCCCCTCTCCAATGGCAACGGGATACTGAAAAGCAGATCAGTAGGCAGAATTTGGAAACAGACAAAAATAACAATGCTGTACAGGCAGAATTTATTAGTGCGTCCAGGAAAAAAATCCTGTCACAAGCCGACTAGAGGAGTGGCCATACTGGATCTGGTATTATGCAATGAACCTAGACAGGTGACATATCTCTTGGTGGGTAAGCATTTCAGAGACAGTGACCATAGTTCCCTGACAGGACAAGGACTGGACCCGATGGTAAGGGTAAGTATTTCATTGAGGAAGGACTTTATAGAGTTAACAGGTATCCAGGAAGGTGCTTAAGGACAGACTTAGGGAAACTATACGGGGACATGAGAAGGCCTTATGAAGGAAAACCTCAAGGCATTCTACACATATGTGAAAAGCAGGAGGATGACTAGAGTGAAAGTAGGAGTAGTCAGGGATAAAGGAAGAGACACGAGTCTGGAGTTGGAAGAGGTTGGGGAGGTCCTTAATGAATACTTTGCCTCAGTATTCACCAGTGAAAGGGATCTTGATAAATGTGAGGTTAGCGTAGAACTGGCTCATATACCAGAACAACCTGATGTTAAGAAAGCTATAGCCCATATTACTAAGGGAGCAATGGAAGAGATTACTGCACCTTTGATGATGATCTTTGTACCCTTACTGGCTACAGGATTAGCACCATAAATCAAGGAAGGTAGTGCACCCGTGGCTGACAAGAGAAATTAGGGATAGTATCAATTCCAAAGAAGTAGCACACAAATTAGCCAGAGAAAGTGGCTCACCTGAGGACTGGGAGAAATTCAGAGTTCAGCAGAGGAGGACAAAGGGCTTAATTAGGAAGGGGAAAAAAGATTATGAGAGAAAACTGGCAGAGAACATAAAAACGGACTGTAAAAGCTTTTATAGATATGTAAAAAGGAAAAGACTGGTAAAGACAAATGTAGGTCCCCTGCAGACAGAAACAGGTGAATTGATTATGGGGAGCAAGGACATGGCAGACCAATTGAATAATTACTTTGGTTCTGTCTTCACTAAGGTGGACATAAATAATCTTCCAGAAATAGTAAGGGACAGAGGGTCCAGTGAGATAGAGGAACTGAGTGAAATACATGTTAGTAGGGAAGTGGTGTTAGGTAAATTGAAGGGATTGAAGGCAGATAAATCCCCAGGGCCAGATGGTCTGCATCCTAGAGTGCTTAAGGAAGTAGCCCAAGAAATAGTGGATGCATTCGTGATAATTTTTCAAAACTCATTAGATTCTGGACTAGTTCCTGAGGATTGGAGGGTGGCTAATGTAACCCCACTTTTTAAAAAAGGAGGGAGAGAGAAACCGGGGAATTATAGACCGGTTAGCCTAACGTCGGTGGTGGGGAAACTGCTGGAGTCAGTTATCAAGGATGTGATAACAGCACATTTGGAAAGCGGTGAAATGATCAGACAAAGTCAGCATGGATTTGTGAAAGGAAAATCATGTCTGACGAATCTCATAGAATTTTTTGAGGATGTAACTAGTAGAGTGGATAGGGGAGAACCAGTGGATGTGGTATATTTGGAGTTTCAAAAGGCTTTTGACAAGGTCCCACACAGGAGATTAGTGTGCAAACTTAAAGCACACGGTATTGGGGGTAAGGTATTGGTGTGGGTGGAGAATTGGTTAGCAGACAGGAAGCAAAGAGTGGGAATAAACGGGACCTTTTCAGAATGGCAGGCGGTGACTAGTGGGGTACCGCAAGGCTCAGTGCTGGGACCCCAGTTGTTTACAATATATATTAATGACTTGGATGAGGGAATTAAATGCAGCATCTCCAAGTTTGCGGATGACACGAAGCTGGGTGGCAGTGTTAGCTGTGAGGAGGATGCTAAGAGGATGCAGGGTGACTTGGATAGGTTGGGTGAGTGGGCAAATTCATGGCAGATGCAATTTAATGTGGATAAATGTGAAGTTATCCACTTTGGTGGCAAAAATAGGAAAACAGATTATTATCTGAATGGTGGCCGATTAGGAAAAGGGGAGGTGCAACAAGACCTGGGTGTCATTATACACCAGTCATTGAAAGTGGGCATGCAGGTACAGCAGGCGGTGAAAAAGACGAATGGTATGCTGGCATTTATAGCGAGAGGATTCGAGTACAGGAGCAGGGAGGTACTACTGCAGTTGTACAAGGCCTTGGTGAGACCACACCTGGAGTATTGTGTGCAGTTTTGGTCTCCTAATCTGAGGAAAGACATCCTTGCCATAGAGGAAGTACAAAGAAGGTTCACCAGATTGATTCCTGGGATGGCAGGACTTTCATATGAAGAAAGACTGGATGAACTGGGCTTGTACTCGTTGGAATTTAGAAGATTGAGGGGGGATCTGATTGAAACGTATAAAATCCTAAAGGGATTGGACAGGCTAGATGCAGGAAGATTGTTCCCGATGTTGGGGAAGTCCAGAACGAGGGGTCACAGTTTGAGGATAGAGGGGAAGCCTTTTAGGACCGAGATTAGGAAAAACTTCTTCACACAGAGAGTGGTGAATCTGTGGAATTCTCTGCCACAGCAAACTGTTGAGGCCAGTTCATTGGCTATGTTTAAGAGGGAGTTAGATATGGCCCTTGTGGCTACAGGGGTCAGGGGGTATGGAGGGAAGGCTGGGGCAGGGTTCTGAGTTGGATGATCAGCCATGATCATAATAAATGGCGGTGCAGGCTTGAAGGGCCGAATGGCCTACTCCTGCACCTATTTTCTATGTTTCTATGTTTCTATAAGTTTGGAAGATGGCAAATGTTATCCGTTTGTTTAAGGAAGCTAATAGAGATCATTCTGGGCAATATAGATCAGCGAGCCTACATCAGTGGTGGGCAAACTATTGCAGAGGATTCTTAGAGACAGGATTTACAAGCATTTGGAGAAGCATAGTCTGAGTAGTAATTGTCAGCAAGGCTTTGTGATGGGCGAGTCGTGCTTTACGAACCTGATTGACTTTTTCGTGGAAGTGATAAAACTAATTGATGAAGGTAGAGAGGTGGATGTGGTGTATTAAATTTCAGTATGTCATTCAACAAGGTTCCCCATGGTAGGCTGTTACAAAAAAATCAGAAAACATGGGACCCTGGGAAATTTTACTAATCTGATTCAAAAATTGAGTTGCCCACAGAAGGCAGAGGATGGTAGTAGATGAACCTGGAGGTTCATGACTAGTGGTGTTCCACAAAGAACTGTTCTGGGACCCTTGCTTTTTATGATTTTTATAAATGACTTGGATGAGGAGGTAAAAGGCTATGTAGTATGTTTGCAGATGACAAGAAGGTTGGTATGTTGTGGATAGTTTAAGAGATTGTCATAGGTTACAATGGAGTATTAAACCATAATACTATAAGACATAGGAGCACAATTAGGTCATTCAGCCCATCGAGTCTACTCTGCCACTCCATCATGACTGATCCCAGATCCCACTCAACCCCATACACCCGCCTCCTTGCCATATCCTTTGGTGTCCTGACCGATCAGGAAACTATCAACAGCTGCCTTAAATATACCCATAGAGTGGTCTCCACTGCAGTCTGTGGCAGAGCATTCCACAGATTCACTAACCCCTGGCTAAAAACATTCCTCCTTACCTCTGTTCTAAAAAAGTCGCCACCTCAATTTTGAGGCTGTCCCCTCTAGTTCTGGATATCCCCACCATAGGAAACATCCTCTCCACATCCACCCTAGCTAGTCCTTTCAACATTCAATAAGTTTCAATGAGATCCCCCTGCATTCCTTTATATTCCAGTGAATACAGTCACAAAGCTGCCTAACACTCCCCATATGTTAAGCGCTTCATTCCCAGAATCATCCTCGTGAACCTTCTCTGGAGACTCTCCAATGACAACACATCCTTTCTAAATTGAAAGGATGCAGAGCTGGGCTGAAAAGTGGTAGATGACATTCAATCTCGAAAAGCATGAAGTGATACATATCAGAAGATTGAATTTGGAGGCACAGTATAGGGTTAATAGCAGGATTCTTAGCAGTGCGGAGGAACAAGGGACCTTGGGGCCCACGTTCATAAATCCCTCAAAGTTACCATGCAAGTTGATAAGATGGTTAAGAAGGTTCATGATGTTGGTCTTCAATAGTTGTGAGTGTGTGTTCAAGAGCCAAGAGGCAATGTTGCAGGTCAATAAAATTCAGGTTAGACTACATTTAGAGTATCAGGTTACGTTCTGGTCACATCATTAGTGGACAGATATGAAAGCTTGAGAGATTTACTATGAGTCTGGCTGGACTGGAGAACATGTCTTATGAGGGTAGGTTAGGTGAGCTCGAGCTTTTTTCTTTGGAGCAAAGGAGGATGAGAGGAGGCTTGACAGAGGGGTACATGATGATAAGAGGCATAGATAGAGTGGACAGCCGGTATCTTACTTGCAGTGTGACAATGGTTAATATGAGAGGACTTACTTTTCAGGTGATTAGAGCAAAGCAGAATGTGGATGTTAGAGGTACTGTAGGTTTTTAAAAGAGAGGTAAGGGCATGGAAAGCACTGTCTGAGGTGGTGGTAGAGACAGATACGTTAGGACGTTTAAGAGACTCTTAAATAGGCATGTGGATGAAAGAAAAATGGAGAGGTATATGGTAGGGAATGGCTAGCTTGATCTTGGAGTAGGTTAGAAGATCAGCACAACATCGTGGGCCAAAGGGTTGGTACTTTGCTGTACTGTTCTATGTTCTGTGGTATAAATTATATATTGTCAGAAGGTTCTTTAGCATTAAAGCCCATTGTTGAATATGCAGATGAACAGGAGGTGTCACAATGGGGCGTTGGGAACGGACCCAAATGCAAGTCACAGACACTGAAGTACAAGGAACAGGGAACAGGACTTGACTCGAGTAGGGACGTGACAGGATTCAGACCAGAAGGAGGGACAAGAACGCAGACTTGGGCTTGGACCCCAAGCCAGAGACTGGACAAGGACCCAGAACCTGGGACTTGCCTCGGGCTCGGGCCCCAGAACTAGACAAGGACATGACATGACTGCAGGACTGGAGGCTGGTCTTCAGGCTTGAGCTTGCAGACTGGCTTGGGGTCCTGAGGCTTGAGCTTGCAGGCTGGCTTGGGGTCCTGAGGCTTGAGCTTGCAGGCTGGCTTGGGGTCCTGAGGCTTGAGCTTGGAGACAGGCTTGGGGTCTGGGATCTTGAGCTTGGAGACAGGCTTGGGGTCTGGGATCTTGAGCTTGGAGACAGGCTTGGGGTCTGGGATCTTGAGCCTGGCTGCCGGCTGGGGTCTGGGATCTTGAGCTTGAAGAGGCTGATAACTCGGAGACAGACTGGGAACTGTACATTAACATAGAGCCTGGACTTGTCCTTTGAAAAGCTGGGATTCATCTTTAACACGACACCAACATGAGACAGGACAGTACATAGACAGAGCCGGGACTTATACCAGACAAGCCGGGACTCAACTTCCCCACACCAAGGTGGGACAGGACCATCTGTCGGGTAACGGCAGAACAGCCGGACTTACCCAACAGAGGCAAAGACAAGACAGATCCCCCCACAGGGCAATGGCAAAATGGTCTGGCTTACCCCACAGAGGCGAGGACAAGACAAGACAGATCCCCCCGCAGGGCAATGGCAAAATGGTCTGGCTTACCCCACAGAGGCAAGGACAAGACAAGACAGATCCCCCCCGCAGGGCAATGGCAAAACGGCCTGGCTTATCCCATGGAGGCCAGGACAAGAAGAGACAACACCAAAGAATGACAGACAGTTCCATCTCTGCTCCGGGGTAGCTCTGAGTCTCAGTTCAGCCAGCAATCTCAGCTGGCTACAGAAACAGCCAGATCCCTACCTAGCTCAGAGTAGCTGGCAGCCACTCAGCTAGCCCAGAAAACAGCCAAATCCATACCGCAAAGATAGCTCCGACTACTGACAGCAAGGCTTCATGAGGGGATGGTTCCCCAATGCGGCCTAAAGATGGCAATTGGCTGCTCTAGCCTTCCACCAGCAGGTTGCTCTCAGGGGATCTTGACAAAACAAATCAGCAGCCCACACTCAACCCCAAGGCTACTTATATTCCAAGCCCCAAGATGGGAATCAGGTGCCTATGATTAACACAAACAAGAGATAGCTGGAAGACCGGGAGTCCTGAGTCCACGGATCGGACTGTGAACTGGAATGCGGACTTCACAGACCTGACCATGACAGGAGGGGATTAAAGTGTGTGTGACTTGGGAAAGAGTCCTTCACAAACTCTGGCAGTGGAGCTTTCGATAAAATATTGTAGCAACTCATATCCAAAGGTTTATCACATGAAACAATCTTTAAAGGGCTGAGACCATAATTGCTGTTCATTTGATATTAAAGGTGCTTCGAGTATTAAAGATGTTTGATACACAATGGGATAGATAATTAGCGACCCTTCAGATTTATGCTTTGTTCAATAGAGTAAGTTTTCTGTATGTGTTTAAATTCCTGTTTATATTCCTATTTAAAAAACATTTAATTGATCTGGTGGGTTTGCATATTTTGTGGTATTTAATCAAGGTGCCTTGGTTTTATGTGATGAATTTATGCATATCAATAATTTCCGCCTTTACAGGATTTGAAACATGAAGGAGCACAGTAAGTCTGCTGATCAAGCTGTGCCCTTGATCAAAATAGATATGCATTAAAATCAAATGTACACACTTTAAAAAAATACCACAGTGCAAATTCATTTGGCAACTAAGCTACCCATTCATTTAAATGCTTTTCTTCTGGATTCCTACATATCACACTGTGAATTCCATGCATTTAAAAAACTGTTTAGCATGTATAAATTCTATGATTTGTTTTATAAATCTAGAATTGTTCTTTACATCATCATTGGTAATACTATCTTAATACCTTAAAAGGAAATTCCAACACACATATAATCAATAGAGAGAAAACATAAAAAATCTGAAAAATTGACTTCGAAAAATGTTGACAGGATGAAGACTGATGAATGGCGTGTCTTGTCTTATCCGATTTCATCCAGCCTTCCAGAGAGCTCAGTCAGCCTCAGCATAGCACTCCCATGCTTCTCATGTGATCATAGGATTTTGGCTCTCATTGTGAAGAAATATTTTCTGATACGCATTTGAACTTGATTTTGTCTGGTATCAAACAAAAAACAAATTATTAGCTTCATTGACATCTGCACACTTTTCCTGAAAATAAGTTACCAGATCTTGTCAGAAGACTGTGAGAAGATGAAGAATGATCAAACCCTCAGTTTTTGATTGAAATGACTAAACAGCAGCACCCAATCAGGTTGCTACAGATACCTGTTTGGAAACGTATGTGTGTGATGTTTGTTAAGTTGGTTAAGATTAGGGGAGAGCAAGGGAAGACTTCGCTTTTTCTCCTTGATTTTAAAAATATGCAGTTCCCCAACCATTCCCTATTGTGGGCCTTAGAGTGTTCAGTTATTAGCAGGCAGAAGCTGTACAAAATGAGCAATATCAGTTTGGCCTCTAGTTTTGCACTTTGCCCAAACATCTACTCTGTAAATCTGATGAAAAAAGAAACAGAGAGCTATATATCTGCCAGTGTCACTATTGCCTGCATTGCACAAGTGCCAAGTTAACTGCTTCTTATTAACCTTGCCAACAATGTTGTGCCTGGTCTCCACTCCCACAACATTGCTCCGGCATTACTGCAGACACTAAACTAAGGAAGATCAGATATCTGTTACTCAGAAATAGATTGAATCCTCCTGGCTGTAGCCAACTACCTTAAAGGGCTTCAGACAAGTAAAATTCTGACTGATGCAGATTTGCTGCAGGTTCAAGATATACTAAGTTACGGATGTCAGCCTATGGAATCGTGAAGTTAAATTTTAATTTTAGTTTAGTTTAATATTTTAATGTCTTTAAGTATTTTATTATGTTTTTAATTAAAACCAATGAGTTTCAAATAACTTTTGTCACAAACCAAGGTCATATATGCTTTCAGAGTGGAAAAAGAACTGAAATAACACAAGAAAATCAAGTGTCTGAAGAAGCATAAACTTTGAAAAAACATGAAAATTATGAATTCATACAATAAAGGCACATGCCTGAATTATGTCTCCCTAAATTGTAAATCATACTACATCAGTGCATAATAAACTGATAACTTAACAGGTATGGAACTTTCAAAACTTAATTCATTATGTAATTTTAGCAACTTGCTTATTATACTGTGGCATCTTTTATAAGAGCCTGCCCTTAAAGCTTGGGCTTTCTCATCGGCCTTCCTAATACTCTTATGAAAGACTCACGGGAGTAGATAACCATGCTTGGTTAAATGTACCAAATTTGCAAGAGTATGTTGTACTTTACTGCAGAAATTCACTCCATGAAACTAGCACAACTTCACCTTTCTGACATAAAATCGTACTTTTTTTTTCCTCATGTTGAACAACATATTAATACTCATTCCTTTTTCCTAAAATTAATAGACTAGATTTATCACTGCTCAATCATAGGAGGATTATATGATCAATCAATCTGAAGATCTCAGAATACACTCACACTAAACGAGGTGGGAATGTTTCTATCCACACATGCCCTGTACAAGGTGCCTGCTGAGAAAATACTGTGGGCAGACAGTTGCTGATTTTGTTGATAAGCTTCCTGGTTGATTTCTGAACATAGACACTGCCCTTCTGCACCCCCTGTCTACTAAGAGTACAAGAGAAAAGATGTGGCGGCAGCCTGTCAGACACAGAGGAGACAGTACGGAGGAGGCACTTTAGCTAGTTTCTAAAATGCAGGAAATTCAATCTTTGCTGTCATAAGATACCTAACAAAGTAAATCAACACAGAGAAAGAAAAGTGCACGTCTTCTTTTCTCCAAAGAAACAATCCCATTTTCTGAAGACAGAAGAAAAATTGAGTGAAGGAGGTGTGATTTTTTTTTAATATTGAACTGTAGATATACTTGTTCAATATGAGACAAAGTAGTTGATTATTTTATATAAGATCCCACGCAGTAAACTTCATTCAGATCAACCATACTGGAAAACACCATACCGAGATCATAAAAACTTGAAAGATTATTTAGTCTGTTTTGCAAGTGCAAAATGGATTTCCAGGTGTCCAAGAAGGCAAATACTGCAATTACGAGGAAATCTGCAGGTGCTGGAAATTCAAGCAACACAGATCAAATTTGCTGGTGAACGTAGCAGGCCAGGCAGCATCTCTAGGAAGAGGTACAGTCGACATTTCGGGCCGAGACCCTTCGTCAGGACTAACTGAAGGAAGAGTTAGTAAGAGATTTGAAAGTGGGAGGGGGAGGGGGAGATCCAAAATGAAAGGAGAAGACAGGAGGGGGAGGGATGGAGCCAAGAGCTGGACAGGTGATTGGCAAAAGGGATATGAGAGGATCATGGGACAGGAGGCCTAGGGAGAAAGAAAAATGGTGGGGGGGGGGGAGCCCAGAGGATGGGCAAGGGGTATAGTGAGAGGGACAGAGGGAGAAAAAGGAAAGAGAGAAAAAGAATGTGTGTACATAAATAAATAACAGATGGGGTACGAGGGGGACGTGGGGCATTAGCGGGAGTTTGAGAAGTCAATGTTCATACTGCAATTGTTTTCCTCTTTTAGACCAGTTTGGATTCAAACGTGCAAGGAGCATGCTTGATGGACTCACAAAGCTCACTAAGCAGGAAGAAAGTTGCTATGCTTTTGCAGGGCTTTGTGTGATTGTGGTGGGCTCGGAATCGGAATTAGGTTTATTATCAATGAAATTTATTGTTTTGTGGCAGAAGTACAGTGCTATACTACAGATTCTAGTAAATTATATTTATATGTGTGTGTATACATGTATGAATATTCTACAGAATAAGTAGAGTGAAATAAGAGCAAAAGTATTGAGGCAGTTTTCATGGTTTCATTGTTCAAAAATCTGATGTTGGAGGGAAAGAAGCTATTCTTAAAATGTTGAGTGAGTGTTTTTAGGCTTCTATACTTTCTCTCTGATGGTAGCAATGAACAATGTCCTGGACAATGAACAATGAAGTATGTCCTGGATAGTGAGTGTCCTAATGACAGACCCTGCCTTTTGCAGGCATTGCTTTTCGTACATGTTCTTGAAGGTATAATGCTGGCTGAGTTTGTAACATTCTGCAGTTTTTTTCTGATCCTGTGCACAGCCCCTCCATACCAGACAGTAATGCTACCAGTTAGAATACTCCCACTGTACAATTGTAGAAATTTTCCAGAATTTCATTGCTCATAGCCTGCCTTAGTAGCTATCAGTAAACATCGGCATGGGCAAAATTATATAAATGGATCATCAGCTCATTATTTCATCAGTTGTTGGATGACCCAAGGAACTTTTCAGAAGTGAATTCTAAGCCTGTGGAACATAGTGACTGGTACTGGACTATTTCAGTGTCCTCCATCCCAGACACACTGGGTATCATCAGTCTATCATTGGTGCACATGAGAACTGTCAAGAGAAGTCAAGGGAGAGGAGCACTTCTTGCATATTAAGTTCAATGGGAAACAATGGACTTAACCAAGGAGAATAGCATCAAGAGTTTCACACTTTGGTCCTCAAACCAGGACATCATCAGGAGTGCTGGTATCTTTCATTGTCACCATGACTAAGACAGCAAGATACAGGAGTAGAATTAGGCCACTTGGCCCATCGAGTCTGCTCCACCATTCAATCATGCTTCTGCAGCAGAGAGTGGTTGCAAACTATAGTGAGTGATATCTGAGGAAGCCCATAAGACATGGAAGCAGATGTAGGCCATTCAGCCCAACAATTCTGCTCATCATTCCATCATGGCTGATCCCGATCCCACTCAATCACATAAACCTGCCTTCTCGCCATGGCTTTTGATGCACTGACCAACCAAGAAATGATCAACATACACCTCGAATATACCCACAGTCTTGTCCTCCACAGCTGTCTGTGGCAGAGCATTCCACAGATACACTACGCTTTCGCTTAAAAAAATCCTCCTTATCTCTCTCATAAAGGGTTGCCCCTCAATTTTGAGGCTGTGCCCTCTGGTTCTAAACATAGGAAATATCCTCTCCACATTTACCTTATCTAGTCCTTTCATCAGTTGGTAGGTTTCAATGAGATCCCCCCACATTTTTCTAAATTCCAGTGAGTACAGGGCCAAAGCTACCAGATGCTCCTCATTCCCAGAATCATCCTCATGAACCTCCTCTGCACTCTCTCCAATAGCAATACATCCTTTCTGAGATATGGGTCCCAAAATGTTAGTTTTTTTCGATATTGTGCAAGTGCGGAGAGATCCTGATAGTTCACAGACTTTAATGCAAGCAGTGTTTTAAAGGAAAAAGAAAATAATAAACATTAGACCAAACAGGCCATTAACTAAAACTCTCAACAGAAAACTAGATGCCAACACCATGGCAGAAAGGACTATCTAAATATAAAACGAATACCGCTGGTCGTCATCGACAGTTGACTCGACAGTCCACTATTCTCAGGCAAAGCCGAATGCAAACAGGCAGCACAACAATACTGTGCTTTGCTCCAGTCTCAACATGAAAGGAGTTAAATACAGCCATAGCGAAATAATAATTACCTAATCTGTGCATACTCACGAGTGCAATTGCCGAACTGCTATTCAGCTGAGTCCATGGTTGTGGCGCAAAACCGTTGACAACACTCCAAGTGCAGCCTGATGAGTGTCTTATAAAGCCTCTGCATTATCTCCTTATTTTTTATATTCTATTCCCCTTGAAACTAATGCCAACATTACGTTTGCCTTCTTTACCACAGACTCAACCTGTGAATTAACCTTCTGGGAGTCTTACACGAGGACTCCTAAGTCCCTTTCCACTTCTGAGATTTGAATTTTCTCTCCATTTAGATAATAGCCTGCACTTTGTTGCTTTTACTAAAATGTATTATCATACATTTCCCAACGCTGTATCTCGACTGCCACCTTTTTGCCCATTCTTCCAATTTGACTAAGTCCTTCTGCAATCACATTGTTTCATCAGCACTACTTGCCCTTCCACCAATCTTCGTATCATCTGAAAACTTTGCCACAAACCCATCAATTGCATTATCTAAATCACTGACAAACAATGTGAAAAGTAGTGGTCCCAGTACTGACCCTTGAGGAATACCACTGGTCACTGGTTGCCAACCAGAAAAGGCCCCCTTTACTCCCAATTGGTGTCTCCTGCCTGTCAGCCACTCCTCTACCCTTTACAGAAACCAAGCTGACTTTGATTTGCCTTATCATTAGTCTCCAATTATCCTGAAGCCTCATCCTTAATAATGGACTCCAGCACTGTCCCAACCACTGAGGTTAGGTTAAATGGCCTATAATTTCCTTTCTTTTGCCTATCTCCCTTCTTAGAATGGAATGACATTTGTAATCTTCCAGTCCTCCAGGACAATGCCAGAATCAAGTGATTCTTGAAAGATCATAACCAATGCATCTGTTACCTCTTCAGCAACCTCCCTCATATGTTGTAAAGACTGAAGTCATATTCATGAATAAAGGAGGATGAACAAACATTGTGCCAAAAGCATTAAAACTGCAGATTTTGGAAGCCTGAAATAAAGCAGGAGTTGTTTAAGGCTTTGTCCATACTTCCATGATTCCACCAACCACCTGCTCTCAGCTTCATGAGCTTCCTGTCAACACGCTTGCCATCTGTCTCAATAGACGATGATTCAACTTCCTGAATGTTCAAATTGTTTGCAATCATATGCTGAGCAAAATGCAGAACTCTGCCTAATTTCCTGTTAGTGGCCTGGGTACATTCATCCTGAATGTCATCAGTGTTATTCTACAGGCTGGCTATTGGTAGAAGGGAAGCATCCTTACCAGAAAGGTTTGTGTTTCCTGGGTACAGATGGAAAGCTAGCCTATAACTAAAGCATTGCCTCCTGTAGAAATATTTTTGAGTAAAGCCGCAGTGTGTCCATTTGGGAGGAGATCTGCTATTCCTCCCCATGTTTCCCAATTATGAACAAGAACATCACAGTACTGTGGTGTTCCATGACTCCATGGTTTTGGTATATTGGCATCTGCCCTATCAACATTTCAGCAGGGCTAGGCAGGAGAACAAAATCAAGATAGGGAAGAGACTGTGCAGCATTGCAAAGAATAAGTATGCCATATGGGTACTATCCCTTTGGTTCTTCCTCACTTTCCTTTCCCTGACACTGCTGATCATACAGTTATAATCCATGATACCCGGCCTAAAGGCACACTCCATGATCTGGCTGGCAATATGCACACTGAATTAATTTTAATAAATGATGTTTATTTTTAAAGCACAGAGATGATTCAGTAAGATCAAAACAAAATCTGCGAGCCTCATTCTGATGCAGAAATATTCCTTGTAACTTACTGTGAAATTTCACCATCGTTTAGAGGAGAATTTAAACAGAATTGTCATGATCAATTGCCAAAATATTGTTGGAAAATTAGTGCAATTATCTGTGAAATATTATAAATATGTGTTTATCTGCTAGTGAAACTGATCTTCCATCAAACCTAGGCAGTAAATGGAGTGAAAAACAGACATGGAAATTCCGGCTGTAAAACTCATGTGATTATACAGTACGTACAGTGTGTTTCTATTGATAGTAACATACATCAATGAGACTCAGATTTTTTAAAATCACAAATACATCCAAACATACAGAGAAATGCATCATTTGCATGAACAACCAACACACTCAAGAATGTGCTGGGGGCATGCCACCAGAGTGGCCACACATTCCAGCACAAACAGCATGCCCACAATGCTTGGTTGAAAAACCACAGAACAAAAGAAAATAGAACGCAACTCTAAACAAGTCCATTTCCTTCCTCACACTTACCCAGTCCTCTAACTCTAGGCCTCCAGTCTCCAGGATTCAGCCATCGAGCTTTGACTTCTGGACTTCCAATTGAGCTTCAGGCTTTATCCTTTTGTATCGATCCCTGGACCTAGCCTGTGATGGGACCTCAAATTCTAAACTCACCAACTCAACAGCCTCTTGATTCCTGCCCACATGGACATCAAATCTCAGGACCCAGCAACCTGGGACAGCCATGAAACTTCCAGGGATGCCTTTGTCACCCATCTGCATCGCTGACCTTCAAATGCAAAACTCAGCAAAGATGCAAGGGGAGAAAGTAGGAGCAATAATAGGCAATTTGGTCCTTCAGCCTGCTTCAGCATTCAACACGATCATGACTAGTCACTTTAGTACTGTGCTCTTGCCATCTTCTCATATCTCCATCTTCCCTTGAGCATTATGAAATATATCTACCTCCTTCCTGAATATGTGTAGTGACAATCTCTACTCCTTTCTGCGGTAGAGAATGCAACAATATCACCGTCCTCTGAGTGATGAAGTTTCTCCTAAGTAGGGTTCTGAGTGGCAGATCCAGTATTCTGATGACATTCTTCTTCAACTAGCTTTACTAGACCTGTTGGAAATCAGTTGGAATTTTCTTTAAGATTCTCTTTCATTTTGCTCTAACTAACTCAATCTCTTCTCCTATATTCATGCTGCCATCAGATGAATCAGTCCATTAGAAACGATCTTAAATTATTCAAAAGAAAACTTTAAACTTCCCTGAGCTGTTATTGATAACAATACTGTCAAGTGTGGGTTGTCAAAAGAATGTATTTTCTTACACTGGAAATAAAAATCATCAGCTTTTACTTTCAGTTAAGAAGAACTAGGCTACATTAAGTCATGGTATGATAACCTTCTAAGTTTTCAAATTAACCTGATTGTTTTTATTCTTGGGTTTGCAAATTAAAAGTCTTTCTTTGACTGATGATGCCAATCCTCACATCCCCGAAGGACATTGACTGTTCCAGTTCCAACATATCAAGATCTTTACTCAGTTAACGCTCTTGAAGTTCTACAAATGTTTGTATGTATTTTGTCTATTTTTATGAGAATGCACCATATTAAAGCACTAAACTGAACTCTATAATCTGAATCTTAAGCACAAATACATGAACCCATAGGCCTGTTTGATATTCACATTATTAATACTTTATAGTTTGATAATTTCATGCATCAATTATTTTTCAAAAGAATCTTCGCAATGATGCAGTGATCGTGATGTGATATCAGTGATGTGCTTTCTTTCTGTAACTGAATAGACACTGTAGGATTGGAACCTTTGCATTTGAATTGACATTCTCTGTGAGATGTGAAGGAAATCAACAAAGCTCAAGGAAGAAAAGAATAGAAACATCAAATCATTTTAGATTAGTTAGATACTGTATTGATCCCAAAGAAAATTACAGTGTCACAGTAGCATTCCAAGTGCACAGAGATACAAATATTAGAAAAGTAAGAGAAAATAAAAAATAAGTTACCTCAAATAATCTAACAGGAGGGTTTCATCACTTCCCCGCTATAGGCTGACCATTATAGAGCCTATTGGTAGAGGTTAAGAATGACTTCATTTAGCGCTCTTTGGAGCAGTGCAGTTGTCTTAGTCTATTACTAAAGGTGCTCCTCTGGTCAGCCAAAGTGGCATGTAGAGAGTGAGAAGCATTATCCAGAATTGCCACAATTTTCCATATGGTGTTTTGTTCTACCATAGCCTCTAGTGTGTCCAGTTTGATTCCTATAACACAGCCAGCCTTTCTAATCAGTTTATTATAACGCATACAAAATGCTGGAGGCACTCAGCAAGTCAGGTAGCATCTACGGAGGGGAATAAACTGTTGATGTTTTGGACTGAGCATCTACGGTCCGTCTGCCAGAACTCACCAAGCACTTACGCTCCATCTGGCAGAAAAAGTGGGATCTCCCAGTCATCACCTAACTTCAATTCTACTTTCTATTCCCATTCTGACATTTTAGTCCATAGCCTCCTCTACTGATGTGATGAAGCCACTTATGTTAGAGAAGCAACACCTTATATCACGTCTGATGGCATGAACATTGATTTCTCGAACTTCCAGTAAATGCCCCCCTCTCCAATTTCACTCTCTCACCTTATCTCCTTACCTGCCAATCACCTCCCTCTGGTGCTCCTCCCCCTTCCCTTTCTTTCATGGTCTTCTATCTCTCCTATCAGATTCCCCTCCTCCAGCCCTTTATCTCTTTCACCAATCATCATCCCAGCTCTTTACCTCACCTTCTCCCCTTTCCCAATTTCACCTATCACCTGCCACCTTGTACACCTTCCTCCCCTGCCCCCCTGTTCTTACTCTGATTTCTCCCCTTTCTTTCCAGCCCTGAAAAAGGGCCTTGGCCCGAAACATCAACTGTTTGTTCTTTTCAATAGATGCTACCTGCCCTGTTGAGTTCTTCCAGCACTTTGTGTGTGTCCCTTCCTCGGAACATCATTTGAAACAATTAATTTAGAAACAGAAGCCTGACTAATTCTTGGACAACTCAATTGCCCCTGATTATTTAAGTTATTTTTATTTCAAGTTTCCTTGATGACCAATGCCAAAATTTCTCAGTGATGGAGAAGAAATTGTCTTGTATTGTTAACAAACAAATAGTGGCCTTACTTATTGAGAGTAGACTTTTAAAGTCAAATGGCTTGTGCAATATTTCCATTCTTGTGTATTCATGGGATTTTTTTTCTGTCTACCATTTTATTGAAGATATTTACCTACATTAAAGGAATGCTTTAAAAACTTCACAACAATTGATGACAAAGGGAACTTAAATGAAGATCATAATAGGAAAAAATGCTAATAACATGGTGCTATTGAATCTCATGAGGATTTTGGTTGGCATAAGGTCTTTGCAAAACAAAAATGCCTGTTAGAGTAACTGCACATCTGTTCTGACTATTCTAGTTTTTGACTTGAAATAGGGTCTCTTTACATGAGTGTGGCCTAACTTGAGAATGTTTCCAGAATTTTATGTTTTTATTTCAGATTTCAACATTTGTAGTTTCTTTTTAATTTTCATGCATTCTTCATTGTTTTACATTAAATTAAGATCAATAAATGTAAAGCTTTATCACCAGTATCTGTGAACTACAACGCTTGCAGAGTTCTTGCAATATAACTAATATAGCTTCTTACTCATCCTCTATCCTCAAGTTTTTCAGAAATGAAAGTATAAAATATTAATGCGACAAATGCAAAGCATAATCTGTTGCCCACTGAAGACTGGTTTGACACATTTATCAGTGACCTCTTAAGTGCACACAAAAATAATTTTTTTTTGTCAGAGGTAAGAGCATTTTCGGGGCATAAATGTCAGCAGAGAAATGGTATGGGTATCACTAATAATTGAGGGCAGTTAATGCTCACCAATTTTCTCTTTCTTTACCTGGATTTAAAGTTTGATTTTTATTTCTACCAAGATGCCTTTCAAGCAATGAAGATGTAGAACATCCTTAACATTTATAATTATTTGGTACAGCAGTCCATCAATCAGGATAAATTGGATATAAGACTACACTGGGTGTCTTGAGTAACCTTTGAGCTCTTCTTTGCTCTGTTCTTTGCATCACATATAGTTAAACATGTATATGTGAAAAACTTCACTTTTTTTTCAAGCATCAACATTCAGCTGAATGAAATGTTGTACAGAAACTGGTTGAAAGGTTCAACAATTCATTATCTCTGCATTATTGTTCTACAGATTATTAGATATGATTATTTGTTATTGCCTTCACAACTAGTAAGATGTAGCATTGTTAATTGTCTTTTATATATTTACCTATCAAAAATCTTTACCAAAACATACATCAGTTTATTAAAAATGCTTTTCTTATAATCATGGTTTTCATTAATGAATGTATAAGGAGGCAGCAAGAAGAGGAACTTGACTTCTAAAAACACAGCATTGTCAATGTGTCATTCAATTTGACATCTACCTGCTAGGCATGAATACAGATAAATCCTGTATCATCAGTGTCTGCTTCTAGTTTCTTTAGAAAGATGTAAAAGGTCCTCTTTGAAATGTGAAATGCACCATTTTAATCTTTAAAATACTGTTTCAACATAGAGTATAAGTGAATTGAAGAAAAATTTAAAGATCTGAGAATTAAGAAAAAATGGAAATGTTTGCCTTGAAAAAGATTGGTTATTCTAATGGATCATCCGATTTTAACATTTCTCAAAGGTCACAGTTTACCAAGAGGGTTGAGAAATAATTGATGTTTTAATAGTTATTGAGAAATTACTATAAGACAAGGGAGACACTTACTGGACAGATACGTGATGGAAAGGCACATCATCTACATCGTTGCTATTCCTACCTGTTTTCCACTCTCCCTTTCTCTCAGTTCCATTTTATACTATTTACAAGGGATAAACTATTTGAGAAATTTGATGAGGGAGTGAGCTAAAGGCAGAGAGGATGCCAGGAGTTGATGGACACTACAGCAATACCACTAAGTAACATATACAAAATGCTGGAAGAACCCAGCAAATCAGAGAGCATCTATGGAAAGAAATAATCAGTTGATATTTTGGGCAGAGACCCTTCATCAGGACAGTATGAGCAATAATTGTTAATATACTTCCAATGGGCTTTGTCACTTCGGTAGCAGTGGTGTTCTGATAGATTATACACACTCAAACTAAAACAATGAAGCAAGTTGAAAACAATACACTGAGTTTGTGTGCACTGATTATGTTTAGAACATAGAACAAAGAACAGTACAACAGAGTATCTGTCCCTCCACTCACAATGTTGTACTGACCTTTTGCCCTACTCAAACATTAATTTAATCCTTCCCTCTAACAAAGCCCTCTGTTTTTCCGTCATCCATGTGCCTATCTAAGAGGTCCTGAATGGCCATAGAGTTTCGGCCTCCACCGTCC
Organism: Mobula hypostoma; assembly: GCF_963921235.1. NCBI lineage: Eukaryota > Metazoa > Chordata > Chondrichthyes > Myliobatiformes > Myliobatidae > Mobula > Mobula hypostoma. Next base: position 102,627,775 of record NC_086106.1, on the reverse strand, counting down.
AAGTATCCACCATCGCTCTGGCAGTGCATTCCACGTATCCACCACTCTGTGTAAAAAACCTTCCTCTGATATCTCTCCTATACTTTCCTCCAGTCACTTTGGAATTATGTCCCCTTTGATTAGCCATTTCCTACATAGGAAAAGTATCTGGCTGCCCACATTATCTATGCCTCATATCATCATATACACCTCTATCACGTCACCTTTAGTCCTTGTTCACTCCAAACAAAAAAGCTCGAGCTCGCTCAACCTATTCTCATAAGATATGCTCTTTAATCTAAACAGCTTCCCAGTGAATCTTCCTCTAACGAGGTGACCCGCACTTAACACAATACTCCAGGTGTGGTCTAACCATAATTTTATAGAGCTGCAACATAACCTCATGGCTCTTGAACTCAATCACCTGACTTATGAAGGCCTTCTTAATCATCGTATGGCAGCGTTGAGGGATTTATGGCCGTGCATCCAAAGGTCATCATAATGCCTTACAAAATATACCAAAACCATGGCGAAAGTTGTATCACCAGATGGAGAAACAGCAGTGTTCGAGCGCCTAGCTGGTGTGCTGCAAGGAGACACTCTGGCACCCTACATCTTTATAATCGTCCTTGAATACGCTCTGCGTCAAGCTACCAAAGATCATGACAAGCTTGGTTTTACCATAAAACCAGGGCAAACCAAAAGGGTCAGACCAGTTACACTCACAGATCTCGATTTTGCAGATGACATAGTCCTGCTCTCTGACCAGATGGAGGAAGCACAGCAGCTACTGACAAAAGTGGAAATAGAGTGCAATAAAGTTGAACTTCACCTAAATGCTAAAAAGACAGAGTACATGGCGTTTAACTGCAAAGAAGGTACTCTCAAGACCATAGAGAATGATACCATTAAGAAAGTCTTTGACTACAAGTACCTTGGGTCAAGAATGATGAGTTCGGAGAAGGGCATAAAGATACGGAAAGCGCTGGCATGGAGGGCTATGAACGACATGAAGGAAATCTGGAAGTCGAACCTGACCAGAGGGCTTAAAAAGAGGATTTTCATAGCAGTCACAGAATCCATACTCATATGGGAGACGTGGACACTCACTAAGACGATGCGAAAGTCTCTAGATGGTTGCTAAACACGAATGCTCCGGATGGCTCTTGACGTGAGTTGGCAACAGCACATGACGAACGTTGAGCTCTAAAACAACCTACCAATGCTCTCCACTAAAATCGAGGCTAGAAGACTGCAACTTAGTGGGGCACTGTCTACGCCACCCCGAGCTACCTGCCAGCCTAGTTATCATATGGGAGCCCAAGCATGGGAGGATGAACCCTGGGCACCCTCCCAAGACTATGGTCAACACGCTCCTAGAAGACAGCGATGTGGCTAATGTAGATGAACTGAACACACTGATGAGGGAAAGGGAGAAGTGGAGAGTCCGTCATCGTGCCCAACGCCGCCCCCCTAGGCCTGAGTCGACGTAGTAGTAGTAGCACCCAAAGTTCGCTCTGTTCTTCCATACCACTAAGAATCTTGCCATTAGCCCTGTATTCTGCCTTCAAGTTTGATTTTCTAATGTGTATCACTTCACACTTTTCCATTTCGAACTCCATCTGCCACCTCCTCGGCACAGCTTTGCATCCCATCAATGTCCCATTGTCTGTGAGGACAACCTCCTACACTATTCACAGCTCCACCAACCTTTACGTCATCTGCAAACTTACAAACCAACCTTCACTTCCTCATCCAAATCATTTATAAAATCAGAAAGAGCAGGTGTCCCAGAACAGATCACTGCAGAACACCACTGGACTCTGACCTCAAGGCAGAACACCCTCCATTTACTACTACCCTCTGACTTCTGTGAGCAGTCAAATTTCCTGGATTCCAAGCCTTTTGACTTTACGAATGAGCCTACCGTAAATATCTTATCAAGCGCCTTACTAAAATATGCATACTCCACATCCACTGCTCCACCTTCATCAGTTTGTTGTGTAACTTCCTCAAAGAATTCGATCAGGCTCATGAGGCATGACCTTCCATTCACAAAGCCTTGCTGACTATACCTAATAAGATTATGTTTCTCCAAATGCTCATAAACCCTGTCTGTAAGAATCCTCTCCATTTGTTTACTCACCGCTGATGTAAGACTCATCGATCAGTAATTCCCAGGGAATTCTAAACCAGTTACCCCTTTACCTTTCTTTAACAAAGGAGTAATATTTGCCCCCCTCCAGTCTTCTGGTACAATTTATATGTCCAGTGAGGAGGCAAAGATTATCAACAAAGGTGCAGTAATCTCTTCCCTCCTTTCCTGTAGTAATCTGGGGTACAATCTCGTCAAGTCTCAGAGACATATCTATCCGAATGGTTTTCAAAATTTTCACTTTCTTAACTCCGACACGGTCTAGCATATCAGTCATTTCATGCTGCCCTCACATTCATTACTGTTCCTCTCACTGGTGAAAACTAAAACAAACTATTATTTAAGAGCCTCTCCTACCAATTTCAACTCCAAGCACATTGCATTTTATCCTTGATCGGTCTCGCCATCACTCTAGTTACTCTAGTTTTGTAAAATAATTAAGTGGATGTCATTTCGGTCTTGGCTGAGGAGTATTATTTTTGTAGTGTTTACATGCTCTTTATGCAGTGTCTTTGAATACAATTAGTTGATCACCCAAACTGGTTTTCTGTGATTGACTTATGTTCAAATCTTTCCAGTTACCAAGCTGTTTCAGCTTAAAATCCTTCACTATTATCAAAGACATCCTCTGAAGCTGATTACTAATTCTATCTCTGTAAAGTAAGCTGCCATGGAAACTGCCTGAAATGTCAAGAAAGGCTGCATTATGTCAGATGCCACCATCACTTCTGAGGGGTTGGCTTTCTGCTCAACAGTTGACAGTGGGATATCCATGCTCTATGTATTGCTCTGATACTTATTGAATATTGGTTTCTACATATTCTGAACCATTGGGCTTGATTCTCTTTTGCAGGCATGAAAGGGTTTAGGAGAAGCTTGGAAATAACTAGTTCTAACCCGAATATTTCTCCATGGAGTGAGATCCTTTCTGCTGCACTTTCTGATGGTGGTGCTCATTTGCCCATTGTGAAAAGAATGTCAGATACCAGGTGGTCAGCTCATGCAGATGCAACAAAAGCACTTTTACACAGCTTTTCTGCAATAAAACAAATCTTAGATGACATATCAAATAACAATGATCAGAAGGCAGAGTGTCAACAACAGGCTCATGGACTACTTTCAACCATGATGAAGTTGGAAACAGGAATAATGGTCATATTGTGGGATCAAGTATTACAGCGTTTTCAAATGACCAGTGCTTCTTTGCAATCTTCTGGCCAAGACTTGAACACAGCTTGTGCACTCTATGAATCCTTGCATGGATATATTCAAGTTATGCGGTCTACTCTTTCAGACATTGAGCAAAAAGCCAAGGATCTGACTAAGTGTGAAGATTATCAACAGCAAACTCGAAGAGAACACAAGCAAAATCGCACGTATGATGATTTCAGTGGTTCCAGAACTCTTGATCCACTTGATGAATCTCAAACGCCTTCTCAGAAGTTTAAAAGCCAAACATTTCTTGCCATTATTGACAGCTTGATTTCTGCCCTGTCAAAAAGGCAGAAAGCTTATCTAAAGGTGAATGGTGTTTTTGGATTTCTTCATCAGTTACAGTCGTTTACACCTGAAGAGATCGTAAAGAGGTCATCCAATCTTATTAAATCATACCCGGAAGATCCGGAGGAACGTCTTGATGAAGAATTTGTGCAGTTTACTGAACTGTTGAAAACTGATCTTGCTTCTCGTATTGGCGCCAAACAAGACCTTGTGGAGTTACAGTTGTACCGTTTGATAACTGACAATTCTTTGGAGTCATGTTTTCCAAATGTAGGAAATGCCTTGCGCATTTATTTGTCACTCATGGTTACCAACTGCAGTGGAGATCACTCATTTTCAAAACTGAAAAGGATTAAAAATGAACTAAGGAGCATCATGGGTCAAAACAGATCTCACCCTAAATGAGCATTGAACATGAACTTCTGCATGAAATAGACATTTCCAGTATCATCAACAACAACAAATTTTCTCATGCTGAATCTAGAAAATGTAACTTTTAAATTGTAGTTTTGTTACTTTTGACATTTGAAATTGATACCTACATGTAAGTAATACTATTACTGAAGTGTCAGACATCTGTCGTATTATCTGCCTGTATAGCAAATGAAAAAATGAATTACTCTACTATGCAAGTAAATAATTTATGTTTTAATACTTATGCGCATTTTTAAAATTTAGGGCCCCTTTATAACTTATGCTACAGGCCCCGCACTGGCTTAATCCAGCCCTGACTTTCGCTACACTTACAACTGTGTGTCTAGCTATGGCTCAAACACTATCTATAAAATTTACTGATGACAAAACGACTGTTGGCAGAATTTCAGATGGAGGCGTACGGGAGTGAGGTAGATCTGCTGGTGAATGATGTTGCAAGAAGAACCTTGCACTCAACATCAGTAAGACAAAGGAATTGATTGTGGACTTCAGGAAAGGGAAGTCGAGGGATCAGCAGAGGAAAGGGTGAGCTCCTGACTGTCAACATCTCTAAAGAGCAATCCTGGGTCCAACATACTGATGCCATTACCAAGAAGGCACAGTGGGGCTATATTTCATTAGGAGTTTGAGGAGACTTGGTATGTTCCCAAAGACTCTCCAAGTTTCTACAGATGTACCATTCTAATTGGTTGTATCACCGTCTAGCGAGGAGGAGTTCCTGCACAAGATCAGATAAAGCTGCAGAAAGTTGTAAGCTCAGCCAGCTCAATCATGGGCACTAGCCTCCCGAGCATCGAGGAAGCCTTCAAAAGCTGATGCGTCAGAAGTACCCCAAGAGGTGATTGACAAAGTGCTCCGATGATTTACAATGGGTCTCACAGGGTAGATGAGGCTGTATCGGGGAACTGAATGCAATAGATGACCTCAGTAGATTTGCAGGTGAAGTGTTGCCTCACCTGGAAGGACTGTTTGGGGCCCAGAATGGAAGAGAAGAAGTAGGGATAAGTGCCTGGAGGGACGAATGGACAAGGAAATCATGGAGGCGCGACCTCTGCGGAAGGTGGGGGTGGGGTGGGGGTAAAGTTATGTTTAGTGGCAAGACCCCTTTGGAGATGCTGGAAGTTGTGGAGGATATGAGAATGTTGTTGTCACAGAAGGCTCAAAATTTTAAGTCAGATACCAGCAGATATTGGTAGCCCATTAGAACATGATTGTTGAGCCTGGTCCCAGAATTATTTTCTTTTGTCGAAGCCAGAAGATCTGCATCATTTCTAAGCATCTGCTGGGAGACATTTTGCAATACTTTACCTCACAGTTCTTTTTTATTCTCTTGAGTATAATATTGAAAGTACTACTAATTGTAAACTTTGCAACTGTCTTCACCAGGGAAGAGAGTTCTTCAAAAGTTGTAATAAAGGGGAAATAGATAGCTGAAATGCTGACTTCGTTAAAACTGACAGTATTGGCCGACCTTCAAGTGGATAAATCACTGGGACTCATTGAGATACACTGAAGGATTTTGAGAAAAGTATGGAAGCAAATCCCAGGTGTACTGGCCATAAATTACAATGTTATTTGGATGTGGGGATGATCCCAGAGGACTGCAGAGCTTTGCATATTACACCCCTTTTCAAAAAAGGATGAGCTCGGTAACCACAAGCCAATCAGTTTAACTTTAGTGGTGGGAAAATTTTCAGAAACATTGAACCAGGACAACATTAATAGTCAACTAGAAGAAAATAGAACAATTAAGGTAGTCCAGTGCAGATTTATTTAGACTATATCTTGTTTAAGCTACTTGATAGAAACCATGGCATCCGATAGCCCTGTGAGACCATGGATCTGCGCCTGGAAAGTCTCCACTCTCCAGGGTGCAGGCCTGGGCAAGGTTGTATGGAAGACCAGCAGTTGCCCATGCTGCAAGTCTCCCCTCTCTACGACACCGATGTTGTCCAAGGGAAGGGCATTAGGACCCATACAGCTTGGCATCAGTGTCATTGCAGAGCACTGTGTGATTAAGTGCCTTGCTCAAGGACACAACACGTGGCCTCGGCTGGGGCTCGAACTCACGACCTTCAGATCACTAGTTGAACGCCTTAATCACTTGGCCACGTGCCCACACAGAATCCATGGATAGCATAACAAATATGTAGAATCAGCATAATTTAGTCAATGTGGTGTGCAAAGATTTCCAGAAGGCTTTTGAAAAGGTGGCACACAGCAGACTTATCAGCAAAATTTATGCACTTAGCATAAAAGGGACAGTGATAGAAAACGTAAGTAACAGAAAACAGGGGTTCATGGTTTATAGTTGTTTTCAAGCTGTGGTTTACCCCAGAGGTCAGTGCTGGGGTCATTGTTCTGTTTGTGTTTACGTTGATGATCTAGACTTGGGGGTACAAAACATAATTTCTGCACTTGTAAATGACACTAAACTTGGCTGTATTGTGAACTGCAAGGAGGATAATGGTAGATCGCAGCATAGTTTAGAAGACTTCATTGGCAGGCACAGGTGGAGTTTAATGCAGTGAAATTTGATAGGATACATTTTAGCAAATTGAATGGAAATGACAATATAGATTAAAGAATACTGATGTAAAAGTCATGGCAAAAAGTATGGGTAAACTGTTCATTGAAAGTGGGACTAATTGAGAAAGTGATTCATATGGCATATAAAATGTTGGGGTTTAACAAAAAAGACACAAGAGTATTAAACATGGAAATCATGCTGAACCTATAAAGAAAAGTGATCCGCCCTCAACTAAAATATTGTGCTCATTTCTAGTCGGCACTTTATAGGAATGTGTAAGGACATTTGAGGAGGGAGGAAGGCAGAAGCAAAATTGGTAGGTAGAGGACTACAGGTACTAGTTTAGACCAGAGAGGGTGGGATTGTTTCCTTTCCAGAAACAAAGCCTGAGGGGAGATTTTATGGAAGTATATAGTTGCATGTCTGTGATTCTATTCATTATTTTGGATATGGATATTGATGGCAAGGCAAGCCAATACCTAATATTAGTTGACACCTATTGCCTAAGGTACTCCATGGGTATTGAAAACAAACTTGCCACAGAAACTCAGCAAGTTCTGATGTAGAAGCTCAACTCCAAATGCAAACCATTCTTTTCCCTCCACAGTTGCTGCTCAACTCACTGAGTTCCTCTCCTAGTTTCTATTTTGCTCAATATTATAGTAGTCCCTTATGACTCTTCTGGTAAACACGAGGAATTCTGCAGATGCTAGAAATTCAAGCAACACACATCAAATTTCTGGGCCTCCTGTCCCATGATCCTCTCATATCCATTTTGCCAATCACCTGTCCAGCTCTTGGCTCCATCCTTCCCCCTCCTGTCTTCTCCTATCATTTTGGATCTCCCCCTCCCCCTCCCACTTTCAAATCTCTTACTAGCTCTTCCTTCAGTTAGTCCTGACGAAGGGTCTCGGCCTGAAACGTCGACTGTACCTCTTCCTAGAGATGCTGCCTGGCCTGCTGCGTTCACCAGCAAATTTGATGACTCTTCTGGTGTTGTTGGTTAGACCTAATGATAACATGTATTTTCAGGACAAGATGGTGTGTTACTTGGAAGGGAATACGCCAAAAATGGCATTACATTTTTGCTCAATAGGTAGAGTTGCATACAGTTATTAATTTCAAAGTATCAGCCTCCAACTCTCCTTCCCATTAATAATTAAGGTGGGATGGGTATTCTTTGAAATACTGCCTCATATAATTTCTTGTTCTCTTTGCAAAACTGCAGGATGGAATAAATCCATCAGCCAGAAAGTTTACTTGATGGTATCAATAGCTGTCAACGACACTACATGATCTATTATACATGCACAATTTCATCTGTCATGTTGTGTGCATAAATATGAATGAAGTATATTGGACAAGCTATCAGATATAATTCTGGAGCTGTGGGTGGATCATTCAACAAAAACCGTGACCTAATCTCACTTTGAAATATTGTGTGATAGAAGAAAGCTATCAGTTGGGTTTACACGATGACAGTATGTATCAGAGTATTCACAAAAAGGAAAGGATGGATTGAATGGCTTTCTCATAATTTCATGTATTAGAATGTTCTTACTCAACTGATACTGTTTTGTACTTCAATGACAGCATTGAAATTTTCCACTTTCAATTACAGTGCTCCAGTATCAGCCAAATTTCCTGAAAGCATGATTTGTCATCCCCAAGATTTTAAAAATTTCAAGAACTTACCACAATTCCATTACACTCACTTTTAATGAAGAAAGAATGATGAATTGGACAGAAAAGAATGAGGTAATAAAAATGACTGCCAAGCCAAAAAAAAGAGGGTGGTTGGAGATTGCCAAAGAAAAATGGCAAAATAGCACTAGAAAGTTTAATCAATCTATTTCATTTGCAGAGCTGCACAGTTGCACGGTCTGATTCACTGCTACAGCCTTCTCCAGCATTTCAAAGTTCAATTTATAGGTCTGTTGCTTTGGAAACTAAGTATTTATTATGTTTAATGAACCTGTATTATAAAGAAAGGAATAAAATTTTCATGTGTCTCATTTATGATTTAAAATTCTTTGCCAGGAATGGATACTGACAAATCAAAGTCTTGAATTTAAGTTTTGAAAAATCTTGGCACAATGAGTAAATTACTATTAAAGCATCAACAATTCCTCTTCTCATCTTCTTGTATGATTTCTACTGGCTTTTATACTTGTGTTACTTCCTAGGATAGTTCTAGCCTGTTTTAATTTCAGGTATATACTGAATTGTCATAAGGTTTTTGATTTCCCAGGAGGGAAATCTAGAGAGCTTTCAATAGTTTACTGTTTATCTATTGAAAGTGAACCTGAGTTAAATCTTTTTTGTCTCTTTCAAAGGTGCTAAATATGGCAAGATTGACTATAATAAAACTTAAGACTTCATAGAGCTTGCACATGCTGTCCAGAGAAGAAAATATCAATTTCAAGGAAGTCTTCTTAGATTCCCAAAGATGAACATTGCGCACTTGTGCTTGAAGCTTACACGGAAGCGCTAAACTTATATTTTATCTTTTATTTGCTCTGGAGAATTTGCTTCTCATCAGCTCACATGAGCAAAGGACAGAGCACAGAACATTCATAAAACTTTCTGTTGTTACTTTTAACTCCACTCTATCTGTGGGATTTGCCCTTCCTCAAAATTTGCCACTCCCTTCATTGAAACATCCCATCTGCTGAAAGGACAAAAGGGTGTGCTTCTCTGATACTTTGCATATTCCCAAACCTTTGTTTGTTACACACTCGTCTCTCTGTCACATGTACACCACAATTCTGGCTTCACAAGGGAGAGTAATTACATTATTCAACTAAGATAAATATCCAAACTCTCAGTAACTAACCTTCCATATAAACTGTAATTTTAAGACTTCCTTAAAACTTAAGATGTACAAGGGGTGATTGATAAGTTTGTGGCCTAGGGTAGAAGGAGTCAATTTTAGAAAACCTAGCACATTTTTTTCAACATAGTTCCCTCCTACATTTACACACTTAATCCAGAGGTCATGGAGCATATGGATCTTGAACCTCCAGAAAATGTCCACAGCATAAACACAAAATAATCTGCAGATGCTGGGGTCAAAGCAACACTCACAACACGCTGGAGGAACTCAGCAGGTCAGGCAGCATCCGTGGAAAACATCGGTCGACGTTTCGGGCCGGAACCCTTCGTCAGGACTGTAGGGGGAAGGGGCTGAGGCCCTATAAAGAAGGTGAGGGGAGGGTGGGAAGGAGAAGGCTTGTGGGTTCCAGGTGAAAGACCAGTAAGGGGCAAGATAAAGGGGTGGGAGAAGGGAGGCAGGGAGGTGATAGGCAGGAAAGGTGAAGAAGGAATAGGGGAAAACACAATGGGTAGTAGAAGGAGGCAGAACCAAGAGGGAGGTGGTAGGCAGCTGGGGGAGGGGGCAGAGTGACATAGGGATAGGGGAAGGGAGGGGGAGGGAATTACCGGAAGTTGGAGAATTCTATGTTGGAATTCCCTCCCACCTTCCCCCCACCTATCAGAGTCTGAGCATGGCAAACAGTTGCTCTCCTTATCCGGTCTCAGCCATGGTAGGTCTTCAGAGCTAATGGACCACATACTATCTCTTGGTAAAGCATTTCAGCCATTGATGATATAAGGATTTGCCTTGTAGGAAATAATGGCCTGCAAACCCTGCCAGAGCTGAAGTGCATCCAATTCCGTCTTTAACTTCAATCAGAATTGTTTTTTCTCTTAATGTAGCCTTCCATAGGTTGTACCTGAACTTTGTTCTCTATATCTCTGAGGACCTAACCTGGATGCAACATATTGATGCAGTTACAAAGAAGGCAGGATTATATTTCCTTAGGAGTATGAGGAGATTTGGTTTGTCAACTAAAACACTTGAAAATTTCTACAAATGTACTTGGAGAGCATTCTGACTGGATGCATCACCATCTGGTATGGGGGATGGGAGGGGCTACTGCACAAGATCAAAGTAAGTTGCAGAGACATGTAAAATTAGTCAGCTCCATCAGGGTACCAGCCTCCATAGTATCCAAGACATCTTCAAGGAGTGGTACCATAGGAAGGCGGTGTCCGTCATTAAGGATCCCCACCGCCCAGGACATTCCCTCTTCACACTGCTACCATCAGGAAGGAGGTACAGAAGCCTGAAGGCACACACTCAGTGATTCAGAAACAGCTTCTTCCCCTCTGCTATCTGATTTCTAAATGGACATTGACCCCATAACACTACCTCACTACTTTTTTTTATTTTTGTTGATTCACCCGTCCTGAATGCCATAGATCTAGCCCTCAGCAGACTATGAATCTCCCGGTTCATCCATGGTTTTTGGTTTAGATAAGTCAGGTATGTACTTGAAGGCACACACCCATCCACACAGGTCTAGATGAAGTCGATGACAACTGTGGCGTATTCATTCAGATCCTAAGATGTATATCCTGAATATCATCCAGTTCACCAACTGAAAGCATTCCTGTAAGTGCTCCTCCAGCTCCTTTGACCACACCTTCTTGGCCCTTGCCACTGGTGTTCAGTCTCCGCCTATACGCTGGGAGTAGGAGTACAGCCAGGTGATTGGGCTTTCCGAAGTGCGGGTGTGGGATCGCATGGTAAGCCAATTTGATGGTATAATGGTGGCCAAGTGTGTTGGCTCCTCTGGTTCCACAGGTGATATGTTAGAGGTAGTTTTTCAGAGACTCCTTCAAGCTGGCCTGATTGAAATCCCCCGCAATGATAGGGAAGACACCAGGGTGTACTGTTTCGTGCCTGCTGATTACAGTGCTCAATTCCTCCAGTGTCTGCCTCATTGGCCTGAGGTGAAATGTACACCGCTCCCAGGATGATGATGGAAAACTCCCTCGGCAAATAAAATGGATGACACGACTGCTTGATATTCCTGGTTGGGTAAACAGGTCTGAGACAGGGCCATCATGTCTGTGCACCACAATGAGTTAATTATGAAGCATATGCTCCTTCCTCTACCTTTAAAAGAGTCAGAATCAGGTTTACTATCACCAGTAAATGTTGTGGAATTTGTTAACTTAGCGGCAGCACTACAATGTGATACATGATAATATGGTAAAAATAAATAAATAAATAAATTACAGTTCATGTATATATGTATATTAAATACTTCAATTGAAAAATACTAGAGAAAAAAACAGAAATAATAAAAAAGTGAGGGAGTCTTCAGGGTTTCAATGTCCAGATAGAAATCAGATAGCAGAGGAGAAGAAATTGTTTCTGAATTGCTGAGTGTGTGCCTTCAGGCTTCTGTATCTCCTTCCCAATGGTACCAGTGAGAAGAGGGCATTTCCTGGGTGGTGAGAGTCCTTAATAATGGATGCCACCTTTCTGAGGCACTGCTCCTTGAAGATGTCTTGGATACTACAAAAACTAGTACCCATGATGGAGCTGACTAACTTTTACAACTTTCTTCAACTTACTTTGATCTTGTGCAGTAGTACCCCAATACCAGGTGGTGATGCAGCCAGTCAGAACGCTCTCCATGGTACATCTGTAGAAGTTTTCAAGTGCATAAGGTGGCAACCAAATCTTCTCAAACTCCGAATGAAATATAGCCACTGATTTCCCTTCTTTATAGCTGTATCGTTATGTTGGGACCAGGTTAGATCCTCAGAGATATTCAAACCCAAGAACTTGAAACTGCTCACTCTCTCATCATCTGATGTGTTCCCTCGTTCTACCCTTTCTGAAGTCGTCAATCAGCTCTTTGGTCTTACTGACGTTGAGTGCAAGGTTGTTGCTGTAATACCACTCAACTACCTGGCATATCTTGCTCTTGTATGCCCTCTTGTCTCTATCTAGGATTCTGCCAACAATGGTTCTATCATCAGAAAATTTATAGGTGGTATTTGAGCTATGAGTATAGAGAGAGTCGAGCAGTGGGCTAAGAACACCTTCCTGAGGTGTGCCAGTATTGATCCTCAGTGAGAAGATGTTATCACCAGTCTGCACAGATTGGGTTTCCGGTAAGGAAGTTAAGGATCCAATTGAAGATGGAGGTACAGAGACCCAGGTTCTGTAGCTCTTCAATCAGGTCTGAAAGAATGATGGTGTTAAACTCTGAGCTAAAGTTAATGATCAGCATCCTGACAGGGCTGTTTCTATTGTCCAGGTGATCTAAGGCCAGGTGAAGAGCCATTGAGATTACATCTGCTTCTGCCGAAGACATATTGTGGCGATAGGCAAATAGCAATGTTTCCAGGTCCTTTCTGAGGCAGGAGTTGTTTCTAGCCATGATCAAACTCTCAAAGCATTTCATCACAGGAGATGTGTGTGCTTCTGGACGATAGTCATTAAAGCAACTCTCACTGCTCTTCTTGGGCACTGGTATAACTGTTGCCCTTTTGAAGCAGGTGGGAACATCCAACTGTAGCAGTGAGAAACTGAAAATGTCTTTGAATTCTCCCGCCAGTTGATTGGCGGATGTCTTCAGTGACCTGATTGACCTGTCTTTACCGTGAATGGTGAAGCCACTAGGCTGCAATGCTGCATCTAAAATGATGGAGGTGAGCCACATTTCCGTGAAGCAAACTACAAAGCAGCGCTGATGTCCTCTGGTACTGCAAAATGGCTCTGAGGTCTTCAATTTTGTTTTCCAGAAACTGTACATTTGCCAGCAGGATAATCAGTAGTGGGGGTCTAACGCCTCTGCATTTCATGTATGCCTGTAGTATACTGATCTACACTTCTATGTTCTTAAAGGGGAACTGCACCCTAGACCTGAGTCTGCCATTCAGGATCCATCAATTTTGAGGATCAATAGATTTTTTAAACCTTTCAAAATAATGTTACTTATCATGGTTGTGACTGGATTTCAGCTGTAATAGTCCTAAAAGTGAATATTTGATGATCTCCATTGGAGTTGCACGCAAAGAGTCCCCACTTATTGGCACCAACTTTAGGTCTCATTATTTAGTTGAACAGTTTCACACTTTTCACACTTAACAGAGTTCTTCTAATTTATAAAGGTTTACTGAGTTACACAAGATTTCCAAACTACGAAGGATTTCCAAACACAAGTAAAATTCTTATCAATTAGAATAACATACCAACGAGTTGCAGATAAATGAGTCATCTGTTTCAAAAATCAAAGGTTGAAGAATAAATTCTAATTCTGCTTTCTGTCCTCCCATCTTTCTATCATTCTCCTTGTTATTTCCAACAGTATGCAATACCTCTGATACGTATACTATGTTCTACTAGATGACATCATCTGCATATGATGCTTTCCATTATACCTTTGCTGAGACAAAGTAACTTACACACCTAGCCTTACAAGCTTCTGGCAGCCAAGATCCCAAACATCCACAATTATTGGGGTGAGGACTGACCCTCTGAGTACACAGTCATCTCAAGTTGTAACCATGTTTGATGTGCTAAGTGAATTAATTCCATTGTTTTGTGTTTGGGTAATGCAGACAAGAAGTCTCCTGGTCACCCCAGCTACAAACTGATTGTTGCTTGCAACTTACCTGAAGAACTAGAGACTGGTTCTTGTTTACAACAAAAAGAGCACCAAGGCAGCGTAGTGGTTAATGCAGTACTATTGCAGCTCGGGGCGTTGCAATTCGGAGTACATTTCCTGTGCTATCTGTATGTTTTTCCTGTAGCATGCATAGATTTTTCCCCTGAGTACTCTGGTTTCCTCCCACAGTCTAAGTATATACTGGGTAGGTTATTAGGTCATTGTAAATTGTCCTGTGATCAGCTGAGGGTTAATCAGGGTTGTTTGGGGTTGCTGGGGCTGAGTGCCTCAAAGGGCTGGAAGGGTCTACACTGCACTGTACTGCTAAATAAATAAAAATAAAACGCTCTGTAAAGAATATTTGTTGAAAGTTTAACTTTATCACCAACAATTCTGATGCTCTGGAAACCTCATGCTGCTCTGCTATAAAGCTGAGTTTAGCAATGAACTTCCTTGGTCATGGAAAGCGAATATCCATCACAATATATACGAGGGGTGATTGATACGTTCGTGGCCCAAGGTAGAAGGAGTCAATTTTAGAAAACCTAGCACATTTATTTTTCAATGTAGTCCCCTCCTACATTTACACACTTAGTTCAGCGGTCGTGGAGCATACGGATCTTGGACCTCCAGAAAGTGTCCACAGCAAGGGGTGATTCATAAGTTCATGGCCTAAGGTAGAAGGAGATATGTCATACCACTCCTGTTACATGCACATGCAGTTCAACTCTTTGAGTGATTATGCAGAAAGTTTGATGTTAAAAACTTATCAGTTAATAAAATCAGGGGTGATTGATAAGTTTGTGGCCTAAGGTAGAAGGAGCCACAATATGTCTTCGGCAGAAGCAGATGTAATCTCAATGGCTCTTCACCTGGCCTTAGATCACCTGGACAATAGAAACAGCCCTGTCAGGATGCTGATCATTAACTTTAGCTCAGAGTTTAACACCATCATTCTTTCAGACCTGATTGAAGAGCTACAGAACCTGGGTCTCTGTACCTCCATCTTCAATTGGATCCTTAACTTCCTTACCGGAAACCCAATCTGTGCAGACTGGTGATAACATCTTCTCACTGAGGATCAATACTGGCACACCTCAGGAAGGTGTTCTTAGCCCACTGCTCGACTCTCTCTATACTCATAGCTCAAATACCACCTATAAATTTTCTGATGATAGAACCATTGTTGGCAGAATCCTAGATAGAGACAAGAGGGCATACAAGAGCAAGATATGCCAGGTAGTTGAGTGGTATTACAGCAACAACCTTGCACTCAACGTCAGTAAGACCAAAGAGCTGATTGACGACTTCAGAAAGGGTAGAACGAGGGAACACATCAGATGATGAGAGAGTGAGCAGTTTCAAGTTCTTGGGTTTGAATATCTCTGAGGATCTAACCTGGTCCCAACATAACGATACAGCTGTAAAGAAGGGAAATCAGTGGCTATATTTCATTCGGAGTTTGAGAAGATTTGGTTGCCACCTTATGCACTTGAAAACTTCTACAGATGTACCATGGAGAGCGTTCTGACTGGCTGCATCACCACCTGGTATTGGGGTACTACTGCACAAGATCAAAGTAAGTTGAAGAAAGTTGTAAAAGTTAGTCAGCTCCATCATGGGTACTAGCCTTTGTAGTATCCAAGACATCTTCAAGGAGCAGTGCCTCAGAAAGCTGGCATCCATTATTAAGGACTCTCACCACCCAGGAAATGCCCTCTTCTCACTGGTACTATTGTGAAGGAGATACAGAAGCCTGAAGGCACACACTCAGCAATTCAGAAACAATTTCTTCTCCTCTGCCATCTGATTTCTATCTGGACATTGAAACCCTGAACACTCCCTCACTTTTTTATTATTTCTGTTTTTTTCTCTAGTATTTTTCAATTGAAGTATTTAATATACATATATACATGAACTGTAATTTATTTATTTATTTATTTTTACCATATTATCATGTATCACATTGTAGTGCTGCCGCTAAGTTAACAAATTCCACAACATTTACTGGTGATAGTAAACCTGATTCTGACTCTTTTAAAGGTAGAGGAAGGAGCATATGCTTCATAATTAACTCATTGTGGTGCACAGACATGATGGCTCTGTCTCAGACCTGTTTACCCAAACAGGAATATCAAGCAGTCGTGTCATCCATTTTATTTGCCGAGGGAGTTTTCCACCATCATCCTGGGAGCGGTGTACATTTCACCTCAGGCCAATGAGGCAGGCACTGGAGGAATTGACCACTGTAATCAGCAGGCACGAAACAGTACACCCTGGTGTCTTCCCTATCATTGCAGGGGATTTCAATCAGGCCAGCTTGAAGAAGTCTCTGAAAAACTACCTCTAACATATCACCTGTGGAACCAGAGGAGCCAACACACTTGGCCACCATTATACCATCAAATTGGCTTACCATGCGATCCCACACCCGCACTTCGGAAAGCCCAATCACCTGGCTGTACTCCTACTCCCAGCGTATAGGCGGAGATTAAACATCAGTGGCAAGGGCCAAGAAGGTGTGGTCAAAGGAGCTGGAGGAGCACTTACAGGAATGCTTTCAGTTGGTGAACTGGATGATATTCAGGATATACATCTTAGGATCTGAATGAATACGCCACAGTTGTCATCGACTTCATCTAGACGTGCAGATGCGTGGATGAGTGTGTTCCTTCAAGTACATACCTGACTTATCTAAACCAAAAACCATGGATGAACCGGGAGATTCATAGTCTGCTGAGGGCTAGATCTATGGCATTCAGGACAGGTGAATCAACAAAAATAAAAAAAAGTAGTGAGGTAGTGTTATGGGGTCAATGTCCATTTAGAAATCAGATAGCAGAGGGGAAGAAGCTGTTTCTGAATCACTGAGTGTGTGCCTTCAGGCTTCTGTACCTCCTTCCCGATGGTAGCAGTGTGAAGAGGGAATGTCCTGGGTGGTAGGAATCCTTAATGACGGACACCGCCTTCCTATGGTACCACTCCTTGAAGATGTCTTGGATACTATGGAGGCTGGTACCCTGATGGAGCTGACTAATTTTACATGTCTCTGCAACTTACTTTGATCTTGTGCAGTAGGCCCTCCCATCCCCCATACCAGATGGTGATGCATCCAGTCAGAATGCACTCCAAGTACATTTGTAGAAATTTTCAAGTGTTTTAGTTGACAAACCAAATCTCCTCATACTCCTAAGGAAATATAATCCTGCCTTCTTTGTAACTGCATCAATATGTTGCATCCAGGTTAGGTCCTCAGAGATATAGAGAACGAAGTTCAGGTACAACCTATGGAAGGCTACATTAAGAGAAAAAGCAATTCTGATTGAAGTTAAAGACGGAATTGGATGCACTTCAGCTCTGGCAGGGTTTGCAGGCCATTATTTCCTACAAGGCAAATCCTTATATCATCAATGGCTGAAATGCTTTACCAAGAGATAGTATGTGGTCCATTAGCTCTGAAGACCTACCATGGCTGAGACCGGATAAGGAGAGCAACTGTTTGCCACGCTCAGACTCTGATAGTCCAAAAGTCTGTAAAAATTGAGTTTTCAGCAATTGGTATTTATTATGTTCAGGCAGCTGTTTGAACAGTCTCAACACTCTCACAGCCATGGAATTGCTGAGTGTCACTACCATATAGATATATTTGCTGTTGTCAGCAGAGATTTCTCATAGGGCAAACTGGGACTCTGCTTGTATAAACCAAGCAACAGTATTTTGTTCCCAAAACGTTGGCAGTTTCAAAGCGACTGGGTTGGCTGACATATTCAATAATGCCAGAATCATGCTAGAGCATCGGGGTCACCAGTGTAAGTTTTCATACAAAAAAATGAAGTGAGGCACTTTATGTTTAACAAAACCCATAACGCATTTAATTGAACTCCAAAACCTACACAACCAAAGCCTGCTAAAAAAACTTTTACATAATATCATCATGTCAGACAAGCATCTTAAAGTAAAACCCCATCTCAATGTCAATTGTTGTGAATTATGTACATTTCTTCCAATTACATTACCCTACAGTACCCATCACTCAAAAACAGTAGTGGGTTTTGGCAGCTAAAGCCACGCCGCAGAGGCTTGACGGGCAATTAGTCTACTCCTTGATACCATATTATGTCCTTTTCTTTATTGGATAGGGCTTAAAATCTTCTTTTGAACTTAGTGGTTTGTTGACAGAGAACCCAATACTATCACAATATAAGCAACACACATCAAAGTTGCTGGTGAACGCAGCAGGCCAGGCAGCATCTCTAGGAAGAGGTACAGTCGACGTTTCAGGCCGAGACCCTTTGCTTGAATTTCCAGCATCTGCAGAATTCCTTGTGTTTGTCCTATCGCAATATAAAATCAGTTATAAGATTAGAATCTGACTAGAGCAAATCCAAACATGACACAAACCCAACAAATAATAATTTTCTTGCATGGCCCTATCTGACTATTTTCAACAACATAATACACTCAAACTTGCTCCTACTGGTAGTGTCTGATGAATAAGAAAGTTGGATGGTGTGACACATTTTTCTGAATAAGTCTCATTAATGTGCTTTTAGTGAGCTTTGGGTGCCATGCTGCTCCAATTTATCTTTATGGATAAGTGATTGGCTATGATGATGACTAATTGAATGCCTGGTGAGAAGGGAGGTGGTTGCAAGCGAGGTGATGATAATGCACCAAAGATTCTTAAGGAACCTTGAGGTTCACTCACCCTGCTTCTAAACCTACAGAAATTTTACAATATCACATTATCAGTGAGATATTTCCAACCACACGCTGTATGTCCTTTCATTTTGTGTGGTATTCAAAAAAAAGTTAGAAATAATTTTGGAGAGGAAATTGACAGAAAGCAGTGTGGTTATAAGGTACTGATTCGCCCTAACAAGACCCTGAATGTATGACCGGAATATGCACCTAAACAAATCCAGACCCCAAAATATAATGCTGCTGGAGGAACACAGCAGGTCAAACAGCATCTGTGGGAGAGGAGCAATTATTGACATTATGCTGAAAGTTTCCTTACTCAGAGGGTGAGAAGAATTGAGAAATTTTTGGGATTATATCAGCTAAAATATGTGGAGGTTGTGCTTCATTGTTCTTCAGCAGTTGCAACTGTACGAAGCAATGAGCAAAATGTGCACTATACAGTACCTTCTGGTCTCACTGAACACGCGAAACAACAAGTCTCCATGGCATGTGATATTGTAAGATTTTTGTAGGCTTAAAGGCAAGATGTGAACGTTAAGGACCTTATGGTTCTTTACGAATCTCCACCTCTCTCCCCAGAGACCACCATTGTTCTTAACAGGCATTCGATTACTCAGCATTACAAGACATTTTTCCATAAAAATCAATTAAAACTTCATGACACCAAAGTTCAAATTAATGAAACTTGATGAAAAAAAGGTGTTCTATTTCTCAACTTGTGTACTCGCCAGACACTAGAAGTATTACAATATAATACTACATGTTTGTTTAGTAACCAAATAAAAAAAGACTTTCGATGATCTTCACATATTGTAGTAATTGTCGTTGGACTTTTTATTAATATCTAGATGACATTTAGATTGCTTCTTTCTATAACATAATCTTTATTGGTTGTTTAATAAATTGTTGCACTGCCCTGAATGCATATCATAATGCAATTTAGTTATATGAAAATGTTCATTTCACTTTTCATTAAATACCCTTCCTGTAGAGAAGCATAGTCGTATTGACAAGAACTTTATACAGTAAGTACAGTTAGAATCATTGAAAGATATAGTATGGAACAAGCTCTTTGGCTGATTGAGTTACAATGAATTACATCAATCACTTGTTTCTTCACAAATCGGAATCAGGTTTAATAACACTGACATATTGTATGAAATTTGTTGTTCTGCGGCAACAGAACAATGATCATTCTCATCATTAAATGACCATGATTGTTCTTAACAAATTCTTCTGCAGAAGTACTGCCCACTACTACCTTCTTCTGGGCAGTGTCTTTACAAGATGGGTGACCCCAGCCATCATCAATACTCTTCATAGATTGTCTGCCTGGCAACAGCGGTCGCATAAGCAGGACTTGTGTACCAGTTGCTCATATGACCATCCACCACCTGCTTTTTATGCATTGCTGTACAGTGCAATACATAAAAGAAGTTATACAATTCAGTGTCAGCTGTAGTAGCCCTAAATGGGAATATCTGATGATTCCATTTGGAGATGCATGTAGAGTAGCCTTTTTCTGGCACTGTCCAACTTTATTCTCCCACATTCCTGTTAAGTTCTTTTACTACCCCTACCTACAAATTCTACCACTCATTGGCACACTAGGGGAAATTTGCAGTGGCCAATTAACCTACAAACCCAAATGTTTTTAGAATATGAGAAAAAACTGGAACATCCAGAGGAAACACACATTATCGTGGGGAGAATTTGCAAATCCTGCACGGATAGCACCAAAGATCAGGATTGATCCTGGATCTCAGGGGCTCTGAGGCCACTGATCCACCCTACTTTAGAAGAACTACAAAGTCCAACTTCTACAAAATCCACAAGATATAAAAAAGTATCAAGCATTGCTCGGTTGTACGAGTGCACAGGGGAAGAAGCTGCTTCACATTCTGGATGTTTGGGCATCTCCTGCCAGAAGGTAGGAGATTGAACAGGTGATTACCAGGTACCATCACAATGTTGCAACCCCACCATAGACAGCATGATTTATAGATGGTTTCCATATTTAGTAGTTGTGATATTGTGTGCAGTCCTGGTCACTCATTAAGATGTGTTCTGGTTGGTCTTGTTGCAGCTTGAGTACCATACTGTCATGCACTAGGTCAGAATGCTCTCATTGGTACATTGGTATTAGTTTACCAGCAGCTTTTGGGGCAAATCTGCTCTTTTTAAACTCCTAGCATAATATAAGCACTGCTGAGCCTTCCTACTATCAAGGAGGTGTTGGTGGTCCAACAGAGCATTTCTGTCGTGTTCACTCTCAAGAACGTAAGCTGGAGACCCTTTCCACTGCTTCACCATTTGTAAGCAGTGTAGCTTGGTTATAACTTCTTGATTTCCTGATGTTGATTATACTTTCTTTGGTTTCTTTTTGTTGAGTGAAAGATTATGGTTATTGCACCTTTCAGACAGTTTCTTCATTTCTTCTCCGTATGGTGCTATATTGTTATTTGTAATTCATCCAATCACTGTGGTGTCGTCTGCAAATTTGGGGATGTAGCTGATGGCATAGGCAGGGGCACAGTTGTGGGTGAAGAGTATGTAGAAGAATGGACTCAGTACACATCCCTGTGGTGCACCGGTGTTCAGGGACAGGGAATGGTGTTTATTTGCCTAGTCTGACTGAATGGATGTGGTTGGTATGAAAGTCCAGAATCCAGTTGCATATCGATCTGTTGAGTCCCTGATTAATAGTTCAATGGTCAAATTGTTGGGGAGTATGGTGTTGAAGGCAGTACTGTAGCCAATAAAAAGCATTCTTTTGAGAGTGTCCTTATGCTCCAGGTGTTCCAGTACAATGTGGAGAGAAATGGAGGTGGTGTCCTTGGTTGATCTGTTTGCCATATAGGCAAACTAGTGTTGGTCCAGAGTAGCAGGGATGGCGTCCTTAATGTGGGACATAACCAGCCTCTCCAGGCATTTGGTGGCTATAAGGGTGAGTGCAATTGGTCTGTAGTCATTGATGCATGTGTATCCTCTGGTGGGTCCCCTCTGCCTTTCTCGCCAGGGAGGTACTGGCAGATGCCAACTTGGAACTTTCACCTTTCGCTAAGGGGCAGGAACTAACCAAATTTTCCAAATCTGACCACTCCTTCCCTTTATCCTTCAGTACTGAAAGAATTTGTTCCCTAAGATCGCCTCCCTCCTCTGCTGGCGACTCAGCTCGCGGAGCTCCGGCTCCTCCCTGCCCAACAGTTTGCAGACGCCATGGTCCCGCCTCCCTAGGACACCAATCCTCTCCGGCAACTCCGCCCCTCGTAAGTCTTCGCTTGCCTGGACCAACCCTAGGCCTGTGCCCATCTCAAAATCGAAGTTTCACAATACAATTTCCACTTTGCCAATAGCTTTAAGCGTAATCAAATCTCAGAGCATCACTTCATCTGATACATTAGGCTCCACCCCCCTCAACATGCACGCATTGCTTACTGGCACCCCCACAGCTGCACACCATCACTGAAAGGAGGCTATCGCCATCACAACTGTACTTTAAACAGAGTGATAACACAGCATCTACAGAATTCAATCCCGGACGAGCCCCCACAAATGTAACACTCAGCTCCATCAACCCACGTTTATCTAGGGGAAACCGCCATCTGCCTGCAAAACTGTGTCTCACATTAGCGTAGATGCTGTGTAATACACTCCGGTACAACCCACAACGTAAAATATCAGCAGTACACAATGTACGTTTAAACGATTACACTTTATAAATTTTACTGTGACTACGGGGTTACTAGAGAAACAAAAATATAAAATAAAAGGCGCCAAGTGTAGGGATTATACAGTTCATGCACAATGTTGGAGCTCACGCAATATCCTCGATCCACCATTCGATTTCCTCCGAATTCCATGACTCTCAGACTGGGACCAACCACAGTGGTCTACCAGAGCGCGTCCCGCATGTCCTTCCTCTTCGCCGCTCCTCACCGATCTTCCACACCCTCACCCAGCCTCCCACACAGATAGAATAACATGACTTCCATTAGTTAGTTACCCGTTATCTATAATTATAACCCAAACATCTCAGCTACAAAGAACATTACCTCATCAGTTAACATTACAGAGAAGCCATTTTATTATAACACTACAGAGAAGCCATTTTATTATTAGCAGTTAACAGTTACCATTACAGTTAATATTACTGAGAACCCTACTCATGTTACTGGTGACTGCTTTGGGACTGGTATGTTGGTTGGTGTTCTGAAGCATGCAAGGACCACAGAAAGGGATAGAGAGAGGTTATAGATTTTACGAACCTCTGCCAGCTGATCAGCACAGTCCCTGAGGACCCGCCCAGGTATGCCATCTGGTCCAGCTGCTCTGCATGTGTTGATGCTGTGGAGAGTATGTCTCACATCATGTGTGCTCAGTGTCAGCACTGTGTCCTCCTCAAGTGTCAAGGCCTTCACCATGTTGTCCCTGTCAAACTGAGCAAAGAAGTTATTTAGCTCCTCACGCTGTGGCATCACTGTTTGTAGGGCAGGAGATATTTCCTTTATAGTCAGTGATGGACATGATGCCTTCTCACACAATTCAAGTGTTGGTGGTGTTACAGATGTGTGTCTATCTGCTGTTTGTATCTGTATTTAGTGGTTTTAATGCCTCTTTTAAAGTTTGACCTGGCTTCACTATATGCTACAGTGTCACTAGAAATATAAGACCATAAGATATAGGACCATAAGAAGTAGGCCATTCAGCCCATTGAGTCTGCTCCACCTTTCAATCATGGGCTGATCCAATTCTTTCAGTCAGCCCCACTCCCCTGCTTTCACCCCATACCCCTTGATGCCCTGGTTAGTCAAGAACCTATCTATCTCTGCCTTAAATACACCCAATGATTTGATCTCTAAAGCCGCTCCTGGCAACAAATTCCATAGGTTTACCACGCTCTGACTAAAGTAATTTCTCCACATCTCAGTTCTAAATGGACGTCCTTCAATCCTGAAGTCGTGCCCTTTTGTCCTGGAATCCCCTACCATGGGAAATAACTTTGCCATATCTAATCTGTTCAGGCCTTTTAACATTTGGAATGTTTCTATGAGATCCCCCCTCATTCTTCTGAACTCCAGGGAATACAGGCTAAGATCTGCCAGACGTTCCTCATATGGTAACCCTTTCATTCCTGGAATCATTCTTGTGAATCTTCTCTGAACCCTCTCATTTCTGGAATCATCCTTGTGAATCTTCTCTGAACCCTCATCTAAGCAGCATCCGGAGCCCTGAGCAGGTTCTAGATGTCGTTGTTCATCCATTGCTTCTTGATTCCGGAATTCAAGGATGTTCTTATCGCACAGGACAACAAATTTTTTTGAAAGTTGCTCCCTTAAAAATTTCTTTTGGTTATGTTTGCCTGCTTGACATTAAATACAAGTACAATTTCAGAATACTGATATCACGTAGGAATTTGGAGAAACAAGAAATTAACTTTTACTGAACATAATGTGTTGACTTGCATAACAGTGATGACACTTTGCAATAGTTCAACTAAGCTAAGAATGTTTTGTTGATTATTTTCATTTGTACTCAGTGTCTGAGGCTTCTTGCTTAAGTGTCCAACAATAATCAGCCGGTGTTGATGGATTCCAGTTGCCCTGATACTGTCTCTCCATGACGGCAATATCCTGGTGAAACCTTTCACCATGCTCATCACTGACAGCGCCAAGATTTAGAGGGAAGAAGTCTAAATGGGAATGCAATAAATGTGAGGAACCCAAGTTTTGTCTTGGTCACCAATGTTATAACCAAAGTAAAGCTCAAAAGCTTTCTTAATAAGTGGAGTCACACTCTATCTTTGAGATTTAAGAGGTTAAAAACCTCTCTGGGATTGGTAAAGGAGGAGGAGCATGCTTCATGGTCAACAATGCATGGTGCAATCTCCAGAATGTACATGCCCTCAAATCTTTTTGTTCCCCAGACCTGGAATACCTGGTGCTGCTGTGCAGACCCAACTGGCTTCCCAGGGAGTTCACGGCTGTTATGATCACAGCGGTGTACATTCTGCCGCAGGCTGATATTGACCTGGCTCTCAAGAAACTGTACAAGACCATCAACACGCTGGAGACTGCACACCCAGAGGCTGCCTTCAACGTCGCCAGGGACGTTAATCAAGCGTCGCTAAAAAAAGTCTCTTCAAAGTTTTGTGAGCACTCGTGGAGATAAGGTACTTGACCACTGTTACACTCACTTCCGCAACACTTAAAAAGCTCTCCTTCGCCCAGCTTTTGGAAAATCAGATCACTCTTCAATCCTGCTTTTGCCGACGTACAGGCAGAAGCTGAAGCAAGAGGCAGCCATAGTTAAAACAGTCCACTGCTGGGCCAACCAATAGGCCTCCATGCTGCAGGACTGCTTCGATGACGTCGACTGGAATGTCCTCAATGATGAGCATGTCACAGACTTTACTGATGGACACATGTGCTTCGTCCGGAAGTGCATCGACAATGTTGTCCCCCAGAAGTCGGTCAGGGTCTTCCTGAACCAGAAACCCTGGATCAATAGTTCCATGCGAGCAGTACTTACAGTGCAGCATAGAGCTTACATCGCCGGCGATCAGCTAGAGCTCATGAAAAGCAGCTATGATCTGTGCAAAGCTATCAAGGCTGTGAAACAACAATACAAGGACAAGATTGAATCAAGATTCACATGACTTGTGGAGAGGGCTGCATACCATCACAGACTTCAAAGCCAAACATTGTGGTGCCGCAAATATCGCGGCATCTCTCCTAAATGAGCTCAATCACTGTTATGCTCGGTTCAATGTCGCTAACTCTGAGCCTCCAAGGAAAGCCACCGCTACAACCTGCAACCTGGTCATCTCTGAGGCTGAGGTACGCAGATGTTTCCAACGAGTGGACAGTCGCAAGGCTGCAGGACCAGACGGCAGGACACATACTCGGGATATGCACAGCACAACTGGCAGGTGTGTTTACTGACATTTTTAATCTATCCCTGTCCCAGCGTAGAGTACCCTACTGTTACAAATTATCCACCATTGTCCCTGTACCAAAAAGACCAAGGTGAATGTGCCTGAACGACTGGCATCCAATCGCACTCACCTCAATAATAAGCAAATGCTTTGAGAGGCTGGGGAAGGATTACATCTGCAGCTTGCTAACACCCAAAGGGGATCCCCTACAATTTGCCTACCGACACAACCAATCGACAGGCAACGCAATAGCCACTGCTCTACATAGCATCTTTACACATCTGGAGAAGAAGGATGCTCAGGTGAGAATGCTGTCTTGGGCTATAGAAACATAGAAACATAGAAACATAGAAAATAGGTGCAGGAGTAGGCCATTCGGCCCTTTGAGCCTGCACCGCCATTTATTATGATCATGGCTGATCATCCAACTCAGAACCCCGCCCCAGCCTTCCCTCCATACCCCCTGACCCCTGTAGCCACAAGGGCCATATCTAACTTCCTTTTAAACATAGCTAATGAACTGGCCTCAACAGTTTGCTGTGGCAGAGAATTCCACAGATTCACCACTCTCTGTGTGAAGAAGTTTTTCCTCATCTCGGTCCTAAAAGGCTTCCCCTCTATCCTCAAACTGTGACCCCTCGTTCTGGACCTCCCCAACATCGGGAACAATCTTCCCGCATCCAGCCTGTCCAATCTTTTTAGGATCTTATACGTTTCAATCAGATCCCCCCTCAATCTTCTAAATTCCAACGAGTACAAGCCCAGTTCATCCAGTCTTTCTTCATATGAAAGACCTGCCATCCCAGGAATCAATCTGGTGAACCTTCTTTGTACTCCCTCTATGGCAAAGATGTCTTTCCTCAGATTAGGGGACCAAAACTGCACACAATACTCCAGGTGTGGTCTCACCAAGGCCTTGTACAACTGCAGTAGTACCTCCCTGCTCCTGTACTCGAATCCTCTCGCTATAAATGCCAGCATACCGTTCGCCTTTTTCACCGCCTGCTGTACCTGCATGCCCACTTTCAATGACTGGTGTATAATGACACCCAGGTCTCGTTGCACCACCCCTTTTCCTAATCGGCCACCATTCAGATAATAATCTGTTTTCCTATTTTTGCCACCAAAGTGGATAACTTCACATTTATCCACATTAAATTGCATCTGCCATGAGTTTGCCCACTCACCCAACCTATCCAAGTCACCCTGCATCCTCTTAGCATCCTCCTCACTGCTAACACTGCCACACAGCTTCGTGTCATCCGCAAACTTGGAGATGCTGCATTTAATTCCCTCATCCAAGTCATTAATATATATTGTAAACAACTGGGGTCCCAGCACTGAGCCTTGCGGTACCCCACTAGTCACCGCCTGCCATTCTCGTTCATAAAAGGTCCCGTTTATTCCCACTCTTTGCTTCCTGTCTGCTAACCAATTCTCCACCCACACCAATACCTTACCCCCAATACCGTGTGCTTTAAGTTTGCACACTAATCTCCTGTGTGGGACCTTGTCAAAAGCCTTTTGAAAATCCAAATATACCACATCCACTGGTTCTCCCCTATCCACTCTACTAGTTACATCCTCAAAAAATTCTATGAGATTCGTCAGACATGATTTTCCTTTCACAAATCCATGCTGACTTTGTCCAATCATTTCACCGCTTTCCAAATGTGCTGTTATCACATCCTTGATAACTGACTCCAGCAGTTTCCCCACCACCGACGTTAGGCTAACCGGCCTATAATTCCCCGGTTTCTCTCTCCCTCCTTTTTTAAAAAGTGGGGTTACATTAGCCACCCTCCAATCCTCAGGAACTAGTCCAGAATCTAACGAGTTTTGAAAAATTATCACTAATGCATCCACTATTTCTTGGGCTACTTCCTTAAGCACTCTGGGGTGCAGACCATCTGGCCCTGGGGATTTATCTGCCTTCAATCCCTTCAATTTACCTAACACCACTTCCCTACTAACATGTATTTCGCTCAGTTCCTCCATCTCACTGGACCCTCTGTCCCTTACTATTTCTGGAAGATTATTTATGTCCTCCTTAGTGAAGACAGAACCAAAGTAATTATTCAATTGGTCTGCCATGTCCTTGCTCCCCATAATCAATTCACCTGTTTCTGTTTGCAGGGGACCTACATTTGTCTTTATCAGTCTTTTCCTTTTTACATATCTATAAAAGCTTTTACAGTCCGTTTTTATGTTCTCTGCCAGTTTTCTCTCATAATCTTTTTTCCCCTTCCTAATTAAGCCCTTTGTCCTCCTCTGCTGAACTCTGAATTTCTCCCAGTCCTCAGGTGAGCCACTTTCTCTGGCTAATTTGTATGCTACTTCTTTGGAATTGATACTATCCCTAATTTCTCTTGTCAGCCACGGGTGCACTACCTTCCTTGATTTATTCTTTTGCCAAACTGGGATGAACAATTGTTGTAGTTCATCCATGCAACCTTTAAATGCCTGCCATTGCATATCCACCGTCAATCCTTTAAGTGTCATTTGCCAGTCTATCTTAGCTAATTCACGACTCATACCTTCAAAGTTACCCCTCTTTAAGTTCAGAACCTTTGTTTCTGAATTAACTACGTCACTCTCCATGTTAATGAAGAATTCCACCATATTATGGTCACTCTTACCCAAGGGGCCTCTCACGACAAGATCGCTAATTAACCCTTCCTCATTGCTCAAAACCCAGTCCAGAATAGCCTGCTCTCTAGTCGGTTCCTCGACATGTTGGTTCAAAAAACCATCCCGCATACATTCCAAGAAATCCTCTTCCTCAGCACCTTTACCAATTTGGTTCACCCAGTCTACATGTAGATTGAAGTCACCCATTATAACTGCTGTTCCTTTATTGCACACATTTCTAATTTCCTGTTTAATACCATCTCCGACCTCACTACTACTGTTAGGTGGCCTGTACACAACTCCCACCAGCGTCTTCTGCCCCTTAGTGTTACGCAGCTCTACCCATATCGATTCCACATCTTCCCGGCTTATGTCCTTCCTTTCTATTGCGTTAATCTCTTTTTTAACCAGCAACGCCACCCCACCTCCCCTTCCTTCATGTCTATCCCTCCTGAATATTGAATATCCCTGAACGTTGAGCTCCCATCCCTGGTCACCCTGGAGCCATGTCTCTGTGATCCCAACTATATCATAATCATTAATAACAATCTGCACTTTCAATTCATCCACCTTATTACGAATGCTCCTTGCATTGACACATAAAGCCTTCAGGCGCTCTTTTACAACTCTCTTAGCCCTTTTTAATGCTTGCCCTGGATTTGTCGGCCTGCCACTTTTATTTTTCCCCTTTGTACTTTTTGCTTCTATGCTCACTTTACACCCCTCTGTCTCTCTGCACTGGTTCCCATCCCTCTGTTGTGAACTAACCTCCTCACACCTAGCCTCTTTAATTTGATTCCCACCCCCCAACCATTCTAGTTTAAAGTCACCTCAGTAGCCCCCGCTAATCTCCCTGCCAGGATATTGGTCCCCCTAGGATTTAAGTGTAACCCGTCCTTTTTGTACAGGTCACACCTGCGCCAAAAGAGGTCCCAATGATCCAAAAACTTGAATCCCTGCCCCCTGCTCCAATCCCTCAGCCACGCATTTATCCTCCACCTCATCGCATTCCTACTCTCACTGTCGCGTGGCACAGGCAGTAATCCCGAGATTACTACCTTTGCGGTCCTTTTTCTCAACTCCCTTCCTAGCTCCCTATATTCTTCTTTCAGGACCTCATCCCTTTTCCTACCTATGTCATTGGTACCTATATGTACCAGGACCTCTGGCTCTTCACCCTCCCACTTCAGGATATCTTGGACACGATCAGAAATATCCCGGACCCTGGCACCAGGGAGGCAAACTACCATCCGAGTCTCTGGACTGCGTCCACAGAATCGCCTATCTGACCCCCTTACTATCGAGTCCCCTATCACAACTGCCCTCCTCTTCCTTTCCCTACCCTTCTGAGCTACAGGGCCAGACTCTGTGCCGGAGGCAGGGCCACTGTCGCTTCCCCCGGGTAAGCTGTCCCCTCCAACAGTACTCAAACAGGAGTACCTGTTGTTAAGGGGCACAGCCGCCGGGGTACTCCCCATCACCTGCCTTTTCCCCTTCCCCCTCCTAACCGTGACCCACTTGTCTGCCTCCCGTGGCCCCGGCGTGACCACCTGCCTTCCACTCCTCTCTATCACCTCCTCGCTCTCCCTGACCAGACGAAGGTCATCGAGCTGCAGCTCCAGTTCCGTAATGCGGTCCCTTAGGAGCTGCATCTCGATGCACTTGGCGCAGATGTAGACGTCCGGGAGGCTTGGAGACTCCAGGGCCTCCCACATCCGACACCGAGAACAGCAAACTGCCCTCACAGTCATAATGCCCCTCTCCTCAAATAGCAACAGAAAATGAATGTCAAACCTTCCTCGCCTCGCCCGCCCGCTATAGTTCAGCAATAAACACCATAATTCCATCCAGGCTCAACAGGAAGCTCAGATACCTTGGCCTTGACCCTGCCTTGTGTAGCTGGATCCTAGACTTCCTGTCAGATCGCCAGCAGGCAGTAAAAGTAATTTCCCTCACCTCCACCCCTCTGACTCTCAATACAGGAGCCCTTCAGGGATGTGTACTAGGTCCCTTCCTTTACTCCCTGTATGTCCATGACTGTGTCACCACCCAAAGCTCCAATCTGCTAAATAAATTTGCTGCCAATGACACTACATTGATTGGCCTTATCTCAAACAATAACGAGGTGATCTACAGGGAAGAAGTCATCTCTCTGACACAGTGGTGTCAAGAAAACAACCTCTCCCTCAATGTGGGAAAAACAAAGGAGCTGGTTGTGGATTACGGGAGGAATGGAGACAGGCTAACCCCTATTGTTGTGAGAGTAAACAGCTTTAAGTTTCTCAGCAGTTCCTGGGGTTGAGAGGGTAAGCAGCTTTATGCTCCTTGGCAGGCACATCATCGAGGACCTCACACGGTCTGTACACACCAGCTGTGTGGTGAAAAAGGAACAAAAACGCCTTTTTCATCTCAGACAATTGAGGAAGTTTGGTATGGGCCCCCAAATCCTAAGAACTTTCTACAGGGGCACAATTGAGAGGATCCTGGCTGGCTGCATCACTGCCTGGTATGGGAACTGTACCTCTCTTAATCGCAGGGCTCTGCAGAGAGTGGTCCGGACAGCACAGCACATCTGTAATTGTGAACTTCCCATGATTCAGGACATTTACAAAGACAGGTGTATAAAAAGGGCCTGTAGGATCATTGGGGACTCAAGTCACCCCAACCACAATCTATTCCAGCTGCTACTGTCCAGGAAAATGGTACCATAGCATAAAAGTCAGGACCAACCGGCTCCAAGACAGCTTCTTCCACCGGGCCATCAGACTGATTAACGCACATTGATCTGAGTGTATTCTATGTTACATCGACTGTTCTGTTTATTATAAATTACTATGATTGCACGTTGCACGTTTAGATGGAGATGTAACGTAAAGATTTTTTTTCTCCTCATGAGTGTGAAGGATGTAAGAAATAAAATCAATTCAATTCTATACTTTCCATAAATATAACAGAAAGTATCACGGCTGTTGCAACATTGGTGAGACATTCTGCTATCACAAATATGCCTGAAAATACAATTCCTTTATTATAATGTGTACACACAATATGGTATGTGCATCAACATGATTGCAAACTGATATACATGTAAACGCCACACATAGAACAGTGTGTGCGTGATGCTTTTATAGTTTTTCTAAAATCTGCTCTGCCATGCAGAATCCACCCTGCCTAAGCATGTCCAGGCATGCCTGGACAAGACAGAAAACCCTCCACTTTACATTGTGGGCAACATTATAATTGACTTAAATTGTGAACTGAAATTACAAATATAGGCGATTACAAAAAATGGTGCGTGATAGGGAAGTTTGATGGTGATTCTCATGATCAGAATCCCCAAATCCATAAGATACACCCAAAGGTATTCGGGGTGCTAAATCTTTGTTTCAAGTGTTGCTGGCGACATTGTCTACACACTATCTGATATAGTGCATTACCCTGGAGGTGTATTCCTCTAGTCAATCCCCAAACCATGTATTGCTTGGCAAGAAAACAGGTTCCAGTCTGAGCAGTCAAAGCAGTCCTAAAGCCGAGAGACAGTTCCCTCAGGCCATACTGTCACTGACTCTGTAATTGGTTTTGCCTTCCTTATCACTGGTCTGTCAACTGGGATTAAAAGTAATGACAGGGGGGTCGGACAATCCCATGTGAATGCATCATGAGCCCTGTACGTGCTCACAGTATTGGTGTAAACCCGGTTCAGTGTATTGTGGCCATTTACACATTCTGTCAAAGTTTAGGGAATACATTCTTAAAGTTGGTTTGATTAAAATCACCAGCTACAATGAAGGCATCATCATGGT
This sequence comes from Mobula hypostoma, assembly GCF_963921235.1. Taxonomy (NCBI): domain Eukaryota; kingdom Metazoa; phylum Chordata; class Chondrichthyes; order Myliobatiformes; family Myliobatidae; genus Mobula; species Mobula hypostoma. Next base: position 102,595,629 of record NC_086106.1, on the reverse strand, counting down.
GGGCAGACAGTTGTTTACTAATAGCATCATACAGTTGTGCTAAAGCTAACTTAGTGTTGGCTTGTGGCAGAATGTTGATTCAAAACAACGGTTAATTCACTCAGCAAATGGAAAGGCCTGCACTTGAGCATACGGTATTCCAGGATGGGACAGCACTGACTATCACGATGACAGAGTTCATGCACCAAGTATCGTTAACAGGAATGCATAAGCAATTGCCTGATTTCTTACCAGAATATTGCATTCTGTCATTTTGTCAGGCCATGTGGTCTACTAGCTCAATAACTGCATTATAATCCAACCAGGTTTCAGGAAAGACATTTATGCAGCAGTCAAGTACATTCCTTTGTGTGGTAAGTCTCTGTCTGATTTCATTCATCTTGTTAGCGATTGATCAGGTGTTTGCATGAAAGACGCTCAGAAGTGTGGGTTTGAAATGTATAGCTTTTAGCCTAACGCAGATCCCAGCATCTCCCAGCTGGGCCTGGTGTCCAGGTTTGCCTAGGTGTTATGGCGATTTTTGAATTTATGTATTCCAGAGAATAAGCTAAGAGCTCTTAATAATGCTCTTAATGCATTTGATTTTAATAGTCAGAAGCTTCTGTCAGTTTTATCGTAGAGCTGCGAATATGCACACCATTATCCTGTTCCCCAGTATATCAAGTAAAGTACAGAAAAACAAAATGTTTCAGCTGTGGTTCTCTTTAGTACCTCTGAGTCAAGTCTTGTTAACTCATTTGCTGATATCCAGAACCTCTAGTCTCACAGGAAGACAAGAACATGGTTATTTCCACTCTATAAACAAGTCTCCTGTCAGCTCGAATAACTGTATCCTTTGATAGTGTCATTTTGCTTGCTAATTATAAAACTAATAACAATTCATTCTGACCAATTGTCACACGACAACATTATCTCTTTCTCTGAGATGGCTTGAACTACTTTCACCAACAGTTTGAAGCTCTGTTCTCAGAATCTTGATCTTGAGAGCACGTGGGTCATAAATTCAACTGTGTTTGCCTCATTTCCCAGACTGCCTAGTTTCCCAAGGGGAGTGCCATCAATGATGCACTGGGAAGTGCACAGGCCTGATAACACTTTAAATTAATTGCTTTATTTCACACATTAGGGCACTGTTCAACACAGACTATTAGACTTGCCCATAAAGAGACACAGAACAGCCTTGAAGTCAGTTCTGTGAGATGTGTATGTCCCAGGCAGTCATGCTGCCTGCAATTATTCTAAAAGTTGAGGGGCAATAGATCAGAAGTCAACCTTTTTGGTTACATAGTGCTGCCTCTTCACAAGCTTATTTCCTTTGTAGTGACAGGAATTTTGTGGCAATATTGGGAGGTAAGATCATGAGATTTAGCTCAAACTGGTTTGGTCAATTTTAGGAATCTGTACTGTAATTCTACCTCTTAACCTTTGAAATATTAGTTTATTCTTATTAAATTGAGCTATCATTTCTGCAATAGAGCTTCTAGTTTTTCATCCAGTACATCAAGACCATAGATTAAACTATTCCTGACTATGTTAATGACTCTAAATGTATCTTGATGTTTCATCTGAAGCTTTAAGGAGTCAATAGAGATTCAGTCACCACTCCAAACAGCAACCAATAGACTCAGTTTTTATTCTAGTATAAAACCTTCCCATAACCATAAAATTTTATTTTGTGTAAGCAAACTGTTAACTTTAGATTAAAGTGGGAAATAACAATATTGGCTAATTTTGCTAAATGGCTTTATCATTTCCTTTAAGGCGAGCATCATGGATGCTGCCCATTCAAAAGTCTTCTTATAAACAAGGTTACAAGTGCTTCTTGACAATTTATTTTGTAGCAATCAGTTTTCTGGCTCTCAAATATATAACAGGATTTCAAAATCAATGCATTGATTTTCAAATCTCCTTTAAGTATACCTTGGTATTTGGCCATTATTTCTATTGTATAAGGTTTAAGAACCAACAATATAATTCACTTTCACTTCCCCAGTAGATATATCAGAAACACCTAGGTGAAGCCTAGGAAAACAGTGCATCTGCAGGATAGTGAGTGTGAGCACCAGGTAGAGTGGAAGTGAAGGTAAGTTCAAAGTAAATTTATAATCAAAGTACAGATACGTCCCCTTATACAACCCTGAGATTTGTTTTCTTGTGGACATACACTGTAAATACAAGAAACGCAATAGAATCAATGAAAGATCACATCCAACAGGACGGACAAACAATCAGTGTGCAAGACACAACAAACTGTGCAAGTTTAAAACAGAAATTAAATAAATAAATAAGCAATGAATAGTGAGAACATGAGATGGAGAGTCCTTGAAAGTGAGTCCATAGGTTGTGGGAACAGATCAGTGAAAGGGCGAGTGAAGTTGAATTATCCCCTCTGATTCAAGAACCTGAAGGCTGAGGGGTAACGACGCTTCCTGACCCTGGTTGTGTGGGTCATGATGCTCCTGTAGCTTCTTCCTGATGGCAGCAGCGTGGCCTGGATAGTGGGGGTCCCTCATGAATGGATGCTGCTTTCCTGCGAAAGTGCTCCATGCAGAGGTGCTCAATGGTGGAGAGGGCTTCACCCATGGTGGGCTGGGCCATACCAGTACTTGTTGTAAGATTTTCCATTCAAGGGCATTGGTGATTCCATACCAGACTGTTATACAACTAGTCAATATACTTCGCACCACACATCTATAGAAGTTTGTGTAAGCTAGATGTCATGTCAAATTTTCGCAAACTTCTAAGGAAGTAGAGACACTGCCATTCTTTCTTCATAATTGCACTTTATGTGCTGAGCCCAGGACAAGTCCCAAACAAGTGAAAATCTGCAGATGCTGGAAATCTAAGCAACACACACAAAATGCTGGAGGAACTCGGCAGGCCAGGCAGCATCCGATGAAAAAAGTTTTTTCATAGATGCTGCCTGGCCTGCCGAGTTCCTCCAGCATTTTGTGTGTGTTGCCAGGACAGATCCTCTGAGATGATAAGAAATTTAAGGTTGCTGACCCTCTGCACCTCTGATAGCCCGATAAGTATTGGCTCCTGGACCTCCAGTTTTCACCTCCTGAAGTCAATAACTAGCTCCTTGGCCTTGCTGACATTGAGTGAGAGTTTTTTATTGCAAGAGGCATTACTCAGCCTGATTTTCAACCTCCATCCTATGAGCTGATTTGTCAACACCTTTGATTCGGCCAATGATAGTGGTGATGATAGCAAACTTAAGTGTGGCATTGGAGCTATGCATAGCCTCATTGGTGGCAACTATACTTTATATTTTATTGTCGCCAAGCAATTGATACTAGAACGTACAATCATCACAGTGATATTTGATTCTGCGCCTCCCACTCCCTGGAGTACAAATCGATAGAAAAAAATTAAAATTTAAATTATAAATCACAAATAGAAAGTAGAAAATTGAAAGTAAGGTAGTGCAAAAAAACCGAGAGGCAGGTCCGGATATTTGGAGGATACAGCCCAGATTCGAGTCAGGATTCATTCAGCAGTCTTATCACAGTTGGAAAGAAGCTGTTCCCAAATCTGGCCAACTATTGTCCCACACTGGGGGAAGGCTGATTTCAACAGTGCAGATTAAGATTTACCACTCTTATATTCAATTCTAGTTTTAACTTAAATACTTTGATATTAGTTATTTCTTGCCAAAACATTCATACAAATCAGCTGCATGACAAATTCATCATGATGCCTTCATTTCAATGAACACCTCATGCCTGTTTTCAAGGCCTCACAAAATTATTACAATCCTGAAGCTGCTGGTGTTTTAAAAATTTGAAGATATTCATCCTCAGGTTAATGATTGCAGTGTTAAGCAGATTGTCTGGTGCTGATGAGCTTATTCGTGACTCAGATGAAAGATATGTTCTACCATTTGGCATCAGTAGAATACTGGCTTCAAGAAGATTTTCTTGCCCACAAATCAACTACATAGCTATATAAACACACTATATAGCTGCTGTTTGCCTTAGTTCAAATTATAGTCTTCGTACAGTTGCCTAAGAAATGTTCCATTTCCTAAATAACTAAACTTTGATAGGCAACTGCAGTAAAAGAAATAAAAACCTTCATTTGTGTATCATAGTTCATGTCACAAAAAGATATAAATAATAAAGGAAGATTGCAAAATAATAAAAGCTAGAATGGTATTAATTGGGACGTGCTATTGTGAAGTTTAGTGGTCGGTCATAATACCAACAAGAATTTTGAACAAGAGAAAGTCTGCAGATGCTGGAAATCCAAGCAACACACACAAAATACTGGAAGAACTCAGCAGGTCGGGAAGCATCTATGGAAGATTACAGTTGATGTTTCGGGGCGAGACCCTTCATCAGGACTCTGAGGAAAGATCTCAGCCCGAAACGTCTACTGTACTCTTCCATAGTCGCTTCCTGGCCTGCTGAGTTCCTCAAGCATTTTGGGTGTGTTGAGAAGAATTTGGACATCATTACTAGAATAGAAAAATAATAAAGAAAGAGAATATAGATTATGAGAGTTAACAAGCAAGAAATATGAAAGGAGAAAGTGAGAGCTTTTACAAATCTATAAAATAGGACATTTACAAAGGTTATTTTTTTCTCCCTTAGAGAATGAGACTGGAAAAATTAATAACGTAAAGAAGGCCTTCACAATTATTTTTTATCTGTCATTATAACATCATTCTAATAAGAGTAGAAATTCTGAGACTAGACTGAGAAGAAACTTAAAACAATCACAATCAACAGTGAAAAGGTACCAGAAAGATTAGGGAACTAAAGACTGACAAGGGCCTAAGCCTGATGGCCTGCGGTCTATGTTGTTAACCATAAACACAAAATACTCTGCAGATTCTGGGGTCAAAGCAACACGTACAACACACTGGAGGAACTCAGCGGATCGGGCAGCATCCATGGAAATGAACAGTCAACATTTTTGGCTGAGACCCTTCAGTCCTGACGAAGGCTCTCAGCCTGAAACATTGACTGTTCATTTCCACGGATGCTGCCCAACCTGCTGAGTTCCTCCAGCGTGTTGTACGTGTTGTTAACCATAGTGGCTACAGAGAGAGTGGAAGAACTGGCTGACATTTTCCAAATTTCCTTAGATTCCGGAAAGATCCCAAAGAATTGGAAAACTGCAAATGCAATTCAAAATTGAGATAGGCAGGAAATCATAGGCCAATTTGTCTAAAATCTGTCTGAGTAAAACTATATTAAGGAAAAGGCAGAACATTTAGAAAATTGTAATACAATCAAGTAGAATCAGCATGGTTTAATGAAAGCAAAGCCAGATTTGATAAATTTATTGGAGTTCTATGATGATATAATAAGCATGATAGAGAAATACATAATGTATGTAAATTCCAGAAAACATTTGATTAGATGCCACATAAAAGGTTACCACACAATGTAGAAGCTCATGGCCTGCGGCCAATTTATCAGTTCAGATGAAGGATTTGCTAGTAGAAATAGAGTCAGAATAATTGGATTACTTCCAGGCTGAGAAGCTTTAGCAGTGGATGCCACAGGGACAAGTGCTGGGCCTCAAACATTTACATTTCATATTAATAATCTGGACAAAGAAATCAAATGCATGTTAGACAGATTTGCTGACAATACAAAATGAGTGGAAAAACAAGTTGTGAGGAAGGTATATAATATTTGTAAAGGAATACAGAGAGTTAGGAAATCTAATGCAAGGAGATGTAAGGTTATCCACTTTAGTGGAAAATCAGAAAAGCAGAATATTATTGAAATGAGGTGAAGTTGTAAAATGGCACTGTACTGAACGAACTAGTTGCCCTCAAGCTTGACACACAAAATGCCGCAAGTAAATAGAAATACAATAACATGAAGGTGTTTAGTGTAAAGGAAATGGAGTATAAAATCAGGAAGGCTTGCTACAAGTATACAGAACATCGATGACATCACACAAGGGGAAATGGACAAGCAACAAATTAAGGAAGAATAGGGGTATTATCTTCATTATATTTGTAGATACTGTGACGAGAATACACATAAAATTAAGATGTTTGCTGGCCTGGGTTAGCATCAGTGGCATCAGCAGTTGGTCTGCCACCTGTCCTCAGGGGGAACGAGAGATAAGGAACAATGAAGCAGCGTCTGGAGATGTGTAATGAAGGGACGGGAGAGAGAGCTGTCTGGAGCGGCTCCCCCTTTGAACCCTGAACTGTTTGAAGTGATAGACAGGCGATACCCCAGCAGGGGGATAAAAAGAGACAGGTTTCGCTAAGGCGACACACATGACACCCGAGGTAACGAGACCCTGGAAGCGGTGCGCCTCCCACGAGTCGGTGAGAAGTACCGGACCTTAAACGCACAGGACGGAAAGGTACGAACAGCGGGAACCCGGTGTGTGTCCACCCTCGCTTGGGTGCCGGGTTCACTGCAGAGGATCGACCGCATCTGGAGGAGGGGTCACAGTCGGTGACCTCAGGTGACATCACAAAGGACCCGCCCGAAAGCTGCTTGTGAGCAATATCGCCGGTCTGTGAGTGGAAGCCGTTTCTGAATGATCAGTCGTTCCCGTTCTCTCTCTCTCTCTCTCTCCCTCCCCCCCCCACGTTGTCCATCGCCATGGCAACGATTACTGCGAACTGAACTATTAGATCGAACTGGACTTTTGTGTCACTTTGAAATTGGTCATTTACCCCTAGACAACGATAGAGCTTGATTGATGTTGTTATCTTAATTCTGTGCACATGTGTGTTTATCATTGCTGAACTGTTGCATTTATTATCCTTTCGATTACTGTGTTGCTTGTTTCTTTAATAAAACTTTCTTAGTTCTAGTAATCCAGACTCCAACTGAGTGATCCATTTCTGCTGGTTTGGCAACCCAGTTACGGGGTACGTAACAATACTTATTCCTTTGTCAGCTTTGCAGAAACAGATTTTCTGGCGATTATTAGTAGAAAATGCTCTGCACGGGGTTACTGATGCACTGCATCAGTGATCATAAGAAATAGGATCAAAGGTTGAACCTACACCAGTTCTGTAAGGTCATAAATAACTTGATCTTGGACTTGGCTCCACTTTTCTCCCTTTCTCCCCCCCCACCAAAAAAAAAAGACTATCTCAGCTATAGCTCTCTGAGGGGAAAAAACATCCCTCTCCCTGTTATAAATTTGTTGCTGTGGGAGCTCTTACATCCTGTGGGAGGGTGAGGAGAAGATGGTGGTGCGAAGCAGCACGTGCGGCCGCTCTGAATTGATACGTATTTGTGAACAAGGATGCCGTACACAATCCTGATTTGATGGAGACAGCCATGAGAAGCGTGGAGGAACATCTGGAGAAACTTCTGAAATGCCTGCTTCGCTGCTGCTGCTACTGTGCAATCAAAAATCTCCGGAGGGGAAGGCCCCAAATCCTCAGCTTTGCCTATTGCCTGTTGCCAGGGCCGGGGTCGAAGAGCTTGGCAGAGATGGTGCTCGGTGCTCGGTGTCAGAGAGCTGGTCGGAGGCTCGAAGTTTTCAGATGGACTCGGAGTCGGACTGTGGTCGGGTGCTTCTAGGGTGCTGCATCGGCAAGCTTGCGGCACTGGAAGCTCATGGCAGGGAGAGTTTTCTCCCTTCAACCGTCTGCATGAGATGATGGGACTTTCGAGAGACTTTGAGACTTTTTACCATGCCCATGGTCTGCTCTTTATCAAATTACAGTATTGCTTGCACTGCTGTAACTATATGTTATAATTATGTGGTTTTGTCAGTTTTTTTTAGTCTTGGTTTGTCTTGTATTTCTGTGATATCATTCCGGTGGAAGAAATTGTATAATTTCTTAATACATGCATTACTAAATAACAATAAAGAGGACTGCGTGTCCTCATAATCTAATCTAATCTCCTTAACAGACCAAACATACCTTGGTTTAATATTCCTTCCTAAAGCCACCACCCCTAACAATGCAGCATTTCCTCAGTCATATGCCACCCCTGACTTTTGACTTCATTTCTCTGGAGTTTGTCTTTAAGCCACAGCATTCCAACTCTCTAAACCACAGCCAATGCACAGTTAAAATCAACCATTCTATAGTCTTCAAAGTGGTACTGTTTTAAAAGTAAGGATATTATCACAGTGAAATAGCTAAAGTTATACATCTTCATCACAACAAAATATCTGGTTATCACACTGCAGTTTGAGGTACCTCATCATGCCTTTTAGCAATGCCTAAACTGAAAAGGAAACAATTGGAGGCCGCTTTTAGATTGTGAGAGATGCCATATAAATGTAAGTTCTTCAAAGATAATCCTTTCATTGTACTTGGGATGTTGATCACCAAATATTCATATAAAATAAGTCTCTCTCAATGCACTTATAATGTTATCTTTTTAGCTGGCTCAGACTCAAAATGCATTTTTTTGTTTTAGTATCTGTTAAGGGTGGCACGGTAGTCTAGCCTTTTACAGTGGCTGTGATTGGAAGATCTGCATTCAATTCTCGCCTCTGTCTGTAAGGAGCTTGTACATTTCCCCTGTGACTGTGAGGATTTCCTCTGGGTGTTCCAAGTTCCTCACACACTCTAAAACCACGTGATAGTTTAGGGTTAGTAAATTGTGTTGGTATCGGAAGCAAGGTGACACTTGTAGGCTGCCCCCAGCACAACAGAAATGATGATGAAAATAATACATTTCACTGAATGTTCCGCTGTTTTAAAGTATTGGTGACAAATAAAGCTAATCCTTAATATGATTACAGTTACCATTACAAAAGTCCTGATATTTCAGAAGTTGGCTCCAACCAACAATGTGACCAGGGCGACATCCTTCTGACGGTTCACAACACTACTTTTTTTTCTTTTATGTCTTCTCTTTCTTTCAAATGTGGTTCCGCTACTATTGGAACCTCTACTCTACATCTTGATGGTGTATTTTCAGGCCGATTGAGCAATCTGGCACTTTGCTGTCTCTGAGGGTGTTCAGTGAGGTTTCAAGCGAAGCGTGCGGCCTCAGGACGGGGTGCCATTTTTCACCGATCATGCCGATTAAAGCATTGAGGAAGATTGAAATAATCGAGGTGAGAGTGGAAGGCAAGCAGCTGTTCAGCGCCATCTGCCAGCCTCTCGCTCGCTGCTGCCGGAAGGTATCGGCGTGTGCCAGACCCGCTCTCCCTCTTGCTTGCAGCACTCAGAGGAGTGTCCCTGCATTTGAGTGGTCTCTCCCTCCCTCTCACTTGTTGTGCTTGGAGGAGCATCCCTGCATTCAAATGATTTCTCTCTCCCTCGATGCTGCTGGAGAAAGGTGCCAGAGTCCTGGGTCTTGGGCAAGGTTTAATTGACCCCGTTAGTGGACTGGACTCTGTATTTCACGTTGTGATGAGCTTCTGGTTCCTGGTCACTCCTTTATTTGTTTCTTTTTTGGGCGATTTTGATTAGGTCAGCCTGCAGGTAATAAGCAGCACACTGCTGGATTGAACTGAACTCAGCTGAATTGATTATGCCTGGACTCTTTCGGTGACCTTGCGGGTTGGTGTTTTATATTCAGTGTTCATTGCTTTTTTTTGCTGTTTGTGTGATGTTTTTCTTTGAACAGGTTCCATGGTTTTATGGCTGTCTGTGGGAAGATAAATCATGGGGTTGTATATTGAGTACATACTTTGATAATAAATGAACTTTGAATTTTTGAATCTTTGATATCCATTCTAAATTTTCTTGATGAATCCGAATTGAGTAGTCTTTATTAATTCATCAGATGTGAACATCTGCAAAGGCTGAATTTAATGCCCACCTCGAAATCCCATTGTAAATATGAGGCTGAGCCACCTCCCTGAACTGCTGTAGTCCTGTTATGAAAATAACTCTACCGTGCTTCCATTGACGTGAAACGTGGACTGTTCATTTCCCTCCATAGATGCTGCCTGACCTTCTGAGTTTCACCAGTGTTTTGTGTGTGTTGCTCCATTGAATTCAATGTGTTTTTGTTCAAATCTCTCTTTAAAATGTCCCATATCTCAACCTTCCCAATAAAAGCAAATGCATGGCAACTTTGGGGAATGTTGCATTGGTAAATAGTCTCAAGCGGAAGAAACCAGGAGATAATAGAAGAGGAAATCAAGCCTTTAGTCCATTGTAACACATAACAAAATGCGGGAGGGACTCAGCAGGTCAGGCAGCATCTAAGTAAAGTAATAAACAGTCGATGTTTTGAGCCGAGATCCTTTTTCGAGACTGGAAAGGAAGAGGGAAAGAGCTGGAATAGAAATGTGGCAGAGAGGAAAATGTATAAGCAAGAAGGTGACAGTTGAAGCCAGGTGAGAGAGAAGGTGGGTTGGTGGAGCAGGGGGAGATGAAGGGAGAAGCTCAGAGGAGACAGGTGGAAAAGGTAAAGGCAGAAGAAGACGGGCACACAAAATGTTGGAGAAACTCAGCAGATTAGGCAGCATCTATGGAAATTAATAAACTACTGACATTTTGGGCTTTGACCCTTCTTCAGTTCTAAGAAGGAAGGGAGAAGATGACAGAATAAAAAGGTGGGGGAGGGGAAGGAGGCCACCTGGAAGATGATAGGTGAAGCCAGGTGGGAGAGAAAGGTCGAGGGTGGAGAAGAAGGAATCTGATAGGAGAGGGAAGGCAGAGGGGACCCAAGGGAAGCAAAGTGCAGATGAGAGGAGGAGAGGGCAGAGTAGGGAATAGAGGAAGGGGTGGGGGATGGAAACATTTTTTAATAGAAGGAGAAATTGATATTCATGCCATCAGGTTGGAGCCTGTAAGACAAAATAGAAGGCATTGCTCCTCCACTCAGAGGGTGGTCTTATAAAGGCGGAAGAGGAGGCCATGGACTGGCATGTCAGAACGGGAATGGAAATTGGAATTAAAATGCTTGGCCACCAGGAACTTCCACTTGTGGTATGATGGAGCGGAGGTGCTCAAAGAAGACGAAGGAATCTGATAGGAGAGGAGAGTGAACCATTATTCGTGTCCTCCCTCTGCAGATAAAGTCAGAGATTAGATATTTTGACCAGCTTTCAGAAGAAGTTGACCTCTGAACCCTTCCCTATGTTCTGCAAGCACAAAATGTACATTAAGAACAGTTTTTGTAGAAGCTGAAGATAATGCATATTATTTTTTAGGCACTGTGATTATTGTTGAGGAGACAAGTTCTGAAAGTACTTCACACCTAGTACAACCCCACAATGAAATGGAGAATTTTAGTTACTATGATTTATTTGGAACTGTAAGAAGTGAAGAAGAGCAAATACTAAAGAGATTTTCTGCAGAATAAAGTGATAAGGGACAAATATTTAAGATTATTGAATGAAAGACAACTTATCTCGGACTGCAAGTACTCCATCTTTTCTTTGAGTTACTCCTTGAACTTTTAATGAAACAATGTTTTATTTAAATCACTGAATGAATAACTGGATCACTGGCAATGCAGCCTCCTTCAGGTAGTTTGTATGAGTCAGTGGCTTTTAAGAGATTCAATGCTATATAAATCCAAGGGAAAAAACTGGACCCCACAGTGACAATGGGAAGTAATTGATAAATAGCTACATTTTACGTGACCATCAAAACTCAAATGCATGCATTTTGTAAATCTATGAATTATGTAAGCTCTATTTCACCACTGCACTCTCGGTAATTGTTGTTTGTTTTTCACATAGAAAGCCTTACGTTCAAACCACTTTTCAGTGGAACAGACTGCAAAATCAGTTAATAATTAGATATAAACTTGATGTAACCTAATATATATTTTTGCTTGGAATTAATGAGATTTGACAATTTATATTCAATTAGTATTGTAATATTTAGTTAAACATACAAAGGCTATCAAGTTCTTAGCAGTTCTTTCCTCAAGAAAAAGAACTGCTTCAACATTAAGCCCCTAACCATTAATATCTGAGTACACTTGCTTACTAAAATATAACTCTCATACAAATGAATAAACCTTTCAATTGTTTGTGAAAGTTGAGGTAGAATGAACATAGGGCTAACAGATTCATTGATTATGCACTGCTGAAGGATTACCTAATGCAATGCAAAATAATTTAGTACACATTCTTAACTTTGATGAATGACTTGGAAGTATCATTTTAGAAATGATTACTAAATTAACACAAGCATAAAAACAAGAAGCCAGTAAAATCAAAGTATACAGATTTATATGCATTAAGATTAAGTCAAGGATTAGTTTTGAAAGTTTTATTCTCAGTATTTATTCACTGAGGTTATGGACCATAATGGTATTGATTTGTTTGCTTTTGTGTAATTTTAGATCCAGTCGAAAATAATGCATATTTTATACCTGAAACAGATTTATTTGAATTTCATTTTCTCCCTCTGTTAACAAGATGTCATTTATAATGTAAAGCAGTAAACATGTTTTTTTTTCTTTTAGGTGTTTTATATGTTGAAAATCTTATAAATGGTGAAATGCTGAAAATAATATACCCATATCGTGAAAGACTCACAGCTCCAGTAATTCCCATTCCGGCCTTGATTCTGTGCACTGTCCATGGAGTTTTCACATACTCCCTGTCACCGCATGGATTTCCTCCTGGTGATCCAGTTTCCTCCTGCTTCCCAAAGATATGTGGTGTGATTATTAGTGGGAAACAGGCTCAGGCAGGAATTGATGGGCATATGAAAGACAATGGGTTGCAGGGAAATAACTGGAGAAATAGGACAGATAATTTCGCCTTAAAAGCCAGCATGGACTGCCAAGTGGACTTCAATGTCATAAAGAGATTTTTAAAAACTTATAGGGCTGAAGAGAAATACAGCATTCCACAAAATTGTTCATGAACAGAGAGAAAGGAAATAACAACACCACCCATGCAGTTTCCTAGAATGCAATTAGTGCAAGTACTAATCCCAGCTGGAAACCTGGGAACAATATGCACAGAAAATTCCGTACAGACTGTAAACAACACTAAGGATGCTTCTTGGCATGATGGTCCCCATCTTCTGATCTCTTTCGCCATGAAAGCAAAATGTTGCTGAAGTGATACCTTCTCAGTTGGGAGGAGGAGAAGATGGCGGCGCAACGCAGCACGTGCGGCCTCTCCGGTGATGAATATCTGTAATCTGTCAAGTAGGAGGCTGTGCACAATTCTGATTTGATGGAGGCAGACGTGAGAGCACGGAGGAACATCTGAAATGCCTGCTTCACTGCCGCTGCTACTGTGTGATCTGAAATCTCCTAAGGCGAAGGTTCCGAATCCTCGACTTTGCCTGTTGCTTGGCGGCCGGGGCCGGGTCAAAGCACTCAGCAGAGGTGGTGCTCGGTGCTCGGTGTCAGAGGGCTGGTCGGAGGCTCGAAGTTTTGGAAAGACTCAGAGTCGAACTGTGGTCGGGTGCTTACAGGATGCCGCATCGGCAAGTTTGCAGCACTGGAGGCTCATGGCAGGGAGAGTTTCTTCCTTCTACCGTCTGCATGAGATGTTGGGGCTATCGGGACTTTGAGACTTTTTTTAACCATGCCGAAGGTCTGCTCTTATCAAATTACACTATTGCTTTGCACTATTGTAACTATATGCTATAATTATGTGCTTTTTTTCAGTTTTAGTCTTGGTCTGTCTTGTGTTTCTGTGATGTCATACCGGAGGAACATTGTATCATTTTTTAATGCATGGATTTTTAAATGACAATAAACGAGGACTGAGTGTCCTCATAATCTAATCTAATCTAATCTAATCTTTTCATACATGTTACACTCCTGTGTTTCCATCTCTTCCAACTTCCATTTCTGGATTAGCCCTATGGTTACTGGGATTACTGCTGCACAACCAAATCCAAACTGGGAAATAAAATGGCAATGAGCTGGTTGTGATTTTCAGTTTTTACCAAGGGGTACTGGACTATTGCCAGCCTTCCTCAACAATCACCATCAAAGGTACTGCCAGACCTCCAGCTAGAATAATTCCCTTCAAGCTCTACACTGTGTCTTCTATGGGCAAGCTAGTTCTGAATCCCAATGGCCAATCACCGTGGATTCCATGCGTCTTTTTCTAAGATTAGTAGTCAAGATTTTAATCCCATTATTAAACATACATTAAGAATTTGGTTTCATTTCTCGTAGATTTTTTGAGTTAAATAATTTTATTCTTTCTGATAATATCCACTCAATTATTTTTTTAAACCATCAATTTTGGATAAGGCCTTTTTAATTTGGAAATCCAAGGGAATAATAACTTTCAGATTTGTTTTTAGGGGACTGTTTAATATCTTTTTCTCAGTTAGTGGATAAATATGATTTATCTAACGTACACTTTGTTAGATATTTACAAATTAGGAACTTTTTACATGGTTTGTTGCCAAATTACCCTTCTGCTTATCCACCTAATATTTCAGATGCTCTCTTTCAGTTTAAACCATTTCAAAAAGGGTTGATAGCTATAATCTATAAACGATTATTGAATGCACGAATGATATCTAATGATAAAATTAAACGTGCTTGGGAATCAGAATTTCAAGAGTCATTTTCAGATAATCAATGGAGTAAAATTTTTCATTTGGTTAATAACTCATCTATTTGTACCCGTCATTCCTTGATACAGTTCAAGGTAGTGCATCGGGCCCATATGTCAAAGGATAAACTAGCGTGTATTTTCTCCAATATCAATCCTATTTGTGACAGACGTAATATTGAGGTGGCCACTTTAACTCATCTGTATTGGTCTTGTATAAAGCTAGATAACTTTTGGAGAGATGTTTTTAAAATGCTATCAAGAGTCTTGGATCTGGATCTACAACCTAATTTGCTTACGGCAATTGTTGGGATTATCCCATCGGAGACAGGAAATATTCCTGTTTCCGCTCAACGTATGATAGCCTTTTCGACTTTATTAGCTAGGAGAGCCATTTTATTGATTCTAATCCACCTACTGTCTTTTATTGGCTTTCCTCCATTATGTCCTGTTTAAGTTTAGAAAAAATAAGAAGTCGGACATTTGATACATCCTTTAAATTTGAGCAAATCTGGCGACCTTTTATTCAATATTTTCATTTAATTTGATTTATTACTTTTCCAATTTTTTTGAAGTTTTAGGTTTGATCAGAAAGTCTTTCTTTTTTTTTGGTCATATCCTCAAAATGGACTGCCCAGTCTCTTTTTTTTTGTTTTTATTTATAGTCTAGAGGGTTTTTTTTTGCTTCATTTAAAATTCATTGTTTTTTCTTTCCTCTTCATGAACTGATAACAGGAGAATTGCTGTTTTCTTTTTTTTATTAGATATTTTATACTAGCTTAATAATATGTATGATTTTGATAATGTCTATCTTAATCTCGGTTTGTATTGTTATTGATTTATATATTTGAGATAATTCTCCTCTTGTTTGTATCTATGTTCCTTTTAAATCAATAAAAAGATTAATGAAGAAAAGAAAGAAAGGATTCCATGCATCTTAATCTTCTAAATTAGTAGAGCATATTGATGATAGAAATTCTAAGGATTTAATATATTTGGATTTTAAGAAGATCTCATTCATTAATCCAGACAATGAAATAATCTAATTGACCTCAGGACAGGGAAAATGTCACAGCCATGCTCAATCAGGACAGACTGGAGAACTCATTTAGTAAAGCTTTATGGGTGGAACTGAGGGTTAAGAATGGTATGACCATGTTAATGAGGCTATATTGTAGATCACCAAGCAATCTGTGAGATTTAGAGGAAAAAGTTTATAGAGAGATTGAAGACTGTTGCAGGAAACATAAGGTTTGAATAGTAAGTGATTTTAACTTTCTACATAGTGACTGGGACACCCATACTGTAAAAGAGCTAGATGGGATAGAGTTTGTCAAATGCATTCATGGAAGTTTCTTTAATCAGTACAGAGAAGTCCCAACAATAAAGTGTGAGATACTTGATTGCTATTAGAGAATGAGACAGGGAAGGTGACAGAAGTTTGTGTAAGGGATCACTTGGCATCTAGTGATTATAATGCCATTAGTTTTGAGGTAAATATGGAAAAGAAGAGGTCTGGTCTGCGGGGTGAGATTCTAAATCGGAGAAAGGCCAATTTTGATGTTATCAGAAACAATCTGGCAAGAGTAAATTGGGACAAGCTGGTTTCTGGCAAAGATGTACTTAGTAAGTGGGAGATCTTCAATAGTGAAAATTTGAGAATACAAAGCTTGTATGTGCTGGTCATAATAAAAGGTAAATATAACAGGTTTAGGGAACCTTGGTTTTCAAGAGATATTGAGCCCCTGGTTAAGAAAAAAAATGGAGGTGCACAGCAGGTATAGGTAGATAGGAAGAAATGCAGTACTTATGGAGTATAAGAATTGCAAAGGAACATGTCAGGAAGAAATCAGGAGGGCTAAAAGAAGGTATGAGGTTGTCTTAGCTGACAAGGTGAAGCAGAATCCTGAGGGATTCTACAGATATTTGAAGAGCAAAAGGATTACGAGGGACAAAATTGGTCCTCTGGAAGATCAGAATGGTAATCTATGCATTGAGCTATAAGAGATGTGAGAGATCTTAAATGGATTTTTTGCATGTGCATTTACTAGGGAGATGGACACCGAGTCTATAGAAATGGAGCAAAGCAGTGGCGAGGTCATAGACCCTGTAGAGATTACAGAGGAGAAGGTGTTTGCTGTCTTGAGGCAAATTAGGGCGGATAAATCCCAAGAGCCTGAAAAGCTGTTACCTCGGACCCTGTGGGAGGCAAGTGCAGAAATTGCAGAGGCCCTAGTAGAGATTAGATCGTCCTTTGCGACAGGTGAGGTACCAGAGGACTGGAGATAGCTAATATTGTTCTGCTATTTAAGGAAGGTTCTGATAATATACCAGGAAATTATAGGCAGATGACCCTGGCATCAGTTGTGCGAAAGTTTTTGTAAGGCATTCTAAAGGCCTGGATATATGAGTATTTGGATAGACAGGGATTGATTAGGGATAGACAGCATGGCTTTGTGCATGGTAGGTCATGTCTAACCAATACTATAGAGCTTTTCGAGGAACTTACCAGGAAATTAGATGAAGGAAAGGCTGTAAATGTTGTCTATATGGACTTTAGTAAGGCCATTGACAAGGTCCTGCATGGGAGGCCAGTCTAGAAGGTTCAGTCGCTTGGCATTCAGGATGAGGTAGTAAATTGGATTAGACATTGGCTTCATGGGAGAAGCCAGAGAGTGGTAGTAGAGGATTGCCTCTCTGACAGGAGGCCTGTGACTAGTACTGTGAAACAGGGATCAGTGCTGGTTCCGATGTTTTTTATCATCTATATCAATGATGTGGATGATAATGGAGTTAGACCATAAGACCATAATTAGGTTAACTGGATCAGAAAATTTGCAGATGACACCAAGACTGGTGGCTTAGCGAACAGCTGGGAAGACTATCAGAACCTGCAGCGGGATCTAGTCAAGCTGAAAAAAAATGGCAGATGGAATTTCATGCAGACAAGGACAATGTGTTGCAGTTCGGAAGGACTAACTAGATAGGTCTTACACAGTGAATGGCAGAGCACTGAACACTGAGGCATGTTATAGAACAAAGGATCTGGCTTGTATATGGTGGTGTGTATATATATATATATATATATATATATATATATTTACTTTGAACTTTTGAAATGTATTTTTGGCTAAAGAATCACAGGATAGTAAAATCATGGTGAATGGAACAGCAACACAGGACAGAATTGTTAAAAGATCACCGTGGAGATGAATGTTGATGTCACTGCTGTTCACATTGTGCATTAATAGCTTGACATAGAAAAAAATTGTAGGTTATCCCAAACCAGGAATTATTCAGTTAGCAGAGAACATTTTTTTTCAATACAGGCCAGGCAAAGCCAATACAAAAGAAGCTGTTAAGTTGAACTGCAAGGAATGGGGTGACGAGTGACTTTCCACGTGTCCAAATGCCATTTGAAAGGAAATCAACAGTGATTTGTTTTAAGTCACAGGGCAAAGTGTCCTTGTGATACTAAGGAGTATCTAGAAGATTCAAACCTCACAAAATAAATATTCATCATTGAACTGCTCTTCCAATGTTACACACCCTCTTTGGCCATTCATTTTGTAAATCACTCTGCCTTAATTAATGAATATTTTACACAACCAAGTTATCATTCCAAGCATGGTAAAGGTATATACATTCATGAACTAATCACTCTCGTACAGGTCATTATTGTTGACTGCCTCCTGATCGAACACGGCGCAAGCATACTGGCTGTAGCCTAGCAATTACCCAGAACAGCTTTTAGGTTTTATAATTTCTTTCAGACCCATCAGCATTTCTCCAGAAAATCTGGGTCATTACTTAAAGAGAATCGAATTGGGGTGGGTTTCCAGCACGGGACTTCACAGCCTGGGACTTGATCAACTAGATATTCCTTAAATCACGATTTGAATTTATTTATCTCATGTACATTAAAAATATATCAAACATGCAGAATCAGACATATAACACTCAAGATAGCCAACAAAGCATCTAGAAGGTTTGCTTCTGCATGACTGAGCTGCTTTGTGGGAAGGTCAGGCAATAATGATCCAATGTCCCAGAATATCCTGGAGAATATTCTATGTGAAACGAATATTGTGCTAGGCAGCCCAAGAATTTCACAATTTTCCTCAATGAGTTTCTTTTTATTGAAATTGAATCACATAGTGCATGCAAGCATAGGACACTGTGAATGAGTTTACAGGCAATTGTAATTGAGGCGTCTCCAGGGAGGAAGGCTTCTAAATAATACAGTATATATTAGTTTGGGAGTGACTGTTAATGCACAAAGCTAAGGCATAAATTCTATCCAAAGCAAACCATGAAGGTTAAGTTAACATGAATCTAAAATTAGAATCAGGTTTATTATCACTTGATATATGTTGTGAAATTTGTTGTTTTGCAGCAGTACAGTGCAATACATTAAAATTCTGAGTTAAAACTCTGAGTTACAATAAACAGTAACTGAATATACAGCACTGAGCAAGTCTTATGCATATAAATAGCTAGAATGCCTAAGACTTTTGCACAGTACTGTAGTAATTTTATGTATTTCACTGTACTGCTGCCCCAAAAATAAAACAAATTTCATGACGTACGTGAGGGATGATAACCTACGGGTCTCTTTTGTGGACTGAGAGTTGGAAATGAGCAGGGAAAAGGGAGTCATCATTGGGAAAACGGGAAGGGAGAGGGGAGGGAGTGGGAAGCACCAGAGAGACATTCTGAAATGATCAATAAACCAATTGTTTGGAATCAAATGCCCTTGCTTGGTGTCTCAGGGCTGAGTGTGTCTGCACCTGAGCTAACCCCACTCCTGGCACATCTTCTCTGCCGTCTGTCTCGCACTCCACCCTTGCTATTCCCATCATACTTTGCTCCTGCCAAACCCATTCTCCGCTCCATGTTGACAAATTCAGCACCATGCAAAAGGAGAACAAAATAATGAAGTCGTGTTCATGGGTTCATGAACTGTTCAGAAATCTGATGACAGAGAGGAAGAAGCCGCGCCTAAATTGCTGAGAGTGTTCAAGGCCCGACAATGAAAGATGGCAGCTGGAATGTCAAACATTTATAGAAATAAATTTCAATGAATAAACATCCAGTTAAGGAACAAAAACTTCTTTGGAAAGTGGCTGAAAGATATTATTAAATTAAAGGGAAGGGCTTATAACATTGGCAATGAGTGGATGGAGGTATGGATGTGGTTAGATTTCAGCAAAGGATTATCAATAAATTGAAGCAGAGAAAACAGAGTATGAAAGAAAATCAGCAAGATAAAAAAATGTAAATGCTTCTAAAGTTATATAAAATGAAAAAGATCACTATGTGATCACAAGCAGAAACAAGTGAAATTATATTAGATCAAAATGAAGCAGAATATTACAACTACACAAAGAATATTCTAGAAACAGTTGGAAAATGAACATCTCCTATGAATGAAGAACCTGGGTGATACTAGTGATATATCAGTGAGGTATTGCATGGATCAGTGTTTGGCCCTCACATACTGATCATCTAAATGACCTAGTTGATGGAACTGAGTAACCATATTTTCCAATAACATGCTGGTCAGTGGAAAACTAAGCTGTAAGGAGAACAAAAAGACTACAAGTAGATATACAATTGGTACGTTAAGCTACAAGATAAGAGTCACAAAGTAACACAGCATGACAACAATACTTTTGGCCCAGCCCATTCATGCCTACTCAGGTGCTTACCTAAACTAATCCTATTTGCCATTATCAGGCCTGCAGCACTCTGAAATGTTTCCCATCTATATAATTATCTAAATGCCTTTTAAATATTGTTATTGTACCTTCCTCAATTACTTTCTCTAGGAGCGACCTCCATATACGCACAATCCTTTGCATGAAGAAATTGCCCTCAAGACCTTTCCAATCCTTGCCCCCTTTCCTCTTAAAACCTTTACCCACTAGTAGTTGGTTTTGTTTATCGGGAAAAATAACGTGGTTGATAAATTATGATGTAGGAAAAGATAGCAATGTGCTAGATGAATTATAACGTAAGAAAATTTGAGTATCCCACTTTGATAGGAAAACAAAAAAAGCAGAATGCTTTCAAAATGATAAAAAACAATGAATTATCGGTATTAAGGGAGAAGTCAGTGTTTTTGAAAATAAATTACAGAAAACTAACTTGAAAATAACAGCAAGCAATTAGGAAAGAAAATAGTTTGATAATTCTTATTATAAGAGGATTAGCATAAAAATAAAAAAGAAGTCTGATAACAATTATAACTGGGAGACCACACCTGGAATAAAGAGTTTTGCCATCTTACCTAAAGAAAGATACACTTATCTTAGAGAATACAAAATGAAGGCTCTCTAGTCTTAATTGCAGGATAGCAGAATGTCCTGTAAGAAGAGATGCACACTAAGCCTTTACTTCCCACAGAACATTGAGAGATTATCTCATTAAATAATTCAAAATACTGTGGCTTACAGTTAATTGGGCCATTGGTTGTCACCAGGTTGGATCTGGCCCAAGTGCGGAGTGAGAGACAATGAAGCAGGTTGATAGTTCACAGACTTTAATGCGAATAGTGTTAAAGGGGAAAGAAAACAATAAATGCCAGGGCTGTTAACTAAAACTTTCAAATGGAAAAAACGAAGCCCACACTGCGGCTGAAAAGAACAACTGAAATACAAAACGAATACCACTAGTCTTCAGAGTCAGTTGACTCGACAGTCCAATTTCTCAGGGAAGGCCAAATGTAAACAGGCCTCGAAGCGAAGCGTTGCTGTGCTGTGTCCAAGTCTTAACAAGCACTACAATGGAACAAATGGAGTTAAGTACTGTCACAATGAAATAATAATTAGCTGACACGTGCATATTCACAAGCACAATTGCCATATCTACTGCTCTGCCGAATCCGTGGTTGTGACATCGGTTAATTGGGTTTGCCGCTTATTTGGCACAAGTGAAAAAAGCAAACCAAGAAAATTGCCAGGATTCCTTTTGTTTATTTGGGACATTATGCCACTTAATTGGGGAAGGGGACTTGTCAAACAGGTTCTAACTAGCATCAGTTACTCACACTTGTATAGCCGTTATAGTTGGCAAGAAATATGCAGTAAGACAATTCTGAGTTGTTTTGCTCACTGTGTGGTTTGGAGATGCCAGAAACAGCCAGGAGTGAAAATGTAATAATTTCACTACTTCAGCAAGCTAGGAACTTTGGAGAATTTGAAGGTATCAACAATCATCTTGAATGTTACAATTCAAATGAACATTTAGAGGATGCAAGTGTCGATAGCATTGTATGAAAACAGTTCATTATCTGCATCAGGTGTCTGCGCTGAATTTGGTCATTTCATACATTGGATGAATTCCCCCATTGATAACTTGAGGCTTTCCACTGGTCAGGTCAACCATGGATATTGTGACGTAGCTGTCTATGTGATATGCAAGCCAGGGCAGTACGGTATAGAGAGCAAACTGTTGCCCATGCGGCAGGCTCCCCCTCTCCACACAGCTGAAGAATCCAAAGGAATGGCAGAGACCAATACAGTTTAGCACAAGCAGACTCGCAGGAGCAGCCATTCAGCATTGAACTCAACAAAGGACTGTTTAGGGATGCCAGCTCCAGTCTTTTCCTTAGGGTTTACTCCCAAAGCCATCACCAAAAGTGTGTATAGCCACAAGGCAACTGAGGTTTGAGATCAGAGCTTCCCTTCTCCTAGATGAGCTGCCAACCATGGCTGACGAACCCCACCTGCCCAAAGTATACTTTATACTTTATACTTTATTGTCGCCAAACAATTGATACTAGAATGTACAATCATCACAGCGACATTTGATTCTGCACTTCACACTCCCTGGATTACAAATATTAAATTAAAAATATTAAAAATAGTTAAAATTAGTAAATATTAAAAATTTAAATTATAAAGCATAAATAGAAAATAGAAAAATGGGAAGCAAGGTAGTGCAAAAAAACCGAGAGGCAGGTCCGGATATTTGGAGGGTACAGCCCAGATCTGGGTCAGGATCCATTCAGCAGTCATATCACAGTTGGAATGAAGCTGTTCCCAAATCTGGCCGTACGAGTCTTCAAGCTCCTGAACCTTCTCCCGGAAGGAAGAGGGACGAAAAGTCTGTTGACTGGGTGGGTCGTGTCCTTGATTAACCTGGCAGCACCGCTCCAAAAGCGTGCGGTGTAAAGTGAGTCCACAGACGGAAGATTGGTTTGTGTGATGTGCTGCGCCATGTTCACGATCTTCTGCAGCTTCTTTCGGTCTTGGACAGGACAACTTCCATACCAGGCAGTGATGCACCCTAGAAGAATACTTTCTATGGTGCATCTATAAAAATTAGTGAGGGTTTCAGGGGACAGGCCAAATTTCTTTAGTTTTCTCAGGAAGTAAAGGCGCTGGTGGGCCTTCTTGGAAGTGGACTCTGCTTGGTTGGACCAAGTCAGGTCATTTGTGATATTGACCCCGAGGAACTTAAAGCTTTTTACCTGTTCCACTTGCGCAGCACCAATGTAAATTGGGTCGTGCGGTCCGCTACTCCTTCTGAAGTCAACAACCAATTCCTTCGTCTTGCTGATGTTGAGGGATAGGTTATTGTCTTCGCACCGTGCCACCAGATTCTTAATTTCCTCTCTGTACTCAAACTCATCATTACCTGAGATACGGCCTACAATCGTTGTGTCATCAGCAAACTTATATATTGAGTTTGATGGAAACTTGTCTACACAATCATCGGTGTACAGTGAGTACAGCAGGGAGCTGAGTACTCTGCCTTGTGGAGCACTGGTGCTCAGAGTGATTGTAGGGGAGAGCTTGTCCCCTATTTTTACAGCCTGGCTCCTGTCTGTGAGGAAGTTGAAGATCCAGCTGCAGATCTGAGTGCTAAGGCCCAGGTTCCGGAGTTTAGGAATCAGTTTATTTGGAATGATGGTATTAAAGGCAGAGCTGTAGTCAATGAAAAGGAGCCTTATGTATGCATCTTTATTCTCCAGGTGTTCTAAGGAAGAATGTAGGGCTAGAGAGATGGCATCTGACGTTGACCTGTTGCTCTGGCAGGCGAATTGCAAAGCGTCGAGGTTGACTGGTAGGCTATGGTTGATGTGTGCCATAACCAATCTCTCGAAGCACTTCATAGCAATTGATGTCAGAGCCACAGGTCGATAGTCATTCAGGCATGCCACCTTGCTCTTCTTCGGAACCGGGATTATCGTTGCCTTCTTAAGACATGAGGGGATTTTAGACTGAAGCAAGGAGCAGTTGAATATATCAGCAAACACTCCAGCTAGCTTGCTTGCACAGGCTTGGAGAACCCGTCCCGGGACGCCATCTGGGCCCGTCGCCTTCCTCGGGTTTGTCTTCAGGAACACCCTTCTAACGCCCTCCGCGGTGACGATGAATCTCGATGCCACAAGGTCCGGTTCATCCAGAGGGAGAATCTTGTGTAGAATACGTTAAGTTCGTCAGGAAGAGAAACGCCACAGCTATTGATATTCCCAGCCTTTTCTTTGTGCCCAGTGATCTCATTTAGATCCTGCCATAGTCTACTGGCATCCTTTTGGTTAGCCTGGGCTTCCATCTTGGCTCAATATTGCTTCTTGGTGCCCTTAATAGCTTTCTGGAGTTCACGCCTGGATTCCATGTAGCGACTGGTATCCCCGGACCTAAAAGCCGCAGCTCTAGCCTTTAAAAGGGACTTGACCTCATAATTCATCCGAGGGTTCCGGTTAGGGAATACATGGATCGTCTTGCGAGACACACAGTCCTCCGTGCATTTCCAAATAAAGTCCGTGACAGCTGAGGCATACTCATCAAGGTTAACTGCCGAGTCCTTGAATACTAACCAGTCCACCAATTCAAAGCAGTCACGGAGAACCTCATCCGTTTCCTCTGTCCAACGCGACACTACTTTTTACACCGTGACCTCCCACTTCAGTTTTTGTTTGTAAGCTAGGAGGAGGAGTACGGCCTGATGGCCTGATTTTCTGAAGTGTGGTCGTGGGACGGAACGGTAGGCATCCTTGACTGCTGTGTAGTAGTGGACAAGTATATTCGGGCCTCTAGTGGGGCAGGAGACATGTTGGTATAACTTTGGCAGTGCCTTTCTGAGGTTGGCCTGGTTTTAAAGCACCACCCACCTGTACCAATTCTCCTGTCAGTAGAAACAGTTCTGCTGGGCTTAGTAGCTAAGACAGATGTGAAAGCTAGGAACTGGACTTGGTTGTCAGAGGCTACTTGAGATGTACATTATTGGGAGCATGTAATAGATAGTGGGAGCTAATGCTACTACCACTTCTGGCTATCATAACCTTAAGGAGCCAGTAGAAAATTATTAGACCATAAGACAAAGGAGCAGAAGTCGGACATTCGGCCCATCGAGTCTGCTCCAACATTTTATCATGAGCTGATCCATTCTCCCATTTAGTTCCACTCCCCCACCTTCTCACCATAATCTTTGATGCCCTGGCTACTCAGATACCTATCAATCTCTGCCTTAAATACACCCATTGACTATGACTTGGCCTCCACTGCCGCCCGTGGCAACAAATTCCATAGATTCACCAATCTCTGGCTTAAAAAAATTTCTTCGCATTTCTGTTCTGAATGGGCGCCCTTCAATCCTTAAGTCATGCCCTCCCGCACTATGGGAAACAATTTTACCACATCCACTCTGTCCATGCCTTTCATCATTCAAAATGTTTCTATGAGGTCCCCCCTCATTCTTCTAAACTCCAAGGAATACAGTCCAAGAGCAGACAAATGTTCATCATGTGTTAACCCTCTTATTCCCGGAATCATTCTAGTGAATCTTCTCTGAACCTTCTCCAACATCAGCACATCCTTTCTTAAATAAGGAGCCCAAAACTGCCCACAGTACTCCAAGTGAGGTCTTACCAGTGCCTTATAGAGCCTCAACATCACATCCCTGCTCCTACACTCTAGTCCTCTAGAAATGAATGCCAACATTGCATTCGCCTTCTTCACCATTGATTCAACCCAGAGGTTAACCTTAAGGGTATCCTGCATGAGGACTCCCAAGTCCCGTTGCACCTCAGAACTTTGAATTCTCTCCCCATTTAAATAGTAGTCTGCCCATTTATTTCTTCTGCCAAAGTGCATAACCATACACTTTTCAACATTGTATTTCATTTGCCACTTCTTTGCCTATTCTCCCAATCTATCCAAGTCTCTCTGCAGACTCCCTGTTTCCTCAGCACTCCAGGCCCCTCCACCTATCTTTGTATCATCCGCAAACTTAGCCACAAAGCCATCTATTTCATAATCCAAATCGTTGATGTACAACGTAAAAAGAAGCGGCCCCAACATGGACCCCGTGGAGCACAACAGGTAACTGGCAGCCAACCAGAATAGGATCCCTTTATTCCCACTCTCTATTTCCTGCCAATCAGTCAATGCTCTATCCACACATGTAACTTTCTGTAATTCCATGGGCTCTTATCTTGTTAAGCAGCCTCATGTGTGGCACCTTGTCAAAGGCCTTCTGAAAATCCAAATATACAACATCCACTGCATCTCCCTTGTCTAGCCTACTGGTAATTTCCTCAAGAAATTGCAATAGGTTTGTCAGGCAGGATTTTCCTTTAAGGATACCATGCTGAGTTCTGCCTACCTTGTCATATGCCTCCAGGTACTCTGTAACCTCATCCTTGACAATCGACTCCAACAAATTCCCAACCGCTGATGTCAAGCTAACAGGTCTATAATTTCCTTTTTGCTTCCTTGCCCCCTTCTTAAATAGCGGAGTGACATTTGCAATCTTCCAGTCCTCCAGAACCATGCCAGAATCTATCGACTTTTGAAAGATCATCGCTAATGCCTCCGCAATCTCCACAGCTACTTTCTTCAGAACACGCGGGTGCATTCCATCTGGTCCGGGAGATTTATCTACCTTTAGACTATTCAACTTCCTGAGTACTTTCTCTGTCGTAATTGTGACTGCGCACACTTCTCTTCCCTGCCACCCTTAAGTGTCGGGAATACTGCTGATGTCTTCCTCAGTGAAGACTGATGCAAAATACTCCTTCATTTCCTTCGCCATCTCCTTATTCCCCATTACAATTTCTCCAGCATCATTTTCTACCAGTCCTATATCTACTCTCACCTGTCTTTTACTTTTTATATAGTTGAAAAAGCTTTTAGTATCCTCTTTGATGTTATTTGCTAGCTTCCTTTCATTGTTCATCTTTTCCCTCTTAATGACCTTCTTAGTTTCCTTTTGTAAGGTTTTAAAAACTTCCCAATCCTCTGTCTTCCCACTAATTTTTGCTTCCTTGTATGCCCTCTCCATTGCTTTAACTTGGGCTTTGACTTCTCTTGTCAGCCATGGTTGCATCCTTTTTCCATTTGAAAATTTCTTCTTTTTTGGAATATATCTGTCTTGCACCTTCCTCATTTCTCACATAAACTCCAGCCACTGCTGCTCTGCTGTCCTTCCCGCTAGAGTCTCTTTCCAGTCAACTTTGGCCAGTTCCTCTCTCATGCCACTGTAATTTCCTTTACTCCACTGAAATACCAACACATCAGATTTTGACTTCTCTTTCTCAAATTTCACAGTGAACTCAATCATGTTATGATCACTGCCTCCTAAGGGTTCTTTCACCTCAATCTCTCTAATCACCTCTGGTTCATTACACAATACCCAATCCAGTACAGCCGATCCCCTAGTGGACTTAACAACAAACTGTTCTGAAAAGCCATCTCGCAGACATTCTACAAATTCTTTCTCTTGAGATCCAGTGCCAACCTGGTTGTCCCAATCCACTCGCATGTTAAAATCCCCCACAATTATCATAACACTGCCCTTCTGACAAGCCTTTTCTATTTCCTGTTATAATATTGGGAACTAATACACAGTTGTATAGTACTGTGCTACAATGGTAATGTTCTGATGTGTTCTGTATTTCATTTAAATACATAATTTGTTACCCAATTTAACTTTTTTGCCCCTTTTTAATTATTTTCATGAAACATCGGCTGATTGGACCAAAGTGTACTGTTCCCAATATGTCCCAATTACCTAGAATCCACAATAATGTCCAACAGACTTGAAAAGGTAGGTTCTACAAGAATCTTTCTATTTAGCAGGTAGAACTAGCAGTCATCGATTCATGGTAGGAACATAAATTTTAGCATGACACAAAAAGAAATTTCTTTGGAATTTTCCAAAGGGCTGTAAAATCCATTGAGGTTGAGATTAATTAATTTTTGGATTCTGTGAGATTCAGGAACTTGGAGACCAAATCAGCAAAATTTATAGATGAGCTATGATCCCACCAATAGTCAAAGTATGTTCAAGAGGCTATATGGCCCAGTTGTGCTCTCATTGTGTATCTACAAGCTAACTACATGAGAACTAGGAGGGGGAATAAGGCACAAAGCCTTCTGATCTGCTCAGCTATTCAATAAAATTATGGTTGTTCTCAGCTTGATTTTAACTCTACATTGTTTTCCGATATCAATAATAATTGGTTGTGCTAATCTCAAGAACTATCTCTCTCAATTTTGCATTCAATAACTCAGCCTTTACATCTGTTTGGGGTAGAGATCCAAATATTCACAACCCTCAGGGAGAAGAAATTCTTCCTTATATCCATCTTAACTTAACAATCCTTTGTTCTGAAACTACACCCTATAGCAAAATGCTGGAGGAATTTAGCAGGTCAGGCAGCATGTATGGAAATGAATAAACAGCCAAAGTTTTGGGCCGAGTCCCTTCTTGAGGACTGGAAAGGAAGGGCGAAGACACCCCGGAATAAAAAGGTGAAGTGAATGGAAGGAGTATAGCTAGAAGGTGATAGGTGAAACCAGGTGGGTAGGAAAGGTAAATGGCTGGAGAGAAAGGAATCTGATAGGACAGGAGAGTGGAGCATAGAACAAAGGAAAGGAGGAGGCAAGTGAGAACAGTTAAGAGGCCAAAGTGGGGAATAGAATAAGAGGTGAGAGGGAAGGTAATTTTCTTCTATCGGAAGGAAAAAAATCGATGTTCATGCCACCAGGTTGGAGGCTATCCAGACAGAGTATAAGGTGTCTCTCCTTCACCCTCATTGTGGCACAAGAGGGCGTCTTGGACCTCTTCTTTTGGCCAATGGAGTGGAAGTGCTTGATGAAGTAGTCCTCCAATTTATGGTGGGTCTCACCAATGTAGAGGAGACCATATCGGGAGTACTATACACAATAGATGACCCTAGCAGATTTGCAGGTGAAGTGTTGCCTCACCTGGAAGGACAGAATGAAGGTCAGGGAAGTTCTTGATTTGCACATGTGGGAACCACATTCTTCTCAATTTCTACCCACTTTATCTCCAGAATCATTTAAATTTCAATAAGATCAATTGTGATTCTTCTGAATATTAAATACTTTGCAATGAATATGGCTTTAGTAGTACCATGGGAACCTAAGCAGTCAAGTTTCAAAATAGCACACTATAATTTTCAATTGATATTTCAGACACTTAATTTATCTACCTTAAAAAGATAAATCAATGAAAATGTGATAATGGGGGAGTTCCCTGAATACTCACCTCACCAAGTATGACAAGGTCTCCTGATCAAGTAAGGAAACTGAGAAGAAATAAAGATTTTATTTAATTCATTGAGTTGCCACTCTGATCTGGATGGCATCATTTTCCCACACTAAGACCTATTTTGATCAGAACGTGCATCAAAATTCAAATGGACTTCTGAAAGTCTGCCTGGGTAGGGAATATTGTAGGCACAGCCTGGGACTTCTTGGCTAGAATAATGCCCTCCGCCAGCTGCAGACAGGTCTACTTTATGACAGAGAGCAGCACTGCCCCTGAGTCCATAACTCATGAACACAATTACCAACACAGTGGTAACAGAGTTACCAGAATTACTGGTAACAGTGGTAACAGAGCAACACAGTGCTCATTATCACTGGAATACTAAACCTTACATAAGTTCCGTGGTTGCAAATTCTGGGCGACAATCTCCCATCGAGTATCGCTGGAGAAGTACAAGCTACAAGGAGTTAGAAAATCCTAAGAGACCGATAAATGAGAGGCGACTTTCTTCAGGAGACAGTTGTGAAGCCTGTACAATATTTGTTGAAAAGATTGATGGAATTATATGTAGCAAGTAGACGCCCAGTTCAAATAATAAGAAGCCTTGCAAAATTCAGTGATAAGGACTTTACCCTGAAAACTGTTCTCCATGATTTCCTGCTCTGTGAGTACAACCATGGTTGTCACCTTCAATAATGGTAGAAAATACTGGAAAACACTTGGCAGGTCAGACCAGATTTTCTTTCATTGATGTCAGTCATCTTTGGTTCTATTCCTCGTTATTAAGTGCTGTCTTGAAAGATCAAGAACTAATGAATGGTTGTTGAAACTGTGAATGTATTAAGAGGTGGAGAAGAGGTGAGTTGTATTGACAACGTGAAACAAGGGGATGTAGAACAAGTGCATGAGAAGTGCACTGAAGAGAGGGAGCTGGAAGGAAATACCAGAATTACCTAGTAGGATGTCAGACGGATGCTGATGTAACTGAACTCCCACTCCATCATTATACTTACTAAGGCTTCGGTGGTGGAGAGAGGGGCATTCAGTTTCTCAGCCTTCTTATGTTCTTAATGTAATATTATAAATTATTTAGATCTGTTTTCGACTAATTTTAAAATGTCCCTGAATATAAGGGAGAGTTGAAAATAGTTTAAAAGCCTTTGATACCCATAACCTGTCAAAGGTGGTGCTTCACATCTGGTACCTGACGCCCACCCACTGCTTGCATGATGCCTGTCCATTGCCAAGGAGCTCCTTGTCATCTGCATTTAGAATCTGTAAGTGGATGGGCACTGAAGGAGTTTGTGATGCGGGCAATGTGATTTAGTCAACTACATGGTGAGAAGAGTGTATGGGAAAAATGTTCTTGTCTTCAACGAGAAATGTAGCATATTGATAAGCTCTTGTGTTTATGCATCGATAGGCTCTTGTATTTTGATTCTGTTCATTCATAGATGTGTCATTAATGGAAAGGCTTGCAGTTATTGCTCATACCAAATTGCCTTTCAGGAAATGATGCTGAACCACCTTCTCGAACCATTTATTTGGTGAAAGTGCACCTGCTGTCTCATTATGTGATGAAATTCCAGGATTTTCATCTGATAACAACAAAGGATCAACACTACATTTTTGAGTCTACAGGGTGCAAGACTTGACAGAGATCTTGAATTTGATGGTACTCTTCAATGATTTCTGACTTTGCCCTTCTTGATGGTGGTGTTCCCAATCTTGAGAAGTGTTGTCAAAGAAGTCTGGACAAGTAACTGCAATTCTTTGTGAAGACAGTGACTATTAGAACTTTAGAAAAAGCAATAAAATGTTGACAGTGGGGATAGGAGCAACAAAGAGAAAGGTTATATTGAATGATTCTAAGTTCATTGAATTATGTTGGATGATTTAGGCAGGTTGAAAACATTCCAATTCACTTTTGGCTTGTGCATTATGGATTATTGAAATGCAGGTCTTTTTCTTCTTTTTGTAACCCTACATTGCACAAGAGTTATAGTTCCTATCAGAAGTTTCAGTGACTGAATCAACATATTATGAGAAGGTGATCAGCAAGCTGACTTCATGAATCATTCATTCATTTATCAGCAGTCTATGCCTAGGCAAGTAGATGCTACTTTGTCGAGGAAGCCAACAAATGTAAGTAAACATACTTAAATATTAATATTAAATAAATCAACTCCTTGGCTTGATTATTGTTCTTCCCAATACAAATGCCACCTACCAACCACCTTATGTAAGCTGCAAAGCAGGTTCCATCACATCTCAAGGATCTCCAGATTTATACAAGTGAATGATATGTCAATCTCAGAATCCAAAACACAGTTTACAATCCTGAACATGGAAGGTGATACCCTCTTCTTCCTGCAAGGAATCCCTGCAACTTTTCTTTTTGCAGAAATTCTTGTGAGTGCAGTATCAGCAGGAAGTATTTTGTGAAGTTGATAACTGGCTGTGGGAGACTTCTGGATTTGTTCTAACATTAATTTTCATCAGGACGGGCCAGATTAGTATTCAGGTATTACTTGCAAAGCTCTGCAGGCCTGCAAATCAGTAAGTTGCTGCAAGCAGAATTACAGAATTACAGCACACTCGAAACCCCATTATGAGAATCAGAAATGAAATTAGCAATTACAATTTTGACAGTGTGGCTTACTCATACATAATGCATAAATGACAGAAAAATGAGAACCACAATAAAATGCTATAAAAATATAACATTTGCCCCTAAATTTAATGCCTAGAGCAACAACGAATAGAAATTATTAGCTCAACAAGCATGAATTCCAAGATAATTCATTTCATCTGTCCATAATAGTCCGTGATAAAAGCAGGACATTATTTCATACTCTTGAAATATTACTCATGATCACCGGACACCAAATGTAAGATTAAGCAAATTTAACAGTTCAAAACTTAAATCCTCTTGCAGGCATTATAGCCTCTGGAGACCGTCTTGACTAAATTCTTTACCAGTAGCTCATCTTAATCCATCAAAAAAATCGTGATGAATCACCTATTTTTCTCATCAGGCAATAACTTGTCCAACTTTACTGTTTTAAATGTTATTTTAATGAATCAACAAATGTATGAATTTCACACATTTTTGCCAACAGTGAATACAGAATTGAATTTAAGCAGTCCCTTAACTGGGATTTGAAATTGTTTAATAAATTTCACTCTCTTTTTTCATTTCTGAGAAAGGAAGTTCTTTTTCAGACATGTTGGCCTTCGTATGGCCAATCAACAGTGTTTCTTGATTGGTTCATTTGAGTCATCTGTAAAGTTTGGTGCTCTCTTCAAATCCTTCTTCACGTTTGCAAGTAGCCCATCACTATTATAATAAATATTTACATTTTCTGACTGTGAATTGGGCAGAGATCCATTAGACTGGATACATTTGAAATAGCACTTGCCTTGTGATAGACTGAAAAACTGTGAATATTCAAAATCCCTGCAGCTCATGAGTGACTTCACCTATCATTGATGTACTGAGCAATGAGCAGTCTTCTGTTACCTGATGATCGTTAAGCCTATTGTTCTTTTATAGAAACAATGGGCCCATGAACACCACTTCGCTATTTTTGCTTTCCGTTTGCACTACATATTTAACTTATTTTACATATATTTCTTACTGTAAGTTATCTTTTGTTTTTATGTATTGCACTGTACTGCTGCAGCAAAACAACAAATTTCCTGACGTATGTCAGTGATAATAAACCTGATTCTGATTTTGTTAAAGGCAAGAAACTCAAAATGCAAGCCCCAGGATTGAATGTTAACTTATCTAAGCCTCCTTTGGTTGATACTCACTCTTTATATGCCATAGGTGTCTGTTCCCACTTACATGTGCTCCCAAGTACCGTTCTGTTTACACCTCTTGGGCATCTTAATACCTTTAGCTTTGGCACCTCAGAACTGCACTGTTGTGTCTGTGCACAACTACATATGTATTAAATAATGGCACGCACACGGGAGATGGCATTAACAGTGCAGCAAGAGAGAAAGAGAGAGAGAGGGAGCAAACAATGCACATGCATAGAAAGCATCCCACGCACAGACAACAGATCAGTACGCAGGAGTGGACAACAATCTATATGTAGTGCTAAGGGGGTCATTTCTCTAAAAGAAATAGATCCATACATTACACCTCCTCCCCCTCTAAATTAATGCAACATAAAACTGCAAATGTACAAAACATTCAATTTCCCATTCATAAACCCATATTCCAAATAAACATGCTTTCACAATAACAGTTCATAACTACCTTCACAGTTCTAAAGATTCAGTGTTTTGGGTGGTGCTCTGTTTCTTTCAGGATAGCGCCTCTGGACCTGCGAAGTGGAATACGGACTGGCAGGTGTCTTGTCAGCGATAACATTCTCGTAGCACCTCTGGACCTGTGGAGTGACATCAGGTTTGGTAGTGGTCTTGCCTAAGCCAACGTTCTCAGTCTCCTATGTCACATTGCTGTCAGTGACATCATCACTGAGAGGCAAGTCCAGTGACTGTAATGTGTCCTTCTTGCTGGATGCAGCCAACTCAGGTGTGTTCTTCAGCTGTGCATCCAGTATCGGATCCACATGATATCTCCTTGCCTGATCTACAACATCCGATGTGTACATTAATGATCCAGTTCTTGTAGCTATCCTATCAGATGTTCACTTGTCTTCTGGGTAATTACGTGCTAGGACTTCCTGTCCAATCTCGAAGCTCCTTGCTGCTTCACTTGGCAACTGGTTGAACTGTTTATTCTGCACTTCCCTCCATAGATCTGGTTTCAGGAGGTCTATGAGAGATCTCAGATTCCTTTTTATGAACAGCATTGCAGGTGTTTGATTTGTCATTGCTTGAACAGAGTTCTGATATACAAAAAGGAAGTTGTCCACCTTGTGATGTAGAGGAATATCCTCCTTATCCATCAGTTTAATGGACTTCTTGAAGGTTTGGCTAAATCTTTCAGCTAACCCATCCATTGCTGGGTGGTGAGGAGCTGACTTGAAATGTCTGATGCCATTTTTCTTCAGGAACAGTCTGAATTCTTCAGATGTGTATTGTGGTCCATTGTCACTAATAATTTGTTCTGGTAAGGCATTTCTGGTGAAGATAGTCCTAAGGCAGTCTTCGCTGAGGTGGTTGTCTTCATTGGTATAACCTCCAGCCACTTCAAATGAGCATCCACAGCAATCAGGAACATGGAGTCTATGAATGACCTAGCAAAGTCAATATGCACTCTTCGTCATGGTGAATATGGCCAATCCCATGGGTGTAATGATGCATGTGGGGGTGTATTTTGAACTTTTTGGAATCCCAAACAGCTTGTGGCCAAGTTGTCAATCAGCTTATATACTTCCAGCCACCACACTTAGCTCCAGGTGAGACTCTTCATCTTGACTGTACCCAGGTGTCCTTCATAGAGACTTTCTAACACTCCGGTGCCAAGTTTAGAGGGAACCACAACACGAGATCCACACATCAACATTGTTTGCCATACTAATAGTTGTTCTCCTGTCACTGAGAGCTCTGGAAACATAGGGTTACCAGGATCTGGCTATCCTTGCATGGTGATGTCATAGATTTTTTTAACAATGTCGGGTCATTCCTTGTTTCCCTTAGTATTTCAGAATTTGTTACTGACAACCGGTCCACCAATGCAGTGTGGAACACTTTTGTTGGGTCACAGCATGAAGATTTTTTTTTCTTCTTTTGCCAATACTGAATATGTGACAAGCCATCAGCATTGCTCTGTTGTTTGGTATCCTAGAACTCTATGTCATAAGAGTGGACTCCTGAGAATAGTGCCCAGCATTATAAGCAGGTAGCAGTCCTCACTGAAATTCCCTTCCTGCAATTGAAAATAGACACTAGGGCTGGTGATCGGTCACTAACATAAATTTTGTCCGTAGAAGTAGTGGTGGAACTTCTTTATTTCCCATACAAGACTAAGGGCCTCTCAGTCGATCTGTGTGTAGTCGCGTTCTGCGCTAGTCAGTGATCTTGAAGCAAAAACATAATCAGGCATTCAGGTCTATCTTTCATACTGTGTGACAAAATAGCTCCAGTGCCATAAGAGGACACATTGCATGCAAGGCAGATAGGCAGAGATGGGTCATAATGGATGAGCAGTTCATCTGGTGTTGTTAGTCTCTTTGTTTCGTTGAATGCATTTTCACATCTTTCTGACCATTCCCACTTTGTTCCTGTCTGTAACAGTGCACTCAATGGATGCAGCACTGTAACAATGTTAGGGAGAAACTGGTGGTAGTAGTTTACAAGGCCCAAGTATGACCTGAGTTGACATATTTTCCAGTTTGGGTGCCTGTGGCACCGTTTCAACCTTCTCTTATGACTTATTTAAGCCATGCTCGTCAACGACATGGCCACAATATAAGATTTCATTCTTGAAGAGCTCATATTTCTCTCCCTTTGCACGTAGACCACACTCACTCAGCCTGGTAAGCACTTTACCAAGGCTCTGGAGGGAGTCACAATGATGTCATCAAGTTTACATTGTGTTCTTGAGATTGTGTTCCTGGAGCACTTGCCCCATTGCTCTTTGCCAAATTGCTGGAGTTGATGTGATGCCAAAGACGAGATGATTTACTGGAACGGGAGACTTCCGGTAGAGCTCATGGAGTGAAGTCGTGTTTTTGACTCGCTCCATTACCTCTGAGTTTTTTTCCTATGATCAGCTATATTTAAGCTAACCATTAAGGCATCGACTTTTATAATACTTTGAAACAAATTGTGTTTTTTGATATTCGGATGCTTTTAAGGTCTGCTATGTCTAAGAACGGGAAAAATGGGAAAGACGGCAAACCTCCGGTTAGACCGAAAGGTACCGATCTTCCTCCGACTGAACCACCGTTAACTTTGAAAGCTATATCGGATCTAATTCAAACGGAAATTTCAACCTCTATAACGGAGCTGATTTGTGCGGAAATTTCAATTAATCTCCAGGAAATTGCCGATGCAATCGATAAAATGCAAACATCTATCACGGAACATCAGTCTGCTATATTTAATCTTCAAAATGAACTCAAGATTGGGAAAATTGAAGAAACAATTACTGTAATGAAGAAAAAACTTGACTTTCTGACTTTTAAAAACTCTGACTTAGAATCCAGAATGCGACGGCAGAATATTCGAATTATTGGTGTTCGTGAAGCTGCTGAATCTGACAACCCTATAAAGTTTTTTTCTCAACTTTTAAAAGATGCATTTCCCACCGTATTTCCTGACCAACCACCATTATTGGATCGGGCTCACAGAGTTCCATCATATTCGTCTAAGTCAGATAAACCTCGGCATGTCATTTTACGATTTCATTACTTTCAAGACAAGGAGAAATTGCTTTGATTTGCTCGATCTAAAGGTTACATTGATTTTTTGGATCTTCATTTCCGATTCGTGGAAGACTTCAGTAAACAGATTCGGGATCAACGATTTCGTTACAGATCTGTGATGTCGGAACTCTACAAAATGGATTTAAAACCAGTGCTGCTTTACCCAGCGCGTTTAAGGATTCGCACGCTTGATGGTGCTCCCTGTTTTTTTGATTCTCCATCGGATGCCCAGAGTTACCTGGATCAATTTTCACCTTCAACATCTTAATCGTAATTTTTAATTATCTCCGTTTGATCAGAGGCTGTTAATCTGTTGGGTTTAATTTTTTTTTTGCTTTATATGGGCAGAAAAGTTTATTTTTGGTTAATTAATATGGTTGCCAAACTTTTTTTCAACTGCGTCATTCCTTTCTTTTTCCCTGGGGATTCTGGGTGGTTATTCCCTTAGCATCATTTCACATATTTCCTTTGAGGCCTTAAATTTTGTAGTTTTCAAATGTACTTTTTGTAGTTTTTCCTAACTAGTCTATGTTAATTATCTCGTTTCTTTTTTTTTTGTTTAATCATAGGGTCTATATTTACTGGCTTTTTCTTTGTATAACATCGTGTTTGTCTTAATTGGTCTACTTTTTTTTATTCCTTTACTGTTTTATAACTTTAGCTGATCTTTTTTATACACACTTTTTTTTAGTGAGCATCTATCGGAAGTCATGGGGGTAGTCTTAGTGCTTGCTTCTTTCTGGCTGGTCTGCTTTAGATTTAGCTTTAGGGTCATGGGGTGGTAGGTGGTGGGAGGGGCTTCACTTTTTAGTTTTTTTCTTCTTGGGCTATTTACATTACTGAAGCACTGGTTGCGTTCTCCTTCCCGTTATCTCTTGTTTGTTCTGTTGCCTTTCCGGGTTTGTGGGTCGAACCTATTGTCAATCCTTTTTTTTTGCGGGTTGACTTTAGGGTTTATGGAGTCTATTATTAATCTTGTCTCTTGGAAGACTAACGGTCTTAATCATCCAATTAAAAGGAAAAAAGTTTTTAAACGATTCCGGAGACTTAAAGCACATGTTCTACGAGACCCATGTGCGGAGGGGGGACAGACTACGTTTTTTTAAATTTTGGAAGGATCAACAGTTCCATTCAAACTCTAACGCTAAGATTCGAGGGGTCTCATTTTTATAGACCCCTCAGTTACTTTTGTACAACATGATATTATATCTGATCCGAATGGTAGATTTCTATTGGTTAGTGGTCTACTCTTTAATAAAAAGGTAGTTTTGGTTAACATTTATGCTCCCAATATGGACTGTCCGGAATTTTATACATCACTATTTAATTTGTTCCCGAATTTGAACGAGTTTTCACTGATCTGGGGCAGAGATCTTAATACTTGTTTATCTCCAGTTTTGGACCGTTCGGCTCCTTTACGGACCTTACCCAATAAATCTGCAACTTTGATTAACTCATTCCTCTCTGATTCTGGGTCGACGGACATTTTGCGTTTTTTGCATCCTCAGGAAAAGGATTTTTCTTTTTTTTCCACATGTTCACCATTCCTATTCAAGAATTGATTATTTTTTTATTGACTCTTGTCTTATTTCTTCAGTGGTTAAATGTGATTGTGACTCTATAACCATTTCGGATCATGCTCCATTTGAGCTTTCTATTAAAATTCAGGCCAATACACAAAATAATAGACAATGGTGTTTTAATTCACTGTTGCTTCAGGACTCGGATTTTGTTAACTTTATGAATGAACAGATTGATCTTTTTTTTAACCAATCAACTATACAGAAGATATTTCTATGAACATCCTTTGGGATACTTTTAAAGCTTATATTCATGGTCAGATTATCTAGTATTCTGCTGCTTTGAGGAAAAAGCTGAAGCAGGAGGAGCTGGTAATTGTGGACAAGATTAAGGAAATTGATAAGAAATATGTTACAGCTCCCTCTGGGGAGTTGTATAAACAAAGAATTGAACTTCAAATGGAACACAGTTTATTAATTTCGTCCTCGATTGCAAACAATTAATGAAAACAAGAAGTGAATTTTATGTACATAGTGACAAAGTTGGTAAACTGTTGGCTAATCAGCTGAAGACTAATTATATTAAATTTCAAATTAATCAGATTTATAATCAAAATGATCAACTGATACTTGATCATGCTGAGATTAATCAAGCCTTTTTTGATTTTTATTCCTCCTTATATCAATCAGAGCCTTTACGAGACTCTAAATATATGAATGACTTTTTAGATAACCTAGATTTCCCTAAAATCTCACAGGATTTATCTTCTATGCTAGATACTCCCATTACCACTGATGAGATTAAGAATGTTATTTTTTCTATGAACCTGGGGAAAGCTCCTGGCCCTGATGGGTTTACCGCGGAATTTTATAAATTTTTTGCACCTT
Source organism: Mobula hypostoma (assembly GCF_963921235.1). NCBI lineage: Eukaryota > Metazoa > Chordata > Chondrichthyes > Myliobatiformes > Myliobatidae > Mobula > Mobula hypostoma. The sequence goes on along the minus strand of NC_086106.1, from coordinate 102,556,928 downwards.
CATTAATCCCTTGGTTTTTTAGGGTTCGGGAGGCTTCATTAAAACTTGGTAAACTTCCCGAATCCTTCTATAGAGCGTCAATTTCTCTAATATTAAAGAAGGATAAAGATCCTGCTCAATGTGCATCTTATAGACCAATATCTTTATTAAATATTGATTCTAAAATTTTTTCTAAATTATTAGCAAACAGATTAGAAAAAGCACTTCCTTATGTTATCTCGAAAGACCAAACGGGTTTTATTAAAGGTCGTTACTCTTTCTATAACATTCGCACACTGTTAAATATTGTTTATACTCCTTCACAAAATGTTCCTGAGTGCGTCATTTCTTTAGATGCTGAAAAAGCCTTTGACAGAGTAGAACGGCCTTACTTATTTAAGGTGCTTGAAATGTTTAATTTTAGCTCGAAATTTATATCCTGGATTAAATTGTTATATCATTCTCCTATGGCCTCAGTTCGTACTAACTCCTTAAGTTCACCCTTTTTCCCTCTTTCTTGAGGTACTAGACAAGGTTGTCCTCTTAGTCCTTTATTATTTGATATTGCATTAGAACCTCTTGCAATTGCTATTCGAGAATCTCCAAATATTATTGCGGTAACTCAGGGCTTAAAGTCCCATAAAATATCACTCTATGCTGATGACTTACTTTTATATATTTCTAATTCTCAAAAATCTATCCCTGCTGCTTTAGATTTATTAGCACAATTTAGTCTCTTTTCCGGTTACAAGTTAAATCTCAGTAAGAGTGAACTTTTCCCAGTTAATAAGCAACTTCCCTTGTATCATATCCTTCCATTTAAATTGATTAATAATTATTTTTCATATCTTGGGATTAAAATTACTTGTAAACACAAAGATCTATTTAAGACTTATTTCTTACCCTTAATTGATCATATTACTCAACTTTCATTTAAATGGTCTCCATTATATTTAACTTTGATTAGTCATATTAACGCAGTTAAGATGTTTATTCTGCCAAAATTTTTATATATATTTCAGGCATTACCGATTTTTGTTCCAAAATCTTTTTTTGATAAAGTTGACTCTAAAATTTCTTCATTTATTTGGCAAAATAAAAACTCGAGATTGGGTAAAATACATTTACAGAAAGCTAAGAGAGATGGAGGTTTAGCATTACCTAAGTTTAGATTCTATTATTGGGCAATTAATATTCGACACATGAAATTTTGGTTACTTGATACACTCTCCATTCCTAAATGGGTAGCATTGGAATTACAATCTGCTCAGGGTTATGCATTTGGCTCTATTTTAGGTTCTTCTCTTCCTTTTGATTTGAAACGCCACAAACAGGTCTGTAACCCGATAGTTAAATATACCTTACGTATTTGGTTTCAATTCAGAAAATTTTTCGATCTTAACCAATTTGGGCTAGTGATCCCTATTTTAGGTAACATATTTTTTTCCTCCCTCTTTCACGGATCGTGCTTTTCAAATTTGGAAGACTAAGGGTATTTCACGGTTTTTGGATTTATTTTTAGATGGTTTCCTTAGGTCTTTTGAACAATTATCTAATAAATATAGCTTATCAAGAATACATTTTTTTAGATATCTCCAAGTTAGAAATTTCCTAAGTACTATACTTCCTTCCTTTCCAATGCTCCCTCCTATATATATTTTAGATACTATAATTAACCTTAATCCATGTCAGAAAGGTGCAACGGCTATTATTTATAATATTATTATGAAACTTAGGAAAGCTCCATTTGATAAGATTAGGTCAGATTGGGAACAGGAATTGGGTTTTATTATTTCAGCGGATGACTGGGTGCAGATTTTACAACTTCTTCTATCTGTGCTAAACATTCCCTAATTCAATTTAAAGTTGTCCATAGAGCACATATGTCCAAAGATAAATTAGCTCGTTTCTATTCTCATATTAATCCTTTTTGTGATAGATGTCAGGGGCAGATAGCCTCTTTAACTCATATGTTTTCATCCTGTCTTACTCTGGAAACTTTTTGGAGAGACATTTTTAATATTATCTCAAAGGTATTGAATATAGATATCTCTCCCCATCCTATTACTGCTATCTTTGGATTACCTAAAATTTCCAGTAACCTTTCTCCTTCAGCCTGTAGAATGATTGCATTTCTTACTTTAAAGGCGAAAAGATGTATTTTACAACATTGGAAAGAGACTAATGCTCCAACTACGTTTTTTTGGTTTTCCCAGACGATATCATGCTTAAATGTGGAGAAAATTAGAAGTAATCTTTATGAATCTTCAGTTAAATTCGAACAGACCTGGAGATCTTTTATTCAACATTTTCATTTAATGTAATTTTTTTTCTCTCAGTCCATATTTATATTCCCTTCTTGTTTTTTTTAAAACTGTTTTTAATGGAGGTCACGTTTGAGGACGTGATTTTAAGTTCTTTAACTCTACTTGTTTCCTAGTTAGCCCATTGCTTTGCTTTGCTTTTTAGTTTAGTTGCACAGTGGGTTTTTTTGGGGGGTTTTTTTGGGTTTTTTTTTCTTTCTCTATTGATAGATATAAAAATTAGTATACTATTATATTACCTTGTTATTTTATGTTTAAATTGCACTGTTTGTATTAATTTTTTTCTGTATTAATATTTCCTGTAATATATTATATTCTAACAGTGTATTAGTGCCTATATGGTTTACCTTCTGTGTACTTATTCAATAAAAAGATTTAAAAAGATTTACTGGAACGGTCCCTTGTGAGTGTTTGCTGTGAGGAGATTCATGCTTGACTCTTCAATCTTTTGCAGATAGGCTTGTGACAAGTCAAACTTTGAGAACCTCTTCCCACCTGCCAAAGATACAAAAATATCTTCTATTCATGGCGGGGAATAATGCACAACACAGAGTACTAGGTTGACGCTCACCCCGAAACCCCCACATTTACGATCGGCTCCAGCCTTCCCTTTCTTGATCACTGAAACAATGGGCGTGGCCCAATCACTCTAATCAACCTTGGAGAGAATTCTGGATGGCTCCAAGCTCTGCAGTTCAACATTCACTTCAGGATGCACTTTATGGAATCTTCGTGTTGCAGTTTCATCCAGTTCAATTCTGGCTTCCATGCCTTTGAGTTTACCAATATCCCTTCCTCAAACACCTTCTGATTAGCATTAAGCAGCTGCACCCATCTCTCGTCAGTGCTACCATTTGGGCTGTCATTGCCTGTTGATATCACACTGAGAGTCTTGAGTGCCAGTCTAGTTGGAGTTTCCTCAACAATTCATGTCCAAAAAGTGCTGGCCATCCACTTCTCAATAGATAAAGCTCTAGCTGTTGTGTTTGGCATGCATATGTCACATTTACTTTCAGTTTGCCTTTGAAAGACACTTTTTTGCCTTTGTACGTCTTCAGCATCACTGAAGTCTTCTCTAATGGTACCTTAGTAAACAGTCTATTTTAGTCAGCCTCTGGAATGATGAACAAAGCTGATCCTGTATCCAGCTCCGTTTTCAGTTTTACACCAGACATATCTATTGGGATCCATATCATATTGCTATCTGCATCAGTAATACTATGCAGTTCAAGGCATGACAGCTCACTTTTGTCAGACTCTGTGTTGTCTGATTCTGTTGTACATCTGGTCACTTTATGCACTTGCTTAGTTTAAGCTTTTCATTCAATGAGCAAGGTAGACAGAAAGCACATTCTCTCTATGTGACCTTGTCTGTGACATTTTCTGTAGACTTTTTCGTGGAACCAACAGTCATTTGCATGATGGGAGGATTGGCCACATTGATAACATCTTTGGCTTTTTGGACCAGATAGGGAAATTTTGTGCATTTCACATTGTAACCTCCTTTTTCTGTAGTTCTGTTACATCCTTTGCTGTAGTCTCAAACAATATTGCAATGGTGAATGCCCATTCTAAGCATAGGTCTCTTTCAGACAGTGGCCTCCTTTGAGTGCTTTGATACATACAAGCCTGTCCCCCTAATATATTGGAAAGCCCATCTCAAAAGTCACAGTTGGTGGGAAAGTTGGTGCAGTTCTGCAATGTATTCAGAAGGGCTTTCATCTTTCGATTGGTTACTTCTGTACAATCTAAATCTCTCAGCTATTACCAATGGCTTAGAGCTCAAGTGCTTTCTTAAAATTGCAACAATTTCATCGAACTTCTGACTTGCTGGCTTTGCGGGGGCTACCAAATTGCATAAGAGACTGTACATTCTGGGGTCCATTAAGCTCAGAAGTGCAGGGCTTTCTTTTGCTCCTTCACATTGTTCATATTATAATACAGTTTAACCTTCTCGATATACAACTCCCAACCTTCATTAGCACAATCAAATTCAACTTTCCTGACTGAAGTCATCGGCACATTATTTTCACTTTAAATTCAGTGCTTTTTTTCACTGTTACTCACACTTTCTTTAGTTAACATCCATGACGGCTTTCTTGTGCTATTTAACTCTCGCTGTTTCGTCCCGTAACTGTCGGTGCAGTTTGTGATACTTTCTGACATTCAGGTTCGTACTCATTGCCAATTTATTGTATCTATGCACAGCTACATATATATTAAACAAAGGCACACGTCGGAAGATGGCTTTAACTGGTGTATTCACATTGCAGTGTGCGAGAGAGAGTAAACAATGCACATGTGTAGACAACAGTGCATATGCAGACAACAGATCAGTACACAGATTAGACCATAAGACCATACAACATAGGAGCAGAATTGGGCCATTCAGCCCATCGAGTCGGTTCCACCATCTCATCATGGCTGATCCCAGATCCCACTCAACCCCGTACACCTACCTTCTTGCCATATCCTTTGATGCCCTGAGTGATCAGGAAATGATCAACTTCCGCCTTAAATATACCCACGACCATGTCCTTCACCAGAGTCTATGGCAGAGAATTCCACAGATTCACTACTCTCTGGCTAAAAAATATTCCTCCTTACCTCTGCTCTAAAAGGTCTCCCCTCAGTTTTGGGGCTGTGCCCTTTAGTTCCATAGAAAACATCCTCTCCATATCCACTCTATCTAGACGTTTCAAAATTCAGTAGGTTTCAGAGATCCCCATGCATTCTTCTAAATTCCAGTGAGCACAGGCCCAAAGCTGCAAAATGTACGTTAACCCCTTCATTTCTGGAATCATTCTCGTGAACCTCTTCTGGGCAACACATCTTTCTGTGATATGGGGCCCAAAACTGTTGACAATACTCCAAGTGCACCCTGACAAATGTCTCACAGAGGCTCAACATCATCGCCTTGGTTTTATGTTCTCTTCCCCTTGAAATAAATGCCAACATTGCATTTGCCTTCTTTACCATAGCCTCAACCTGAAAATTAACATTTGGGAAGTTTTGGATGAGGACTCTTAAAGTTCCTCAGCACCTCTGATGTTTGGACCTTCTCTCCACTTAGAGATAGTTCGATCTAAAACCAGTGTATTATGCCTAAACAATGGAGACTACAATGGGATGAGGGAGGATTTGGCTAGTGTAGACTGGGAACACCGGCTATATGGTGGGACAGTTGAGGAACAGTGGAAGACTTTCAAAGAGATTTTTCATGGTGCTCAACAGAAGTATATTCCAACGAAAAGCAAGGACAGTAAAAGTGAGGGGAGCCAGCCTTGGATAACTAAGGGTAATAAAAGAAAGAACTAAACTAAAAGCTTGTGCATACAAAGTCGCCAAGCATAGAGGGAAACTGGAAAACTGGGAAAACTCTAAAAAGCAACTAAGAACCAGGAAGCAAGCAATAAAGAAAGGGAAGCTAGATTATGAAAATAAATTAGCACAAAATATAAAAATGCATAGTAAAAGTTTTAACAATTACATAAAGAGGGCAAGTGTGGATAAGTGAACGTATGTCCCTTGGAGGACAAAAAGGTGGAGTTGATATTAGGTAATGAGGAAATAGCATAGGCTTTGAATGACTATTTTGTGTCACAGTGGAGGGCACAACTAACATGCCAAAGAGGGATGTTATAGATGCAATGAGAGATGAGGACATCGATACAATAACTATCACTAAAGAGGTTGTGCTGAGCAAACCTGCGGGGCTGAAGATTGATAAATCCCCAGCTCCTGATGGAATGCATCCTGGTTACTGAAGGAAATAGCAGAAGTTATAGTACAGGCTTTTGTGATAATTTACCAAAATTCTCTGAACTCTGGGAAGGCCCCAGCAGATTGAAAGGTGGTGAATGTCACATCCCTGTTCAAAAAAAGGCAGGTCCTGTTTGACAAACTTACTTTGGGGATATAATGAGTGCAGTAGATAGAGGGAACAGATAGATGGATGTTATTTACTTGGTTTTCCAGAAGGCGTTCGATGAGGTGCTACATAAAAGACTTATCCATAAAATAAGGATACATAGAGCTGGGAGTGATTTATTAGCATGGATGGTTGACTAATAGAAAGCAGAGTGTTGGGATACATAGGTGTTACTCTGGTTGGCAATCAGTGGTGAGCGGTATGTTGCAGGAGTCAGTGCTGGGCCCACAACTGTTCACGATATACATTAACAATCTAGATGAGGGGACAGAGTGTAGTGTATCTAAGTTTGCTGATGACACTAAATTGAGTGGAAAACCAAATTGTGCAGAAGATACAGAGGATCTACATAGATATATACATAGGTTAAGTGAGTGGACAAGGGTCTGGCAGATGGAGTACAAAGTAAATGTGAGATCATCCACTTTGGAAGGAAAAATGAAAGAGCAGATTATTATTTAAATGGTAAAAAATTGCAGTATGCTGCTGTGCGGAGGGACTTGGGAGTGTTTGTGCATGAATCACAAAAGGTTGGTTTGCAAGTGCAGAGGGTACCAAGAAAGCAAATGAAATGTTGGCCTTCATTGCTAGAGGAATTGAATTTAAGAGCAGGGAGGTTATGCTGAAACTGTACAGGGTACTGGTGAGGCTGCACCTGGAGTACTGCATGCAGTTCTAGTTTCCTTACTTGAGGAAGGATAGACTGGCTTTGGAGGCGGTGCAGAGGAGGTTCATCAGATTGATTCCAGAGATGAGGGGATTAGACTATGAGGAGAGATTGAGTGGCCTGGGACTGTACTCACTGGAATTCAGAAGAATGAGAGGAGATCTTATAGAATCATACAAAATTATGAAATGGATAGTTAAGATAGAGACAGAAAAGTTTTTCCACTGGTAGGTGAGACTAGAACTGGGGGACATGGCATCAAGATTCAGAGGAGTAGATTTAGGATGGAGATGAGGAGGAACTGCTTTTTCCAGAGAGTGATCAATCTGTGGAATCCTCTGCCAATGAAGCAGTGGAGGCTGCCTGGGTAGATATATGTAAGACAAGGTTGGATAGATTTTTGCATAGTAGGGGAATTAAGGGTTATGGGGGAAAGGTAGGCAGGTGAAGGTGAGTCCATGGCCAGATCAGTCATGATCTTATTGAATGGCGGAGCAGTCTTGATGGGCCAGACGTGCTCCCATTTCTTATGTTCTTATCGTCCAGGCTATTGTTCCTTTTACCAAAATGCATTATCATACATTTCCTAAAGCAGTATTCCATCTGCCGCTTTTTTAGCCATTCTTCCAATTTGTCTAAGTTCTGCTGCAATTGTATTGCTTCCTCAGCACTACCCACCCCTCCAACTATCTTTGTATCATCCGCAAACTTTGCCATAAAGCCGTCAATTCCAAATCATTGACAAACTGTGAAAAGTAGTGGTCCCAATACTAACCTCTGAGGAACACCACTAGTCACTGACAGCCAACCAGAAAAGGCACTTGCTGCCTCCTGCCAATCAACCATTCCTCTATCATGCCAGTATCTTTCCTATTATACTATAGGATTTCATCTTGTTAAGCAGCCTCATGTATGGCACCCTTTCAAATGCCTTCTGAAAATCCAAGTAAATGACATCCACTGCCTCTCCTTTGTCCACCCTGCTTGTTACTTCCTCAAGGAACTCTAACAGATTTGTCAGGCAAGGTTTCCCTTTGCAGAAACCATGCTGACTTTGACTTATTTTATCATTAGTCTGCAAGTACCCCAAAACCTCATCCTTAATAATAGATGCCAACACTTTGCCAACCACTGAGGTTAGGCTAACTGGCCTATAACTTCCTCTCTTTTGCCTTCTTCCCTTCTTAACGAGTGGAATAACAGTTGCAATCGTCCAGTCCTCTGGGACCATGCTGGAATCAAGTGATTCTTGAAAGATCACGATCAATGCATCCATTATTTCTTCTGTAACCTGTCAGGACTCTGGGATGTAGTCTATCAGGTCCAGATGACTTATCCATCTTAAGACCTTTCAGTTTGCCTAGCACTTTTTCCTTTGTAATAGCAATGACATTAAATATTTATATTTATCTCTTTTCAACCATTCTTGAGGTATATACCCAAAATATATGGTCTTACTCTCTAAGTGTATTTATCTGTTAGTATATCATTGAAATTTGCAGAATATAACTTAATCGATCTACTCCCTGAACAAATAAGAACCAAGAAAAGTGAATAATAAAAAAAAGGTAACGAAGGTGTGGTTCCAAGGCTGGGGTCTCTAGATGACCCTGGGTTGGGCTAGAAGAAAAGTCTAGCCGTGGGGGATTGCCCCTCCTACCTGTGGGTTGAGAGACCCCACTGCAGTACCTATAAAAGTAAATTTAAAAAAACTATGGCAACACACATCAAAGTTGCTGGTGAACGCAGCAGGCCAGGCAGCATCTCTAGGAAGAGGTACAGTCAATGTTTCAGGCCGAGACCTTTCGTCAGGACTGGATTAGTGCGGAGGGAGAGGAGAGCAGAGCGTTCCAAAGGAGTGAGGTTGGAATGGGAACAAGGTGCGGTGAAGTCGAGACGGTTGATGTCCCGTCGGCAGTTAACAATAAAGAGATCCAGAGCAGGCAGAAGACCAGAGCAGGGTGTCCATGAAGAAGAGGAGGGTTGAAGACGGGAGAAGGGGTCATCGGTGGGGGCTGGAAAAGTCCTTGCCGAAGAAGTAGGCTCGGAGATGGAGACGGCGGAAGAAGAGTTCCGCATCATGGCGAACACGGAACTCGCTGAGATGTGGGCGAAGGGGGATAAAGGTGAGGCCCTTACTGAGGACAGAGCGTTCTGCCTCCGACAGTTGAAGGTCGGAGGGGATGGTAAAGACCCAGCACGGATGAGAGCTGGGATCAGTGGGGGGAGGGGGGAGGCTGGGGGTGTCAGTGGAGAGGGGAGGGTTGGGGTGAAAGGAAGATGGAGCCTCTGAGTACCCAGGAGCTGACGATGGGATCTGAGGGAGATGGGATTGCAGAGTATTGGTGGGGGAAGGGGAGACGGGAGTCACAATAGCAGCACATAAAGACCCAGCCTAGAGTTCAAGGCTGGAGTCGCAAGGGTCTCGGCCTGAAACGTTGACTGTACCCCTTCCTAGAGATGCTACCTGGCCTGCTGTGTTCACCAGCAACTTTGATGTGTGTTGCTTGAATTTCCAGCATCTACAGAATTCCTGTTGTTTGCATCTAAAAAAAACTATGTCCATTACACAGAAATGATTTCCCTGTATATTCCTCCCATGTATATATTCTTGTTTAGGGGGGCAAAAGGAATGAATAAATGATTTTTTTTTAAATTGAGTAATATAAAATCCACATTATAACACGTACTTCTCAAGATAGGTATATCACCGTCTATTTTTGCTTCCGTTTAGTTTATCAGCACTTTTAAAGTTAGCCAAACCTTATGGCACTTCTGGAGGAGGTGAGGGCTGCCTCGGAGAAATGACAGTCTCTTCCTAAAATCCTTCTCTCGTCCTGTTCCCGTCCCCTGCTTTCTAGGTTCTCTTACTATTTCCCAAGCAGCTCGGGACAACTGCTCAGCCAGAGTTTCCCTTGGTTTGACCACGCTAATGGGCAGTCCTCTGTTGTTCATGTCTGTAGTCGCCTCCACCACCGTCTGGTACAGAAGTATTTTACCTTCTTGGTAAAATACCCCCAGTTTAGCAGGGTACAGGGTTTGGAATTTAATCTTTTCTTGCTTTAGTATTCGTTTCGCTTTGGAATATTCCTTCCGTTTCTATAGGACCGCCGGGGGGGTAATCATGATCTAAGTATATTAACTTCCCGTTCCAAAACACCCTCTTCTTACCCCAGGCCCTTCGTGGAATCTCCGCCTTGCTCTTGAATCGAAGGAATTTATGTACTATGGAGCGCGGTTTACCTTCTCTGTCTCCGGGAGGCCGCTGGACAAGCAAACAATGTGCCCTTTCAATTTCAATCTCCGTAGTCTGAGGAATCTCCAGCGCTTCCCGCAGCAGTTTGTCTACAAAGTCCATCATCGGCAATCCCTCCGCTCCTTCGGGAACATTATAAATCCTGATATTTTTCCGTTGCGATCTTCCCTCCTGGTCAAGCAATTTACTTTCCTGTGGATTTAATATTTTTATCGTCTTACTTAGTATCTGTTCCACGTTTTGCACACGGTCTTCCACCTTTTCAATTCGAGTCTCTGCCACCGCTATTTTCTCATTGGCGTTAGCAAGCTCTGACTTGATATCATTGAGTTGCTGCTTTATATCTTTTTGGACTTCCCTTATCTCTTCCAAAATCCTTATCATATTTGTCGCTTTGCCTGCACGAGGCCCGTTGTCAGCTTCGCCGCCACGCACACGTGTAGGAGAGCCGCACTCTGCACCTCTCTCTTCCATAGGCTCCGCAGTGGTGCTTTTTTATCTCCATTCTTTCTCCCCATTCTTGCCTCCCTTATCAATTCTGATATTTTCAAAAGATCTTATATTTGATGGATTAACAGGGCAAAATATGCGTTTTTCCGGAGGAGCTGTTGATTTAAGCCGCCATTCTGAAAGATGACGTCACCGGAACCATCTACCATTTCTTTGTCTCCCATTACTACCTCACCAGCATCATTTTCCAGTGGTCCAATGTCAACTCTCACCTTCCTTTTACTCTTGGTATAACTAAAAAATTTTTTGGTATCCTGCTTTATATTATCAGCTAGTTTGCCCTCTTATTTCATCTTCTTGCTTCTTATAGTTTTTTTACTTGCCTTTTGTTGGATTTTAAAAGCTTCGCAATCATCCAGCTTCCCACTCACTTTGACTACCTTATATGCCCTTTCCTTGGTTTTAGTGCAGTCCTTAATTTCCCTTGTTAGCCACAGTTGCCTATTCCTGCCACTTGAGAACTCCTTCTGTGGTACATAGCTATCTGTGTCTTGTGAACTATTCCCAGAAGCTACCTCTGCTCTGCCGTCATCCCCACCAGTATCCATCTCCAACCCGCATGGGCAAACTCCTCTCTTATGCCTCTGTAATTCCCTTTATTCCAATGTGATACTGATACATGTGACTTATGCTTCCCCTCTCAAATTGCAGTATGAATTCAATCATGTTATGACCACTGCCTGCTAGGGCTCCTTGACCATGAGTTCCCTAATAAGATCTGGGTTACTACACAACACCCATTCTAAGATAGCCTTTCCATGAGTAGGCTCAAGCACAAACTGCTCTAAAATATCATCCCATAGGCATTCAACAAATTCCCTCTCTTGCGATCCAATGCCAATCTGATTTTCCAAATCCCCTTGCATAATACGCGTGTAGCCAACAACCCATACATAGTACCAAGGAGAGGTCATTGCTCTAAAAGAAATATATTCATACATTACATGCATTTTAAAGGAATATGAATGACATTCAGAGTTTTGTCAGACACATTTGTATCTACATGTTCTTCCTCAGACATATTTGAAAAAAGAATGGAAGAAGTTTAGCTCAAATTAGTTTCTACTGATTGCTGATGGTGAGAATAGTGGGATAAGATGAATATAAGGGCATACTCTCCTGTAACTTCACGGTCAAGTGAAGGCTTTCCTCTCCAGGATAAAAAACAAGTAATAAGAAGTTTAGAGTGCTGAGGTTGTCTTTTAAAGGTGTCCTGGATGCTGGAAAGGCTAGAGCCCATGATGCAGCTCACTACATTTACAACATTCTGCTGCTTTTCCCAATCCTGTGCAGTGGTCTCACCATACCCGTTAGCATACTCCCCACAGTTATAACCCAGTCAAATTAAGTATGAGAGCAGAGGCTACTTACAGGTCTGTGAGTGAGATTTTAAAAAGGTGTGTTCATGGGCTTTAAGCATTTTTCCAGCAGTTCAGTCGAATAGGGAATGGGAGAGAAGGCTGCTCACAGGTCCCTGAGTGAGCTTTAAAGAAGGAACATTTTCAGGTTTTTGGCACTTTCCAGTAGCCCAATCAAATTGCAATTCATTACCAAAGGCAAATAAAAATAAGGCAGGGACAAGCGGAGCAGCCACTGATGGAGCAGCCACAGTGTGAGTGGACCAGTGTTGGAGTGGTGTGGCTTTGGCTCATCAGGCTTGGGCAGGCTGAGTATCTGGTAAGTTCCTCCTTCTTCTTCATCCTTCCTCTGTTAGTACATAGATTGTGCAGTGAAAATGGCTCCAGGGGCTGTGCTGTGTTCTTTATGTGAGATGTGGGATTTCTGGGAGACGTCCAGACTCCCAGATAACCACATCTGCACCTGGTGCTCTGAGCTGCAGCTCCAAGGAGAACATGATAAGGAACTGGACCTTCACCTCATATGGGAAACTAAGGAGGCGATAGATAGGAGCTACAGCCAGGTGATCACCCCTAAGTTGCAGGAGGTAGGGGCCTGGATGACTGTCAGGAGAGGGAAAGGAAATGGGCAGTCAGTACGGAGCAGCCCTATGTCTCTCGCCCCAATAATAAGTATACCACTTTGGATAATGCTGGGGGGTGGGGGGGGGGAATGACCTACTGGAAGAAGCTGCAGCAATCGGGTCTCTGGCACTGTGTCTGGTGCTGAGGCTCAGAAGGGAAGAGGGGAAGAAGAGGACTGTAGCAGTGATAGGGTATTCCATAGTTAGAGGAATGATACAAAATTTGTGGATGTGATAGGGACACCCTGATGGTATGTTGCTAGGGTCAGGGACATTTCAGATTGGGACCACGCCATTCTAAAGAGGGAGAGTGAGCAGCTCGTGGTGAAGCCCACTAGGGGATTCTCTATTCTGGTCTGCGTGTTTTGCAGTGAAATGGAATTGGTTAGAGAACTTAAGGTAAAGGAATCCTAAGGGACCAGTGTTCATAATATGATACAATTCACTTTGCAATTTGGGAAAGATAAGCTAAAGTCAGATGTTGCAGTGGAGTAAAGGGAATTACAGAGGTATGGGAGAGGAGCTGGCCAAAATTGATTGGTAGGGATGACGGCAGAGCAGCAATGGCTGGAATTTCTGGAAGCAATTCGGAAGATGCAAGATAGATACATCAAGAAGAAATACTGTAAAGGAAGGATGAAACAACATAGCTGACAATGATGTCAAAGCTAATATAAAAGCAAAAGATTAAGCATATAATGGATCGAACATTGTGGAAGTTAGAGAATTGGGAAGCTTTCAAAAACCAGCAGAGGCAACTAAAAAAATCTATAAGGAGTGAAAAGATGAAATATGAAGGTAAGCTGGTCAATAATATCTATGAGGATACCAGAAGATTTTTCTGGTATATTAAGAGAAAAAGAGAGGCAAGAGTGACATCATACCACTGGAAAATGATGCTGGAGAGGTGGTAAAGGGGGACAAAGAAATGGCGAATGAACTGTAAGTATTTTGCATCAGTCTTCAATGTGGAAGACACTAGCAGTACACCGGATGTTCAAGAGTGTTAGGGGGCAAAAGTGATTGCATTTGTTATTTCTGAGGAGAAGGGCTTGGGAAGGTAAAGGGTCTGAAGGTAGATAAGTCACCTCTGCCCAATGAACTACACCTGAGGTTTCTGAAAGAGGTAACTAAGGAGATTGTGGAGGCATTAGTAATGATCTGTCAAGAATCACTAGATTGTGGCATGGTTCCAGAGGACTGGAAAATTGCAAATGTCACTCCGGTCTTCAAGAAGGGAGGCAGTCAACCCTAAGCCGCAGGAGGCAGTTGAAAAAAATGGGCCAAAGTCAGCATCATTTCCTTAAGCAGAAATCTTGCTTGAAAAATCTGTTAGAATTCTTTGAGGAAATAATAAGCTGGAAAAACAAAGGGGAGTAGGTGGATTTTGTGTATTTGGATTTTCAAAAGAATTTGAAAAGGTGCCATGCACGATGATGCTTAGCGCATGAAATTACAGGAAAGGTACGAGCATGGATAGAGCGTTGTCTGATTGGCAGAAGGCAGAGAGTGGGAATAAAGGGAGTCTTTTTGGATTAGCTGCCGATGACCAGTCGCGTTCTGCAGGGGTCGGTGCTGGGGCTGCTTCTATTTATGTTGTCTCTCAATGACTTGGATGATATCATTGATAGCTTTGTTGCCAAGTCTGTGGATGATACAAAGAAAGCTGGAGGGGCAGGTAGTGTTGAGGAACCAGGGATGTTGCAGAAGGAGTTAGACAGATTAGGAAAATAGGCAAAGACATGGCAGATGGAATACAGTGTCAGGAAGTGCATGATCATGGACTTAGGTAGAAGAAATAAAAGTGTAGACTATTTTCTAAACGGGGAAAGAATTCAAAAATCTGAGGTGCAAAATAACTTGGGAGTCCTCATGCAGGATTCCCTAAAGGTTAATTTGCAGGTTGTGTCAGTGGTGAAGAAAGCAAAAGCATTCATTTTGAGATGACTAGAATATAAAAACAAGATTGTAACGTTGAAGCTTTATAAGGCACTAGTGCGACCTCATTTGGAGTATTGTGAGCAGTGTTCAGTCGCTTACCTGAGAAAGGATGGGCTGACATGGGAGAGGTTCAAAGGGGGTTCATAAAAATGATTCCAGGATTGAAAGGCTTACCTTATGAGGAATGTTTGATTGCTCTGGGCCGACACTTACTGGATTTCAGAAGAATGAAGGGGGATCTCATTGAAACCTATCGAATGTTGAAATTTTTAAATGCAGTAGATGTGGAGAGGATGTTTCCTATAATGGGGAAGTCGAAGACCAAAGGGTACAAACTCAGAAGAGTGGGACATCTATTTAGAATGGAGCTGAAGAGTCTATTTAAAGCAGAGGTTGATAGATCTTTGATAAGTCAGAGCATGAAAGGTTACCGGGAGAAGGCAGGAGAAGAGGATTGAGAGGGAAATGGATCAGCCATGATTAGATAGAGGAGCAGACTTGATGGACCAAATGGCCTAATTCTGCACCAATGTCTAATGGTCTTAAGATCTTATCTGCAGAAATTTGCGAGTGTCTTAGGTGATATATACTCCTCAAACTCCTAATGAAATATAGCTGCTGTTGTGCCTTCTTCGTGATTGCATCAATATATTGGGGCCAGGATAGATCTTCAGAGATTTTGACACCAATGAACTTGAAACTGCTCACCCTTTCCACTGCTGATCACTCAATGAGGACTGATGTGTGTTCCCTCAACTTCCCTTTCCTGAAGTCCACAATCAATTCCTCGGTCTTTCTGACATTGAATGCAAACTTGTTGTTGCGACACGACTTAACCAGTTGATTTATCTTGCTCACGTTCGCCTCCTCGTCATCATCTGAAATTCTGCCAACAACAGTTGTGTCATCGACAAATTTCTAGGTGGCATTTGAGCTGTGCCCAGTGTGACGAGAATACACATAAAATTAAGATGTTTGCTGGCCTGGGTTAGCATCAGTGACATCAGCAGTTGGTCTGCCACCTGCCCTCAGGGGAAGGAGAGATAAGGAACAATGGAGCAGCGTCTGGAGATGTGTAATGAAGGGACGGGGGAGAGAGAGCTGTCTGGAGCGGCTCCCCCCTTTGAACCTTGAACTGTTTGAAGTGATGGACAGGCGATACCCTAGCAGGGGGATAAAAAGGGACCAGTTCGCTAAGGCGACACACACACGCCACCCGAGGTAACGAGACCCTGGAAGCGGTGCGCCTCTCACGAGTGGGTGAGAAGTACCAGACAACGACCAGGGTGGAAAGGTACGATCAGCGGAACCCGGTGTGTGTCCGCCCTTGCCTGGGTGCCGGGTTCACTGCAGAGGATCGACTGCATCTGGAGGAGGGGTCGCAGTCGGTGACCTCAGATGACATCACCAAGGACCCGCCCAAAAGTTGCTTGTGAGCAATCTCGCCGGTCTGTGAGTGAAGCCGTTCTGAATGATCAGTTGTTCCTGTTCTATCTGTCTCTTCCCCCCCACGTTGTCCATCGCCATGGCAACGATTACTGCGAACTGAACTTTGAGTCACTTTGAAATTTGGTCATTTACCCCTAGACAACGATAGAGCTTGATTGATGCTGTTATCTTAATTCTGTGCACATGTGTGTTTATCATCGCTGAACTGTTGCATTTATTATCCTTTCGATTACTGTGTTGCTTGTTTCTTTAATAAAACTTTCTTAGTTCTAGTACTCCAGACTCCAACTGAGTGATCCATTTCTGCTGGTTTGGCAACCCAGTTACGGGGTACGTAACACCAGCCACACAGTATTGGATGTAGATAGAGAAGAGCAGTGGGCGAAGTATGCACCCTTGTTACTGAAATTATTAATTACTAAAATTAGTGAAGTTAATGACAAATCCTAAGATTAATGATAGCAATGGTTTTAGTCAGGATCCAGAAGTTACTGATGGTGTTGGGTTAATGATGGTTCTGAAGTTGCTGATAGAGCTGGACTTACTGATGTTGATGACTGTATGAGCAGCCATGGTGTTTGACAAAGGAGCATTGTGCTTTCCTGAGTCTTTCCTGACAAGCCTGAGTAAATATATCCAAAGGGCCTTTGTATTATTTATGAAACTATGTTGGATTTCAATAATGCATTGTGTTTGACAGTGCTTTGATGAACATATGGGTGGTGTCAATTCACACTAAATTTTACTGCATATTTAAAATTCCTCATGGAGTTGCATGATAAAAGTTGGCAACATGTTGTCAGTACTGAATTGAATTTCATCCCACTTGTCCTTAGTTCGTTGCAATTAAGTGATAAAGGGCTTGTAGAGGAGAAAATACAAGGCCTAATATTACTATAGCAACACCTTTGTGAGGAGAGCTAACAGGGGAGGGTCTTCTAGATGTTACAAGCAACTCACTGCCAAACTCAGAAATAAATTGGTATTGGTCTAGCAGCAGTAATTTCAATAGTTGTCTGGCACATTCAAAACGAAATTCAGTGGTGTTAGAATCTCCAAAGGAGAAAAGAACAAAAAGCGGATTTTGGGAACTTCAAGTGGAAGACTTCATTTACTTCAATAAACTTCAGAATTAGAATACGAAAAGCTGGTTGGAAATCTACTCGCCATCAGTTGGAGAATTAAGAACCATGACAAAGAAGTAAGAGCAGGGCTGTGGCAAACTGTGCTCTATTACTAGATTAAGAACTGGACCGTATCAGGAAGCTCAATGAAAAGCAGATAGATTTTATGCCACTCCAGAGCTGTCTACAGTCAATGAGTGATTTTAAAATATAGTCACTGTTACAGGGTCTCCTACTTGTGTCTAGTTGATCATGTCTCCTACTCGCCTTGTCCCGCAATTTCTCTGCCTACATATTGTACTTCTAATTTATCTTCTCCACACCCCTACTCAATCAACTCCAACCACTGTTTGCAATGGAAGAGGATGCCAGAGGAAAGGCCTTTCAGAGAACAGGCTTTGCATCATTCTCCAGGGAAACTGGTGCCATCTTAACATATGCATTACAATTTACAAGCCCGCACTTCCTATGAGGCACCACGCTCAGTATCATACGAAAGAATCAAATATTTTCACATCCATGTCTCTTTGACAGAACTCCCAACTTTCTAATTCAGCGATGTATGTCCTGTGACTGAGCCACCAATTAATAGCTATGTGGTCTCTGAGATTGTACATGTTAGCATAGTGGTTAGCATTACACTATTACAATGCACTGAGTTTATGTGGGTAGAACTCAAAAAATAGAAAGAGAGCAATCACTCTGATGCGATTGTATTACAGACCGCCCACCCCTCAATAGTCACCAAGACATTGTGGAACAGACAGATTAAGAAAAGATGTAAAAACAAAAGGGGGAGGGGCTTCAACGCCCCTAATATAAACTGGAAACTATTTAGTGTAAGGAGGTTTAGATGGGGCAAAACTTATTTGATGCATCCCAGATGGTTTCTTAAAACAATATGTAGATCGTCCAATGAGAGGAGGGGCTATACTGGACCTGGTGTTGGGTAATGAGCCCAGCCAGGAGACAAACAATTCAGTGGGTGAGCAGTTAAGAGACAGTGACCACAACTTCTTAGGTTTTCAGATAGTGATATGTAAAGATAAGTAGGGAGCTTGTGGGAGGGTATTAAATTGAAGCAGGGCAAAATTACAAGAGCATTAGGCAGGAGGGGTAATTGGAAACAGCTGGTTTTGGGCAAATCTTTAAAGATGTGGAGCATATTTAAAGGCCAACAGCACGGGGTACAGGACAGATACAGTACTATGCAAAAACACATACACACACTGACCAAGGTAATGACTGGCATCCTGTTGCACTCACCTCAATAATAAGCAAATGCTTTGAGAGGCTGGATTACACCAGCAGCTTGCTACCACCCAAACTGGACCCCCTACAATTCATCTACAGACACAACCGATCGACAGACGACACATTAGCCACTGCTTTACATGCTGTTCTTACACATCTGGAGAAGAAGGATACTTATGCGAGAATGCTGTTCTTGGACTACAGTTCAGCATTCAACACCATTATTTCATCCAGGCTCGACAGGAAACTCAGGGACCTCGGCCTCGACCCTGCCTTCTGCAACTGGATCCTGGTCTTCCTGTCAGATCGCCGGCAGGTGATAAAACTGGACTCTCTCACCTCCACCCCTCTGCTTCTCAATACAGGAGGCCCTCGCGTGGCCAAGTGGTTAGGGCGTTGGGCTCACGATCTGAAGGTTGTGAGTTCGAGTCTCGGCCACTTAACCACACACTGCTCCAGTCCAACGGCAAATGATGGGGGTTAACCTCACGATAGACTGGCATCCTATCCAAGGGGGAGTCTCGTACTCTCAGTCGCTTCACGCCACAGAAACCTGATGGGCCGCAAGGCTCGGGACAGACTTTGACTTGTGTACTAGGGATGTGTACTAGGTCCCCTCCTGTATACCCATGACTATGTCACACCCACAGCTCTAATCTGCTAAATAAATTTTCCAATACCAATAACACTACATCAAGTGGCCTAATCTCAAACAACAAGGTGGCCTACAGGGAAGAAGTCATCTCTCTAACACAGTGGTGTCAAGAAAAGAACCACTCCCTCAATGTCGCAAAAACTAAGGAGCTGGTTGTGGATTACAGGAGAAATGGAGACAGGCTCCCCTATTAAGATCAATGGATCTGGGGTTGAGAGGCTAAACAGCTTTAAATTCCTTGGCATCCACATCACCAAAGATCTCACTTGGTCTGTACATACCGGCTGTGTGGTGAAAAAGGCACAACAGCACTTTTTTCATCTCAGATAGCTGAGGAAGTTTGATATGGGCCCCCAAATCCTAAGAACTTTCTGTAGGGGCACAATTGAGAGCATCCTGACTGGCTGCATCACTGCCTGGTATGGGAACTGTACCTCCCTTAATCGCAGGACTCTGCAGAGAGTGGTTTGGACAGCCCAGTGCATCTGTAGTTGTGAACTTCCCATGATTCAGGACATTTACAAGGACAGGTGTGTAAAAATGGCCCGTGGGATCATTGGGGACCCGAATCACCCCAATCACAATCTGTTCCAGCCTGTACCATCTGGGAAAGAGTACCGCACCATAAAAGCCAGGACCAACAGGCTCTGGGCAGCTTCTTCCACTAGGCCATCAGACTGATTAACTCACACTGATTTGAGTGTATTTCTATGTTACATTGACTGTTCTATTTATTAATAAATTATTATAAATTACTATGATTGCACATTGCACATTTAGACAGAGGCGTAACGTAAAGATTTTTTACTCCTCATGTATGTGAATGATGTAAGAAATGAAGTAAATTCAATATATATGTGTGTGTGTGTGTGTGTGTGTGTGTGTGTGTGTGTGTGTGTGTAGATAAATAGATAGCTAGGGTGCTTAAGGCTTTTGTATGTTACAGAGTATAGCTTACTGACTCAATCTGAAAGAACAACACAACATAATTCTAAACACTTTCCAGATTCAGGGTGGCTCTTTATAAATGTCACACACATCACAATCCAAAGATTTGATCCTGCTGCCTTATATAATTAGCTAATTTATATTTTTCCAGTGCTGGAGCTTTTGAATTAAATGTTGTTTACCTTAGTGCCAAACTCCTATTCATGTCTAAAGAAAATACCGCAGGTAGTGGAAAACTGAAATAAAGTGGAAAACATATGCTCTCAGCAAACAGGCAGCATCTTTGCAGACAGAAAAACTAAATATACAATTTCTTCAGAATAGAGTTAATGTTCAAAAATGCACAAGAGAATTATTGACCTAAGGCAATGTTGCCCTTCATCTCAAATGTTATCCTATTTCACAAATCTCTTTTCCATTCATTTACATGGCTGTTTATTGTTTGTGTGTTAAGGAAAGTATAGAAGTAATCTGCTTCCAGTCTTCTGTCAGTAGTGGACTGTCATCAACCACTTTTGAATCTGAGGCTGTTTTAAATTCAGTTAGTCTGCACTCAGTACATCCCTGATGGCAAGACATCAATCAGCAGTTTCCCACAGAGGTGAGTCTCAGAAATGAATCGGTATCGTTGTGCTCTGTGGTGCAGCAAATTGGCGAGCCAATAGTTACCCCATCAAATCATTACCTCAGCATTCATAGCACAAAATTAACAGCTCATAAAAATAACTACTGATTCTTATTATCAGCCACAGCAACAGAGCTCACAGACAGTTGGCAACGTGAAAATACACCTCACGCCACTATTAGCATTACATTTACTATGCAGGTACAGTGAGTTCTGTGAAGGAGTTTGCGGAATAATTTTCTTCAAGGGCATTCAGAAAATCAGAGCTCTGATACAATCTTTTTAATGTCATTCTCTTGTCTGATCTTCATTCACACATCCATCATTTGGAGTGACGAGGCTTCATTCATTCATTAGCCAGAATCAAGGTTGAGCTTTCTTTCCTCATTCAGCCGTTCATAAATGAAAGAACAGTTTAATTTTGCTTATGCTTTGACAAATGAAAGCTGTCATTTCGCTTTACGTGGAGTGATTACCACATGACAAATATGACTCCATGCTCTACCATACATCAACAGAAAAGGACGGGCTTACGTTTCATTTTTTTCTAAACCACTATGTAAGAAAAAAACTGTTGAAAATAAATGTAAATAAATTAAGTTGACCTGCTTCCAGTTGTAATTAGTTGTAGGTAAGCAGTCTGAGCTGACCTGAGAGATAAGATTACGCAGTATGTTACATTCTTAGAAAATGCTCCTGCTTGTGATGTCAGCTTGATTGAATATAACTGACTCAATGGGTATATGGATATCCACTTTCAATGAATTGCTAGCAATGACGAAGGGTCAGGCATTCATCTATTGCATATTTTATTATACAAAAATAACAAAATATCCCAAAATCAATCTTTTAAGGAAACTCATCATCTTTTGCTTATTATAGTGAGCAATTTAAATTAAATTACATAGAATAAGGTAGGGTATTTTGATTAATGTAAGATCTCAAAGCAGATAATGCTTACATTTTTGCAAGAAATGTGTCATGGGGGGTGTTGTGGATAGTGTGGAGGGCTGTCAGAGGTTACAATGGGACATTGATAGGATGCAAAACTGGGCTGAGAAGTGGCAGATGAGTTCAACCCAGATAACTGTGAATTGGTTCATTTTGGTAGGTCTGATATGATGGCAGACTATAGTATTGATGGTACGAGTCTTGGTAGTGTGGAGGATCAGAGGGATCTATGGCTCTGAGTCCATAGGACACTCAAAGCTGCTGCACAGGCTGACTCTGTGGTTAAGAAGGCATAGAGTACATTGGCCTTCATCAATTGTGGGATTGAGTTTAGGAGCCAAGAGGTAATGTTGCAGCTATATAAGACCCTGGTCAGACCCCACTTAGAGTATTGTGCTCAGTTCTGGTGGCCTCACTACAGGAAGGATGTGGAAACCATAGAAAGGGTGCACAGGAGATTTACAATGATGTTGCTTAGATTGGGGAGCATGTTTTATCAGAATAGGTTGAGTGCACTCGGCCTTCTTTCCTTGGAGAGACGAAGGATGAGAGGTGACCTGATAGAGGTGTATAAGATGATGAGAGGCATTGATCGTGCGGATAGTCAGAGGTTTTTTCCCAGGGCTGAAATGGCTAGCACAAAAGGGCATAGTTTTAAGGTGCTTGGAAGTAGGTATAGAGGAGATGTCAGGGATAAGTTTTTTACGCAGAGAGTGGTGAGTGCGTGGAATGGGCTGCCGGCAACGGTGGTAGAGGCAGATTCGATAGGGTCTTTTAAGAGACTCCTGGATAGGTACATGGAGCTTTGAAAATTAGAGGGCTATGGGTAACCCTAGGTAATTTCTAAGGTAAGGACAGGTTCAGCACAGCTTTGTGGGCCGAAGGGCCTGTATTGTGCTGTAAGTTTTCTTTGTTTCTATGTTTCTATTTGCCCTACTTTTGAAAGCTCTTCTACATCTTTATTGCTTCCCTGGTTGCATTCCACAAATAATTTAAAGGTACGTCATTGATATTAATGAGAAGCAAGGAATTTTTCTAGTCTAGAATATTCAACATCTGATAAAGAATTAGAAGCACAAATGAAATTCGAAATGGTTGCATAATAGGTTTAAAGTAGAAATTTCTGAATCAAAAATGCTTGAAATATCAAAAAAAACTCAAGAATCTAACTATGCAAATATATTAACCACATCTTGTCAGGATGAGCCCAAAACACTGTATTCAATGCATCAGATACACCCAGATTTACCTGCTTTAGATATGGTCAAGCTTCATTCCCTGACCCAAAACATACCGATGTACTGAACTGAGGCTTGAGTAACATTAAAGCTTATAATGGTGCATGGGAAAAGCCCAACTTTCAAACCACCCAGGACAGGTTCAGCTGCAAGAAAAAGCCTTTTCCAGCTTTGTGCCCTTATGCAGCAGGGAGGGAAAAGTTGCATTCAGAAAGGGAAATGAATTAATTGTCTATGACATTCAGAAATATTTCACAACTGCTAAAAGTAAAATAATGATTTTTTTAGAGTTCTTCAAACATTTAATATTGAGAAGCCTCTAGAGCATATAAAGCATAATCAAATAATTAAAACATTATACGAAATGCAGGTAGTGGGTAGTGGCCAGTGGCGTATCTAAGGTATGGCAGGTATGGCATGTGCCCTGGGCACCACTTGAAGGGGGACGCCACTGAGCAGTTTCTATTAAAGTCAGACAAGCCATCCTCAGATAGTGAAAAAAGAATTTTCTTCAGGTGTATGATCTGTTTTTGATTATCATGGGGGAGAAGCACTAGGATGGCCTTATTTCAGAGCATTATGTAAGAAGACCATGAAATGTTTCTTCATGAAGAAAAAGTAAAGTGGAGCTGAAGGACAGAAGAGAGGGAAGTTGGAAGCCAAGAAGTCGAGCAAGTTCTTCATGCCTTTCTTTGAAAAGCCCAGAACAAGTAGTTTGACATGTTCCATGGAGTCGCCTGCACCTGCTACAAGTTTGTTAGAATCTGAAGGTGGATCAAGTACAAATGCGTCACAAGCCGAGGAGGAAGTCAAGTCAGATAAATCCGAGTATGACGAGATTAAGAGTGAAGCTGCCACAGAGAACGTGGACATGACAGGAGGGGAAGACGATGGTGGTGGTGGTGATGTTGAGTTTATTGACAAGATTGAACCTGACGACACTGAACCTAGTGAACTGGATGGTGTCAAAGAGTCTCGAACTGTCATACCAAAAGTGATTGAACAGCATGATATTGGACTTCTGAAGTTCGACAAGGATACTGGAAAAGCAATTCTGCCTGATGCATTGAGAACAGAAATAATAAAGCTGAGTTCAAAGTATTTCCAGAACAGTGAGCAGTGAGGGGCCTTTCCTACCAACAAATAACAGCTCAATGAACAAAACTTGGTTCAAGAGGAAATTGGGAAATGGTTGTGGTGAGGAAGTGACTCGTTCATGACTGGTCTATTCCCCTTCTAAAAAGTCTGTATTTTGTATCTGTTGTTCTCTCTATTCCCGGTTAGACCACCAATCCTCATTGGAACAGGAAAGTGGATTCAACTAGTGGAAAGCACCTGAAAGGATTAGTGTTCATGAAAATGCCAAGAATCATCGGGAATGCTTCACACAGTGGAAAGAAATTGAAAGAAATTTAGCTGGAAACAGAGGTGTTATTGACGCGGTGTTTCAGTCACAGATTGAGAAGAAAAAGCAGAAGTGGCGTGATATCTTGACAAGAATCCTTCACCGCATAAAATTCCTGGCAACTCAGAACCTGGCTTTGCAAGTACACAAGGAGTCACTTCAGCTAGACGATGACTCCAATGTGGGAAATTTCCTTGGCTTACTGAAACTACTAGCCATCTTTGACCCTGCCATAAAAGGACACCTCATTCATGTGGAAAGTCATCCTGGACCATATCTTTCACAGGGTGTCCAGAACAAATTCATCCACATGATGGCATCCACTGTTCACCAGAGTTTACTGAGAAGCATTCGTAAAGCCAAGTACTATGGTCTCTAGGCACACCCTGAGCAGATGTCAGAAGTAGTGAGGTATGTTGAAGTTGGTTTTGAGAGGAAAACAGTCCATGTTAGAGAGTCCTTCCTTGGTTTTATCCAGATAAGCCAGAAGGATGCTGAGAGCTTGGTTGAAGACATCTTGAAACAGCTAGAGAAGGATGAAATGAAGCTACAAGATTGTCAGTCACAGTGCTATGACAACGCTGCTGTGATGGCTGGACACAGAAGTGGTGTTCATCAAAGAATAAATTAGAAAAACAACAGTGTTTGTGAATTGCGACACTCACTCACTCAACTTGGTGGGTGTACATGCAGCCAATCTCTCGTTCAACACAGCACTGGGAAAAATTCAAAAACGCCGTGCCTGTGGTTGTTAAGTCAGAATCCGAAACCAGGTGGAGCACAAGGACAGAAGCAGTGAAGCCTGTCAGCAAGTACCTTGAGGAGATACTTCACATTCTCCAGGACATGATAGACAATGAAAACGAGACCAGTGAAACAAGAAGTGACACAAGGCAGCTGTACAACCGCATGTTGAGTTATGATTTTCTGATTTTGCTAGGATTTTGGATCAAGGTACTCATTTGCATTGACCGTACTCAAAAGAGGCTGCAGGATGCTAGCATGAACTTCCACAATGCTGCCCTGGATTTGAAAGCCCTCCGAGATCATTTTTATGATGAAAGAGAAGTGTTGGTCAGTGGGTCACTCGAAGGAGGAGTCGGTGTCTGTCAAAAATGGAATATTGAAGTTAGTAGACGTCAGAGACGAAAGAAATAAATGGCTGATGAGAACTCGAGAGACGCTGGGTTAACAGCTAAGGAGGAAATGGAAAGAGTCATGAAGGGCACACTCGACCGTCTTCACAGAGAAATGGACAAAAGTTTCGCTCGTTTGCTCGACACTGGCGCCAAGTTTAGGTTTCTTCTCGATGTCGAGGGACTGTGTTATGGCACCAACAGTAACGACCTAAAGAAGAGGTGCAAAAATTTGGGCGAAATGCACAGCGCTGATGTTGACAGACAACAGCTATATGAAGAAATTTTGGATTGCAGTACGTTGCTATCAAGGCAGGTCAACATGATAATATCAAGACCTGCAGGACTTCCGGGTCGTCAAGGGAATGGCGGCGTAGGGAAAGGTCTCCCGACAAAAAAGAAGGTAAGCTGCCCCAAAGCCGAAATTAGACAAATATTTAGTATTGTATAGCTATATCAATAAAAGGGGCAAGGATGATGTCTAGGAACAAGAATAAAAAGTCCACTCAGAAGGCTGATAAATACAAAGAGACACAGCAAGACGAGGGGCCTAGCTCCCCCACAGCTAGCCAGGACGGAGGTAATGAGGAAGAATCGGTGAATCTGACATTGATTCTCAAAGAGATTCGTGAGTTCCGACAAGATAACAACAAACAGCTGGAAGATATTAAAGGAGAAATAGTAAAAACTAATTTGAGGTTACATGAAGCCAAAGCGAGGATTGTAGGGACTGAGGAGAGGCTGCAAAACGCAGAGGAACTGATAACAGAAATGCTAAAGCTGCAAGAGCAGCTCCAGTGGAAGTTAGTAGACCAAGAAGGCCGCTCAAGAAGGGAAAATGTGAGGATTTATGGAGTTCCCAAAGGAACTCAAGGTAAACCCGAATTGGTGATTCCCTTCGTGGAGAAGCTGCTTAGAGAGTACCTGGATATATCGGACGCAAAAGACCTACAGATAGAAAGGGCCCACCGCGTGTTAGCACCACAGCCCCCAGCAGGCGCCCAGCCCAGATCGATTCTAGTCAGATTTCTCAGTTACAGAACGAAGGAAGAGGAGCTTAAAGGGGCATTGCAAAAGAAAGGTTTCATGTGGAGCAACTGTAAAATCAGCTCTGACCACAATTACGCACTGGGGATTCTTGCCAGATGGAAGGAATATGCGGAGGCACGGAGGGTCCTGAAGGAAAACAACATGGGATTCCGGACCCTGTATCCAGCTCGGTTAAGAGTCTTTTACAATGAAGGGACAAAAACCTACGCTACAGTGGAAGAGGCAACATCGGACCTGGTGGACCGGGGACTACCCATAACAGTTATCACCCAACCGGAGTCGTTACAGGAGAGGATTCGGCAGAAGTCATGGCAGCCAGTGCGGCAAGGACGCTCCATGCGAACCAGAGTGTCAAGCTATAAGGAAAAGCTGCGAATATTCAGACACGAACGTACAGAGAGTATAAATTAGTTATGAGAAATGACTGAAAAGAGTAAATAGGACTTAAGGATAAAATGAAACCTCGTAACTGAAAATAAATTAGGCAGAATAACTTGAATGATAACAATATGGTTGGGACATAAAAAGGAGAGAATTCTTTATGACTGTTCATATTGCGGAGGGCCCTCTAACACAGGGTGAAAATAGAGGTTATCTCTCTGAACTGAGGCGGGTCGGTGCTCAGGCCTCACTGTTGGAAGTCGGGGAAAATTTTCAAATGTTATACGTTCAAAAATGTCTAGGGTGTGGTTTTATGTTTTGGTTTACTGTTGAAAAGGGATTGCTTATTGTTTGGTTAGAAAAGGCGAGTATTTTTTTCTGTAAGAGAAAAATGCAAATTGAGCTGGTAAAAATAATTTCCTATAATGTTAATGGGGTTTTGAATCCAATTAAGAGAAATAAGATTACGTCTAAATTGAAAAAAGAGAGGGCACAAATAACTTTCCTTCAGGAAACACACATGAGCCAATCCGAACATGCAAAATTAAAAAGAATGGGCTTTAAGCATGTATTTTATTCATCATATAAATTGAGCCACAAAAGAGGGGTAGCTTCTTTAATACCAAGTGCTCTTAATTATGAACATATTTTAGAGACTAAAGACAAGGGTGGACGATTTGTAAAAATTACAGGAAGAATAGAAGGTACTGAAATAACATTGCTGAATGTTTATGCTCCACCAGGTTGTGAATGGTCATTCTATAGACACATTTTTGACCTAATGGTCAGTTCTCAAGGGGTAGTAATCTGTAGAGGGGATTTTAATATTAGGTTAAACCCTGCATTAGATTCTTCAAGAATAGTTACTCAGAATAAACCTCTGACTCAGAAAGTGAATTCATTGATGGAGGAGTTGGGAATTATAGATGTGTGGAGGGAATTATACCCCACTAGTAAATACTATACACATTACTCTTTCCCTCATTCAGTTTATTCAAGGAGAGACTATTTTATTATATTTAACACAGATAGACTCAGGATAAAAGACTGTAATATTGCAACAATTAATCTGTCGGATCATAGCCCAGTCTCTATGTCTCTAATCCTGGAAAGGAAAATGAGGAAAACACTATGGAGGTTAAATTCACATATACTCAATAACCTGACTTAATGGAGAGATTAAGGGAAGAAATCAAAGAATACCTAGACCTTAATGACACGGGAGAAACAACACCAGTGATTTTATGGGATACATTGAAAGCTGTACTGAGAGGAAAAATTATATCCATTACCACTCACATGAAGAAACTCAATGCACAAAAATTAGCAGACCTTCAAGGAAAATTAAAACAACTTCAAGTTTTAGATAGCAACAAAATTAATTCTAATTTAAAACAGGAAATTAAGAAACTGCAAAGTGAAATTGATGATTTTATACATTGGAAACTCAAAGAAATTTTCTTTACCCGAAACAAAAGAATTATGAAGTAGGAGGTAAATCAGCTAGATTATTAGCATATAAATTACATAAACAACAAGCAGACAATACAATTCATAAAATAAAGAATTCCAAAAACAAAGTTTGTGGAGAATACAATAGGGAAAATTCAAGACAGGTTTGAAATATATTATCGAGAGCTGTACTCTCAACCCTGGGCTTCTAATGAGCCCTATATAGACATTTTCCTGAATTCTTTAGATCTACCCAAGCTCACAGATTTAGAAAATGAATGCCTATTAGAACCAGTAACTGCCAAAGAACTGAACGCTGCCATCTCTAGATTAAAGGCCGGAAAGTCTCCAGGCTCTGATGGGTTTACTTCAGAGTGGTACAAATCACTGAAGTCACAGTTAGCCCCATTATTACTTAACACCTTTAATTGCATCTTACAGAGAGGAGAAACTCCACTTTCCTAGAGAGAAGCGACTATTTCAGGTATTCCTAAAGAGGGTAAAGATAAACTAGAATGTGGTAATTACCAGCTAGTCAGCATTCTTAATTTGGATTACAAATTATTTACATCTATATTAGCACGCAGATTGGAAAAGCTTCTACCTGGCCTCATCCACTTAGACCAGACTGGATTCATTCAACAAAGACAAACCCAGGACAACATAAGGAGAACTTTACACATACTAGAACAGGTTACTGGGAACAGGACAGAAACAATGGTAGTGGGATTAGACACTGAGAAAGCTTTTGATTCAGTTAGTTGGGTATTCCTATACAGAGTGTTAGGAAGATTCGGCTTTCAAGAAAAGTTTATTAAAGTAATCCTGACTTTATATAACAGCCCTACAGCTCAAATTGAGACAAATAGGGACCTCTCTGACTCCTTTATTTTATAGAGAGGAACTAGACAGGGATGTTCAATTTCTCCTTTCCTTTTTGCACTATACATTGAACCTCTTGCTCAACTAATAAGACAGAGTGAAATTGTAAAATGTATCAAGTTGGCAGGGATTGAACAGAAAGTGGCGTTATTCGCAGATGACGTTTTAGTCCATCTGAGCGAATCAGAAAAATCATTTATAGGATTGCTTACACCGTTGGATGGGTTTGGGAAAATATCAAGTTATAAAATTAATGTAAAGAAAATCCAGGTTATGTCCCTAAATTATACAACATCCCAAAAAACTGCATGATACATACGATCTTAAGTGGGAAGCTAAATCATTAATATATTTAGGAATAACCCTACCAAAAGATCTTTCAACTTTGTCACGGGTAAATTATGGGCCATAAATTCAGAGATAAAAGCAGGTATACATGGATGGAATCTTATCCCCTTTTTAAGTTTAAATTCAAGGATAAATACCATAAAAATGAATATTCTCCCTCTGTTACTTTATCTCTTCCGGACTTTACCTGTGGAGGTGAACGGTAATCAATTCAGGGAATGGGACAAATGGATTTCCTGCTTTATCTGGCAAGGAAAGAAAACTAGAATCTGATTTAACACCTTATAGTTAGGGAAGGAAGGAGGAGGTACGGCACTACCTTGCTTGAGAAATTATTTTTATGTTTCACAGATAACCCCTCTGTTATATTGGTGTAATAGGGAATATAAGGCTAGATGGAAGGAAATGGAATCTGGATTGGTTGACAGTTTTCCTCTACAGGCCTCAATAGCTGACAAAGGTTTGATGGCCCAATTGGAAAAGTTTAAAAACAGCTGGATAAATCTCACATTAAAATTATGGCAGAAGGTGGCTAATTCATGTGGAATCAATAACATGTTAAAACTTTTCAGATGGTGTGCATATGATACCGAATTCCTTCCCAGCAGAGGAGATAAAAGATTTGAACTATGGATAAAGAAAGGTCTTACAACCTACCTTTCATTCACACATAAAAGAGTATTACAAAGTTTTCAATCTCTGCAGGACAAACATGGCCTAGAACACAATGACTTTTTTAGGTATCTTCAAGTACGACACTATGTTAACCAGAACTGTAGGTATACAGACTTACCAACAGTAGAATTAGAATTTTTCAAGATTCTGAATTCGGCTTACAGTTCAATACCAAGTAAATCAATTTCTCGATTATATAATGCCCTCTTTCACGCTAAAAATGAAAACACATTGTATATTAAAGAGGAGTGGGAGAAAGAACTGGGGTTGGTACTTCCAGAGGAGGCTTGGGGGAAGATATGCAGCTTTCAGTGGTCTTCAACTAACTCTTTGATTTGGAGAGAACATTGTTGGAAAAATTTTATAAAATACTTCAAGACCCCATACCAGGAAAAACATAAAGACACAAACGTGATGTGTTGGAGAAGATGTGGCTCCAAGGAGTCAAATCATTTCCATATTTTTTGGGAATGCCCTACATTAAGTTTATATTGGAAAGGTATTCACAGAACATTAGTTAAGGTACTTAAGAGCCAGATACCTCTGAACTTTGAGACTCTCTATTTGGGCATGTATTGTTTTTGGAACAGAAGAAAGATATAAAGCTGCTGCAGGCCCTTTTAGTGGCAAGTAAGAAATCAGTCACCAGAAAGTGGCTAAATCCAATATCACCTACATTAGAAGATAGGCATGAAATTATTTTGGAAATATTTAAAATGGAAAAGATGACTTACTCTCTAAGAATTCAAAAAGAAAAACTTCATCAAATTTGGAATAAATGGATTGAATTCATAACCCCAAAGCGAGCAGGCTTTAGGTGACTCTCCTAATGGTTTATACTGCTTTCCTCATCAACATAGTAATAGTCTTAACGTAAGCACCCTTGGTTCAAATGTTTACAGTTCTTTTTTTTAGAAAACAGGAATTAACACAAGTAAAGGAAAAGATATGGGAAGGAAAAAAAATGATAAAATTATGTAAATAAGTTCATAGGGATTGGATAAGCATGTTTGTGGGAAGGAGCAACATGAATGAATTGATATAAACACCTACAATGGAAGTTACATAGGGTTACATACAATATTTTGGACCAGAAAGAAATGGTCCAGAAGAGATACATGAAAATTATTATTAATCCACTATTATTACTATTTTTAACAACAATTATCATTAGTTAGTCTAATAGACTGGAATTACAACGGCACATAATTATCTATTTAGGTGCCTAATTACTTTTTATATCATCTCAATGTGTACTTGTAAATGTATAAATAATTATAGTTCTATACATATATAAAAAATGGAAAAGGTTATACATGTAAAAAAAGTTTGTATAATACTTGCGAATACCTTATCCAAATAAAAATAAAATTAAGAAAAAAAGGAAAATATCAAGACATGAAGAACTTCTTGAAAGTATTGTTCAGTATGGAGATAGGAGTGTCTTCCCCAATCTTCGTATTGCTATTCAAATAATGCTAATCATCGCAGTTTCCGTCGCCAGCTGTGAGAGATCATTCAGCAATTTAAAAGTAATACTTTCGTATTTGAGAGCCTCCATGGGTCAAAGCAGACTCTATGATCTTGCTCTGCTGAGTGTAGAAAGAGAAGAAACTCAAAAAAATGACTTTGATCACATCACAGACCAATTTGCAGCAGTGAAAGCAAGGAAGGTGCAGTTATAATTTTCATGTAGTGCCATAATTTGTTAATTAAAAGATTAACGAGCTTGACTTGTATTTTTGAGATGATATTATGGTAAAGTTATCTAAAAGATGGGTGTCAGATGTTTGGACAGGGTCGCAATTTCAGTGCTTGCCATAGGCGCTATTTTCCGTAGATACGCCCCTGGTAGTGGCTTCATATGTCACTACTAGAGACCATGACGACCCTGCCTTACACGAGTCCTGGGCTCAGCTGGCTCCGGCTGACAGTACTCAGTATGGGACCCTATCCAGGGTTACGGATCCATAAGACCATAAGACCATAAGACAAAGGAGCAGAAGTCGGCCATTCGGCCCATCGAGTCTGCTCCGCCATTTTACCATGAGCTGATCCATTCTCCCATTTAGTCCCACTCCCCCGCCTTCTCACCATAACCTTTGATGCCCTGGCTACTCAGATACCTATCAATCTCTGCCTTAAATACACCCAATGATTTGGCCTCCACTGCCGCCCGTGGCAACAAATTCCATAGATTCACCACCCTCTGACTGAAAAAATTTCTTCGCATTTCTGTTCTGAATGGGCACCCTTCAATCCTTAAGTCATGCCCTCTCGTACTATTCTCCCCCATCATAGGAAACAACTTTGCCACATCCACTCTGTCCATGCCTTTCAGCATTCAAAATGTTTCTATGAGGTCTCCCCTCATTCCTCTAAACTCCAAGGAATACAGTCCAAGAGCAGACAAACATTCCTCATATGTTAACCCTCTCATTCCCGGAATCATTCTAGTGAATCTTCTCTGTACCCTCTCCAATGTCAGCACTTCTTTTCTTAAATAAGGAGACCAAAACTGCCCACAGTAGTCCAACACACATCAAAGTTGCTGGTGAATGCAGCAGGCCAGGCAGTACCTCTAGGAAGAGGTACAGTCCACGTTTCAAGCCAAGACCCTTCATCAGGACTAACCTCTTCCTAGAGATGCTGCCTGGCCTGCTGCGTTCACCAGCAACCTTGACGTGTGTTGCTTGAATTTCCAGCATCTGCAGAATTCCTGTTGTTTGCACAGTACTCCAAGTGAGGTCTCACCAGCGCCTTATAGAGCCTCAACATCACATCCCTGCTCCTATACTCTATTCCTCTAGAAATGAATGCCAACATTGCATTCGCCTTCTTCACTACTGACTCAACCTGGAGGTTAACTTTAAGGGTATCCTGTATGAGGACTCCCAAGTCCCGTTGCATCTCAGAACTTTGAATTCTTTCTCCATTTAAATAATAGTCTGCCGGTTTATTTTTCTGCCAAAGTGCATAACCATACACTTTCCAACATTGTACTTCATTTGCCACTTCTCTGCCCATTCTTCCAATCTATCCAAGTCTCTCTGCAGACTCTCCGTTTCCTCAGCACCACCGGCCCCTCCACCTATCTTCGTATCATCAGCAAACTTAGCCACAAAGCCATCTATTCCATAATCCAAATCGTTGATGTACAATGTAAAAAGAAGCGGCCCCAACACGGACCCCTGTGGAACACCACTGGTAACCGGCAGCCAAACAGAATAGGATCCCTTTATTCCCACTCTCTGTTTCCTGCCAATCAGCCAACGCTTTATCCACGTATGTAACTTTCCCGTAATTCCATGGGCTCTTATTTTGTTAAGTAGCCTCATGTGTGGCACCTTGTCAAAGGCCTTCTGAAAATCCAAATATACAACATCCACTGCATCTCCCTTGTCTAGCCTACTGGTAATTTCCTCAAAAAATTGTAATAGGTTTGTCAGGCAGGATTTTCCTTTAAGGAATCCATGCTGAGTTCTGCCTATCTTGTCACATGCCTCCAGGTACTCTGTAACCTCATCCTTGACAATCGACTCCAACAACGTCCCAACCACCAATGTTAAGCTAACAGGTCTATAATTTCCTCTATAATTTCCTTTTTGCTTCCTTGCCCCCTTCTTAAATAGTGGAGTGACATTTGCAATCTTCCAGTCCTCCAGAACCATGCCAGAATCTATCGACTTTTGAAAGATCATCGCTAATGCCTCCGCAATCTCCACAGCTACTTTCTTCAGAACACGCGGGTGCATTCCATCTGGTCCAGGAGATTTATCTACCTTTAGACTATTCAACTTCCTGAGTACTTTCTCTGTCGTAATTGTGACTGCGCACACTTCTCTTCCCTGCCACCCTTGAGCGTCCGGTATACTGCTGATGTCTTCCTCAGTGAAGACTGATGCAAAATATTCGTTCAGTTCCTCTGCCATCTCCTTATCTCCCAATACAATTTCTCCAGCATCATTTTCTATCGGTCCTATATCTACTCTCAACTGTCTTTTACTCTTTATATACTTGAAAAAGCTTTTAGTATCCTGTTTGATATTATTTGCTAGCTTCCTTTCATAGTTAATCTTTTCTCTCTTAATGACCTTCATAGTTTCCTTTTGTAAGGTTTTAAAAACTTCCCAATCCTCTGTCTTCCCACTAATTTTTGCTTCCTTGTATGCCCTGTCCTTTGCTTTAACTTTGGCTTTGACTTCTCTTGTCAACCACGGTTGCATCCATTTTCCATTCGAAAATTTCTTCTTTTTTGGAATATCCCACTGCCTTGTGGGTATCTTCAGGAGAAGAGAAGGCTAAGGAGTAAACCCTACACAAATCCGGAGTGGAGCCCCTAAAGCGGTTGGATGACACATCACGTTACCACCCGGCAGCTCCTGCAGCCAGGCTGATGCCAAATGTACTGCTTCGCATTCCTTTGGACCACATCCGTGAGGCCTAGAGGGGGATCTTGATGTCTGGGCAGCCCAGGATCTCCATATTCATCGCCCAGGTCTGCGCCCTGGAGAGGTCACTCCGGTGCTGCTGCAAGACCAACACGGGAGGCAGCAGTTACGAGTTACGAGTCCAACCTGATTGGCGTAAGGTATGGGTGTTACAGGTTGCCTCCGACAGTGGGAGAGGTCATTGTATCTCACTGATCAGCTACCGCCCGCCTCAATCCGGGCAGCCCTCGGACAATTGGGTGCTGATTTGCCACGATCTGCCTGCTTCAATGGGTGCTTGGAGCTTAGATTTGCATCGAGAAGCAGACAGCTATCACTGCACCAAGCAAACCACAGAGAAGAAAGAAGAAACCACCAGTCACGCGACTGGCCACCTGGAACGTTAGGACTATGTGCCCTGGCCTCGCAGACGACCTGCAGCAGATTAACGACTGCAGGAAAGCAGCAATCATTGGCCCTGAGCTGAGGATGCTGGACATCGACATGGCAACACTGTTAGAGACCAGGCTTGCTGCAGACGGTGTGCTGCGGGAGAGGAACCCCGACTGCATGGTGTCGGCCTTGCTCTCAAGAACAGCCTGCCATCCATGATAGTTCCTCCCACCGGTGGGTCAGAACGCATCCTTTCCCTCAGCCTTTCAACATCGTCCGGTAAAGTAAACATCCTGAGTGTCTACGCTCCAACGCTGGGCTCACCTCAAGAAACAAAAGATCAGTTTTACGAGGGCCTTGACACTACCATCAGCAAAATACCAGAGTCCGAACACATCACTCTGCTTGGTGATTTCAATGCTAGAGATGGATCTGACCACAGCTCATGGTCAGACTGCCTCTGACACTTCAGCGTTGGCAAGATGAACGACAACAGCCAGAGACTGCTGGAGCTTTGCTCCTATCACAAGCTGTGCATCACCAACATGTTCTTCAAGACAAAGTCTCGCCAGAAAATCTCCTGGAGATACCCAAGGTCCGGACATTGGCATCAGCTGGACATGATCATCAACAGAAGAGCTGCCCTCAGCAGTGTGCTTCTAACACACAGCTTACACAGTGCAGACTGCAACACAGACCATTCCATCGTGTGCAGCAAAGTCCGACTGAAACCAAAGAAGATCCACCGCACCAAGCAGAAAGGATGCCCACGCATCAACACCGCTAAGGCAGCAACCCCAAAATTTCGCATGAAACTCAACAACAAAATGGACAGGCTTTCAAAGCAAATACAGCCACAACCATGGAGGAGAGGTGGCAATTCATTCGTGACACCATCTACAACACCGCCATGTCATCCCTCAGGAAGAAGGAGAGGAAAAACCAAGACTGGTTTGAATCTCACCTGTCTGAGATGGAACCTGTCATTGATGCCAAGAGAGAAGCTTTGATCAACTACAAAAGAGACTCGTCAGAAAAGAATCTCACTGCACTGAGAATGGCGAGAAACTACGCTCAAAAGACGGCTGGACACTGTGCAATTGAATACTGGCAGAACGTGTGCCAGAATATCCAGACCTGTACCGACAGTGGCAATGTGCAAGGCATGTATGAGGGGATGAAGAAAGTCTTCAGGCCGACCACTAGCAGGATCACTCCGTTGAAGTCCAAGGATGGTGAAGTCATCAAAGACCGTGCCAAGCAGATGGAGAGGTGGGCCAGGCACTAGCAGAATCTGTACTCCACTGAGAACATGGTCACTGAGTCAGCCCTTGTCAGTATCCCTGCCCTACAGGGATCCCTGTCCCCTTGTTCGAAAAAAGGTAGTAGGGATAGTCCGGGTAATTATAGACCAGTGAGCCTTGCATCTGTGTTGGGAAAGCTGTTGGAAAAGATTCTTAGAGATAGGATCTACGGGCATTTAGAGAATCATGGTCTGATCAGGGACAGTCAGCATGGCTTTGAGAAGGGCAGATCATGTCTAACAAGCCTGATAGAGTTCTTTGAGGAGGTGACCAGGCATATAGATGAGGGTAGCGCAGTGGATGTGATCTATATGGATTTTAGTAAGACATTTGACAAGGTTCCACACTGTAGACTTATTCAGAAAGTCAGAAGGCATGGGATCCAGGGAAGTTTGGCCAGGTGGATTCAGAATTGGCTTGCCTGCAGAAGGCAGAGGGTGGTGGTGGAGAGAGTACATTCAGATTGGAGAATTGTGACTAGTGGTGTCCCACAAGGATCTGTTCTGGGACCTCTACTTTTCGTGATTTTTATTAACGACCTGGATGTGGGGGTAGAAGGGTGGGTTGGCAAGTTTGCAGAAGACACAAAGGTTGGTGGTGTTGTAGATAGTGTAGAGATTGTCAAAGATTGCAGAGAGACATTGATAGGTTGCAGAAGTGGGCTGAGAAGTGGCAGATGGAGTTCAACCTGGAGAAGTGTGAGGTGGTACATTTTGGAAGGACAAACTCCAAGGCAGAGTACAAAGTAAATGGCAGGATACTTGTAGTGTGGAAGAGCAGAGGGATCTGGGGGTACATGTCCACAGATCCCTGAAAGTTGCCTCACAGGTGGATAGGGTAGTTAAGAAAGCTTATGGGGCGTTAGCTTTCATAAGTCGAGGGATAGAGTTTAAGAGTCGCGATGTAATGATGCAGCTCTATAAAACTCTGGTTCGGCCACACTTGGAGTACTGTGTCCAGTTCTGGTTGCCTCACTATAGGAAGGATGCGGAAGCATTGGAAAGGGTACAGAGGAGATTTACCAGGATGCTGCCTGGTTTAGAAAG
The DNA here is from genome assembly GCF_963921235.1 of Mobula hypostoma. Taxonomy (NCBI): domain Eukaryota; kingdom Metazoa; phylum Chordata; class Chondrichthyes; order Myliobatiformes; family Myliobatidae; genus Mobula; species Mobula hypostoma. Next base: position 102,519,593 of record NC_086106.1, on the reverse strand, counting down.
TATGCATTATGATCAGAGATTAAGGGAGCTAGGGCTTTACTCTTTGGAGAGAAGGAGGATGAGAGGAGACATGATAGAGGCGTGCAAGATAATAAGAGGAATAGATAGAGTGGATAGCCAGCGCCTCTTCCCCAGGGCACCACTGCTCAATACAAGAGGACAGGGCTTTAATGTAAGGGGTGGGAAGTTCAAGGGGGATATTAGAGGAAGGTTTTTTACTCAGAGAGTGGTTGGTGCGTGGAATGCACTGCCTGAGTCAGTTGTGGAGGCAGATACACTAGTGAAGTTTAAGAGACTACTAGACAGGTATATAGAGGAATTAAGGTGGGGGGTTGTATGGGAGGCAGGGTTTGAGGGTCGGCACAACATTGTGGACCGAAGGGCCTGTACTGTGCTGTACTATTCTATGTTTTATGTTCTACCTGTCATGAAAGAGCTGGATCTACCCCCAACAGAGGAAGAACTCAGCAAGGCCATCGACTCGCTTGCTCACAGCAGGGCACCAGGCAAAGACGGCATCCCTGCAGAAATGATCCAGTGCGGGGAAACCAGTGCTCCTAAGCCATCTTCACGAGCTGCTCTGCCAGTGCTGGGAGGAAGAATCAGTTCCCCAAGATGCGAGATGCAAACATCATCACATTGTTCAAGAATAAGGGAAACCACAATTACAGAGGCATATTCCTGCTCAACACCATTGGCAAGTCGTTTGCCTGAGTGGTTCTGAAGCGACTGCAGACACTGGCAGAACACGTCTACCCTGAGTCCCAGTGTGGCTTCAGAGCAGAGTGATCCACCATGGACATGATCTCCTCACTCAGGCAGCTACAGGAGAAGAGCCGGGAACAGAGACAGCCTTTGTACGTTGCCTTTATTGATCTGACCAAGGCTTTCGACCTGGTTAGCAGAAGAGGCCTCTTCGCACTCCTGAAGAAGATTGGATGCCCTTCAAAGCTGCTGAATCTCGTCGCCTCTTTCCATGACGGCATGCAGGGGACAGTACAATTCGATGAATCATCCTCAGAGCCCTTCCCCATCCAAAGTGGAGTGAAGCAGGGCGGCGTCCTGACCCCGACACTCTTCGGGATCTTCTTCTCCCTTGTACTGTTGTACGCTTTCAGGACATCTGATGACGGAGCATACCTACACACTAGGTCCGATGGCAAGCTCTTCAACCTTGGATGCCTCAGAGCAAAAACCAAAGTGCGTCAGTTCCTGATCCGGGAGATACTCTTTGCTGATGATGCCGCCCTGACATCACACACGCAGTCTGGTCTCCAGAGGCTACTCAGTTCCCTGGCACATGCTTGCCAGGAGTTTGGCCTCAACATCAGTCTGAAGAAGAAAGAGATCATGGGCCAGGACGTCAATGAAGCCCCCAGCATCAGCATCAGTGACCACACCCTGCAAGCGGTAGATGAATTCACCTACCTAGGATAGACAGTCTCTAGCAACCTGTCCCTCGATCCAGAGTTCAACAGGCGAATACGGAAAGCCGCCGCTGCTATGGCCAAGCTGTCAAAGAGGGTGTGGAAAAACAACAAGCTCACCACAGCCACCAAGATTGCAGTGTACAGAGCCTGCGCACTGAGTACTCTTCTCTACGGCAGCGAGGGTTGGACAACCTACGCACGCCAAGAGCATCACCTCAACAGCTTCCACCTACGGTGCTTGCGTCAGATCCTGGGCATTTCCTGGAAAGACCACATGCCAAACAAGCATGTCCTGGACCAGGCCAGCATGCCAAGCATGTATGTCTTTTTCACACAGCGATGACTGCGCTGGCTTGGCCATGTCCACCGCATGCAGGATGGCCGCAGCCCCAAGGACATCCTATACGGAGAACTTGCCGCAGGATCCCGGCCCATAGGGCGCCCACTGCTGCGTTACAGGGACGTTTGGAAACGTGACCTGAAGTCTGCTGATATCAGGGTGGACACTTGGGAAGAGACAGCTGCAAATCGCTGCACCTGGCAACAGGCATTACCAATGCAGAGGAAAAACGAACTGGACTGTGGTCGGACAGAAGAGAGAGAAGGAAAGCTGTGGCAGTGACTACCCAGCCGCAGCCATCAGCCTTCGTGTGCAGCAGCTGTGCCAAGGACTGCCGCTCAAGAATCGGTTTATTCAGCCACGGCCAACGCTGTTCCACACCCAATTGTGTCCTAAACCATTGTCTACTTAGACAGACAGAGCCATTAATACAAAATGCAAATACAATCAAACTAGCTTTCCCCATACTATTATTCCACAGAGATCTAAATTCCCCTTTGAAATCATGAGATGTGGTAGAGTATTTCAATCATTTGACACAAGCTACTGCTGATTTAAGATGATGTTAATATTTACACAATTGACACAGTTAGTTCATTGCATGAACAGAGGATCCACTCTGGAAAGAATGGATCCTTTGAACCGTTGAAATGGGAAATGCAGCCAGAACCAGAGCTCCTGACTGACCAGAACTGGGTCAGGAATTAATTCAAAGTATATGGCCAGAGCAGGGTCCTGCATCAGGAACATTAGAGGTCAATCCGAAACATACAAGAAGAAACTTGCAAGCTGGAACTTACTGGGCTCTTTGTTAACTGAGTTTAAAATAAGCAAGGTTATTTGGAAAATTTATTATCTTAAAAAAGTGAAATAAGCATAGGTTTTGGTATTAATGGAAAAAGAATCCATTTGTCAGAAATCTGCTTGTTCAGCACCAAAGTCAGATTGTTGGAATTTTGCTAGAAATGCTCATATCCTACCATCACGGACAAAAATGAGAATAATAATTCTCTGATTTATATCAATCCCATTTTTAAATGATTTTGTAAAATGGAAATTGTATGACAAAGTGGATAAAGATATTTTTTGCCTATATTCTCAAAAATGTTGTCGTTTCAAGGATAAAAAAAAGCACTGTTCACGAAGAAAAGAAATAATGTATCATTTCTTAATGCATGCATTACTAAATGACAATAAAAGAGGACTACGTGTCTTCATAATCATAAAATCATAATCATAATCATAAAATGTAAGGCTGGGTCAGGAGTCAGAAACTTATAAACTCTATTTAATAGCTGGCACAAGTGCCAGGTTGCTAACAAACCTAGAAGCAGGGAGGGATAATCCCAAAATATTGACTATTTATTTCCCTCTATAGATGCTGCCTTACATGCCTTAAACCCATGAACTCTAACACTAGTCTCATCCAACCTGGTAGGAAAAAGTCTGCATGAATTCACCCTATCTACGTCCCTCATATTTTTGTGTACAAGTGTACAAGTGAAATTGAAGCCTTGAAGTGAACTTCAACTACAAATGTCTATAATAATTTAGAAAGACAAAATACATCCAGGAACATTTGTTTTCATCCTTAATAGTCCAAATTTTTAATAGTCCAAATATTTTGTGATATCACTCTGGAGGAACATTGTATCATTTCTTAATGCATGCATTTCTAAATGACAATAAACGAGGACTGAGTGTCCTCATAATATAAAAAAAATGTCTGTGTCAGGTGAATCACACACAAATCCCTGAGACGGCCTTTAATTTGAGGGCTTGTAAAGCTAATCTTCCTCAATCAAATTTGTTTAGTAAAGCTTGGTGCAGTACTGGGCCTTGTAGATATAAATTCTACCATGTGGTAGGACCTGAAAGTCCTGCCACAGAAATTCTGAGAACCATTGACAAACCAAGCTGTCAAATTTAGATGAATTTTGATATGAACTAGATGAAGCTTTTAGCATGCCTTTGTCATTCAGAAGCAATTAAAAACAATGAGCACTTTTTTAAAATTAAAAACTAATCACACTATTCTAAAATTATTTCATTGAGAACACAATAGAATAAAATAATGTAATCATTCAACTTAGCTCAATAAAAAAAAATTAACATCCATAATTGACCTATCAACATTACAACCAACCCTCACCTTTAAAATAAATCAGGTCACCAAACCTGGATCGGGTCCCAATTGATACAGGTTTAGGTGCAACTGAGAAAAATGGTGTTCCACAGTCAATAATTCTCAGGAATGGCTGACCAAATAAGTTTAAATTCTAGCAGCTGCAGAGATGGTCCATCCTGACCTCATTCGTCAACTTTAAACACCAGGCACACCAAATCTGCGACCTTCAAATTCCTGAATGCTCTAAAGTGGAAAATTTACTCTGAATGTCTTGATAATTTATTGAGAGAGTCAAAATAATGACTGGTACGCAAGAAAAGCAAAAACATTTTAAAATCAAAAGGGGAAGTAAATAATGCAGAATATACATTACAAGCAAGTGAACAATAATTCCTAATTATGCCTGCCTAGTTCCTCAGTATTAGTGAGACTGTAAACAAAATGGCCAGCAATTTTGTATAAATATTTACACATACTGTACATTGAAATATCTGTGCCGTACATGATACCAAATTAAACTAATTTTCTTCTGCCATTCTTCATATCCTGCCATTCCTGCAGTGGAATGCACTGCCAGTGACGGTGGTAGGGTCTTTTAAGAGACTCTTAGATAGGTACATGGAGCTTAGAGAAATAGAGGGCTATGCAGTAGGGAAATTCTGGGCGGTTTCTAGAGTAGGTTACATGGTCAGCACAACATTGTGGGCAGAAGGGCCTGTAATGTGCTGTAGATTTCTATGTTTCATCATGAAGGATCAGCGGTGGAAGGAACGAACAGCTTTAAATTCCTGGGTATCAACATTTCAAAAGATTTATTGTCAGTCCAAAACAATGACGCAATCACAAAGGCACACCAGCAGCTCTACTTCCTTAGGAGTTTGAAGAATTTTAGTATGTCACCAAAGACTCTTGCAGATCCCTAAAGATGTACAGTGGAGAGCATTCTGACTGATTGTATCACAGCCTGGTGTGGAGGCTCTAATGCACAGATTTGCAAAATGGTACAGAGGGTTGTAGACTCAACTAACTGCATCTCAGGCACAACCTTCCCCAACATCGAGGACATTTTCAAGACGCAGTGTCTCAACAAGGCTGCATCCCTTATTAAGGACTCTCACAATGCTTTCTTCACATTACTACCATAAGGAAGGAGGTACAGGAGACTCAAGACTAACACCCAAAGATTCCACCATCAGATTTCTGACATTAACTACTTATTCCTTTGTTTTTTCATTCTTTATTTGTTTCGTAATTTATAGTTATTTTATATCTTTGTCCTGTATTGCTGCAAAACAACAAATTTCATGAGACTAAAGACTGTAAGAATAAACCTGATTCTGATTCTTTTTCTGGGTTTATCTAACAGCCTCTTAAATGCCACTATCATATCTACTTCCGCAACTCTCCCTCGAAGCCCATTCCAGGCATGGAAACCTCCATATTAAAAAATTGCTGTGCATACCCTACATTAAACTTTCTGCTCTCTCACAGTAAATGCACATCCTCTAATTTATTTCTACCCTGGAAAATGACCTGACTCTCTGCCCTGTTATACCTCTAACCATCTGATAAACTATCAGAATATCAAAAATGTTACTTGTATTCAACAAAATGTGACATTTCCTTTTCCGTTACGTGTACCTCCTTGTTACCACATATTCTTGCTGTAGATTGGAATTTTTGCTGGACTAAATTTGTCATCATGCATGTAGGGTTTTCACCTGAAACATCAACAATTTCTCTCACCACGGATGCTGCTCAGCCTGCTGAATTGCTCAGCAGATTATTTGTTGTTGGCATAAAAAACAGCACATACAAACTATGGAGTTGTGTACTGTACAGAACATTAACATGCTACAGGACATTAGCAGTTTCTGAACACACCCTCAAACTGGATATATAGCACATAAACTGTCCACTGTTGGTCCAACCAATCAGCCTCCATGCTGCAGGACTGCTTCGAAGATGTTGACTGGAATGTCTTCCATGATGAAGATGTCTCCATGTTCACTGCTGAAGTCACACGCTTCATCCGGAAGTGCATCAACGATGTTGTCCCCCAGAAGTCGGTCGGGGCTTCCTGAACCAGAAACCCTGGATCAATAGTTCCGTGCGAGCAGCGTTTACAGTGCAACATCATGCTTACATCGCTGGCGATCAACTAGAGCACAAGAAAAGCAGTTATAATCTGCACAAGCTATCAAAGCTGTGAAACAACAACATAGGGAGAGGACTGAGTTAAGATTCACAACGAATAGCACACGTGTCTTGTGGCGAGGGCTGCATACCATCGCACACATTAAAGCCAAAGGTTGTGGTGCCATCAACATCGCAGCTTCTCTCCCAGATGAGCTCAATCACTTTTATGCTCGGTTCGATGTCGCTGACTCCGAGCCTCTGAGGAAAGTCACTGCTACAACCTGAAACCTGGTCATCCCTGAGACTGAGGTATGCAGAGGTTTGCGACGATTGGACAGTCGCAAGGCTGCGGGGCCGGACGGCATCCCAGGGCAAGTACTCAAGATGTGCGCAGCACAACGGGCAGGTGTGTTTACTGATATTTTTAATCTCTCCCTCTCCCAGTGTAGAGTGCCGTCCTGCTTCCAATTATCCACCATTGTCCCTGTACCAAAAAAGACCAAGGTAACATGCCTGAACGACTGGTGTCCTGTCGCACTCACCTCAATAGTAAGCAAATGCTTGGGGGAGGCTGATCAAGGATTACATCTGCAGCTTCCTACAGTCCAAACTGGACCCCCTACAATTCGCCTACCTACACAACCAATCAACAGATGACGCAATAGTCATTGCTCTACATACCCTCCTTACACATCTGGAGAAGAAGGATGATTATGTGAGAATGCTGTTCTTGGACTACAGTTCAGCACTCCAGACCATAATTTCATCCAGGTTCAACAAGAAAGTCAGAGGCCTTGACCTTGCCTTATACAACTGGATCCTGGACTTCCTGTCAGACCGCCAGCAGGTTGTAAGAGTGGGCTCCCTCATCTCCAAGCCTCTGACTCTCAATACAGGAGCCCCTCAGGGCTGCATACTGAGTCCCCTCCTTTAGTCCCTGTATTCCCATGACTCTATCGCCACCCACAGCTCCAATCTGTTAATTAAATTTGCCAACGACACTACATTGATTGGTCTTATCTCAAACAATAATGAGGTGGCCCACAGGGAAGAAGTCATCTCTCTGACAGTGGTGTCAGGAAAACAACCTCAGTGTCACAAAAACAAAGTAGCTGGTTGTGGATTACAGGAGGAATGGAGATGGGCTAACCCCTATTGACATCAATGGATCTGGGGTTGAGAGGGTAAACAGCTTCAGAATCCACATCAACGAGGACCTCATGTGATCTGTACATACCAGATGTGTGGTGAACAAGGCACAACAGTGCCTTTTTCAGCTCAGATGGTTGAGGAAGTTTGGTATGGGCCCCCAAATCCTAAGAACTTTCTACAGGGGCACAGCTGAGAGCATCCTGACTGGCTGCATCACTGCCTGGTATGGGAACTGTACCCCCCTTAATCGCAGGACTCTGCAGAGAGTGGTGCAGACAGCCCAGCGCATCTGTAGTTGTGAACGTCCCATGATTCAGGACATTTACAAGGACAGGTGTGTAAAAAGGGCCCGTAGGATCATTGGAAACCTGAGTCACCCCAACCACAATCTATTTCAGCTGCTACCATCCGGGAAACAGTACTGCAACATAAAAGCCAGGACCAACAGGCTCCGAGACGTCTTCTTCCACTAGGCAATCAGACTGATTAACTCGCACTGATCTGAGTGTACTCTATGTTACACTGACTGTTATATTCATTATAAGATATCATAAATTACTATGATTGCAATATGGCTCATTTAGACAGAGACGTAACTTGGAGATTTTAACTCCTCATGTATGTGAAGGATGTAAGAAATAAAGTCAATTCAATTCAATTCAATTCTATAACAAGCCAACACTGTTTGTAAATTGCAATCTGCGTAATTCTGTTACTTATGTCTTTAAAGCATCAATGGTCAAAAAGACGTTAGTCAATGGCACCTCCCTGTATGAGCACTCCAGCTGCTCATCAGTTCTGTTGAGGACATTTGGGAGAACCTCTTAGGATTGATAGGCTTAGGAAATTTCAAATGAGAAATGAATATTTTGTGTTTGGTGGATAACTGTTTGTCAGGTTGGAGGCCGGTGACTAGCGGTGTGCCTCAGGGATCTGTACTGGGTCCAATGTTGTTTGTCATATACATTAATGATCTGGATAATGGGGTGGTAAATTGGATTAGTAAGTTCGCAGATGATACTAAGATAGGTGGCATTGTGGATAATGAAGTAGATTTTCAAAGCTTGCAGAGAGATTTAGACCAGTTAGAAGAGTGGGCTGAAAGATGGCAGATGGAGTTTAATGCTGATAAATGTGAGGTGCTACATTTTGGTAGGACTAATCAAAATAGGACATACATGGTAAATGGTAGGGCGTTGAAGAATGCAGTCGAACAGAGGGAGCTAGGAATAATGGAATAATTAATTCCCTGAAGGTGGAATCTCATGTGGATAGGGTGGTGAAGAAAGCTTTTGGTATGCTGGCCTTTATAAATCAGAGCATTGAGTATAGGAGTTGGGATGTAATGTTAAAATTGTACAAGGCATTGGTTAGACCAAATTTGGAGTATTGTTTACATTTCTGGTCACCGAATTATAGGAAAGATGTCAACAAAATAGAGAGAGTACAGAGAAGATTTACTAGAATTTTACCTGGATTTCAGCACCAAGTTACAGAGAAATGTTGAACAAGTTGGGTCTTTATTCTTTGGAGCGTAGAAGGTTGAGGGGGAACTTAATAGAGGTATTTAAAATTATGAGGGGGATAGATAGAGTTGACGTGGATAAGCTTTTTCCATTGAGAGTAGGGGAGACTCAAACAAGAGGACATGAGTTGAGAGTTATGGGTAACATGAGGGGGAACTTCTTTACTCAAAGAGTGGTAGCTGTGTGGAACGAGCTTCCAGCAGAAGTGGTAGAGGTAGGTTTGATATTGTCATTTAAAGTAAAATTGGATAGCTATATGGACAGGAAAGGAATGGAGGGTTATGGGCTGACTGCAGGTCGGTGGGACTATGTGAGAGTAAACGTTCGGCACAGACTAGAAGGGCTGAAATGGCCTGTTTCCGTGCTGTAATTGTTAAATGCTTATATGGTTTGGAATAAAACAGCTTGTTTTTTTCTCACTTTTGCTTGAACCGCATTGTTTCAGCAGTTTCCGAGGTGCATTGCCAGAAGGTAATTGATCTCGAAGTTGGCAGGCGTTTGAATGTTCTTTAATGTAGGATTAAAGCCAACATCGCTGCCTCTCTCCCAGATGAGCTAATTTTTTTTTTACGCTCGAGTCGATATCGCCAACACTGTCCCTCCCAGGAGAGCCACCGAAGCGACCTGCACCTTGGTTATCTGTGAGGCTGAAGTACGCAGGTGATTCCAGTGAGTGGACTGTCATAAGGCTGCGGGACCGGACAGCATTCCAGGGCGGGTACTCAGGATGTGCACGGCACAACTGGCAGGTGTGTTTACAGACATTTTTAAATCTCCCCCTCTCCCAGTGTCGAGTGTCCTGCTGCTTCAAAACATCATTATTGTTCCTCTACCTAAAAAGTCCAAGGTAACATGTCTAAGCAACTGGCGTCCTTTCGCACTCACCTCAATAATAAGCAAATGCTTTGAGAGGCTGGTCAAGGATTACATCTGCAGTATGCTACCATCCACCCTGGACTCCCTATCATTTGCCTACTGACACAACCGATCGACAGATGATGTCATAGCCACAGCTCTACACACAGTCCTCACACATCTCAAGAAGAAGGATGCTTAAGTGAGAATGCTGTTCTTGGACTACAGTTCAGCATTCAACACCATAATTCCCTCCAGGCTTGACAAGAGGCTCAGAGACCTCAGATTTCACACTGCCTTGTGCAGCTGGATCCTGGACTTCCTGTCAGGTCACCAGCAGGGCATTAAGAGTATGCTCCCTCACCTCTGCCCCTCCGACCTCAACACAAGTATCCCTCCGGGCTGTGTCCTAAGCCCCCTCCTTTACTCTCTGTGTACCCATAACTGTGTCGCCACCCACAGCTCCAATCCGCTAATTAAATTTGCTGACGATACTATGTTGATTGGCCTAATCTCAAATAAAAATAAGGCAGCCTACAGAGAAGAAGTCATCACCCAGATACAGTGGTGTCAAGAAAACAACCTCTCCCTCAATGTCACAAAAACAAAGGAGCTGGTTGTGGACTACAGGGGGAATGGAGACAGGCTAACCCCTACTGACATCAATGATCTGGGGTTGAGAGGGTGAACAGATTTAAGTTCTTCAGCATACACGTCACTGAGAATCTCACGCGGGCTGTACATACCGGCTGTGTGGTGAAAAAAAGCACAACAGTGCCTCTTTCACCTCAGACGGTTGAAGAAGTTTGGTATGGGTCCCCAAATCCTAAGAACTTTCTACAGGGGCACAATTGAGAGCATACTGACTGGCTGCATCACTGCCTGGTATGGGAACTGTACTTCCCTCAATCACAGGACTCTGCAGAGAGTGGTGCGGACAGCCCAGCACATCTGTAGGTGTGAACTTCCCACTATTCAGGACATTTACAAATACAGGTGTGTAAAAAGAAAGGGCCCATAGGATCATTGGAGAACCCAGTCACCCCAATCATAAACTTTTCCAGCTGCTACCATCCAGGAAATGGTAATGTAACATAAAAGCCAGGAGCGATAGGCTCTGGGACAGCTTCTTCTACCAGGCCATCAGACTAATTAATTCATGCTGATACAGGTCGACCTTCACTAACCCGGCACCACTGGGACCTGAGGAGTGCCAGATTAGTGAAAATGCCGAATCACAAAAGAATCACATAATCAGTGCCAGATTATCGAAGGAACCGGATTACAGGTAGTCGGATTGGTGAAGGTCGACTGTACAATTGTATTTCTATGCTATATTGACTGTCCTGTTGTGCATACTACTACAACTTACTATAAATTGCACATTGCGCATTTAGACGGAGACGTAACGTAAAGATTTTTACTTCTCACTTATGTGAAGGATGTAAGTATAAATTCAGTTCAAGTGGTGAACAAGGTCTGTTCATGCAGCCAAGCAGTATCAGAGAAGCACAGAACTCTGCACCTTTGAGAATTTCAACCAACACACAAACACCTTTGAAAGAGTGAGAATCAAAATCCTCTGGACCATTTCTCGCAGCCTCTGAACTCAAAGAAACAATCAGCTTCCTCCAAAAATTCCAGTAGACCCAGAGAATGATAAAATCGGGTGGAAAAATCGAGGAATGTATTGTATAGCAAAGGAGGAAAAATGTAAGTCTAAAATAGAGGATGTTGATGCTGCCATGCATTCTTCACTGCTTTTGTAAATGTATTTAATTCTATAGGTTACTTGTGGTCAAATACCTTATTAAATTATCTATGAAATGTAGTATGATACTCATATCATACTGAATACATCTCTTTTAGAGCTGAATTTTGTGGGAAAAATGTGGAGGAGTGGAAAATAAAAGCTAGAATTACACATAAATGAATACACACAACTTCACAGTGTTGATATATTCCCGAGAAACACCTTCTTTCAGAATTGTTATTGCTATCTAACTAAGTGATATCTATTTAATTTTATGCCATTTATTAAAGGATATTTATTGATATCATGAATAAACATCTGCTTGGTAGTTCCCATTTCTCTCTGTGGAATCAGTTATGCACAGCATACACAGCAGAACCAGTGCATTTATTACAAAAATACATATAGTAACAGGCATAAAATGAGGTAATGCAGAAGGAAGGCATGAACCCACGAACAGGAAACCATCATGCTGTTAACTAATTCTGTGCCAGAGGTTTAATTAGACAAAATGAGACACAAAAAACACCATTTTCTGAGTTTATAATTTATTTTCATTTTAGCAGTACATTCCTTCGTGTTTTTTTTGTGTAAGTCAATCTATTTTCATTGTAAGCCCACCAATTAATCAAAATGCAGCTCTGTTGCAAATGAACATTCTTAAAGTGAGGATTGATTCCAAATACAAGAAACCTTTAACATTCCATTCTGAGTGTGTTTAATTGTTGATAAAGATGAATACAGGTTTCTTTAAAGAGTGACATAAGAATTACAAATTGGGATTTGGTTCAAATTAGACAGTGAAAATTAGATGACTCAAGTGTGTAATTTTTTGTTTAATGTGCAATATAAAGACAAGAGTGAATACATAAGTAAAGCCACACATTGTGCACCCTCCACCATTTAGTTTTATTAATTTCTGCTTGTTGAAGTTCCTTTTGCTCATTCGGTTCATTCCAGCTTTCAGAAGGTCAATCCTATTACTTCCATTTCTACTCCAGTGCTGCAATTTTATTCTCTCAGATGTCTCTCAGCTCCTCTTTTGCTTCTTTTGCCACTCACTTTTACTAAAGGTAAATTACAGCAGCTATTTAAACAATTAGTATCTCTCTGGATTGAGGGAGGAAAGTGGAGCACCTGGCAGAATATGCAAACTCCATGTAGGATGTTCTGCTGGATCAATAATGTATATGGTCATCATAACTTCCCTGCTCTTGACGCTTCCTTATAAATAACACCAGGATCCCAAATACTTTTTCAACTATGTTCTTGGCCTCCCCATTCTTTTTTTCAACAATGTATGCTTTTAACCTCGTATCGGTTAGCATTAAACATCATCATCTGCTACCTATCTGTTCATTTAGTAGCTTTTATTTTCTCAAAATATTTGCTATGTTCACAGTTTACAACATCTCCAAATTGTATGCCAAGTACTGACTTGGAAATTGTAACCTGTAGATAATGACATTAGTATCAAGTCAAGTCAAGTCGATTTTACTGTGATTTCAACCATAACTGCTGGTACAGTACACAATAAAAATGAAACAGTGTTCCTCCAGGACCATGGTGCTACATGAAACAACACAAAACTACACTAGACTAAGTGAGACAACACAAGGCTACACTAGACTACAGACCTACACAGGACTACATAAAGTGCACAAAACAGTGCAGGGCAGTACAATAAATAATAAACAATAGGCACAGTAGAGGACAAATTACAATATAATAATAAATGATGTAGATGTCAGTCTAGATTCAGGGTATTAAGGAATCTGATGGTTTGGGGGAAGAAATTGTTGCACAGTCTGGTCGTGAGAGCCCGAATGCTTTGGTACCATTTGCCAGATGGCAGGAGGGAGAAGAGTTTGTATGAGGGGTGCGTGGGGTCCTTCACAATGCTGTTGGCTTTACAGGTGCAGCGTGTGGTGTAAATGTCTGTAATGGCGGGAAGAGTGACCCTGATGATCTTCTCAGCTGACCTCACTATCCGCTGCAGGGTCTTGCGATCCAAGACAGTGCAATTCCCGAACCAGGCAGTGATGCAGCTGCTCAGGATGCTCTCAATACAACCTCTGTAGAATGTGGTGAGGATGGGGGGTGGGAGATGGACTTTTCTCAGCCTTCACAGAAAGTAGAGACGCTGCTGGGCTTTCTTGGCTATGGAGCTGATGTTGAGGGACCAGGTGAGAATCTCCGCCAGGTGAACACCAAGAAATTTGATGCTCTTAATGATCTCAATGGAGGAGCTGTCAATGTTCAGTGAAGAGTGGTCGCTCCGTGCTCTCCTGAAGTCAACAACCATCTCTTTTGTTTTGTTCACATTCAGAGACAGGTTATTGGCTCTGCACCAGTCCGTTAGCCGCTGCACCTCCTTTCTGTATGCTGGCTTGTTGATCTTGCTGATGAGACCCACCACGGTCGTGTCATCGGCGAACTTGATGATGTGGTTCGAGCTGTGTGTTGCAGCACAGTCGTGGGTCAGCAGAGTGAACAGCAGTGGACTGAGCACACAGCCCTGAGGGGACCCCCATGCTCAGTGTGATGGTGTTGGAGATGCTGCTCCCGATCTAGACTGACTGAGGTCTCCCAGTCAGGAAGTCTAGGATCCAGTTGCAGAGGGAGGTGTTCAGGCCCAGCAGTTTCAGCTTCCTAATCAGGTGCTGAGGAATGATTGTGTTGAATGCTAAACTGAAGTCTATGAACAGCATTCGGATATACGTGTCTTTTTCATCCAGGTGGGTGAGGGCCAGGTGGAGGGTGGTGGTGATGGCCTCGTCAGTTGAGCGGTTGGGACGATACACTAACTGCAGGGGGTCCAGTGAGGGGGGCAGCAGGGTCTTGGTGTGCCTCATGACGAGTCTCTTGAAACACTTCATGATGATGTGTCCCGTTGGATGTGAGTACAACGGGACGGTAATCATTGAGGCAGGACACTGAAGACTTCTTTGGCACGGGGACGATGGTGGTGGCCTTGAAGCACGTTGGAATGACTATGGGGAATGACATAATACAAAACCAACCTCTACTACTTTCATGCTACTTAGCCAGTTTTTGATCAGTGCTGCCACAGCCCCTTTTATTCTACAAGCTTTTATCTTTGTAACCCATTGCATGATACTTTATCACATACCTTCTGCAAGTCCTTATATACAGTAGCTTATCAACAACAATTTGCTCATTGACCTCCCCTGTTAGTTCATCAAAAAATTCTAATAAGTTAGTTAAGCATGGTTTGCCTTTAACAAACCTATGCTGCTTTTCTTGAATCAATCTCCACTTGCCCAACGGACTGTTCATTTTGCCCTGATAATTGTGTAATGAATGTAAATTTATATTATTATCTCTGAAGGGAATAATCTAAACATCATAGCGCTCCTTGTTTTCCAATAACCCTAACTGGAACAAGACATAAATTGGAAGTGCAGTCTCCTTCCAGTGTAAATATTTTGTTGAAATCCTCTGTCTAATATTGTATATGAAGAACAGCCACTTGTGGTGGTCAACATCGGCACAATAATTTTCTATCAAGTACAATGATTTCAAAGACATGAATGAATAAAGGAGAAGGCCATAAAATGCCATGTGACCTCCTCTTCTGCTGCATGATGAGAAGCAGGATGACAGGGAAAGTATCAGCAGTACAATAAAGAATCCTATTCAACCCAGCAGTATGCCTATTAAACAATAGCATTGTTTTGACTATCATTCTTATATAAGCATGATGATGCCATTTTCTTCATATCAGGTATAAAAGCAATTCAATTACAGTGTCCCACTTTGACTGGACCTCTACTGTAGCATTTCGCTGAAGGCAGCCTCTACCCCAGGGGTCAGAAGGCGCACAAGCGTGGATGATGCCAGATTGTAAAAATTGTGTTATGACATTCATGAGCATCTATATGCTAATTCATATTCCTCAATGAAAATAAAGATGATTGCAAAATTTGTCAGGGTGTCAGTCAAGTCACTGCAGGGCCCATCAATTTATATCGCAAGCTTTGCACTGGTTTTACAATGGCAACTCTCTTTTGTGGAGCCTCTGGGAAAAAAACTAAAACATCCAAAACGCAGTATAGACGTGAGTGTTGGAATCAGGAAATATTAACAGATAAAGATAGTCTCAAATAGATTCTACAAAGCCTTTAGCAGAGAACAGAGCAGCAAGGCAGAGAAAAGAATGTAGGCTCAAGTCTGCGGAATAAAACTCTAGTAACACACATCAAAGTTGCTGGTGAACGCAGTAAGCCAGGCAGCATCTCTAGGAAGAGGTACAGTCGACAATTCAGGCCAAGACCCTTCGTCAGGACGAATGGAAGGAAGAGCTAGTAAGAGATTTGAAAGTGGGAGGGGGAGGGGGAGATCCAAAATGATAGGAGAAGACAGGAGGGGGAGGAATGGAGCCAAGAGCTGGACAGGTGATTGGCAAAAGGGATATGAGAGGATCATGGGATAGGAGGCCCAGGGAGAAGGAAAAGTAGGAGGAGGGGAAAAAACCCAGAGGATGGGCAAGGGGTATAGTCAGAGGGACAGAGGGAGAAAAAGGAGAGAGAGAGAGAAAGAAAATCACCTGTCCAGCTCTTGGCTCCATCCCTCCCCCTCCTGTCTTCTCCTATCATTTTGGATCTCCCCCTCCCCCTCCCACTTTCAAATCTCTTACTAGCTCTTCCTTCGGTTAGTCCTGACGAAGGGTCTCAGCCCGAAACGTCGACTGTACCTCTTCCTAGAGATGCTGCCTGGCCTGCTGCATTCACCAGCAACTTTGGTGTGTGTTGCTTGAATTTCCAGCATCTGCAGAATTCCTCGTGCTTACGAATAATACTCTGTCACGTATAATATTATAGTAGAGCGATGCAGAAGGGGCCAAGGCCTGAGAAATGCAGGGCACATGCTGGATGGTAAATATATAATACATTAAGAACTGGAGAAGGTCATTGTGCCCAGTATGCAGGGATTGGGTCATTTACTGAACAACAGTCTGATTCATTCTACATCACCATCATCAGATCTACCCCTGGATCCCTTCCTTGGCTCAGCAGCAACAGCACTGCTTGATACCAGATGCATGCTCACATTATACAGCTTACACACACCCACACATGCCTTCACACACCTTGAACATTAGACTGTCATCTTTGTTTCAATCCTCTGTGATCTTATCATTCTCTATTTCTATAATTGCTTCCACTTGCCCCAAAGATACCTGTTCCTTCCATTTACAAACCTATAATTTAATTGGTCCACCAGTATTTTAGCTGCTAGGACCCCGGCAATGAAATTTATGCCCTTGAACCATTGCTTAAAATTTTCTTCCATAATCAAGCTCTGGTCACCTTACATAGCTTGGTATACTAGCAATCCAATTACAGTGTCTCACTTCGACAAATGTTTTCAATGCACGAATTATTAAACCGAATGCAACTCAGGGAGTAGTAAGATTGATGACATTCAAGTATAAAGATGAGATAGATGAATGGATTAGCAGTTTCAGAGCAGCAACATACTTAGACAGTCATATTGCAATGCACTTGATTATATACGCATATTAGGCTCAAGGGAAACAGCAAAGTATATGGTGATATTAAATTAGGTAGCTTAGTAAACTGACTTAAATATGGGAGGTGGAGGTTGCAGACTGGCATACATGAGTTAATGGAGGAGGCAGAAAATTGGCAGATGTTCTTCATTGCAAAGAAATTATTTTGGGAAGAATAGTGAAATAAAGCATATGCCAATACATTATTTTTCACAAAGTGCAGAGTAAATCAGCATAGAAGTTGGTGGGTGAAGATTTAAAGATCTTTAAAGTGGGAGTGTGCAAAAAGAAATCAAATAAAGGCAAATGCAAATATGAGAATGGATTTACACATAGAATATAAAATGTAGGGAACGGATATGAAATTTATGTAATTTTTGCTGAAAGTGATCCTGGACTATTCTGTACAATTTTGAACTTTTCACAGTAACAATATTAGAGCCATGAATCCAACTGGGAAAGAAACGTTACAGTCATGGAGAAAGATTGAAGTATTGTACCTTATCATCTTGCTACAGAGGAGTCTACAGATGGAATCTATAGGGGCCTTATAATTTTAAAATGGAGAAGTATCCCTATTTTTACAGGGATGCAAATGGAAACTGGAAATATACTGTACATATTTTTCCAATATGCTGCAAAATATTAATAACTGACATTTTTTTCCTGCAGATGTCTTTCCTAATGATCAGCTTAACTGATAAAGCCATGACTGGGAAACAGAGAACTGAAGAGCTGTTGGGTGAGTTGACACCAGGAGAAGGGAGTCCTAAACACAGATATCTTACCCATGGACTTGATAACTAGAAGGTGTGGGTGAGAGGTTAATCGGTGGAGTCTGGGAAGATGGTTGCTATATTGCCTCATGATCAGGAAGGAACAGAGATCACAGGTAACACAGAATGCTTGGAGTTGAAGGGCCTTCACAGATCCAGCAGTGGAAACAGTTAACCACCCCACGGTCACCCATCCCAAGGCAGATGAATATTAAAGTGAAAGTTACTTCCCCCTCCTCCCCCCCCCCCACCCCCACACACATGCATTGAATAACAATTCCCTTTTAAGCTTTATCAAGTTTGGTTATAAATATATCACATTTTCCTCCACACTAACCCTATTCCAACACTGATGGAGCTAATTTTGAGAGGGAAAGACAGTGAAGTGGGAAGCATTGGCCATTTGGGACCATTCCTGCTTTTATCTGACAAGATTTGTGTCCATGGGGTAACTAACATCAATTACTCTGGACAACAAAATTTTGCTTCCTGAATACGTTTGTACGTATCTTATTGATTTTGGGCTGCTGATCATGAAAATCACCATGGAATTTTGCCATCACACGCCATTTTTTGAAATCACCTTTATTTGTTATTTCAATTCATAATTCAAGTCAATTAAAATGTTGCCCACAATGTAAGCTGAAAAGTTTTCTATCTTGTCTAGGCATGCCTGGACATGCTTTGGCAGAGCGAATGCTGCATGGCTGTACAAATTTTAGAAGGGCTATAAGTTTCCTTGAAGGATTTCAATATTTAAGATACTTCCCTGAATAACTGATGCCAAGGTTAAGGAAAACACTTGTGTTTGTCCACAAATCAAGCAGGTTATCAATAACAAGCAATTCAAAGAACCTCTAGCGGGACCGGTGAAAATCACATGAAAGACATTCAAGGATGTTGTTGAAAATTTTCTTGGCAATCACAGAGCACCAAACTATATGCAGCTAGTTGACAACAAGCTTACAAAAATCATGAAGTGCGACATGTCACTAAGGATTCATTTTCTGCATTCCCACTTACACTTCTTCCCTACAAATCTTGGTGCTGTCAGTGATGAACATGGTGAAAGGTTTAGGACATTGCGGTCATGGAGAAATGATGTCGGGGTAACTGGAATCCATCAATGCTGGCTGATTATTGTTGGACATTTAAGCGAGAAGCCTCAAATACTGAGTACAAATTAAAATCATCAACAAGCGTCTTTAGCTTAGTTGGACTACTGCAAAACACCATTATGCAATTAAACAAATTATTTTCAATAAAAGTTAATTTCTTGTTTCTCCAAATTCCTACTGATAGAAGTAATCTGCAATTATATTTGTGTTCAGCTTCAAGCAATCTATCATTAACAAAAATTTTTAAAATCTGAGGAAGCAACACTTCTAAAAAATCTTGCTTTCCAGTGTTACCTGACAGTTTTCCTGAAGAAGCAAGAAACAAACCCAAGTTTGGGTGAAAGAAATCTGTAAGAATGAAGGGTGAAGTGTTGTTAAAAATATGTTCCTGATTGTCTTGCCTTCTGATTGTAAGTTAGTTCTCCAGCACCCATCCTGCCAACATTATAACTAGAAGTGGTTTGGATTCAGGCTTCAAACTCCCACCTGATTAAACCCTTGTGGGTTATATATATATATATATATATATATATATATATATATATATATATACACACACACACGTAGACATTGGACGATTTCAAAATTTCAGACCTTGCATTAAATCTTATCCCACTGAACCTTGAGATTAAAAAAAAACCTTCTCTCTTATGTTCAAAAGTTTTTGGTATTAAAGTGATAATATATCTCATTGTATTTCCATGGTATATAATAAACCCCTGCATATAAGTTAAGATTCCTTGGAATTCCTTTTGGTGGTGCGGAAAAGAAGTGCAGCTGATTTATGTGCCAGTGCGTCATTGTGTTTATACAGGTGTTATTAAGTTTAATTTTACTAAATTTATACAGATATGAGTTACAACATAAATTAAGGTGACATTTAACCATCTAGGTGCCATGGATGCCCAACTTCTGAACAAGAACTAGAATCAGGTTTAATATCGTCAGCATACATCACGAAATTTGTTGTTTTAAAGCAGCTGTACATTGCAATACATAATAATAAAAACTATAAATTGCAAGAAATATTATACAACAATTAAATTAAATAAGTGGTGCAAAAAGAGAGCAAAAAAATGCAGTAGTATAAGTGGGTTCATTGTCCATTCAGAAATCTGATGGTGGAGGGGAAGAAGTTTTTCCTGTAATGTTGAGCATGTGTCTTCAGGCTTTTGTACACCTTCCTCAATGGTCACATAACCACCTACTATTGGACTAAACTTTTCACTTCAGTTACCAGAATTGCCTCTTAACTCCCACTGTAGTACTGGTCTTTTTAGCTCTTATGTCACTTTTGGGACTAACCTCTCAAGTAATGACCATCTCTCCATCCTGCTATTTGACTGCCTGCACCACATAGTTGGCCAATCCCATTGACCCGATAATGAATTTTGTAGTCATTATCTATTCTCCCGACATACATACTCTGCAAATGCAGGGGAAAGTATCAAGAGTTTTGCACCAAGCTTTCAGACCCAATTAATTAAATAGCAAACTTTCCACAAGGTGTTCGATATTCTGATTGGAAAGTGAACTGTACTCAGCCATGTGGACAGAAAACATCTTGCGAAAAGATGTTGGTAACTTCTCAGCAAAGGCATTACACTAAAATTGGAGGCCACAAAACCAAGAACTGTATTTTTTGTCCAGGTGAAATGTTTGTCCTGAATAAGCATTAAAGACTTTAAAGTATTTAATTGGTTCAGCACTACATAAGTCAAGTTGAGACAATCAAGTCAAGCAACACACATAAAAATTGCTGGTGAATTGCGTTCACCAGCAATTTTTATGTGTGTTGCTTGAAATTCCAGCATCTGCAGATTTCCTCGTGTTTGCGTCAATCAAGTCAAATTTATTTATAAAGCACATTTAAAAACAACCAATGTTGACCAAAGTGCTGCACAAACCATAACAAGTAGCTAAAATCACAAATTCAAGAAACACAGATATAAACAACAAGGCACACAGCTTACAAGCACAAAATAAACAACACATGAGCCTAGGCACAAGCCAAAAATCAGCCACATCAGGAAGATTCAAACGCTAGTGAATAAAGGTAAGTTTTGAGCCTGGACTTAAAAGAATCAATGGAGGGGGGCAGATCTGATAGGAAGGGGAATGCTGTTCCACAGTCTAGGGGCTACAACAGCAAAGGCACGGTCACCCCTGAACTTAAACTTAGATCGCGGGACAGCCAGGACCCCCAAGTCAGCCGACCTGAGGGACCTGGAAGTAGAGGGCCAAAAGGTTTGTCCCTGTGCTGTACTGTCCTGTCTTCTATAAAACAAGTTCTTCTTTTGCCAATAATTAACATTTCTTTTATGTTCAGTTATGGTCTCAGTCTTCCTTCAAATGCTGAAAGATATTTTAATAAAATCAATAAGCTTCTAGTCAAGATGGTGCCTGCATACAATGCTCCTTTTGTCAACATCATAGATCATGGAACCTTCTTTTTCACTTCTTTTATGTCTTTCATGTTTGCTTCTCGTCTTGTATGTGATTCTGGAACAATTGGAGCTTGTGTTTTCCTATTTGGAGATCATTTGGGTGATTCAGCGCTCTGCAGTCTCCAAGAGGATGCCGGAGGCAATGACAGTGTGAGCAAACCTTGTGGCAAGAAGCCTGCAGGATGTTACACGAGCCAATGTTTGACCCCATTTCACCGATTATAGCTTCCATTATTCACCCATTAGAGCAATGAGGGCAATCAAAACATCAAGGTGAGTGCAAAAGTTTGGAGATCGTTTGGGTGTTCCAACACTCTAGAGTCTCTGAAGGGATTCTGGGAGGCAGCGTGCATGAACCCTGTAGCAGGCAGGCTGCGGGACAGAGTGCAAGTCGATGTTTGGCTCCAATCCACCAATTAAAGCTCCCATTGTTCGCTGATTAAAGTGATGAGGACCATTGAAGCAATGAAGCGAGGGCAGAGGGTAAGCACCAGCTGTCCGTCTCTTGATCACTCTGCTACACTACCAGAGAGTGGACAGCCAGCCACCACGAACAGAGTTGCCTGGGTTTTTTCCTGCATTTTGGATGTGCACTTGGACTATAAAATATATTTTTCAGTCTTGTAGTTTTTATACTCTGTTTTCTCGCTCAATCTTCTCAGGGGTTTTTTTTTGTGCGGGGAGGGCGATTTGGAGGTCGATGTGCCTGATCAGTTTTGAACGTTTTTTCTGAGGGAGTAGGGATTTGGGGTTGATGTGCTTGATCCATTTTCTCGTGTGGGGGGAGGATTTGTCTGACTCATTTTGTTTGGGTTTTTTTTGTGTTGTAGGAGGGTTTTGAGGTCAATGTGCCTGATCCATTTTGTTTGGGTCTTTTTTGTGTAGAAGGAGAGATTTGGATCTCAATATGCCTGATCCCTTTTGTTCGGTTTTTGTGCGGGAGGACAGATTTCAGAGTGCATATGCCTGGTTCCATTTCTGATGGGAGGTGGCATTTGGAAGTTGATGATCGTGCTGCCTTTCTTTTCTTTCTTGGTTTCATGGCTGACCAGAGAAGTGAAGAATTTCAGAGTTGTATACTTCGATAACAAATTGAACCTTTGAACTTTTTGAAACTTTAGCTAATCCAGCAAAGACTTTTAATGATGTTAAACTTATGTCTTTAAAACTACATTTCTTTCAGCTGTACTGACTTGATAGAGGTCAGTATCAGATATCAAAACAAGAAATGCAGAATATCTCAACAAGTTAGAAACAATCTGATGAAGTGTCTTTGACCTGAAACATTAATGTTGTTTCTTTTCCAGAGATGCTGCCTGACCTGCTAAAGTTTCACAAAGCATTTTTTTAACTTTATGCTTCCAACATCAGTGGCTTTGATCGTCAAGTTGGAAGATCATTAGGCTTGGGTCTGATTTCCCTACATTCACTCAGTGACCTGCCCACCCACTGTCAATAATTCAATCAAGGTTCTATTGGGAGTGATATTTTCAGTTTCTGGTGGGACTGGAACTTGATTTAAGGTGGTGCTGGAGGCTTTGGGGTAGGAGTTCCCAACCTTGATTCCACAAACTCTTCAGTTAATGGCAAGGCTCCATGGTATAAAAAAGGCTGAGAACACCTGCTTTAGGAGTAGACGACGATTGAAAATTACTTTCGATTAAATGACACAAGTAGCACTGATGTTGCTATTCTTGCTAATCAAAATGTCCAGAACAATGAAAGTAAGAAAATCTGAATCAATCAGTTTAGATTACATGACTGAGTTTATCTCTTTTTCCCTCGTAGAAAGTTTCAATATACTTTCATTCAGTGGGCAGGGAGGCATTTTCCAACTTAGCTGCCACTTGCTGGTAGAAAGTAATGGAGTCAGAAGTGCATCACAATCCTTGCAGATTACCTATCAAGCAGAAAAAGATTTTGTGCCTTCACCTTGGGGCAATTCTGGAATAAATATTTATAAGATTTGCTAAAAATATATATTTTTTTAAAAAGCTAGCAAACAAAGGTACCAAAGAAAATAAAGAAAAACAATCCAGTAGAGAATGCTTGTTGGAAAGTAATTATTTGTGATTGCTCAGATATGGTCAATATTTTCATTGCTCCCCTCATACGATAAAGCACTGGGTCCTGTGGCAAACATTGTGAATGCATATGCGCTGATTGTGTTTGGTGTGAATTGTTGCATCATGTGTGGGGAGGAATTATGTTGTTGACCATCTCTGAGCATTAGCAAACTATGAAGTGCAGGAAACCATTCTGCAGTTGGGAGGAGAAACATGGCTGACTCCCTGTGACCTATGAACAATTAAAGTGGAGCTTTACTAACTTTAAGGTTTGTTATTTGACCATCCCAATCTGCATTCTTGATATGAGATATTCTAATCGCTTCATTAAACTTTACTTTTACACACATCACATACACGTGAAGAATATTGGCATCTTTTTTGTTCACATAATACAAACATTTGTATTTCACGCTAAGATATTTTAAGAAGTGTGTTGGTGGAGTTCTATGTGTTTATATTATGACACATAATGGATCAGCCATGATACGATGGCTGCCCAAACTCAATGGGAAGAAAGGCCTAATTCTGTTCCTATGTCTTATAGTCTTACTTCAGATACTGCAGATGAAAAGGAACATGCAAAATTGACATGGAAGCGGGCTCTTTGGACCTCCTCTTACTCTGCTGTTCAATAAGATCACAACTGATCTTTAACATCATCATCACTTTCTTGCACTAGTGATGAAGGAATATATCAACTGCATTTCAAGCCCGAAGTCCTCAAGTGAAGTTACAAGAATGGAGGTGAAGCTAAATCAGAGATGGCAGCAGGGAACAAATTGCAGCATTTACCTATGTGTATTGAGTAAAATAAAGAGACTTCTACAACTGAAACATTAGCCGTTTCTCTTTCCATAAATACCCCCTGACCCGCTGAGTGTTTTATGTGTTTTTAATTCAGATTTCCGGCAGCTGCAATATTTTTTCTAGCAGCTGCAATTTTTTAAATATATTTTCAGTTCTTCTGGAATGTCAGGTTAGTTATAGAGAAATTATTTTCTCTTGTGAACGATTCCAGAATTTGGGCTACTTCCTTAATACTGAAAAGATAAAACATCTATAGGGTGAACTCAGGAGGTTTTTCTTAACAAAAATGGGGAAGAAAATCTGAACAATCCCTTTCAAAGGGCTGTAGATTCTCTGTTGAAATGGTCAAGATTTTTGTTCAATAAAAATGTAATAGAATATCTAACAGATAAGTTTGAGGAATGGAATAGCTATGATGCAAATGAATGGTGGACCGGACTCCAAATTCCAAACAAATCTACTTTTCCATATCATGAAGGAACCTTATGATTTAACAAAAGTGAAATGGGCATGAACTCTTGTCAACACTGTACAGGTAAAATACAACTTTGAAATAGTCTTAAGAGGTCAAAGAGCCATATTCTAATATAAGCAAAGAGCCTCTCAAAATGACAGCAACTACTGTATCTCCACTTAAATATTGCTAATATTTTTATCCCCAGTTTGTGTTGACAAGGTAAAAGAGATAAATTGAAATCCCATCACAGTGGGGAAGAGTTTCTATGATGGACATTCCTGGAAGAGAAGTGGCTGTGGGGTCAACAGCAGTCAAAAACAAAAAGAATGGAGATACTGTTTCCCTCTCCAGTCTCACTGCTTGAGTTGCTGAGTATTTCCAGCATGCCCACCCTGTACATATTTAGTGTCCAGTTTTGTGCCTTTTAAGTGCTTCAACTTGTGCCAGACTCAATTGCAGACTATGAATACACAACACATTTATAAACCGACCTGAATCTTAAAACAGGTATAAGGCTTTGTTGGCATAGCTTGGCTAGGTTCCCATTTTCTTTTTGAGTGGGAAAATCTAATTAGGGTGTTTAATTGGAGTGAAATTGATTACCTTTCTTCAAAGTGTTTGATAGCCCATTTATATCCAAAGAGAGGCCGGTAAATTTCTATTTTAATGCTATAAGTAGGCAGCAAACTGATCTAGTGTGGACAAAGCAGGCGGATAGTCAAGTAAGTGATTAAATCAAACAAGATAATTTAAAATGAACTATGTGATATTAATTTAAATTCTAATTAATGTACATCAGATTTCTTTCTTTCATTTCTTCAATGAACTTGTGGTATGGAAACTGGCCTTCAGCCAGTTTGACCTTTCTGAAGTTTAAAATCTCAATGATCAGCCTTTCTGCCAGCTTCTGAAACGTCTGAAATCAGTAATTTTCCATCATATTGACTCTGACAGTCACCATAATTATATCATTGCCATTCACCTTTGATAAAGATCACTAGGAACACTGAAGAATAATGTTCAATATTTGATTTTATTCAGTTTTTTTAAATAAAGAACAGAACTTGAAATATGGTTCTCCAAAGCCCCATTTATTTAACTCTGTTAGTTAAATGAATATTAAAGGTTATATGCACAACATTTGTGCACTATGAACATAATTAACCGAAACATACAATGACAAGTTTAATATCTCAACAACACCCAATGGAAAATTAATCACTATAACTATTTTGGAGCTTAATTACCAAAGTGTTTGTTGATCGTTTATATTGCCTTTTCCTGCATCTTTCATTGGTGTCACATTTCATATGTGCATTATGATTTCCCATGATAATCTGCAGTTCGGACGTTACCATTAGAAAAATGTATTGCCAATGATATTCTGAGAAATTAGCAGTCACAAATCCATCAATTTCTGCTGTTTGCTAAAACAACAGAAATATTTTAATCCAATAAAATACCATTAAGCTTTCAAGGCTGTCTCAGTACTCAATTTTTCATGCATCATTTTTTTTCACATCATATTTGATAAGCCTTCATCCATGCAAAAATTGCCATTCATGTATCATTTGGAATTTACGTAGTTATCTTTAGGAATACATTACTACATATTCTTAATTCTCATTTAATAAATAATTTGGTTAGAATTGCAATGTCCTTGTAATCATCTTTATCTGTAGAACATGTGCAACAAAACCATTCTGCAATAAACTGTCTTTATTACCATAATGAGGAGAAATATTGATATGTAAGTAGTTTCACTATTGAACTCATTGGTAGGTGCAGTTTTGAAGATAGAGAGCTTAGTAACATGATTTCACGACAACATCCTTTCCCGCGATGTCATCAAAAGAGCTGGTCATTCATTTCAAAAAGTGTGGTGGTGGGGCACATTCTCCTGTCTACATCGATGGTATTGAGGTGAGAGTGTTGAAAACTTCAAGTTCCTAGGTGTGAACATCACCAATAAACTGTCCTTGTCTAACCATATTGATGTCACAGCCTTGAAAGCTCACTAAATCGTCTATTTCCTCAAGAAGGGTTCCTGTCGACCCTTACCAAATTTTATTAATGCATCATAGAAAGCATTCTATCTGCATAATGACTTCATATGCAACTGTTCTGTGCATGACTACCAGAAACTGCAGAGTTGAGAGTACATCACAGAAAACAGCATCCCCTCCGTTTACTCTGGCTGCCTTCTTGCGACCTCAGTAAAGCAGCCAGCACAAGCAAAGTACCCACCCATGATGAACAACCTACCTTTTCCCTTCTCCTATCAGGCAGAAGATGTAAAAGCCCGAAAGTTCAAACCACCAGGCACAAGGACAGGTTCAAACCCACTGTTATTAGACTCTTGAACAGATCACTTACATGATAAGATGAACTCTTGACCTCACAATCAATCTCATTATGATCTTGCACATTATTGTTTACCTGTACTGCATTTTCTCGGTAGCTGTTACACTTTATTCTGTATTGGTATTATTTTACCTTGTTCTACCTTAGTGCACAGTGCAAAGATTTGATCTGTATAAACAGTATGCAAAGCAAGCTTTTCACTGTGTCAGTAGTAAACCAATACTATACCTGGTCTGTAATGATGGTCAGTAGTAAGGAATTTGGAATTCCTTACTAATATCCAAGCTTCTTTCAGGGAATCTATGTAAGGGAATCTATAATTGCACTTCAGTATGTTATTCCTCTTGAAGCCTTGAGGCGGTGTGCAAAATTACAGCAATTCCTCACCGCCTTTGTTGGGAATCTGCTCAAAATACTTGCGCTAGGTTAAACCAACCACTGGAACAGAATCTCCATTCACTTGAATGGAAAGAAAAGACTGTGTAGATCAAAGGTGAATTTTAGTTCAGTTAAGTGTTTTGAATTGAATTAATTTATTTTAATAAAATTTCAGAATATTCTTCTGTATTTGTGTTTTTTTACATTTTAAATAGATTAAGCACACTGTGATCATCTAAATTTCATCATATGAACACATTTTGTGAAGAACTAACAATAAGGGAAAAGTGCACGACGCGTGGGATCAATCTTGGCTGTATGTTAATTTAAATTTAAATCAGAACTTCTTTCTGTTTCCAAGTTTTACTTGTTTTCCTGTCATGGGATGGCTGTGTAAATATGCTGTACTCTATCTGCTCTAAGACATGTTGTGCTGCTTTGTAAAATAAGAATAAATAATAATAAAAATTTGAATTACAAAAAAAAACCGCGAACACAAGAAAATCTGCAGATGCTGGAAATTCAAGCAACACACACAAAATGCCGGTGGAACGCAGCAGGCCAGGCAGCAGCTATAGGAAGAAGTACAGTCAACATTTCAGGTTGAGACCCTTCATCAGGACTAACGGAAAAAAGAGATAGTAAGAAAATTGAAAGTGGGTGGGGGAGGGGGAGGGGGAGACCCAAAATGATAGGAGAAGACAGGAAGGGGAGGGATGAAGCCGAGCTGTGAAGTTGATTGGCGAAAGGGATACAAGGCTGGAGAAGGGGGAGTATCATGGGATGGAAGGCCTTGGAAGAAAGAAAGGGGAAGGGGAACACAAGAGGAAAATGGAGAACAGGCAAGGAGTTATTGTGAGAGGGAAAGAGAGAAAGAATAGATAGATAGATAGGGATGGGGTAAGAAGGGGAGGGGGGGCATTAATGGAAGTTAGAGATATCAATGTTCATGCCATCAGGTTGGAGGCTACCCAGACGGAATATAAGGTGTTGTTCCTCCAACCTGACTGTGGCTTCATCTCGACAGTAGAGGAGGCCATGGATTGACATATCAGAATGGGAATGGGACATGGAATTAAAATATGTGGCCACTGGGAGATCCTGCTTCCTAGATATTTTAACTGGCTTTGAATGTATCTAAAAGTCAGAAATATTCAGAAGCATTCATCATCTTTGCAGCTTTAAGAGCCAGCTAAGACAGATTGTTGTTTAGTTAAGCAACACACATCAAAGTTGCTGGTGAACGCAGCAGGCCAGGCAGCATCTATAGGAAGAGGTGCAGTCGACGTTTCAGGCCGAGACCCTTCGTGACGAAGGGTCTCGGCCTGAAACGTCGACTGCGCCTCTTCCTATAGATGCTGCCTGGCCTGCTGCGTTCACCAGCAACTTTGATGTGTGTTGCTTGAATTTCCAGCATCTGCAGAATTCCTGTTGTTTGTTGTTTAGTTAGTTGCCAAATTCTCACTCAGCATTTTCATGGGCTTATTCTGGTTTTGCAAAGTGATGGGATTTATGTGCAGAAGCTCTGCTGTGTTAAACCGAGCTACTGAGGTTCTCAAGCAGGAGATCCCTTGGGAAATCTGCATAAAATAACCATGATCATATTTTTGTAAATCAGTGATAAATGCATATAGCTCAGCACTGACCCTAATTTCTTTATAAATATACACACAGTGGATATTACTCATAGTCCCGTATCCATTCTCCAATTACCTTTGAGTAGATGGTGTTGAGCTAGTACCTGTGAAGAAGATATTTAATTCAATGCATATTTTATATCCATAAATATTTACAGTTATTTGTATATTTTAATGGATGTTCAGAACAATGCTATGGTTATCTCCACAGTTAAATTGGTTTTACTAGGAATGACATTAATGAATATAGGTCTATCAGCTTAAGAATTTTCTATGTTCCCTAGCCAGCTATATTTTTGTTAAATTGAGCACCAACCCTCTTTAAAATTTCAATCATAGTACTTCTGAGACATTTAGTTTCATTTTTATTATTCATTATCTGTTTATTATTCCCAAATTAAAATTAAATATTTAAAACTTGCTTCTTTCTCTATATGAGCACTATTTGCTTCCCTAGCTTATACTTTTCACTTTCAATTCACTTGTTCTGCTTTTCTTATCTACTTCAACATGTATTTTAATAAATCTTGACATCAGGTTATTCCAAAGAAGTTAATCTTAAATCCATTTTCTAATTAGTCACATCAATTGTAATTGGTTAAAAACTGATCACAAAGGGAATTTGTGAAGGTAATTGGGGCATGTCATAAAGTTTGAAGAAACTATACCATTAAAGCAACAGGTAAAGGCAATGGATATTGAAATTAGTTATTTCATTTGAAATGCTTGCCTTTAAATTTATCGATTGCTCGATTCTGGTGGTGTTTTGTTATTGAGTGCTTGATTAACCCTGTCCACTAAATGGACCTGTGGAAACATGAAACATTGAGTGATTTTGCCCCTTGAATGAACTATGGATTAATACAGCGGGAAAGTAATTAACTTACTTGGTTCAAGTCAGATATGATAATATGATTTCAATGACTTTTCTAAGTATTGTCAAGGCAATTATTTCTTATTTATGACTCAATTTTAAAAATACACGGTAACATTAACAGGAATGAACAGCCAATGACTTGCTCAATGGAACTCAGAAGTTATCTTAGTCGCTATTCCCCTTTATATTCATTTTGAAATCTAAGACATACAGTACGATTCATACAACTGGCCTCCCCATCCAAGCACAGCTTAATTATCATTGTTTTTGTGTGAACATTGCTGGTCTATACCCAATTCTGATGAAAGGTCATTGGCCTGAAACATTAAATCTGTTTCTCTCTCCACACATTTTGCCTGACCTACTGATTGCTTCCTCCATTATCTGCTTTTATATGTAATTAGATTATTCAGACAAGGGACATCTGGTCAAGCTTCCCTGTGCCTTCACCAACATCTACACTTCACAGATCAGGAAGGGAAATAGCACTGTACATTCCTCTTGGCTCAAAGGCAGTACAATCCATTACTGAACCACTCCAGCTGAGGTCAGTAATTTAGCACAGATAAGCATGAATACTGGGAGTTTACAGCCACACAAATATCTTGTGGGGTAGAGTTTTCTGAATGCCTACTGTAGATTTATTTTAATTTTTTGCAATTTTAAACCCCTGAATCCATTTTATCGAGTATCTGTATTATGGCATTATTACTAATCTAACAGTAATTCCCTGGGATGTTTGACAGCCTTCTGTTCAGGGCAGTGCTGTTTTTTCTGGCTAGAAAGCACTTTTAAATTCGACACAGTACTTCATTAAAACATACAGTTCGGTTGTACTGTGATGGGATTTTCTGTGTGCCTTCTGTTTAGTCACCATATTAGACCCTTTGGCATATGCCATGTTCATTTGCTCTGGCCAATTCCCTTGCTTCATTTGTTAGAGTTGTACACACAAATAATTTGATCAAGCATCCTATTACAGATCTCTACTTACTGCTGGCAATGGATTAAGACACGCTCAAGTTGCAGCTGTCCTGTGCAACAAGACAAAGTGATGGCTTGGTGTATGGACATGAAACTCCGTCAGAAACAATTTAATACCAATGTTAAATTGGTTCTTTTGAATAGCGATTTCATTTAAGTACGATGAGCACTTCTGAGCTTTTGCAAACATCACAGGGCATCACTAACAGATTAGGATATTTAGACTAGTTCCTTTATGATGTACATATAATGTTGACAAGACCAGAAAATAATTGAGTATATTCAATGTCTGTTTTGCAAGTGCCAGCAAAATTGTCTCCTAGTATTTTGCACTTCATCACATTTTATCTGGAAATAAATATTTCCCAAAAAATTGTAATAATTATTATTTTTGTAGAAAATGGATTAGTGAAATTAGAGTATTCATCTATTTCCAGATCCTTGTTCATAGTTCTGGTTCCCACTCTGTAGGAAGGATGAGATTGTGTTGGTCTGACTGCAAAGGAGATTCACTGGAATGTTACCTGGATTGCAGGGCTTGAATTATAAGGAGAAGTTGGATAGTTTGAGCTTGTTTTCTTGCTGAGGTGGAGGTTGAGAGTGACCTTTCAACGTTCATAAAGTTATGAGGAGCATGAATCAGGCAGATGGTCATAATACTTCTTACAGGGCAGGGGTGTATAAAACTAGAGGGCATCAGTTCAAGGATGAGAGACTCTCCAGATGCTGGCAATCTTCAGCAACACACACAACATGCTGGAGGAACTCAGCAACTCAGGCTTCCCCCTATGGAGGGAAAGTTGAATTGAAATGGGTGGCCACCAGAAACCCTCCTGGTGCAGCCTTCTCTATATTGGAGAGATCCAAAACTTATTTGGGGACCATTTCATCAAGCACCTTCATTCTACCCACCACAGAAGGCGTAATTTCCTGGTGGCCACCCAATTCAACTTCCAATTCCCATTCTGACATGTTTACCCAAGGCCTCCTCTACTGCCACAATGAAACCATGTTCATATTGGAGGAGCAGCAATTCCATCTGGGCAGCCTCTCCTCGTCCACTTTCTTTTTTCATTCCCCATTCTGGCTCCCTTTTTACCCTTTCTCTTCTTTTCACCTCCCCATTACCTCCCTCTGGAGGCCCTCCTCCTTCCCTTTCTTCCAAAATCCAGTCTCCTTATCTATCATTTCCTTCTTCTTCACCCCTTTACCTCTTCCACCTATCACCTCCCAGCTTCTTACTTTATCCCCCCCTCTCTTCCACCCACCTTCCCTCTCACCTGTTCTCATCTCCCAGCTGGTACTCCTTTCCATCCCCCTCACAACCCTCCCCCACCTTCTCATTCTGGCTTCAATTTATTTTGATTATTCTGAGCAGCGTTTTTTTTCCACACAGAGGGCGGTAATCTATGGAACGAGCTGCTCAAAATGGAAGAGGCAAGCACAATTACAATGTTAAAAAATCCACAGTTACAATATATAAATAAGAAAGATTTAGTGTAATGTGGGTCAAACACAGGCAAATAGGATTGGCGTAAACAGGCATTTTGGTTAGCATGGATGAATTGGTCCAAAGAGCCTGTTTATATGCTGTATAAATCTATAAATCAAACAATATATGAAGCTAACGTGAGAGAAAGGAGTTTTAAGGAGGATTTGAGAAGAGCGTTTCATATGCATGGAGTGGGATTAGAGAGAAAAGTTTCATATGCATAGAATGGGTGACATCTGCAATACACTGCAAGAGGAGGTGGTGGAATTGGACGCAATCTATATGTTAAAGAGGGATTTTGGGAGATAATTTAATATGGGACATATGGAAGAATACAAAATTAATAGAGCAAATGGAATTCATGTAAATGAGCAAAAAGGTCGACATGGACACATTATCTCAAAGAATCATTTCTACGCTGTATGACTCTATGACTGTTTTTTTGTAAGGTCATTAAATCTATGCACATCCATCGCCTTGTTTCCCTTGTTCTTTGAAGAATAGGTCACTTGTAAGGGGAACTTTAACCTTCAAGCGCTCATAAGTTGAGGGCTGATGAATGAAATAAACTTGAAGCTTTGAGCAGACTAAATAGAAAAAGGAAAGAATGAGGCATTTCTATGAAAATTAAAACACAGTACAAACAATATTGTGAATGGAAGCAGGCCCTGATGAATCAGTATGGGTAGAGACAAGAGAAAACTAGAGGCAAATAAAACACTAGTAGGGTTAAACATAGCCCCCAAATAGTTTATATGCTGCTGGTGAAAATATCAATCAAAAACACGTGAAACTCTCAGCAAAACTAATACCAATGTCACAGGAATATGAATTTTCAGAGTGTTTGAAAAAAATTAAATTGATAGAAGTATTTGCAAGTTGATTTCTGAAAAAGCATTTTGACAGTTTTTATATACTTTACTGATAAACTGATTATTATGGTTCAATATAGCTAAAATTCAGATGCATATTTTTGAAAAATAATTTGAAATTTAGTCACTATCAGTAAACACTCTTGATTATAAGAGATTGTTAACGGTAATCTCTCATTGTTGAGCTAGGTTACCAAATTGGCACGATTACCTCTCTCAAATTTGACAAACATTATTTTTTAAAAGCAGATTTCTTTAATAAAATACCTTCTAAAACAACGTCCAATTGCACGTTTCACTGCAGATTCTATAAGCTTCACTGAAATGCTGACTACGTTTTGAGTGGAAACTTGGCAGTGTATTAAGAGAATTCTTATAACCAGTCTAATTTGAGTACGACTTGCATGAGGATCATATCCAAACATAAATATTTGGCCCTTGGCAGTCCACTTCCTTCACCCAGTACCATGTCTATCCCATTAACCAGCCCTTCCAACCGTCATCCCCCATTTCACTCTGTTCTTCCATCATCTAACAAGTGAACAGCTAAGTTGGTTTTGCATTGTGTTAACACATCTGTACTTTTCAAGTGATATTATAAAAATGGTAAGTTAACATAATTTTTATGTTTATTTCTGCTTTATCAATTGGTAATGCTGCTGAGGAGCAAGGAGGCCTCGAGGAAGAATTGAATTGACTTTATTATTTATATCCTTCATTTACATGAGGAGTAAAAATCTTCATGTTATGTCTCCATCTAAATGAGCAATGTGCATTTTATAGTACCTTATAGTAACAATATAACATAGAAATACATTTATGTCAGCAGGAATTAATCAGTCTGAAGGCCTGGTGGAAGAAGCTGTCCCAGAGCCTGTTGGTCCTGGCATTTATGCTGCAGTACCATTTCCCAGATGGTAGCAGGTGGAACAGTTTGTGGTCAGGGTGACTTGGGTCTCCAATGATCCTTTGGGCCTTTATACATACCTGTCTTTGTAAACATCCTGAATAATGGGGAATTCACATCTACAGATGCGCTGGGCTCTCTGCAGGGTCCTACAGTTCTCATACCAGGCAGAGACGCAGCCAGTCAGGATGCTCCCAATTGTGCCCCCAGGATTTAGGGGCCCATACCAAACTTCTTCAACTGTCTGAGGTGAAAGAGGTGCTGTTGTGTCTTTTTCACCACACAGCCGGCATGTACAGACCCCTTGAGATCCCCAGTGATGATTATGCCGAGGAACTCAAAGCTGTTCAATCTCTCAACCCCAGATCCACTGATGTCAATGGGGGTTAGCCTGTCTCCATTCCTCCTGCAGTCCACAATCAGCTCCTTTGTCTTTGTGGCATTGAGGAAGAGGTTGTTTTCTTGACACCACTGTATCAGGGTGATGACTTATGAGGCTACGTCCACACTAGACCGGATAATTTTGAAAACGCCAGTTTCGCGTAAAAACAATAGGCATCCACACCAGGCGTTTTTCAAAATACCTCCGTCCACAGTAGAATGGATATTCGGGTGAATCTCCTCCTAGTGGGCATGCGCAGGACACGCGGAAAACAAGCGAAGAGGAAGCGGTGTACTTGGTGCGCATTTGTCCAGTTAGACTAGAAAAACTTAAAAGGAAATTGCCAAACAAAAGACTTGGTGCACGTTTGTTCAGAAACATTTCCTACAGCCACAGTCATTCACCGATGAAAGGGACAACAGCTACAACTACATGCAATAAGGCTTGTTACTGGGCAAAAGTGAAATTTGCTGTTACCTCATTTGTTTGCCTTTACTTTTGCCATGTTTTTGTGTATTATTTTGCTGTATTTAACATGTGCAATAAAATGAGACTGGGCAAAAGTGACAATTGCATCTATTGAATGTTTGTACAAGCAATACATTAATAATGTTACACGAGCTGGGCGGTGGACGAACCCAAGTGCAGAACACGGGTGCGGGGGCAGAGTCAGGAGGTGTTATTGACCTAGCGAGCGTGAAATCGGTTTCCAGGAGAGTCTTTACCCGAAGTCTTGGGTTTGGAGAGAATCCAGGAGCGATGCTAGACTTAGAACTAACAGTCCTAAGAACCATGAAACAAGGTTACTCACACCGGAGTCGACCAACAAACTAGCAGCTCCTTGTAGTGATCACAGGGTCTTTATCCTGTATTTTCTGATGGAAAGCAGGTGTGTGTAGTCAGTGGAACCTGGGAATGATTGGAAATTAAACAAGGGGATAGAAGCCCAATTCCTGAGGTAAATAGTAAGGTGGGGGATTGCCAGAAGGGACCATGACAAATAAAGCGCCTAGTTAAATGTATAAAACATGTCTGCATCAGTGTTATCTTGTATTTCCATACAATGTTACATTAGGCTGTTTCAATCTATTGTCAGAGAAGTACTTGCATAAATAGGTAAACCACCTTCATACAAGCAAGGACAGAAAACAGGGCAAAGTGAGTATACTTATTTATTCAGTAAGCTATGGGTCAAAGTATTTGGTAAGTACATTTCTAACTCTTCTGGCTTCAGTCTCGTTGCCATCTGTTCTGAAATTGTTAGGTTGTGTGGGGGGTTGCGTTCAAGAAAACAATGTAATGCCGCGCTGCCGCCATCTGTTCCGGCACGTTATGACAGCGTTTTTAAAAATATCTGTTTACCCCGTCCACACTGCTCTGCACAATCGGTGTTTTCAAATTTACACACTCTGGAAGGCATCTTAGAAAATCTCCGTTTTTGGGGGAGGAAAACACCGTTTCAGTGTAGACCGAGGGTCAAAACGAAGAGAAAAAGCTTCGGTTACGGATTTATCCGGTCTAGTGTGGACGTAGCCTCATTCTCTGTTGGCTGCCTCATTATTTGAGATTAGGCCAATCAGTGTGGTATCGTCAGCAAATTTAATTAGCAAATTGGAGCTGTGGGTGGTGACACAGTCATGAGTATACGGAGAGTAAAGGATGGAGCTTAGGACATAGACTTGAGGGGCACCTATGTTGAGGGTCAGAGGGGCAGAGGTGAGGGAGCCCACTCTTAGCTGCCTGCCGGCAATCTGACAGGAAGTACCAGGATCCAGCTGCACAAGGCAGGGCAAAGGACAAGATCTCTGAGCTTCTTGTCAAGCCTGGAGAGAATTATGGTGTCAAATGCTGAACTATAGTCCAAGAACAGCATTCTCACATAAGCATCCTTCTTCTCCAGATGTGTAGGGACAGTGTGTAGAGCTGTGGCTATTGTGTCATCTGTCGATCAGCTGTGTCGGTAGGTGAATTGTAAGGTGTCCAGTGTGGGTGGTAGCAATGGAAGAAAATATTTTGTTACTGGGACAGAGGAGGCATGACTAGAAGTTACCAAGATCAGTATCAAGAGTGTGGTATTCCATTCTGTCCTAACCTGAGTCCGTGTCAGCACCAAGCTGCCAGATGTTGGACACCACTTTAGCTTGAGGGAGAAACATGGGAATTCCTCATTTGGCAACAATGTGGCTTCACCAGAACAAATGCAGCAGTTCAAGAAGAGGACTTATAACAACCACTTCAAGAGCAATGAATGCTGGTCTTACCAGAGCTGTCCACTTCAATTCTTAAAAATGAATAAATACGTTTGTGCACTGTATGGACAGTAGAAGTCAATGTGTTGAATTCAGTTTTCTAACAGACTGTCAATTTCCTTGATATTAACCTCCCACTTGCAGCCAAACCCACACATTCCTCCTCATTGAAATCCACATCACAGTTTAATGAAATTTGAAATGAGAGCCTGTAGTGCTCCTTTAAAGTAAAACTGCTGCAGATAAAAGCAAACGCATCCCATAACCAATGTTGACTCACACAGAAAGAAGCATCTTTTATTCATATTCATTCCTATTCAGGTGAGTTCCAAGCCATTGCTTCAAATGTCTTTTCCATTGTAAAAACAAGATTAAGCAAGATCTCTTCACAAGATTTCATGCTTTTGGAAAATCCCTTCTGGAGAATCCCTTTTGGAGCTACCTCACAGTCAATTAGCTAAGCTTGCAAACTATTATCTCTCCAGATATCTACACCTTTCAATTTGTTTTATATTTCTGAACATAATTCATAATCATTCATAAAATTTAATACAAAGGGTAGGGTGAAAAAAGAAATATTATCTGGTGGTTATATGTAAGTACAAAGACTTACACTGACGCTGCCTTGTCCATCAATGAGATGTGAAATATAACTACAGGGTGTGTACTCAATATAGCCCTGGAACCTTGGTACAGTAAGGTATTCAACTGAAGTTACTGAAAAAAAAGGTTAATTGTAGGGAATAGCATAGTCAATGGGTAGGCACAGTTCCCAATAACTGCAGACATAAGTCCTAAAAAGTACATTGTCTATGTGACATCAAAGTTAAGGATATTTCTTTGCTGAGTAAGAACTCAAAATGGCTTGGAGGGGGGGCTTGGTGGGTGGAAGCTTTGAGCTGTTGGAATACTTGGAATTAATTAGCTTGAAATAACAGCAAGAGGAGATGACAAGGATAAGAACCAAATAATACAAGCTGGTATTTAGAAAGGACAGAATGGAAAACATGAAGAGCAAGCACAGGAACATTCATGCATGTGTGCAATAGGAGGTCTGATGGCGAAGGACATGATAAAGACAGACACCAGGAATAATCTTGATTTGCTTCATTGGGCAGGGTGGAAACAGGAAGCAGCAAAACCAAGGTGGACAGCTGTGGATGGTTAATAAGCACTCTAAGTCTTTACTTTGTCAAACAGAGCACAAATCAAGAAGTTACAAGTGAATGTAACAGTAATAATCAATGAGGAACTTTAACCTTCTTGTACACTGGACATGTACAAACGTTTGTACATCAAATTGGCAAAAGTAAAATGGAGGATGAGCTCTGAGCATGTGATTGCCCCCTAGAATAAATCTTCATAGATCCAATCTAGCAACTGGATATTTGACTCATTAATTAGTAATTATAGTTAGCATAATCCCAAAGTTAAGTATCCTCAACAAGAATGTAACCATATTGTGATAAAAATTTGCATTTAGTTTAAGATTGAAATACTTATGTATGAAACTAAGGTTTTATACATAAGTAAAGTCAATGACATAGGTGTGGGGGCAAACTGGAAAATTAAGTCAATTCATCTTTGATGGTGTATTTAAAAATTGAATGATTTTTAATAGATAGGAATAAAATTTCAATCACAAAAACATGATAACAAGAAAGTGTGCTATTTGATTAAAAGAAGGGGCTTATTATGATGTCAATAAACCTGAGAACAGGGAACATTTAGCAAAGAGTGACCTAAGAGTTGGTATACCAGAGTGGAAAAAAATTATCAAGAATTATAGAACAGTGTCACATATATATATATAAGCAAAGTAATAGTTACTATGGGGTCCTCAGAGGAAAAGACAGAAGATACTAGAGAATGTATAGAGTGCCGCCAAACTGTTAAGCAAGCACTCTGTCACAGTCTTCATAGCAGAAAAGGCAATAAATGTAGAAGGAATCTGAGGAACCTATGATTAAATGAGATGAGATCGTGTAAAACAAATAATGCCCTATATTTTACCAGTTCTAGTTCACACCCTGTGGTTATCCATGGTTTTATTACTTTTAATGGCAACAGCTCCACACATTCTTAAGTTCAGCCAAAGAGCCAGCTTCACAAAGTGAGTGGGCACATTTGGCAACTGGACCTTAGGCTGCACAAATTGAGTCCCCCCTCATAGTGTTAGAAAGCCTTCACACTGTTTCTAATTGTCCGCGATTTAAAAACAAATAAAAATGTTTAATTTTTTTAAAAAAACATTAATGACTAAAAGAACTTAAACAATTAACCAATATAAATTAGACAAAACATTAACATTAATTAAGATAAAGTAAAAGAATACTTAATGAGGTCTAATAGTTCCTTCTGCTCTACAGTGAGGAGGCATTGATTTATGGGATGTGCTGATGTGCACGGCATAATGAGCTATACAGATCTACTGTTTAACCATCATCTTAATCAACTCCAATACCAGGAAAGGAAGGATTAGGAGAAATGGATGGGGCAATACGCTAATAAATTCCTCGACATGATGATCCCAGGATTTAAAGAAAAAAATGTATCTACAGAAGTATTAGAGGTGCTAGATCTGATTTTCCAAAACTGCCTAAATATTATTTTGGATCAAACATACTGACAGTAATGTTACGTACCCCGTAACTGGGTTGCCAAACCAGCAGAAATGGATCACTCAGTTGGAGTCTGGAGTACTAGAACTAAGAAAGTTTTATTAAAGAAACAAGCAACACAGTAATCGAAAGGATAATAAATGCAACAGTTCAGTGATGATAAACACACATGTGCACAGAAGTAAGATAACAGCATCAATCAAGCTCTATCGTTGTCTAGGGGTAAATGACCAATTTCAAAATGACTCAAAGTTCAGTCCAGTTAGTAGTTCAGTTCGCAGTAATCGTTGCCATGGCGATGGACAAGGTGGGGGAAGAGAGACAGAAAGAACAGGAACAACTGATCATTCAGAACGGCTTCACTCACAGACCGGCGGGATGGCTCACAAGCAACTTTTGGGCGGGTCCTTGGTGATGTCACCTGAGGTCACCGACTGTGACCCCTCCTCCAGATGCGGTCGATCCTCTGCAGTGAAGCCGGCACCCAGGCAAGGGCGGACACACACCGGGTTCCCGCTGATCGTACCTTTCCACCCTGGTCGTTGTCTGGTACTTCTCACCCACTCGTGAGAGGCGCACCGCTTCCAGGGTCTCGTTACCTCAGGTGGCGTGTGTCCCCGTCTTAGCGAACCGGTCCCTTTTTATCCCCCTGCTGGGGTATCGCCTGTCCATCACTTCAAACAGTTCAGGGTTCAAAGGGGGGGAGCCGCTCCAGACAGCTCTCTCTCTCCCACATCCCTTCATTACACATCTCCAGACGCTGCTCCATTGTTCCTTATCTCTCCTTCCCCTGAGGGCAGGTGGCAGACCAACTGCTGATGCCACTGATGCTAGCCCAGGCCAGCAAACATCTTAATTTTATGTGTATTCTCGTAACACTTCCCCCTTTAAGGATTTTTACCAGGAGGTAAAAATTACAAACATGACTACATTATCTGATACATACACAATATACATCTTTAACAGTTATTTAGCTAATACAGAGAATTTGAAGCTGTCAACACCTTGACAGACAGTCATCACATTTTCTGTTCCTTTTACACGTGTTATTAATAATCCCTTAGACCAGGCTCCAACTCAGCAAACTTCATAGTGGCCAAAAACACTGATGAATTGCGACCAATGTAACCTCTCATTTGGTTTTGTCCCAGACCACAACAACAAGGGTCGTCCCATTCCGACTCAATTTTCTCTCGCAAGGGCTTAGTAGGAGGGGGACGGGTATTGACCGCAGAGTTATTGCAAAACTTCCTGCAGTACCCCACCATCTCCAAGAGCCTTCTGAGGGCCCTCCTGTCTGTCGGGGTTGGGAGGTCAGCGATAGCCTGCACTGCAGCTTGCATCACTGCCAGCTGCCCCTGTGTCACCACAATTCCCAGGTAAGTGACCCTCGTGTGGCCGAATTCATTTTTTTCAAGGTTCACTATCAAACTGGCTTCAGACAGCCGTATTAAATTGCCAATACACACCTCTGTGGTCATCAGCCCTTTAGTCACTGAATTACTCAATATATATGAGTGTTCTTTACTGGGCTACCCTATTGTAACAGACATAACCCAACGTCCCAGTTCTTTGCATTTCCTCGGGACAATCAAACACATAGGTGCGAGTCGTTTAATTACTCCTTCTAAAGATTCGCTTTGTTCGGGGATTAAGGGAGAGACCTTATCAGTAGACCTGGCCAAAACAATAGCCTTCTCCCATCTGACCGATCCCATCCTAATCTTTTCAAAATGGTTTTTTCCTCTTATCAGGGGGCCCCTAGCTTCATTGATTTCCACGCTAACACCGACTAGGTTTGTTAGCATATCAAAAGCCGGTGACCGTCTCAGTTCGCGTCGGTCATGATCAATAACATTCTTCCCCCTGGGCAGCCGGTAAATCTCTTTCATGATTCCACCAACTGTTTCCTCCAGCACCGCAAGATGTCCACCGGGGGGTACCTCGTGGGCCATGTTAAAAACCTCATCCCCATAACTCTTTTGCACCACCCCCCATTCCTCATCTGCGGGTACTGTACTTGATTTCCCTTTCTTCCTTAGCACTTCCTCCTCCGCACAATAGCTTGTCAAGGCTGTGTCAGAGAGAGCGGTCTCGGCAAAAACCATCAGCCCCTCGTCTCGCTCCTGCGTCTGCACAAATTCTTTCCTGGCTACTTCTACGTCCGTCCCAGCTCCCTCACTACCTCTTATCTCACTACACCCTGTCTCATACAAGGTTGGCAGAAATGTTTCAGCCAAATTCACCATCGCGGGCGGGCCTCCATGCTGGCAGGCTGAACCGTCAATCTCACGACTGGGAACACGATTCCTCCGGCGATGTCATTACCGAGCAAGACTTCCACGTCTTTCATCGGTAATTCGGACCTCACCCCGATCGTGACTAGTCCAGAGACCAGGTTGCTCTGTAAATGTATCTGGTGCAAAGGGACTGACTCTGTACCTTCCCCAACACCTTTGACCTCTACCTCCCCAGTCTGGGTCTCTGAGCTAAACTCTAATACACTCTTCAGTATTAGTGACTGACACGCTCCCGTGTCTCTCCAGATCCGCACTGGAACTGGTTTTAACCTCTCCTTCACTGACACCAGTCCGGCCGAGATAAACCTCTCGCGCCCTTCCTGGACTTTTTCAGACCTGTCCTTCCCTAGCGGTTCGCTTAACAGCTCGATACAGCCATTCAAAATTTCCGCTTTTCCTTTCCCCGTCTCCTTCCTTGGGGCAAAGCACCTGGACGCAAAGTGTCCGACTTTCCCACAATTATAACAGACGACCCCAGGAGACTTCCTACCAGACTGCTCCCGGTCTACCTTATCCTTTTCACTAGTCCCCGGCTTACTTTCTGACTTTTCCGGCGGACTCTCCCCGCCGTCCTGACTACCCTTCTGGTAGCCTTTACTCGGGGCAACCTTCATTTTATGCGTCAACGCATACTCATCCGCTAACTTAGCAGTTGCGGCTAACGTGGCTGCCTCTT
Source organism: Mobula hypostoma (assembly GCF_963921235.1). Taxonomy (NCBI): domain Eukaryota; kingdom Metazoa; phylum Chordata; class Chondrichthyes; order Myliobatiformes; family Myliobatidae; genus Mobula; species Mobula hypostoma. Next base: position 102,477,321 of record NC_086106.1, on the reverse strand, counting down.
TCTCATCGAGGTAGGGTCTCATACCCTCAGGGACACAACCTTTAAACTGCTCAATCAGAATCAGCTGCAGCAGTCTGTCATAATCCCCCTCTACCCCTTTCGAGGCGCACCAACGCTCACAATATGTTTGCATCTCACGAGCAAACTCCAAATACGTGCGGTCCCACCGCTTCCTCGCATTCCGGAACCTCTGCCGGTATGCCTCCGGGACCAACTCATAAATCCTGAGGATGGCCTCTTTCACCACCTCATATCTCTGGGCATCTTCCGCGGACAAAGCGGAGTAAGCTTCTTGGGCCTTCCCTTTCAGTACACTCTGAAGTAAAACAACCCACTTATCCCTCGGCCAGTCCTGACTTATAGCCACTTTTTCGAAATGGAGAAAGTACCGATCCACGTCGGTATCGTCAAATGGGGGAACCAGCCTAACCTCCTGGGTCGCCCGGAACCCTCCACCTTGGTTCGGCAAGAGCCCCTGCTCGGCCCTTATCTTTAACTTCTCCAGCTCAAATTCCCTTTCCCTCTGTTTCTCCTCTCTCTCCAACTGTCTGTCTTCGTGTTCTAACTGCCGTACCCGGAACTCGTGCTCGAGTCTCAGTTTTTCAAGCTGTACCTGTACCGCGTCTCCAGCAGGTTTTTCAATAGACACCACCCCCAGCTCACCTTGGGGAAACACACCTTTAGATACATAGTGCTCTACAATAGCTCTGTGTATCTCCTCTCTCCTCATTGTCGACTTCACCTTAGCAAGATTCAACCGTTTGGCCACAGCTATCAATTCCGATTTCCTGGCATCCTCTAATGCCTCCAAGGTCGGCGCCTTTATAAATTCCTCAACCTCCATTTCTGCTGTTTGTCTTTTCTTTCTTTCGGGAATTTTAACCCAATCAATTACTCCGTCCCAAATTTAGCGTTCAAAATCGCGGACGAGAACCCCACTTATGTTACGTACCCCGTAACTGGGTTGCCAAACCAGCAGAAATGGATCACTCAGTTGGAGTCTGGAGTACTAGAACTAAGAAAGTTTTATTAAAGAAACAAGCAACACAGTAATCGAAAGGATAATAAATGCAACAGTTCAGTGATGATAAACACACATGTGCACAGAAGTAAGATAACAGCATCAATCAAGCTCTATCGTTGTCTAGGGGTAAATGACCAATTTCAAAATGACTCAAAGTTCAGTCCAGTTAGTAGTTCAGTTCACAGTAATCGTTGCCATGGCGATGGACAAGGTGGGGGAAGAGAGACAGAAAGAACAGGAACAACTGATCATTCAGAACGGCTTCACTCACAGACCGGCGGGATGGCTCACAAGCAACTTTTGGGCGGGTCCTTGGTGATGTCACCTGAGGTCACCGACTGTGACCCCTCCTCCAGATGCGGTCGATCCTCTGCAGTGAAGCCGGCACCCAGGCAAGGGCGGACACACACCGGGTTCCCGCTGATCGTACCTTTCCACCCTGGTCGTTGTCTGGTACTTCTCACCCACTCGTGAGAGGCGCACCGCTTCCAGGGTCTCGTTACCTCAGGTGGCGTGTGTCCCCGTCTTAGCGAACCGGTCCCTTTTTATCCCCCTGCTGGGGTATCGCCTGTCCATCACTTCAAACAGTTCAGGGTTCAAAGGGGGGAGCCGCTCCAGACAGCTCTCTCTCTCCCACATCCCTTCATTACACATCTCCAGACGCTGCTCCATTGTTCCTTATCTCTCCTTCCCCTGAGGGCAGGTGGCAGACCAACTGCTGATGCCACTGATGCTAGCCCAGGCCAGCAAACATCTTAATTTTATGTGTATTCTCGTAACACTTCCCCCCTTTAAGGATTTTTACCGGGAGGTAAAAATTACAAACATGACTACATTATCTGATACATACACAATATACATCTTTAACAGTTATTTAGCTAATACAGAGAATTTGAAGCTGTCAACACCTTGACAGACAGTCATCACATTTTCTGTTCCTTTTACACGTGTTATTAATAATCCCTTAGACCAGGCTCCAACTCAGCAAACTTCATAGTGGCCAAAAACACTGATGAATTGCGACCAATGTAACCTCTCATTTGGTTTTGTCCCAGACCACAACAACAAGGGTCGTCCCATTCCGACTCAATTTTCTCTCGCAAGGGCTTAGTAGGAGGGGGACGGGTATTGACCGCAGAGTTATTGCAAAACTTCCTGCAGTACCCCACCATCTCCAAGAGCCTTCTGAGGGCCCTCCTGTCTGTCGGGGTTGGGAGGTCAGCGATAGCCTGCACTGCAGCTTGCATCACTGCCAGCTGCCCCTGTGTCACCACAATTCCCAGGTAAGTGACCCTCGTGTGGCCGAATTCATTTTTTTCAAGGTTCACTATCAAACTGGCTTCAGACAGCCGTATTAAATTGCCAATACACACCTCTGTGGTCATCAGCCCTTTAGTCACTGAATTACTCAATATATATGAGTGTTCTTTACTGGGCTACCCTATTGTAACAGACATAACCCAACGTCCCAGTTCTTTGCATTTCCTCGGGACAATCAAACACATAGGTGCGAGTCGTTTAATTACTCCTTCTAAAGATTCGCTTTGTTCGGGGATTAAGGGAGAGACCTTATCAGTAGACCTGGCCAAAACAATAGCCTTCTCCCATCTGACCGATCCCATCCTAATCTTTTCAAAATGGTTTTTTCCTCTTATCAGGGGGCCCCTAGCTTCATTGATTTCCACGCTAACACCGACTAGGTTTGTTAGCATATCAAAAGCCGGTGACCGTCTCAGTTCGCGTCGGTCATGATCAATAACATTCTTCCCCCTGGGCAGCCGGTAAATCTCTTTCATGATTCCACCAACTGTTTCCTCCAGCACCGCAAGATGTCCACCGGGGGGTACCTCGTGGGCCATGTTAAAAACCTCATCCCCATAACTCTTTTGCACCACCCCCCATTCCTCATCTGCGGGTACTGTACTTGATTTCCCTTTCTTCCTTAGCACTTCCTCCTCCGCACAATAGCTTGTCAAGGCTGTGTCAGAGAGAGCGGTCTCGGCAAAAACCATCAGCCCCTCGTCTCGCTCCTGCGTCTGCACAAATTCTTTCCTGGCTACTTCTACGTCCGTCCCAGCTCCCTCACTACCTCTTATCTCACTACACCCTGTCTCATACAAGGTTGGCAGAAATGTTTCAGCCAAATTCACCATCGCGGGCGGGCCTCCATGCTGGCAGGCTGAACCGTCAATCTCACGACTGGGAACACGATTCCTCCGGCGATGTCATTACCGAGCAAGACTTCCACGTCTTTCATCGGTAATTCGGACCTCACCCCGATCGTGACTAGTCCAGAGACCAGGTTGCTCTGTAAATGTATCTGGTGCAAAGGGACTGACTCTGTACCTTCCCCAACACCTTTGACCTCTACCTCCCCAGTCTGGGTCTCTGAGCTAAACTCTAATACACTCTTCAGTATTAGTGACTGACACGCTCCCGTGTCTCTCCAGATCCGCACTGGAACTGGTTTTAACCTCTCCTTCACTGACACCAGTCCGGCCGAGATAAACCTCTCGCGCCCTTCCTGGACTTTTTCAGACCTGTCCTTCCCTAGCGGTTCGCTTAACAGCTCGATACAGCCATTCAAAATTTCCGCTTTTCCTTTCCCCGTCTCCTTCCTTGGGGCAAAGCACCTGGACGCAAAGTGTCCGACTTTCCCACAATTATAACAGACGACCCCAGGAGACTTCCTACCAGACTGCTCCCGGTCTACCTTATCCTTTTCACTAGTCCCCGGCTTACTTTCTGACTTTTCCGGCGGACTCTCCCCGCCGTCCTGACTACCCTTCTGGTAGCCTTTACTCGGGGCAACCTTCATTTTATGCGTCAACGCATACTCATCCGCTAACTTAGCAGTTGCGGCTAACGTGGCTGCCTCTTTCTCATCGAGGTAGGGTCTCATACCCTCAGGGACACAACCTTTAAACTGCTCAATCAGAATCAGCTGCAGCAGTCTGTCATAATCCCCCTCTACCCCTTTCGAGGCGCACCAACGCTCACAATATGTTTGCATCTCACGAGCAAACTCCAAATACGTGCGGTCCCACCGCTTCCTCGCATTCCGGAACCTCTGCCGGTATGCCTCCGGGACCAACTCATAAATCCTGAGGATGGCCTCTTTCACCACCTCATATCTCTGGGCATCTTCCGCGGACAAAGCGGAGTAAGCTTCTTGGGCCTTCCCTTTCAGTACACTCTGAAGTAAAACAACCCACTTATCCCTCGGCCAGTCCTGACTTATAGCCACTTTTTCGAAATGGAGAAAGTACCGATCCACGTCGGTATCGTCAAATGGGGGAACCAGCCTAACCTCCTGGGTCGCCCGGAACCCTCCACCTTGGTTCGGCAAGAGCCCCTGCTCGGCCCTTATCTTTAACTTCTCCAGCTCAAATTCCCTTTCCCTCTGTTTCTCCTCTCTCTCCAACTGTCTGTCTTCGTGTTCTAACTGCCGTACCCGGAACTCGTGCTCGAGTCTCAGTTTTTCAAGCTGTACCTGTACCGCGTCTCCAGCAGGTTTTTCAATAGACACCACCCCCAGCTCACCTTGGGGAAACACACCTTTAGATACATAGTGCTCTACAATAGCTCTGTGTATCTCCTCTCTCCTCATTGTCGACTTCACCTTAGCAAGATTCAACCGTTTGGCCACAGCTATCAATTCCGATTTCCTGGCATCCTCTAATGCCTCCAAGGTCGGCGCCTTTATAAATTCCTCAACCTCCATTTCTGCTGTTTGTCTTTTCTTTCTTTCGGGAATTTTAACCCAATCAATTACTCCGTCCCAAATTTAGCGTTCAAAATCGCGGACGAGAACCCCACTTATGTTACGTACCCCGTAACTGGGTTGCCAAACCAGCAGAAATGGATCACTCAGTTGGAGTCTGGAGTACTAGAACTAAGAAAGTTTTATTAAAGAAACAAGCAACACAGTAATCGAAAGGATAATAAATGCAACAGTTCAGTGATGATAAACACACATGTGCACAGAAGTAAGATAACAGCATCAATCAAGCTCTATCATTGTCTAGGGGTAAATGACCAATTTCAAAATGACTCAAAGTTCAGTCCAGTTAGTAGTTCAGTTCGCAGTAATCGTTGCCATGGCGATGGACAAGGTGGGGGAAGAGAGACAGAAAGAACAGGAACAACTGATCATTCAGAACGGCTTCACTCACAGACCGGCGGGATGGCTCACAAGCAACTTTTGGGCGGGTCCTTGGTGATGTCACCTGAGGTCACCGACTGTGACCCCTCCTCCAGATGCGGTCGATCCTCTGCAGTGAACCCGGCACCCAGGCAAGGGCGGACACACACCGGGTTCCCGCTGATCGTACCTTTCCACCCTGGTCGTTGTCTGATACTTCTCACCCACTCGTGAGAGGCGCACCGCTTCCAGGGTCTCATTACCTCGGGTGGCGTGTGTCCCCGTCTTAGCGAACCTGTCCGTTTTTATCCCCCTGCTGGGGTATTGCCTGTCCATCACTTCAAACAGTTCAGGGTTCAAAGGGGGGAGCCGCTCCAGACAGCTCTCTCTCCCACATCCCTTCATTACACATCTCCAGACGCTGCTCCATTGTTCCTTATCTCTCCTTCCCCTGAGGGCAGGTGGCAGACCAACTGCTGATGCCACTGATGCTAGCCCAGGCCAGCAAACATCTTAATTTTATGTGTATTCTCGTAACAGTAACTAATATATCATTATTTTAAGACGGAGAGAGAAAGAAAATACAGGAATGCAGAGGATTTAGATTTCTGTCTGTTGACAAGAAAATCCTAAAAAAGTAATAAAATGATAACTGACAAAAATAAAATATTGTGAAGGTAAGATAAGGAGGAAGAGTAGGTCTAGTGTATTTGGATGTCAAAAGTCATTCTGAAAGGGACCTCATAATAAAATCTTACATTAATATAAGGGCTACTATGGATAGATTAATGAACAGAAAACAAAGTCAGGAAAAGTAAGCCATTTTTGGTTTCAAGGATTGTTACAGCAGGGAGGCAAAAGAATTAGTACTGTTACTTTGGTTATTTAAAGTTAAGGTTAATGATGTAGAAATAGGGCAAAGGTAGGTGACAAAGTGTACACTAGGACCTTCTACAGATGAGAACATCCTAACATGCTGCATCACTGTGTAGTACAGAAAATTCACTGCAGCGGACGGCAGGGCTCCACCATGGATAGTTAAAAGTGGTAAAGGATCCCACCCACCCAGCTTCTGGACAGTTTGCCCCATTCCCATCAGGGAAAAGGCTACACAGTATCCACATAAGGACTATTAGGCTCAAAAACAGTTACCGCACCCAAGTCGCCCAGCTGTTCAATATCTCCAGCCATTAACGCACCTAGTGCCTAGCATCAACTTTACATACGTACAATCAGTCTATACATATTAGCTTATATGTACATGCAGTCACACTCAAACAAGTTCAATTTCAAATTTAATTGCCATTCAATCGTACAAGAATACACATAAATACAGCCAAATGAAACAGTGTCACTCTGGGACCAAGGTACGAAACACAGTACTAACAATTACACACAGCCCAAGACACATACAGCACATATAAGATACAGCCACACAAAAACAATAAAATCCAAGACCCTGAGTCCATGAATGTTGCAGCAGTCTGCAGTCTGTCATAATATAGCTTGTCTTCTGCCAAGTGAACTCTGGGGGCAGCACTGGTTCCAGCTTGGACGCCACACAACACCACCTCCAGTGGAGTGCAACAACTCCAATGCCTCTCTCATGGGTGGCTGTAAACAGATGACACCACAGTTTGAGATCTAGTCCTCACTACGATTGAGAACTCATAGGTCCCTCACCATCCGCCAATAAATCAGTCAATCAGACTTGCAGCATTCCACATTAACAATGTCCAACAGGGTCTTGTGATGATAAAAAGACCGACTAAGACAATCATTCGCTACTAGAATGCATACCGCCTTCACACACCGATGCCTCTCTGACCCAGGCTGCAGCACAAGATCCACACCAAGTCCATCTCCTTCAGCTTCTCCACCAACGAGCAACTTGTCGATGAGGTAGGCCTAATTTCTTAATGTCCAGCAGTGTCTTGCGTTTCTAAAAAATAAATTTAAATAGAACAATAGCACCTTTGGTTGACCCCCATAGAAGCTGCTGTGATAGAGTGTGCCACCATCTTACCAGAAAAGAGTTACTTGTACATTGTGTTTTATAAGATTGCTTTTATATTTATATTTATTGTTTTTATGCTGCTTCAGAACCAGACCAATAGACATTTTATTCTCCCTTACATTTGCGTATTGAAGAATGACAATAAACAATCTTGAATCTTGAATGCTGCAAACAGCAACTTACACACAAGAAATAGTATGAAGTGATCTTACAAAGATTTAGTGAGAATAACAGAAGGCGGGGCCTAGAAATGTTAGCATTCAGAGGAACCTGGAAGTCCCTGCAGATATGGCCCTTGTGGCTACAGGGGTCAGGGGGTATGGAGGGAAGGCTGGGTTCTGAGTTGGATGATCAGCCATGATCATAATAAATGGCGGTGCAGGCTCGAAGGGCCGAATGGCCTACTCCTGCACCTATTTTCTATGTTTCTATGTTTCTATAAACTGGAATGTTAACTAGCAGGGGAAGTGAAGAAACGAACTGGTCTATTTGCCCTTCTATCTACTACAATTTGGAACAATGAAAGAAGACTTCATTGAATTGGAAATGTTCTGAGACGTATTGAGTAAATCTGCAAGCTTTTTGTTCTGGTGAAGGATTTAGGAATGGGTTGTAAACCTTAGGAATTCTTTACCACAGAGAATTCAGTTAATGCTTAGTCATTTAGGACTGAAAGTAATAGAGATTTGGATTTGTGAGGAAGATGAAGGTAGAGGAACAGATGAAAAAGTGGTTTAAAATTGTAGCAAGATGATATTGAATAGTGACTAAAGAGCATAATTCCAACATTCTCAAATCTAGTTAAAACCCAGTTCAAATTATCTGCTATTTTAGTTGTTTTCTGTTGGTTGGAAGCAGAATAAAGGAAACCATTGAGATAGAAGAGAATTGGTGCACTGCATGAAACAAACTCAGTAACCCCACCAACGAGCAGGCAAAGGGATAATGAGAGGAATTGCTACCTTCTGTAATGTATCATGTGGTGCCAGAAGCTGAATTCTTGTTGCTCACTTTGAAAAACTGAAAATAAAACAGGGTCAATAGAATTTAAAATCAGTTTCTTTTGAAAATATTAGTTAAAAATGCACTTGAAGAATATGAATATAATTAAATGGGAATTTGAATATCAAAAAATTTAGTTTGTCTGCTCGAGCTTCAACTAAGTCCCACCTTCATAAAAACAATCTCTGTCCTCCAAAAAGTAATTAATTGCATGAAATGTTTTGAGACACTTCAAAGTGATAAGGCTTGAGCTCCATGTAAATGCTATTTATTATTCCCTTCAGGCACAGGGTTACCATCTGTGCAAATTTTGAACAGGCTGTCCTTTTTTTTAGATTAACAAGGCAGCCAATGTCTGTTTTTTGCTGGATGTTCAGCCAGTTTTCCAATTATCAGCATAATTTTCTGCATCCAGAATTATAAGGTTTGCTGTACAATATCAAAATTTGGTGAACTATTCTTTTGACCGCAACATCACCAGTATCTCAATAAAAAAGTGTTCACAACCATCAGCAAGGAGAAAATCAGATTGTCAGAGAAGTTCATTCACCTCACAACGTGTTGGCCAAAACAACTTGAAATTCCCAGAAAACAGAAACATTTCAAAGAAGAAAAAACGTGTTTCCAGATTTTGACTATTTGCATATACTCTTCTGCCCTGCTGAAAAGAAATTGTACATCGCCTGCAATGATCATTACCTTAGTTTAATTAGGCTTGAAGCCACCGTAATAATAAATATTTGGTTTCAATGAATCTCTGAGTATCTCAAATGGTTACATTATTCTGCAAGGGTGAACCACTTAGATGGTGTTACAGTAATGTGTCCTATCAAATATCAACAACTCATCATATTTTTGGACATATGCTCCCATCTCTGAGATTTGAAAATGGGATCATATTATTGGGTTACAAATGTGCTGGTGCACTGCATGTATGTTTGTCGAGCAGATCCTATAATTTCAAGAAGTGTGCATTTGAATTACAGTGTCTCATTCACTTCTAGCCAATCCTTTAACTATATTGCACCTCGCACAACCTTGGGACAAGTCTCAGATACTGTTATTGTAGTTACTTACATGAAGTCTGGTATATTTTGGATGGATGTTATTTAGTTTGTAAGTCTCTTGTTGGAGTATGAATGACAGATATAGGTTATCGTTATCCCTATAGTAGTGACATTAAAACAGGTATTTGATATTAAGTAAGCTTAACAGAAAAGATGGAATTCAAATTGAAAATGGACTCAAGAATGAGTAAAAGACAATGATTGGAGTGTTACGTACCCCATAACTGGATTGCCAAACCAGCAGAAATGGACGACTCAGTTGGAGTCTGGATTACTGGAACTAAGAAAGTTTTATTAAAAAAATAAGCAACACAGTACTCTAATAGTAAGGATATAAATGCAACAGGTTAGCAATGAATAAACACACATGTACACAGAACTAGGATAATAGGATCAATCCAGCTCTATAGCAGTCTAGGGGTAAATGACCAGTTTCAAGTGACGCAAAGTTCAGTTCAATTGAGTGCAGTTCAGTTCGCAGTAATCACTGTTGTGCCGTTCGGCGGGGAAAAGGAGAGAGAGCGAAAGCGAATGAATATTCAAAACAGATTCCACACAGACCTTCGATATTCCTCGCAGTTAGCTTTCGGGCGAGTCCTTGGTAATGTCTTCTGAGGTCACCGACTGTGACCCCTCCGTTCCAGATAAGATCGTTCTTCTGTGGTGAACCCAGCACCCAGGCAAGGGTGGACACACACACCAGGTTCCCACCGATCCGTACCTTTCTACCCTGTGCGTCTATGGCTGGTCCCGCGACTAGACCTCTAACAACTCCCACCAACTAGTGGGGGGGGGCACACCGCTTTCAGGGTCTCGTTACCTCGTGGAGTCGTGTGTGTTGTCTTAGCAAACCTGCCCCTTTTTATCCCCCTGCTGGGGTATCGCCTGTCCATCAGACTTCAAACAGTTCAGGGTTCAAAAGGAGCCGGTCTTGACAATACTCGACCGGTGTCTCCTTCCGTTAAACTCTCTCGTCTCTTCATTAACATTTCCAACTGCTGCTCCATTGTCTTACTTATCTCTCTCTCCTGAAGACAGGTGGCAGATCAACTGTTGATCCCACTGGTGCTAGCACAGGACAGTTAACATCTTAGTCTATGTGTACTTTTGTAACCTTCTTTTGTCACACCCCTCCCCTTTAAGGATTTTTACCGGGGTAAAAATTATAAGCATGAATACATTATTAGATACACACAAATATACATCTTCATCAGCTATTTGGCTAATACAGAGAATTTTAAGTTGTCAACACCTGGACAGTCAGTCAGCAATCACATTTTCTGTCCCTTTTATACGTGTTATTTTAATAATCCTCTAAACCAGGCTCCAACTTAGCAAGCTTCATAGTGGCCGAAAACACTGATGAATTGTGATCAGTGTAACCTCTCATTGGGTTTCGTCCCAAACCACGATAACAAGGGTCGTCCTATTCCGACTTAGTTTTCTTTCGCAAGGGCTTAGTAGGAGGGGGAGGGGTAGTACCCACAAAGTTATTGCAAAACTTCCTACAGTACCCCACCATCTCCAAGAGCCTTCTGAGGGCCCTCTTGTCTGTCGGGGTTGGGATGTCAGAGGTAGCCCGCACCTTAGCTTGCATCGCTGCCAGCTGCCCCTGTGTTACCACAATTCCCAGATAAGTGACCTTCGTGTGGCCGAACTCATTTTTTTCAAGGTTCACTATCAAGCTGGCTTCAGATAGCCGTATTACATGGCCAATATACACTTCTGTGTTCTTTAGCCCTTTCATCACTGAATTACTCATTCTATAGGGCTGTTGCTCACTAGGCTGACCGAGCATGACAAACACCATCCAACGTCCCAGTTCTTTGCATCGCCTCGGGACAATCAAACACACGTGTGCGAGCCATTTAATTAGCTCTCCTAAAGGGTCGCTTTGTTTGGGGATTAAGGGAGAGACCTTATCAGCAGAGCTGGCCAAAACAATAGCCTTCTCCCATCTGGTCGGTACCATACTCATCTTTTCAAAATGGGTTTTCCCCTTATCAGGTGGCACCCTAGCTTCATTGATTTCCGCGCTAATACCGACTAGGTTTGTTAGCATATCAAAAGCCTGTGACCGTCTCAGTTTGCGTCTGCAATAATCAATAACTTCCTTCCTCCTGTGCAGCCAGAAAAACTCTCTTATGGCTCCGCCGACTGTTTCCTTCAGCACCTCAAAATGTCCACCGAGGGGTACCTTGTGGGCCAGGTTAAAAATCTCATCCCCATAACTCTTTTGCACTACCCCCCATTCCTCATCTGCGGTACTTGGTCTCCCTTCCTTCCTTAGCACCTCCCCCTTCACACCATAATTCACTGGCCCCCTTCCTAATTCTGTTTCACAGAGAGCTGTTTCCTTGTCTCGCTCCTGTGCCTGTATAAAGTCCTTCTTTTCTAATGATAAATCTACCTTAATTTCCCCACTTCCTCCTGTTTCATTATGCTCCTTCTTTTCACTTTCTACCCCCTCCTTGTACAAGACTGGTAGCAACGTCTCAGCAGTCTCTCTGGACATACAGCGAGTCACTGTGCAAACAGGATGAACCTGTGAGTCCATGGGCAGGGCCTCAATGCTGGCAGGCTGACCTGTCAATCTCACTGCCGGGAACACAATTCCCCCGGCGAGGTCACTACCGAGCAAGACTTCCACGCCTTTCATCGGTAATTCGGGCCTCACCCCGATCGTGACTAGTCCAGAGACCAAGTTGCTTTGTAGGTGTATCTGGTGCAAGGGTACTGCTTCTGTCCCTTCTCCAATACCTTTGACCCTGACCTCCCCAGTCTGGGTCTCTGAACTAAACTCTAACACACTCTTCAATATCAATGACCGACACGGTCCCGTGTCTCTCCAGATCCGTACTGGAACTGGGTTTAACCCATCCTTCACCGACACCAATCCGGCCGAGATAAAACTCTCGCACCCTTCCTGAAATTTGGCAGACCTGTCCTTCCCTAGCAGTTCGTTTACCAGCTCAATACAGCCAGTCGAAATCGCCGTTTTTCCTTTTCCCGTCTTCTTCTTTGGGGCAAAGCACCTGGACGCAAAGTGTCCGACTTTCCCACAATTATAACAGACGACCCCAGGAGACTTCCTACCAGACTGCTCCTGGTCTACCTTATCCTTCTCACTAGTCCCCGGCTTACTTACTGACTTTTCCAGCGGACTCTCCCCGCCGTCCTGACTATCCTTCTGGTAGCCTTTACTCGGGGCAAACTTCATTTTATGCGTCAACGCGTACTCATCCGCTAACTTAGCAGTTGCGGCTAACGTGGCTGCCTCTTTCTCATCTAGGTAGGGTCTCATACCTTCAGGGACACAACCTTTAAACTGCTCAATCAGGATCAGCTGTAGCAGTCTGTCATAATCCCCATCTACCCCCTTCGAGGTGCACCAACGCTCACAATATGTCTGCATTTCACGGGCAAACTCTAAATACGTGCGGTCCCACTGCTTCCTCGCATTCCGCAACCTCTGCTGGTATGCCTCCGGGACCAACTCATAAATCCTGAGGATGGCCTCTTTCACCACCTCATACCGCTGGGCATCTTCCGCGGACAAAGCTGAGTAAGCTTGTTGGGCTTTTCCTTTAAGTACACTCTGAAGCAAAACAGCCCACTTATCCCTCGGCCAGTCCTGACTTGCAGCAACTTTTTCAAAATGGAGAAAGTACCGATCCACATCGGTATCGTCAAACGGGGGAACCAGCCTAACCTCCTGGGTCGCCCTGAACCCTCCACCTTGGTTCGGCATGGGCCCCTGCTCTGCCCTTATCTTTAACCTCTCCAGCTCCAATTCCCTTTCCCTCTGTTTCTCCAAACGCCTCTCTTCTCGCTCCAACTGACTCTCTCTCTCTTGCCGTTCTAATTGTTTCTTTTCGTGTTCTAGCTGCCGTACCCGGAACTCGTGCTCGAGTCTCAGTTTTTGAAGCTGCACCTGTATTGCATCTCCACCAGGTTTTCCAATAGATATCACCTCCAGCTCCCCTTAGGGAAACACACCTTTAGATACATAGTGCTCTACGATAGCTCTGTGTATCTCCTCTCTCCTCATTGTCGACTTCCCCTTAACAAGATTCAACAGTTTGGCCACAGCTGCCAATTCTGCTTTCCTGGCATCCTCTAATGCCTCCAAGGTCGGCGCCTTTAGAAATTCTTCAATCTCCATTTCTGCTGTTTGCCTTTTCTTTCTTTTGGGAATTTTAACCCAATCAATTTACCCCGTCCCAAATTTAGCATTCGAAATCGTGGACGAGAACCCCACTTATGTTACGTACCCCGTAACTGGGTTGCCAAACTAGCAGAAATGGACCACTCAGTTGGAGTCTGGATTACTGGAACTAAGAAAGTTTTATTAAAGAAATAAGCAACACAGTACTCTAATAGTAAGGATATAAATGCAACAGGTTAGCAATGAATAAACACACATGTACACAGAACTAGGATAATAGGATCAATCCAGCTCTATCGCAGTCTAGGGGTAAATGACCAGTTTCAAGTGATGCAAAGTTCAGTTCAATTGAGTTCAGTTCAGTTCGCAGTAATCACTGTTGTGCTGTTGGGCAGGGAAAAGGAGAGAGAGCGAAAGCGAATGAATATTCAAAACGGATTCCACACAGACCTTCGATATTCCTCGCAGTTAGCTTTCGGGTGAGTCCTTGGTAATGTCTTCTGAGGTCACCGACTGTGACCCCTCCGTTCCAGATACGATCGTTCTTCTGCAGTGAACCCAGCACCCAGGCAAGGGTGGACACACACATCAGGTTCCCGCCGATCCGTACCTTTCTACCCTGTGCGTCTATGGCTGGTCCCACGACTAGACCTCTAACAACTCCCACCAACTAGTTGGGGGGGGGGCACACCGCTTTCAGGATCTCGTTACCTCGTGGAGTCATGTGTGTTGTCTTAGCGAACCTGCCCCTTTTTATCCCCCTGCTGGGGTATCGCCTGTCCATCAGACTTCAAACAGTTCAGGGTTCAAAAGGAGCCGGTCTTGACAATACTCAGATCGGTGTCTCCTTCCGTTAAACTCTCTCGTCTCTTCATTAACATTTCCAAATGCAGCTCCATTGTCTTACTTATCTCTCTCTCCTGAAGACAGGTGGCAGATCAACTGTTGATCCCACTGGTGCTAGCACAGGACAGTTAACATCTTAGTCTATGTGTACTTTTGTAACCCTCTTTCGTCACAGGAGTCACTGAACAAACAGCCTTTAGAATGGGGAGCATGTTTCAATAGGTTAGCTAAATGTTATTTAAGAACAAAAGACCTATAAATATGCAACATTGACCATTCTGTGGCTTTGGGAAACATCTACTGACTGAAAACAAACTTTAAACTTGACAGTTAACACCATTCCTCTGACTTCATAGAGAGAAATGACTCAGACAATAGTGTCCATCTCACTATTAAACAGACTTTGCAGAACAGGTTAAGTTGTATGTGAAAAATATGTTTTATTTGATTTGCTAATTTTGATTCTAGTCTATTCCGTCAGCTAAATGTAACAGTTTCAAGGGTACTACAGTGTGGTACTTGCAGCAGAAATTTTTTATATAGATTAACAATTTATATCGCGTACCGTTCTCATATTTCTTGTCAGACTACATCATCTTTGCACAGCTGCTTATGTGTAGAGGAAAAAAAAATAGAGGACACGAAAAGCAACCTAAACTCATGAAAAAGTGCAGCAAACTTTAGCAGTCTTGCTTTGTATATTTTTCAAGTAAATTCCTTAATTTATATTTAATTCAGCTCACACATTTATAAATACTGTTAAACTTCTTGAATTGTATGTCTGAAACACTGAAAATATAGTTTGGCAATACAATTGACTCCAACATCCTTCCTAATATACAACTCCTTCAGACAAAGGATTCAATGAGCTTCACCACAGAGTGGTAAATTTTGAATTCATGTCTGCCATTACATATTTCAGCATGAAGTAAAGTTAATTTAAGACCATATCAGACCAGAGGTACTATGATAAAAAGGTAAGATTTGACTTTGTAATAAAGTGAAATGAGTATTGTGAATTGCTCACACATTTTACAACTCTTAACTTTCATTTCTATTGACGTCAGTCATGTTTAATAAATGTAAATTTTCTCTCCTTTTAACTGCAAAAAATCAATGTTCATACATGCATAGTTTTTTATCTTTCAAAGTCACTATAACACCAGATGAGAACAGAGGATTAAAAGTCCAATGAGGGGAAGAAGACAGAGTTGTACCTAAATAAAACCATAAGATATAAGAGCAGGATTAGTCCATGTGGCCCATCTAGTCCACTCCACCATTCCTCCATGGCTGATTTATTATTCCTCGCAATCCTGTTCTCCAGCCTTCTCTCTGTAACCTTTAACACCCTTACTAATCAAGAACCTATCAACATCCACTTTAAATGTAAGATAAAAACATAGAAAAACATAGAAAACCTACAGCACAAAGCAGTGCCGAACATGTCCTTACCTGAGAAATTACCTAGGGTTACCCATAGCCCTCTAATTTTCTGAGCTCCATATACCTATCCAGGAGTCTCTTAAAAGACCCTATCAAATCCATCCCCACCACCGTTGCTAGCAGCCCATTCCACGCACTCACCACTCTCTGCGTAAAAAATTTACCCCTGATATCTCCTCTGTACCTACTTTCAAGCACCTTAAAACTGTTCCCTCTCGTGCTAGCCATTTCAGCCCTGGGAAAAAGCCTCTGACTATCCACACGATCAATGCCTCTCATCATCTTATACACCTCTATCAGGTCACATCTCATACTCCATTGCTCCAAGGAAAAAAGGCTGAGTTCATTCAACCTATTCTCTGAAGGCAAACTCCCCAATCCAGGCAACATCCTTGTAAATCTCCTCTGAACCGTTTCTATGATTTCCACATCCTTCCTATAGTAATGCGACCAGAACTGAGCACAGTACTCCAAGTGGGGCCTGACCAGGGTCCGATATAGCTACAACATTACGTCTCAGCTCCTAAACTCAATCCCACGACTGATGAAGGCCAATGCACTGTATGCTTTCTTAACCACAGAGTCAACCTGCGCGGCAGCCTTGAGTGTCCTATGCACTTGGACCCCAAGATCCCTCTGATCCTCCACACTGCCAAGAGTCTTACCATTAATACTAAATTCTACCATCATATTTGACCTACCAAAATGAACCACCTCACACTTATTTGGGTTGAACTCCATCTGCCACTTCTCAGCCCAGTTCTGCATCTTATCAATGTCCCACTGTGATCTCTGATAGCCCTCCACACTATCCACAACACCTCCAACCTTTATGTCATCAGCAAATTTATTAAACCATCCATCCACTTCTTCATCCAGGTCATTTATAAAAATCACGAAGACTAGGGGTCCCAGAACAGATCCCTCAGGCACACCACTGGTGAACAACCTCCGTGCAGAATATGACATGTCTACAATCACTTTTCGCCTTTTGTGTACAAGCCAGTTCTGGATCCACAAAGCAATTTCCCCGTGGATCCCATCCCTCCTTACTTTCTCAATAAGCCTTGCATGGGGTACCTTGTCAAATGCCTTGTTGAAATCCATATACACTACATCTACTGCTCTACCATCATCAATGCGTTTAGTCACATCCTCAAAAAATTCAATCAGGCTCGTAAGGCGTGACCTGCCCTTGACAAAGCCATGCTGACTATTTCTAATCATATTATACCTCTCCAAATGTTCATAAATCCTGCCTCTCAGGATCTTCTCCATCAATTTACCACTTACTATAAGACTCAGTGGTCTATAATTTCCTCGGTTATCTCTACTCCCTTTCTTGAACAAAGGAACAACATCTGCAACCCTCCAATCCTCCGGAACCTCTCACGTCCTCATTGATGATGCAAAGATCATGGCCAGGGGCTCAGCAATCTCCTCCCTTGCCTCCCACAGTAGCCAGTGGTACATTTCACCTGGTCCCGGCGACTTATCCAACTTGATGCTTTCCAAAAGCTCAAGCACATCCTTTTTCTTAATATCTACATGCTCAAGCTTTTCGGTCACCTTGCCTGTAATCAGTCCATTTTATTTTTGTTTTGAAGGTCATCTCATTGCGTATATAATCCAGGAACTTGTGAAGGTCCAGAGCCGAGCAAATTATGGCTATCATTTACTTCAAACTTCTGATACTGTCATTACTAAAGTTGAATAATTTCTGCTTGTAATTTTGTCCTTCGGTATCAGTCAAGGCACAAGGGCTGCACTGTTGCTGTAAATAATAATGTAGTGTTATAGAAGTTGTTATAGAAATGTGATTATAGAAAGTTGTTATAGAAAGGTGATTAAACTACTTACACGTGTTGGTGTTGGCGGTCTTTTTCCCCATGTCAGTTTCTATTTCCGGTTTGCTTGTTCAAGACAGTCAGGAAATGGAAATTTGGATGGAATGAATCCAGCAGCCTGTAATTGTTCAGAACTGACATCTCCTTAATTTTTGAAGGAGACTTGCATGGGGAATCTTATCAAATGCCTTGCTGAAATCTATGTACACTACATCTATTGCTCTACCTTCATCAATGTGTTTAGTCACATCCTCAAAAAATTCAATCAGGCTCATAGGGCGTGATCTGCCTTTTACAAACCCATGCTGACTACTCCTAATCATATTATGCCTCTCCAAATGTTCATAAATCCTGCATCTCAGGATCTTTTCCATCAACTAACCAACTACTGAAGTAAGACCCACTGGTCTATAATTTCCTGTGCTATCTCTACTCCCTTTCTTGAATAATGGAGCTACATTCACAAACCTCCAGTCCTCCAGAATCTCTCCCGTCCCCATTGATGATGCAAAGATCATCACCAGAGGCTTAGCAATCTCCTCCCTCGCCTCCCACAGTAGCCTGGGGAACATCTTGTCTGGTCCCGGTGACTTATCCAACTTGATGCTTTCCAAAAGCTCCTGCACATCCTCCTTCTTAATGGCTACATTCTCAAGCTTTTCAGTCCACTGCAAGTCATCCCTACAAGTGCCAAATTCCTTTTCCATAGTGAATACTGTGACGAAAGAGGTTTACAAAAGTACACATAGACTAAGATGTTAACTGTCCTGTGCTAGCACCAGTGGGATCAACAGTTGATCTGCCACTTGTCTTCAGGAGAGAGAGATAAGTAAGACAATGGAGCAGCATTTGGAAATGTTAATGAAGAGACAAGAGAGTTTAACGGAAGGAGACACCGGTCTGAGTATTGTCAAGACCGGCTCCTTTTGAACCTTGAACTGTTTGAAGTCTGATGAACAGGCGATACCCCAGCAGGGGGATAAAAAGGGGCAGGTTCGCTAAGACAACACACACGACACCACGAGGTAACAAGACCCTGGAAGCGGTGTGCCCCCACAAGTTGGTGGGAGTTTTTGGAGGACGGTTCGCGGGTCCAGCCATAGACGCACAGGGTGGAAAGGTACGTTCGGCGGGAATCTGGTGTGTGTGTCCACCCTTGCCTGGGTGCCGGGTTCACCGCAGAGGAACGATCGTATCTGAAACGGAGGGGTCACAGTCGGTGACCTCAGAAGACATTACAAAGGGCTCGCCTGAAAGCTAACTGCGAGGAATATCAAAGGTCTGTTGAATCCGATTTGAATATCAGCATTCGCTCTCTCTCTCCCCAACGGCACGACGGCGATTACTGCGAACTGAACTAAACTGAACTCTGTCACTTGTGATTGAACATTTTACCCCGCGACTGCGATAGAGTTGATTGACCCTATTATCCTAGTTCTGTGTACATGTGTGCTTATTCATTGCTAACCTGTTGCATTTATATCCTTACTATTAGAGTACTGTGATGCTTATTTCTTTAATAAAACTTTCTTAGTTCCAGTAATCCAGACTCCAACTGAGTGGTCCATTTCTGCTGGTTTGGCAACCCAGTTACGGGGTACGTAACATAAGTGGGGTTCTCGTCCGCGATTTTGAATGCTAAATTTGGGACGGGGTAAATTGATTGGGTTAAAATTCCCAAAAGAAAAGGCAAACAGCAGAAATGGAGATTAAGGAATTTATAAAGGCGCCGACTTTGGAGGCATTAGAGGATGCCAGGAAAGCGGAATTGGCAGCTGTGGCCAAACGGTTGAATCTTGTTAAGGGGAAGTCGACAATGAGGAGAGAGGCGATACACAGAGCTATCGTAGAGCACTATGTATCTAAAGGTGTGTTTCCCCAAGGGGAGCTGGAGGTGATATCTATTGGAAAACCTGGTGGAGACGCAGTACAGGTGCAGCTTCAAAAACTGAGACTCGAGCACGAGTTCCAGGTACGGCAGCTAGAACACGAAGAAAAGCAGTTAGAACGGCAAGAGAGAGAGAGGGTCAACAGTTGGAGCGAGAAGAGAAACAGAGGAAAAGGGAATTCGTGCTAGAGAGGTTAAAGATGATGGCAGAGCAGGGGCCCATGCCGAAACAAGGTGGAGGGTGCAGGGCGACCCAGGAGGTTAGGCTGGTTCCCCCGTTTGACGATACCGATGTGGATCGGTACTTTCTCCATTTCGAAAAAGTTGCTGCAGGTCAGGACTGGCCGAGGGATAAGTGGGCTGTTTTGCTTCAGAGTGTACTTAAAGGAAAAGCCCAACAAGCTTACTCGGCTTTGTCCGCGGAAGATGCCCAGAGGTATGAGGTGGTGAAAGAGGCCATCCTCAGGATTTATGAGTTGGTCCCGGAGGCATACCGGCAGAGGTTCCGGAATGCGAGGAAGCAGTGGGACCGCACGTATTTAGAGTTTGCCCGTGAGATGCAGACATATTGTGAGCGTTGGTGCGCCTCGAAAGAGGTAGATGGGGATTATGACAGACTGCTACAGCTGATCCTGATTGAGCAGTTTAAAGGTTGTGTCCCTGAAGGTATGAGACCCTACCTAGATGAGAAAGAGGCAGACACTTTAGCCGCAACTGCTAAGTTAGCGGATGAGTACGCATTGACGCATAAAACGAAGTTTGCCCCGAGTAAAGGCTACCAGAAGGGTAGTCAGGACGGCAGGGAGAGTCTGCCAGAAAAGTCAGAAAATAAGCCGGGGACTAGTGAGAAGGATAAGGTAGACCGGGAGCAGTCTGGTAGGAAGTCTCCTGGGGTCGTATGTTATAATTGTGGGAAAGCCGGACACTTTGCGTCCAGGTGCTTTGCCCCAAAGAAGGAGACGGGAAAAGGAAAGGCGGCGTTTCCGACTGGCTGTATTGAATTGGTAAACAAACCGCTAGGGAAGGACAGGTCTGCCAAATTTCAGGAAGGGCGCGAGAGGTTTACCTCGGCCGGATTGGTGTCGGAGAAGGAGGGGTTAAACCCAGTTCCAGTACGGATCTGGAGAGACACAGGAGCGTGTCAGTCATTGATATTGAAGAGTGTGTTAGAGTTTAGTTCAGAGACCCAGACTGGGGAGGTCAGGGTCAAAGGTATTGGAGAAGGGACAGAAGCAGTACCCTTGCACCAGATACACCTACAAAGCAACTTGGTCTCTGGACGGGTCACGATCGGGGTGAGGCTCGAATTACCGATGAAAGGCATGGAAATCTTACTCGGTAATGACCTCGCTGGCGGGGAGGTGTACCCAGCACTGAGATTGACAGGTCAGCCTGCCAGCATTGAGGCCCTGCCCATGGACTTACAGGTTCATCCTGTTTGCGCAGTGACTCACTGTATGTCCAGAGAGACTGCTGAGACGTTTCTACCAGCCTTGTACGAGGAGGGGGTAGAAAGTGAAAAGAAGGAGCATAATGAAACAGGAGGAAGTGGGAAAATTAAGGTAGATTTATCATTAGAAAAGAAGGACTCTATACAGGCACAGGAGCGAGACAAGGAAACAGCTCTCTGTGAAACAGAATTAGGAAGGGGGCCAGTGAATTATGGTGTGAAGGGGGAGGTGCTAAGGAAGGAAGGGAGACCAAGTACCGCAGATGAGGAATGGGGGGTGGTGCAAAAGAGTTATGGGGATGAGATTTTTAACCTGGCCCACAAGGTACCCCTCGGTGGACATTTTGAGGTGCTGAAGGAAACAGTCGGCGAAGCCATGAGAGAGTTTTTCTGGCTGCACAGGAGGAAGGATGTTATTGATTATTGCAGACACGAACTGAGACGGTCACAGGCTTTTGATATGCTAACTAACCTAGTCGGTGTTAGCGCGGAAATCAATGAAGCTAGGGTGCCACCTGATAAGGGGAAAACCCATTTTGAAAAGATGAGTATGGTACCGACCAGATGGGAGAAGGCTATTATTTTGGCCAGCTCTGCTGATAAGGTCTCTCCCTTAATCCCCGAGCAAAGCGACCTATTAGGAGAGCTAATTAAACGGCTCGCAAATGTGTGTTTGATTGTCCCGAGGCGATGCAAAGAACTGGGACGTTGGGTGGTGTTTGTCATGCTCGGTCAGCCTAGTGAGCAACAGCCCTATAGAATGAGTAATTCAGTGACGAAAGGGTTAAAGAACACAGAAGTGTATATTGGCCATGTAATACGGCTGTCTGAAGCCAGCTTGATAGTGAACCTTGAAAAAAATGAGATCGGCCACACGAAGGACACTTATCTGGGAATTGTGGTAACACAGGGGCAGCTGGCAGTGATGCAAGCTAAGGTGCGGGCTATCTCTGACATCCCAACCCCGACAGACAAGAGGGCCCTCAGAAGGCTCTTGGAGATGGTGGGGTACTGTAGGAAGTTTTGCAATAACTTTGCGGGTACTACCTCTCCCCCTCCTACTAAGCCCTTGCGAAAGAAAACTAAGTCGGAATGGGACGACCCTTGTTATCGTGGTCCGGGATGAAACCCAATGAGAGGTTACACTGATCACAATTCATCAATGTTTTCGGCCACTATAATGTTTGCTAAGTTGGAGCCTAGTTTAGAGGATTATGAAAATAACACGTATAAAAGGGACAGAAAATGTGATTGCTGACTGTCTGTCCAGGTGTCGACAACTTAAAATTCTCTGTATTAGCCAAATAGCTGATGAAGATGTATATTTGTGTGTATCTAATAATGTATTCATGCTTATAATTTTTACCCCGGTAAAAATCCTTAAAGGGGAGGGGTGTGACGAAAGAAGGTTACAAAAGTACACATAGACTAAGATGTTAACTGTCCTGTGCTAGCACCAGTGGGATCAACAGTTGATCTGCCACCTGTCTTCAGGAGAGAGAAATAAGTAAGACAATGGAGCAGCATTTGGAAATGTTAATGAAGAGACGAGAGAGTTTAACGGAGGGAGACACCGGTCTGAGTATTGTCAAGACCGGCTCCTTTTGAACCCTGAACTGTTTGAAGTCTGATGGACAGGCGATACCCCAGCAGGGGAATAAAAAGGGGCAGGTTCACTAAGACAACACACACGACACCACGAGGTAACGAGACCCTGGAAGCGGTGTGCCCCCACAAGTCGATGGGAGTTTTTGGAGGACGGTTCGCGGGTCCAGCCATAGACGGACAGGGTGGAAAGGTACGATTGGCGGGAACCTGGTGTGTGTGTCCACCCTTGCCTGGGTGCCGGGTTAACCGCAGAGGAACGATCGTATCTGAAATGGAGGGGTCACAGTCGGTGACCTCAGAAGACATTACAAAGGGCTCGCCCGAAAGCTAACTGCGAGGAATATCAAATGTCTGTTGAATCCAATTTGAATATCAGCATTCGCTCTCTCTCTCCCCAACGGCACGACGGCGATTACTACGAACTGAACTAAACTGAACTCTGTCACTTGTGATTGAACATTTTACCCCTGGACTGCGATAGAGCTGATTGACCCTATTATCCTAGTTCTGTGTACATGTGTGTTTATTCATTGCTAACCTGTTGCATTTATATCCTTACTATTACAGTACTGTGTTGCTTATTTCTTTAATAAAACTTTCTTAGTTCCAGTAATCCAGACTCCAACTGAGTGGTCCATTTCTGCTGGTTTGGCAACCCAGTTACGGGGTACGTAACAATACTGAAGCAAAGTATTCATTAATTACCTCTGCTATCTCCTCCGGTTCCATACACACTTTTCCACTGTCACACTTGATTGGTTCTATTCTCTCACATCTTATCCTCTTGCTCTTAACATTCTTGTAGAATGCCTTGATGTTTTCTTTAATCCTGTCCGGCAAGGCCTTCTCATGGACCCTTTTGGCTCTCCTAATTTCTTTCTTGAGCTTCTTCCTGCTAGCCTTGTAATCTTCTAGCTCTCTATCATTAACTAGCTTTTTGAACCTTTCATAAGCTCTTCTTTTCTTCTTGACTAGATTTACAACAGCCTTTGTACACCACGGTTCCTGTACCCTACCATCCTTTCCCTGTCTCATTGGAATGTACCTATGCAGAACTCCACGCAAATATCCCATGAACATTTGCCATATTTCTGCTGTACATTTCCCTGAGAACATCTGTTGTCAATTTATGCTTCCAAGTTCCTGCCTAATAGTCTCATATTTCCCCTTACTCCAATTAAGCGCTTTCCTAATCTGTCTGTTCTTATCCCTCTCCAATGCTATAGTAAAGGAGATAGAGTTGTGATCACTATCTCCAAAATGCTCTCCCACTGAGAGATCTGACACCTGACCAGGTTCATTTCCCAATACCAGATCAAGTACAGCCTCTCCTCTTGTAAGCTTATCTACATTTTGTGTCAGGAAACCTTCTTGTACACACCTAACAAACTCCACCCCATCTAAACACCTCACTCCAGGGACATGCCAATCAATATTTGGGAAATTAAAATCTCCCATCACGACAACCCTGTTATTATTACACCTTTCCAGAATCTGTCTCCTTATCTGCTCCTTGATGTCCCTGTTACTATTGGATGATCTATGAAAAACACCCAATGGAGTTATTGACTCCTTCCTGTTCCTAACTTCCACCCGCAGAGAATCCGTAGACAACCCTCCATGTCTTCCTCCTTTTCTATGGTTGTGACACTATCTCTGATCAACAGTGCCACACCCCCACCTTTTTTGCCTCCTTTCCTGTCCTTTCTGAAACATCTAAAGCCTGGCACTCGAAGTAACCATTCCTGCCCGAGTCGTCCAAGTCTCTGTAATGGCCACAACATCATAGCTCCAAGTACTGATCCACACTGTAAGCTCTTCCACTTTATTCATAATACTCCTTGCATTAAAATAGACACATCTCAAACCATCAGTCTGAGCACGTCCCATCTTGATCACCTGCTTATTCTCCCTCTCGCACTGTCTCCGAGCTTTCTCTATTTGTGAGCCAAACGCCTCTTCCTCCGTCTCTTCAGTTTGGTTCCCACCCCCCAGCATTCTCTCCAATACCCTTGGTAAATCTCCCCTGGGATTCAAGTGCAACCCATCCTTTTTGTACAGATCACAGTGATCCAGAAATCTGAAGCCCTGCCCCCTGCTCCAATCCCTCAGGTACACATTTATCCTCCACCTCATTCTATTCGTATACACTGCCGCATGGCACAGGCAGTAAACCCGAGATGACTACCTTTGTGGTCCTGCTTCTCAACTTCCTTCCTAACTCCCTGTAGTCTGCTTTCAGGACCCCCTCCTTTTCCTGCTTATGTCGTTGGTACCAATATGTACCACGACCTTTGGCTGTTCTCCTTCCTACTTCAGGATATCTTGGATGCGATCAGAAATATCCCGGACCCTGGCACCTGGGAGGCAAACTACCATCCGTGCTTCTTTTCTGCATCCACAGAATCGCCTGTCTGACCCCTAACTATAGAGTCCCCTATCACTGCTGCCATCCTCTTCCTTTCCTTACCCTTCTGAGCCACAGGGTCAAACTCAGTATCCAAGATTCTAAAGTTCATTTATTATCAAAGTATGTGTGCAGTATAGAGCTCGGAGATTCATCTTTCCCGCAGAGAGCCAATATGGAACTCAGAAGTAATATGGAACTCATTCAAAGAAAAAAATTACATCAATTCCCCCTCCCCCCACCCCCTGGCCATGTGCAAAAAAAAACAAATCACGCAATCAGCAACAAAAAAAAAAGCAAAATCACAGGATATAAGAACACATAATCAAATATGTTCCCAATGCCTCCACAGACATCTATAGCAATGATTTGCTGAAGGGATGTCCTTTTTTTTCTCAGGCTGTGCCTTCTGGTCCTAGACTCTCCTACTACAGGAAACATCCTCTCCACATCCACTCTATCTAGGTCTTTCAATATTCAATAGGTGGTGAGTTCAATCAGGATTGAAAACTCGTATACTGTATCTTTGCTGTTAGTGACGAAGGACACTATGTACAGCTTGCTAGTGATCTGCTCTAGGAGTCCGCACTGAAAAATCACAGATCACATCTCAGTACAAATGGGAAAACATGGTGAAACTATTTATACTTTGAGCTCCTCACTTATAGCACTTGAGTGTACTGGTTTGACCGACAGTCCTTTCTGACACTATTCTGAGTTCTCTGTGCTGATCTCCTGAGCACTGAAGCATATAAACCTCTTACATTAGCCTTGGCAAAGGTATATACTAACACATAGAGCAGAGAAATAGCAGTGTGATTGGCAGGATCAGTGCTGAAGAAACCACCCATTTTGATTTTCCTAATGTGTAAGCATTTACGACCCTGTTTCGAACTGGCATTGCAGCACTGACTCTAAACAAGTTGACATTATTTTTGTTTAATCCATTTGCAGCCTGCTTTGTAAGTAGGAAATCTTTTGTAGTGTATTAGAATGCTCCAAAGAAAGGCCTCGTTTTGAAATGTCAGACTTTTATTCATTTCCATAGATGCTGCTGAGTTTCTCCCAGTATCTTGTGTATGTTGCTCCGGATTTCCAGCATCTGCAGAATCTCTTGCATTTATTGAAATGTGAATGTGGCAGGGTATATGGGGTGTCCATGGAGGGGTAGCACCTCTGGTGAAGGGGCTTGTGTTGATTCCGGGGCAGCTCACTCTCTTTTGGTCCCCACCGGACACTTCGCTCTCATCTGTGGCTCCAGATAAATGCTTGCACGCAACAGCAGCAACACCCCGATACACTGCTTTGACAGGCAGGCTAAACCAAGTGAGAGTAGCTGGCGGCCTCATGCCCCGGTGAGATAGGGACATGCCTGTCCTAGCAATTGGAAGTCAGCTCCGGTGGACAGGGTGGATGAGATCTACAGTGAGATCCAGTTGGCAAGAAGGTAGTACTGCAACGCTCCGTGGAGAGCAAAGGGCATGACAAAGCACAGAAGATGTCATGGTCCTTCACCACAGCCAAGGAAGACCACAGTTTGTTCGTACCACTAGACACAGGCTTCTGAGCTCAAGAGAGTGAAACTGCCCTAGAGGAATGGTTTTTCCACATTAAAAACTCTCTCACACAGGTTTCCCTGTCATCACTGGACATGATGGACAACCGTCACATGTAACATGACTTGGATACATTATTATTCTGGCCACTACAGTTAATTGGTAACTGACTGCCTTTAACAAAGGGTAATTTTATTGGTAGTTCTAAACTTGTTACTTGCCTTAACAAACTTCAGGACCAAACAGCCTGTTTTTAAGACTGTTCACTAACCTGAAATTCAAAAGAACAAATCTTAAGTTCAAAGTTCAAAAGGTCAAAGTAAATTTATCAAAGTGCATTTACGTCATCATACACTCGCGGAGATGAATTTTCTTTCAGGCATTCACAGTCAGTACAAAGAAATACAAGAGGCTAACAAGCAAACAATGTGCAAAATAAGACAAACTATGCAAGTACTAAAAATAATAATAGTAAATAAATAAATAATACCGAGAACATGTGTTGTTGAGTCCTTGAAAATGAGCCCATTGGTTATTTCAGTGATCAGTTCAGTGTTCAGGTGAGTGGAGTTATCCACACTGGTTCAGGAGCCTGATGGCTGAAGAGTAGTGCCTTTTTCTGAAGCTGGTGGTGTGGGCCCTAACACTCCTATATCTCCTTTCCAATGGTAGCAGTGAGAAGAGAGCATGGCCTTGATGGTGGAGGTCCTCAACAATGGGTACTGCTTTCTTATGACAGCGATCCATGCAGCACTCACTAGTGGGGAGGGCTTTTCCTCGATGGCCTGGACTGTATCCACTATTTTTATAAGCTCTCCCATTCTTGGGCATTGGTGTTTACATAATAGGCAGGGA
Source organism: Mobula hypostoma (assembly GCF_963921235.1). NCBI lineage: Eukaryota > Metazoa > Chordata > Chondrichthyes > Myliobatiformes > Myliobatidae > Mobula > Mobula hypostoma. Next base: position 102,449,996 of record NC_086106.1, on the reverse strand, counting down.
TGCAACCAGTCAGGATACTCTCCACTATGTAACTATAAAAGATTATCAAAGTTTTAAATTACATCTAAATGTCATCTGCATATATTTTAAGAAATATATTTCTTATATTCCTTGTTTGAAATTAATATGTACTGGTCTCAGGACAGATCCTCTGATATGATAATGCCCAGGAATTTAAAGTTATTGACTATCTCATCCTCCAATCCCCTAATCACTGGCTTATAGACCCCTGATTTTTTTCGCCTATAGTCAATAATCATCTCGTTGGACTTGTTGACGTTGAGTGAGAGGTTGTTATTGTGGCACCAATCAGATTTTCTACTCCCACCTATATGCCATTCGTCACCACCTTTGACAAATCAGCATATAGAAGGAAGACTGAAAATCTGGTTGAACGTGCAACAACAACCACCTCTCTTTCTCAGATAATGAGCAGGTATATTTGAGAAAGAGGCCATTTAGTCCACACACACTTTGATAGTTCACTAAGAGTAGTATTTTATTATTAGATGTTAGCATATGTTGATCATACCTCTCCATGTTTTAATATGTTTTTGTGTATATTTTGTTGAAGAATTAATGCAAAATTACACTTCAATGTTTCATCAGAAGGAATTACTTCTCGCTCCCACTATTGTACTGTTTACTTATGTTAAAGCTCTTCAATCATATTTATTAAAGGTAATAAAAGTACAGTCTACTTGAATTGTCATATTTTACTAATGATTTCAAAAGACACTTGTAACATTTTTAATAGCCAGTAAATGACTATTATAACACAGAGAACTGTAAATCTGGGCTTTTCTTCATGCATTGAATCATGACTAAACTTTAAAAGAATCACTTTTAATTCAGACACAAGACATCATTGTAAACTCTTCTCCTCTTAATGTTACAGCCATAATTTCTACCAAAGAATTTACTTGCGAAAAGCAGTGAAGAAGATGGCCATTCTAGAGTACTCATATTTCCCAACCTCTATTGCTTTCCATCAGTCTCATTGGCAATAAGCTGTCTGCAGTTTGGGTAGAGTTCTGTTTTATCCACATCACCACAGTGCTTTACAAGTTCTATGTTTACTTTGTCAAGAATGACAGGATTTAATAACAAATTGTTTCAACATATTTTGGACTCACAATCAATCTCAAGTCGCAGATTGCCTGATGAAATACAAACCGTCTCATTATGAAGTTTACTCACATCTTTAGGTTTGTTTTGCAATCACCTTTCTTCGCAAGCAGTCTGCTAAGATGAGCAGCCTCATTAACTTACTGCAATTTGTGTCATGTGACCCCCCCCTCCCAACCATAGGGCCAATGTCGATAGTCACAGCTGTAAGCTACATTTCACTTTCAGTCAATACTCACTTCAAATTTCTTGAATATCACATCAGATTATCTTGATAACTACATAAATGTACAAATTTCCTTTATACTAAACTTCATCATAGTCTGTCAGTTTTTTATTTCCATGCCCTGTTGAGTTGATTATCATTATCTCTCCTTAACCTTTCAAAGTGGAGATTGATCCAAAGCTCAAATATTCTCTAAAGTTTAGCATTACCTTTTGGAGCATCATTTTGTTCCTTTAGAAAGGATATTTGCCTATACATCATATATCATACAAATAGTTCAATTCAGCATCAAAAATGCTTTTGACATTAGTTACAACTTTTTCTTTCTTGATCAGATGACCTGGTCCCCTGGCAAGAATATAATTATCATATGAGATTGAAATGTCTATCCCCATCGTAACATATGCCCTGCTACCAAGAAAGAAAGAGTTACTATTTTGTTAAAAGTCTACTACAACTTACAGCCTGAGAAGGACATAGAATTTCATGAGAAATAAACTTATACACACAAGAGGATAAAACATAGCAGAAGTGGATGAATCTTTATCTGTCTCTATACTTTAAATCCTTGAAGCAACAGTGGAGAACGTGCACAGTAATTTCAATAGGTTTCATTAGGCACATTTAATATCAGACAAATGTATACCATATACATCCTGAAATTCTTTTTCTTTGCAAACATCCACAAGAACAGAGGAGTACCCCAAAGAATGAATGACAGTTAAATGCTAGAACACCATAGATCCCCACCAGCATAAAAGCATTGGCATCTCCCACCGAGCACTCAAGCATGCAGCAAAGCATCAATAAAGACACAGACTTGCAGTACCCCAAAGACTACTCTTTCACCTGGTAATTCAAGATACCACAGGCTCTCTCTCTCTCCTGAATAAGGGAAAAAGAGGTGACCAGTTTCACAGCAAGAGGAGAGACATATCAAAACAACTCACTGATTTATGGTGTTAAAAGTCTTTTGTGTCGCTTTTTCTGAGCTCTGTGCCCGAAGAACTCGGTTCCTTGGGCACACAGCCAGCAGTCAGCTCACTTCTTATGATCTTCCATGTACTCCCACGATTCATCAGGCAGTAGCACCAACCTTGAATCTGCCCACCTCCAGAGCCACGAAAATCTGGCTCCCTGAAGGCGCGCTAGTCTTCCAGGCCGCATCCTTGGCCTATCGAAAAGCGGTCTGTCGTGAGGCCCCAAGAGCGGTCCCATTTCCACAAAGAATCGAAGTCAGCATGTAACTCCACGTCAGGGTCTTCAAAAAAACCTTGAAAAGGGAAAAAGGAGGTAATAAAGATAGAAGTAGAGCTGTTTCCAAAGATGCAAGCAAAGGAGTCGCCGTTAAACGTTTGATGAACAATTTCAACATTAAAATTCTGATTTTCAGGGCAGCTGTCATCTGTTTCAACTGGCAACTAAATGAAAGTCAGTAGACTTCTGGAAAGTCTTGTCCTCAATTTCATTTCCCTGTAGTTCCTTTGGTCATCAAATGTGCTGAGGGATTGATGTCAAACTGCTCTCTCAGAACGTCCTACAGGAAACAAACTTGCATTCATTAATCATCTTTCATTATCTCAGGATTACACAACCAATGAATCACTTTGTTACAGAAGATCACTACTATAATAAAGGGAAGCAGATCAGTTTAATTTCATAAAACAATAGGGACGTATATAATATGGGGCAAACATGGTTCATAATCACTTCAATGCATTAAAGATGGAAATGTATGCACATATAAAAATGAGTGTTTAATGTACCATTACAAAAGTTAAGTTCATGCACTTAACCCTGTGTAACAAGGTCCCATGCAAAGCAATTATATGAGCAGCTTATGTTGGTTGAGGAATAAATGGAGGCCAGTTGGACTTTACTGCACAGCTTTAAATGGACCATATGATTTTCTACATTCACTAAATGTAATTAACAGGATTTTCCTCAACATCTCCTCTGACTGATGGCATCTTAGACAGTAGAACATTCCCTCAAAAACAGAATGTAGTTTTAGTCTCAATTATATATTCATCATGCTCCAACCTATAACCATCCAGCTTTGAGGCAAAACTTTGCCAGTGACCTAACTGACACTAAAGCTCAGTTGCTGTTCTACTACTAGAAACCATAACAGCGTGGTAAACTTCACTTACTCTATTGTCTCTGATTTGAGGAGAAGAAGATCTGCCCGGGTTCACTCCATAATTGTTGAGTAGATTGTCTTGCTGTAAGGTTTGAAAATAGAATGGTGGCTATAGTGTTTGAATCTACACTTCAATTATTTGTTGGTGTCCATATGTTTAACTCAGAAAGGTCAAGTAAGGCAGCAAAAATGACTGGGCATCCAGATGACATTAGTGTGGCAAGGGAAGTGATCAAATGAAGTGAGAAATAAGATAAAATCCAAAATCTGAATAGCTAAATAAGTGCAGAACATTAACAATTTTTATATGTTGCTGATCAAATTAGAGAGATTACCCTTTATGTTCAATCACAAACAAGAGAAAATCAGCATACGCTGGAAATCCAAGCACACACACAAAATGCTGGAGGAACTCAGCAGGCCAGGCAGCATCTATGGAAAAGACTATAGTCGATGTTTTGGGCTGAGACCCTCATCAGAACTGAAGAAAAAAAGGATGGGGTATCAAAGTTAGAAGGTGAGAGGGGGGTGGGGAGTAAGAAACAAAAGGTGTTAGGTGAAACCAGAAGGGAGGGGTTGGGAGGAGTGAAGTAAAGAGCTGGGAAGTTGATTAGTGAAAGAGATACAGGGCTGGAGAAAGGGGAATATGACAGGAGAGGACAGAAGGCCATGGAAGAAAGAAAAGGGGGAGGAGCACCACAGGGAGGTGATGGACAGGTAAGGAGATAAGCTGAGAGAGGGAAAAGGGAATGGGGAATGGTGAAGTGGGAGGGGGGGAGAGTTATTACCGGAAGTCCAAGAAATCGATGTTCATGCCATCAGGTTGGTGGCTACCCATATGGAATATAAGGTGTTGCTCCTCCAACCTAAGTGTGGCCTCATCGCAACAGTAGAGGAGGCCATGGTCTGACATATTGGAATGGGAATGGGAAGTAAAATTAAAATGGGTGGCCACTGGGAGATCCCACTTGTTCTGGCAGATGGAGCGTAGATGCTCGGCGAAACAGTCTCCCAATCGACAATGCGTCTCACCACTATACAGGAGGCCACACGGGGAGCACTGGATACAGTAGATGACCTCAACAGACTCACAAGTGAAGCGTTGCCTCACCTGTAAGGACTGTTTGGGGCCCTGAATGGTACTGAGGGAGGAGGCATAGGGGCAGGTGTAGCACCCGTTCCGTTTACAAGGATAAGTGCCAGGAAGGAAATCAGTGGGGAGGAAAGAATGGATAAGGGAGTCGCGTTGGGAGTGATCCCTGTGGAAAACAGAAAGTGGTGGGAGGAGGGAAAGATGTGCCTGGTGGGCCCCTACGTTGGAGATGGCAGAAGTTTTGGAGAATTATGTGCTGAACACAGGCTAGTCAGGTGGTTGGTGAGGACAAGAGGATCTTTTCAATGATTTCAACTTCCCTGACTGAGCATCTTATTTTCATTACAGATGGCGAGTCCCTATACTCCTCCATCCCCCATCAGGAAGGCATCAAAGCTATCCATTTTTTTCTAGACACCAGACCCAACCAGTTCCCCTCCACCACTGCTCTCCTCCATCTGGTGGAACTTGTCCTCACTCTCAATAACTTCTCCTTCGGCTCTTCCCACTTCCTTCAAACAAAAGGGGTATCTATGTTTGCCTTTTTGTCGGCTATGTGGAACAATCCGTGTTCCAAGCCTACACTGGTGTGACTCCCTGACTTTTCATATGCTACATTGACAGCTGCATTGGTACTGCTTCCTGCACCCATTCAGAGCTCGTCAACTTCATCAAAATAGCCTTCAACTTCCACCCTGCCCTCAAATTTAGCTGGTCCATTTCCGACATCTCGCTCACATTTCTCAGTCTCTCTGTCTCTATCTCTGGAGACAACTTATCTACTGATGTCTAATTTAAACCCACTAACTCTCACAGCTACTTGAACTATACCTCTTCCAACCCTGTTCCTTTTAAAAATGCCATCCCTTTCTCAGTTCCTCAGTCTGTGCCACATCTACTCTACAATGAGGCTTCTCATTCCAGAACGAAGGAGATTATCTCCTTCTTCAAAGAAAGGGGCTTCCCTTCCTCCACCATTAATGCTGCCCTTAACCACATCTCTTTCACGCACATTTGTCCTCATCGCATCCTCCCACCAACCCTCCAGGGATAGGGTTCCTCATCCTCACCGCTCACCAGCCTCTGCGCACAGCACATAATCCTCCAAAACGTCTGCCATCTCCAATGGGATCCCACCACCAAGCACATCTTTCTCTCCCCCTTCCCCACCTTCTGCAGGGTTTGCTCCCTATGCGATTCCCTTGTCCATTTGTCCCTCCCCACTGATCTCCATCCTTGCACTTATCCTTTTAAGTGGACTAAGTGCTACACCTGCCCCTACACCTCCTCCCTCACTACCATTCAGAGTCCCAAACAGTCCTTCCAGGTGAGATGATACTTCACTTGTGAGTCTGTCGGGGTCATATTTTATGTCCGGTGCTCCCAGTGTGGCCTCCTGTATATCGGTGAGACCCAACACAGATTGGGAGACTGCTTTGCTGTGCACCCAGTTCCATCCACCAGAAAAAGTGGGATCTCCTAGTGGCCACCCATTTTAATTGCACTTTCCAGTTCCATTCCGACATGTTAGTCCAGCGGTCCCCAACCACCGGGCCGCAGACCCGTACCTGGCCGCAAAGCATGAGCTACCGGGCCGCAAGGAAACGAAATGATTTGGCGATATGAGTCAGTTGCACCTTTCCTCATTCCCTGTCACGCCCACTGTTGAGCCATTACGCATGCAAGGTCATTACCCGCGCATCATCCATGTCAGCCATTTTAATTGCACTTTCCAGTTCCATTCCGACATGTTAGTCCAGCGGTCCCCAACCACCGGGCCGCAGACCCGTACCTGGCCGCAAAGCATGAGCTACCGGGCCGCAAGGAAACGAAATGATTTGGCGATATGAGTCAGTTGCACCTTTCCTCATTCCCTGTCACGCCCACTGTTGAGCCATTACGCATGCAAGGTCATTACCCGCGCATCATCCATGTCAGCGCGGGAAGGAGATCAACTCCTCGAGCTTGCAAATGACGGCGGGCAGAAAAGTATGTTTGACATAACATCTCTGCCGGTATTCTGGATCAAAGTCAAGGCTAAATATCCTGAGATAGCCACAAAAGCACTGAAAATGTTGCTTCCATTTCCAACATTTTTCTGCGAAGCAGAGTTTTCTGCAATGAATGCAGTGAAAACTAAATTGCAAAATAGACTGGACATAAGGAACCCCCTTCGAGTATCGCTGTCTCCCATCACCCCTCGAAAGGACCGTCTTGTTGCAGGAAAACAAGCCCAGGGCTCCCACTGATTCAGCGATATTGGTGTGTTGCAATGATTTCATATGTTCATACGGGGAAAATATGTGCTGTGTGTCTAATATCCAAACGTTACTTAAAACGTTATGATGCTATTAACTTACTTATATAACCATATAATAATTACAGCACAGAAACAGGCCATCTCGGCCCTTCTAATCAGTGTCGAATGCTACTCTCACCTAGTCCCACCGACCTGCACTTAGCCCATAACCCTCCATTCCTTTCCTGTCCATATACCTATCCAATTTTTCTTTAAATGATAATATCGAACCTGCTTCTGCCACTTCTACTGGAAGTTCAATTAACACTTACTTCAAGCTCCCCTGTCCTCCCCTGATAATTGACTTATCACTATATTAATACGAGGAAAATATGCACTGTGTGTTTAATATTAAATTCGTTAGATAAAGTCTTTTAGAAACGAAATTGAGTGTGCCCTCCGAACAGAATCGCCAAAAACAATTTGCAAGGAAAAAAATCAGCAGGAACACGCATGCACACTGGTGCCCGCACAAGGCTTCATGGTCATTGTAGTCTATCCTGGGTAAACACAACATATTTGACTGCTGCTCTTCTCCTTTGACAACCCTGCCCCCCACCCTCCCCGGGTCAGCCGGTCTGCAAGAATATTGTCCATATTAAACCGGTCCACAGTGCAAATAAGGTTGGGGACCCCTGTGTTAGTCCATGGCTTACTCTATTGCCATGATGAGGCCACATTCAGGTTGGAGGAGCAACACCTTATAAGCCACCTGGGTAGCCACCAACCTGATGGCATGAACATCAACTTCTCAAACTTCCAGTAATTTCCCCCTCCCCCTCCTTAACCAGCTCCCATTCCTTTTTCCCTCTCTCAACTTATCTCCTTACCTGCACATCACCTCCCTCTGGTGCTCCTCTCCTTTTCTTTCTTCCATGGCCTTTTGTCCCCTCCTATCAGATACCTTCTCCAGCCTTGCATCTTTTTCACCAATCAACTTCTCAACTCCTTACTTCACTCCTCCCACCCCCTCGCTCTCCAGTTTCACCCATCACGTTTTGTTTCTTCCTTCCCTCCCCCTACCTTCTAACTCTGAATCCTCAACTTTTTTTCTTTAGTCATGATGAAGTGTCACAGCCCGAATCGTTGCTTGTACTCTTTTCAATACATGCTGCCTGGCCTGCTGAGTTCCTCCAGCATTTTGTGTATGTTGCTTAACCTTTACATTTCTAATTATTGTCACTTTCAGCAAGAGAATTATAAGGAACAAATAGCAATCTAAACGGAACAATTTGATGCTAATTTTATGAACTTAATACAAAAGCAACAATAGTCAAATGTGTGCAGTTTTCAAATGGTTACCTCTCTTTTGGTTGATCTGATGGCCACTTAATAATAGCACCAATTTCATATCATTCTTGAAATGAGTTCATTTCTAACATGGATTACTGAACTTATTTGCATTTCCAAGCCATGACTGGTGTCTTTGGCTCATGCACAGCCCTAATTCAAGGCACTTAAAGGTCTACAAGACTTTTAAGTTTGGGTTTAAAACACTACACATGCACTTAGAAAGTTTGCTTTTATTATTGTGTCGAATTGGAAGAAAGGATGGAAAGAACCTTTTCTGGTTTTAAATATCTGGGCTGACAAAAACCCTTTACTTCTATTATGGAAAATGTAGTATTAATTAATGAAAATGTTTAGGCTAATAAACTTTGAAAATATCACAACAATGTTCCATTTTTGTTGAAGCAAACTAAATATTTTGATATTTGAGTAATTTGTGCTCACCTATTAAAATTTGGATGTGTAATTATATATTGTATGACTTTGACCAAACTTGTCAGAAAAGACTATTTTGAGAACTATTTTATCAGAAGTTCCAGGCAGAATCTGTTATGAACACATGGCCAATGGAAACTGTTATTTCAATGCTGAATGAATGTAACAGATGCACAATCTACCAATGAAACTGTTAGCATACAAAAGATGAGTGTGAGTGATATGTGAGCTTCAGTGTTCTCCTGTTGTATCTGAAGTCACCATTTTCATTCTTCTACTCATGAGATCTCCAGAGGTATCTTTATCAAAGCATACTGACAACTGTAAGGTAGAAAAATACTGGGAAGTGATTCAAAGCTGAAAACTGCTGGGGATGTCAATCATGGAAATAGTAAAAAAGATATCAGATTTTCTCAGTATTGCATTTAACATGAAAACTTGACATTTTCAAAATAACTTATCTTCTTACAGGAAAATTATCAAAGTTAAGGTGACAATTCAGGCTTGGCTGAGAAATCTGAACTTCTCCTGGCATGTTTATGGTATCTTGGAACTCCTTTCTGAAATAACTGACATTTTTTTGTTTCTTAACCTGAACAAACACCAAGTATGTTTCTGGCTTTAAAAAAAAGCACAACCAGCAAAACAAGCTGAGGAACTGATGAACACATGTAACATTGCACCCAAATGCAATGATCATTCATATGTATTCCTTAAGCAACTTGAAAATATTTTCTAATATTTTTCACCATATCCCTACTAATTGCAAATCTTTTGTATTTTACCACAGAAGAGTGCATGGATAATCAATAATTATCCTAATTACAAAGAGCACACTGAAGAAGCCAAAGCTCCACACAATATTTCCAATTTGAAAAAGTATAAAACATGTAAACAGACTAAGATTTCAATCAGCTGCTTGATATTACTTGCAAAGTCAGATAATTATATCGAGATGTTGTTTTGTAACTTCAAAACATTAAGATAATTCAAAAGAAGAGACAGGAATCCAGGAATGAGGGTCTAATTTTGCGCTTACTTTAAAGTGCGCATGTATAATATGTAGCGTATTTTGGAGCATTTGCATTCATTATTTACATTTCTATTTATCAATTATAATCATCTTAATGTAATTGACAGGAATTTCCTGCCAATGGCAATGACTATTGACCTACAAAACGTCTTAACTCATGTTGATCCTTTCTATCAACTTGTGTCGGCCTAATCTGTAAAACCATAATCTGCCGCTGTTGGGCTTTCGCAAAATAAGCTCCACTAAACAGCTGAACAAAATTTGTGACAGCAAACGAACTGTAAAGCCAGTTCCACCTACCACCATTTTTCTGCTTAAAACCATCATTCTAGTATAACTGCAAAGAACATGAGCAGGGATTGGACTCACTATGAAACAAAAACACCAGTCATACATTATTTATTTTGTCATTATATGGAGTTTTTTGATGGTATGACAGGAAAAGATGTTGCACTATCTTTCAAATATTCAGATAGAGGGCAAATTGTAGCCAAACTTAATTCCATTACCAAACAGGACAACCTAACTTTAATAATACTGAAAATATACTTTAAAGTCACGCTGCTTATTTATAGAGAAAATGTACTTTTTGCCTTCCTTACTTGTTAGTGATTGGTTCACTTCATAATTCATATTTAACCAGCTATGCAGTCAGATTCACAGAAAATAATCTTTGAAATAAAATCTAAATATCTTTAAGATAAAAAGGAATCAGAATGTGATGAATAAAATATGGAAAGGATCTATCAGGAAACAATACTTTGAAAAAGTTTGAGAAGAGTGTGCAATTAAAGTTTGAAAAGTGTATGCATTTTTAAAGAATATCAAATGATATTGGGGAAAAATCCTCGACACAATTCTATATTATCCAGTTTTAAATGAGCATGGAGAATAAGCAGTAGAGCTAATTGGGTAAATATTGGAAGAGGGTTTATTTGTATCCCCCTTTTGCCAATAGTAGCTTTGTTATAAAATGGATAATGGGCATTCTCCCTGTTATTCTATATTAGAGCAGATAACGTAATAAAACTGGAAACAACCTTTACAGAAACAATCAAGAACAAATAGAATAGAGGTACAGGTCAAGAATTCAAATTAGTTATCTTAATAAAGTGCCAGTTGATGGATTTAATAGTCTGTAAGTGGATTTTAAAATGCTAAAAAGAGGTACTAAATTCTAAGCACTATGGACAGGTCACCTTTAAAAGGCACATCAATCTTTTATGCCACTCTTCACATCAAATTGGCTTGATGTTTTCCAGCTGAATGGAAATCACTTTGCATAACACATGCTAATATTTTTGTATGACATAAGGCTCTCCTTTACTTTTAACTTTGGTGGGGCAGTACTACCTATGTTTATAACAGACTAAGATTCACATGGAGGTAAAGTGAGCGAAAATGGACTTCTGTGACTGTGTAGTGCAAGTGAAGGCAAATAGACAACCTATTTTCTGCCCTGATGAATTTCCTGTTCCATTAAATGGACATGAATTTCTTCACACATTTTTTATATATTGTACACAAAAAGTCACACTCCAATACAGGGAAAACATGGATGAATTGGAGCTTATTCTTATTCTCTGATATTTTATTTTTCATACCACTCATTCTAGTGATCTCAATACCGAGCAGAATCTGGCCGGGTGTTAAATAGCCAAAGGATCCTCTGTCATCTTCATCCTGCCTGGTGGGAATATTATCCGGTGAAATCAGCTTTGCTGGTGGAATTTTGTCCATAAATTCAGTAAAATTAGACTTTATGCCAGAAGTCGTAGAGAAGTGAGCTGCTGAAACCCCAATTGCCGTCAGCATTCAAGTGTGAAGAGGTTTTCACTGGAATTATCACACCACATTACGAAGCTCTTAAATCTTCCTAAAGTGTTACTGCATTCTTGCATAGGTTTGAAAAGGAAATAGGACTTCATTCACCAGGTGTCAGTTGTTGGTGCCATATTTCAAACAAATAAGATTGTATATGAATAGTGACATTTGTGATTTTGTGGAATATAAGGAGAGAAATTACTCCCATCAACATTGAAAAGATAATTTGAATATCTGCTTTCCTTACACAGATGTAGGGTAATTTTGAGGGAGTGGACAAAGGAGGCTGAGAGGAAGGAGGGCAAAGCACTGTACTTGGATTTGGATCTTGTTCTGTTAGAGAAGCCTAGTTGATTTTGCAGCAGGTAATTGAAAAGTATTTTTGGCCTGCCAACCCAATGGGCTGCTTTGTCATTGGTCAAGGAGTAATACAGCCCTGAAACAAGACCATCAACCCAACTCAACCATCTCAATCAAGATGTTCATCTTCCGCTAGCCTCATTTGCCCATGTTTAGCCCATATCAACCTAAACCCTCTTATCCACATACCTGTGCAAATGTCTTTTAAATGCTGTTATTAAAGGTTATCATTATTATTATTTGGTGGAGCTTCTTCAGTGTTCCATTGGGTTGCTCTTGGCCAGGTAGGTGAACTGTATTTCACCACATTTCTAACATGCATGTAGGTGAACATAAGACCATAAGAGATAGGGGGCAGAATGAGGCCATTGGGGCCATCAAGTCTTCTCCATTTCATCACAGCTGATCCAATTTTCTTCTCAGCCCCAGTCTCCCGCCTTCTCCCCATATCCCTCCATGCCCTGACCAATCAAGAACCTATCAACTTCTGCCTTAAATATACATAAAGACCTGGCCTCCATAGCTGTTTGTGACAAAGAATTCCATGATGGAAAGGATTTGAGGTTTTGGTTATTTTAGATGCCCAGTATTTCACTTGCTATTTGTATTGCAATATTTATGTGTCTAGTATACTTCATTAAAGGTGACCCCAAGGATATCGATAATGGGGAATTTGGTGAAGTGGTGTTGTTGAATTCCAAGGCTATGTTTAGACTCTTCCTTGGTGAGTATTCCTGACATTTGTGTGATGCAGATGTTACATGTCACTTATCAACCTTAACTGTTATCTTGCTATATGCAGACCCTGCTGGTTTATTTTCTGAACAGCTATGAATGGAGTTGAACCATTGTGCAATCAATAGCAAACATCCCCTCTGCTAACATTTGGGTAGAAGGAATATCATTGATAAAGCAGCTGAAGATGTTTGGATCTGGGACATTGTCCTCATGGAAAAGTGTCCTGGAATTGGAATAACTGACTTCCTACAACCTGAGGAGAACTCCGAACCTTAGTGTTTTTTCTTTGAAGCTCAATCTTACTAAGGCTTCTTAAAGACACATTTGATTAAATTTATTCTTGATGTCACAGTCCACCTTATTTCTGGAGATCAGGTTTTCAGTCAATCTTTGGAGGAAAAGTATGATGAGGTATGAAGGCTATTGTTCCTGGCAAAACTCAACATTGCAAAGTAAACCTATTTTTTTTACTTGTAGCAACACAGAAGCAGGCCTTTGGCCTATCATGACCATGTCTGTTCCCAGCAGAGCAATCCAATTGCTTCCAACCCTTCTCTACTTATCTCCCTGTGGCCCTGAAACCTTTCCCCCTCCGTTTAACCTGCTTACAATAAAGGATAATTTACAGTATAATAAACACAAGAGATTCTGCAGATACTGGAAATCTTGAACTCCGTAATTTAGAGTATGGTAGGTTAATTGGCAATTGTAAATTACCCTTGGTATGTGGGAGAGCATAGAGCATAAAGTGAATGAGCAAGCTCCTTACAGAGACCAACCAAGGTCAGAATCAAATTTAGCTTTGGAAACTAATTTTACTTAGAACATACAAGAGTACAGCACAGGAACAGGCCCTTTGGTTCATGACGTCTGTGCCAACTACAATGCCAGATTAAACTAACCCCATCAGCTTGAACATGATTGATAATCCTCTATTCCCTGCACGTATATGCGCCTGTCTGAATGTCAATTAAACCTCACCATCATGAGGACAGTACCTCCCTTGGTCAAACTTTCAAACAAATATTTCTAAGTGCAATCTATATTAAAATATTAAGCTACTTTAAAAACACAAGACATTCTGTGTAACACATACAAAACGCTGGAGGATCTCAATAGGTCAGCCAGCATCTATGGAAAGGAATAAACAGGACTTAGTCATGATGAAGGGTCTTGGCCAGAAACACCAACTGTTTATTCCTTTCCATAGATGCTGCCTGACCTGCTGAGTTCCTCCAGCATTTTTGTATGTGTTAAGTTGTCTTAAAATTAGTTTCAAGATGTTTATTTATGACATTCTAGTTTCCACATTAACCATGCAGGCAAATTTTGATTTTTTTTACACTCTATAAAATACAAAATATGAAAATACTTTACATTTCAGTATGGAATATTCAGTTGTGAAGAAGGGTCTCAGCCTGAAACCTCGACTGTTTCTACACTTCCATAGATGCTGCCTGACTTGTTTAGTCCCTCCAGCATTTTGTTTGTGTTGCTTTATATTTCCATACTTTTCTGCTCTGTCTTCAATGACTTTGACTGATCGCCCGGCTTAATCAGAGCAGAATTATTGCATGTCCTGTTCCCTTGAACTGACAACCAACAGGAACTGACCATGTAAAAGTGGGAACTGCACCACAGGAACCCCTGGTAACCTTTTTGAGTAAAACTTTTTTTTAAAGTTAGCGCAATGAGCACTGTTGCATCACAAACTTCAGGATTTCTAAAAATGCCATATAGTCAGAGGGCTTGGGTAATTTGCTAAAGTAGTTATAACAAATAAGCAGGAGAATTTCCACAGAAATTCACTCCCTTAAAGTCTCCAAATCAGTACACATCTGCAAGATAGCATCAGATACGAATAGCAAAAGTCAGTCATTGCTTTCTCAAGAATATTTCTGTAAAACCAACAATGTCGCTAGACTAAATAAAATATTATCCCTAACACTTACTGGAAATTGAAGCATAAAACCTCAGTCATAACTGATGTGTTTGGACCTTTCTTTTGCCATTTCATTCCCTGGAGATTACATTTTATTGAAAGCATACTCACTGACGTCTCATTGAATGTTGTCCAGCACATTGTACACTAAGAAGGCAAAAGAGACTGTAAATGGTGGAATCTGGAGCAAACAAATTAGAAGACAGAAGAACTTAAGAACTAGAAGAAGCAAACAGTAGATTATGAGAAACCACACAAAACTAAAGGAAACCAAGTACAAACAAGGATAGACAAGGCAATTGTTTTGTAAATCACCTGCAATTTGTCCACAATGGTCAAGTTTAGTTTCTAGTTGCATGTCATTTTAACTCTCTCACACTGACTTGTCTGACCTCAGCTTTCTCCATTGCTGCAGTAAGGCCAAATACAAACTGGAATAATGACTTGCATTCTGATTGGGTGTCTTAGGATCTAATGGTAGGAACATTGAATTTTCCATTTTCAGGTAACACATACTCCCAGTGTTCTCCTCCCACACACACTCACCTGTGCACCTAGAATTTTTTGTCCTTTTTTTTCACCTTTCCTATCCCTTCCCCCTCTCCCATCTTGCTTCATCTGCCCATAATCATCATTTTACCTGATTTGACCTCGAGGCTCCTGTCCCACTTCAACCTTGTACTGCTGCATATTAACAAACTTTTCCCTTACAGTCTTGAAACAGGATATCCACCTAAAATATCAATGTACTCCTTTTGCTTCCACTAACGATTCTTCATCCACTGAGTTTTTCCAGTGTTCTGTAAAATGTACATAATCACCATCATTTTGCAATTCATTTACAGGGGCACTTTCTAAAGCACCACTGTTTTTATACACTGAATCTTTGCTTCAGATTCTCAACTACTGCAAGGATTGAATCTTGCCTTTGGCAAGGCCATCTAGTTAGATGTCATGGCAACTGGTGTCATCAGCCAAGTCACTAGGCACAAGTTTCCCAAAACATAGCTTTCCAACATGTAATGCCTTTGTAATTACAACTGAATTCAGAGTTATATTTGAAGTGTATTTGGAGGTGATCTATGAATCAGATTTTCTGGTAAGTTCTAAATACAATAATACTACAAAGGGCCTTCAGAACAAGAAAACTAGCAGCAATTTCTTTTATTTATTTTTACATGGAGTTACAGGATGGCAACAGGGCCTTCAGGCCCATCAAGCCCATGCAGCACAATTACACATGTGACCAATTAATCTACTGACCTATACGTTTTTGAAGTGTGGGAGGAAACTCACATAATAATGGGGAGAATGAACAAACTCCTTATAGAGGCCGAATTGAACACAGGTCGCTGGTCCTGTAATAGCAGTAACACGCTGTGTCAAAAGTAGGGTCGCGTTGGACGGAGGAAACGGATGAGATCCTCCGTGACTGCTTTGAATCAGTGGACTGATTAATATTCAAGGACTCGGCAGCTAACCTCGATGAATATGCCTCAGCTGTCACGGACTTTATTTGGAAATGCACGGAGGACTGTGCGTCTCGCAATGCGATCCAGTATTCCCTAACCGGAAACCTTGGATGAATTATAAGGTCAAGTCCCTTTTAAAGGCTAGAGCTGCGGCTTTTAGGTCCTGAGATACCAGTCGCTACATGGAATCCAGACGTGAACTCCGGAAAGCCATTAAGGGCGCCAAGAGGCAATATCGAGCCAAGTTGGAAGCCGAGGCTAACCAAAGGGATGCCAATAGACTATGGCAGGGTCTAAATGAGATCACTGGGCGCAAATAAAAGGCTGGGAATATCAATAACTGTGGCGCTTCTCTTCCTGACGAACTTAACGTATTCTATGCAAGATTCGAACAGAAGAGGAGCATCCCGCTCCCTCCACATGAACCGGACCTGGTGGCATCAAGATTCATCGTTACCGAGGAGGATGTCAGAAGGGCCTTCCTAAAGATAAATCCAAGGAAGGCGACGGGCCCAGATGGCATCCCGGGATGGGTTCTCCGGGCCTGTGCAAGCGAGCTAGCTGGAGTGTTTTCTGACATCTTCAACTGCTCCTTGCTTCAGTCTAAGGTCCCCTCGTGTTTTAAGAAGGGAACAATAATCCTAGTGCCGAAGAACAGCAAGGTGGCATGCCTGAATGACTATCGACCTGTGGCTCTGACATCAATTGCTATGAAGTGCTTCGAGAGATTGGTTATGGCACACATCAACCATAGCCTACTGGTCAACCTCGACGCTTTGCAATTCGCCTGCCAGAGCAATAGGTCAACGGCAGATGCAATCTCTCTGGCCCTACATAACTCCTTAGAACACCTGGAGAATAAAGACACATACTTAAGGCTCCTTTTCATTGACTACAGCTCTGCCTTTAATACCATCATTCCAAATAAACTAATTCCTAAGCTCTGGAACCTGGGCCTTAGCACTCAGATCTGCAGCTGGATCTTCAACTTCCTCACAGACAGGACCCAGGATGTGAAAACAGGGGACAAGCTCTCCTCTACAATCACTCTGAGCACCGGTGCCCCACAAGTCTGTGTACTCAGCTCCCTGCTGTACTCACTGTACACCCATGACTGTGTAGCCAAGCTTCCATCAAACTCAATATATAAGTTTGCTGATGACAAAACAATTGTAGGCTGTATCTGGGGAATGATGAGTTTGAGTACAGAGAGGAAATTAAGAACCTGGTGGCGTGGTGCGAAGACAATAACCTATCCCTCAACGTCAGCAAGATGAAGGGATTGGTTGTCGACTTCAGAAAGAGTAGCAGACCGCACAACCCAATTTACATCAGTGGTGCGCAAGTGGAACAGGTCAAAAGCTTTAAGTTCCTTGGGGTCAATATCACAAATGACCTGACTTGGTCCAACCAAGCAGAGTCCACTGCCAAGAAGGCCCACCAGCGCCTTTACTTCCTGAGAAAATCTAAAGAAATTTGGCCTATCCCCTAAAACTCTCACTAATTTTTATAGATGCACCATAGAAAGTATTCTTCTAGGGTGCATCACAACCTGGTATGGAAGTTGTCCGGTCCAAGACTGAAAGAAGCTGCAGAAGATTGTGAACATGGCGCAGCACATCACACAAACCAATCTTCCGTCCGTGGACCCACTTTACACCACACGCTGTCGGAGCAGTGCTGCCAGGATAATCAAGGACACGACCCACCCAGCCAACACACTTTTCGTCCCTCTTCCCTCCAGGAGAAGGTTCAGGAGCTTGAAGACTCGTGCAGCCAGATTTGAAAACAGCTTCTTTTCAACTGTGATAAAACTGCTGAACGCATCCTGACCCAGATCTGGGCCGAACCCTCCAAATATCCAGACCTGCCTCTCAGTTTTTTTGCACTACCTTACTTCCCATTTCTCTATTTTCTATTTATGATTTATAATTTAAATTTTTAATAGTTACTAATTTTAACTATTTTTATTATCTTTAATATTTAATATTTGTAATCCAGGGAGTGTGAAGCGCAGAATCAAATATCGCTGTGATGATTGTACGTTCTAGTACCAATTGTTTGGCGACAATAAAGTATAAAGTATAAAGCATTACGCAAAGTACTACACTGAAACAATTGACATGCATACTGACACACAGTGGAATCCTGTTGCTACACATTTCTGTCACACATGCACATAAAATTAATATGCTGCTTTCTTCTTTTGAAGCAAGAAATTACAGATTTCAACAAGTTTCTGCTTTCTTCCATTCCCAAAGTTAACAAACATTCCTTCAGTATCTTCATCCAAACTTTCTCTGGAACTTGTGAAAAGCTATGACCCATTCATCAGTCCTTATTGACACACGATTGGTTAGAAATTTCCAAGCATTAAAAGAATCATTTGTTCTCATTTTCTGTTTCCTATTACCCAGTCATTCTTCTATTCTTGCCAATGTGTTACCTCCAACACAACCAGGAGCCTACCTTGAACAAAATGGGTTAGATGAGTCAGGAAAGTGATGTGTAGAGAAGAAACCGGAGAATATCTGTAGAGTATATTTACTGAACTAATGGTGGCTGAAGAACTGAAGGGAACATGGAAGGCTTCTATAGTTACAAGGAATCACGTGATGACTATTAGATAATTAGATTCTTGTTTCTATTTGGCATCCAACTAGATCATGGCTGCTCTGTATTTTAGCCTCATCTGCCTGCCTTGGTTTTGTGATTCTTAATAGAGTTTCTTGGCAAAAATCCAGCCTCCAACCTCTCAACATTTTGCAGGTGGAAATCTTTGTATGGCAGGTGCTATCTACCATCATTCTTGAATGATCTAGTTATAATTTCAAATTTATATCCTGTCAAGTGAAAAAAGTTTTTTTTCTCTCTGTCTGCTACTTCAACTTCTTTAATTCATACTGCTTCCAGAGGTGGAAAGTCTGCTGTATGAGGAGAGATTACATCAACTGGGACCTAATTAAAAGCATTAAATTCTGACATCCAGACAGACTTGAGGAAGATGTTATCCCTGGACAGGCTACTAGAGAGCAAGACATTTAGCACTAAAGTCAGGTGGTGAATTTGTGAAATTCACTACCATAGGATGACTGTAGAAGCCAAGAAGAAGCTGGATTAAGAAGAAGATGGACAAAAGCTTCAAGGAATATGGGGACAGCATGCGAATAGGATCATGAAATGAATGGTTAGCCATGATCATACTGAATGGTAGTGCAGGTACGAAGGAACAAAGGCCTACTCAAACTCCTATTTTCCTGTTTTCAATCGTCTAAATCAACTCTATTTAATCATCCCTTAATCTGCCACATTCTACAGTATAATTTTGTCTCTGCAACATGCAATAGCCATTCAGCAGTTGAATCCATGCTGAGTGGCCTCCAGTGTTAATCTAACCTTCCTTAGATGTGATATCACTAATAAAATATATCTCAGCCATAGTGCACTAAGAGATGATACTCGTCACACCTACCCCACCTTAATGGATGACTTGGCCACTAGATTTTTTAGTAACCCAAAGGTCTGAGACTGACCTAGAGAAAATACTTTCTCCCACATCTTCAATATCTAAATTCTAATTAATTTTTCCCACAAAAGAAGACCAGGAAGATCCACTCCATAACTGTAAGAAAATCCAGTGCAAGACTTTTTTCTTTAGCTCTTAATCATATACTATTAGTTAATGAAACAATGCACTTATCTACAAGTCATCCCATAGCTATCAGTGTTGGACAAGCAGATAGCGTGTACGAAAATCTAATTTATTATCCCTGACAGATGATGTGAAATTTGTTGCTTTGCAGCAACTTTACAGTCCAAAGACATAAAGATCTTTAAATTACAAAAAAACAAACAATGCAAAACCAAGGAAGACAAGATAGTGTTCATTTGATCTAGGACTGTTCAGAAATCTGATGGTTTAGGGGAAGAAACTGTTGCTAAATCATTGAATATGGGTCTTCAGGCTCTTGTATCTACTCCCTGACAATAGTAACAAGAAGAGGACGTGCCAGCTGGTGAAAGTCCTTAATAATATATGCTGCATTATTGAAACAGCGTCTCTTAAAGATGTCATCGATGGTGGGGAGGGTTGTGCCTGTGATAGAGCTGGTTGAGACTATAACCCTCTGAAACCTGTTGCAATCCTGTGGATTACAATGTTCTCCACTGCACATCTATAGAAATTTGTAAGAATCTTTGGTGGCCTATCAAATCTCCTTGAACTCTGAACGAAGTCCAGCTGCTGCCATGCCTCAAAGTGTTGGAACCAGGATAGATCTTCTGAGATATTGACATCCAAAAATTTGAAGCTGCTCACCGTTTGCACCGCTGGCCCCTCAGTAAGAACAGTATGTGTTTCCTGTCTTCTCTTTCCTGAAGTCCACAAGCAGTTCCTTGGCCTTACTGATTGTTGTTGTGACACCTCCCAGCCGGTCGATCTATCCAGCTCCTGTAAACCTCTCATCACCATTTGAGATTCAATCAGCAACAGTGTTGTTATTGGTGAATTATAGATGGTGTTGAGCTGTGCTTAACCTCACAGTCTGTAGAGACAGAGTAACGCAGTGGGCTAAGCACACTTCATTGAGATGTA
Source organism: Mobula hypostoma (assembly GCF_963921235.1). Taxonomy (NCBI): domain Eukaryota; kingdom Metazoa; phylum Chordata; class Chondrichthyes; order Myliobatiformes; family Myliobatidae; genus Mobula; species Mobula hypostoma. The sequence continues at coordinate 102,429,419 of NC_086106.1, read as the reverse complement.
CATGTTTTGATAGTGAGGAGGAGATGTTATAACCTGCACTAACTGTGGTCTCCCATTAATGAAGTCAAGGATCCATTTGCAGATGGAGGTTCAGAGACCCACGTTTCTGATTAATCAAATACAGTACTTCAAATTTCTGTATTGTACAATCTCCAAATGTTACTACATCTATTGATTTAGAAAAACCTCTGTTTAGGAGCTAATTCTCAAATTAAGTTATGGCATGAAGCTGGAGATATTGTATAAGTGATTTCTTATAGACTCTGCACAGTCAATAATAAAAGATGTTGCAAATCATTTCCAACACTTCAGCACTCTTTAAAAAAAAACTGTCTTCAACAGCAACAGTTATTTTTGATAACAGAAGCTCGTTTTTGCAGAAAACCCAAAAGAACGTGTTCATATTTCCCAGGGACCTCCACAGAAAAGACTTGTAACTGAGTCATTATCCCATGAATGTATTGTATCAAAAGTGAAACATATGCAGGGAAGGGGAGACAGCAATGGAGCTGAGTAAATGCCAAAGACTGTAAAACAATACAACACACTAAAAACTTGGCTCTCAGTAAAATGTAAAACAACATTTATATTAGATTCTACTGTGAAGGCCAGGGATAAAGCACATTTACTGCCATTTATAATACATCATAACTTGCAGAATGTATCAATTATTCTAATTACCATGGCCCTTTATGCTCAAAGCTATTTGCAATTTGGATGAAATAATAGATTTTAAATAAAATAAAAATGAAAAATGCTTTCAGTACCTTAAAAATTATTGTCATCAAGGTAGATTAACCTCCAACTGAATTATTTGCTATTTTAAATCAATTGTCAGCACTTATGTTGTTCCTCTTTTGAAATAATTGTGATCAAATAAAAAAGTAACAAGTGTACTTCTTCCATTTTCTTTGAAAGTACACAGTTCAGTAGCCTGAAACAAACATTGATCTATATGCTTGTGCCGTAAAACTTGGATCATTCACTGTTTGAGAGAAGAACTCGGTCATCAGTTGCAGTCCTGTAATGAAGGGACTGAATCTCAGGAAAGAAACTATCTGCACTGTACAGGCTACTGGTGAGGCCACACCTGGAGTACTGCATGCAGTTCCGGTCTCCTTACTTGAGGAAGGGAATACTGGTTTTGGAGGTGGTGCAGAGGAGGTTCACCAGGTTGATTCCAGAGATGAGGAGACTATACTACGAGGAGAGATTGAGTAGCCTTGGACTGTACTCACTGGAATTCAGAAGAATGAGAGGAAATCTTATAGAAACATATAAAAAGATAGATAAGATAGAGGCAGGAAAGTTGTTTCCACTGGTAGATGAAAATAGAACTAGGGGACATAGCCTCAAGATTCAGGGGGAGTAGATATAGGACGGAGATGAGGAGAAACTGCTTTTCCCAGGGAGTGGTGAGTCCGTGGAATTCTCCGCCCAGTGAAGCAGTGGAGGCTACCTCAGTAAATATTTTTGACAAGGTTGGATAAATTTTTGCATAGCAGGAGAATTAAGGGTTATGGGGAAAAGGTAGACATGTGGATATGAGTCCATGGCCAGATCAGCCATGATCTCATTGAATGTTGGAGCAGGCTTTATGGGCCAGATGACCTACTCCTGCTCTTATTTCTTAAGTTCTTCTTATTCTTTTCATATTTCCTCAAATTTTCAAGTGGAATTTCTCTTCAGGATTGAAGATGCATTAAATATTCATGTTCAGGTACTGTGCAATCATCCTGTATACAGTATGAAGTCAGCAATATCATGGGCTCCTGAACTAATTGCTACTCTACCTCCATTCATGTGGGAAAAGGAAAGAAATGCAGGTTGAGTATTCTGTTCTGAGGATTTTTTGTTAAATCAATGACCAGAGCTATGAAAGAAACAATTATGTTCATCCAAGCCTATAGGAAATGGTTACACAGAGCAGATGGTAAAAGACAGATAATTGCAAGGTATAAGATAAACTGAAATATGGATTAATAATCAATAATCTATTGAGTGCTTTTATGGACTTTACTTCATGTATTTGCCTATATATGTAAGGAATTCAATACCTCTGCACAGTTCTTAGAATGCATTAAAATTATTTTGGATACTGTACTACTTTTTTTACATTTTACCCTGTATGCTTATGTAATTAACAAAACCTTTAGAAAACAAAGACAATGCCTTTTATAAATTAGGGCAGTTTGTAACCCCTATGAAAAGTTGTAAGCCCATAGACAGATGTTGCACTTGCTGATCAAAGGAAGAGTAGGCTAAATTGATTGTCATTTCACTTCCATTTGCTTCCTCTTGTCTTTGCTGATTGAGAGAGGTAAGGTTCTTCACACTGTGAGAATCCTACATATACACCTAGTCTTCAAAGTTATTTCTTCATTGATTGAACTTCCTGGCCTTTATTTTTCCATTGGTACTCCAAGGATTGATTGTAACACTTCCATTGACCTCTGGAAACTCTGTGGTCTTGATTGAGCTGGGAATTAAGAACTTACTTGGGGCGTCATGCATCTAATACATACATGCAGTGACATGTGCAGAAAAAAAAATTAATATGTTTAAATCAAATGGCAGCGTTGTCTACAAAGAAGATCACTGAGCTTCCATTTGATTCTGAGAATTTATCAACAATAACATGAATGGTACCATTCAAAAATATTTCAATATTTTTGCACAAAACCCATTCTTCATAGCATAATGAGGAATTGTTTAACCACAAAATCAAAATTATTCAAACACAATTACGATGGCCTGCTGTTGTCAGAACTTGCATGCTTGACTGGTGGTTGCTATCTGTCTAGGTAGCCTCCAACCTGATGGCATGAATATTGATTTCTCCTTTAGGTTAAAAAAAATACCTTCTTCTTCTATTCCTAACTCTGGCCTCTTACATCTTCTTTGCTATCTATCACCACACTTGGGTGCCCTCCTCCTTTCCTTTATCGTATAGTCCACTCTCCTCTCCTATCAGATTCCTTTCTGTGCAGCCCTTTACTTTTCCCACCCACCTGGTTTCACCTATCACCTTCTAACTATTCTCCTTCCGCTCCCCCACTTTCTTATTCTGGAATCTTCCCTTTTCCTTTCCAGTCCTGAAGAAGGGTCTTAGCATAAAACTTCAGTTGTTTATTCATTTCCACAGATGCTGACTGAACTGTTGAGTTCCTCCAGCATTTTCTGTGTGGTGCAATGGATGTCTTGGTTTTCTTTTGTTTTCTGGGAAAGAAATATGCTTAGGTAAGCAAAGTGCTCCAAGTTTTCCAGATCTTGGGCAACAATTTTGAAACCTGGTGGTATGGATTATGCTGGTTATTGTAACACTTGTTTTCTCAAATTCAGAGAAGATATAGGATGTTTTAATATTCAGGTATTTATTCATATGTATTACAATGATATAGTCTCCAGCACACTCAAATGTAATGGATTTGGCATGCAGACAGATAGAAATGAAACAATTTGGTCCAGCAGTATATGGCTATGATATATAAAACCTTTATAGTGCTCATGAACCTGATGGTTAAAACATCAATGATCCCAGGATGTTAACACCACCTTGAATGAAAGCAATATTTAATGGAAATCCTGGTCACCAATAAGACTAATCAGAATCAGAATTAAGTTTATTATCGCTGACATATGCGACGAAATTTGTTTTGCTGTGTCAGGGCAGCAGTACAAGGCAAGACTTAAAAGTTGCTACATTGCAAAAATAAATAAATAGAGAAAAAGAGGAATAGCAACTTGAAGTTCCTGTTCATTCAGAACTCAGAAGGTGGAGGGAAAGAAACTGTTCCTAAAACATTGCGTATGGATCTTCAGGCTTGTGTAACCTCCTGCCTGATGTTAATAATGAGAAAACGGCATGTCCCAGATGCCAACACTGCCTTCTTCTCTATGTGCTGGGAAGATTGGGACGAAACACAGAACTTGTTTGATCCTGTTGCTGACAGAATCTGGTTGATCTGGTTCCTGCATCCAACTATCCATACAAGATCCTTACGAAGGGTCCCGGCCCAAAACATTGACTCTTTCCATAGATCACAAACATGAGTAATATGCAGATGCTGGAAATCCAAAGCAACACACACAAAATACTGGAGGAACTGAGCAGCTCAGGCAGCATCTTTGGAAAAGAGTAAACAGTCGACACTCCAGGCCGAGATGTCTCATGACTGAGGAGGAAGGGGGAAGCTACCTGAATAAAAAGGTGGAGGATAGGAAAGAGGCTAACTGGAAGGTGATAGGTGAAGCCAGGTGGGTGGGAAAGGTCAAGGGCTTGAGAAGGAAGAATCTGATAGGAGAGGAGAATAGACAATAGGAGAAAGGGAAGGAGGAGGGAATGCAGGGATAAGTAATAGGCAGATAAGAAAGTTCAATTGGGGAAATGGGGGGTGGGGTGGGGGAGGGGGAAGTTTGTTCACCAGAAGGAGAAATCAATATTCATGCCATCTGGTTGGAGGGTACCCAGACAAAACATAATGTGTTTCTCCTCCATGCCAAGGATGTTCTACAGATGCTGCCAGACGTGCTGAGTTCCTCCAGCATTTTGTGTGCGTTATCCATCCACAGAGCCATGGTAGATAAGTGATAATATAGGATACCCACAATGTGGGAAGTGAGAACTATCCACGGAGATTCATGGTTAACAAAATTAAAAGCATAAAAATGCAATCAAAGAAAACCACAAACAGACCCTGGTATTGTTCTAAATGTTTATCTTGTAGTTCCCTAGCGGCAGAAATTGTTTTCTTGTCTTGTTGGTCTTAACCCACACTGTGAAGATACATTCAGAAATGAGGAAGAGTCTGTTCACGGGTAAGCCACTACTTTCCCAGCTCTGAAGCATTTCAATAGACCCACCGTCACTCCCTCCTTGACAATGCTGACAGTTTTAGCAATCTTCAAACCAACAGTATTTTCCTTATGATTCCAAATCAAAAATCTTGAGGTTGATCAAATGCTCATCTCCAGCTTTGTAGAATTCCTCGGAAAAGTTGTGATCCTTGCTGTCTTGCATCATCTCAATGGCATGATGAGACACACCAACTGGGTGGAAAGGGGTTGTGAGATAGATTGACTGAGGTATCCATTACCTGTGGTTCCTTATTTTAGGGCCTTTGGAAGTACACCTCCATCAGGCTTTGAGGGACACGTCCTTCAGGAGATTGGTGACATCCTGGGACTGTAAGGGGTAAATTACATTATAAAATGGCCCAAGTAGCACTAAAGGGCACCATATGTCATGGTTGACTGCAAACGGTTACATTTTCTTTGCCTTTCACTCTAAGAGCTGTTGTCATTTTCATTATTCATCACAGCCATTGAGAAATTTGTCTTCTTTTATTCAGTTGCTTTTCCATTGAGTTCTTAAAGTCAGATCTCTATTTGTCTGACCATTCCCATTTGACCTAACCACCCATGAGTAATGCTGGAGTCTGAATGCCATTGCACCCTGGATTCATTGATAGAGGTATCTCCACCATAAAATGTTTGCAATCCAACTTTTATACAAAACAAGTTTGATACTCAGCTGAGTTTGACTCAGAGCAAGATGCATTTTCAGAGCCCATGCTGTGGTCCAAAGGTGAGGAGGTCGACCATGGATGTTGCGTCCTAACTGTTGATGTGATATGCAAGCTATTGCAGTACAATATGGAGAACAAGTTGTTGCCCATGCAGAAGGCTCCCCCTCTCCATGCAGATGTTGAACCCAAAGGAATGGCAGAGACCGATACCTGCAATGTCTCAGGGCTTGCCAGTCAGCCTTGAACTCAACATAGGACTGCCTAGGGACTCCAGCTCCAGATTATGCCTTGGAGTTTACTCCCAAAGCCTCCATCATGAGTGCGCATAACTACAAGGCAACCAAGGTTTGAAATAAGAGTTTTCCTCTCCTAGGGTAAGCTGCCAACCTCAGATGACACGTCTCATCTGCCCAAATCAGCTGGTTTTAAGGTGCCAGTAGTCCATCTTTGCCCCTTCTCCTGTCAGTAGAAACAGTTCCACCGGGTTTAATAGCTAGGTCACACGTAAAAGCCAGGGCAACACTCATAACACGCTGGAGGAACTCAGCAGGTCGGGCAGGATCTGTGGAAACGACCTGAATGGTGGCAAGAGAGGAGGTGTAGGGACAGGTGTAGCACCTACTCTTACAGGGATAAGTGCCGGGTGGGAGATCTGTGGGGAGGGACGTGTGGATCAGGGAGTTGCAGAGGGACCGATCCCTGCGGAAAGCGGAGAGGGTTGGAGAGAGAAAGATGTACTTAGTGGTGGGGTCCTGTTGAAGGTGGCGGAAGTTGCGGAGGATAATGTGCTGGATCCGGAGGCTGGTGGGGTGGTAGGTGAGGACAAGGGGAACTCTGTCCCTGTTGTGGTGGCGGGAAGATGGGGTGAGGGCCGAAGTGTGGGAAATGGAGGAGATGCGGGTGAGGGCATTATTGATAACAGCAGAAGGGAAACCACGATCCTTAAAGAAAGAGGACATTTGAGATGTCCTGGAACGGAAAGCCTCATCCTGGGAGCAGATGCAGGGGAGACGGAGGAACTGGGAATAGGGAATGGCATTTTTGCATGTGGCGGGGTGGGAAGAGGTATAGTTGAGGTAGTTATGAGAGTCAGTGGGCTTGTAGAAGATGTCAGGGGACAGTCTGCATCCAGAGATGGAGAACGAGAGATCGAGAAAGGGGAGAGAAGTGTCCGAGATAGACCAAGTGAATTTGAGGGCTGGGTGGAAGTTTGAAGTAAAGTTGATGAAATTGACAAGCTCAGCATGGGTGCAGGAAGCAGCACCAATGTAGTCGTCAATGTACCGAAGGAAAAGTTAGGGAGCAGTACCAGAATAGGTTTGGAGCACAGACTGTTCCACATAACCAACAAAGAGGCAGGCATAGCTAGGGCCCATGTGAGTTCCCATAGCTACACCCTTAGTCTGAAGAAAGTGGGAAGAGCCAAAAGAGAAATTATTAAGTGTGAGTACCAGTTCCGCCAACCAGAGGAGGGTAGTGGTGGTGGGGAACTGGTGAGGTCTATTATCCAGAAAGTAGCAGAGGGCTTTGAGGCCTTCTTGATGGGGAACAGAGGTGTATAAGGATTGGACATCCATAGTGAAAATGAAGCGGTCGGGACCGGGGAACTGGAAGTTATTGAAGAGGTGGAGGGCATGGGATGTATCCCTGATGTAGGTGGGGAGGGACTGATCTATGGGTGACAAAATGGAGTCCAGGTAGGCAGATACAAGTTCAGTGGTACAGAAGCAGGCAGAAACTATGGGACTACCGGGACAGTCAGGCTTGTGGATCTTGGGGAGGAGGTAAAACCGAGTGGTACAGGGTGTGGGAATTATGAGTTTAGCAGCTGAGGATGGAAGGTCTCCGGAGTTGATAAGGGCAGTGATGGTACGGGAGACCATTGTTTGATGTTTTTTGGTGGAGTCCTGTTCCAGGGGTAAGTAAGAGGAGGTGTCAGAGAGCTGCCGTTTGGCCTCAGTGAGGTAGAGGTCCGTCCGCCAGACTCCTGTACTGCCATGATGAGGCTAAACTCAGGTTGGAGGAGCAACGCCTCATATACCATCTAGGTAGTCTCCAGCCCCTTGGTATGAACACAGAATTCTCCAACTTCCGGTAATTCCCTCCCCCTCCCTTCCCCTAACCCTATTTAACTCTGCCCCCTCCCCCAGCTGCCTATCACCTCTCTCATGGTTCCGCCTCCTTCTACTACCCATTGTATTTTCCCCTATTCCTTCTTCACCTTTCCTGCCCATCACCTCCCTGCCTCCCTTCCCCCACCCCTTTATTTTTCCTCTTACTGGTTTTTCACCTGGAACCTACCAGCCTTCTCCTTCCCACCCTCCCCCCACCTTCTTTATAGGGCCTCTGCCCCTTCCCTTTTCAGTCCTGACGAAGGGTTCTGGCCCAAAACGTTGACTGATTGTTTCCACGGATGCTGCCCGACCTGCTGAGTTCCCCCAGCGTGTTGTGAGTGTTGCTTTGACCCCAGCATCTGAAGAGTATTTTGTGTTTACATAAAAGCCAGGAGCTGGACTTGATTGTCAGAGGTGCATGCCACTCGGAGCATTTAATAGGTAGTGGAAGTTTATCCCCACTACCTCCCCCCCCCCGCCCCACCAGCTATAACAACCTTAAGAAAGTAGTCACAAGGACAAATCTGAAGGTGAAATGCTGAAAAACATGCAATCCACTGACTAAGCAGAGAACCCTGGTCCAGTGATGTGCATTTAATAACAAAAAGAGCATCTGCCACACTACAATAAATATTCAATATTTAGACTTTATTCAAAAATCCCAAAGTGGTCTAAATAAATGGAACCTTTTAAGTCACATCTTCACAGTCAGCTGTATGTTCCACAACCTGGCTAAACAGAAGAACAAACATTTTGATGTGCCTGAGCTCAGGAAGAGAGGATCCTGGCAATTGAAGTCTGCAAACAGCAGCAGCCAAAAAGCAGCACAGGGCAAATTTATTACATAGCAGTCAAAACCATTTGCTGACAAATTCAAAAGCTTTCAGTTATTCAATAATTCTCTCTCTGCTAAAGGGTATCTGGCTCTTAATTAATCAATACAAATAAAACCAAAGAATTCTAGAAATTATATTTTGCTGCCACTTTGCAAATCCCGAGTTGTCATCATCCAGCAGAAAATGCAAGTGAAATTACTTTCACAAAATTGCCTCAGTATTTTTGTTTATGCAATCAGAAGTGAAGCCAGGTATGTAATTAATGATATATCATTAAATGTAATTCACTTAAAATAATTGTATCAATATATATTCCAACTGTATTACTGTTTAAATACATGCAAGTATATTTCTGCTTCACAAAAACAAGTGCATGTGCTAAATCCTGATGGTGATTAGGGTTCTGTGGATTCTGAATATCTTGTGGTCTTCAGTTGGCAGGGTTTGTAACACTTCTATATCAGCACTTCTAAGGCAACAGACACATTTAATTCCACAAAGTGAATATGCGAACTGTAACTGATAAATGGAAGAATGCTCTAACTATTATTTCTACCACTGGAGCAATAAAAAAAATTCCTAGCAGAAGTAGGAGCAGAAATTCATTCTTGATTACTTCCACTAAACACGCATTACAGTTGTGTCTGGGCATTGTACTTGATTTTGAAGCTGGGCTCCATGGAGATTAGAGTACAGTCTAGACTACAGAAACCAAAGAAGCAAACTGCTAACCATATCACAGAGCATGAAGCGACACAGAAAAAGTCAATTTGGCCTATTATGCCTGTTTGAATTCTTTGAAAATGCTAGCCAAAGAGTCTCTCAACCCCATTCCAATCTCCTGCACACAGTGGATTCTGGTTAAATGGGACACATCAGGACAAATACATTTGAGCCCAATTAAGCGGCTGCCCCAACTAGCTGAAGTTTCATGAAAATAGGTAAAAAGATATAAAAAATCACTATTTAACTCAGTAAAAAATTATGTATTTAAATGAAATACAGAACAAATTGGAGCACAACCAACACTACGACAGTACTTTAAAACTGTGTTCATAATAGCTATCAACAGAGGATATCATCCAGTGAATGTTGCCATGTTCTTTTGATTGACTCTAAATGAACAAAATCATCACAGACATCTAGTGCAGATAATGAACTGCCTTCATACAAGGATTTTGACAATTGCATCCTCCAAGTATTCTCCATATCCTCCATATTCATTCTAACACTCAAGTTGACTGTTGATACTTTCAAATTCTTCATAGGTCCTAACTTGTTGAAGTTCACTCTTATTTTCATTTCCAGCCATTTCTGGCATCTCCAAGCCTAAATGCTTGAAACTGCAGTGAGCAAACAGTTCAGAAATGTCTTGCTGCTTACTTCTCGCTAACTATTAGTGACAAAAATCACTGCTTTTTGAATACAAACACATGCAACTGATGATCTTTAAAACTGTTCACTGTAATGTCTAACAGCCACACAAATGCACGTGACTGGTGCGAGTTAAAAGTTATTCGGCAACATATCCTGTCCCAATTAGTGGCATAATGTCCCGAATAAACAAAATAAATCCTGGTTATTTTCTCAATTAGATTTTGTTCTTTAAGATTTGTCCCAAATAAGTGGCTGCCTTGATTAACCAATGGCCCAATTAAATGGAATCTTCTGCATTTTGTCCTCTGCTAGTGCTTATCCAATTACTTTTCATTATTGGATCTCCATCTACCACTATTTCAGGCATGCATTGCAGATTTCAAAAATATGCTGTTCAAGGTATGTTTTATCATTGCTTTTGGATCTAGTTCCAATTGCTTTAAATGTGTGACCTCAATTTACTGAACCTTCTTCCACTGGACACAGTTTCTCTTTAGTTCATCTTAATACTTCCAGACATTGAACACATTTTTCAAATTTGACCTTAACCTTTTCTCCTCTGAGAGAAACAACTCCAGTTTGTCTCATCTTTCTACTTAAAAAGTCAAATTTCTGGCCCTGATGAAGGGAGTTGGCCTGAAACATTAACTCTTTATTCCTTTCCATAGATGCTGCCTGGCTTGCTGAGTTCCTCCAGCATTTTGTACATGTTATCTCGGGTATCTTTGTGGTAAATATCATCCAAACCCACTCAAAAGTTATAAAAGGCTTTCTTAGTGTGGGGCTCAGAAACGTTCACCATACAGCAGATAAAGCTAATCAATACACTATAAAGATTCAGTGTAATTTCCTTACTTTAGTACTCTGTTTCTTTCTTCATACATCACACCTCTATTAATCAACTTGCATCTTTTCCACTGAATCTTAGACATTTGTTCTCAGTTTGTATGTACTACTGCAGTTGTGAACCAGGGATATACCACTAAAAACAATTCTGTGGAAATCAATAAAATTTTGGACTTAGAGGTGCCATTCCTGAATTTGACTTTAAGCTGTTGTTCTATTTTCTTGTTCCTCTTGCTCAGATGAATGAAGTACTTTTGGGCACTATTTGGAGAAAATAATCCTCCTAACATTTTCACCAGTGTTCTCACTCAACTTACCCTGACTGATAATTCCATTTCTTTTGAGAATTTCTAGGCAAAATTTGTCAACAAATTAATAATTTGATAAAATTGAAGATACTTCTAACTATCTTTAGAGCAATTTTTGTAAGTGATGCACTTTGAGATTTGTTTTCAATTATACTGTAATATACACTGAAGAACTGCTTGCATAGAGGGAGAAAGAGTTTAAAAGATGCAAGTGGAGCAATTGGCACATTTTGCATGTCACAGCTCCCAACTAGATATTGGATTGCACATAATTGCAAGATCTAATAAAAAAAAGGAAGTTAGGTTTAAGTGGAGTGGCCATTTTGTGACTGTCCAGTGTTAGTGTTGAGAGTTGAGGCTTTGGCAAGGAGAGATGTGGGTAGATTTTTTTTCCCTTATCTATTCTTCCTTTCTTCTTATTGCATACTTAGAGCAATGGGGTTGCCAGGCAAGATAGTGAAATGCTCCTCGCGGGATGTGGGAAGGCAGGGAAGCTCCAGTGCTCCTGACAACTACAGCTGTAAGAAGTGCATCCAGCTGCAGCTTCTAACAGACAGTGTTAAAGAACTGGATAAGCTCAAGATCATTCCGGAGACAAGGCACCCAAGAAGGTAGTTACCACTAAGGTACAGATCACAGGTAACTAGGTGACTGTCAGGAGGGGGAAAGGGGATAGTCAGCCAATGCAGAGTACACCTGTGGCTGTTCCGCTGAACAACAGGTATACTACTTTGGATACTGTTGGGGGAGGGGGAAAAGGACTTAGAGGAAAGCTACAGTGGTCAGGTCTCTGGCACCAAGTCTGGCTCTGTGGCTCAGAAGGGAAGGGTGGAGGAGAGGCAAGCTGTATTGAATTGTTGTTTAGGGGAAAGGAAAGGAGTTTCTGTGGATGAGGACAAGATTCCTGGATGTTATGTTGCCTCCTGGGTATCAGGATCAGGGACATCTCAGATTGAGACCACAGCATTCTTCAGAGGGAGGGTGGGATGTCAGGAGTGCTACTTGTGCCACATGCTACTGAGCCCAGAAACAGGAAGATCCTGCAGTTCAACATGTGGATTAGGAAATGGTGCAGGAGAGAGGGCTTCAGACTTTTGGATCACTGGATTCTATTCCATGGAAAGTGGGACCTGTACAAAAGGGACAGTTCCACTTGAAGTTGGGGGGTGGTGTCTAATATCCTAGTGGGAAGGCTTGCTAGTGCTACGTGGGGCGGGTGGAGGGCGGAGGTGCTTAAATTTGAGTTGCATGGATGTGCTACCGAAGTGCCAGAGAGTGGTTGTGGAGAAAGATGTTGTTAAGCCTGCATACAAAGTCAGGAATCAAAAGGTAGAGCATGGTGGAACATAAGTTCTGAGCTGGGTGGTGTTTTGTAGGAAAGGCATATGAGCTTAGAGAAAAGGTCAGGATGTAGAATTATAACGTTGTAGCCATTAGTGAGGCTTGGTTGCAGGAAGGGCAGCACTGGCAGCTCTGTGTTCTGGGGTTCCATTGTTTTAGACGTGATAGAGTGGAGAGGGGTATTAAAAGGGGAGGGGTGGCATTACTAGTCAGGGTGACATGACAGTGCTCAGGCAGGGCAGACTATAGAGCTCATCTAGTGAGGCTTTATGGGTAGAAATGGGGAATAAGAAGGGGATGACCATATTAATGGGGTTATGTTATAGACCTCCTAACAGTCTGCAGGACTTAGGGGACCAAATTGGTAGGAAGATCACAGACTATTGCAAGAAACACAAGGTTGTTAAAGTAGATGATTTTAGCTTTCCACATATTGACTGGGACTCCCATACTGTAAAGGGCTGGATGAGAAAGAATTGTCAAATGTGTTCAGAAAACTTTCCTTAATCAGTACGTAGAAGTTCCAAAGAGAGAGCATGTGATACTAGATCTCCTAATTGGGAATGAGACAGGGCAAGTGACAGAAGTTTCTGTAGGGGAACACTTTGCATTCAGTGATAACAATGCCATTAATTTCAAGATAATTATGGGAAAAGAAAGGCCTTGTCCTTAGCTTGAGATTCTAAATTGGAGAAAGGCCAATTGTGATGGTACCAGAAGGCGTCTGGCAAGTATGGATTGGGACAGGTTGTTTTCTGGCAAAGGTGTACTTGGTAAGTGGGAGGCCTTCAAAAGTAAAATTTTGAGAGTACATGGTTTGTATGTTCCTGTCAGAATAAAAGGCAAGGATAACAGGTTTAGTAAAGCTTGGTTTGAGAGATTTTCAGGCCCTGGTTAAGAAAAAGAAGAATGTGCATAGCAATAGGCAGACAGGAACAAATTAGGTGCTTAAAGTGTATATGAAATGCAAGAATACACTTAAAGAAATCAAGAGGGCTAAAAGAAGGCATGAGGTTGCTCTAGCAGACAATGTGAAGGAGAATCATAAACGACTTCTACAGATATATTGAGAGCAAAAGGATAGCAAGAGACAAAATTGGTCCCCTGGAAGATCAGAGAGGTAACATATGTGTGGAGCTGAAAGTGATGGGGGAGACTTAAAATGGATTTTTTGACTACCAGAGCTTGCATCAAGATCTCAGCTGGAAAAATGGTGTGTAAAATGGTAGATGGAAGTTAATGCAGACAAGTGAGAGGTGTTGCACTTTGGAAGGACTAACCAGGGTAGCTTTTACACGGTGAGTAGTAGGGAGTGTGGTAGAACAAAGCGATCTAAGAATACAGATCCATAATTTCTTGAAAGTGGTGCCATAGGTAGATCTGGCAGTAAATGGGAGTTTTTGTCACATTGTTCTTCATAAATCAATGTATGGAGTACAGGAGTTGGGATTTTACATTGAATTCTTGTAAGAAGTTGATGAGGGGAGATTTGATAGAGGTGTACAAAATTATGAGGGGTATAGATCAGGTTAATGCAAGCAAGATTTTTCCACGGAAGTAGGGTGAGACTTTAACTGGAGATCATGGTTTAAGGGTGAAAGGTGAAATGTTTCAGGGGAACATGAGAGAGAACTTCCACACTCAAAGAATGGTAGGAGTGTGGAACGAACTGCCAGTGCAAGTGGTGGATGTGGGTTTGATTTCAACATTTAAGAAAAATTTGGATAGGTACATGGGGAGGTATAGAGGGCTATGGTCCGGGTGCAGGTTGATGGGACCAGGCAGATTACGATTCAGCATGGACCAGATGGGCCGAAGGGCCTGTTTCTGTGTTGTAGTATTCTATAACTCTTTTACTTTGTGAAGTCATAGTATCTTTCTCTGTCCTTTTTTGAGAAGCTTCATATCCCCTGTGGTTTACCAATAGTCTGATGAGCAGTAAGATGTACTTCAAAGGTTCACAGGTCTAATTTAATGTCAGAGAAATGTATACTATATACATCCTGAAATGCTTTTTCTTCGCAAACATCTGTGAAAACAGAGAAGTGCCCCAAAGAATGAACGACAGATGAACGTGAGAACCCCAAAGTCCCTCCCCAGCTCCCCCCTCCCACACCTAAGCGGCAGCAAGCAACGATCCCCCCTCCCCCCACCAGCAAAAAAAAGCGCATCGGTACCGTCACCAAGCCCAAGCGTGTGCTAAGCAATAGCAAAGACACAGACCAAAGTTACCTCAAAGGCTTCGCATTTCATCCGACATTCGACAAACCACAGGTTCTCTCTCTCTCTTAGAGAGAGGGGTGTCCCCCCATTTTCAATGCGAGTGGAAGACATATAACAACAACCCAATGGTTTATGATGTTAAAATCTTATCTAACCAAGATGTTTTATTTTTAAAAAATAAAAAGAGCATCAGCTGACCTTGACTTCTTTGTTTTTTCTTTTGGGTTTGAAAAGAACAAGCAGACACTTTATGGTAGCATTAACTTTTCCAGAACCAATAATTATTTGTGATATTAAAAAGCTGGAAATATTCAGCAACTCAGTCTACATCTGCAAAGAAAGAAAGAGTTAACATTTCAAGTTAATGAATATTCATGTTGTGTTGCTAAAGTAGAAGATTTTTCATCAAATGCTGGTAGAAATTATCTGCTTTTGTTTTAGTGGTTCTTGTAGAGGTAGCTGTAAGTTACATTTGATCCTGTCGTACCTCATTCCCTCAGTGGCCATCTGGAGAGACAGAGAACTGAGATTGAGAGCTAGAGAGGTGGAGAGGTGGAAGATTGGATATTAGTGGGTAGGAGGGTTGCTCCTTAAAATTCCACTCAATGCACAGATGCTTGGACCACTGTAAAAGTCTTCCAACAAGACATGGTTCTTTTATTTGAAACTAAATTTTTCTCCAAAATAATGGCAACTGACCTTGATGTTTTCTTCCACTGTGGCATCTAATTTATTTAAAATAGCTCTGTATGCAGATGCTACACTAAACCCATATTAACTGCACCTTCCACACTACACTTAATGTGCCCCATGCTGTCAGAAATCTTTGAAAACTCTTGCCCTAATATTTTAGTCAAGAAAAACAAAAGCTGTGAACAGTGGCATTGTGCATTAATTTTGCGTTCTGTGAATCCTTCCAGGAACAACACTTTTAGGGACTCTGCTCATAGGTTTCCATTCCTAATCAACTTAGGTTGGGTGGAAAATAATTCAGGTTTCCCAAGAGCTGGTAGCCTTTAAGATCAATCCCTGATCTTATACTCCTGGTGACAAGCTCCAACTGAAGTGATTGTGATTCTGTGCCTGTAACTTTCTACACAAATGTGATTGTGATTGTGTGATTGTCTCCTCCTCAATCTTACTCTGCTGTCATATTATTTGTCCTCGTAATACCACTGACGTGGAAGAATATAAATGCTTCTGGTACTTCAGAATATCTACATCATCCTATAATTAGAAAACTTCTCTCCACTTGTTGTAATTATCATTTTGCAGTATTGTACAGCTTCCATTCAAATCACTTACCCATGAAATTTGGTGGCCTACATGAGCTTTCTTCCAAAATTTCTCTAATACCCTTCTGGTTTGGGCAGAGCATGGACATTCCATATCATCTTTTCTCAGGTATTAGAGTACAGGAAAGATCAATTTTAGTGAATGAAGCCATTGCACAGTGTGCAATAAACTCATCCCTTTCCCCATTTACCAATAGCCTATCTCCCAAAGTTAAATTGAATGTCTTAAAATGATTTAACTTGTACCATTCAATTGACTTATACTGCTGTACAACAGGACTAAATTATTAATGTCAATGAGATTTTCCTTTTCAAATATTGCCTTAATTTTTCAAAAGCCCCTGGAAATGACTTTTCCTGGAAGTTCTGCCAATACATGATATCAGTCTAATATTGCACTGCTCAGGTATAAAATTTTTTAAAAAATGAGTGAGTTTATGTAAATGATAAAAAGCTACTTTGTTATGCATTATGAATAAAAATCCTGAATGAAGTAATGAAATTCTATTCTATTGACCTGTGGGTCAAAATCTATTAACACTGTTCCATTGTGAACATATAGAGAAATTACTGTTTGACTTATGAAAATGTAACTAAACATATAAATTTCTTTTCATCTTTAATTTAAATGATTTTTAATTAATTTTCAGTGTGTGAACATTACTGTCAAAGTTAGAATTTATTACCTAATTTTTTTGCTCCAGGAAGATCATGAGCACTTCTTTTTGAAGCAGCTGGGAGACTTGGTTGGTCAGTACAGCGGAAATTAGGAATTACCCATGTGGGGCTGAAGAATATCAATAAATCAGTTTAGATTTCACCAAAATAAAACAACTTCATGATTACTTAAACTAATATTAGACTTTAATTTTATTCCTTCCAAATTATTTTCAATTCTATTTAAATTCTCAAAATGGCGAGGATATGATTTGTCGTCATATTATGTGAGAAAGCCCTGAGATAAGTCAGCTGGTAACTGTACTACAATATCCTCCTTCTGCTGTTCTGTAAGAATGCTCAAAGCTTAAAAACATAGGAAATGCAGTTAATTAACTGAATCAGGTCTGCACCAGCCATTAGCTATTCACTGAGTGATCTTACAACAAAAAAAAATTTCAGATATATTAGCACCTTTAAAGTAGAAAAGCATTCCAAGGCCCTTCACTAATAAAAATGGACACTGAGGCAAAGAGCAAAATATTGGAATAAGTTACCAGAGTTGCAAAAGCCTCAGATGCATGATCAGTGATAGTGGACAGCAACAAATCCTATCTCTCAAAAATTGTTTCATTAGCCTTATGGCTCATAGTTCATGATGTTGTATAGATCTGCTATGCAACATCATCATACAAGGATAATATTTCATAATAAGGACTTTCAGTTAATATTTACACAGCTCATCACATCCACATATAGCTACAAATACTCCAAACCTCACAACCACATTTCTCAGCTTATACAAACTGCCAGTAGTTCAACTACAGCAAGCATGTCATCAGGATCATTGCAAGATACACAATCCTCTGTATTTCAGGAACAACAAGCAAAACTGTTGCAAATAATAGACTGGTAGCCAACAGCCCATGGTTACTTAGTCCCCAAACGGGAAGGGCAACTATTACAGAGGCCACCAATCATCTTCTGAGCAGCAATAATGGGCAGTTTCTTTTCCTCTTGACCTATATTCCCTTCTGAATTACAAGCATCAACTGAAGTATAAACGGTTTCCTCTTCATTCCCCTAACCTGGTTATATTTCTGCCACGAAGTCTCAGACTAAGTGGCAATTATTGAACTGCAAGAGAGGAGACACTGGGTCGTCATGTAATAAATTCCTCACTGCAGAATAGTTAGTCTCTAATCCATTTATGCATCTATAAAGTTATGATTCAACTCTAGATAAAGGCAAATCCCAAGATTACAACAGTAGGATGTTCAGTAGTGTTCATGAAATGGAATGCTATTGTATTTCCAAAGAAGGGGGTGAAGTTGGTGATAAGACCATAATTTGTTCATTGCTTAAGCATGTGAGACACAACTTACTTTTTATATATCAGTCTGTGCTTGAATGTTGCCAGGTCTTGCTGCAGTGTCCACTGACTGCTTCATCCACTCAAATCAGCAACCATTCAACTCAGGCTTCTCCTCACTGCATTAACAATGTGATCAGTATCTCTGACTGAGACACGAGAAAGACCCTCATAATATCATTGATAATGGACCTTCCCCTGCTGCTCCTCCTCCCCAGCTTCCCTTTCTCTTACTCTCCCACTTCCTTTCCTCCTGCCTCTGCTATTCCTCTCCTTCCTTTCTTGTCTCCTTGCTCTTGCAGCTCCACAGCTGCTGGTGTGAGCTGAACTTACATGATTACTAAGGTGTGAAGAACTTAGCAAGCTGTTACCAATTGGACAACACTCTCTGATGTGCACGGAACGTTCCTCTAAACCTGTTCATATATTGGAGTCACAGCTTTAGTACACAATGGTCTGCTCAACTATGTTTCCACAAAGACAGTGGTTTTTCAAAATGATGTACAATAATGTGCTCACCTAGAAAATGCAGTTGATCATTGATGTTATCTGTGCACAGTCAAAGACCAATAGAACATCGATGGTATGAAATCCTTATCAATATATTTCTTCTCTCTCCCTAAGTTCAGTCATGGTGTACATCATGGAGATGCCCATGATGCTGGCAAGCACCCAACCAAAAGCTCTCTGCTATCCTCTATTCAAGGAGAGAAGGAAATTAGCTTAACTCTCAACAGACAACCTCTGTCATATTCCTAAGGCATAGTAACACGTGCAAAATGCTGGAGGAACTCAGAAGGCTATGGAAAAGAGTCAGCATTTCAGGCCGAGACCTTTCATCAGGACTGGAAAAAGAGGTAAGAAGTCAGGGTAAGAGGGTGGAGGGAGGGGAGGAGGAAGTACAAAGCAGTAAGTGATAGATGAATCCAGGAGAGGGGGACAGGTGAAATAAAGAGCTGTAAAGTCGATTGGTGAAAGAGATAAAGGACTGGAGAAGGAGGAATCTGATAGGAGAGGACAGAAGGCCAAAGGGAGATGATGGGCAGGTAAGGAGATATGGTGAGAAAGGGAAATAGGAATGGGGAATGGAAGGGGGGGGGGGGTAATTACCAGAAGTTCGAGAAATCGATGTTCATGTCATCAGGTTTGAGGCTACCCACATGGAATATAGGTGTTGTTCCTTCAACCAAGTGTGGCGTCATCACGGCAGTAGAGGAGGCCATGGACTGACATGTCGGAATGGAAATGGGAAGTAGAGTTGAAATGGGTGGCCACCAGGAGATTCCACTATTTCTGGCGGACGGAGCGTAGGTGCTTTTTTTTACATGTACTGATGAAGGGTCTCAGCCCAAATCCTCGACTGTTTACTCTTTCCCATAGATGTTGCCCGGCCTGCTGAGTTCCTCCAGCATTGTATCTGTGTCTGTGTGCATTACCTTGACTTCCAGCACCTGCAGACTTTCTCTTGGTTATTGTTCAGAGTATCAGCCAGGAAAGATTTTCGGTAATGAGGTCTAAAACTACTGTCATTTTATTGTCACACAGGTACTGAGCATTAATTATCTCCAGGAAAAGAAGGTGTAAACCCTTAGCATTTAACAACATTACATCGTTGAATATTGTCCACTGCAACTCCTTAACATCATCAACATTCTGCAAATTACCAGCCAACAGGAAATTAACTGATCTGGTACAAGACATAAACTTATGAGCAGCATATATAATGTAAATAATCAAACTCTCAAAAAGCAGTCAGTATCTAAAATGTGCTTTCCGGGAAGATAGTGAAACAGATACATTGATTACATTTAAGAAGCATTTAATAAAAAGACTAAAATAGGAAGACAGAATGATATGGGCCACATGCAGACAATTGGGATTAGGATAGATGGGCTAAAAGCTCAGTAAGGACATGGGGACCGAAACACCCAATTCTGTGAATTTATGATTCAATCAAGCACAAAAATCCTGTGACTGCATAATACAGGCAGAATATTCTACAGTGAGTAACCCTCCTTCCTTGGTATTGAAATGAAATCCCTTACCTCACAACTCAATCACTGAGTGGGAGTCTCTGCACCTATGCCATGCAGCATTTCAAGTGGATCGCTCACCAGCTGCTTCTCTATGGGCAATTAACTCCTGTTCATTTTCTCAGAATATCCACACTTCATGAATGAATTAAGAAAACATGAAACAGCCCATGCAGCCGTCACCCACTTATTTTAGAGTTTCAACAGACATCACTACTCATTCTAGTGAGCGACTCATACACCAACTACTTCCTAAACAGCATTGTGGAAGCATCCATCTGGCGAGTGTCTTTCCACCTCTCCTATTCCTTTCTCCACTGGCAGTTTCCTCACTTACTTCTGCTGTCTATTTGGAGATCCTGTGAAACTACCACTCATGTGTTGCTTTCTTTGAGCAAAAGAACATGACTAAAAGACTATCTGTAAATCTATTAGCAATCCCAATCTTAACATTCCTGACGAGTTTGGAGAATTTTATGTCTTTGGGTAAAGCTGCTGTGGGAGTCACAAACCAATTCTATCATCAATTAATCAACAACTATGCATATACACAGAGAGCAATTGGAAGATTTTCCCTTTACTCAAAACTACATCTCCATGCATTCAGCTGGATTATCATCGTCTAAGGTCGCTGCGTTGTGATCAAATCAGCTTTGCACATGGGCTCACACTACCAACTCCATACTTGTATATGTGCTATCTTGCTGACAAATCTTGAAAGCAACCCCAATAATGACGTAAACTTGTGATTGCCACATAAAGGTAGAAGTAAATCTACACCCATAGTGATAGAATACAAGGTCAAACTCCATCTCAATTCTGTCGTCACAGTGAATGCATAGTTTCTGAAGTTTCAGGAGGTCATGGGTATGATATTGAGTGAACTCATTCTAGAATCCTAAATTTAATCTAAGACATTAAACTTTAAAGGCATCAATAAGTAACTGTAAGTAAACTAGTGAGACTATACTATATCAATTTTCTGGACTATAGAAAGGAGACTTTTACTTTAAGTCCTTTAGTCTTTTCTGAAGCTGTTTAGCTGTCAATAATCACTGTTTCGAGTGGTGAGTATCTCTTACAACCAACAAGGAGATGCTTCCAGCTCACGCATAGTCAATTTGGCGATGACACAACAATGCGGGGCTCATCACGAACAAGGATGAGACAGTCTACAGGGAGGAGTTGGAAGACTTCGAGGACTGGAGCCAGGCAAATAACCTCTTCCACATTGTCAACAAGACAATGTGATCATTGACTTGAGGAGAACTCAAACCACTCACACCCCCTATACATCGGCAGCACAGCAGTGGAAACTAAAAGCCATTTCAAACTCATGGGAGAGCGCATCTTGTACCAACACTCACGGTCCCAGAACACATCCTACACAATCAAGAAAGCTCACCAACACCTCTACTTTCTAGGTTGAAGGGAGCTAGACTATGCACATCAAGACTCATGATTTTTTACAGATGCACAATAGAGAACACCCTAACATACTGATTACTGCATAGTACAGGAACTGCAGTACAGAAGACAGGAAGGCTCTACAACAGGTAACCAAAACTACCCAACACATCACTTGAACCAGCCTACCCCCCATCCAGGACTTATATACAGAAGGGTGCCAGAAGAAGGCCAGCAATATTATGAAGAATCCCACCTATGCTGCTCATGAGCTCACTCCTGGGGGGGGGGGGGGGGGGGAATCTACAAGGCTTACGCCACAACCACCAGATTCAAAGCAGTTACTTTTCACAAACAACAGGCCGATCAATATCACCACCCACTAACACACTCCACTCCTCCCCCACCACCACTGCTTTATCATTTCCTGTCAATCACCTAATGTACAGACTCCTGTAGCTAGCATCACCTTATGTACGTCTCAATCTATGGATATAAGATATCTCATGTATTTATATATATTGATTTTTAATAGTGTGTTCTTTATCTTATTATGATGTTTTTGTTTCATTAGATCTAGAGTAACAATTATTTGTTCTCCTTTACACTTGTGTATTGAAAATGACATTAAACAATCTTGAATTTTGAATTTCAAAGTTCATTAATTATCACATTACTTGTATGTCACCATATAAACCTTAAGATTCCTTTACTTGTGGGCATACTCAGTAAATGGTTAAAGTAATAACCATAACAGAGTCAATGAAATCATTATTATTATAATAAATAAATAAACAGTGAATATTGAGAAAATGAAATGAAGAGTCCTTGAAAGTGAGTCTAGAGGCTGTGGGAACAGTTCAATAACGAGGCAAGTAAAGTTATCCCCTTTCATTCAAAAGCATGACAGTTGAGGGGCAATAACTGTTTCTGAGCCTGGTGGTGTGAGCTCTGAGGTGTCTTCTCCCTGATGGCGGCAGTCAGAAGAGAGCATGTCCTGGGTGTTGGATGCTGCTTTCCTGTGACAGCCTTTCACATAGATGTGCTCAATGGTGGGGAGGGATTTACCCGTGAATGGACTAGGTCGTTTCACTACCTTTTGTAGGATTTTCCATTCCAGGGCATTGGTGTTTCCGTACCAAATCGTGATGCAATCCGTCAATATCTTCTTCACTACACATCTATAGAAGTTTGTCAAAGTTTTATATTTCATACCGAATCTTCCCAAACTCCTTAGGTAGGTGCACCGCCATGCTTTCTTCATATTTGCATTTGCGTGCTGGGCCCAGAACAGGTCCCCGGAACTAATAATACCTAGGAATCTAAAGTTGTTGACACTCTCTACCTCTGATCCTCAGATGAGGCTTAGCTCATAGACCTCTGGTTTCCTTCTCCTGAAGTCAATAATCAGCTCCTTGGTCTGGCTGACATTGAGTAAGAGATTGTTTTATGACACCACTCAGTCAGATGTTCAATCTCCCTCCTAAATACTCATTAATCACCACCTTTGATTCAGCCACACAGTCATAAGTGTAAAGTGAGCAGAGCAAAGGGCTAAGCACACAGCCTTGTGGTGCACCCGTGCTGACGGAGATCGTGGAGAAGTTGTTGCCAATCCGAACTGACTAGGGTCTGCAAGTGAGGAAAATTGTGAATCTAATTGCACAAGTGGGCATTGAGGGCAAGGTCCTGGAGATCTTTGAATAGTTTTGAGGGGATGATGTCATTGAATGCTGTGCTGTAGTCGATACAGCAGCCTACAGTGTGCATCTTTGCTGTCCAGATGTTCCAGGGTTGTGTGAAGAGCCAATGAGATGGCATCTGCTGTGGACCTGTTGCTCAGGTAGGCAAACTGGAGTTGAACCAAGTCACTTGACAGGCAGGAATTGATCACCAACCTCTCTCACTGTGCACGAAAGTGTTACTGAATGATAGTCATTGAGACAGGTCACTACGTTCTTCTCAGGAACCGCAGGAAAGGGAAGCCTGCTTGATGCAGTGGGTAGCTCCGACTGCTGAAGTGAGAGGTTAAAGACCTCAGCCAGTTAATCAGCACAGGTCTTTAGTATTCAACCAGGTACTCCATCTGGGCTGGATACTTTCTGTGAGTTCATCTCCTGAAGCCTGCTCAAACATCGGCCTCAGACTGCCAAAGTGAGGGGTTAAAGATTTCAGTCAACACCCAGCCAGTTGATCAGCACAGGTCTTTGGTATTGGGCCAGGTACCCCATTTGGGTTGGATGCTTTTTGTGCGTTCACCCTCCTGAAGGCTGCTCTGAGAGACTGAAATCATAGTATCATCAGGGGCTGTGGGTGTTCGTGATGGTTCCTCCATGTTTTATGGTCAAAACAAGCATAGAAGGCACTGATCTAATCTAGAAGCAAAGCCCTTCTGTCTCCTATGTCACTTGCTTTAACTGTACAACTGTCGAGAATCCTTCATTGATTTAAGTTTAGTCCATAATTGCCACTCCACCCATAAGATAGCACTTCAGAGATAATGGAAATTTAGAAATCAAGGATCAAAGACCAATACAAGTTCCTCTGTTTCCTTCAGGGAAAATCCTGCCTGACAAACATGTTGGAATCCTTTGAGGAGATTACAAGTAGGGTAGATAAAGGGGATTCTGTGGATGTAGTATATTTGGACTTTCAGAAGGCCTTTGACAAGGTGCCTCACATGAAGCTGCTTACCAAGTTAAGAGCCCATGGTATTACAGGAAAGTTACTAACATGGTTAGAGCATTGGCTGATTGGTAGGAGGCAGTGAGTGGAAATAAAAGGATCCTTTTCTGATTGGCTGCCAGTGACTAGTGGTGTTCTGCAGCGGTTGGTGTTGGGACCACATATTTTATGCTGTATATAAATGATTTAGATGATAGAATAGTTAGCTTTGTTGCCAAGTTTGCAGATGATACGAAGATTCATGGAGGGCAGCTGTGTTGCGGAAACAGGTAGGATGCAGGACTTAGACAGATTAGGGGAATGGGCAAGAAAGTGGCAAATGAAATACAATGTTGGACAATGCATGGTCATGCACTTTGGTAGAAGAAATATATGTGCAGATTATTTTTTAAATGGAGACAAAATCCAAAAATCTGAGATGCAAAGGGACCTGGGAGTCCTTGTGCAAAACACCCTAAAGGTTAACTTGCAGGTCAAGTCAGTGGTGAGGAAGGCAGATGCTATGTTAGCATTCATTTCAAGAGGTCTAGAATACAAGAGCAAGGCTGTGATGTTGAGGCTTTATAAGGCACTGGTGAGGACTCATCTTGAGTATTGTGAACCGTTTTGGGCCCCTCATCTTAGAAAAGATGTGCTGGCATTCAAGAGGGTCCAGAGGAGGTTCACAAGGATGATTCCAGGAATGAAAGTGTTATCATGCGAGGAATGTTTGATGGCTCTGGGTCTGTACTCACTGGAATTCAAAAGGATGAGGAGGGATCTCGTTGAAACCTTTCAAATGTTGAAAGGCCTAGACAGAGTAGATGTGGAAAGGATGTTTCCCATGGTGGGAGAGTCTAGGACAAGGGGAACACAGCCTCAGGATAGAGGGGCGCCCTTTCAGAACAGAGATGTGGAGAAATTTCTTTAGCCAAAGAGTGGTGAATTTGTGGGATTTGTTGCCACGTGCAGCTGTGGAGGCCAGGTCATTGGGTGTATTTAAGGGAGAGATTGATAGGTTCTTGATTGGACATGGCATCAAAGGTTACAGAGAGAAGGCCAAGAACTTAGCTTGAGGAGGAGAAAAAAAAAGGATCAGCCATGACTGAATGGCGGAGCAGACTCAAAAGGCCAGATGGCCTAATTCTGCTCCAGTGTCTTATAGTCTAAGTTGGCAAACCCCTCTGTGTTGGCTGAATGGGACATTGCAAATTAGAATCTAGTAGCAGTTTTGGATAAGTTCAAATTTATGAATATTAAAAGATGGAAGGCTAACCAGAATAGATTAGAATTAGGGTTAGATGTTGGATGGTCACCGGGGAAGAGAGATATGAAGAGAGGTGGTGGTGATATACTGAGAATTGGCTATATAAATTAAATTTTCTATGCTCCTTTATCTAAAAATGCTTTCTATCTTTTTATGTTGTATTTCAGCATCTAATCTTTCAGTAATACAATTTTTGTTAGCACTAACCTTTTATAAGCAGTTCATCTTTGTCAAAATTAAACTATTTTAATGACACTGTCACAGTGGAATGGAAAAACACTGAAAAGCATTAACGAAGTGAATCTGAAAATATCCTCTTTTAATAATTTCATTAAGTAAGCAGGTGCAGACAGTATGCTCCGGTGTTCAAAAGTTCATGTTTTTACTGCAGGGCTTGGATGTTATCAATATGACAAAATTACTTCAAATCTGTATTGCATTTTACACGCAATTCAACAAATCACACAGCACTGATGGAGGGGAATAAACAGTCAACATTTCAGGCCGAGATCCATCTTCAGTGTTGACTGTTTATCCCCTTCCACAGATGCTGCCTGACTTGTTGAGTTCTTCTGACATTTTGTATGTGTTGTTCAATGTTTTTGATTTCCAGTATGTGCTGAATCATTCATGTTTACGCATTTTACATCCTTAAGATTTCACTCTTTTTCTCAGAGGGAATGAAGCTAAGGATTGTATTAAGGGAAAGGGTTAAGGTTATTTAGACTCTCATTTCAAAAAAGTAGTACAACAGCTTAAACTTGTTTGAGCAGAATACTCAGTTCAGTCTCAGCTGTCCAATAGCAGATCAGGCTTTTGTCTTTATGGAAGCCATTTAACAACTAATCACCCAACATCCATTCATATGAAACCATCGTGGGCAAAAAATGATATAATGCAAACGCCGTGGGGGGGGGGTGAGTTGTAAAGTTCTGGATGTGGCACTGCAACAAATTTTCACTGAGCTCCTCACAGTGGTAAACTGAATGGAACTGCAGACAATCTAACCTTGAAAACTACATTGCATAACTAATTGGTTACCTTTGCACACTTCCATGGTATGAATGAGCAAAAAATTATTACGTTCCCAGTGAACTTTGATTGGCATCTTGCTTACAAGATTTTATGCTATTCAGAATTATATACTCATACAAGTGTTATTTTTAAAAAGTGTGCACATCATGAGATCTTTTGCTGAAATTGTTTTACATGTACCTATCACTTCAATAAGAGGTGGCAAATTATTTCTGATCTTCAGTTTTACTTCTGCCTATTGCATCATTGCTCTACATTCCTTGTTTACAACTCAGGTTAAATTACTTGTGGACAAATGATCCATTGCTATCAGTGAGCTTCCTTTCAATTTTTCTCCATCAATTCAAGTCAGTGAGCATCACCGAACACCCCTGCTGAAATCTGGAGGAAGACACACAGAGGATACAGAGGGGGATCACAAAGGTGAGGAAAGAGGACTGGGTCAAGACAACAGAGTCCTATGGAGAAGAGGAGTATGGTGGATAATAAAATGGACGAGTTGACGGCGCTAGCCAGGAGTCAGAGAACATTTCAGGAATGCAGTGTTGTGTGTTTTACTGGGGCTGCATGAGGACATACCCGATCAGAAGTTTTCCATGGATGGCTTCCAGACCGTTCGGGCTGACCGGAAGTGCACTGAGAGCGGTAAGCGTAAAGGAGTTGGGGGCTTACTGTTCTGGTTAACAACGGATGATGCAATCCTGGTCATATTACGATCGAGGAACGTGTTTGTAGACCGGATATTGAACTTTTTGTTGTTGGACTCCGGCCATATTCCACCGAGATACAACACTGGGCGTCACGGGAGGTTGTTCCTGCCTGTGGCCATCGAACTTTGCAGCTCCTCCCGTGGAGGGTCAGACACCCTAAGCTAATAGGCTGGTCCTGGACTTATTTCCATCTGGCATAGTTTGCATATTGTTGTTTGATTGTTTGTGGTTTTTATATTGCTATATTTATGCTCTACTCTTGGTTGGTGCAGCTGTAACGAAACCCAATTTCCCTCGTGATCAATAAAGTATATCTATCTATCTATCACCTCATAGCTTAGAACAATTCCTTGAATCTTCCTAGTTCTGTGTTGAGGTGCCTCTAACCTAGATGGTTCCTGTCAAAAAAAGGTATCAAAACTGCACTATACCTTATCGCAGCTGAATTTGTGATTTGTTACCACTGGTACTGCTTGAGGTAAATAGCTCAGATGTCTTCAAAGAGAAAAGTGACATATACATGAAATGAAAGGCAATAGAAGAATACGCACGTGGACTTGTAAACACTAGCCCACTCTTTTTGGGCCAAATGACCTGTTTCTCGTGCCAAACGTGATGGACCAAATCCATTGTGAAATACACCTTATTAATAATATATTTATGTTGATCAATATTTTCAGTAAACCTACCCCTACTTCACCACATTGATGAATGATATTCCATCTTCTTCAATGTGCAACTCGTTCCAGTCACTTATACCAATAGTTAATTCATTCAAGAAAATTCATTTGTTCCTATGCAATTTCAGTTAGTTTTAGTTCATGAGCCAAGTGAATAGGTTGGTAATAAAGTTGGTATTTATTATTGAAATCACTCAAAATTACAATAGTAAATAGCACAATGTGCACAAACACTTTAACAATGTACCATCCATACACTCATCTCTCATATCTATTTCCTTTCATCTCTCCTTACCTTGGCACTGCTTTGAAATGTTCTACTATTTTAATGTGCCTCTACTTCTCTATTGAAATTTAAAGTACTTACTTTACTCATCTATCTCCAATTCAGCTGTCATTACTAATTGAATTGAATTGACTTTATTACTTACATCCTTCATGTACACGAGGAGTAAAAATCTTTACGTTACGTCTCTAAATGTGCAATTTATGGTAATTTATAATAAATAGCATGTACAACAGGATAGTTAATATAACATAGAAAGACAGTTATGTCAGCATGAGTTAAGCAGTCTGATGGCCTGGTGGAAGAAGCTGTCCCATAGCCTGCTGGTCCTGGCTTTTACGCTGCAGTACCGTTTCCCAGACGGTAGCAGCTGGAACAGTTTGTGGTTGGGGTGACTCGGGTCCCCAGTGATTCTTCGGGCCCTTTTTACACACCTGTCTTTGTAAATGTCCTGATAGTGAGAAGTTCAAATTTACAGATGTGCTGGGCTGTCCACACCACTCTCTGCAGAGTCCTGCGATTGAGGGAAGTACAATTCTCATACCAGGCAGTGATGCAGCCAGTCAGGATGCTCTCAGTTGTGCCCCTATAGAAAGTTCTTAGGATTGGATTTAAGAGCCCATACCAAACTTCTTCAACCGTCTGAAATGAAAGAGGTTCGGCTGTGCCTTTTTTAACCATACAGCTGGTATGTACAGCCTACATGAGATCCTCGGTGATGTTTATGCCAAGGAACTTAAAGCTGTTCACCCTCTCAATCCCAGATCCACTGATGTCTGTAGGGGCTAGCCTGTCTCCATTCCCTCCGTAGTCCACAACCAGCTCCTTTGTTTTTCTGACATTAAGGGAAAGCTTGCGTTCTTGACACCACTGTGTGTCAGGGTGATGACTTCTTCTCTTTAGGCTGCCTCATTACTATTTGAGATTAGGCCAATCAGTGTAGTGTCGTCAGCCAATTTAATTAGCAGATTGGAACTGTGGGTGGTGACACAGTGATGGGTATACAGAGAGTAAAGGAGGGGGTTTAGGACACAGGTCTAAGGGGCACCTGTGTTGAGGGTCAGAGGGGCAGAGGTGAGGGAGCCCACTCTTACCACCTGCTGGCAATCTGACAGGAAGTCCAGGATCCAGCTACACAAGGCAGGATGAAAGCAAAGCCTCTGAGCTTCTTGGTGAGCCTGGAGGAAATTGTGGTGTTGAATGCTGAATTGTTCTCAAATACGCATCCCTCTTCTCCAGATGTTCAAGGACGGTGTGTAGAGCTGTGGCTATTGTGTCACGTGTCAATCAGTTGCATGGGTAGTCGAATTGTAGGGGTCTAGTGTGGGTGGTAGCAAGCTGCAGATGTAGTCCTTGACCAGCCTCTCAGAGCATTTACTTATTATTGAGGTGAGTGCGACAGGACGCCAGTTGTTCAGACATGTTATCTTGGTCTTTTGTAGGTACTGCTGTCATTTTGTAGTGGAACTATATTTTAAGAAGTGTTTTTTGCACCCTTTTTCTGGAAAGTTATTAGCTTAATATCTTAGATCAAATTATGATATAAAAGTTACTTGAAAACTAAAATAAATTCCTGCTCTGAAGATAAAACCCACACAGCCCCTGCGTTCTAACATTAACTGCATACAAACATCCTTTGTACTTAAAAGTTTTTAAAAGTTAAAATTAATCTCCACTTAGTGGTAGCATCCTCACGTCTGGGCAAGACCACTGCTCAGTCCCACTCCCTCACCCTTAACAAGTCAGCTCACTTGCTAGTCCTTGAAATACTGAAAGGAGTCAAGTAATGTGCAAAATATCACTATCGGCCAAATTGTCTCTGCATTTACATGTGCATTTACCAACAACAGTTTCCAGTTTGTAATACAAACCTGAAACCTAAAGCTAATCTTTCTCTCTCTTTTATAATCTAGGCTCCATGTAGCCATTAATGAACCCTAGGCATTGTCTCCACTGAAAAATGTGAATCCAATATGGGAACATCTGATCTATACCAGTCAGAAGCTCAGTATGCAGTTTACTTTTTCATTCTAAGATGACTTCCTTACAGGAAAATTGTTTTCTGTTTAGCACCATGTATCTTCAATAGAAGCAATTAACATTTGCATTTGTGTGGTACATTCATCATCGTAATGTGTCCTAATATGTTTTATAGAAGCATCAAACAAAATTTGATGTAAAGCCATGTAAAATTGTGTTAGGACAGGCAACTGAAAGGGTTGTCAAAGAAGACACAAGAGTAGGCCTTCAATATAAACAAAGCTGATCACACAAGCCTCAACTCCTATTCTGTGTCTGTTCCCCATAACCCTTGATTCCTCAATCTATCATATATTTATGTAGCTCCAACTTAAATATATCAAATGGTCGGGGCTCCACAGACCTTGAAGCAGAAAACTACAAAGATCCAGAACAAAGTGATGTATTTTAAGGAACAAGAGTGAGCTAAGATCTTTATGTGCATCTCATATGTGACCTTTCATTTCATGTTCTTGATATTTATTATTTATTTGTTTTATCTTTGTATTTGCACATTTTGTCATCTTTTGCACATTAGGGTTTTCATTGATTCTATTGTGTTTCGAAGTATTTACTGTAAATGCCCACAAGAAAACTAATTTCAGAGTCGTATATGGTTACATATATGTACTTTGATAATCAACTTACTTTGAAGTTTGTACTTTGAACTTTAATACATGAAAATAACACTGCAGATATTTTATGGTCTCATTTTTACATGAATAACCTTTGTGAATGGGAACTCAATGTACAGAACTCAACAGATAAAATCACAGTTACCAATTTTTTAGAAACAGATGTGATACTCAAGTATTTCTGGATACATCCTAGTAATATAATATCAGTACATATTATGACCTATTTCCATGGACTAAGTGCTATATTTAAGTTAGTGTCTTGCAGTTAGTGCAACTCTTGGTAGTGCCCTGGCAGAATCACAAATTGTGATGGCTTTTTTTCCGTTAACCGATTTATTTCAGATGGACATCCTACTTTAGATGAATTATTCTTTACAATGATCATCTGAAGTGCCAAGCACATTTGTCTTTGTTGTCTTTTAACACATCTTGCGTCATATGCTATCTGTTAGGTACTAATCCAATACAACTGTAAATATTACACATTGAAATCAAGTGCTCAGGCATATTTTGAAAAGTCATACCAATTTTATTCATTGGCACAAAAAATAATTTTAATCCTTTTTATCAAAACGAATCCAAGTGCTTAAAAATGATTTTATCTGCTACTAAAACAAACAGGAACCTCAATGACAATTTCCCCCTTTGTACAATCAGAACCTCTCGTACACCTTAGAACAAAAAAATCAGCCTAAATGAAGGAAGCAGCTTGGGAAATCGTAATCAATACCACTAAAATAAGATGTTGGTCACAAAGCACGATTGTTAACTGTTCCAGTTTCACAACATATATATTATAAATTCTGCACTACTATCTCAATATTATGCACTTGTCCCATCAAACAAATGGGTTTTTTTAAAACACACACCCAAGCCTCAGCAAAGAAGTGCAATATAATAACTCTTTCTTCCTTTTGGAAACTACCTTTATCCACATTTGTGGCATGTTACTTCACTAAAACTGTAATATCAATTCTAGAATTCTCCAAGTATCAATTCATGACTCCCACCTATTCCTCACCCATATTACTATAGCTCTTTGGTCACATCATTTGAAATTAGATTTGCCAGGTTGAATTTCCTGTTCTAGAACAGCAAATAAAAATCAATGGGAAAACTGCACTGAAAAAAATATGAAATAAAAGCAGAATTGCTGGGAACACTCAGCAGGAAAGGCAACACACATAGAACATTGGAGGAACTCAGCAGGCCCATCAGCATCTATGGAAAAGAATAAATAGTTGACATTTCGAGCCGAGTGTCCTGATGAAGGGTCTCAGCCCGAAACTTAGACTCTTTTCCATAGATGCTGCCTGGCCTGCAGGGCTCCTTCAACACTTTGTGTGTGTTGCTTGGATTTCCAGCATCTGCAGATTTTCTTGTGTTTGTAACTCAGCAGGACAGGTGAAGTCCATTGATGCTGCCCGATCTGTTAGGGGTTTCCAGCATTTCTGTTTTTTTTTCCACTATATCTGGAATTGCAGTGATTTTCTCCCAATAAATATTCAAATGATTAAAAATATACATTTTTTTATCCTTGGCATGAACTTCACTCTTTAGCTGACAACTAAGGCTGAACCACCCTATTCCTAGCCTTGTATTTCAATCTGATGCTAACTTCTCTGCTCTATATCTTCACACCATCCAAATCTGCCTCCTTCTGCTTCTGAAGTGTCACCTATCTCTACCCCAGTTTAATTCACCTACTGCCAAACTTCTTCACCAAGGTTTTACTACTTCCAGATTGCATTAGGCCAATATATCTCACACTTTCCAATGATCTTACATTTTCTGCAACTTGACTACATTTAAGATGAACGGTGGTATTGTTTCTAGCACAGTGCCTTACAGTATGAGATGACTTGGGTTCATTTCCTGCCAGTGCCTGTAAGGAGCTCGAACATTCTCCCTGTGACTACATGGGTTTCCTCTGGAGCCCCAGTTTTCTCTCACAGTCCAAAGATGTGCAGGTTGGTAGGTTCATTGGTCCTGTGATTAGGGTAACATTAAATCCAGGGACTGCTGGGCTTGAAGGGCCAGAAGGGCCTGCATCTCAATAATAAATAAATAAAACTCTATAATACGTGAACCTGCCTACATCCCATGTTTGTTGTCTCTACACTGCTTCCAGTCTTCAATATCTCACTATTAAAACTCTCAGTGCTCCTTACGAATCTCTCCAATTAACTCAAAAAATTAACACCTACCATCAAACAACCCCATCATCTGGGCCACAGAATCTTTCCACAGTTACCTTCGAGCAAGAAGCACAGCAGCCTGAGGACACACCTGGTTCGAGAGCAGCTAACTGCTTTCACCCTATTCAATGAAGTGACCCTCAAAACTTTAATCACCACAATTTAGCAATTCTTTGCACTAAATTTGACTTTATTTTGTTATAATTGAATTTTGTTTAAAAATTATGTTGAGTTGATGTTTCCTTGCAAATACTGCTTATATAATTCAATCCACTTTAAGTTTTTCACTGCGTCACCACATCCATGTACTCACGCAAATGACAATGAAACTTGACTCTGACTTTTCCCTTCCAGTCTTCCAGCCCTCTGTGATTTCTCCAGCTTTAATCTGGAACAACAAAATTAAACCATAGAACTTTTGTAGGGCATAAGGAGATCTAAAATGTTTAGAATGGAGATGAGGAGGAATTTCTTCAGACAGAACACAGTGAATCTATGGAATCTGTTGCCACAAGTAGCTATGGAGACCAAGTCATTTGGTATATTTAAGGCAGAGGTTCTTGATTAGTCAGGGCATGTATGTAGGGATACTGGGAGAAGGCAGGAGATCGTGGCAGCGAGGAAAATTAATCATGATGAAATGATGGAGACTCAATGGCCAAATGGCCTAATTCTGCTCTTGTATCTTATGATCCTATGTCTGTGCCTGTGTGGATTTTGAGCTCCTGCCTTCTGGACCATTAACCTAGGTTGCAGACTATCAGTAATATCACCTCTACCACATCAATATGCCTTATGCACTTCCAATTATAATCACTACATTGTGACCATGGTGTATACAGTCAAAGATGAAGGACAGGAAGGTGGAGATGAATCCAACAATCAGATTGGCCATTGGGGTACTGAATAGTTGAGAATGCTTGAAGAGCCAAGTGGCCAATCCCTGCTCCTATACCCCAAAGTACTTGCAGTTAGCTGGGTCCTGAAGTTCCAGAATCCACACCCCCCCCCCAATTCTCTATCTCTCTTTATATATTAGGTGATCCTTAAAATGACCACTTTAACCAAGATTTTCAATAGCTGTCCTAAAGTTTTCTGAAGTAATTTAGTGTCAAATTCTGCTTGTTATTGATCTGTGTGAGGTTTCCTGTGTTAAGCAAACAGTTGTGCTTAAATCTTCAAACAAATAATTGATACACCTGAATTACACGTTTGATTTATTTTATTGAAAGAGAATATGAAGTACTATGGGATTGAGCCATTTGACTATATTGAGCGCAATGGGCTTGTTTTGGGGTCTTGCTTATTTTTCTTCTTGTGAAAATAACCTAAATACTGATTCTTCAGGATAAAGTATCAAAAAAGGTGAAATCTTACCGTTATATCTTTCAACGCCTTCACTGGCATAAAACCGAATGGTCTCCTCGTGTACTATACAGCTTGTATGGCACAGAAATCAAACTACATACTATTTTGGTCCGAGATAGGTTTGAGTTGTTTGCATTGTAGTTTAAAAATAAGAGACGACGATGTCTCTTTAATGCTTTAAGCACACGTGAGAGCTGTGTTTTCCATTCACTGTGCCGCGCAGTCTACCAACGCTAGCACAGGACTTGTGCTTTGCAGCCCCGCTCTGCAGTTGCAGCGATGTTAAGAGATGCTGCTTAATTCAACGTCAGATCAACTTTGATCAATATTCCCCCGCCGCTCCAATTGGAGGCGCATGTTCAGATCCGCTCCTCACTTCACCACCATCTTTGCCAGTGTGAAATAGTCCTATTTTCCTCTGGCAAAATATTTTTACCCCTCGCCCAGCTCAGTCGTTGTATCTGAAACGTTTGAAGAGGGAGGGAGGAGGAAAGAGGGACATAGCGGGATTTATATCCAGCGCAGTGTATCTGCCTTTTCCAGGTCGCTTTTAAGGAATTGAAATCAGACAGAAAATGGGACCAAACCTTCTGCAGTCTGTCTTCCTAATACTCAACGTGCTTTTTCGCGCAGCCTTGAGTGCTTTCCCCAGCAATGTCCAAATAGGTAAGTAACTCTTGTATTGAGTGCTGTGTATTAATGTTGTAGAACTTCACAACCAGCTGCGGCAAGTAGGATCGTGGAGAGCAGCTTAAACGTATTAAAATAATGAAGTCATTCCTAATTGAAGCCAATAAAGGGGGTTTACTTTAATCCCAGAGGAAAGTTGAACTGTTTACTGTTCGCGTTTTCTTTAAACACATTAAGACATTTTAATCTACATTAATAATATATCTGCCGTATTGTGAGATGGAGCGGAGATAAAACGAGGGTTATGCGGCACAGGTCGATTTAATTGCTTTTTTTTAAATTCTGTGTAGGGGGATTGTTCGCCAGAAGTACAGATCAGGAAAATAGCGCCTTTCGATTCGGGATTTACCTTCATAACACGAACCCAAACATTTCCGAAGCTCCATTTGCTCTCACCCCACATGTCGATAACCTCGAGTCTTCCAACAGTTTCTCGGTGACCAATGCTTGTGAGTACTGTTGTGCAGTTCTCATCGCGTTTGCACTATAGCGCTGAAATTTTGGAAAAATACCTGTCTCAAAAGTTAATGAAGTCGGTCTAGGGATTACCATTACGCTGAAAAGTGATTGAAAACATCCTTCTAATTCCGCTGGTTATTTATATTACCGATCTAGTTTCATGTATGTAGCAATTCATTGACCTCTACAGCTCGCTATTGCTTGATGTTGTTGAAGCCCGTGTGTATTATAAGCACATTGAGGCAATTCAGATCAGTTGAGATGTTTTCCTAGCATGTGGTCATTTAATCTAAAATGACTATTAAGATAAGAATGATAAAGCGTTTATATTTGACAGAACAGGGAGGGTAATGTGTGTGTTTGCCTTCAGCCCAATCTATGCTAATCGTATTAGACTCTGCTAGCTTCCATAAAGACATTTCTGATGAAAAATGACTTGGCTACCGTTTGCAGATTCTCTCCAGCACCTTTTTTTCCCCCCCGGACTCTGCAGTTGTTGCAAGGTCCTCGCTCATTAGTAAGCAGGTCTCGAAGCACTTTGTTGCGCTATCATTTGAAAATAACCGCTGTCTGAAACTGCGCACCTTTATCCCAAATGGTCTGTGATGTGTTGTGTTAGAAATACAAACTCCAGGTTGGCAGCAATAACCTTTAGTACGGCAACGTCTGTTACATCTCTTGCCTCTTCAGACGTGTTGACCATGTCTGTTAAAAGGGGAGGTGGAGAACGGTTTCAGTGCGGAATCCAACCGATCCTCAACTGAATTTAACTCTGCACACGATCTTCGTGTCCCATTCATTCATAGAGCATTGCCGTAAGTATCCCACCAAGATGAGGCGCTGTATTTCTTCCGCGTTCCTTTCACAGGTCTCACTCAATATAGAAATCTTCAAGAGATTTTTTTTTAAAATATATAAACCTTTTATGTCGTAAGCGTTTGATACACGACAAATGTGCTTCGAAAATTAACAGTGCCACCGTCAATCAGTAATGAGGACTTGAAAGTTCTCCCAGGTCTTCTTGTTGGCTTTATTACCTCCGCCTGCATTTTATTTCTATTGTGCAACCCAGGGCTAATACAAAAGATTTCTCATGAATTGAGATCTGAAACCTCAAGTGCCCAGGAATAGATTTTACTCCAGAGAGTGAAGGTTGAATGCGGAGGAAACGGTGGACCTCGGAGACCGTGATCACGGGCGGGAGAATTTACTGATGAATTGACGTATTGGCGGCAGGATGGGTAAAAAGTGCTAGCGAAGTTGCTATTTAACGCCTCAATGTGGAGCTCGCCGCGTCTCTCAACGCTTAGCAAGTACCAAGGTGTGAAGTACAAGAGCCCTACAATGCAAACATGTGAAACTGTTAATCGCCAACGAGAGGTGCCTTTAATCACCCCCCCCCATAGAGTGACGGGTCTTTGCTACTTAATATACGGTTTCAAAAAAACACCGTTCCCTTCTGACCTGAAAAAGGCTGATTCCACCTTCTACTCTCCCCCGAGTTTACCCGATTTTAAACTCCCTCCAGCTTCTGTTTTAGTCCCAAATGTTCAAGAATTCCCCCCGCTCTACTAAAATAGCGTGCATATCAATTTGAGGTCGGTTCAAGCAGTAAGGTGCACCCCACACCTCTCTAAAATGGAAACGCCTGTAAAATATTTAGACTCTCGATTAAGAACAAAACTGAGCGACAGGGCAGTTCTGTTTTTCGTCTGTTCCTGCCTTCTGCGCGCCAGGAAACTTAACACAGGACTCCCAGGATTGGCAGGGAGGACATTCTGTAAACATTTGGGTAGGTGGAGGAGATGCCCGGTAGCTTGAAAATAACCCGACATGCGAAATGACAAATTATTCTTTACCTTTGCATAACTTCCTACGAAATTACAGGAAATACGACTGTTTCTCCAGATGAAGGGCACCATGGTATTCTACAAAATAGGTCGCTCCTTTAACTATCCGAAATAACGTTTACTGGAGACAACGTGGGGGTTGGTTAAAGATTTTCAAATCATATTTAATAATAGAATTAAATTTAAATGCACGTGGGGATTCTGTTAGGACTACCGGTGAGTAATTTTGCACCGTTTTCAAAATAATTTAATCTCCAAATAACCGGTGGACCTTGATGAAGGACAAATTTTGTTGGGAATTGAGGGCTGACTGCGGATATTAATCACCTTGAAATGGAACCAATAAACGTGACCCAGAACGCAAGCACAACCCCCTTTGGGCTCGGTAACGTGCGTGTCCATCCGTCCATCCCGGAGCATGCTATTCCGTATACTCGTCGAGGGCAATGTGTAGCGCACACTGTTGTAAAACACATGGCAGCCGTAAACACATCTCGGAAAGTGCAATGATAATGTGTATACCACACACACATTATTCCGATCTGAAGCGATCTCATTTTTGCATTGTTGTCCGTCTTTGGCGACAAAATTGCTCATCTGTTATTCTGTCATTTAACTAATGGTGTGAAACACAGTTCCCTGGGCTGTGCAGTTGCGTTTCTCCTTCTCCGCTGCTCAGTGGATAAGCATTCTATTGCTGCAGATCCAACTTGTCCTATTTTTGCACTTGGAAATCGTTTCCTGCAACAAAACGTTTAGAAATAGAGATTTAGTATTTGTACATTCTATGGAGACCTTTGCATACAGACTCTTGCACAATGAGCAGCGTTTGTGAAGATCACTTTATGATTTTGATTAATTACTTGCACGATCCTCCTTTAACTCGTATCAAATTGTATAAATGATTACTGGTTTCCCAATTCCGATTTCCTCCCGGACCTGTAACAAGAACAGAGTGCCAGAAATAAAATTCAATTCTTAATCTGATAGTTGAAACCTAAGCATTGCACAAGGTAATTAGTGGCTAATTGGAAAATTCTCACAATTTGCATCCATTACATTCAATCTATTTATGTTTATTATTGGAATGTAATCTATCAAAGCCTAAAGGAGTCAGATCGCGGTTCCGGAAATGAAAGTACGCATTTGGCAACCACTGCAGTTATATGTAAAGACTTTCAGTCATTGCTTCTGTTGCTTATATGGAGCATACTGGGTCATGTTTTGACAATCATTATATTTCCCTGTCAGCACAAACTAGCCAAAAACACATCTAATCAATTGTGTGACAACTGCAGGATACCATCAATGTAATGGGTGCGATTGCATATTGTGTAGATCATCCTTTTTTGCATACTAAGAATAGCATTTACTGAAAAATGCTTGCAAGCCTATTAACTCCCACTCTTTGGAGTGAAACAGAATTGTTTTAGTAAATTGATAACATCTTAGAAGCACTTCATTCTTTAAAAGAATCACTCCTCTTAAACAGGATTGATTGGGTTTCCTTAACCTTAATTTTAACAGACTTCTGATGATGACATACACCATCTAATACTTGCATTTCTTAACTTTTGGTTTACAGTCACTGAATGAAGTAAACTTTTTAACAAATGTTTGGAGCCATTTTGTGATTTCATCATGAATGCACAAGTCAATGATGTTGATACTTCCATGCTCTTTCAAATCTCTCCAATATAATTTATGTAAATAAAGTGGTTTGTGTGCCAAAGTATGAAGATTAAAACTTTGTTTTGAACCTTAACATATCAAGCCAGTGGGGTTGATATGTTATTTATAATTAAAAAAATAAGCTTGGGTCTTCTAATAATTGGGCTAATTAGACATTAATGAATGTGTGTGCAGGTGTTGCCCCTAAAGCAAATGTTCAGAACTGATGGTAATATTTCCATAGCCATTATAAACTGATTTTTGAGTGTTTTTCCTGTCTTTGGCTAAATATAATAAAAGTTAAAAGTCAAAGGTGGAAAGTTGTTGGTGGATTGTCAAGCTTTAGTTGAAAATAAGAGGAAGTGCTGAATAATTACAATGTCCATACATTGATTATGCAAATATCAGTCTAACTTTGTTCTGGTAGCTCAGTAAATAACATTTGAAGTAAAGCTTTAACATTTCAATCATTAGGTTCAGACTCTGAATAGTAATTAAACAACAAAGTATGAATCATTCAGTTAATTTCTTCAACTGTTATAATCTTCAGGTGAGAATAACGGAAAAGTGTGCAAAGAAACAAAGTGAATTTATTAGGTGAGCCTAAAAATAAACACACTTTTACAATTCAGATTTGTGGAGGCCATTAAAGTATGGATTGTATTCTGAGGAAAGGAGTTAAGTGATTGTGTGAACTCCAGCAGAGGTTGCTAGCAGTAGTGCAATTTGCCTGATGGATTTAACCTCCAAAGCAGCGATTATACCTCTTTGAGTCATTCTATTAGCAATGTCTGTGTATGTGAATTATGCTTTTCACATACACAAGTATAAGGAATATTAGCTGGCTAGAAGCCTCTGCTGGAGTTCACCACCTTAATTTAGTTCACATTTCATTCTGAACAGAATATTGCTGGTTCTGATTGTGTAAAATAACACATTCTTCCCAACTTCAGAAATGTTAATATATGGTATATAAACCATGTCATTTCAATATTTGCATGTAATTGTGATCATAAACTCACCATGTGTTATAACAATTTCAATTCAACAGAGTGGGCGTGTGAGTAAACAGCTAGGAAATCAGCTGCTCTGTCTAGATTATGACTTCCGCTTGTATTATTTTAGACCGATTAATTAGCTTTTGCCATACGATTTCTCAGTTTACAGTCTTCTACATTGTTCCACTGAGGTATTTCCAAAAGAGTGTGGAATGGTCTTGTGCTATTATATTCACCCATAAGCTGTTTGGCTGACTGAACAGCCTTTGCTGCTTCCCTCAGTGGATTTATAGTAATTAGTTGTATGTATTTTGCACAAGTTTGACAATTTGTCACAATAGTACTTCCACACAATTGACATTGAATTTACTGAAAAGCTGAACCCTGTTTTCAACAATACCAGTGAGCCAGTTATCACCGAGCCTGTATTGCTTACAACATGGACCTCCTGTATGAGTAATGAGTGTCAGGAGGGGAAAATATCCATGCCAGAACAAATCTATAATGCTGAAGTTTTGCCTCACTGACTTAATAATTTTGTACTCTCCTTTCAACAAGCAATATATGTCACCAGCCTCCGGGCATGCTAAAAAGCATTATTACATCCAGCAACATGTCTGTAAACAGTCTGTTTTTGAAAGTAATTTATCACCCAATGAACTGAGAAGTGTTTCATTGGGATTTTTTCCAATTTTTTTAATGAATTCTGGTAGCCAAGCTTTTAATAGCTTTCAAAGCCAAGTGTGGTGAATATCACACATGCAGTCATTGATATGTCTTCATCCATATTGCCATCACTTCATTAATATAAAATACCATTCTATTATTTTTCTGAACTTGAAAATATGTCCTGTGAAGATTTATAGCAAACACCAGGCTATGAAATTCTTCAGTCTAGCTACATAATCAAAGGCATCCCCACAATTTAAATAGTAAAGCAAAAATATCTTTATCCATTTAATAAGCATTTGAAATCTGTTTTCCATAAATGTATCTGTAAGTTTATTTTGATATTTTCACCTTTTCTGACAGATGGATAAAGTTTTGAGTATTTTTTTGTACGTTTTTCTGCCCAACATGAAAGCTTTCCTCAGCAAGTTTATTTCTGGAAATCTTAAGCGTTACATAAAACTTAGCTGAAATGCATGTACAAAGTGTTTTATTGCAACATTATTGAAGCATGATAAGCATGAAAAGCATATACTTCTTCAAGTATATAAAGAGTAAAAGACAGGTGAGAGTAGGTATAGGACCGATAGAAAATGATACTGGAGAAATTGTAATGGGAGATGCGGAGATGGCAGAGGAACTGAACAAGTATTTTGCATCAGTCTTCGCTGAGGAAGATAGCAGGATACCGGACACTCAAGGGTGGCAGGGAAGAGAAGTGTGCGCAGTCACAATTACGACAGAGAAAGTACTCAGGAAGCTGAATAGGCTAAAGGTAGATAAATCTCCTGGACCAGATGGAATGCACCCTCGTGTTCTGAAGGAAGTAG
Organism: Mobula hypostoma; assembly: GCF_963921235.1. Taxonomy (NCBI): domain Eukaryota; kingdom Metazoa; phylum Chordata; class Chondrichthyes; order Myliobatiformes; family Myliobatidae; genus Mobula; species Mobula hypostoma. The sequence continues at coordinate 102,388,050 of NC_086106.1, read as the reverse complement.
CTGTGGAGATTGCGGCGGCATTAACGATGATCTTTCAGAAGTCGATAGATTCTGGCATGGTTCCGGAAGACTGGAAGATTGCAAATGTCACTCCACTATTTAAGAAGGGGGCAAGGAAGCAAAAAGGAAATTATAGACCTGTTAGCTTGACGTTGGTGGTTGGGAAGTTTTTGGAGTCGATTGTCAAGGATGAGGTTACAGAGTACCTGGAGGCATATGACAAGATAGGCAGAACTCAGCATGGATTCCTTAAAGGAAAATCCTGCCTGACAAACCTATTACAATTTTTTGAGGAAATTACCAGTAGGCTAGACAAGAGAGATGCAGTGGATGTTGTATATTTGGATTTTCAGAAGGCCTTTGACAAGGTGCCACACATGAGGCTGCTTAACAAGATAACAGCCCATGGAATTACAGGAAAGTTACATATGTGGATAGAGCGTTGGCTGATTGGCAGGAAACAGAGAGTGGGAATAAATGGATCCTATTCTGGTTGGCTGCCGGTTACCAGTGGTGTTCCACAGGGATCAGTGTTGGGGCCGCTTCTTTTTACATTGTACATCAACGATTTGGATTATGGAATAGATGGCTTTGTGGCTAAGTTTGCTGACAATACGAAGATAGGTGGAGGGGCCGGTAGTGCTGAGGAAACGGAGAGTCTGCAGAGAGACTTGGATAGATTGGAAGAATGGGCAGAGAAGTGGCAAATGAAGTACAATGTTGGAAAGTGTATGGTTATGCACTTTGGCAGAAAAAATAAACGGGCAGACTATTTAAATGGGGAAAGAATTCAAAGTTCTGAGATGCAACGGGACTTGGGAGTCCTCGTACAGGATTCCCTTAAAGTTAACCTCCAGGTTGAGTCGGTAGTGAAGAAGGCGAATGCAATGTTGGCATTCATTTCTAGAGGAATAGAGTATAGGAGCAGGGATGTGATGTTGAGGCTCTATAAGGCGCTGGTGAGACTTCACTTGGAGTACTGTGGACAGTTTTGGTCTCCTTATTTAAGAAAGGATGCGCTGACGTTGGAGAGGGTACAGAGAAGATTCACTAGAATGATTCCGGGAATGAGAGGGTTAACATATGAGGAACGTTTGTCCGCTCTTGGACTGTATTCCTTGGAGTTTAGAAGAATGAGGGGAGACCTCATAGAAACATTTCGAATGTTAAAAGGCATGGACAGAGTGGATGTGGCAAAGTTGTTTCCCATGATGGGGGAGTCTAGTACGAGAGGGCATGACTTCAGGATTGAAGGGTGCCCTTTCAGAACAGAAATGCGAAAAAAATTTTTTAGTCAGAGGGTGGTGAATCTATGGAATTTGTTGCCACGGGCAGCAGTGGAGGCCAAGTCATTGGGTGTATTTAAGGCAGAGATTGATAGGTATCTGACTAGCCAGGGCATCAAAGGTTATGGTGAGAAGGCGGGGCAGTGGGATTAAATAGGATAAAATGGATCAGCTCATGATAAAATGGCAGAGCAGACTCGATGGGCCGAATGGCCTACTTCTGCTCCTTTGACTTATGGTCTTATGATGCTCTTTATATTTTCAAATATTTTCTTTATATTTATTATGTGCCCTGTGATAAATTTTGTTTAAAAATGAGGTTTGTTATTAGTGAGCTTATCACAGTGTATTTATCAGAAAGCCTTGTATATAAAATAAAACTTGCACATATTAGAAAGCCTTACATACAATGAAATGTTTTGACATGGTAATTAACATCTCAATGAAGGAATGCGTCAATGAAATTGACTCCAGTGAAAACGAAATACAGTTATTTATTCAGAATTTTATAAAGTGGTTGTGTAGAACTTAGTATCTAGATTGAGTATATTTTAGAGTTGGACTTACTTTGTTCATCCGGATTCTGACAGCAGAGATACTGGTTAATCAGTTTTGAGCAAGTTGTGTGTGTATGTATATGTGTATACTTATGTGTGTGTGTATATATAAGATTTTGTTTAACATCTCTAATGTAAGTTAATGGTTAACTGTGAAATATAACATTCATTTTTCATTTAAAATTAACAAACTAATTGCAGATCCAATTATTGAAACAGACAAAAGTATTACAGATATTTGATATCAATGGATTTATGAGGGAACAATTGTGGCAAGTTTCTTTGGTTGTAGGGCATCATCACCAAATGCATTGAATGATGCAAGGTTACGGTGATGGTTCAATGGATATGAAAGTCATGTACTTTTTACGTCTATATTTAATGAATGTAATTATAAAGTCATGGTGACAGAAATACTCTTCAGCCCACTAATCCAATTTACTAGCACTTGGTCCACAGCCCACTATACCTGGACAGTTCTAGTGAGTTTAAAATTTATTTAAATCTTACAGCCATCCCACAATGTGAGGGAATTAAAATCATTGTGTTGTGACTGTATGTAATGTACAGACATGTGAATTTAAAAATCTAATGGCTTATGGAAAGAAGATGTCCCGTAGCCTGTTGGTCCTGGCTTTACTGCTGTGGTAGTGCTAGCCAGATGGAAACAGCTGAAACAGTTTATGGTTGGGGTGACTGGAGACCCGATGATCTTCCAGGCCTTCTTTCTGCACCTGCTGCTATAAATATTGTTAATGGGGGGAAATTCACATCCACAGATGCACTGGGCTCTCCGTACCACTCTCTGAAGTGCACAGCGATCAAGGTTGGTGCAGTTTCCATACAAGGCAGTGATACAGCTATGTTCTCAATGGTGCCCCTGTAGAAGGATTTGGGGGCCCATGCTGAACTACTTCAGTCACCTGAGGTGGAAGAGATACTGTTGTGCGCTTTTTGCCACAAAGCTGGTATGTACAGTCCAGGTGAGATTTTGGTGATGTGTATACCAAGGAACTTGAAACTACTCAACCTCTCAGCTGCAGACCCATTAAAGTTGATCGGGCCAAGCCTGTCTCTGTTCCTCCTGTAATCCACAATCAGCTCTTTTGCTTTTGGACAATGAGGGTGAGGTTGTTATCCTGGCACCACTGTGTCAGGGTGTCAACCTCTCCTCTGTAGGCTGTCTCATTACGACTAGAAATAAGGCCGATCAAAGTTGTGTCATCTGTGAATTTGATCAGCAGATTGGAGCTGTGTGTGGCTGTATAGTCATGGATATAAAGGGAGTCGAGGAGGGGATCAGGACACAACCCTGGGGGCACCTATGTTGATGGTCAGATGGGCAGAGGTGAGGGAGCCCATCCTTGCCACCTGTTGGCAATCCGATAAGTCTCGGATCCAACTGCACAAGGTGGGGTGCAGGCCCAGGTCTCTGAGCATCATGTCCAGTCTAGAGGGAATTATGGTGTTGAGTGTTGAATTGTAGTCCAGGAACAGCATTCTAACGTATGCATCCCTCTTCTCCAGGTGAGTGAGGACACTGCATATCCAGATGCTGCTTTAAATGCTGTAAGGTTATGTGCCTCTACTACTTTCTCAGACAGTGCATATGTGGCTTCAACCAACCTTTGTGTGGAAAAAACGTTCTTCCTGTGATTCTTGCCATATACTTAACTGCAATCTACTCTATTTATAACACTCCTAACTATGTACAGCTCTATCAAGTTCACTGCCCCTCCCCAATCTACTCCACTTCAAAGAAAACAAACTCCAATGGTGTAGTCACTCCTCATAACTGAAATGTTCCATGCTAGGTGACATTTTGATAAATCTCTGCAGCTACATCCATATTATAGCACAGTGACCAGAGCTGAATAAAATGTTCCGGCTGTTTCCTACCTAGTGGTTTATAAACTTGTACTAAGCCCTCCGTGACTCCTATATCCATATCTAAGTATCAATGTAACAAATGAACAAACAATAATTACCCCAGCACCCCCCCCCCTTATGATACACTGCTGTTCACAGACATCCTGACAAAAGCCACCAGCCTCCATCCACTATCCTGTCTATGCCAATTTTGAATCTGATTTGCCAATTTGGATCTCATGCACTCTATGCTACTAGACTAGCTTTCCATGTGTGACCTTGTCAAAGGCCTTAACAGAAGTCATGCAAGACACATCATCTACATTGTCTTCATCAATACATCTAGTTACTATTTTTAAAAAGTCAATTAAAATAGTTGAACAGGATCACCCATCAACAAATCCATGCTGGCTATTCCTGATCAATCCCTGTTTTACCAAGTGTCAATTAACCCTGTCCCTTTGAATTTTTTCCCAATAATTTCCCCACTGCCTCCTGACATTAGAATTATTGGCTTATAATTACCTGTCCTATACCTGCTGCCCTTTGTGATAAAGGTACCATTGTTTGCTTCTTCCAGTCATCTACACCTAATCTGTGGCAAATTTGTATGCAATATTTCTGACATTTATTTTTGAATAATGTGGAATCTCAATAAATGTTAATAAAGTAAGAAGATTCCCTTTATTTTTAGCTTTCCCTCTATCTATAAATCCAAAATTTCACTTTCTGCACTGATTTGGCACTGAATTTACCTGTTCTAGTTTATGTCGTGAACTCTGAATCAACAAACATCCTTTTGTCTGACCTCATGACTATAAAGCAAGAGGTTGGCTTTCAAAGTAAATTTACTATCAAGAGCATATGTCACCATATACTATCCTGAGAATCATTTTCTTGTGGGCATTCACAGTAATTACAAAAAACACAATAGAATCATTGAAAAACTGCGCATAACAAAGACGGATAAATCCAATGCACAAAAGACAAGGGTGCAAATATAAAAAAGAAAATTGAGATACTGGGTCGTAAAGTCCTTGAAATTAAGTCCGTAGGATGTGGATTCTGTTCAGTATTGGCGTAAGTGAAGTTACCCACTCCAGGGTAATAACTGTTCCTGAACCTGGAGGTGTGGGAACTGCGGCTCCTGTACCTCCTTCCTGATGGCAGCGGTGAGAAGAGAGCATGGCCTGGGTGATATGATCGTGCTCCTTCTAGATTTGCTCAATGGTGAGGAGGGCTTTGCGTGTGATGGACTGGACTGTGTCAGACTGTACTTTGAGGAACCGTTGGAGCAACGTCTTGGCCCCCACCTTCCTTGTACCTGACTAGTGATGTGTTCCTTTGATTCCTATTGACTTCACCCCTACTAGGGCTGCTTGCTTTTCCTCTCCACGCTTCGTGGCACATCAGGTGGCAACCTTGCTGCTGCTTTAGCATTTGTCTGTTTTTTTTTGTTTTACGAGGCTGAGTTGCTAGCTCGACGCTCAACCCAGCATGGATGGAAAACATGCAAGGAGCCAGCTGGATTCACTAGGCCTGCTTAATGCCCTACTAATGTCCTCATGTCAAGAGCAATGGAGTAGCCATCCACTTCACTCATATAATTCAGCAACAGCCACTTGTTGATTGTCAGTGAACTGACAGGACAGTATTTAGCCCAGATTAGATCTGTCTTGCGTTCAATTGGGGTATACCTGGGCAATCTGCACATTACTGAGCAAATGCTTTTGTTAGGACAATACCAGAAAGGTTTGGCTGCAGACATGGCTTCAACAATAAGATGTAGCATTGTCTTTGCAGTTTGTAGCACCCTCATCCTTTTCCTGATGTTGATTGAAATCAGTCGTCAATAATAATGGGGTCCTCCGAATGGATTAAGATCTGTCATCTGCTTGGCAGTTCTGACTGAAAATGGATAAAACACTTCAGCTTTGCATTGTAAACAGATCTATTGCAGAAGATGCAAATACAGTCATTGAGCACTACAGTAGAGAAACATATAGTACCTTTCAGCCCATCTACTCCATGCTGAAGCCATCGACCTACAATTGAACCATAGCCCTCCATACCCTCCCATCCACATACCTATTGAAATTTCTCTTAAATGTTGAAATTGAGCCAGTGTCCACCACTTCCACTTCCAGCTTGGTCCACACTCATCACCCTCAGAGTGGAAAAAGTTCCTCCTCAGGTACCTCTTAAATATTTCACCTTTCACCCTTAACCCACGACCTCTAATTCCAGTCTCACCCAACTTAAGTGTAAAAAGCCTGCTTGATACCTATACCCCTTATAATTTTGTATACCTCCTCAACTCCAGTTGATAAAGTTCTAGTCTATTCAGTCTTTCCCTGTAGCTTAGGTCCTCCAATCCCGGCAACATCCTTGCAATTTTTTTCTGTGTTCTTTCTATCTTACTGGCATCTTTCCTGTAGGTACATGACTAGAACTGCATACAGTGCTCCAAATCAGTTCTCATCCAATTAGGTCTTATCCAATTTCAACATAACATTTTATACAATTTCAAATATTCATGATCTACCACCAGCAATTAGTATTCCAGCTGTTTACTGCCAGGCAGAGCTGTATGATTCAGTATTTTCTTGGCATGTGGGATCATTAGTTATGTCATATGCTGCCACTATTGTCAAAGCATGGGAATAGCACATATCACAGCTTTTTGGGTAAGCTTACCATGCTCTTTGGAACGCAACACGCACAAAATGTCAAGATATCAGGGAGCTTCTATGGAAGGGAATAAAACAGTTGCTGCTTTGGGCCGCAGTCATCGGGACTGGAAAGGAAAAGGGCAGCAGACAGAATACAAGGGGGAGGGGAAGGAATGGAAACTGGCAGTTAACCCATTGCTAAGGACGTTTTAAGCAATTCTGCCTTGACCCTGCACTGTACATTTGTAATATGTGCATCAAAATATTAAAACGTGCATTGTTTCCATCAACAACCAATACTGAGGATGTGCTAGGAGGCAGCCCACAAATGTCACCATGCTTCCAGTGTCAACCTAGCATTAACTTACTAACCCTAATCCTGTACTTCTCCTGGAATGTACCTGAAGAACACCCACTCAGTCACAGGAGGAGCTGCGAACTTCTTGCAGTCACTAGTGGAATTGATCCCCAATCGCTGACACTGTAATAGCATTACACTAACTGCTATGCTATCATACCACCCTGATCTGGATCTCTGGTTTACCAACTGGGTTATAAAGCCAGATTGCCACTCTACTCAAACCTCTAGTGTTACAATCGTTCCATCTGATTGTTTGTGGCGATGCTTGCCCCTCTGCTTGGGACCAGATGGTTACTAAAAGATGATCAACTGCACCTTCATTGACCTTCCACATAACAGACTCAATGTAAGTGGGCAAGTCACAACATTGGACACCCTGACGCAGCAACATTTGGCCTGGTAATTCAATGCTATATTAATCTTTAACCAAAACTTGCTAACTAATTGTGTTGAAATATTCTTCAAAGTAACTTTATTAAAATATCCTATTCCAAATTATTTGATGAAGTCACGCTGTGCAATATTAACAGCTGAATATGTTAACAGTTGAGTTATTACCATTTTCTGCAGTCAGTATTTAATTAGAGCAAAATCATGCCAGTGTGATATTAGTATGAACTGTTCAACACAATGGTATGATTTTTTTAAATTCACTCCCTAACTTTATTAAATAAGCTGATGTATTTATTAAGAAAGTGCATAGCTCAATTTCACTGTGCATTCTGTTCAAACAAATCTTAATCCTCTTCAATTGTGTAGTAATTGTTGAAACGCAAAAACAGATAATAACTTTCAAATGTGTATGTTGCTAAAACACAACCTTTTAATTCATGGGTATCACAAGTACCACAGACTGTGAAAACATGGAATAACTTCGGCAGCCTAACAACACATTGTGATATAGATGGATTGATGTCCTCCTCTGCAGTGAATTTGAGCAAGATACTTTTCAGAAGGAAAAGAGAATGCAAGGGTAAACCATCCTGAGAACATTTTGGTTAATGCCTAAAAGCTACTCAGTGCAAATTTGGCAGGTACCTTAGAGTATTAGTTTCTCGTAATTTTGGTTGGTGAATTGTCTGGGTTACAGTAAAGGAAGTATTCACAATATGTGGACCAGAACAGTTCCTTAACTTTAAACCAGGCAACATTTTCCTTTTGTATTTTCTCTGGAAAACTTGCTCCAAGTAGAATGTAGTATTTCAATCAAATGAAATTGAACCTTTAAAAGTTCAGAGAATTTCTCTGGTAAGATGTGATGGTAATGGTAAAGCCCCTGTATGATTAACACATCTATTCCCTTTGTACTTGAAACAGCTCAAATTTATTCTAAAAGCATATAATCTCATGGGTAATTTGTCAGGTCGCCTTACAAGTTTGATTACTGCAGTTTCAGAGAAGTTCAAAACAAAGTATGCTCGTTTTATCCAAGAGCTACTCAGACATCTTCTTGGAAATTCCTACACACACTGTTAGTCACGTAGTATTATCCTTAAAGAAGTAGTACCCCTAGTGCAGCAATGTCTGTTTTTATTCATTTTCAAGATCATTGGTAAGTCAAGGTTGCACATCTAAATTGCCCTCGTAGGTCGCGGTGAGCTACCTACTTGAATTACTGCAGTCTTTGTGGTGAAGGTATTCCAACAGGGCTGTAATGCAGTTCCAGGATTTGGACCCAGCTCCAGTAAAGAATTGATGAAACATTAACAAGTCAGTATGTTGTGTGATTTGGAGCCACAGGTGGTGGTTTTCTAATGCACCTATAGCCCTTGCCTATTTTGGAGTAGCCTGTGCAAGTAATGGTCTTTTGTATATGGTGCACAGTCTAGTTGTAAATCACTGGAGATGAAGGCTATTAATGTTTAGGATGATTGATAGGGTTCCAGTCAAGTAAGCTGTCTTTTGCTGGGTGGTATTGAATTTCTTGAGAGCTGTTGGTGCTATATCTATCCAGGCAAATAGAGATATTTCAACACGCTCCTGACCTGTACCTTGCAGATAGTGGAAGGACTTTGGGGTGTCAGAAGATGACTCATTAGCTGCAGGATACTGAGGAACTGATCTACCTTTATAGCCATGGTATTTATCTGGCTGGTCCAGCTGAGTTTCTGATCAATGATTATACCTAAAATATTGATGGTGGTAGATGGCAAGGTCCTGGACTGCAGTTAGTCCTTCACTTATTAGAGATGGTCATCATCTTGCACTTCTGTGGCATAAATATTACATGCTACTTAACACCAGAATATTGAACCTACGTGACTTCCAGCAACTTCAAATAGCTCAATTCATACCTTTTAAAAAGAACTCCAAAGATACCTTGCATCTACTGGTGAGATCCTTTATGTTTACTGATGTGAAAGGTGCTAAGTAAGCAAAAACTGGTGAATTGACCAAACTACCTTTAAATTGGTGTCCAATTTGTCTTTAACTTTGCTTGATGTATTAGACGTTTTTGCAGGCATGTTGCTATATCCTGTCCCTGATAATCACCACTTGATGCTCCAGTACTTCTTCAGTGATGCCCCTTTATTTCCCTCAGCTACACTACCACTTTTCCAGCTACTTTTCCTATTTATCATTGTGTGAATTTACTTATGGTAGCTGCCTGTCTTTTATGATCAGTTCCATTAGTAGGGCAATGTGTTAAAATTGTAAAGATAATTGAGAGCAAAATGGATAAGCTCTTAAGGAACCTGTAGAGTTCCGGTATTGATCATTGCCCTGCCCTAAATTACAGTGGCACAGACATGAGCATTACAGTTGTACAAGAGCTGTGAATTATGAAGGAAATGATCAGCCAAAATTCCCATTGGTGGTTGTACCCTGCGGCAAGTAAAAATGTATAGACATTATTTGAGCACAATTGGACTTTCTTGAGGTGAAATCAATTGTCAAACGATCTATTTCAATGATTCCCACGCATAGAAGGATGACTTGGGCAGGACCTGCTGCTGCTGATATCCTTGGCGCTCTACCCCTGCAATAGGTCAATGTCAATAGATGATACTATCAATGTACTCTATAGTCAATGTCTAAAAGTTGTTACTTGCCATATGTGTTCAAATGTTTGTCATGTCATTCATGGCATTTCTGTAGCTAATCACTCTATCCTTGCATACTGGAATAGAGTATTATAGACCACTTAATTAAAAAGTAATCATCTATTACGTACAGAATTTCCTGAGCCACTTTAGCCTAAGGTAGCAGCAAAACAAAGTTGAGATTGAATCAATCCCTGTGTTTATAACTTGTTTAAATTTACTTCCTGGTGAAGAGAAAATTCAGTTGGGTGTGAAATGGATGGATTTGAGTTGGGTTGAAGTTGCACACTGTACTTTTCTTTTTAATTAAAAGATCTGACCCTGGTGAAGGCAGTTGCTACCAGGAATGTTCTACCAATGTGAACAATTCAGCATTAAATTTTACCTTACCTTTCCAAAGAAAGTATTACTGACCTTATTGAAAATTCTCCTTTGTTTTCATTCAACAAAAAGAATATTGTGTAAATTGGTTTAAAAATATATGAAGGGAGATCTCTCATCTGTGTCCTTCAATAATCAAGAAGCCATTTTAGAAAACCAGAAATTTAAAATACACAACTTTTTTTTATATTGTCAAGGTAAAGTCAAGCTTGAGTAAATACCAATCACAAAACAATTCTCACTCTTACATTTTGTTTGACAACGTCAATCCATAAATACTGTCCTAAGACCTGCATTAAGTGTGGAGCATTCAGGTCACCTGATAATTTTAACTGTAATACATTAACCATAAGGCAAATATTTAATAAATGTATTAATTTTGTGCAATCAAGTTCATCTAGTGTTCACATGGTCCATGCTGTAAATTATTTATAATGCAGCAAAGCTAATTTTTTAAATGTATTTTATTGTCCTCCTCTCTGTAAACCAATCCGCTTAATTTAAAAAATATACCTTGCACAGCTCTGCTAACACTACCTAAGGCCTTCATTATAATTCTATGCAGTGTTATTAGCAATAGAATTTAAAAGCATGTTCTGCAGACTGGCAAGAGGATTCATCATTCAGGGGGTAATCAACTGACACTGTATAAAATGAAGAGGGAAATGAAAAAATATTAGATTAACAATTAATTTAGAAAGAATCAAAGTAATATCACTGAGGCACGTGTCCTACTTAACGGTCCTTTCAAAGTGACTGTCATTTTGATACAATGAAGAAACTAAACACATGGGATTTTTTAAATATTTTAAATTGCAAAGCAATTCACAAATCTTGTTCAGTTGCTTTCATGAACTTTAGTTGAAAGCTAAACTTAAAATAAACCTAAAATGAACTTGAAATGGTTTTACTTACAATAATTGGCAATTATATTGTCATTAGACTTTGGGCATATTGACACATATAACTGGAGTTTTCAAGCCTAAAGAATTAAGAACAAGAGTGATTTGCAGATTTTTTGCATTTTCTTGAGAAACCAGCATGGACAAACTTCAGGGTATCCTGAAAAGCATTTTTACCTAAACCTTCACAGGCATCTTGCAGCCAGCAACTTTTTCTCACCAAAGGCAATTAAACTCTGGTTGACTTCAGGTCTTATTCAGAATCAGCTTCTATCCAAGAGTGGCCGAACAGTAGATGGAAGGGGATAAGGTAGACTTTACAACTATACTCCTGATTAGTCTTGAGCAAAACTCCATGCAATAACTATTTTTTTAAAATCAAGCTGTTTGAGCCAGTGGGTAGCCCTCTTGCATTAAATGTTCTGGATACAGAATCAGAATCATAGTTTATCAGCAATTTCACTTTCAAAGATGAATATATCACAGTAATGAGATACATTGTTATTGACAATGCAGTCTTTTTGGTCCGATGTTTAGCTCGCAGCTCCATCTGCTTTGTTTGTGAGGGCATTAGTAATCTCAAGGCACCATTAGAAGCAACGTGAAGAATGTCCTTGGTACCTTCTGTCAAGTAACAAATTAACCATTTAATTACTTCATCATTTCTTCATTTCTGTTTGTGAATGGCTGAGGGTAGTTCCCACTTATTGCATGATCCATGATCAAGTGTCTATTAGAAAAACAAGGATTATATAATTGAGTGTTTTATTTATTATTTGAATTGTAGCTGATGTTGACATTTAGCTGTATATTGATGGTCACTTGATTCTCTGTAGGAGTTTTTCATGGAATATCCTATGAAAAGCCAGTGGCATGTGGGACAACAGTTAATTTTGTTGCCTTCTCAAGTTCAAGTTCAGGTTTAATTGTCATTCAACCATACATGAATACATGTGAAAACAGCATTCCTCTGGGACGAGGGTGCAAAACATGGTACCAACAATCACACACAGCACAAGGGCACATATAGCCTTTGCACATTAACTCCAGTGCCTTCCTGTAGCAAGCAGTAACATGGTCCTCACCATCCAACTCCTCCACCAATGTGCAGCTGACTGTTGGGATAGACCTGCAGTATCTGTGACTGTTTACAAAAAAAAGACATTTTTAAAAAGGTAAAACAACTTTGGTTGGCCCCTGAAAAGACACTGCATTTGAGCATGCTGCCATCCTACTAGAAGTAAGATCCTTGGGGCTCAGGTTCATGTCCGATCTTGGTGCCATTTGTGTGGCATTTTGCTGTTTTCCCTGCGGTATGTGGATGTCTTTGACGAACGCTCCTGTTTTCTTTCACGTGCCAAAGATGTGTTGGTAGGTTAAATGGCTACCATAAATTACCCCTTGGACTTGGTAGGTGGAATCAAAAGGGAATTGGTGGACATGTCAGAGGGAATAAGTTACAGGCTATGGGAGGAATGAGGGACAGTGGATTTGATGGGATCTTCCTTTTGGGAGCTGCGGAGGAAACATTGGGTTGAATGTTTCATAGTAATTATGAACTATTAATTTCAGTTCTGCCTTCCTATCTGACAGTGAATATTTGTTAGTAGAAATCTATTGACGTAATTCTAGAGCGCTGATCCAGAGACGTGAGTTTGAATTTCACTTTGGCACCTACGAAGTTTAAACCTAAGCAATTAAATAAATCTGAAGTTAAAGCTACACTGGATTGATGGTTCACCAGTGGTTTTCAGGGAAGGAAGACTGCCATTCTTACTCAGTCTGACCTATATTTGAATATTAAAAAGATCTTCTGCAAGATCCCACATGGTCTGGAACATTAGGTCCCATGGAATCCAGGGAAACTAGCTACGTAGACTCAAAACTGGCTCAAAGGTGGGAAGTGGAGGGTCGTGGTTTGGAGGTTGTTTCTCAGAATGGAAGGCAGTACCTCATGGTATGCTGTAGGGGTCAGTTGGGACCCTTGTGTATTATTTATATAAATTGTTTGGATGTAAATGCATAAGGCCTTTTCAGTGAATTTGCAGGTGACTCAAAAACAGTCGGTGTTGTTGAGAGCAAATAACCTCAGATTTGCAAATGGATGTCAATACAAATAAGTGTGAGGAAATACATTTTGGAAAGTCAAACCAGAGTAGAAATTAAATTATGAATAGTAGGGCACTAGGGAGTGTAATGGAACAGAGCGGTTTAAACGTAGCTTGTTGAAAGTGATGTGGCAAATGGACAGGATGGTGAAAAGACGTTTAGCTTGCTGGCCTTCACCAGTCACAGCACTGAGTATAAGAACTGAGACATTATGTTGCGTTTGTATAAATCATTGGTTAGACTGCATTTGGAGAACTGTGCACAGTCTTGTTCACCCTGTTATAGGAAAAAACATGGTTAAGCTGGAAAAAGTGCTAGGACTAGAGGGCCTATGTTATAGGAAGAGGTTAGCTAGACCAAGGTTTTTATTCCTTGGAACATAGGAGAATGAGGACAACTTTATAGAAATGTCTAAAATTATGAGGGACATAGATACAATGAATGGTAACAGCTTTCTCCCCAGAGTAGGGGAGTCCAAAACTGGGGATTTTCTGGATTTAAGATGAGAAAGAAAATACTTAAAAAGAACCGGAGGAGTAGCTCTTTTATGCAGAGGATGGTGTGCATATGGAATGAGCTGCAAGAGGAAGTGATTGATGCAGGTACAATAGTATCACGTATGAAGCACTCACACAGGTACATGAAGGGATGGGGCGGAGAGAGATATGGACCAAATGCAAGAAATTTGGACTAGCTGTGAAGGCAGCACTGACTGGTAAGGCCAAAAGGCCAGAATGCATGCTGTACTGTTCTCTGATGATATGTGTAACTCTAGACTCACTACTAGTTGGTTTTTATCTGCCTTCTCAGTTAGGGATGGGCAATAATTGCTACCACTTCCAGCGATATTCACATCATTTAAATAAATAAACTGCAGGATGGAAATTTATGTTGGTCCTGAAAAGCTTAAATCCTGCGGAATGGATTTTATCTTCATTTAATAAAAGATATGACAAATACCAATATTATGCATAACTTTGTTAAGTGATTCCCATTTTACCAAGTGTTTGAGAAGGAATAATAGATGTATGATGTTCATTGGTTCTTTATAATAAAAACAACAGTAAAACCCATGCCTAGTTTAATTCTGAACAGAATAAAATTTTGCAGAATAGAACAGCTACCTTTTTGCTTTTATAAGTTTATTGCATAAAATCAGATTGAAATTCTGATAAAATATACAAGAAGCCACATTCGTTTTGAGGATTTCAGTTTAATTGACCAAAGAATTCAAAGGCATTCGCTAGTTCACTGTTTTATGTCCTTCTTTTCCCAATTCTATTTTAATTTTTTGAATAGCTTCTTATCAGTTGCTTATTTCCTTTGCTGTTTTTTAGGTGTGCAGCATTTTAAAGTGTCCTTCAGTATCAGCCTTGAATATATTATCTGGATTTTAATCAAGCTTCAATCTATATAATTCAGTGAAGTTTAAAAAAAGGTGAGAATTGATTATGCAGCATTAAGTGCTTAGAAATATAATCACTGATGCGCACTATTTGCACCTACTTGCTTAATGATTTTATTAGTGTCGGATAATTTCATATTGGCCCCGATTCTCCTTGTCAGTGTGATACTGGTTAAAATTGATTCATTTTGGCACAGTACATAATCTGCTGAAATAAACTGCAATGCTGGTTAAAACAATGTTAGTAAATATCTAAAATAAACAATGAATTTTCAGACCAAGTAAAGGAAAAAAAACAAAATAAATTGTTGCAAATAAATAAAATTTAAACTATTTTTTAAACCATTGATTCAATTATAATTATGTTGTTCTATCTAATTCGGCTTGTATTAAACTACAAAATTCTTTGATCATCTCAAAACAAGAAATTATTACTTAAGTACTCTTGCCCCAAATTAAAAGTTGTACTGACTCTCTTGACGATTGTAATTTTTATTTTCTAGTAAAGTGATTAAAAATGAATATCAGCTAAACACCATCCATCAGGGTGTAATTAATGAACTGAGTGAACAAATGCATCGTGGTATGACACAGTCCATGGTTGCCTCATTGTCGATTGTTGGTCTTGTGTGAACTCAAGCGGCATTTTGGGTGGCCTTAGTGACAGGAACATAACATTCTTATTTAATTTTTAGCATTGTTATACAGTGACCTTCACTAAATGGTGTGTGTATGGACACAGAGAGATCAGGTGCACTAAGCCATAGCTAACCCTGTCTTTGTATGCAGAGAAGACTGGCTACTTGAGTTAGGTGTTACCCAGCAGGCTGTACCCCAATTTCAATTTCTAGGATAGAAATGAAGAAGAGAGAACAAAGTCTATAAATGACACCAAGAAATCACATTACTCCTTGCTCTAGAGACGTCACCACCTTAGACTGAATAAAATATGATTTTAAGGTGAAACCTTTGCAATGACCTTCACTGTGGTACTTGGTTTTTGAATTTGACTTGGAAATCAAACATTTTGGAGTCAACTATGATGGAGCAGTTGCTGAAAAATCCTCTTGGTAGAAGAATACAAAACAATATGGTAAAGGGATCTTCAGCAACGCAGTAAAAGTGGGTTCTATACTTTAGCACCAACTATTTATAATCTACATTAGTGCTGTGGATGAAGGAACAGAATGTACTATTGGCCGATTTGCTGTCAAACAAGTGTAGGTGGGTTGGCAATTTGTAAGCAGGACACAATATTAAACACAAGAAATTCTGCAGAAGCTGGAAATCCAAAACGACACACACAGAATACTGGAGGAACTCAGCAAGTCAGGCAGCATCTATGGAAGTGAACAGACAGTTGACACTTCAAACCAAGACTCTTCTTCAGGACTGGAAAGGAAGAAGAAAGAGGGTCAAAAGGTGGGGGGAAGTGAAGAAAGATAGCTGGAAGGAGATGGGTGAAGCCAGGTGGGTGAGAAAGGTAAAGGGCTGGAGATGAAGGAATCTGATCGGAGAGTAGAGTGAACCAAAGAAGAAAGGGAAGGAGGAGGGGCATCAGGGGGATGTGATAGAAGAGGAAAAGGGGCCAGAGAGGGGAATAGCAGAAGAGAGGAGGGAAATTTTTGTTTACTGGAAGGAGAAATTGATATTCATGCCATTAAGTTAGAGGCTACTTAGTCCGATTATAAAGTATTGCTCCTCCAGCCTGAGGTTGGTCTTATCGTGGCACGTGAGGAGATCATGGAGCAACCCCTGTGGAGCATGGAGAAGTGGGGTGGAGGTAAATATGTGTTTGGTGGTAGGATCCCTTTGGAGATGATGGAAATTGTGGAGGATGATGTGTTGAATGCAGAGGCTCATGGATTTGGGGATAAGGACAAGAGGAACTCCTGTTAAGGTAGAGCATTCCACAGATTTACTACTCAGGCTTAAAAAAAAAATCCTCCTTGTCTCTGTTCTAAAGGGTCACCCCTCAATTTTGAGGCTGTGTCCTCTAGTTCTGGATACCACCATCATAGGAAACCTCCTCTCTACATCCACCTTACCTAGTCCTTTCAATATTTGGTAGGTTTCAATGAGATCCCCCCCACATTCTTCTAAATTCCAGTGAGTACAGGTGCAAAGCTGCCAAATGCTCCTCATATGTTAACCCCTTCATTCCCGGAATCATTCTCGTGAACTTCCTCTGGACTGTCTCCAATGGCAACACATTCTTTCTGAGATACAGGGCCCAAAACTGTTGACAATACTCCAATTGCGGCCTGACTAGTGTCTTGTAAAGGCTCAGCATAATCTCCTTGTTTATATTCTATTCCCTTTGAAATAAATGCCAACATTGCATTTGCTTTCTTTACCACAGACTCAACCTGTAAATTAACCTTCTAGGAGTCCTGCACGAGGACTCCTAAGTGTTACCGCACCTCTGATGTTTGAATTTTCTCCCCCATTTATATCATAGTCTGCACTATTGTTCCTTTTACCAAAATGGATGATCATACATTTCCCAACATTGTATTCCATCTGCCACTTCTTGCCCATTCTTCCAATTTGTCTAAGTCCTGCAGCAATTGCATTGCTTCCTCAGCACTACCTACCCCTCGACCTATCTTTGTATCATCCATAAACTTTTTCACAAAGCCATCAATTCCATTATCTAAATTATTGACAAACAATGTGAAAAGCAGTGGTTCCAATATTGACCTCTGAGGAAAGTCACCAGCATAAAACCAGAAAAGGCCCCCACTCGCTGCCTCCTATCTGTCAGCCATTCCTCTATCCATGCCAGTATGCTCCCTGTAACACCACAGGATTTTATCTTGTTAAGCAACCTCATGTGGCACCTTATCAAACACCTTCTGAAAATCCAAGTGAATGGCATCCACTGCTTTTCCTTTGCCCACCCTGCTTGTTACTTTCTCGAAGAACTCTAACAGATTTGTCTGGCAAGATTTTTCTTTACAGAAACCATGTTGTCTCCAAGTACCTCGAAACCTCATGCTTAATAATAGACTCCAACACTATCCCAACCACTGAGGTTAGGCTAACTGGCCTGTAATTTCCTTTATTTTGCCTTCTTCCCTTCTTAAAGAGTGGAGTGACATTTGCTATCTTCCAATCATGCCAGAATCAAGTGATTCTTGAAAGCTCATTACCTCTTCTCTTCAGCAGCCTCTCTCAGGACTCTGGGATGTAGTCCATCTGCCCCAGTTGACTTATCAACGTTGAGACCTTTGAGTTTGCCTAGCACTTTTTCCTTTGTAATAGCAATGGCACTCACTCCTGCTCTCTGACACTCATGGACCTCAGGCACACTGCTAGTGTCTTCCACAGTGAAGACTGATGCAAAGTACCCATTAAGTTCATCTGCCTTTTCTTTATCGCCAATTATTACCTCACCAGCATCATTTTCCAGTGATCCAATATCAACTCTCACCTCCCTTTTACTCTTTATATAACTAGAAAAACTTTTGGTATCCTGCTTTATATTATTGGCTAGTCTGCCCTCATATTTCATCTTTTCCCATCTTATACAGTGGCTGTTTTTAGTCGCCCTTTGTTGGATTTTAAAAGCTACCCAATCATCAACTTCATCGCTCTGAAATAAATAGATCCATACATTACAGGCTGCCTCAATGGTGGAGGAAAGAATCGCTCGCTGTTTGAAGGAGGATGTCTCTGATGTCCTGGAAAGGAAAGCCCCATCCTGAGAACAGATGTGGTGGAGACAAAGGAATAACATTAAATGAGTGGACGAGAAGTTGACAGATGAAGTATAATGCGGGAAATGTGGGGGCATTCAGTTTATAAGGAAGAATGGAGAAAAATAGTTTTATAAATGGAGAGTCTATAATGTGTTGTGAGACAGAGAGATCTGGGTTCCTAGTACCTTAAACACAAAATGTTAGCATGCAAATTGAGCAGGGAAGTTAAGATTGGGGAAATTGGTGTTGCAGCTAAGATTGGGTCAGCATGATTTTATTGATTGGCAGTGTAAGTGTGAGGGAACGATTGGCCTATTTCGGTTGTTTCTTAATTTATTCATACATGAATATCAACACTGAAAATTTAATGTAGAGCATGATATCAGCTGATATTTCCACCCATTCATCTTTCTCTTCTCTACAAATAATCTTATACATCATAGAAGAAGCATTTTTTAAATCCTCTGATTTTTAATTGATGGCAGTAATTATCACAAGCACACTGAAGGCTTCCATTCCAAAGTCTGTTCCTTAGGCATCTGCATTGATTTGATGCCTTCAACTTGTCAACCTTTTTTCAGATAATTTGATGTTCTTCCCTACACTTTTCCTCTCTTCCTAGATATAATGGCTAAATTCCCAGATAAAATCTCAAATTCCTTTGTTATTTGGCTTTATGGGGCAGGAGCTCAATATTTTTGAGCTACTTATTTCCCACTATATTTCCTTTCCTTTATAATTGGAGATTTAAACCCTAAGTGCAGTATCTACAAGCTACTACTCTCTGATTTCCAGTGATTTCTGTGCATTGGTATTAGAATGATTGTTTTTTACAACAGAGTCCATTTCACCTGTTGCACTTAATTAGTTTTCCTAGAAAGTCCCATTGTCTCAACTTTTATTAAATTTTGTAATTATTATGCAATTCCATGAGCATAATGAGGTACGGTACAGTACTTCTCAATTTATGACAAGCTCAGAAAAACAATAAGATTTTGTATTTATGTTATCTGTTCATTGGCTCTAATGCAATTGAATTTGTGATTTTAGAACAAAGTCCATTTGGCCCAATATATCTATACCTTTCTACTTTGCTGCTATTAGTTTTGGCTCAGTAGCAACATTCACCAGAGTCAGAAGACGATAGTAATCCCTGTGTAAAGGCGGACATTTTAACTTTAAGATGACTTTGCCATTTATTATGTTGATTGTGCAGCATTGTCTAATGTGGCTGCTGTGGCCTGCATTATAATGTCATTATAGCTATTTCATTAGCTGGGAATTCCCTTTGGACATCCCAGAAGTGAAGAGATCTTATGCATTTGCAATTTCATTCTATTTTATGCACCACTCCATCTATCTCTAGAAATATTTCAAATTGTGTCTTCACTTTGTTCACTCCCTTCAAATAGCTTTCAGTGCCAGGCAAAAGCCTTCTCAATGGACTTCTATCAAACTCACTGAGTTTAAAAATGTATCAGGCCACCTTACAATTTCAGTTTTTTTCATAATGCAGACAATTCGGCTTCCCTGAAACTGTTTTCATAATTTGAATCTTGATAATATTGTGCTGTCACAACATATTCTCTGTAAGACAATGGAGTTATTGAATAGTAATAGTGTGTGTGTGTGTGTGTATACACAAATACATTGTATGTAAATATATGTTCTGTATTAGCATATTAGCATCCTCTGGTCTTGTGTACAATTCCCAGTAAATTATGAGATGGCATAGATCTTGCATTTATGTGAAGCCCAGAAAACACTAAGCATACACTAATAAAGTGTCAATATTACTTGGTGTATTGTATTCAAATTGGAGTATTGTGTTCAGTTCTGGTTGCCTCATTATAGGAAGGATGTGGAAGCTTTAGAGATAGTGGATATGAGATTTACCTGGATTAGAGAGCACGTTTTATGAGGATAGGTTGAATGGGGCAGGGCTTTTCACATTGGAGTGACAGAAGGTGAGAAGTAACTTGGTACATGAGTACAATTTAAAAGGCATAGATAAAATTGATAGCCAGCTACTTTTTTTCTCCAAGGCAGAAATGGCTAATACAAGATGACATAATTTTAAGGTGATTGGATGAAATTATAGGGGGGATGGGAGGGAAAGACTTTTTTAACACAGATTGGTGGATGCATGGAACATGCTGTCAGGGATGGTGGTAGAGGCAGATTCATTAGGGACACAAGAGACTTTTAGATAGGCACATGCATGAAATAACGATGGAGATTTATGTGGGAGGAAAGGATTAGATTGATCTTGGAGTAGGTTATAAGGTTGGCACAACATCTTGGGCAGAATGGCCTGTGCTGTGTTACAGGAGCAAAATACAATTGTTCTTCCAGACACACCACAGCAGAGCTTGAAATTAATACTTTTTTGACTAAATATGATTATTAATCATGACTGAATCCAATTAGACTTTGCTTGCTACTTTATATAATTTGACATATACCAGGATTTGAATATGACAACATTGGTTTACAAAACTTATAACCTCCTGAGCCATGGGGTGCTATGTAATTACAAGCACAATGAAGGAGATGTGTGCTGAGAACTGACAAAAAATTATTCAGATGGCCAATGCAATTTAATTGTAATTTTATATGAGTAATTGGCACTTGTATCCCAATAGAAGGAAGCTCTTCTTTGTTGGTGCCTTCTCAATCTTGTATTTCAACATTGTGCCCAGATCTAACTGGTGATCATTTAATTGAATAATAGGGCAAGATTCAAAGAACCAGATAATTATCTCTTTCCCAGAAGAAATGGATATGTGTATATAAAAGAAAACAGAGCAGCTAGCAAACAATGTCAGATACTTTCCAGCTTTAAGTTGGCTTCCCATACCATCTGTGTTAATTCAATTCAAGTTTGATTATCATTCAACCATACATGAATCCCTATGAATGCAGCCAAATGAAACAGGCCCAAGGTGCAAAACAGAGTACCAACAATCACACAGCACAAAGCACAAATAACGTGTACAAGCACATAAAGGTATCAGTAAGGTACATCCAGACTCGAGCCATCAATGCCTCAGAAGTCTGCAGTCGACCACAATAGAGCTTGTCTTCTGCTGAGCGAACCCTGGGGAGCAGCACCGAATGCAGCCTGGACACTGCGCCACCCACCCACTCCAACGCTCCGTGTCAAATGCAAATAGTATCAATAAGAAAAATGTAATAGCATCCTGAGAGAAGTACATTATGCAGACATTTCACACCAGAACTGTTACTATAGGGGCAACAGCTTGAAGTAGGGAGGCAAACGCTTTGCTGAAGTCAACATTCCAGGCTGATAAATTGGGGGTTAATTAAACCAGTCTAATGAATGTTGAGTAGGTTGAGTGTCCAATTGGCCAGCTGGCTATTTTTCTTCTATTCAGAGATACAGCACAGTATCAGGCCTTCTGGCCCAACAAGCCGTGCCCATGAGCCCAAATAACCAACTAACCCATATGTCTATGGAGCGTGGTTGGAAAATGGACCACCTGGACAAAACCCACACGGTTACCATGGATGCATCCAAACTCCTTTCAGACACCAGTGGAATTAAACCCAGTCTGCTGACTAACCACTACATTACTGTGCTGCATTGCAGTAGCAGTATGGCACTGGAGTCGTCATTGCTCTTGTCACATGGTTCTTTCAACTTTCACACAGCTGAGGAGTCTGTACATTTGCTGTTGACCATTAAATTGAGGAGGTGCTGAATGGGTTCCCTGTCAGCTGCAATGACCTACAAACAGTTTAACGTGGACAGCTACAGTCTGAGCGGACTAATGGGTTCTGAGGTACTGGGCTCCATTAACAGCGCATTGCAGAACAACAAAATGAGTTATCTTTGAAATTTCTGCACAAAAATTAACTAATCTCACGAGTACACTGTGTGCTCTTTATATGAAGATATTTCTATTTACAGTAACAAATTGATGGCATTTAATAAGCTACATAATACTGGACAGTTCATACAGCTTTTTAAATTGTGATACCTAATGCCACAAAGGAGGCACAGCAGCCTTTGATTTAACATCTCCAACAGCTGACACCTCCATTACAGGGTATTTCTGTGCTGACATGTTGACTTGGATTACTTGACCAGGTATTGCAGTGAGCTAGAATCTACAACCTGCTGCCACAGAGGAAGAAACGTTTCCAACTGAGCAAAGCTGATATATCTTTGTTGGGTGTCTTCACATGAGTCTCTTCAACATCTTGAGTGGAACTCGATGACACACATCCATCTTGAAACCCTTTACTGAAGTCCTGCCTGCAGTTCTCCAGAAAATATTCTGTCAGTGCACTTGATTCCATACCATTGCTGCAAGCTGCTCTCAGCACATCTATTCATTACACCTATTGTAATCATTCATTCATTGTTGCTTTTGGCATTGTACTACCAGGATACACTTGCGTTTTGGAAAGATCTGGCTGGGTGGCAGGCAAAACAATGTTTTCCACTGTGTCTCAGTACATATGACAATAATAAACCAATTACCTGTCACCCTTCTTCAATCTGAAATAGCCAATATGATTTATTTTATTTTCAATTTTTTTTCACTTCAGAGTTTTATCATGGCCTTGACCTTCCCTGGCACTGAATTTCAAAGCTCAAATAATTTTATTATCAAAGCACATATACACCACCATATATACTTTGAGAGCAAAGAAATACAATATAACCATTGGAAAAACTACACACAAGCAAAGAGTGACAAGCAACTAATGTGCAAAAGAAGACAATATGTGCAAATATATAAAAAAAGAACTTGTGCTTCATCTACCTTTGGAAGGTTGTGCCCTGTCATTACTAAGCCCCCAGGCCCTGAAAATCCTCCTCTATCTGCTACTCTTCTCCGCTATTCTACCTTTCTTTAAAAACCACCTACCCCCTCGAATGATCTTTTGCCACCCTTCTCTGATTTCTGTCTGTGGAGTGTCTTTTTTCCTGCGTTAAAAAGATACCATAACAATAAATGAAGTACTTCAATAGTTCCATTTAAAATCAGAGAATGTATACAATATACAATGTATGCAAATGTTACTCCACTCTTTAAGAAAGGAGGAAGGCAGCAGAAAGGAAATTATAGACCAGTTAGCCTGACCTCAGTGGTTAGGAAGATGTTAAAGCCAATTGTTAAGGATGAAGTGATGGAGTACTTGTTGACATAGGACAAGGTAGTACAAAGGCAGCATGGTTTCCTCAGGGAAAAGCCTGCCTGATGAACCTGTTGGAATTCTTTGAGGAGATTACAGGTAGGATAGACAAAGGGGATGCTGTGGATATTGTATATTTGGACTTTCAGAAGACCTTTGACAAGATGCCACACATGAGGCTGCTTATCAAGTTAAGAGCCCATGATATTACAGGGAAGTTAATAACATGGCTAGAGTATTGGCTGATTGGTCGGAGGCAGTGAGTGGAAATAAAAGGATTCTTTTTTGATTGGCTGCCAGTGACTAATGGTGGTCCGCAGGGGTCGGTGTTGGGACCACTTCTTTTTATCCTGTATATAAATGATTTAGATGATGGAATAAATGGCTTTGTTACCAAGTTTGCAGATGATACGTAGACTGGTGGAGGGGCAAGTAGTGTTGAGGAAACAGGTAGGATTCAGAAGGACTTAAACAGATTGGAAGAATGGGCAAGAAAATAGCTAATGAAATACAATGTTGGAAAATACATGGTCATGCACTTTGGTAGTAGAAATAAATGTGAGGACTATTTTCTAAACTGGGAAAAAATCCAGGAATCAGAGATGCAGAGGGACTTGGGAGTCCTTGTGCAGAGCATCCTGAAAGTTAACTTGCAGGTTGAGCCGGTGGTGAGGAAGGCAAATGCCATGTTAGCATTCATTTCAAGAAGTCTAGAATATAAGAGCAAGGATGTGATGCTGAGACTTTATAAGGCACTGATGAGGCCTCACCTTGAGTACTGTGAATAGTTTTGGGCACCTCATATTAGAAAAGATGTGCTGGTATTGGAAAGGGCCCCGAGGAGGTTCACAAGGATGATTCCAGGAATGAAAGGGTTATCATATGAGGAACATTTGATGGCTCTGGGACTGTACTCGCTGGAATCCAGAAGGATGAGGGGGGATCTCATTGAAACCTTTTAAATGGTGAAAGGCCTAGACAGACTAGATGTGGAAAGGATGTCTCCCATGGTGGGAGAGTCTAGGACAAGAGGACACAGCCTCAGGGTAGAGGGGCCCCTTTTCAAAACAGAGATGTGGAGAAGTTTCTTTAGCCAAAGGGTGTGATGAGTTTGTGGAATTTGTTGCCACATGCAGCTGTGGAGGCCAGGTCGTTGGGCATATTTAAGGCAGGGGTTGATAGGTTCTTGATTGGACATAGCATCAAAGATTATGGGGGGAAGGCCAGGAACTGGGGTTGAGGAGGAGCTAGAGAAGAAGGATCAGTCATGAATGAGTGGCAGAGCAGACTCGATGGGTGAGATGGCCCAATTATGCTCCTATGTCTTATGGTCTTGTATACAATCTGAAATTCTTGCTCTCCACAGACAGCCTCGAAACAAAAGAACATCCTAAAGAATGAATGACAGAAAAAACATAACCCAAATCCTCCCCTCCCCCACAATGCACAAACAGCATTGAAACCATGAACCTGCCCTGTTTTATTCCAGCAGAAAGCATCAGCACCCCCACCATCCACCATGCAATCAACAGCAAAGCCCCCAAAAAGAGACCATGATCTATATCCATCAAAAACTATTGTTCCTCCCGACGGTTCGACTTGCCACAGGTTCGTTCTCTCTCTCTCTTGAGTCGGGGAGAGAAAGAGAGAGAGCTATCACTCCTTCCACAGCAAGGGGGGAGACAAACAGCTCACTGTTTTGATGTCACAGTCTGCAGTGCCACTTTTCTTTCAAGTATCCCTCAAGTTGAGAATCGGCAGCAAACGCTAACAATCAGAGAGAGAGCGATCGCCCTAATGGAGAGGCCTCCAACAGCCACTGTCTCAACGTTCTGATGTCCCACTACACTTCATGTTGGAAACATAGTAGGAAATCAGGACCATAGGACCGTGCTAGGCTGCACCACGAAGGTGCCCATCTTCCAGAGATATCAAAATGTGCATGAATGGTGAGCTCTGAGAAATGTAACCTACCGCCGTGAAGAACTGCTCTTTCAGTGTAGCTGTAGATCACGCTCCAAAAGATGCCAACTACCTTGAAAAGGAAAGAAGGGGTATTAGAAAGAAGAACAAATTAAACTGTTCCATAAGTGGGCAGGGAGAAATCATCCTCTGGTGCTATCTTTGGCTCTGCCCTTCATCAATTGATCAGCAATTGGAAGTACAGTCAGCCCCCCTTATCCGCGAGTTCCGCATGTGCGAATTCAACCAACCGCAAATCGGGAAAACCTGGAAGTTCTCTCTCCAGCACTCATTGTTCACCTCACGTCTCATTCGTTCACTACTTTGCTTCTGTGGAAAAATGGCTCCTAAAAAGCAATTACGTGGTCAAATTCCTGAAAGGCTAAGAGGGAGCGTAAAGTGCTATCTCTCACCGAGAAATTAGAAATATTAGATCTTTTGAAAAGTGGCATGTCGCATCCCGAAGTGAGCCGTAAGGTTGGTAAGAACGAATCAAGCATTCATACAATAAAGCAGAAAGAAGCTGATATTCGTGGAAGTGTTAGCACTAGGGATGGCTGGCTAGCTGTGTAAAGTGCTACAGCCTCAAGAACTTAAAGATCATGGGAGAATCAGCATCAGCGTTCCTAGAAGAGCTATGATGGTTGTGTCTGTACTGAACATGTACAGACTTTTTTTCTTGTCATTATTCCCTAAACAATACAGTATAACAACTATTTACATAGCATTTACATTGTATGAGGTATTATAAGTCAAAAGAACAGAAATACTGAGGGTGGTGGGTCCTGTGCTGCCCTGGGTCCTAAAGTCCACCTGCACTAAGACAAGTTAAATGAGGGACTTGAGCATCCACGTTTTTTGGTATCCGCGAGGGGTCTCGGAACCAAATCCCTCGCGGATAAGGAGGGCCGACTGTATCAGTATTCCAGTGGATTAAAGGGAATTACAGAGGAGCTGGCCAAAATTGAATGGAAGGGGACAGTAGCAGAGATGATGACAGAACAGCAATAGCTAAAGTATCTGGGAGCAATCTGGAAGGCATTGAATGAATACATCCCAAGTATGACAAAGTATTCTAACGGGAGGATAAGGCAACCTTGGCTGACAACAGAAGTCAAAGGCAGCACAGAAGGAAAAAGAGAGGGCATATAATATATCAAAAAAATCGTGAGGTTAAAGGTTTGGGAACTTTTGAAACCAACAGGCAGCTCAAAACAATAGAGAGAGAAAAGATGAAATATTAAGGAAAGCTAGCCAAAAATATCAGCGGATACCAAAAGTTTTTTTTCTAAGAGCAAAAGAGAGGTGTGAGTGGATATTGGACTATTGGAAAATAATGGTAGAGGCGTAGTAATAGGGATCAAAGAAGTGGCAGACGAACTGAATAAGTATGTTGCATCAGTCTTCACTGTGGGAGACACCAGCAGTATGCTGGAAGTTCGAGAGTGTCAGGAGCAGAAGTGTGTGAGGTTGCCATTAGTAAGGAAAAGTTCTTGGGAAGCTGAAAGATTTGAATATAGATATGTCACCTGGACCTGATGGTATACACCCCAAGGTGGCTGAGGAGATTGTGGAGGCATTAGTAATGATTATTCAAAAATCAATTGATTCTGGCATGGTTCTGGAGAAATAAAAGTTGCAAATGTCACTCCACTCTTCAAGAAGGGAGAAAGGCAGAAAAAAGGAAATTATAGGCCAGTTAGATTAACCTCAATGATTGGGAAGGTGTTAGAGCCAGTTATTAAGGATGTGGTTTCAAGGGAAATGGAGGCACATGAAAAAATAAGCTGTCATTAGCATGGGTTCCTTCGGAAAATCTTGCCTCACAAATCTTTTGGAATTCTTTGAGGAACTAACAGGCACGATAGACAAAGGAGAGTCCATGGATGTTGTTGGATTTTCAGTAGGCCTTTGACAAGGTGCTGAACATGTAGCTGCTTAACAAGATAAGAGCCCATGGTATTACAGAAAATATTTCAGCATGGATAGAAGGTTGGCTGATTGGCAGGAGGCAAAGAGTGGGAATAAAGGGGGCCTTTTCTCTTTGACTGCTAGTGACTAATGATATTCCACTGGGTTCAGTGTTGGGACAGCTTCTTTTATGTTATATGTCGATGATTTGGATGAGAGGTTCACAAGAATGATTCTGGGAATGATAGGGTTAACATATGAGGAACAGTTGAGTATCTGGGCCTGTACTCTGGAGTTTTGTAGAATGAGGGGGAGATCTTATTTAAATAACTATTGAAAGGGCTGAATAGAGTGCATGTGGAGCAGAGGTTTGATACATGGGTGAATTTAGGACCAAAGGACAGAAACTCAGAGTAGAGGAATGTCCATTTGGAACAGAAATGAGGAGGAATTTCATTAGCCGGAGAGTACAGAATTTGTGGAATTCATTGCCATGGATGGCTATGAAGGCCAAGTCATTGAGTATATTTAAAGCAAATATTGATAGGTTCTTGGTTAGTCAGGTCATCAAAGGTTATGGGGAGAAGATAGGAGCATGGGATTGAGAGGGATAATAAATCAGCCATTAAAGCATGGCTCTGCAGAATTGATGGGCTGAATGGCCTAATTCTGTTCCTATGTCTTATGGTCTTTGAACTGTGGGAGGAAACCCACACGGTCACCAGGTCACAGGCAGAGGTGGAATTGAACTCTTGATGCCCTGAGCTGTAATAGTGTTGCACTAACTACTATGCTACTGTGGCACCTACTTAACTGCAAAGAGAAAATATCTAGAGAAGTGTATTCAAGAGTCACATAAAAAAACGGAAACATTGAATTTTGGACTTTTCTTCAATTCATAACAATCCCATTATTTGTTTTAAAAAAAACATAATGCAAAGCCTCTATCTCTTAGATGCAGATTGAATTAGCTCTGCCTTTGATAAATGGTTGGGTCAACTTGTCACCAAAATATATTCAATACCTGAACATTATCCTTATGTTTACTGGGTCTATATGAATTGCTGAGTTTTATTTTACTGCCTTTGTTTTTCTTGCCCCCATATGTATTGAATCGTATTCAGCTTTTGTGATTTCATTGTCTTGCTAATGTTCCTCACCAATTCACTTCATGTTATTCTGTGATGGTATTGGGCTGTGGTTTTCTGACCACACTGTTCTAAGCTCAAAAGAAGACTTTAAGCCTTATCGGATATAAATAGCCAGGAGTTCTCTCACTAAAGGGAGATTATACTGTAATCAATCTTCAAAAACCTAGTTTACTTTCCTGTTTATTCTCCACCGCAAATTTTATCTGCCCACCAAGGAGAAGATACTATCAGCTAACAAAGGGACATAGTTCATTTATTTTCAGTGATACACACTTAAATCCAAACAATGTTCTTAAAACATATTTAAAACTCACAATGGATTTCTATCTTATAAAACATTGCCAAATTACAAACCATTTCTAAAATACAAAGGATTTCCAAAACACAGGAACAAGTCCTCTGAACTAAAAAGGTGCACCAGTGATGCAGATGAATAACTTACCTGTCACAGAAATTGAAGCCAGAGGAATGAACCATAGGACCACATTTTCTTGTCATCCCCCTTGATCTTCTTTAACCACTCCCAGTAAGTCTGAACACATTTATACACTTTTTCTGCACTTAGGTGACTTCACATATGTATGATATTTCCTCAAGTACCCTTTTTTCATATATAAAAAAATTAAGAAGTTTTTTCAGATACATAGTTCTTTGTTACCTACCATGAATGCTGTAAAGCGAACCTGAGTAAACAAAACTTCCAACATTAATTGATCCGTTATTTGATATACTAAATAGGTGTTTCCATCTGGTCTGCAAGCTTCTTTCAACTAAGCAACTAAGTCAAAGTTGTTTATTTTGAAACAAGCCAAATTAAATAATCCATTGTCTTGTACTGCACCTCTTTGAGCAGTAATAGACCCGGTGCAGTGACCAACACCTGGCTTCAGTAGACAGAGCATCTGCTATATACAGAGCTTGTTTGCAAAGCTGCCTGTAGACAGTGATTATGACTTGCCATTTACATTTTAATAACTGAAGACGGACTCTCATTTATGATCAGAAGTCAAACAACTGTTAGTTGGGAGTTTACTTACAATTGTTTGTGACCTAACAAGCGGCAGTAAGTGAGCTTGACAAACGTGAGATCCCCTTGCCTAGGCAGTGAATGTCCATCACAATTCCATTCACTCTCTGAGCAACAAAACCTTGAAATTTATTAACACAAATGCATGGTGACCACCAAAATTATTCTTCCTCCAGTGCAATAAGAACAGGAAATAATTCAAGTATGCAAATAGCATCCACATATAGAGAAACAAATTAATATATCTGCACGCAAACACAAGGAATTCTGCAGATGCTGGAATTTCAAGCAACACACATCAAAGTTGCTGGTGAACGCAGCAGGCCAGGCAGCATCTCTAGGAAGAGGTACAGTCGACATTTCAGGCCAAGCCCCTTTGTCAGGACTAACTGAAGGAAGAGCTAGTAAGAGATTTGAAAGTGGGAGGGGGAGGGGGAGATCCAAAATGATAGGAGAAGACAAGAGGGGGAGGGATGGAGCCAAGAGCTGGACAGGTGAATGGCAAAAGGGATATGAGAGGATCATGGGACAGGAGGCCCAGGGAGAAGGAAAAGGGGGAGGGGGGGAAAACCCAGAGGATAGGCAAGGGGTATAGTCAGAGGGACAGAGGGTGAAAAAGGAGAGAGAGAGAAAGAATGTGTGTGTATAAATAAATAACGGATGGGGTACGAGGGGGAGGTGGGGTATTAGCAGAAATTTGAGAAGTCAGTGTTACAATGGAACAACACCTTATATTCCGTCTGGGTGGAACAACACCTTGTATTCCATCTGGGTAGCCTCCAACCTGATGGCATGAACATTGACTTCTCAAACTTCTGCTAATGCCCCACCTCCCCCTTGTACCCCATCCGTTATTTATTTATTTATATACACCCATTCTCCCTCTCCCTCCTTTTTCTCCCTCTCCCTCTCCCTCCTTTTTCTCCCTCTCCCTCCTTTTTCTCCCTCCTTTTTCTCCCTCTCCCTCCTTTTTCTCCCTCCTTTTTCTCCCTCTCCCTCTCCCTCCTTTTTCTCCCTCTGTCCCTCTGCCTATACCCCTTGCCCATCCTCTGGGCTTCCCTGCCCCCCGCCCTTTTCCTTCTCCCTGGGCCTCCTGTCCCATGATCCTCTCATATCCCTTTTGCCAATCACCTGTCCAGCTCTTGGCTCTATCCCTCCCCCTCCTGTCTTCTCCTATCATTTTGGATCTCCCCCTCCCCCTCCCACTTTCAAATCCCTTACTCACTCTTCCTTCAGTTAGTCCTGACGAAGGGTCTCGGCCCGAAACGTCGACTGTACCTCTTCCTAGAGATGCTGCCTGGCCTGCTGCGTTCACCAGCAACTTTGATGTGTGTCACTAATATATCTGCACAATGATTTTATTTCATTGGGATTTGAATACTAAAAGCTTAGAAAATTTTCACTTTTTGTTATAGTATAACATGTTCAATGATAAGTTTGTATGACATGCATTAGTCCTGATGTTCAACAAGCAAATTCAAAGTAAGTCTAAAAGTCACTGTTGCAAACAGCGCAGCGAGCAACACTGTCATTATTTTTGACCCCTATTAGGCAGGGGTACACTTTAGTGTAGTCTGGGGTGATGTACGTTTTATATTTTCTTTTTTTTTGGAACACTCTGCCATGGTACACTCTCGCTTGCTTTCTCTCTCTCGCTTGCTCTCGGGCTCTCACGCTTTCTCTATCTCTCTCTCTCTCTCACTCTCAAAAAAATTGATTTCCGTGGTATTGTTTATAATTTGCGGGCATCAGGGAGCCACTATTCATATGCGGGAGGCTCCCGGAACTTCTGGGAGAGTTGGGATGTCTGCTAATATGCAGTTTAACATAAATGTCCATAAGTAGGGTGCAGTAGTACTGGGGTGGGAACAGATCAAACCCACCCTAGTGGGGTTGGACACCTTAGTAACATTGTAGCACTTTATGCTCCTCCACATTTATATGAAGTATTAAAAGTATAAATTATTGGCTGAATTTGGCTGCACAGTTCTCTCCATAAGAATAGGGTTTATAGACTCCCAGGAAAATAATCATAAGACCATAAGATATAAGAGCAGAATTAGGCCATTTGGCCCATTGAGACTGCTCTGCAATTTTATCATGGCTGATCCAATTTTCCTCTCAGCCCCAGCCTCCTGCCTTCTTTCTGTCCTGACCAGTCAAGAATTGATCAACCTCTGCCTTAAATATACATGAAGACTTGTCCTCCACAGATGCCTGTAGCAAAGAATTCCACAGATTCACCGCTCTCTGGCTAAAGAAATTCGTCCTCATCTCTGCTCTGAGAGGACACTCCTCTATTCTGAGGCTGTGTCCTCTGGTCTTAGACTCTCCCACCATAGGAAACACCCTATGTCATAAACTTGGTTTATAGCTGCACCTGCAAAGCTGGAGATCTTTGAGAATGAAGTAGCTGAGAGAGAACCAGTGGGTGTGGCGCTTTTGAATTATTAATTGAAGGTTATCAAGCAAGTTTACAAAACATGGAGTTGAGTCACTGAAAAGGCATGGACTGGGAGTTGTTTGCAGGTTGTGTCTGCTGGAGTATGGCAGGCATCACCGCTTGGGATCCATCTGCTCTCAATCTACAATGATGATTTCTGAGGAAACCAACTAACATTCCAAGTGTGCTGATGATGCAAAAGTAAGTGGGTAATCTGAGCAGTGGTGAGGATGCAGAGAGGCTTTTAGGAAAGAGTCAAACTGGTGGACAACAACATGCCACATTGAAAATGTGAGGTAATTCACTTCAGTGGTTAATTTAAAAAAAAACAAAGGTTTGGTTTTATTTTTGGGAGATAGTGAAATGTTGATAATCAAAGAGACCTAGATATTCTATTGCTCAGGTCACTGATAGCAGGTGCAACAAGGCCTTTAATGCAAGAATATTTGTGAAGATGTATACTGTGATTATTTATAAGGTCTGGTGATGATACCTGCATTATTTATGAGTTTGTT
Organism: Mobula hypostoma; assembly: GCF_963921235.1. Classification (NCBI taxonomy): domain Eukaryota; kingdom Metazoa; phylum Chordata; class Chondrichthyes; order Myliobatiformes; family Myliobatidae; genus Mobula; species Mobula hypostoma. Next base: position 102,355,582 of record NC_086106.1, on the reverse strand, counting down.
TATTGAATGAAAACAGTCAAACACAAAGTGGGAGTGCATTGAATATTCACTATACTAGTTCACAAGGAAATAGGAGCAGGACCAGACCACTCAGCTGATCTGCTCCAGCCTCTGTGCTGGTTCGACGTAGCCCTTAATTAGATTATGAAGACACTCAGTCCTCATTAATTGTCATTTAGAAATGCATGCACGCATTAAGAAATGATACAATGTTCCTCCAGAGTGATATCACAAAAAAAACAGGACAAACCAAAGACTAACACTGACAAGACCACATAATTATAACATATAGTTACAGCAGTGCAAAGCAATACCATAATTTGATAAAGAGCAGACCATGTGAACGGTTTAAAAAAAGGTCTCAAAGTTCCGATCGACTCTTGATAGTCCCCGATAGCAGGCGGCAGAAGGGAGAAACTCCCTCTGCCGTAAACCTCCAGGCACCGACAACTGTTGATGCATTGGAAGCACCAACCACAGCCGACTGAGTCCATCCGAAAACTTCGAGCCTCCGACCAGCCCTTTAGCACCGAGCACTATCTCTGCCGAGCGCTTCGACTCCATCCCGGCCGCCGAGCAACAAGCAAAGCCAAAGATTCGGGGCCTTCCCCTCCGGAGATTCTGGATTACACAGTAACAGTGGCAGCAAAAAAGGCATTTCAGAAGTTTCTCCAGATGTTCCTCCATTCTCTCCCGTCTGCCTCCATCAAATCAGAATTGTGCACGGCACCCTACTTGACAGATTACAGATATCATTCACCGGAGAGGCTGCGCAAGCTGCGTCGGGCCGCCATCTTCTCCTCCTCCATCTTTTAAAAATACATCCAGCTCCATTTTAGATACGACCAGTCATCCAATTCCACAGCTCTGTGTGGTAGAGAATTCCATAAATTGTGCATGCTCTACAACAAAATAAAATTACTAAATGACTACTCTCTGGAAATGCAGATAGACTGAATAGGCTTGCCCTCTTTTCTATAGTTTGGGAAGCTGACTTGTTTGAAATGTACAAAATGGTGAACACTGGGAAAATCTTTTCTCTGCCTAGGCAGTTTTGAATGAGGAATCACATTTAAGACCAATAGCAGGAAAGCAGCAACAATTGCAGAGAGCTGTGGAGGCTCAGTCATTGGATTGATTGTAAAGCAAAAATTTGCTGGCAGACCTTGATTGATTGATTTGTTTGTTCATTATGTGCCATGTTGTATGATGTGGGTGATCACAGTCTTTCCATGAACATGATTGTTCTTGGCAATTTTTTCTACAGAAGTGGTGTGTCATTGCCGTCTTCTGGACACTGTCTTTACAAGACAAGTAACCCCAGCCATTATCAATACTCTTCAGAGATTGACTGTCTGGCGTTAGTGGTCACAAAACCAGGACTTGTGATATTCAGTAGCTGCTCATACAACTATCCACCACCTGTTGCCCTGACTTCAGCTGACGCTAACTATGGGGCTAAGCAAGTGTTAAACTTTGCCCAAGGGTGAGTTGCATGCTGGCAGAGAGAAGGAGAGCCTTACACCCCCTTTGGTAGAAAAGTATCTCCACCCTGCCGCTAAAGTGATTAATTATTGAATATTAATAGAACTAAGAAATCTGGGAAATGGACAGGCACATGGTGCTGAAGCAGAAGATCATTGATAAACCTGTTGAATGGTAGAGCAGAGTTGAGGTGCTGAATTCTGTAATCATTCTCTTAATTGATTTACTCCTTGCGTAGTCATCCACTAATCTTCACCTAATGGACTTGCATGCACTTTAACACCTTTTTCTGGTTGTCCCAAAACTCCCACATGGTTGGTTTTTCATAATCATCTTCTGTCACTTGGATTCAGAAAGCCTACATCCTATATATTTGCAGATTTCCTACAAAATTTCATACCATCACGTCAATGTCAGAAACAGCATTGGGATGGTGCTACAGAACACATGAACATAAGAATCAAGCAGGAACAGGCCAACCCTCTCCTTGAGCCTACACCACCATTCAAAGCTAATTTAATTTTAGCCCCCATGTAATTTTTTTTAACATTCTCTTCATACCTCTTGACTCTTTGTCTTTAACAATCTGCTATTTTCTGTTCTGAATATAATCATTGATTCCTCCTCCACAGCTTCTGGGGAACTTCAATGATTCAGGACATTTGGGAGAAGAAATTTTTCCCTGACTCAATCTGAAAATGACAACTTCTTATTTTGAAACTATACCCCCTTCTTCTAGATCCCTGACTATGAGAGCATACCCTTAGCATTCACCCTGTAAACCTCACTCAGAATCTTGTGTTTTGATAAGTTTACCTCTCCTTCTAAACACCCAGGATTAGAGGCCCAAGTTGCCCAGTCTTCCTTTGTACATCAACCTCCTTCATTCTACGAATTAATCACCATCTTTGCACTTCCTCCAATGCAAGACTGTCCTTTAAATATTGAGACCAAAGTTCCAGGTGTGGTCTTCAAAGCTGCATCAAAAACTTTGCTGCTTCTATAGCTTAACTCACTTGTTCCATTCACCTTACTAATTACTCTCTGTACTTACAGGCTAGATTTATGAGTTTTATGTTCCTTCTGTCATCTTCTCTTCATCTTATTTAACCTATCTATATTCATTTGCCATCAGACTCGCAGTGGTGGTCTGTGTGTTTACATCAATATGGAATGGTACAAGAACTCTGTGCTGGTTTCCAGATACTGCTCATCGCTAGTGGAGTTTGTGACTGTTAGATGCAGACCATTTTATTTACCATGGGACTTCACTACTGTCCTTATAGTCGGTGTCTACATTCTTCCCAGCGCTAGTGCTAAGGAGGCGCGCTGTGAACTGTATGGAGCTATTAGCAAACTGCAGAACACACACCCTGATGGACTGTTTATTGTCGCTGGAGATTTTAACCACGCGAACCTTAAGTCAGTGCTCCCTAAATTCCATCAGTATGTGGACTTTGCAACGAGAGGGGAGAACACGTTGGACCTTGTTTACACAAACATCCCTGACGTGTAGCGGGCGGAGCCCACCCCCACCTCGGTTACTCAGACCACATCTCTGTTATGCTAATCCCAGCATATAGACCGCTTGTCAGGTGCTCCAGACCAGCTCAGAAGCAGGTGAAAACCTGGCCAGCAGGAGCCATCTCTGCTCTTCAAGACTGCTCTGAGCACACTGACTGGCACATGTTCAGGGAGGCTGCAACCGATGGCGACTCTACCAACTTAGAGGAGTACACGGTATCAGTGACGAGCTACATCAGCAAGTGCATTGATGACGTCCCTGTGGCCAAGACCATCACTACACGCTCCAAACAGAAGCCATGGATGACCGCGGAGGTGCGTGCGCTGCTGAGGACCTGTGACTCCGCCTTCAGAGCAGACAACAAGGCAGACCTAACAACAGTGAGGGCCAAACTGTCCCGGGCCATCAGAGAGGCAAAGCGTGCACATGCCCAGCGAATCCACAGCCACTTCCAGGACAGCGGTGACATGCAGTGCATGTGGAAGAGCATTCAGGACATCACCAACTACAGGACAACATCACCTGACTGTGTGGGTGATACTCCCTCCCAGATGTGTTGAACAACTTCTATGCTCATTTTGAGGTGAACATGACGTGGCGGCGAGGAAGACCACCCCTCCTCCAAATGACCAGGTGCTGTGTCTTACCGTGGCAGATGTGAGGAGAACCCTCTGCAGGGTCAACCCACAGAAGGCTGCTGGACCAGACAATACCCCTGGCAGAGTGCTTAGAGGATGTGCAGAACAGCTAGCAGATATTCTCACTGACCTCTTCAACATCTCCCTGAGCAGTGCAGTCGTTCCTACATGCTTCAAGGCCGCCACCATCGACCCCATGCCGAAGAAGTCTTCAGTGTCCTGCCTCAACGACTACCGTCCCATTGCACTCACATACATCATCATGAAATGTTTCGAGAGGCTCGTCATGAGGCTAATCAAGACTCTGCTGCCCCCCCACTGGACCCCCTGCAGTTCGTGTACCGCCCCAACCGTTCAACAGACGATGGCATCACCATCACCCTCCACTTGGCCCTAACCCACCTGGACTAAAAAGACGTTCGAATGCCGTTCATAGACTTCAGTTCAGCATTCAACACAATCATTCCTCAGAAACTGATTGGAAAGCTGAGCCTACTGGGCCTGACACCTCCCTCTGCAACTGGATCCTAGACTTCCTGATTGGGAGACCTCAGTCATTCTGGATCGGAAGCAGCATCTCCAACACCATCACACTGAGCACGGGGGCCCCCCAGGGCTGTGTGCGCTGTCCACTGCTGTTCACTCTGCTGACCCACGACTGTGCTGCAACACACAGCTCGAGCCACATCATCCAGTTCGCCAATGACACGACCGTGGTGGGTCTCATCATCAAGAACGACGAGTCAGCATACAGAGAGGAGGTGCAGCGGCTAACGGACTGGTGCAGAGCCAACAACTTGTCTCTGAATGTGAACAAAACAAAAGAGATGGTTGTTGACTTTAGGAGGACACGGAGCGACCACTCTCCGCTGAACATTGACGACTCCTCCATAGAGATCGTTAAGTGCACCAAATTTCTTGGTGTTCACCTGGCGGAGAATCTCACCTGGTCCCTCAACACTAGTTCCAGAGCAAAGAAAGCCCAGCAGCGTTCTCTACTTTCTGCGAAGGCTGAGAAAAGTCCATCTCCCACCCCCATCCTCACCACATTCTACAGAGGTTGTATTGAGAGCATCCTGAGCAGCTGCATCACTGCCTGGTTCAGAAATTGCACCATCTCAGATTGCAAGATCCTGCAGCGGATAGTGAGGTCAGCTGAGAAGATTATCGGGGTCTCTCTTCCCACCATTACAGACATTTACACCACACGTTGCATCCGTAAAGCAAACAGCATTATGAAGGACCCCACACACCCCTCATACAAACTCTTCCCCCTCCTGCCATCTGGAAAAAGGCACCGAAGCATTCGGGCTCTCACAACCAGACTATTTAGCAGTTTCTTCCCCCAAGCCATCAGACTGCTCAATACCCAGAGCCTGGCTTGACACCAACCTACTGCCCTCTACTGTGCCTATTGTCTTGGTTATTATTTATTGTACTGCCCTGCACTGTTTTGTGCACTTTTGTAGTCCTGGGTAGGTCTGTAGTCTAGTGTAGTTTTTGTGTTGTTTTAAGTATTTCAGTGTAGTTTTTGTATTGTTTCATGTAGCACCATGGTCCTGAAAAACATTGTCTCATTTTTACTGTGTACTGTACCAGCAGTTATGAGCGAAATGACAATAAAAAGTGACTTGACTTGACCATTGTTTAGGTCCAGGATAGTGCATGACTATGGCTGCAGAGGTTCTCAGATTGCAAATCATTAAGGCATCTGTTAGTCTTGCGAGACCATGGATCTGCGCCTGGGAAGTTTTCACCCTCCAGGGCGCAGGCCTGTGCAAGGTTGTATGGAAGACCAGCAGTTGCCCATGCTGCAATTCTCCCCTCTCCACGACACCAATGTTGTCCAAGGGAAGGGCATTAGGACCCATACAGCTTGGCACCAGTGTCGTCGCAGAACAATGTGTGATTAAGTGCCTTGCTCAAGGACACAACACATGTTGGGGCTCGAACTCACGACCTTCAGGCCGCTAGTCCAATGCCTTATCCACTTGGCCACGTGCAAATCATGCAGCTCTGTTTACCTCTGACTTCATTAACATTCCTGCTATTATTTAAATTGGTGTATAATGCACAGAAATGTGGCAACACACCTTTCAAGTTCTAGGCAAAATAATTTTACAAACAGAATAAAGCTCCATATTCTGTGATGAGAGCTTCAGTCGATTAAAGAAGAAAATTGCTGAAGACCCGGTGACCTCAAATTCCCATTTTCCAAAATAGTTATTGCTTGGTTGAAAATTGAGATTTTCAATACCAGTCAATTATGGAGATAATTATTTTACCAACTTTAAAATATGAAGAAATTAATGAATATCACATTCAATCTAATTCTCATTTCTAAATATTACCTGTCAATATCAAAATTATGCTAGTATTTTTATTAAGAGTAATGTTCCATCTTTCCCATGACTTCAGCTTGTCCTAATAAAAAAGGACTGTTTGATATTTCATTTGCAAATTACTGGTAATAATTTTATAGGGTAGCATATTCAAAAACACACGTAATTGATTCTTTCACTTGATCTTAAGTTGGTTGCATTATATTTCCATTACGAGTTGCGGTTTGCTATTAAGATGCTAAGTGATAATCGACTCGGGTCTGCATGGATTTGTGCCTTTGATTTCTACAAATGTAAGAGTTAACAATAAGAAAAGTAGCCTATGTGGGGTGATTACTTCATGACTAATAGATACATTGGTATTCTGTTAGAATCTTCACTGTTGATTAGTGGAATACAGATGAGGATAGTGTGTTTCTTAGTATTAAAGATGACATTCACACAAGGTTGCTTTTTCTCAAGCACACATTATCCTATCAGATAAATTTAATACATGGATTTACAAAATCTAGGCGATTGTTTTGGCCATCATTGAGGTTTATTTGCCTAGAAATGTGCCTCTGATTACTGCCTTAAACACGCATTGTGAACGTATTTAGTAAAATTCCGATAATGCAACATCTACAGGACTTTGGACGAGCAGATTTACTGTATTATTGGATATTACTCCTATTACCCATTCTTGCAGCTGCCTGTAAGGAGTTGTATGTTTTCACTATGATGGTGTGGGTTTCCTCCCACAGTCCAAAGATGTACCAGTTCGTAACTTAATGGATCATTTGCAAATTGTCCTGTAATTAGGCTAGAATTAAATTGAGGGATTACAGGGCGGCGAGGCTTGAAGGGTATATTTTCTGCTTTATCTAAGTAAAAAAATAACTAAAAATAATTAAAATAAAATAAAACATACTGTATTTATTTCTGCAAACACGAGGAAGTCTGCAGATGCTGGAATTTCAAGCAACACACATAAAAGTTGCTGGTGAACGCAGCAGGCCAGGCAGCATCTCTAGGAAGAGGTGAAGTCAACGTTTCAGGCCGAGACCTTTCGTCAGGACTAACTGAAAGAAGAGCTAGTAAGAGATTTGAAAGCGGGAAGGGGAGGGGGAAATCCAAAATGATAGGAGAAGACAGGAGGGGGAGGGATGGAGCCAAGAGCTGGACAGTTGATTGGCAAAAGGGATATGAGATGATCATGGGACAGGAGGCCTAGGGAAAAAGAAAAGGGGGAGGGGGGGAAAGCCCAGAGCTTGGGCAAGGGGTATAGTGAGAGGGACAGAGGAGAAAAAGGAGAGAGAGAGAAAGAATGTGTGTACATAAATAAATAACGGATGGGGTATGAGGGGGAGGTGGGGCATTAGCGGAAGTCAATGTTCATGCCATCAGGTTGGAGGCTACCCAGACGAAATATAAGGTGTTCCTCCAACCTGAGTGTGGCTTCATCTTTACAGTAGAGGAGCCCATGGATAGACATATCAGAATGGGAATGGGACGTGGAATTAAAATGTGTGGCCCCTGGGAGATCCTGCTTTCTCTGGCGGACAGAGCGTAGGTGTTCAGTGAAATGATCTCCCAGTCTGCGTCGAGTCTCGCTAATATATAGAAGGCCACATCTGGAGCACCGGACACAGTATATCACCCCAGATGACCCACAGGTGAAGTGTCGCCTCACCTGGAAGGACTGTCTGGGGCCCTGAATGGTGGTAAGGGAGGAAGTGTAAGGGCATGTGTAGCACTTGTTCCGCTTACAAGGATAAGTGCCAGGAGGGAGATCGGTGGGGAGGGATGGGGGGGGGAACGAATGGACAAGGGCATCGCGTAGGGAGCGATCCCTGTGGAAAGCAGTGGGGGGGAGGGAAAGGTGCTTAGTGGTGGGATCCCGTTGGAGGTGGCGGAAGTTACGGAGAATAATATGTTGGACCCGGAGGCTGGTGGGGTGGTAGGTGAGGACCAGGGGAGCCCTATTCCTAGTGGGGTGGCGGGAGGATGGAGTGAGAGCAGATGTACGTGAAATGGGGGAGATGCATTTGAGAGCAGAGTTGATAGTGGAGGAAGGGAAGCCCCTTTCTTTAAAAAAGGAAGACATCTCCCTCGTCCTGGAATGAAAAGCCTCATCCTGAGAGCAGATGCGGCGGAGACGGAGGAATTGCGAGAAGGGGATGGCATTTTTGCAAGAGACAGGGTGAGAAGAGGAATAGTCCAGATAGCTGTGAGAGTCAGTAGGCTTATAGTAAACATCAGTGGATAAGCTGTCTGCAGAGATCAAGACAGAAAGATCTAGAAAGGGGAGGGAGGTGTCGCAAATGGACCAGGTAAACTTGAGGGCAGGGTGAAAGTTGGAGGCAAAGTTAATGAAGTCAACGAGCTCAACATGCGTGCAGGAAGCAGCGCCAATGCAGTCGTCGATGTAGCGAAGGGAAAGTGGGGGACAGATACCAGTATAGGTTTGGAACATAGATTGTTCCACAAAGCCAACAAAAAGGCAGGCATAGCTAGGACCCATACGGGTGCCCATAGCTACACCTTTAGTTTGGAGGAAGTGGGAGGAGCCAAAGGAGAAACTATTAAGAGTAAGGACTAATTCCGTTAGACAGAGCAGAGTGGTGGTAGAGGGGAACTGGTTAGGTCTGGAATCCATAAAGAAGTGGAGAGCTTTGAGACCTTCCTGATGGGGGATGGAAGTATATAGGGACTGGACATCCATGGTGAAAATAAAGCGGTGGGGGCCAGGGAACTTAAAATCATCGAAAAGTTTAAGAGCGTGAGAAGTGTCATGAACATAGGTCGGAAGGGATTGAACAAGGGGGGATAAAACCGTGTCGAGGTATGCAGAAATGAGTTCGGTGGGGCAGGAGCAAGCTGAGACAATAGGTCTACCAGGACAGGCAGGTTTGTGGATCTTGGGTAGGAGGTAGAAATGGGAAGTGCGAGGTGTGGAAACTATAAGGTTGGTAGCAGTGGATGGGAGATCCCCTGAGCGGATAAAGTCAGTGATGATGTGGGGGACAATGGCCTGGTGCTCCTTAGTGGGGTCACGATTGAGGGGTAAATAAGAGGAGGTATCCGCGAGTTGTCGCTGTGCCTCGGCAAGGTAGAGGTCAGTACGCCAGACTACAACAGCACCCCCCTAATCGGCGGGTTTTATAGTAAGGTTAAGATTAGTGCGGAATTATTTATTTCACTTTTTTAAGCATGCTACAAGGTGGTATAATAAATTTTCCTGTGAACTTAGTGAATTTAAAAGGAGTGGCAAACTGAAACCTAATAAGTTTAAAGAAGGTGTGTTGGGAAAAAAGACTAGGTGAATTTTAGCTTGTAAACTTAATTCCCCTACTACCTTCAGGAAAGTGAGTCATCATTCTGAAAAGATCTCCCCAAGCAGTTACCAAGACTTACAGAGGCAAGGGGAAAATTCAAATGAGGTGGGATTTTCACTTTCCACTTTATTCTACTACTTTTACCTACTGAATATTGAAAGGCCTGGATAGCGTGGACATGGAGAAGGATGCTTACAATAGTGGCAGAGTCCAGGACCAGAGGGCAAAGCCTCAGAAGAAAATGACATCCTTTAGGGCAGAGATGAGGAGGAATTTCTTTTGCCAGCAGGTAGCGATTGTGTGAAGTTCATTGCACAGACGGCTATAGAGGCCAAGTCATTTGGTATACTTAAAAGGAAGGTTGATAGGTTCTTGATTAATAACCATGTCAAAAATTACATAGTGAAGGTAGGAGAATCGGGTTGAGGGAATAATAAATCAATCATGATTGAATAGCGGACCAGATGTGACAAGCCAAGTGGCCTAATTCTGCTCAACACCTTGTGGTCTGGAATTGGTTTATTATTTTCACATGTTCTGAGATACAGTGAAAAGCTTTCCTTGCCTACTGTCCATACGGATCCCGTTACACAGTGCATTGAGATAAAACAATAACAATGCAGAATAAAGTGTAACCGCTACCCATAACATGCAGTGCAGGGAAACAATAAGGTTCGAGATCATAACAAGGTAAGCTGTGGGGACTCGAGGCCAATTTATCAGTGAAAATTGTTCAATAAATGGCTTGATTGACACCTATGTAAAGCGAGCCCAAAGAGCAGGATGAAGAAGGGAACATGATTACTGCATGTAGATTACATTAGCCTTAAGAAAAAAGGATGTGAAGGGAACTCCAGGGAATTAATTAACATAATACAGACAGTGCAAAAAATTTTTGTGATAATACAATTCCATTGCATTTCATTTTCAAACTGTATACAATGTAGTATTTTATGTTTTATAAGTTATTTACAGGTGTTCTACACATTTCCACTTTCAGAAAATAAAGAACTGTACACTGTGAAGTTACATTATGGTATCACATTATTGTCTGCATGAGTGATAGTATAGAAGCATTGGTTTTGGCTAAATCACTCATCGAATTATCTGGCATCGTTTCCTTTATGTTTGCTAATATTCCTAGAAATGATTGTTATCAAAGTTCATAGAATGGCTTTTATATCCTATTTGCAAAATTAAAGGAAAATGTGCAGATATGTGTAATTATATAGACATTTGTGTGAAAATAGTAATTACCTTTCAGAATTGTAAAGTATATGTATCAAACTGTGATACAGTGTGACTTTCTTGATATCCAGTCAGAGGCAAGGAATTTGCACAATTCCAAGTGTTTGTTGGAAATTGGGTGAATGTAGAACTGAGCAATTATGCACACTTTTCTGGATCCTCCAGTATTTCGTGTGTGTTGCTCTGAAAGCCTTAACAGTTATCAGAAAAAAATAACTCTTCATTCTTTGATGCAACTTCTGCTCTTCCTAGCACTTTCTTTTAAGTGCAAAACTCACTCGATTGACAATGATAATGCAATGATCAAAATTCAGCTGCAGTTAGTGTTCAACCTCACTGATTTTAAAAACTGCAGCTCTTTATGTACTGAGAGAATATTTGTGTTTATTTTCTCTCATTTCCCTGAAGCAGTGCTGGTTAAAGGGTCAGCACTTAAATTGTGATCTTGAGTTGGACTCAGTAGGGAAATGCAAAGAAGAGGGGAAGTTGAGCCCAGATTGGAGGGGCACACACATTCCTTGTTGAAATTTCCAGATCCATAAAAGAGGTAATACTGAAAGGACTATGGGACTGCATTTGCTGCTGCACTCCTTTTAAGAACAATTAGGTTGTTCAGTGCCAAAACACACATCCAGTAAATGAAATTGGAGTACAGCCTATATCACAGGATACAATCATGAGGAACATCAATTCGCCCTCCCTCCCTCCCTTCCCTCCTGATCTTTTTCAATGTAGTGACTTGTATATTTTTACATTAAATATAGGATTAAATATTGTTAATGTTTTAATTTCAGTTAGTTAAAATTGTCCTAGTAATCTACAAAGAATGAGCTAGTATAGTGAAACATTGCTTAATAAATGAAGGTCAGGTGAGTAATGCCTCCACAAGCCGTCGCTACCAAGCTTCATGGAATGAAGTTTCCTGCAGTGTCATGTCTTTTGTGTGGCTTGATTGACAGTCCTCCTTCTAGGAGCCTCCAAGGCTTGGAGAAATACAGCAGGGTTTTGGCCTTATCTTTAGTTCACTTGTCTTCATCATTTAAATCTATCTGACAGCTGTGAGATGGAATTCTATAGAGCTATTACTCCTGCATTAAATTATTCAAAGCTCAGCTAAGGGACTGGAGAAAGGACTCTTGTGTTTTAGCTTGCTTTGCTATTTGGGTTTTGGTTTAGGTTTTGAGGTGGCAGTGAAAGTTAATTTTAAATTGCTTCTTATTTGGTGACTTAACTTGATTTCACTTATTTTTTGTTTCCATCAATAAATGCAATTAAAACTTCAGCCTTTTCAGCTTTCCACTACATGAAACAATCCATCTATTTCTATCAGCTGGCATCAACCCTACAGAATCGTAATTGTCTTTTGTCTTTCTCAATACAATTGCTTAGACATTGGATGGCTTTGTCTGGGGGAAAAATCAATGTTGTGCTACTTTCAGCTTTACCTAGACAGAATTGTGATAGTGGTCACTTTCACATGAACTCTCAGTAATTATGAAATAAGAGACGGCAATTTAGACCATTTGATCTTACGTGTCAAGGGCACATAAAATAATATCACTGTCTTGTACAAAACCTAATTATGAACATACAAACGTAAGTGAGAGCTCAAAGCTCCAAATTTCATGGAATAATCTCTCTCGAACTTGGAGCACATCAGGCTAGATTGTTAATTTGCTCATTATTTAAAGGGACGCTTGGACATTAGGAGACCAGACTAGGTGGCTTCAGCACTCATGCAGGCTCCTCAGACAGCTAGAAGTCCACAGTTTGTTTTGCAACCAGCAATGAACATTTTCTCCAGCGATTAACTACTGAGATGTTCATTAACTGTGTGCCTTAGTAATGGCTAGGAGGTCATCGTTGTAGAGCACAGAAATAGGCCCTTTGGTCCCAGATGCCCAGCCAAGCTAATCATGTTTCCCCAGTCAGGGATATGGGAAACAGAAAGACCTGCAGATGAACAATTTAAAAACTAGAAGATCACAGTAACAAAAGCCTCACCTAATTATAATAGGACAGAGACACTACTAAAAATAAATAACTAATATTTTTAAAACAATTAATAGATTTCCAAATGATGAAATTCAACATTTAATAAAACAAGGTGCCTGGACATGAAACACTTGACAAAACTGACTAACTTGGAATATTATCAACATTTTGTTTTATTGCAGATTTCCAACATCTGCAGTATGAGTATTCTATTTGTAGAAAATTTATCTGAATGAAATATAAAATCCTCTGTCTGGTTACGACAGTGCTTCCTAAACTGGAAGCCAACATGGGAGAGAGAGTAGGAAACATGCTTAAATGTAGTTGAACGCAGGTAGAATTAACTGAGATGAATTGAATTGTGTGTGGTGTAAATTGTATCATGGAACTAAAGAGCTATATAGCACAGAAACAGACGCCTCATATCAACTCATTGCTGTTGATCAATTACTCAACTGACTTCATACCATTCACCTGGGTTTGCTCACTTCCCTCTTAACCTTTCCTACTATATAACTGTCCTGATGCTTTTTAGATGCCATAATTGTACATAATTGTATCCACCTCAACAACCATCTGGTAATGTATCCTATATATTCACCGCTAACCCCCCCCCCAACCCCAGGAGAAACTCCCCAGGTTCTTTTGAAATCCTTCCCCCCTCACTTCATACGTATGCCATCAGGTTTTGGACTCACAACTTTGGTTATTCACCTTATTTATGCTCTTTGTGATTTACAAACCTCTTAAGATCAGGTGATGAAAGAATGCTATAGGATATGCTACACAGAATTGAATGAAGATGCTAAATCTTCAGTACAGTAAAAGTTCTTGGATCTATGTCTTGCCACATAATGCAGTATTTATTTCAATTACCATTTGATGTCTTACAATACAGCAGTTATTTAGGAAGATATTTGTGATTGTAATCTCATTATTTTGTTGAACTGCCTTGGAAAATATTACTCATTTTTCTCACAGCAGAAATTTTGTGGAAAGGCTTACTTTGATGATTATGTGGAATTATAACTCATCAGTGAGCTGAAATTAATGCAAAATAAAAAGCTAGGTGATTTTACAGACTGGTACAAAGACTTGTACAAATGCACGCTGTAATATATAAAGCAATAACATGCTCTTCCAGGAGCTAGTTGAAAACAATTAAATGGCTGTTAACATATATATATTAACTTGTATTGTTATATCCAAACTAAAGCCACTGTTTTACCTATCATTGACAAACATGAGCAATTTAAAAGATGATTGCACTAATTACCGTATATGCTGAAAGGAATAAAGGTGCACAAGTTCTCAGACCCTTGAGGTTGTGATATCTCAGTGCAGATTGGCATTAAGAAAGGCTGCATATCTAACCCTTCTCAATCTTCCTTCCCTCATCTGTATCAAGCTTCCTGCTGCAGTGAAGCTGATCTACAGAAACCATACAACATATTCATTAGTCTGCTGCGTGTATGCGCTGAGCTCCAAGTCATCACTGATGCATACAGGAAAATGGGCCTCATCCAGAACACCATCCACAAAGCAAAACCCTATCAACCTACCTATACAGTACAACACACACAAAATGCTTGAGGAACTCAACAAATCAGGCAGCATCTATAGAAATGAATAAACTGTTGAGGTTTTGGGCCAAGACCCTGCTTCAGGACTGAGAAAGAAATGTAAAGACTTCAAAATAAAAAGGTGGGGGGGGGGGGAGGGAAAGGACAATAGCTGGAAGGGGATAAGGGGATTGGTGAAGCCAGGAGGATGGAAAAGGTCAAGGGCTGGAATAGAAGGAACCCTGCTAGGAGAGGAGGGTGGACCACAGGAGAAAGGGAGGGAGGAGGGGACCCAGGGGAAGTATTATGCAGGTGAGAAGAAGTTGAAGGTCAGAGTGGGGAATAAAGGAATGAGGGAGCAAATCTGTTTACCAGAAGGAGAAATCGATATTCATACCATCAGGTTGGAGGCTACCAAGATGGCATATAAGGTGTTGCTCCTTCACCCTGAGGGTAGCCCCATCTTGGCACAAGAGGAGGCCATGGACCACCATGTTGGAGCAGGAATTCTTCGACCCATTGGGAAGTTCTGCTTTTGGTGGATGGAGCAGAGGTGCTCAACAAGGCAGTCCCCAATTTACTACAGGTTTTACCAAAGTAGAGGAGGCTGCATCGGGAGCACCGGGCATAATAGATAAACTTAGCTGACTCTCAGGTGAAGTGTTGCTTTTCCTAGAAGGACGTTTGGGGCCCTGAATGGAGGTGAGGGAGGAGGTGAATGGGCAGATGTAGAACTTGGGTTGCTTGCAGGGTTAAGTGCCAGGTGGAATGAATAGACAATGGAATTGTGGAGGGAGTGATTCCTGCAGAATGCGAGTGGGGGGGGGGATGTAAAGACATGTTTGGTGGTAGGATCCCTTTGGAGATGGTGGAAATTGCGGAGGGTGATGTGTTGGATGCAGAATCTCATGGGTGGTAGTTAAGGACAAGAGGGACTCTATCACAGTTAAGTTAAGGCAGCGGGAAGATGGGGTGAGTGATGATGTTTGGGAAATAGAGGAGACGGGGGTTAGGGCAGCATCAATGATGTGGGGAGGGAACCCCTATTCTTTGAAGGAGGAGGACACCTCTGATGTCCTGGAATGGAAAGCTGCATCCGGGGAACAGGTGTAGCAGAGGCGAAGGAACTAAGAAAAGAGAATAGCATTTTTGCAGGAGATAGGGTGTGAAGAGGTATAGTCAGAAGGGAATCAATAAGTTTATAAAA
Source organism: Mobula hypostoma (assembly GCF_963921235.1). Taxonomy (NCBI): domain Eukaryota; kingdom Metazoa; phylum Chordata; class Chondrichthyes; order Myliobatiformes; family Myliobatidae; genus Mobula; species Mobula hypostoma. The sequence goes on along the minus strand of NC_086106.1, from coordinate 102,340,263 downwards.
GCTGTCAGTTGATAGTTTGTCTCCAGAGATGGAGACAGAGATTGAGAAAAGGGAGGGAGGTGTCAGAGATGGACCAAGTGAATTTAAGGGCAGGATGAAAGTTAGAGACAAAGTTGATGAAATTGACGAGCTCAACACTTATGCATTGAAGCAGCACCAATGCAGTCATCAATGTATCAGGGGAAGAGTTGAGGAGAATTACCAGGGAAGGCTTCGAACATGGACTGTTCTGCATAGCCAACAAAGGGGCAGGCAGAGCTGGGGCCCGTGAGAATGCCCATGCCTACCCTTTGCGTTTGGAGAAAATGGGAGGAGCTGAAGGAAAAAAATTATTGAGGGTAAGGACCAGTTCTGCTAGATGGAGGAGGGTGTTGGTGGAGGGGAATTAGTTGGTTCTTTTGTCAAGGAAGAACCAACCAATTCCTATACAGTGCTACCTTGAAATAACAAAGGTCTGTGATTAGGGGACATTTGTCATATCATGGGAGCCAGCTCTCTACAGAGGTAAATATTGGGATAAGTTTATCATTACTTTTAATGCACAAGCACATTATTTGGCAATCTAAGGAAAAGACAGCCTTAAATTAAAACTTCAACACTTCACAAAGCAGTAGTCTCAGCCCTCCTACTCTTTTGAGATATGAACCAAAGAATGTACCTCGAAGCACCAGAGAGACAAAACCAACACACATTTAGCAAATATACTATCAGGGTAAGCCAACCAACGTTTGTATTTTCTCCCAGCCCAACATCTCCAGCACTATGGCTTTAATTACGTTGAGTTGTCTCTGCTCAGCAGACTACATGGTTTGCAGACCTGGCATCCGACTCCCAAAAAATCTTTACAAGCTCTAAACTGGCCAGAGTATATTAGATTACAGAAGAAATGACTCGAACAAGTCATCAAAACTTCCATAACAAGAGTAGCATTCCCATTAATTTGTGTAAATTCTTGGCTAATAATGGCTTAAAATACCAGCTCCTTCTTTGGCAATGAGAACCTCAGGTCCACTCATTGACAGTGCGGAGAAACCCACAGTAAATGTCAGAAGGGACACACCACCTCCTAAACTACAATCCCACCCATCCCCATGGATCCCACATTGTCTTTTTCAAGACCAGAGAAGCTAAAACTGTCATGTAAGAAAGTCATTCTCAATCCTAATTGATTATCTAAGAAAAATAAAATATTGTCTTCAATTCAAAGACACTTTATGTGAATTAACTTTGTTGATCCACATCACCATCTCTATACAGAAATTAAACAGTAGTTAGTTGAGTTGAGTTGTTCTCCAATCTTGGCAACTCACTTGCAAATATTTCGTCACTATGTGAGGAGACATCATCAGTGTGCTATTAATTGTGGCATGCCCGCCGAATACTTGGCCTTAATATACTTACCAATCAACTAAATGGTTGTCATTTTAGAAACTCAGTTGTGAGGTGGGGAGGAAATGCCATCGCTGATAGGTTGTGTGACAAATTTTGTGCATTATAGTGTGGTATTTTTCCCACAATTGCTCAAAAATAGTAATCAAGATCTTGTCTAATAGCTTGGTTCATTCTTTTGATCTGCAAAGTACTCTCCACAACATTGCTGCTGGCTTATGCACAACCAAGGTTCTATGTTGTGTACAGTTTTTCATTGATTCTATTGTATTTCAGCAACGTTGAAGAGAATACTTTGCCGACCAAAAGAGTGAACCAAGCTATTAGACAAGACCAATGTGGTCTACAAAATCCAATGCAGGAATTGCAGCAAATGTTACATTGGACAAATTGGGAGAAAGTTATCCATGAGGATCCACGAGCATCAACTGTCTGTAAAGTGGCATCCCTAGTCTCTACCAATGAAGATCAAGAGGGACACATTCAAAGTCATCGGGCAAGCAAACACGCAACACACAAGAGAATGCCTCAAAATGTGGTTTTCCATGAACAATTCGGTAAACAAGCATGTAGACGTCGATCCTATTTATGAGCCAATGCGAGCAACATTCCAGACTACAATGTATGAAGTTTACCACACAACAAATCAGTGACGAGACTCCCCCCCCCGCCACATCACAATTGAGTTTCTGAAATGACGACCAATCAGCTGATTGATAAGCAGATGAGGACAAAATTTCAGAGGACAAACCACAATTAATAGCACACTGATGGTGATGAGACATTTGCACATTGAATTGCCAAGATTGGAGAACAGCTCACATCAACCATCAACCACTCAAGCTACACATACTCCAAATTATTATAAGCAATGCTTTTTTTAAAATCTAAAATAAAAGTATTGCTAATCAGGGATAGTGTCACAGCTGCAGAAAAGGAGGAAGTCATGGAGGGATTATCTACTGAGTCAGTGTGAGTGAAAATCAGAAACAGGATGGGAGCAATTTGGGGGGGATTTTTTTTTTATAACCCCTCCCCAATAGTAACAGAGACATTGAGGAGCAGATAGGGTGGCAGATTCTACAACAGTGCAATAATAATAGGCTTATTGTGATGACTGATTTTAACTTTCCTAATAATGGCTGGCATCTCCTTAGAGCAAGGGGTTTGAATGGGGTAGAGTTTGTTAGATGTGTTTAGGAAGGTTTCCTGACACAATATGTAGATAATCCAACTCGAGGCTATACTTGATCTGGTATTGGGAAATGAACCTGGTTAGGTGTCAGATCTCTTGGTGGGAGAGCATTTTACAGGTAGTGATAACAACTCTATTTCCTTCACCATAGCACTGGAGAGGGATAGGAGTAGAGAATTTAGGAAAACATTTAATTGGGGTAGGGAGAAATATGATGGTATTAGACAGGAACTTGGGAGCATAAATTGGGAGTAGATGTTCTCAGGTAAATGCACAGCAGGGAACATATGCATGGCATTCTGCATAGGTATGTTCCATTGAGGCAGGGTAAAATAACCGTAGTGTACAAAGGATGTAGAAAATCTAGTCTATTAAATGCTTTTCATATGACAAGCCATTCAATCCTGGAATCATTTTCGTGAATCTTCTTTGAACCCTCTCCAGTTTCAATACATCCTTTCTAAGATAAGGAGCCCAAACCTGCTCACAATACTCCAAGTGAGGCCTCACTAGTGCTTTATAAAGCCTCAACATTACATCCTTGCTTTTATATTCTAGTCCTCTTGAAATGAATGCTAACAATACTTCATCCTCTTGGGATGTATATATCCTGTGTCTTCCGAATTGCTTCCAGAAATTCTAGCCATTGCTGCTCTGCCATCATCCCAGCCCAATGTTTTTTTCCTGTCAATACTGGCCAACTCCTGCCTCATGCCTCTGTAATTCCATTTACTCCACTGTAATGTGCTGCTCTGAGATTCATTATGAGACCATAAGTCCATAAGATATAGGAGCAGAATCAGGCATTTGGCCCATCGAGTCTGCTCCACCATTCAATCATGCTCTGATCCAATTCCTCCAGTTATCCTCACTCCCCTGCCTTCTCCCCATACCCTTCGATGCCCTGGCTAATCAAGAACCTATCTACCTCTGCCTTAAGAGCACCCAATGGCTTGGGCTTCACAGCCACATGTGGTAACAAATTCCACAGATTTACCAACCTCTGACTAAAGTAATTTCTCTGCATTTCTGTTCTAAAAGGACGTCCTTCAATCCTCAAGTTGTGCCCTCTTGTCCTAAACTCCCCTACCATGGGATATAACTTTGCCATATCTAATCTGTTCAGGCCTTTTAACAATTGGAATGCTTCAATAAAATCCCCCCTCATTCTCCTGAACTCCAGGGAATACAGCCCAATAGCTGCCAGACATTTCTTATACGGTAACCCTTCCATTCCTGGAATCATTCTTGTGAATCTTCTCTGAAACCTCTCCAATGTCAATATATCCTTTCCAAAATAAGGAGCCCAAAACTGCACACAATACTCCAAGTGTGGTCTCACGAGTGCCTTATAGAGCCTCAACATCACATCCCTGCTCTTATATTCTACACCTCCAGAAATGAATGCCAACATTGCATTCGCCTTCTGCACCACCAACTCAACCTGAAGGTTAACCTTTAGGGTATCCTGCACAAGGACTCCTAAGTCCCTTTGCATCTCTACATTTTGAATTCTCTCCCCATCTAAATGATAGTCTGCCCGTTTATTTCTTCCACCAAAGTGCATGACCATATACTTTCCAACATTGTATTTCATTTGCCACTTCTTTGCCCATTCCCCTAAACTATCTGAGACTTTCTGCAGCCTCTCTGTTTCCTCAACCCTACCCGCTCCTCCACCTATCTTTGTATCATCAGCAAATTTAGCCACAAATCCATTAATCCCATAGTCCAAGTCATTGACATACATTGTAAAAAGCAGCAGTCCCAACACCACCCCTGTGGAAATCCACTGGTAACCAGCTGCCAGCCAGAATAGGATCCCTTTATTCCCACTCTCTGTTTTCTGCTGATCAGCCAATGGTCCACCCATGCTAGTAACTCCCCTGTAATTCCATGGTCTCTTATCTTGCTAAGCAGCCTCATGTGCAGCACCTTGTCAAAGGCCTTCTGAAAATCCAAGTACACCACATCTACTGCATCTCCTTTGTTTTGTGTGCATTCACAGTAAATATGAAGAAATAAAATAGAATCATTGAAAAACTACGCACAACAAAGACGGACAACATGTGCAAAGACAACAAATAGTGTAAATAGAAAAAAAAAGTGATAAGTAATAAATATCAACAACATGACTTGTAGGATCCTTGAATGAGAATCCACAGTTTGTGGGATCAGTTCAGTATTGGGGTGAGTGAAGTTAACTCCTCTGGTTCAGGAGCCTGATGGTTGAGGGTTAATAACTGTTCCTGAACCTAGTGGTGTGAAACCTGAAGCTTCTGTACTTCCTTCCCGATGGGAGCAGTGAGAATATAACATTGTCTGGATGCTGGAGATCCTTGATGATGGATGCTGTCTTCCTGCAACAGCACTCCTTGTAGATGAGCTGAATGGTGGGGAGTACTTTAACCTGTGCTGGTCTGTATTGTACCCACTACTTTTATTAGGTTTTTCCATTCAAGAGCATTGGTGTTTCCATACCAGGCGACAGTGCAACCAGTCAAAATACTCTCTAGCATGCATCTTTAAGAAGTTTACCAAAGCTTTTGATGGCACACTGAACCTTTGCAAATTTCTAAGGAAGTAAAGGAGCTGCTGTGCCTTCTTTCTAATGGCACTTGTGTTCTGGACCTAGAACAGATCGTCTGACATGATAGCACAAAGGAATTTAAAGTTACTGACTCTCTTCACCTCTGATCCCTCTGAGGTCTGGCTCATGGACCTCTGGTTTCCTCCTCCTGTAGTCAATAATGAGCTCTTTGGTTTTGCTGACATTGAGTAAAATGTTATTATTGTACTTGCAGATTCATCACCACCTTTGATTCGGACAACAATAGTGGTGTTCACAGCAAACTTAAATATGGAATGGGAGCAATACTTAGCTTCACAGTCAGAAGTATGAAGCAAGTAGAGCAGGAGGCTAAGCACCCAGTGTTGTGGTGCACCTGTGCTGATGGTGACTATGGAGAAGATGTTGTTTCCAGTGCAAGCTAACTCAAATCTGCAAGTGAGGAACTCGCAGATCCAGTTGCACAAGGAGGCATAGAGACAAAGGTCTTGAAACTTATTGATTGGTTTTGAGGGGCGATGGTGTTGAATGCAGAGCTGTAGTCAATGAAGAGCATCCTGATGTATGCAACTTCACTGTCCAGATGTTCCAGAGTTGAGTGAACAGCCAAACAGTCAAATATATTAATGAGCTGGATGATGAGGTGGTAAATTGGATTAGTAAGTATGCAGATGATACTAAGATAGGTGGAGTTGTGGATAATGAAGTAGGTTTTCAAAGCTTGCAGAGAGATTTAGGCCAGTTAGAAGAGTGGACTGAAAGATGGCAGATGGAGTTTAATGCTGAAAAATGTGAGGTGCTACATTTTGGTAGGACTAATCAAAATAGGACGTACATGGTAAATGGTAGGGCATTGAAGCATGCAGTAGAACAGAGGGATCCAGGAATAATGGTGCATAGTTCCCTGAAGGTGGAATCTCATGTGTATAGGGTGGTGAAGAAAGCTTTTGGTATGCTGGCCTTTATTAATCAGAGCATTGAGTATAGGAGTTGGGATGTAATGTTGAAATTGTATAAGGCATTGGTAAGGCCAAATTTGGAGTATTGTGTACAGTTCTGATCACCGAATTATAGGAAAGATGTCAATAAAATTGAGAGAGTACAGAGGAGGTTTACTAAAATGTTGCCTGGGTTTCATCTCAAAAGGTTGAGAGGTGTTTAAAATTATGAGGGGGATTGATAGAGTTGACGTGGATAGGCTTTTTCCATTGAGAATAGGGGAGATTCAAACAAGAGGACATGAGTAGACAGTTCAAGAGCAAAAGTTTAGGGGTAACATGAGGGGGAACTTCTTTACTCAGAGAGGTAGCTGTGTGGAACGAGCTTCCAGCAGAAGTGGTTGAGGCAGGTTCGATGTTGTCGTTTAAAGTTAAATTGGACAGCTGTATGGACAGGGTTATGGGCTGAGTGCAGGTCGGTGGGACTAGGTGAGAGTAAGAGTCCAGCACGGACTAGAAGGGCCGAAATGGCCTGTTTCCTTGCTGTAATTGTTATATGTTTATATAGAATGGTATCTGATATTGAATTCTAGTATCTTGAATTTTACCAGTATTATAATCAATCTATTCCAGCTGTTGGTCCACATCAGTATGAAGAAATACCCGCAAGCATCAGTTATAAATTTACATACTAACCCCAAAATCTTTGCATATTAAAGCTACTTTCCTTCTGTATCTTGAGAAAGTATACTAAGTTTATATACTGCATTGAAAATTTGCTCTACCTTTATGGTATGAAAGCTTTTGATGTATTTCTAGGGGAGAAATTCTACCTGCCAACTGTAACATTTATACCTGCCAACACTTGTGGGAGTAATAGTGTCCCTTCTTCTAAAGATTGATATGAATAAATATATATTTTTATTGCTTGCATTTTATAGCTCATTTCCCATCTACTTAATGGTGAAAGTGCCTCATTGACTATGATTTTCACTATCATTATGCAAGTGAACAAAGCAACAAGTCTGAACAGTAAGCTCTAACAAATAACAAACACTTACTAACTTAATTCAGTTTTTTTTCATGGCACTGAGAGAGACAATAGCATTTGCCATAACCCTAGGCAAGTCTCTGACCTTTTTAAGTAAAATCATGTGAAATTTTAAAAACACATGTAAACTCAAATCAAAGGATATCCCAAAATGCAAATATGCCTCGGTCCCACCTAAAGTTTCATGTTAAAATATGATCTCTTCTTTAGGTCCAGAGATTAAAGTTACAACCAACTGAAACTGGAGTGTGGTCACTGAACCAAACTGAAGCTGACATGTTTTTTTCTTTCAGCAAGTGATCATTTTGCCTTGTCATTGGGAATATCAAATGCTAAGCTCATGGACTTTTTAAAATATAAGATAGCATTACAAAGAACAGAAGGAGTGGGCTACTAAGCCCTTGTTGCCTGCCCTGTCATTCATTAAGATTATGACTGATATTTATCCACAGTGTTCAAATTCCATATCTATTAATGCTCAAAACCGTCAGAGTAGCATTGCAAAAAGATGTAGAGTAATAACCTAGCGGAGAAGTTGATAATTTTTTTTTTAACTTAGACGTCTGAAATATAAAGAGAAAAAATCTAGAAATAATTGTGCAAAGAGAAGTAGATTTAATGTTCAAATCAAACGTCCTTCATCAGAACTTGGAGAACTCAAAAAGAAGATAAAAGTTCTAGAAATACTGTGGTGATCAGCCATATCTGGTCAGTAAAATCTTGGCTTCTCTGTGAAGTTCATTGTAGAAGGAAGTCACATCTGAAATTTTCACCTTTTTAAATTCGGACACCTACATTTCTAACTCAATTTAAAGTGGCCTTCCCATATTACACACTGCTACCTCCTAAATATTTGTGACACAATTCGTGAATCAATTGCCTTAATTTTATAGTGCAGAAATGTCATTCTGCTGCTCCTTCACTGTAAAACAAAACTTCTCTTGGTTTTGTGACTCATGACATTATGTAGTAAGTCCAGAACCTCCCATACAATATAATACATACTAATGATTCAGTGCTTTTAGTCTGTTGGTGACATATTTTTGCTAATAATTCAGATGGTACATAATAAATGACAATTTTGCCCTTCAGCACTTGGTCCCACAAGAGACTATTTAGTTTAGTAAACAGTGATAAAAGTAATTCATTCAAGCTGTTTGAAAAATTTCTCAAATCATAGCTAGTTGCCAACCAATGCTGATCACTCCACTCTCTCCAGCAACCCGTGTTTAATTTGCACCATTATGAATTCTTCTCAATTTACTCACAGACCACAGGGAGTTGAATCACCTCCGGTAAAGGACAAAATTCTAAAATTTCTGCCTGATCTCCCAGTTGATCAACATAACAAGAACCTAGAGAATGTGCAATGTGTAGGGCCTCTACCTTGTTTTGTTCACAACAATAATAAACCATGTCTGTCTATTTGCTTGAAGGGAGCTGAGAATAAAAAAAAATATGCAAGTAGCTGTTTAGTATGCTTTTTTAAGTTTGACAATGCAAGAGCTTGGGGGAAATTATTTTTTCCCCTGAGCCATTTTGCAATCAATCACAGGTCTAGAGCTGTATATGCAGCAGAGGTAGACTTCCTTTATTAAAACACAATAGGGAATATGGTAGTATTTTAACAGTAATCCGGTATATTTCATAGTCACTATCACTGATGCTACCTTTCTGATATATAGTTTAATCGGTGGTATTTAAGCCTCCCATTTAATGTGATAAATCATGAATTCAGACTGTTCAATGTAGAGATTACTCAGCAGCCACATGTGAGTCACAAAGGCTGTGGCCTAACCTTTGTCAAAAATAAGGGTGTGCCTTTGGGATAAAACTTGGATTTAAAAGGTCAGGATCCCTTCGTAGTGGTCTGCATGGGAACCAATGTCGTAGGTAGATCTACGAAGGATGCTCTGCAGAGGGAGGAAGTTAACAAGGGAACACCATCTGGTGATTCCCTCCAAGTTTCACATCATCCCGACTTGTTTATCTCTGGTTACTCATATTCTCTGTGTTCAAATCCTGGAGCTCCGTATGCCTCAATCACATGGGACTACCTTCAACAGAAGAACTGTAGTAGTCCAGAAACGTGGCTCACTGCCACTTTCTCGAGAATTAGGGATGGGTAGTAAATACTGGTCCTCCCAGTGATGCCAGGATATTATCTCTGGACTAGTCTCTGGGTAGTATACAAATGGCATAGTGTCAAGCAGCAGAGAGTTGAACATGTAGCTCAACAAAAGGTGTGGAGCTCTGACTAAACTAGTCCGGTAGCTAAGCTGTTATATTGTAATATTCCACAAAATTATCCCAGTGATCTAGATCAAGATCAGCTGCAATCCCATCTTTCTTTGTCCCTGGTTGTCAGTTGGTTAACTATTAAGAGTAGTGTATATATTATTAAATAGATAATTGGCATTGGGTTGATCTTCCCACTTCATAATCGGCAATTTATATTCAACCTACTAATATTAGACCTATGGTAGAGAATAATATTAAAATAATATCTTGCCTAAAATGTTGTTTTTCCTAATTGAAATTCTACTATCAACCAGCTTATATTAAAATAGAATTTTTTCTATTCTGTAACTTAAAACCTTGTAGAGAAGAAGGCCCAGTCCCTTTGGTAGAATACAGCATGTAAATGAGAAGTTCTTGAATAAATTTGTTTTACAACCTTTCACAAGAATAGGCACTTATAAAATATGTTTAACACAATGGTGTAGCATGTTGAATCACCAATGCAGCTTGGGAAAGAACTGCTTCATGCTGATTTACACAGGATGAAGCATCTCACTGAAAACTGTTCCTATTATCCTTCATGAACAAAGCTGGTCCATAAGTATCACTGAAGTCTCAGAATTCTCTCTAGATGATAGTCACATGCATATACTTAATACATCAGTGAGAAGAAGCTTCAGTTTAATGAAATAAATTCTTACACCAAAATATTGGATAAGATAATTCAAAGGCCAACATGTTCAAATGCACCAAAAACTTGCTTACCTGCTGTATATCCCACTTCAAATTCAGGCATATTTTATAAGAGTGTGGATTTGAATGCTCAGTAGATAGAAATGTTCATTTTAAATAGAAACTTAGTGAGAAACGGAACTGGAACTACTCATAGTTACGATTATGATCATCAAGCTATTATACCAAACATACCTTTAGATAAGAAACTGATGATCACAAAATGTGCTATTTTTTTGAAATATAAATTTATGATGGTATTGAAATGGGCTTCTCAAAGTCCAGTGAACCAAGAATGTTTACTTGGACTCTGCTTGTTGTTTAGTTGTCCTATTTGCTTCAGTTCTTCATGGCTGTAGGTGCTTTGATATTCCTCTTCATTTACTGCCATTCTAACATTGAACATTGTTGGAGGCTGTTGTTCTCAAATTTTAATCCTTTTGGCTCTTCCTTGCAGGAAATAAATACGCAAATATACCTGTGTGGTCTCACCTTGCATTCCTTCATTCTTTAAGGGCATTGAACTATTCATGCCAAAGGTTCCAGCAGAAAAAAGAGTCTATCATACAAGTGATACTGTTAGCTTAGCAAAAGGAACAGGATGTTTTTTGATGCTTTAATTGTAGTTTTATTAAATTCTTAATTGTTACCTTTAATTATAAATATGAGTTCCTTCCTAATCCCTCCTCCTTATCACCTCTCCCTTACTTACAGAATCTCCTTAAAGTTACCAATTTGCTTTTGTCACTTGCCCTCACATCTCAACAGTTCACGCTTGCCTGAGAATTTTATTATCCAGTACCATTTTTTCCTACTGTGCAATTCAATTTCTGTACAGATAAATGTTAATGTAAATTGTGAACTTGTCAGGTTGATTAGGGTGGCATGGTAGCTAGTGGTTAGCATAACGCTATCAAGTACCAGCAGGCAGGGTTCACTTCCCACCCACTGACTGTAAGGAGCTTGTCATTCTCCCCGTGACGGTATAGATTTCCTCTGGATGCTCCGGTTTCCTCCCACAGTCCACAGGCGTACCAGCTGGTTAGTTAGGTTTATTGGTTATTGTAAATTGTCCCATGATTAGGCTAGGATTAAATTGGGCGGCGTGGCTTGAAGGGAGGGAAGGGCCTATTCTGCACTGTATCTCAGTTAAATAGAGTAAAATAAAAAGCCTACAATTTGTGTTCTATTAACCTCCATTCCCCCAATGCATAATGGGCAGAAGACCTTTGGTGTGTAAATTTGTGTGTTAATTATGTGCCACTTCTGGGATTTTCAGAATATATGAGTGGCCCACATGGTTTGAAGTCTACTTATGCAGAGACAGACTTCCAACGTAATTGTAAAAACTTCTCTGCTCCTTAAATGAGTCTTTACCCACCTTTTAAAGTTCAGACCTTTTCAGTGATTCCAGCAATTGAACCAGACCCTGCCCCAGCCTGAGAATGACCTGATGCATCTTGTGCACTTCACATTGGTGAAACATACCATGGAAAGGGCTGAACTCTTGCAAGCCCTGTTCATTAAGGCACATAGATGGTGTCAGTACCCAAAGGCAAATATCTCCACCTTAATATTTGGTATTAAAAAAACCACTTGTAATAGGTAATCAGAAATTTGAATTCCTTCTAATATACCACCAAATTTATACATTTTATACAATCAGGAATTAGATTTCAAAAATGTAGCGTATTTTGTCTTTTTAGTTCCCTCCAAAAGAAATGACAATATATCACTTAAGAACAATATTAGAAACATTAAGTGCTTGCATTCCCATATTGTTTAATTGCTTTATGTTACGTCAGTATTTTTTGTTTAAAATTGCTGGTCATTATGTACTGTATATATTTTTCTGCTAAGTGAAAGTGTATAGCTTGTAATGCAGATAATGGGAATTATATTCTTATTTGAAGCTTACAAAAGCTAACAAAGGTCTTCTCGTTCAGTCTGTTCACAGTATTCCAAAGGAGTTTATGCCATTTTTGGCTTCTATGATAAGAGATCGGTGAACACGCTAACATCTTTCTGCGGAGCACTGCACACTTCCTTCATCACGCCAAGTTTTCCTACAGAAGGTGAAGTTCAGTTCGTTATTCAACTGAGGCCTCCACTACAAGGAGCACTATTAAGCCTTCTTACGCACTACAAGTGGGAAAGATTTGTCTATCTGTATGACACAGACAGAGGTGAGCTGAAATATGCAATGCAGCATTCTTTGAAATCCTACTTCTTCATGCCTCCTTAGGCTGTAATTTGCTAGGAAGTTTACTTATGTTTATGACTGTCAGTATGTCGATGCATCCAATGTCTTAATTTTGATAAAGTAATCCACCAAATATTTGTAAATGTTTTGGAAATAATTCTATTGTATCACTTGATAAAGTATTTTAATACCGATCTTCATTAAAAGCAGAACCATAGGTAGAGAAAAGGTAAGTCTTGAAATAAAATAAAGAAGTGAAAATATTAATTTTTTTTATCTACTCGATATTTCTGGTTGAGGATCATATGATTACAATATGCATAATTACAACCATATTACATAGTAAAAAGGAAAATAGAGCAAATTTGATGTTCCAGGTGGCATTATGGAATCAGTACCAAGTATTGATACTCATTCACTAACCTCTGAATTGCACGTCCTTAGTCTTTTAAGTGGAAGAGAAGTTTACAGAAAAGAATGATGCCCTGCCTCTGACAGATAATATGCATCAACTGTTCAGAATCAGAATCAGATTTAATATCACTGCCATATGTTGTGAAATTTGTTAACTTTAGAGCAGCGGTACAATGAAATACATGATAAATAAATATGGAGGAAGAAAACGGAGTTAAGTATAATGTCTATTAAATAGTTAAGTTTAAATAGTGCAAAAAAAGAAATAAAAAAGTAGTGAGATAGTGTTCATGGGCTAAATGTCCATTTAGCAATTGGATGGCAGAGGGGAAGAAGCTGTTCCTGAATCACTGAGTCTGTGCCTTCAGGTTTCTGTACCTCCTTCCTGATGGTAACAGTGAGAAGAGGGCATGTACTGGGTGGTGGGAATCCTTAATGATAGGCACCGCCTTCCTAAGGAACCACTCCTTGAAGATGTGTTGGATACTACGGAGGCTGGTACCCTTGATGGAGCTGACTAATTTTACAAGTTTCTGCAGTTTCTTTCAGTAGCACCTCCCCCCATACCAGACAGTGATGCAGCCAGTCAGAATGCCCCCACAGTATATTTGTAGAAGTTTTGAATGTTTTTGTTGACAAACCAGATCTCCTCTAACTCCTAATAAAATATAGCTGCTATCTTGTTGCCTTTATAACTGTATCAGTAATGTTGCATCTAGATTAGGTCCTCAGAGATATTGACCCTCAGGAACTTGAAACTGCTCATTCTCTCCACACCTGATCCCTCCATGAGGATTGGTTTGTGTTCCCTCATCTGAACCCTTAACCAGAAGTCCACAATCAGCTCTTTGGTCTTGCTGACATTGAGTGCAAGATTGTTGCTACGATACCACTTGACCTAATTGGTATATTTCGCTCCCGTACACCCTTGCTTCACCATCTGAAATTCTGCCAGCAGTAGTTATATCATCAGCAAATTAACAGATGGTATTTGAACTGTGCCTAGCCACACGGTCAAGAGTGAAGAAAGAGTAGAGCAACACACATCAAAGTTGCTGGTGAACGCAGCAGGCCAGGCAGCTCTCTAGGAAGAGGTACAGTCGACGTCTCAGGCCTGAAACGTCGACTGTACCTCTTCCTCGAGATGCTGCCTGGCCTGCTGCGTTCACCAGCAACTTTGATGTGCGTTGCTTGAATTTCCAGCATCTGCAGAATTCCTGTTGTTTGCGTTTTTAAAAGAGTAGAGCAGTTGGCTCCCTGTGGTGCACCAGTGCATCTTGCATGCAGATAAATAAAGTTAAGCTGATAGCTGAAGATTGTGTGCCATGTTTAACAACAGAAATTAAAACAAAAATATACAGTAAAATGCACACAAAAGTGGACGTTCATTTTTGTGCCATGCAAGAGAGTTTGTTGGTTCTTAGAGGAGAAATGTAGCAATAGTTCAGCATACAGAGGTGCCCTTAACTGTATACAGTGTAAAAGTGTAGTTGTATAAGCGTTGATGAATATATGCAGGCCAGAATGTGCTGGAGGAAAAGAATGTCCGCAATGTGTTTCCATGGTCTAGTCTCTCGTTTTTGGACTTCCTATTGAACTAATCTATGGTCCTAAGAATAAGCTACATCTTTGCACAAGGCCACAACAAAACAATATTCTGAAATTCCTGTCTTCTGCCTTCATCTTAAGTACAACTTGAAGGGAAAAGTATAAATGAAAATTAAGGCATATTACTGATTTGCCTAGTTATCACCAGAAACATGGTGTGAAGCGCAGAATAAACTGTGACTTTAAAAGACTACACAGACGTTGACTGAAGTTCATTTGTTTGCATCATCTTTTACATCATTTACAGGTTGTATAACAGCAGGTGAGCTTAGCAGTGGCAGTGTAGCTTGGTTGCTTCTTGACACAACAGATAAATACGTATTTATTTGGAGCGTTTTTGAATTGCAGAATTATTTTGAGCAGTTCACTTATAATTAATTCATCTGACATCAGAATAATTTTACAGATTTATTGATTAAGATTAATGCAAAAATGTAATGCATTGTACATACCTTAAAACATGTAAAATGAGCAAGAGAAATGTTACAGTTTCCGTTGTGTGAGGGAGGAATTTCTGCACATGAAAATCATTATCACCCATTGCACTCACCCCCATCATTGCAAAGTGCTTTGACAGACTGGTTCTATCATATCTGAAATCCTGTCTGCCCACTACCCGGGACCCCCATCAATTTGCCTATCGCACCAACAGGTCAATAGAGGATGCCATCTCCATGGCACTTCACTCTGCCCTGACCCACCCTGGACAGCCTCAACTCTTACATCAGAAGGCTGTTCATTGACTTTAGTTCGGCATTCAATACTGTGATCCCCTCCAAGCTCATCGCCAAACTTCACCAGCTTGGTATCAGCTCATCCCTCTGCAATTATAGGACCTTGGACTTTCTGACTGACAGACCCCAATCAGTTAAGTTAGATAACCTCTCCTCCTCCACTCTCACCCTGAACACCGGCGTGCCTCAAGGCTGTGTGCTGAGTCCTCTTCTGTACTCCCTTTTCACCTATGACTGCGTTCCTGTACATGGATCTAACTCCATAATCAAGTTCACAGACGACACCACGGTGGTTGGCCTGATCAGAGGGGATGACAAGACGGCCTACAGGGACGAGGTCCAGCACCTAGCTGCATGGTGTGCCAGCAACAACCTGGCCCTTAACACCCAGAAGACCAAGGAGATCATTGTGGACTTCAGGCATGCTTGGAGCCACACTCACGTCCCCATCTACATCAATGGAGCTGTAGTGGAGCGTGTATCAAGCTTCCAATACCTTGGTGTCCACATTTCCAAGGATCTCACATGGTCACTGAACTCCTCCATCCTGATCAAAAAGGTGCAACAGCACCTTTATTTCCTGCAGAGCATCAAGAAAGCTCACCTCTGTCCCAGGGTACTGACAGACTTTTACCACTGTACCATTGAGAGCATACTCACCAACTGCATCTCAGTGTGGTATGGCAATTGTCCCGTATCAGACCGCAAAGCACTCCAGCACATGGTGAAAACTGCCCAGTGGATTATCGGCACCCAATTGCCCACCATTGAGACCATCTACCATAAGCGCTGCCTGGGCAGGGTGAAAAGCATTATCAAGGATGTATCTCACCCTAACCATGGACTTTTTACTCTCCTCCCATCCGGTAGGCGCTATAGGAGCCTCAGCTCCCGCACCAGCAGGCATAGGAAGAGCTTCTTCCCTGAGACTGTGACCCTGCTGAACCTCACATCACACTGCTAAGTGGTATTGCATCCATATTGCACTGTCTCAGTACTTTTATATTTGTGTGCTGTAGCACTTTTTATTCGCAGTTATTCTGTAAATAACAATATTTTTTGCATTTCTGGTGAGATGCAAACTGCATTTCATTGGCTTTGTATCTGTACCCAGCACAATAACAATAAAGTTGAATCTAGGTGAATTGATTATGGGGAGCAAGGACATGGCAGACCAATTGAATAATTACTTTGGTTCTGTCTTCACTAAGGAGGACATAAATAATCTTCCAGAAATAGTAGGGGACAGAGGGTCCAGTGAGATGGAGGAACTGAGTGAAATACATGTTAGTAGGGAAGTGGTGTTAGGTAAATTGAAGGGATTGAAGGCAGATAAATCCCCAGGGCCAGATGGTCTGCATCCTAGAGTGCTTAAGGAAGTGGCCCAAGAAATAGTGGATGCATTAGTGATAATTTTTCAAAACTCGTTAGATTCTGGACTAGTTCCTGAGGATTGGAGGGTGGCTAATGTAACCCCAATTTTTAAAAAAGGAGGGAGAGAGAAACCGGGGGATTATAGACCGGTTAGCCTAACGTCGGTGGTGGGGAAACTGCTGGAGTCAGTTATCAAGGATGTGATAACAGCACATTTGGAAAGCGGAGAAATGATCGGACAAAGTCAGCATGGATTTGTGAAAGGAAAATCATGTCTGACGAATCTCATAGAATTTTTTGAGGATGTAACTAGTAGAGTGGATAGGGGAGAACCAGTGGATGTGGTATATTTGGATTTTCAAAAGGCTTTTGACAAGGTCCCACATAGGAGATTAGTGTGCAAACTTAAAGCACACGGTATTGGGGGTTAAGTATTGGTGTGGGTGGAGAATTGGTTAGCAGACAGGAAGCAAAGAGTGGGAATAAACGGGACCTTTTCAGAATGGCAGGCGGTGACTAGTGGGGTACCGCAAGGCTCAGTGCTGGGACCCCAGTTGTTTACAATATATATTAATGACTTGGATGAGGGAATTAAATGCAGCATCTCCAAGTTTGCGGATGACACGAAGCTTGGCGGCAGTGTTAGCAGTGAGGAGGATGCTAAGAGGATGCAGGGTGACTTGGATAGGTTGGGTGAGTGGGCAAACTCATGGCAGATGCAATTTAATGTGGATAAATGTGAAGTTATCCACTTTGGTGGCAAAAATAGGAAAACAGATTATTATCTGAATGGTGGCCGATTAGGAAAAGGGGAGGTGCAACGAGACCTGGGTGTCATTATACACCAGTCATTGAAAGTGGGCATGCAGGTACAGCAGGCAGTGAAAAAGGCGAATGGTATGCTGGCATTTATAGCGAGAGGATTCGAGTACAGGAGCAGGGAGGTACTACTGCAGTTGTACAAGGCCTTGGTGAGACCACACCTGGAGTATTGTGTGCAGTTTTGGTCCCCTAATCTGAGGAAAGACATCTTTGCCATAGAGGGAGTACAAAGAAGGTTCACCAGATTGATTCCTGGGATGGCAGGACTTTCATATGAAGAAAGACTGGATGAACTGGGCTTGTACTCGTTGGAATTTAGAAGATTGAGGGGGGATCTGATTGAAACGTATAAGATCCTAAAGGGATTGGACAGGCTAGATGCAGGAAGATTGTTCCCGATGTTGGGGAAGTCCAGAACGAGGGGCCACAGTTTGAGGATAGAGGGGAAGCCTTTTCGGACCGAGATGAGGAAAAACTTCTTCACACAGAGAGTGGTGAATCTGTGGAATTCTCTGCCACAGCAAACTGTTGAGGCCAGTTCATTGGCTATGTTTAAGAGGGAGTTAGATATGGCCCTTGTGGCTACAGGGGTCAGGGGGTATGGAGGGAAGGCTGGGGCGGGGTTCTGAGTTGGATGATCAGCCATGATCATAATAAATGGCGGTGCAGGCTCGAAGGGCCGAATGGCCTACTCCTGCACCTATTTTCTATGTTTCTATGTTTCTATGTTAATCTAATCAACTCTCAGGAAAAGAATAGATATTTAGATATTTCTTACAGATAGAATCATATGATCACCTTAGTTTTGTGCTAACCTCTTCTTGAATTTTTAGTTTCATAAAGTAAAAATTTGGCAACAGGAAATAGTTTCTAACTATATTTTCAGCTGAGTGAGCTTTTGAAGACATCTGTCAATGTACTGTTTCACAACATTGTGACAAAGTTTCACATGACCCATATCTTGTATCTCATGAATCCAAGTAAAGGTGTTGTATACTATAAGGAATAGAAAAGTTTCATAGTTGAAAAGAAGGTCCTAAAGTAACTTGACAGCATCGGTGTGTATCCGCTAGTGGATAAAAGACAAGTAGTGCCTTATTTGTTGGAAAATACCATTTTATATTACCTATGGATCTTTGCAATTTGGCATCATTAAGGGACAATCAATTCAGCGAAAAGATATTTTATGAATTAAGTAGAGCTTTAAAAACATGCAGATATTTTGGAACTAATTATATGATTCATCACACAATACTTCTTTTAAAAAAGAGATTTGCATTTCTACGGTTTCTTCTCTGACCTCAGATTGTGCCAAAATGAGTTGCAGCTAATAAAGTCCTCAATGAAATATGATCACGGACCAATGCAGCCTTATTTTTTCTTTAAAAAATTATAAGCCTTCACATGATTTTTCTCTATTCAATTATTTATCTCAAATGGGTCCTTTTTTTTTCTTCCATGACAACTTGTGCTCATTTAGATTTTAGAACAGAGAAAACCTACAGCGCAATACAGACCTTTCAGTCCACAATACTGTGCCGAACATGTCCTTACCTTAGAAATTACCTGGGGTTACCCATAGCCCTCTATTTTTCTAAGCTCCATGTATTTATCCAGGAGTCTCTTGAAAGACCCCATCATATCCGCCTCCACCGCTGTTGCTGGCAGCCCATTCCACGCACTCACCACTCTCTGCATAAAAAAAAATTACCCCTGACATCTCCTCTGTACCTACTTCCAAGCACCGTAAAGCTGTGCCCTCTCATGGGAAAAAGCCTCTGACTATCCACATGATCAATGCCTCTCATTATCTTATCATCTCCATCAGGTCACCGCTCATCCTCCATCACTCCAAGCAGAAAAGGCTGAGTTCACTCAACCTATTCTCATAAGGCATGCTCCCCAATCCAGGCAACATCCTTGTAAATCTCCTCTGCATCCTCTCTATGGTTTCCACATCCTTCTTGTAGTGATGCAACCAGATCTGAGCACAGTACTCCAACTGGGGTCTGACCAGGATCCTGTATAGCTGCAACATTGCCTCTCAGCTCTTAAACTCAATCCCGCAATTGCTGAAGGCCAATGCACTGTATGTCTTCTTAACCAGAGAGTCAAACTGCGCAGCAGCTTTGAGTGTCCTATGGACTTGGACCCCAAGTTCCCTCTGATCCTCCACACTGCCAAGAGTCTTACCATTAATACTATATTCTGCCATCATATTTGACCTACCAAATTGAACCACCTAACACTTATCTGGGTTGAACTCCATCTGCCACTTCTCAGCCCAGTTTTGCATCCAATCAATGTCCCACTGTAACCTCTGATGGGCCCCCACAGTATCCACAACAACACCAACCTTTGTGTCATCAGCAAATTTACTAACCCATCCCTCCACTTCCTCATCCAGGTCATTTATAAAAATCATGAAGAGTAGGGGTCTCAGAAAAGATTCCTGAGGCACACCACTGGTCACCAACCTCCATGCAGAATATGACCCATCTACAACCACTCGTTGCCTTCTGTGGGCAAGCCAGTTCTGGATCCACAAAGCAATGTCCCCTTGGATCCCATGCCTCCTTACTTTCTCAATAAGCCTGGCATGGGGTACCTTATCAAATGCCTTGCTGAAATCCATATACACTACATCTACTGCTCTTCCTTCATCAATGTGTTTAGTCACATCCCCAAAAAATTCAATCAGGCTCGTAAGGCGTGACCTGCCTTTGACAAAGCTGTACTGACTACTCCTAATCATATTATGCCTCTCCAAATGTTCATAAATTCTGCCTCTCAGGATCTTCTCCATCAACTTACCAACCACTGAAATAAAACTCATTAGTTTATAATTTTCTGGGTTATCTCTACTCCCTTTCTTGAATAAGGGAACAGCATCCGTAACCTTCCAATCCTCTGGAACCTCTCCCACCCCCAATGATGATGCAAAGATCATCGCCAGAGGCTCATCAATCTCCTCCCCAACCTCCCACAGTAGCCTAGGGTACATCTCATCCAGTCCTGGCAACTTATCCAACTTGATGCTTTCCAAAAGCTCCAGCACATCCACTTTCTTAATATCTACATGCTCAAGCTTTTCAGTCCACTGTAAGTCATCCCTACAATCACTGAGATCCTTTTCCGTAGTGAATACAGAAGCAAAGTATTCATTGAGTACCTCTGCTATCTCCTCCGGTTCCATACACACTTTTCCACTGTCACAATTGATTGGTCCTATTCTTTCACATCTTATCCTCTTGCTTTTCACATACTTGCAAAATGCCTTGGCGTTTTCCTTAATCCTGTCCACCAAAGCCTTCTCATGGCCCCTTCTGGTTCTCCTAATTTCATTCTTAAGCTCCTTCCTGCTAGCCTTATAATCTTCTAGATCTCTATCGTTACCTAGTTTTTTTGAAACTTTCATAAGCTTTTCTTTTCTTCTTGACTAGATTTACAACAGCCTTTGTACGTCATGGTTCCTGTACTCTACCATCCTTTCTCTGTCTCATTGAAACATACCTATGCAGAACTCCATGCAAATATCCCATGCACATTTGCCACATTTCTTCTGTACGTTTCTCTGAGAACATCTGTTGCCAAGTTATGCTTCCAAATTCCTGCCTGATAGCCTCATATTTCCCCTTACTCCAACTAAACGCTTTCCTAATTTGTCTGTTCCTATCCCTCTCCAATGCTATGGTATAGAATTGTGATCACTATCTCCAAAATGCTCTCCCACTGAGAGACTTGACACCTGACCAGGTTCATTTCCCAATACCAGATTGAGTACAGCCTCTCCTCTTGTAGGTTTATCTACATATTGTGTCAAGAAACCTTCCTGAACACACCTAACAAACTCCACCCCATCTAAACCCCTTGCTCTAGGGAAATGCCAGTCAGTATTTGGGAAATTAAAATCTCCCACCACAACAGCACTGTTGTTATTACACCTTTGCAGAATCTGTCTCCCTATCTGATCCTCGATGTCCCTGTTACTATTGAGTGGTCTATAATAAACACCCAGTAGAGTTATTGACCTCTTCCTGTTCCTATCGTCCATCCACAGAGACTCAGTGGACAATTCCTCCATGACTTCCTCCTTTTCTGCTGCCGTGACACTATCCCTGATCAACAAAATATCCCAAAGCTCTTCAAAAGTGTAAAAATGAATGACAACTCAAAGTGGATTTCTGAAGAGTGACTAAATCTTTTGTTTAAATAACTTGGGTTTTCAGGGAAGTTCTAAAAAGAAAGAAATATGAAGAGGCACCATTATTTAGAACAAAATATTATCAGAGTAAATGGCTTTTTCACCTGTAAATAAGAGTCAAGTTGGGTAATGGTGGACTTGTATTAATACCTTCCATGGTAATCTTACTTGCTAGAATTTGGTCAATTTTTAGTATTCTACATCTAAGATGTGTGCGTAGTCTGGCAACAGAAAGAAAGTAGGGCTCGTGAACTCATGGATCCTTCAGGGGGACCCTGAAGAGGTTCCCCAATACAAGTTCTGAATAATTCTGTAGGCCAGGGGTCCCCAACCTTTTTTGCACCACAGACCGGTTTAATAAGTTTAATATTGACAATATTCTCGCGGACCAGCCAACCCGGGGGGGGGGGGGCACGCGTGGTGGTGTTCAAGTAGGGTTAAATTCACCTCAACATGTCTTTTACAGTTAGGGTTGCCAATTTTCTCACTCCAAAATAAGGGACAAAAGTAGCAGTCAAATCCCAGGACACTTTACCCCCGGAAAGACTACCATGACCATGAAGCCTTGCGTGGGTACCTGTGTGCGCATGTGCGTATGTTCCGATTTTTTTTTTCCCACAAATCGATTTTGCCTTCATCTTCCTGACTACACGGTACATACATTATTTCTACTTTATATAGGCTGTGTGTTTATCATATCATTCCTGCTTTTACTATCTATCTATCTATCTAAGTTAGTTAGTTAGTTAGTTAGTTAGTGTTATTTATTTTCAGTTTTATGTGTTATTTGGTATGATTTGTTAGGTTATTTTTTGGGTCCGGGAATGCTCAAAAATTTTTCCCATATAAATTCATGGTAATTGCTTCTTCACTTTACGCCATTTCGGCATGAAAGGTTTCATAGGAACGCTCTACCTTATCGGGGGAAATACGGGACAAGCCAATTTAGCCCAATATACAGGATGTCCCGGCAAATACGGGACAGCTGGCAACCCTATGTTCAAGTTCAACAGTGTGTGACAGGGAATGAGGAAAGGTGCAGCTGACTCATATCAGTTGCTCGCGGCCTGGTAGCACATGCTTTGCGGCCCGGTACCGGTCCGCAGCCTGATGGTTGGGGACCGCTGCTGTAGGCTTCTGTTGCAATACTGAAGTCCACATGGAGTCTACTGGCAAGAATTTCCCAGTAAATTCAGTTGATAAATTTGTAATAACGTCCTACATTTGTCTGCACTGCCAGTTAAACACAGTCAAATCTATAGCTGAAATGTGCAAAAGTAACCACAGTATTAAGTATCAACTTACTTGTGAACGATTCATAAAGCTGTTTGTGTGAAAAGGGGCAACTAGGAACTCTGCTTTATTTGTGAAAGGATTATTGTTTGTTTTAGGTTTGGTTTTTCTTTAAATGGGGAAAATGTTTTATTACATGTGCACATAATAAAGAAATGCTATTGCCAGTGTGTAATGTGGGTGGTTTACCCAGAACTGGAAGTGACTTTGGGGAGCTGGTTGCATGTGCTCCTGTCAAGCTGAAGCCATTGCTAGAGTGTCCTGAATAAAAATGTATTAATTTTACCCACACTGCTTGTCTTTATTAAGAACAAAACGTACCATTTATCTGCAGAAAGTAGATGAGACTATGAGGAGAATAGGTTACTGAGAGTGAAGAAATGTGCTTGTTCTATGGGCCACGTAATCTCAGTGGGATAAATGGCCTCCTTCCATATCATAATGAGAAATGGCATTAGAACTAAACAAGAGAGTTAATTTTGGTTGGTGGAATATCATTTTAAGAGTCGTAGAATTGTTCTAAATGGAAACAGCCAATCAGGTCAGCTCATCTGACCAGTGGGCCCCCTATTTTACAGAATGTGGTATTAGACTTCTGTACCTAAGTAATTCAGATGTTTATTGAGTCACTTAAATGCTGTCAATGACCCGTTTTCCACCACTCTCCCTGACAGTGCATTCTAGTTAATTGTCCCTATCAGGGTGAAGAAGGTTCCCATGCATCCCCTCAAAATCTCTTCCTCCTTTCCCCCAAACTCTATCTTTTTATCAACCTCTCACATGAGGAAATGTTTCCTGCATTCTACTCTATTTATACCTCTCACAATTCTTTTATGTAACTCAGCCGTGTCCCCTCTTAACTTCCTTTGTTCCAGGGTGAACAGAATTGCAATTAGGTTTATTATCACCGACTTGTACAATGTGAAATTTTGTTTTGCATCAGCAGTACTGTGTAGACTAATTTCTTGAACCTCTCCTTAAACTGATCTGCTCCATTCCAGTTGACATCCTGGTGAATCTCTTCTGTACGCCCTCAAGTGCCATCACATCTTTTCTATACGTCGGAGATCAGAAATGCACTCAGTACTCTGAGATCTACACAAGATCATTGTTTTGACAAAACCTCCTTCCTCCTGTGTTAAAAGCCATATATAATGAAGGACAGGATCCTATGTGTCTTATTAAGAGCATTGACTACCTGCATTGCCACCTTCAAGGACCTTGCAAATTTGCAGGGTCCCCTGCTCCTTAATACTCCCTATGGTCTAATTTATTATTGTGTACAGTCAGTGGCTATTATATACCTCTTGTCCCTTTTAAAGTGGCCACTGAGTGTATGCTCAAAGGCTTCTGCTGCTGTAGCCCATCCACTTCAAGGTTTGATGTGTTGTGCATTCAGAGACCACCTCCTGCACACCACTGTTGTGACGCATATGGTTATTTGACTTACGGGAGCTTTCCTGTCAGCTTGAACGAGTCTAGCCATTCTCCTCTGTTCACTCTCATGAACAAGCCATTTTGCCCATAGTACTGCTGTTCACTGGATTTTTTTTTTTGTTTGTTTTCTGCACCATTCTCTGTAAACTCTAGAGATGATTGTGTGTAAAAATCCCAGGAGATCAGCAGTTTGTGCAATACTCAAATCACCCCGTCTTTCAACGGTCAAAGTCACTTAGATCACAGTTCTTTCCTATTCTGATGCTTGATCTCAAAACAAATTTGAATGCAAATTTGTCATGCTTTTTAAAATGTAAGATTATATTCAACAATAGACTGACTCTTTTGCATTAAAATCTAGTCATAAGAAAAAACAATATATTGATATTGGTTGCACCATTTTCCCCATAACTTCTGAACAAGTAGTGAGGTCCCAAGAAAATTTACCTCAGGTTCCTGAACACAGTCGTCAGTACTAACAACTACAATAGTTTGCTGCAGGGTCACTGAAAGACAATAGATCAAATGCAGCAAGGGAGTAGTTTGGTTATAAACAATGTCAGTTTGTATCAAATGAAATGATCTATAAGTATTTCAGTACTATTTTAACAAGCACTATATTTAAGTAATGGAAAGGCAAAAAACTACTCATGCAGCAAATATAAAACAAAAGCAGAAAATGTTGATGATAATTCATCTGGCCAGCAAGCAACAGTGGAAGAGAACCATTTTCCTCAGTACTGCCTGATCAATCCACTAAGTATTATCAGCCTTTTTTCCTGCTTGTATTGCTAATGTTCTAGATTATTCTAACCAAATCTAAACTTAAAGAGATCTGCTTTACCTAATCCACTTAGTTTGAGGCAAATTCCTCTTCACTAACCATGCAGACTTAAGGTGGGCAGTAGAATGTCTGGTAGCACACCATGTAACGATTGTATACCATTATTGATTATGGACTAGCAGACTGGAGGAACAAATGCCTCTGGGTACCCCATGCTAGAATTTCGGCAAGATTTTGCTTTCTGTTTGAGGCCATCCCAGACCAAGGAGATAAAGGAGCTTTTGCAGTCTTAGGCGATCCAAAATGAGCTAATTTGCTGGAAGGCATAAGATAATTTATCCCCTTCAGGATCGACTAGTCTAGCAGAAGACTGGAGCTTTATAACAAAGTTCAGAAAAAAATTCCTAGCATATCAAAAGGTTCAAAAGATACTAGTGAGAAGAACTCTTAAATTTGCAGAAAATAAGGCTTTCCAAGGGTTTGAATCGCAGTGTTACCAAGATTAGCCTCGAGGTCTACCTGACCTAATTCCCTTTTACATAAGATGGAGTCAGGAAATCCACACACAGTTTCTTTGTTGCTAAATAGCAACCGTATTGGAGAGATGTTCTGCTCCACTTCACAGCCTGAATTCTAGAAGATCCAAATACTTCACCATGTGCTTCAACAATACTTCATTTCTGTGCCCAAGTTGTTCAAATCTTTGTACAGTATGGAAATCCATGTCTACACATTGATAAGATTATGTTGACTGAAAATGTAAAATAATGATGGTTTTGGAAAATGTGTATTTTCAATCTCCTTACATTTAAATGTTCACTCACGCACAGGTCACGAACTTAAATTTAAAGATTAAGAAGGAATAGTCGCGACGCACCTCTGTACTAGCCATGTTACGCTAATGCTGAAAAACACGATCTCAAAGTTTCACTTACTATCAAAGTATACAACTCTGAAATTCTTCTTCTCAAGAGAGCTGTGAAACCAGGAAAGAAATGAAGAGCAAAATAATCATCAACTCCCGAATCCCTCCTTCCCACCCTAAAAAATGAACAAAAATGGAACAGACAACCCCCAAATCCCCCTCCCACAAAAAAAATGAGGAAGATCAGGTGAAAAACACAGAATACAAAAAAACCATAAGGCTGAAAAAAGACTGATCTCTCAACAATTTTCAACCAGCAATGGCTTTCCTACTTTTGAAATAGCCAAATAAGAATGGATTTAATTTAATTTAGAAACCAAGTCACCTCCAGTCTTCTACTGAATTTTTTTTTTGCTTCAGCATTGTTAATATCATCAGAAGATAGACCATATCTTCATGGATAGCATGGATACATGTTGAATGTTAACCATACTGTGCTGTAGCAGACATGAAACTCCACAATTCAATCAAATATGAATCACACAACAATTAGACACATGAGAGTAAATAAAATTAATTTGTTTTATGTAAATACAAGAGATTTTGCAGATGCTGGAAATCTAAAGCAGCACACACAAAATACTGGAGGAACTCTGCAGGTCAGGCAGCATCCATGAAAGTGAACACACTCGATGTTTCAGGCCGAGACCTTTCTTCAGGT
Organism: Mobula hypostoma; assembly: GCF_963921235.1. Lineage (NCBI taxonomy): Eukaryota > Metazoa > Chordata > Chondrichthyes > Myliobatiformes > Myliobatidae > Mobula > Mobula hypostoma. Next base: position 102,313,689 of record NC_086106.1, on the reverse strand, counting down.
TTGGAAGTAAAGGGGGAAGACAGAAGACTTAAAAGATGGTGGAGGGAGAAGTAGGATAGCTAGTAAGTGGTTGGTGAAGCTAGGAGGGTGGGAAAGATGTAGGGCTGGAGAGGAAGGAATCTAATAGGAGAGGGGAGTGGGCCATAGGAAAAGGGAAGGAGGGGCACCAGTGGGAGGTGATAGGCAGGTGAGGGGAAAAGGTAAGGAGCCAGAGTGGGGAATACGTACTGGCTTCTGTGTCCACAAATTGCTTCAAACTCACTCCAAAATAATCAGAATTGGTGCATGGATAAGTAAGACAATTAATGAAAAAGAAAATGAATTTTGATAGCAATCTACAGGCAATTCTGTGAAATAGGTGTCTGAGTGAACAGAGATGAATATTAAAGGCAAAAGAAACCAATTTGAAACATTATTAATTCTTTCTGTGCAAATGTCATATGGGCATGAACTTAATATTAGGTATCATTATAAGACTGCGCTGATGAACTCCAATTGGGCAATAGTCATTTTAAAAGAGTACAGTGGAACAGTGAATATGTGATCTGTAATCATAAATAGATGAATAATGTGCACTTACTGTGTGTTTTGTATAGTGATGCATACACGATAGAAATGTTGAGAATTCAATTCTGCCAAAGTTATCCTGGGAAGGTCACACTTCAGTAAATGTTGAAAGGATTCTAGCAGATAATGCAATGCCTTTTAAAACTGATATGTATTTGAATAGAAGTTTAGTTTGCATTTTGTTACAATACTGATGGCGTGGTGCATTTTTAATGGAAATTATAATGGCTTTTAGAATTTGATGAACTGCAAACACTGTCAAATTTTATGTTGTTCTCTTTTAACAGATACCTAATAGATTGTTAGAAGTTTTAAAATAGAGATGGTTTGAGGAATATATCATGTTTTGAGACTTAAATCAGTACTCAAAAACAATCAGAAGCCAATGCCTTAGAAACCATATAAATTATTGCATCTTTACTGCCTCTCGGAAAACTGACACTCAGTTAAGCTCAAATTATCAAATGAATTGCATATAACTATTTGATAGAATAAGAGAATTACAGCACCAAAGATAGAAATTTGGCCTAATTCATTCATGCTTAACAAAACAATGCTGTTGTCACATCCCACGTCTTGATCCATGGCCTCACAGGTTCCAAAATATCAAGTCTCAGTGCTTATCTAGTGCCTTTAAAATGCTTGAAGGTTCCTCTCTCTGATGGGGATGGAAACTGGAGTGATAGGGCTGAGGATGGGGCAGTTGGTATACAAGTAGATGCAGCGTGTAGTAAGACAGGTGGATGATAGAGAGAATTGTATTCATTGGGAGTTGTTGAAGTGTAACATGCAAGAAAAATCAAAATGGGAGATGAACTGAATGCATCCAGTTTACGGAATAAGGTAGATGATCTTGTAGCGCAGTTAGAAATTGGTAGGAATAGCCTTGAGGGCATTACTGTGTCATGGCTGAAGGAAGATCATAGTTGGGAGCTTAACATCCGAGCATATACATTCTATCAAAAGAATAGGCAGGTAGGCAGATGTAGTGAGGTGGTTCTGTTGGTAAAAAAATTAAATCAAATCCTTAGAAAGATGTGACATAGGATCGGAAGATGTAGAATCATTGTGGATAGTATTAAGAAACTCTGATGGCAGCTATATCCTGATGTCCAAATAGTAGCCAGAATGTGGGATACAAATTACCAAATGAGTTAGAAATGGCATGAAAAAGGGGGAATGTTAAGATAGTGATAATAGATTTCAATATGCAGATAGATTGAGAAAATCAGGTTGGTACTAGATCCCAAGAGAGGGAATTTGTAGAATGTCTTTGAGATGGTTTCTTAGAGCAGCATATGGTTGAGTCCACTGGGGAAGCATTTCTGGATTGGGTGTTGGGTAATGAATCAGACTTTACTTGGGGCTTAGGATAAAGGAATCCTTAGAAGTCAGATGTATCAGTATTGCAGTGGAGCAAAGGGAATTAGAGGCATGAGAGAGGAGCTGGCCAAACTTGATTGAAAGAGAACATTAGCAGGGATGATGGCAGAATAGCAATGTCTGGATTTCCTAGGCAAAATTCAGAAAGGACAGTATCGATACAAACAACAGGAATTCTGCAGATGCTGGAAATTCAAGCAACACACATCAAAGTTGCTGGTGAACGCAGCAGGCCAGGCAGCATCTATAGGAAGAGGCGCAGTCGACGTTTCAGGCCGAGACCCTTCGTCAGGACTAACTGAAGGAAGAGTGAGTAAGGGATTTGAAAGCTGGAGGGGGAGGGGGAGATGCAAAATGATAGGAGAAGACAGGAGGGGGAGGGATAGAGCCGAGAGCTGGACTTGCCTATCACCTGTCCAGCTCTCGGCTCTATCCCTCCCCCTCCTGCCTTCTCCTATCATTTTGCATCTCCCCCTCCCCCTCCAGCTTTCAAATCCCTTACTCACTCTTCCTTCAGTTAGTCCTGACGAAGGGTCTCGGCCTGAAACGTCGACTGCACCTCCTCCTACAGATGCTGCTTGGCCTGCTGCGTTCACCAGCAACTTTGATGTGTGTTGCTTGTATCGATACAAGTATCTTAAAGGGGGGATCAGGCACCTGTGGCTGACAGAGGAAGCCTAAGACAGCATAGAAGCAGAAGAAAGGGCAAATAATAGAGCAAAAATTAGTGAGGTCAGAGGATTAGGAAGTTTTTAAAAACCAATCGAAAGCAAAGAAGAAGATTAATAAAAGCCATCAGGAGAGAAAATATTAAGAGTGTGAAGGTATGCTATGCAAGAATATAAAAGAGGATAACAGAAGTTTTTCAGCTATCTAGTATGAAGAATAAAAGAGAAGCGAGAGTAGATACCAGACCACTGGAAAATGACACTGGAGAGGAAGTAATGGGGGACAAGGAAATGGCAGACAAACTTAATAAGTATTTTGAACCAGTCTTCACTGTAGAAGACACTAGCAGAATGCCAGAAGTTTGAGAGCGTCAAGGGGTAGAACTGCGTGTAGCTGCTATTGCTTGGGAAGCTGGAATGTCTGAAGGTAGTTATGTCACCGTGACCAGATGGACTACACCCCAGGGTTCTGAAAGAGGCCTGTGGCAGCATTGTGATCTTTCAAGAATCATTAGATTCTGGAATGGTTCCGGAGGACTGAAAAATTGCAAATGTTGCTCCACTCTTTAAGAAAGAAGGGAGGCAGAAGAAAGAAAATTATAGCCCAGTTAGTCTGACTTCAGTGGTTGGGAGGATTTTGAAGACCATTGTTAAGGATGTGGTTTTGTGTACTTGGGAGGTACATGGTAGAATAGGCCAAAATCAGCATGGTTTCCTCGAGGGGAAATCTTGCCTGACAAAGCTGTTTCAATATTTTGAGGACTTAACAGACAGGATAGACTAAGGAGAGTCAGTGGATGTTGTTTACTTGGATTTTCAGAAAACCTTTGACAAGGTGTTGCACATGAGGCTGCTTAACAAGATACGAGCCCATGATATTACAGGAAAGATACTAGCATGGACAGAAGATTGGCTGACTAAGGAGGAGGCAATGAATGGGAATAAAGGGGCCTTTCTGGTTGGCTGCCAGTTACTGGTGATGTTCCATATGGATCAGTTTTGGGAAATCTTCTTTTCAGATTATATGCCAATAATTTGAATGATGGATTGATGGCTTTATGGCCAAGTTGGAGGATGATATGAAAATATTTGGAGGAACAGGTAGTCTTCAGAAGAGCTTAAACAGATTGGGAGAATGGGCAAAAAAGTGGCAGATGTAATATAGTATAGGGAAGTCTATGGTTATGCACTTCCATAGAAGAAACAAAGATGTAAACCATGTTCTAAATGGGGAGAAAATTCAAAACACAGAAATGCAAAGAAAAACTTTTTGCAAAGTTAACCTTTAGGGAATCCTGCATGAGGACTCCCTAAATGTTAACTTGCAGATAGAATCAGTGGTAAGGAAGACAAATGCAATATTAGCATTCATTTCTAGAGGACAAGAATATAAGAGAAGAATACGATGCTGAGTCTTGATAAAGCATTGGTCAGACTGCACTTGGAGTATTGTGAGCAGCTTTGGGCCCCTTGCCAAACAAGAGATATGCTGGCATTGGACAGGTTCCAGAGGAAGTTCACAAGAATGCTTCCAGGAATGAAAGGGCTGACATATGAGGAGGGTTTCATGAGTAGGGCCTGTACTCACTGGAATTTAGAAGAATGAGGGGGATCTCATTGAAACCTATGAAATATTGAACATCCTCGATAGAGTGAATGTGGGAAGGATGTTTCCTATAATGGGTGAATCTAGGACCAGAGGGCAAAACCTCAGAATAGAGGGACATCCATTTAGAACATAAATGAGGAGGAATTTTTTTAGCCATGGGGTACTGGATCTGTGGAATTCATTGCTACGGATGGCTTTGGAGGTCAAGTTATTGAGTCTATATAAAGTGAACGTTGATAGGTTCTTGATTATTCAGGGCATCAAAGATTATGGGGAGAAGGCAGGAGAATGGGATTAAGAGGGATAATAAATCAGCCATGATGGAATGTAGAGGAGACTCAATTGGCCAAATGGCTTAATTCTGCTCCTATGTCTTATGGTCTTATGATGCCATTTCAAATCAGTGCTGCTGCTTCACAGCTCCAGGTTCGTGGACTCAGTCCTAACCTTGGTTTGTGTGTAGTGTGCATGCTTGCAGTGAGACTGTGTGCCTTTATATTGGGTACTGCAGATTCCTCCCGCTCACCCTAAAGAGGTATTGATTGGTCTGTTGGTCTTGAATGTAGGTAACTGGCTGGACAATCAGAATAGAATTGAGAGAGAAATAATAGGGAATTAAATGGATAGAGTGAGTTGGATGGAAATATTCTGAGCAAGCAGATACTAAATGGGCCAAATAGACACCAATGGGATATAGGAAATGATCCTTTTTGATCAACCTGTCGAGATGTATACTTTGATAAGATCTCTTACTGATGCACCAAAACTATTGCAAGGGATGACAGCTTACACAGAAACTCTGCCCAATTAAAGGTCTTTGGAAATAACACCAGTGGTGGTCTACTTAGCCCCTCATATCTACTCTGATATTCAAAAAGATCATGGCTGGTCTTTATTTCAATCCAATATTCCTCTGCTAGCCCCATACTCCTTGATTCCCTTTGGATCCAAAATTCAATTAATTTTTTCTTGAATATACTCAGCAACTGAGCCTTCACAGCTCTCTTGGGACAAAGAATTCCAAGCATTGACTACCCTCTGAAGGAAAAAAATGCCTCAACTCATTTCTGAATGGCCAACCTTTTATTCTGAGAATACGTCCCGTTGTCCTCATCAGAGTACATAAAGGGAATCATCATCCCTGTGTCTAACTGCCAAGCCCTGTATGAATGTATTTCATTGAGATCACCTCTATCTTTTCTTGTAGTAGAATCCAAATTTCCGAGATAATCATTTCAGCATGGAGCTGTACCTGGCTGAAGTATTGAATCCTGTCAGGCAGAGGTTTTTTTGAGATGGGAGGGGGAAAAAAATCAAGCACTATATGATCAGAATAAAATTTTGGAAGTTAATTTGTCATTTTGAGCACATTTGCCCAGTCTTGAATTTCATGACCTGAAAATTGCAGTCGAAATTACAATGAATATTTGAAGTAATCATGTAAAATGCATCAGTAATATATGAATTGCAGAAGAACACCTGATTAGAGTAATGGACTTGTATGCTGCTGAATTGCTCTCTGGAGAAGCCATATTCCTAAAACATGTTGCTAGCCTTTGTTTAACTCTATAATGATGGCATGATTGGCAGTTAAATTTCAGGTGAACCTTATTCAATGCTCATTCTTTACTTCTTTATTTCAAATCAATCTTGTAGCAAGCTGTTTAGATGTACTTAGAAGTGAAGTGCAAGGCAAAGCACTTTTATTTTATGGCTCCATTTTTGTTTTGGAGATTGGCTGATGTGTATGAGCAGCAACAGTGAAAAACAACCTTTGATACAACATTCTATGTGAGTTTATTGTGAAGTTCAATGTTTCACTTTCCATTCTGAGACATGCTGGTTGGGATTCATTGACTATGCTTTAGAAGCAGAGGCTGAACGGGAAGGCCTTGGTGGAACATATACAAAACGCTGGTGGAACACAGCAGGCCAGGCAGCATCTAAAGGAAGAGGTACAGTTGACGTTTCGGGCCGAGACCTTTCGTCAGGACTCCTTCTGCTCGCAAGATTTTTTTTTTTTGTTTTTCGCAATATTCTCTGTAAACTAGATCAGGGCTTCTCACCCTGGGGTCCAGGGTATAAAAATTTGGGAACCCCTGCGTGAGACACTGTTGTGCCTGGAAACCCCAGGTGATCAACAGTTTCTGGGATAGGCAAACACCAATCATATCACAGACAAAGTCACTTAGACCTCATTTCTTCCCCATTCTGATGTTTGGTCTGAATAACAACGTAATCTCTTGACCAAGTCTGCATGCTTTTATGCACTGAGTTGCTGCCGCACGATGATAGTTGCATTAATAAGCAGGTGTAGCTGATGAGGTGGCCACTAAGTACATAATTTCATGATAGACATGCACCTGGCTACTCCATAAAAGCAAAATACAGAAGGTGATGAAGTTCTTTGAAATGAAAGTAGATAATGAGATTAGTGGAGGAGTAAGATTGCGATCAGGACTGAGAACTGGCAGTAGTCGGGGTGATTCGAAAATATATCGCTATACGAACCCAAACTGTGCCTCCTGACTCCACTTTCCAGGTAAGAATATTTTGTTGGCTGAGTACTGCAGTATTCCTTTAAGGATTTGTAAACATTTTTCATCGAGTGATAGAATTGCACAGCATGGAAACAGGCCTTTTGGTCCAACTCAGTCATTTCAACCAATGGCACCGTTCGATGTTAATCCCATCTCCTAGCACTTGGTCCATAGCCTTCTATGCCCAAACTCTTCTAAAATGTTGTCGGTGACACAAGTTCACCCACTCTTGTCAGGCCGTGCATTTTGGGTGACATGAAAGGAAAAGGGTTGAAGGATATTTTGGTACCTCCAACACATTGCCCAAACTGTGAATGGAATCCATCACACTGAGCCAAATTAATGGGCATGGAAGATATTACAAGTGTACGTGGTCATCGGTCATCTAAAAAACCACAGTGGTGGGGCTCATCAGCAAAAATTATGAAACTGTACAGGGAGGAGGTCAAACACCTAGAGAGCTGGTGCAGGGATAACAACTTGATGCTTAATGTCACCAAAACCAAGGAGATGATCGTCGATTTCAGACAGTCTCAGCCTGAGCACACACCCCTCAGCATCAGCGGCACCACAGTGGAGAGAGTGGAAAACATTAAGTTCCTTGGGGTGCAGATCTTGGACAATCTCACCTGATCCAGGAACACCACTGGGATTGTGAAATGGGCCCAGCAGAGATTGCAGTTTCTGAGGAAGCTTAAACAAGCATCACTCCCCACTAACATCTTAACTACATTCTACAGAGGCGTGGTTGAGAGTGTGCTGACCTTTTGCATCACAACCTGGTACTCCATCTGCAGTGCTGTCGACAAAAAAGCCTTGCAGAGGGTGGTTAGGGGAGCAGAGAAGGTTATTGGGGTCTCCCTACCTTCTATCCAAGACCTCTTTCAGAGTCGATGCCTCCAGAAGACACGGTACATCATTAAAGACCCCTCACACCCTCTCCATGAACTGTTCGTTCTTCTGCCATCATGCAAATGTTACAGGAGCATCAAAACTAAAACCACAAGGCTACTAAACAGCTTCCTCCCACAGGCAGTCAGACTGCTAAATAGCTGTTCCACCTGACTCTGCTTTGGACACTTTTAACTTGCACTGGACACTTATAACTGATTTTAACTGACAGGTGGCTGTTGTGTTTTACTATTTATCGTTATGTTTATTATTTAGTGTTGCATTTGTTATGTTATGATTGCACTGCCCCTGAGGAACGCTGTCTCATTCTGCCCTGCAGAGCTGATGTATGGTTAGAATGACAATAAAGTTTTTTGAATCTTTGAATCTGTTAGGATCAGCTTGTGATACACTAGATCAACCAGGGGATAGTGAAGCCTCTGTTGCATTTGAAAAGGAAAATTGCACTAAAAGGACTTTTTAATTATCTATTTGAGTACTTTTTACATAATGTCAGTGATATTATACAATAACTAGACAATTACTGCTATATTTACCTGTGCAATAGGCAAGAGAAGCTGCCAATATAGATGATAAAGGAGCATAATCAATATACCTTTTATAAAATTGTTTGATCTGTTTTGTATGTTGAATGGCTTTCAGATATATATTGCAATACACACAATGTTCTGGAGGAGCTCAACAGGTCAGGTACCATCTATGGATGAGAATAAACAGTCAATGTTTCAAGCTGAAACCCTTCGTCAGGACTGCTGAAGGATCTCGGCCCGAAACATTGACTGTTTATTCCCATCCATAGACGCTACCTGACCTGCTGAGCTCCTCCAGCACGTTGTGTGTATTGCTCTAGATTTCCAGGATCTGCAGTACCTCTTGTGTCTTCGGTTATATATTGTTTTTCATATATCAATATGTTCAAAGGTGCTCTATTGGACGTCTGTTTGCAAAGGCAAGTAAAAGAATTGGATTTTTCAACCAAACATCCTTCAGTCAAGATCTGATGAAGGGTCATTAACATAAAACAATATCTCCATTTCTCTTTCCTCGAAAACTAACAACCTGCTGTGTGTTTCCACAATTTTCTGTTTTAATAGTCTTTATTCAAGGCGGTAAACTCTCCACTAATGGCAGTGCCTTCCACAATAACATATCAAAAGTTGTAAAACATGGTATACTCAGTTTTTAATCAGATATTGGCAATTCTGTGGGCTACACTGTTTTTTAACAAGTAATGAACATTTATTAGGTTATCATTTTGAAAGCATAACTTTCAGTCCTTACTCTCTTCTCGCTGCTGCCATCACGGTAGGAGATAAGGATCCTTAGGTCTCACGCCACCAGGTTCAGCAACAGTTATTACCCTTCAACCATCAGCCTCCTGAACCAGCATGGATAACTTCACTCACCCTAACACTGTTATATATTATTGTATTTGCACAGTTCGTCTTTAGTGCATTGATTGTTTATCAATTTTCATAGTTTTTCATTGATTCTGTTGCATTTTTTGTTTTACTGTGAATGCTTGCGAGAAAGTGAATCTCAGGATAGTATATGGTAACATATACGTACCTAAATCCTAAACTTACTTCAAAATTGAACTTTAAACTATTTGCATAAATATAATAGTTAAATATTTACATAAATGGCAAATCCAATTAGCTAATAATGTGAGTATAAATGTGACTATTTATAAATTAATTCACTTTAAAGCTCCTTCCTGTGAACTGTGCTTAACATCTTTTGACATACTCACTCTAGACACTGATAATTTCAGTGGATCATTTCTCCCCAAAATATTCACTTACACCTGGCCTTGCATCCTGTTCTACAATTGTTACTTAAATATAATTGTCTTAAATATATATTTGCTGCATTATATATTCAGTGAAATTAACACAGAGCTAATATCTCTTTTGAACTCCTATGTTATTTAAATGGTCCATTATAGGATACATTACCATGAATTCAATCACAGCCACCTCTACCCTTCCACTTTTGATTTAACAATAGGTTTCACATTTCTCTTTCCCCTCCTGAATTAGGCAAACGGATCACTCCTCCTCTCCTTTTCTGTTTAGTATGTGGTTCGTCAGTTTGATACAATTTAAATTAATAATAAAGTCTATTATTGATTTAGAATTTAGAATTACAATCCAAGTAGTCTATCAAAATTTCAATTGTTAAAAAAGGTGTTACACTTGAATAGGGTTTCAGATAGACTTTAGTAGAATAGCATATTCATAATGGGGTTACATCATAGATGAAAAACTACCAGTTTCAAGATCTTTGCACCCACACCCCTTTTTGTTGAAACCAGCATATTAGCATGAAATGCCATGTGCTCTTTCAGTAGTTTTTAATTCAATAGCTTTTGGATATTCGCATTTCACAAAGGATATGCCTTCAAACCAGGCACATGGAGTTTTTTTTTCTTTTGTTTGCAGTGAATATTACAGTCTTGTGATTAAAAAACAAAAAGAAACCATATGTCTAAGCTTTAACAAACTCACACTCTCACTCTTGCGTTCGTGTGTGTAGATATATTGCAGCTTGTGACTTGCTGTTTACTAGGGGGAAACTTCTTAAGTCCATCTGGTCAGAGTCTGTTTGAGTAGGATCAGTACACCCAAAAGTGTCCCAAAAAATACATTGCTGGAGGAATTCAGCAGGTCGGGCAATATCATGACAGCAAAGGGGTAATCAACATTTCAGGTCAACACCCTGCATCAGGACTTATTCCTTTGCCTCCACAGATTCTGCCTGATCTGCTGAATTCCTCAACAGTATTTTTTTGCTCCAGATCCCAATATCAGTGTCATAACCCACAGTGTGAGTGGCTCCTGGTTCTACTAACTATCAAATAGGATAATGCTCTCAAAGTCAGAGTCCCTCAATTTGACTGACTCAAACCCATCTATGTCTAAGAACTCTAGTATCCACTCATGGTCCATAACCATAATCATCAGTTTTCTTTTATTTCTATTCATTTCGTGACAAAGTATCTGCTGCTGTATCCTCTGTCATCCATCATCATTGCTCAACCTGGAGAGCCTAATTCTCTGCTTCTTTAACCAATTTAATTATCCTGATATTCATTTAAATAGCAACAGCTAAAACTCAGTTTTGTGTGTGCTTGTGCTATTATCTACAAATTACAGAGATGTAAATGTCAGTAGTACATCTACAGAAGACAGTAATATTCTCAACTCACAGCAAAGACATACCAAATGATACACAAAGTCCTTAAAGGTATATCTGACTTTAAATTTTGTTATGGATTATAGAATCAGAATTAGAATCAGGTCTATTATCACTGGAATGTGTCATAAAATTTGTTAACTTAGCAGCAGCAGTTCAATGCAATACATAATATAGAAGAAGAAAAAATAATAATAAAATAATAATTAAATAAGTAAATCAATTACTGTTTGCATATATTGAATAGATTAAAAATTGCGTAAAGAACAGAAATAATATATATTAAAAAATGAGGTAGTGTTCACGGGTTCAATGTCCATTTAGGAATTGGCTGGCAGAGGAGAAGAAGCAGTTCCTGAATCACTGGGTGTGTGCCTTCCACCTTCTGTATCTCCTACTTGATGGTAACAGTGAGAAAAAGGCATGCCCTGGGGGCTGGAGGTCCTTAATAATGGTTGCTGCCTTTCTGAGACACTGCTCCTTGAGATGTGCTGGGTACTTTGCAGACTAGTACCCAAGATAGAGTTGACTAAATTTACAACCCTCTGCAGTTTCATTTGGTCCTGCGCAGTAGCCCCTCTATACCAGACAGTGATGCAGCCTGTCAGAATGCTCTCCATGGGTGTATTTGTTGACATACCAAATCTCTTCAGACTCCTAATAAATAAAGTATAGCCACTGTCTTGCTTTCTTTATAACTGCATCGATATGTTGGGTCCAGGTTAGATCCTCAGAGATCTTGACATCCAGGAACTTGAAGCTGCTCACTCTCTCCACTTCTGATCCCTCTATGAGGATTGGTATGTGTTCCTTTGTCTTAACCTTCCCGAAGTCCACAATCAGCTCTTTCATCTTACTGACGTTGAGTGCCAGTTTGTTGCTGCGGCACCATTCCACTAGCTGGCATATTTCACTCCTGTACGTCCTCTCGTCACCACCAGAAATTCTACCAACAATGGTTGTGTCATCAGCAAATTTATAGATGGTATTTGAGCTATGCCTAGCCACACAGTCATTGGTATATAGAGAGTAGAGCAGTGGGCTAAGCACAAACCCCTGAGGTGCACCAGTGTTGATTGTCAGCAAGGAGGATATGTTATCGCCAATCCACCCAGACTGTGGTCTTCCGGTTAGGAAGTCGAGGATCCAATTACAGAGGGAGGTACAGAGGCCAGGTTCTGTAACTTCTCAATCAGGATTGTGGGAAAGATGGTGTTAAATGCTGAGTTATAGTCGACGAACCGCATCCCGGCATAGGAGTTTGTATTGTCCAGGTAGTCGAAGCCAGTTTGAAGAGTATATATGATAGACCATAGACTTGGGTCATTCGGCCTATCGAGTCTTCTCTGCGATTGAATCATGGCTGATTTATTATTATTAAGATGGTCCAAAGTTCAGTCAAAAGGACAGGTTTTAAGGAATGTTTTGAAGTAAGAAATAGAATTAAAATGTTGGAGGATTTAGGCAGGGAATTGGAAAACTTACAGCCACCAGCAGTGAAAAGATTAAAATCAGGATGTGCAAAGGGAGGAGTCAAAACATCCTGGTGGATTCAGAAGCAGGTGCAGAGATTTGGAGAGCATAATTACAGAATGATTTGAAATCCAGGATGAGAATTTTAAAATCAAGACAATTTCACTGACACATTTATGAATTATTAAGAGCAAGGCTGAGAGATGTGCAGATCAGGGTGTAGGCTGTATTGTTTTATGGGGTGGGTGATGGTAGATTGATCAAGAATATGTGGTAGTGGTCAAATATAGAGAGATAACACTGATCAGGATCATTAAATGATCCACGGATTTCAGAGCTCCTGATTACTTCAGCTTGAAAACCTTTGAGTGCAACTGATGGGCATAGGTTATGGATCTTATTCTATTTCATTCCTAAAGTTTGGAGATCTCTGCTCAGTACTTCTCAAAGTACAACCAGTATATGACAAATGAACAAAGGTCATGCTTGAAAGGCTAAGCTATCTTGTTAACACTTCAGAAAAGGCTAAGTTCATACTCTGGCTTGTATATCTATTTCATAATTAATTGAGTTCTTTTTACATTAACCTTCAATGGTAAAATCCTGAATCTGCTCACTTATTAATATGACAATTAAAAAAAAATCTTCTTTGAAAAATGTATTGTCATCGATGTTGTTAGAGAACACATTCTTTCTACCAAGAGATAGTCTATTGATAGCACATCTTTGAAGTTACTTTACTGCCACTTCTGAAAATCTAATTTTGAGCCCTCTCCTCTGAAGGAAATTCATCACTGAATAATTAAATGCAGAATCTACATGAAGCAGCTAATTGATTGTCTTCTCTCAATCAAATCTCGAGAAGGGCCAATGTTCCAGCTAACCTCAATGTTCCTGGATTAGATGTGTTTTATGTATTTCAATGGAAGAAGAAAAATTGTGCATGTGTGTATTGAACTCTCACAAATTCAAGCAATCATACATTTTGTCATTTGCATTGAATAAATTTTAAAAGTTTATTACACAAATCAGTTGTGTAACAGAGCAAGGAATACAGATGACAAACATTATTCAACATGATTAATTGGCTACTAAGTCTCGGGATAGACATTACTATTATGATACAACATGACAAAATAATACTTTTTGCTAGAAAGCCATACAAAGTCAATTAGAAAAAACATTTTTAAACACAGACAAGGCAATTATCATTTATCCAAGAAATTCATTTACACAATTCACCACAATTATCTTAAAATTTCCTTATACATATTCACATGTTGCATTTCAAAATTACTGATTATTTCAATTTCAGGATCCAAGCAAAACTCCAAACAAAACTGTCAATCATCTCAGCATTTTCATCACTGACGTTCATCATTTGGACGTTTAAGTTGCACATTTGGTATCTATAGCCAACGTGCATACAATGCAAACCCATTTCTGGTACAACCCGTGCCAAACACAATTTTTATGTGATTGTTGCACATGTTAACCGAGCAGCAGACAGAGCAATAGAATGGCACAGTATGGGAACAGAACGTTTGTTCCACCAAGTCCATGCTGAGCATCTGGCACCCATGTCACTAAATTCTACTAAACACATTTTATTCTCCTTACATTCTTTTCATTTCCTGCTCAGCCCCAGATCTATTATTCATCTACCCCCTAGAGGCAACTTACATTAATCAGTTAGCCTAGCAGTCCACATGTCTTTGGGATGTGAGAGAGAAATAGGACATGCAAAGGAAACCTGTGCTGTTACAGGAAGGACATTGCAAACTCCACACAAAGAGCACCAAAGGTCAGCATTGGACCCAGGTCACTGGAGTTGTGAGGTATCAGTTCTACTAGCTGAACCGCCAAGTTATGCAGGGCAGGCACATCATAATGTATGTCAATATCCAGTATCAAATTGAAACTAGTACTGCCATTTGAAGCTGAACGTTCCAGCTAATGCTCCCACAAATGTATACTATCTGGCACTAGTCAAGTCAATCCTTTTTCAGAAACAAAAGGGATTTTGCTTCCTCTGTCCCATGCTGAGCTCATCAATTGCATCAACTTTGTCTCCAACTTCCACCTTGCCGTAAGCTCGTGGTCCATTTCTGACACCTCTCTCCCCTTTCTTGATATCTCTATCTCCATTTCTGGTGACGAACTGTCTACCGACACCTTTTATAAGCCTACCAGTTACTACGGCTATCTTGACTATACCTCTTCCCACCCTGTCTCCCGTAAAATTATGGTCCCCCTTTTCTCAGTTCCTTCATCTCTACTGCATCTGTTCCTAGAATAAGGCTTTCCTTTCCTGGATGTCAGGTGAGAGTGAAATAGAACACCCAAAGGAAACCTGTGCTGTTACAGGGAGGACATTGCAAACTCCACACAAAGACCTTTCCTTTCCACTATTGAAAAATTTCCCTTCCTCCACTATTGATGCTGCCCACGCCTGCATCTCCTCCATTTCCCACACATCTGCATTCACCCCATATTTCTGCCACCTTAACAAGCATAGAGTTCCCCTTGTCCTCACCTACCATCCTATGAACCTCTGCATGCAACTTCTGCCATATTCAATGGGATCCTACTACCAAAGACATCATTACTTCACCCACCCCTCCACTTTTTGCAGAGATTGCTCTCTACATGATTCCCTTGTCCATTCATCCCTCCCTACTAATGTCCCTCCTGGCACATATCCTTGCAAGTGAGAGAAATGCTACACTGCCCAATCACCTTCTCCCTCATCTCCACTGAGGGACCAAAACAGTTCTTCTAAGTGAGACAACACTTCATTGGTGAATCTTTTGGGGTTGTCTGTTGTGTTCAGGGCTCCCAATATGACCTCCTATACATTAGTGAGACCCAGTGTAAACTGGGGGGCTGTTTTGTTGAGCTCCAAACGCCAAAAGCATAATTTCCCAGTAGCCACTTTAATTCCTATCCCCATTCCCATTCCCATTCTGACATGTTAGTCTATGACCTCCTCTTCCGACATGAGGGTGGTAGAGTAACACCTCATACTCAATCTGGTAGCATGAGCATCGATTTCTCTTTCCGGTAATTTTTCTTCTCCCCCTCCATTTCCTTCTTTCATTCCCCACTTGACCTCTTGCCTCTCCTCACCTGCCTATCACCTCCCCCGGTACCCCTCCTTCTCCCCTATCTCCCATAGTCCACTCTCCTCTTATATCAGATTACTTCTTCAACAGCCCTATGTATTTCCCACCCTCCAAGCTTCACCTATTGCCTTCTAGCTTGTCCTCCATCCTCCTCACTCCCCCGCACCTTTCATTCTGGTGTCTTCCCCTTCCTTTTCAGTCCTGATGAAAAGTCTCAGCCCAAAAACATCAACTGTTTATTAATTTTCATAGGTGCAGACTGCCCTGCTGAGTTCTACCTGCATTCTATCTGTGTTATTCTGTTCCCTCTACAGCAGGGGTTCCCAATCTCCGATCCATGGCATAAAAAAGGTTGGGAAACCCTGTTCTATAGCCACTGATGTAAGGCAGTAAATCATGCCAATTCTTTATATCTCAGTGGAGTCATCACACCTTCTTAAACCTTCTGCTGCTGGTAATAACTGTTTCTGCATCCTTACATCTTGATGTAAATGTTAAAGCAGTCACATGTTACACATTCTAAAACATATTAATCAAAGGTTGTCCTATTGCAGCGACAAGTTAATCTCTGTGCTTATCTTCCATGTGTTTCAGAATCCGGTTTATTATCACTGGCATGTGACGTGAAATTTGTTAACTTAGCAGCAGCAGTTCAATGCAATACATAATCTAGCAGAGAGAGAAAAATAATAATAAATAAATTACAGTATAGCTATAATTAATAGATTAAAATTGTGCAAAAAACAGAAATAACATATATTAAAAAAGTGAGGTAGTGTTCATGGGATCAATGGCCATTTAGGAATCAGATGGCAGAGGGAAAGAAGCTGTTCCTGATTCATTGAGTGTGTGCCTTCAGGCTTCTGTACCTCCTATTGGATGGTAACGGTGAGAAAAGGGCATGCCCTGGGTTCTGGGGGTCCTTAATAATTGTCGCTGCCGTTCTGAAACACCGCTCCTTGAAGATGTCCTGGGTACCTGTAGGCTAGTACCCAAGATGGAACCGACTAAGTTAACAACCCTCTGCAGCTTCTTTCGATCCTATGCAGTAGCCCCCCGCCCCCTTCCCCATACCAGACAGTGATGCAGCCTGTCCTATTGATCCTATATGATACTATCCTAGGGAATTCTGATTGAAGGCTGATGATCATCAAAGTAAGAATGGCAGTAATATTACATCTGGGCTTTGAGCAGTACTGGCCACTGAAGAGTTAACGTGTATCAGAACCCTCTCAGCATGAATAATAGTACTCTGGGTTGGTTGGTTGACAGGTAACAGTGAAAGCACTGAATAAATGACGGGGTGGGAGAAAGGACGATCTCTTCCTGAGACAGCATGGAGCCATTATCATTTCTCTGCAGTGGTGGTTCAGCAACGGGAATGGATATGGCAGAACTGTCGGGAAAACTTGTAAGTCTAGTGGTGGCAATCTGAACCTGCTCTGTAGCTGCAACAGCTCCCATTACAATATTTGAAGTCTGAATGGTTGTGGCATGAGTTGCAATGGAAGATATTTGCACCAGATACTGCTTTATAATTGGGTGCACAGTGAATAGCATTGGCAACAACATCCATAGTGGAATAATGACCACCAAGCTTTATACAAAGACGTGGGACAGTACAGCCCAGTAACAGGCCCTTTAGCCCACAGTGTTGCATCAAACTAACTAAGCTGGTGATACATAATCCCACCTGCTTGCAGATGGGCCATATCCATTCATTCTCCGCATCTACATTTACCTGTTTAAGAGCCTATTAAACATCTGTATCGTATCTGCTTCAACCACCCTGGCAGCACATTCCAGGCACCCACTACTCTCTATAACAATAAACTTGTCCTAACATATAACCTCTGAACTTCCTTCCGCCCACTTTACATGCATGCCCTCTAATATTCATCAACCCGGGAAAAAGATGCCAGCTATCTACTTAATCTATACCTCTCATCTTATAAACTTCTATCTGGTCTCTTCTCAGTGTCCACCACCCCAGAGAAAACAACAGTAGTTTTTCCAATCTCTCCTTACAGTACATGCTCTCTAATCCAGGCAGTATCCTGGTAAACCTCTTCTAAACCCTCTCCACACCGTCCACATTCTTCCCACAATGGGGTGACCAGAACAGAATATAATATTCAGATATAGCCTAAAAGGAGTTTTATAAAGTTGCTACTGGAGAAGATGGTGCCAGCGAACAAGGCGGCTGAGGGCAACATCCTTCAGATGGTTCACAAAGCTTCTTCTTTTACTTCTTTTTCTTTCAAATGTCATTCTGCTACTGTTGGAGCCCTGTGATCGACATTTTGATAGTGTGTCTTCAGGCCAATTAAGTGATCTGGCACTTTGCTATCACTGAGAAGGTTTGGTGTGGTTTCGATCAAAGTGTGTGGCCTGGAGACTAAGAATCCTGGAGATGGGGCACCATCTCATGATCGACTCCCATTTCTCACTGATTAAATGGTTGAGGGAGTTTGAAGTCAACAAGATCAAGAGCGGAAGGTGACCAGGTGTTCAGCGCTGTCTACTTGCATGTGGTTGATCTTCCCCTCTCGTCTGCTGCTCCCAGGGGAAGGTGCCTGCGTACAAAGTCCTGGGTTTTGGGCAAGTTAAACAAGCTAAGACACAAATGCAACACTCTATAACTATGCCATGGACAAGAGTAATCTCATAGCGCAAGCATAGCTTAATGGCGATGAACAATAAACATAATACTTCCTCCAAAATACATCAACTAAATGTTTGCCAATGTCAAGAAAGCTTAGGACTCACAGATATTGCTGTTTCAAGGGCAAATAAAGAGTGGATGGAGAAAGATGACTTTATGCTGTGTTTGCTCCAAGTGGAAATCTAAATTAACCCATGCAGAAGATAATGTAAAAAAAAGCTTATGAAAAGGAATTGATGTTTGTAGATGACAAACTGCATACAAATGAATAGTGCCTCTAGAGGCAGAAAACCCATGCTCCAGGAAATAAAGTCCTAGCCTATTCAACCTTGCCCTATAATTCAAGTCAAGTCCCAGCAACATTATTCTAAACTTTCTCTGTACTCTTACAATCTTATTGCTATCTTTCCTGTACGTAGGTGACTAAAACAGCACACAGTACTCGAAATTTGTTCTCATCAACGTAACATCCCAACTCCTGTACTTAAGACTTTGATTTGTCAAGGCCAGTGTGTCAAAATCAATCCAGTTTGCTGATCTCCAATCTGAGTTGCTTTATAACATCAGAAGAACCACCTGATGAAATTATCAATGATTATTATTAGCATGGAAGAAGAGATTGGAGATGGGGTATGGTTAGAAAGTAAGGATGACTCTGAACGAGAACTCAGCAAAAAATGTTTGAAAATCATGACTGTAGAGGATAATGGATTGTGTACAGCAAAGACAGATTACTGCTTCAGTTACTGGTGTCGTTCCAGAATAGCCAGCATTTACTGAATATTCCTAAATGCCTCTGCACTGAGTGACTCGCTAGGATTTTATAGAAGATGGTATAAGCAGTAGTTCTGAAGTGGAGTATGATGTTCTCCTAAGGATTGTCTATTGATGGGTCCTCAGGTGGCTGTAAAGGCTGATACAGGATCTACATATTCTGGTACAGTGTAGGCAAGAGCATGGAGGGAGGCGGGTAGAGAAGATGGCAGTGCAACGCAGTGCGCGCAGCTCTCCGGTGAAATGATATCGTATTTGTAAATAGGATGCCGTGCACAATTCTGATTTGATGGAGACAGACGTGAGAAGCACAGAGGAACATCTGGAGAAATTTCTGAAATGCCCGATTCACTGCCGCTGCTACGAGAATCTCTGGAGGGAAGGCCCCAAAATCCCCAGCTTTGCCTGCTGCTGGCGACCAAGGCTGAGGTGAAAGCGTTCGGCAGAGATGGTGCTCGGTACTTGGTGTCGGAGAGCTGATCAGAACTAAAAATTTTCGGACAACTCAGAGTCGGACTGCGATCGGGCATGGCAGGGAGAGTTTTCTTCCTTCTCCCGTCTGCGTGAGATGTGGGACTTTAGAGAGACTTTGAACTTTTTTATTGTGCCCATGGCCTGTTCTACATCAAGTTATGGTATTGTTGCACTGTTGTAACTATATGTTATAACTATGTGGTTTTTGTTAGTTTTTCAGTCTTGGTCTGTCCTGTGTTTCTGTGATATCACACTGGAGGAATATTGTATCATTTCTTAATGCATGCATTACTAAATGACAATAAAAGAGGACTGCGTGTCCTCATAACCTAATAATCTAATGTGGCTGTGGTTAGTGGCCGAGTCTTTTGATTATTCAGTACCTGTAGCTCATTTTGCAGCTGCCACATGTTCTCTGTGGTGCACTGGAGATTGATCTCTAGTAGCACAGCTCCCACTTGAGCAGATTTTCCTCAGGTGTATCTATTGATTGCCATGTCTTCCCAGTTTTTAGCTCTTATGCTGAATTTCTTCAAGTTGAATTTGATGTTTTCTTTGAAGTGTTTCTTTTGCCTGCCAGGGACTCGCCGACCTTCCTTCAAATGGGAGTAAAGGGCCTGTTTAGAGAGGCAGGAGATGGCTTGACCTATCCAATGGAGTTGGTATTGCTTTATTGTGGTGGAGATGCTGTTCAGGTTGGTGATATAGGTAGTACTTAAAAGACAACCATCATCAACTCAGCTCATGTATAAGATGATGATTTCCTTCCATTAAGGACATTAGTGAACCTGATTGGTTTTCCCTGATGACTAACTCACCGAAGTGTCAGTTATATTCGATACCTGTATCCAGCCGGAAACCCAATAAAAGTTTATTCATCATATATAGCAGGAACAAGAGAGACGGGTTACACTTGAACTACAGGGGGACCAATATCCTTTCAGGGAGGTTTGTTAGTGCTATTGGGGAGGCTTTAAACTAGATTTGCAGGGGGATGGGAACCAGAGTGCCAGAGCTGACAGTGGGGCTGGGGTGAAAATAAATGATGTTAAAAGTTCAAGCAAATCTGCTAATAGAAAGGTTGTGAGTGGTGGTCACAATCTTCTCAGGTGTATTTATTTCAATGCTAGGAGTATTGCGGGGAAGGTGGATGAGTTGAGGGCGTGGATTGACACATGGAATTATGACATTATAGCAATTAGTGAAACTTGGCTACAGGAGGGGCAGGACTGGCAGCTTAATATTCCAGGGTTCCGATGTTTCAGATGTGATAGAGGCAGAGGAATGAAAGATGGGGGGGTAGCATTGCTTGTCAGGGAAAATGTTACAGCAGTGCTCAGGCAGGACAGATTAGGGGGCTTGTCTACTGAGTCCTTATGGGTGGAGCTGAGAAACAGGAAAGGTATGGACACATTAGTGGGGTTGTCTTATAGACCACCCAATAGTCAGCGAGAATTAGAGGAGCAAATCTGCAGAGAGATAGCAGGCAACTGCAGGAAACATAAAGTTGTGGTGGCAGGGGATTTTAATTTTCCACATATTGATTGGGACTCCCATACTGTTAGGGGTCCAGATGGGTTAGAGTTTGTAAAATTCAGGAAAGTTTTCTAAATCAATATATAGAGGTACCAACTAGAGGGGATGCAATATTAGATCTCCTATTAGGAAATGAGTTAGGGCAACTGACGGAAGTGTGTGTAGGGGAGCACTTTGGTTCCAGTGATCATAACACCATTAGTTTCAACTTGATCATGGATAAAGATAGATCTGATCCTAGGGTTGAGGTTCTAAATTGGAAGAAGGCCAAATTTGAAGAAATGAGAAAGGATCTAAAAAGCGTGGATTGGGACAGGTTGTTCTCTGGCAAGGAAGTGATCAGTAAGTGGAAAGCCTTCAAAGGAGAAATTTTGAGAGTGCAGAGCTTATATGTTCCTGTCAGGATTAAAGGCAAAGTGAATAGGAATAAGAAATCTTGGTTCTCAAGGGATATTGCAACTCTGATAAAGAGGAAGAGAGAGTTGTATGACATGTATAGGAAACAGGGTGTAAATAAGGTGCTTGAGGAGTATAAAAAGTGCAAGAAAATACTTAAAAAGGAAATCAGGAGGGCTAAAAGAAGACATGAGGTTGCCTTGGTAGTCGAAGTGAGGGATAATCCAAAGAGTTTTTACAGGTATATTAAGAGTAAAAGGATTGTAAAGGATAAAATTGGCCCTCTTGAAGATCAGAGTGGTTGGCTATGTGCAGAACCAAAAGAAATGGGGGAGATCTTAAATGGGTTTTTTGCATCTGTATATACTAAGGAAACTGAAATGAAGTCTATGGAATTAAGGAAAACAAGTAGTAAGATCATGGAAACTGTACAGATTGAAAAGGAGGAGGTACTTGCTATCTTGAGGCAAATAAAAATGGATAAATCCCCAGGACCTGACAGGTTATTCCCTAGGACCTTGAAGGAGACTAGTGTTGAAATTGCAGGGGCCCTGGCAGATATATTTAAAATGTCGCTGTCTACGGGTGAGGTGCCAGAGGATTGGAAAATGGCTGATGTTGTTCCGTTGTTTAAAAAAGGAACGAAAAGTAATCCAGGAAATTATAGGCCGGTAAGTTTGACGTCGGTAGTGGGTAAGTTATTGGAGGGAGTACTAAGAGACAGAATCTACAAGCATTTGGATAGACAGGGACTTATTAGGGAGAGTCAACATGGCTTTGTGCATGGTAGGTCATGTTTGACCAATCTATTGGAGTTTTTCGAGGAGGTTACCAGGAAAGTGGATGAAGGGAAGGCAGTGGATGTTGTCTACATGGACTTCAGTAAGGCCTTTGACAAGGTCCCACATGGGAGGTTAGTTAGGAAAATTCAGTCACTAGGTATACATGGTGACGTGGTAAATTGGATTAGACATTGGCTCAATGGAAGAAGCCAAAGAGTGGTAGTAGAGGATTGCTTCTCAGAGTGGAGGCCTGTAACTAGTGGTGTGCCACAGAGATCAGTGCTGGGTCCATTGTTGTTTGTCATCTATATCAATGATCATAAGACCATAAGACAAAGGAGCAAAAGTCGGCCATTTGGCCCATCGAGTCTGCTCCGCCATTTTATCATGAGCTGATCCATTCTCCCATTTAGTCCCACTCCCCCGCCTTTTCACCATAACCTTTGATGCCCTGGCTACTCAGATACCTATCAATCTCTGCCTTAAATACACCCAATGACTTGGCCTCCACTGCTGCCCATGGCAACAAATTCCATAGATTCACCACCCTCGGGCTAAAAAAATTTCTTTGCATTTCTGTTCTGAATGGGCACCCTTCAATCCCTAAGTCATGCCCTCTCGTACTAGACTCCCCCATCATGGGAAACAACTTTGCCACATCCACTCTGTCCATGCCTTTCAACATTCGAAATGTTTCTATAAGGTCTCCCCTCATTCTTCGAAACTCCAAGGAATACAGTCCAAGAGCTGACAAACGTTCCTCATATGTTAACCCTCTCATTCCCGGAATCATTCTAGTGAATCTTCTCTGTACCCTGTCCAACGTCAGCACATCCCTTCTTAAATAAGGAGACCAAAACTGCCCACAGTACTCCAAGTGAGATCTCACCAGCGCCTTATAGAGCCTCAACATCACATCCCTGCTCCTATACTCTCTTCCACTAGAAATGAATGCCAACATTGCACTCACCTTCTTCACTACCGACTCAACCTGGAGGTTAACCTTAAGGGAATCCTGTACAAGGACTCCCAAGTCCCGTTGCATCTCAGAACTTAGAATTCTTTCCCCATTTAAATAATAGTCTGCCCGTTTATTACTTCTGCCGAACTGCATAACCATACACTTTCCAACATTGTACTTCATTTGCCACTTCTTTGCCCATTCTTCCAATCTATCCAAGTCTCTCTGCAGACTCTCTGTTTCCTCAGCACTACCGGCCCCTCCACCTATCTTCGTATCGTCAACAAACTTAGCTACAAAGCCATCTATTCCATAATCCAAATTGTTGATGTACAAAGTAAAAAGAAGCGGCCCCAACACGGACCCCTGTGGAACACCACTGGTAACCGGCAGCCAACCAGAATAGGATCCCTTTATTCCCACTCTCTGTTTCCTGCCAATCAGCCAACCCTCTATCCATGTATGTAACTTTCCCGTAATTCCATGGGCTCTTATCTTGTTAAGTAGCCTCATGTGTGGCACCTTGTCAAAGGCCTTCTGAAAATCCAAATATACAACATCCACTGCATCTCCCTTGTCTAGCCTACTGGTAATTTCCTCAAAAAATTGTAATAGGTTTGTCAGGCAGGATCTTCCTTTAAGGAATCCATGCTGAGTTCTGCCTATCTTATCATATGCCTCCAGGTACACTGTAACCTCATCCTTGACAATCGACTCCAACAATTCCCCAACCACTGATGTCAAGCTAACAGGTCTATAATTTCCTTTTTGCTTCCTTGCCCCCTTCTTAAATAGCGGAGTGACATTTGCAATCTTCCAGTCTTCTGGAACCATGCCAGAATCTATCGACTTTTGAAAGATCATCGCTAATGCCTCCGCAATCTCCACAGCTACTTCCTTCAGAACACGGGGGTGCATTCCATCTGGTCCAGGTGA
Source organism: Mobula hypostoma (assembly GCF_963921235.1). Classification (NCBI taxonomy): domain Eukaryota; kingdom Metazoa; phylum Chordata; class Chondrichthyes; order Myliobatiformes; family Myliobatidae; genus Mobula; species Mobula hypostoma. The sequence goes on along the minus strand of NC_086106.1, from coordinate 102,289,690 downwards.
TTTATCTACCTTTAGACTATTCCGCTTCCTGAGTACTTCCTCTGTCGTAATTCTGACTGCGCACACTTCTCTTCCCTGCCACCCTTGGATCTGGATGATAATGTGGTAAATTGGATCAGCAAATTTGCTGATGATACAAAGATTGGAGGTGTAGTGGACAGTGAGGAAGGTTTTCAAAGCTTGTGGAGAGATTTGGACCAGCTGGGAAAATGGGCTGAAAAATGGCAGATGGAGTTTAATACAGACAAGTGTGAGGTATTGCACGTTGGAAGAACAAACCAACGTAGAACATACAGGGTTAATGGTAAGGCACTGAGGAGTGCAGTAGAACAGAGGGATCTGGGAATACAGATACAAATTTTCCTAAAAGTGACATCACAGGTAGATAGGGTCATAAAGAGAGCTTTTGGTACGTTGGCCTTTATTAATCAAAGTATTGAATATAAGAGCTGGAATGTTATGACGAGTTTGTATAAGGCATTGGTGAGGCCGAATCTGGAGTATTGTCTTCAGTTTTGGTCACCAAATTACAGGAAGGATATTAGTTAGGTTGAAAGAGTGCAGAGAAGGTTTACAAGGATGTTGCCGGGACTTGAAAAACTCAGTTACAGAGAAAGGTTGAATAGGTTAGGACTTTATTCCCTGGAGCGTAGAAGAATGAGGGGAGATTTGATAGAGGTATATAAAATTATGATGGGTATAGGTAGATTGAATGCAAGCAGGCTTTTTCCGCTGAGGCATGGGGAGAAAAAAAAACCAGAGGACATGGGTTAAGGGTGAAGGGGGAAAAGTTTAAAGGGAACATTGCGGGGGGGCTTCTTCACACAGAGAGTGGTGGGAGTGTGGAATGAGCTGCCAGACAAGGTGGTAAATGCGGGTTCTTTTTTAACATTCAAGAATAAATTGGACAGATATATGGATGGGAGGTGTATGGAGGGATATGGTCCATGTGCAGGTCCGTGGGATTAGGCAGAAAATGGTTCGGCACAGCCAAGAAGGGCCATAGGGCCTGTTTCTGTGCTATAGTTTTTCTATGGTTTCTATGGAAAGCACTACATCCTTTTTCAGGATAAAGGATTGTCACACAAATATTTCAGTGGTGTGATTCCCATTATTAAATATCTAGCTATGCGACATGACTCTGAGAGACAGGGTTGAGTGAAATTCATGAAATCAAGATTATGATTCATAGTGATTGTCCACTGTTGAGTGATAGAGTGTAGTGACAGGGCAGCTTCAAGAGCTTGTAATGAATTTGGAAGAATGTGGCAATCTGTAATACATTAATTACTCATGTGAGGTCATTAAATTTCTTACAACACTGTATATGGGTCATAGATGCTTCATTTCTAACAGTCTCAGCCTGAAACATTGACTGTTAATTCCCCTTCTTAGATGCTGCCTGACTGACTGAGTTCTCCAGCATTTTATGCATGGTGTTCAAGAATTCCAGCAACTGCTGTATATCTTGTTGTTATGATTTCTAACATTGTTCTCTGCATCTATTTGCTTTCAAACCTTCCTCGGAATGTGCCTCCTTCCCTCCGCTTCCTTCCTTGTTTATCAGTCTAAAAGCATGAAATCTACTCCTATTTGACACTGTTCGTCACAGTCGCAGGATAGTTTGTGCACTGCAGCCTCTACTAGTGGCAGCCACTCATGATATTGACTGCCTGCTGAAGTGTCTAACCAGCAAGCAGCATGGTTATTGTTGGCTAGGCACTGCAACCATATAGTTTACAAGTGGCGGTGTTGGTGTTCTGCCCACATTCTATTGAAGAGTCTCACTCCCCACATTTGTTTTCAGGGACTGGCCAATGTAGCCCTGAGAAATTAAAAAAAAATACATGACGTTCACAGAGGAGAGCAAACAATCTTAATAACGTGTGAGGAACAAAACTGTTTTTGTAACTTTTTTCATCTTCCAAAAACTCCCTATACAAATAAAAACTATGTACTTTTAAGGTGAAGATTGTTAAAAGCAGTTTCATTAGAAAAATCTTGAGTGGTTTAAAATATCAATTATCTTTGATCAAATAAAATAAATGACAACTTAAGTAAACTGAAAGGCTTATGATTCCAGTTAACTATATAGTATCTTAAATTGGAGTTATCTATTTTGGCATTTATAGCCTACAGCTGCAGGGTTTATTCTGATGTGAAAATGGAATTATTTCATAAATGCTCATTATGGAAGATTTCAGTTGGGCGCTATGTAAGCAGACATATCACCCATGGTGACACTGTGGTCTTATTAAGGAAAAGGGTTGGGTGCCATCATTTTGTTTTGCTTGCTTCAAAATCAATACCTTGGAACAGTTGGTTGCCTCCCTGGTGCCTGGTACAAGGGAAAGATTTGATTAATTACATGGTGCTAACTGTCTCGGCACGCTGGTTGTGAAAATAGAATCCTGTCTAATTAAGACAGTGCCAAGAAAGGGGCTGAAACAGGATTATCTGAAATGAAAGTTGATTTAATTTATGCCCAGTCATTAATGTTTCAGGAAGATCAGTGTGAAATTGACATTTCAGAGGTGAATTCTTTCATTTAACAAAAAAAAGTTGACTGTAGTGTTCTCTATAATTACGGAGCTGCAAGGAAATTGCTTTCTCATATATTGCACTTTCAAAACCATGTGGTTTCATTAGCATGTGTTTTTTTCATTAGTGGAAAAACAAGCAGCCTTTTATTTTTCCATTAGAAGAGAAATTTTGCACCTCAGCAACAGAATTATTAGAAGTAATTTAGTCAATCAATGGAAGATTTTGAAGGCAATTTGTTCAGCAGTAAGCAATCCCCACCATTTTGCTAATTTATACACAAAACAATTAATCAAATGAATCAGATTCCATTGGTGATATACACAGCATCTGACAACACCATTCAAGGACAGTATTGTGCATCAGAGAAAAGTTATGTAACCATGAAGGATAATAAAGGAAATTAATTGAAAAATGACATTTTTTTCTTGCTTTGCTGGCTTATTTTTTTCAAAGGAGCTTATTTGATTTTCCTGTTAAAATAATCAATGCTTTTTGATTCAGCAATGGCTTTTCACAAAGATTTCAATTAGAGCAAAACAGATAAGAGTTCCAAAAGGACAATAGATTGACTCCATTATGTACTCTGCCCAATGTCTTTTTCCAATGCCCTAGCCTCGCTAATTTTCTTTCTTTATCCTAAAAGTTGTGTCTTTTTGCTAAATGCCTCCAATCTGTCCATAGAAACTGACTGAATGGCAAGACGTAATTCTGGTCTTTTCGCTTTGGGTTCTTGGAAAGAGTTCTTTCTTACTCCTACACCTTGCTTATCCATATATCTCATGAAATTATTCCTCTATGGTAAAGTATGACTGAAAGTTAAAAAGAATATTCAAACAAATCCACCTGCTGATAGTTATTGTAGAACCTGACAAGTTCCCTTGTGAAATACAGAGCCTGAGGCACTGTAGTGGTAGTTATTCCCTTGTGCTTGTTTTTGTTCCTTACTTTGCATTAAATTTGCACATACTGCTAAAGGTCTACCTCATTTTTCTGGTTTTGGATCATTTTGGTATATTTTTTAAATCATTTGATGATCTAACTACTTTACAAGAATCATGCAGTAAGCCTAGATTTAACAGCTTATAAAGTTATAGTCATACAACAGGCAGCTGGACCTTTCTACAGACTGCATCCATAATGAGGATCGATGTGGGAAGGAGATTGCAGTTCCCAGATGTGGTGCACACAACCCTACGCCCGGACATTGTACTGTGGTCAACCGAAGACAAGAAAATAATTCTGGTTGAGCTGACTGTGCCGTGGGAGGAGGGATGGGAAGAGGCCCACGAGAGAAAAGTCTTGAAGTACCAGCCCTTCGTGCGGGAGTGTAAAGACAAGGGATGACTGGCATGGTTGTTCCCTGTGGAGATCGGCTGCAGAGGTTTCCCAGCCAAATCAGCATGGTGGTTATTGTCAGATCTGGGCCTGGACGAAAGGAGCAAAAAACAAGCACCTCGTAGGATGGGGGAAGAGGCAGAACGGGCCTCTTGTTGGATTTGGAGTAGGCGAGAGGAGGGAAGCTGGAAGCCAGGAGCAGATGAGCAGTGACTTGGCCACCACTGCCAGCCCACCAACTGGAGAGTGTCGTGATTAAGGGTTGAAACACTCGGTGAAGGTTGGGAAGCACCGGATGACATCTGCTCCTGGCTGAAGGCTACGGTTACCTTATAAGGTATCTGGAGAATGCACCCTAACAGGTGTGTAACAAGTGACCATAAAGTATCGATCCTCATTTGCTTGCAGTTGGTCCATTACCCTCAACGTCTTGACAATTCAAGTACATATCTAGATGCATCTTAACTATTGTCTAAGTCTCTACCTCCACCACCATCTTAGGTAATGCATTCTTGATTTCATTCACCCTGTGGGTAAATGAAGATTCTATCCAACTCTATTATCCCTATTTCTAAACTGAATTTGGTGCATTAATGTCAAATAGGAAAATCTGTTTTTCTTCCTCACTAGCTTGGTCATGTGCCACAGACATCAGTCACTTACATAAACTTTTAGTTTGTGATCTTCGACAGGGAACTGTAAACTGTTCATGGAGAACATGTCTTTCTCCATTCATACACTGTCTTTATGTAGTTTCCATGGGGATTATAGGGAAGTGGTCCAGATGGTAAACATTAAACAGATGTTGATGATGAAATTAAACTCTATTGAGGCAATGCAGTGTTTGGCCATTTGAGAAAAAGAGAAGTCAAAGATCAGGACCTCAATCAGCTCAGTGCTGATCCTCTACCAGACAGCAGTGAGCCTTGGTCTCCTGTATGATTAACAGATGTGATCCACCACCATCAGCACCTCAAGAGCACTGAAGCAGTACTGCGAACATTTTCTTTTCAAAATCCTCCAAATTAGTCACAGAGATAACAAAATCAACATCAACATCATTTCCCCGAGCAACATTGCCAGCTTTGAGTGTCTAATTACAGGCAGCCATGCTAATAGGCAAGTCACATAATTTATTTGCTGACACAAGACTCCCAAAGCAGCCACTCTATTCTGAGCTCCATCACAGCAAGAGATTAAAGAAAAAACAAAGTTCTTCAAGGTGTTCTTAAAACATTGTTGAAAAAATTAACGTCCTTACTCACTCCTGGAAATCCATAGGCTGCGACTGTTCAAAATCAAGAAGCAACTGGAAAGACATTACAACTTTACAAGGTTTTATATAGACTGAGATAGACTACAAGGGTAAGAGAAAGAACTTTCACATTTATGGAATGTGATGTTAAAATCCCAATGCAGGATATAGATTGCCCTGTGCACTGGATTTGGGGGTGAAGGATAGATGAAAGAAGCCTATTGTGACTGTGATTGAAATCACCAGAGAGACATTGAAGCTAGTGGTATAGAAGTTTTTATTCAGCACAACAAGCAGGCATCATTCTGGAGACACTCTCAGTAGAGGCTCACAAACCCAAAGGTACATCACAGTTTTGTACCACAAGATCACAGATCATTCATACAATTTCAGTAGTTACAATGACATTGTTTACTTCAATACTTTGTGTAATGTTTGTGGTACTGAAAGCCCAGTGGCCATGAATAACATACACAAGAGACGAGAGGTGAGGAACCAATGTGCACCTGTTTATTTTGCATGTAAGTCGTCTACACAGAATGCTGTGCCACATTAAATTCAATATACAGGGAAGCTTGATAGCAGCCAGTAAAGGTCAAAATATACAAGAATACATAACATATCCCTCATTCTTCCCCTTATTTTAAGGTTTCTCTCCTTTCCCATGCTGAGAGCAGCCGCTGAACTATTAACATTCAATCGAGTAATCATTACATTCAACTAAGAACAAAAAACATTTTTTCTAAAATGGTGAAAGAGGGTAGACAGCCTCTATTCCCAGTCATAACCCTGAGGCTTATTCTGCCCCATTTGCTGAGAGTTAGTCACTAAACTAGAGAATCATTCAGTCTGGAGGCTGCCTGTTCCTGTGAGAGACCGACAGCAAGGGATGATGACAAAGTTGTTTTTTCGCTTGCTGGTGCATGTATAGGTCTTGGCTTGAATACTGCACTGTCAATAGGGGGCACCTTAGAAAGGACAGGTGATGGGGGAGCACTGGCTGTGTCATTTGATCTTAACAGAGGTTTTGCAGTCATTGTCTCAGAATCCTGTCCCAATTCTATAAATTGGATCTGGACTGGTCAGTTTGTGTTGGTTTTCAGTAGTTTCAGAAGTGGACAACAGCTGATCAACACGCCTTGTCCAGATGTTGTGGTTGCTAGATTCCACGGTGGACAACACAGGACCAGTTTAGCCACTACAGTCGCAGATATCCACTTTGTTCTAAGATATAGTTCCAGGCAAGTACTCTCTTTTCCTGCTGTGAAACTTCTTTACTGCACTTTGGAACATCTCTCTGCATGGGTTTTCTGTTCATTTAGCACCATCTGTTTTGTGTTTGGGGTTTAAGTTGGTCAAGCCAGGCGCAAAGCTGTTTCTTCATACAGACAGATTAGGAGAATGGGCAAGAAAGTGGCAAATGAAATATAGTTTTTGTAAATGCATGGAACATGCCCTTCAGTAGAAGAAATAAGTATGCAGACTACTTTCTAAATGGGGAATTTGTCCAAAAGTCTGAGATGCAAAGGGACTTGGGAGTCTTTGTGCAGAGCCCCCTAAAGGTTAACTTGCAGGTTGAGTTGGGGGGAGGAAGGCAAATGCAATGTCTGCATTCATTTCAGGAGGTCTAAAATGTAAGAGCAGGGATGTGATCTTTATCAGACACTGGTGAGGCCTCGCCTTGAGGATTGTGAACAGTTTTGGGCTCCTTATCTAAGAAAAGATTTACTGGCATTGGAAAGGATTCAGAGGAAGTTCACAAGGATGATTCTGGGAATGAAAGAGTTATCATATGAGGAACATTTGATGGCTCTGGAACTGTAATCACTAGAATTTAGAACTATGAGGGGAGATCTCATTGAAACCATTCAAATATTGAAAGGCCTAAACAGAGTAGATGTGGAAAGGATGTTTCCCATGGTGGGGAAGTCTAAGACTCAGGACAGAGGGCTGTCCATTCAAAACAGAGATGTGAGCCGGAGGGTGGTGAATTTGTGGAATTTGTTACCACAAGCAGCTGTGGAGACAGGATCATTGGGTGCATTTAAGGCAGAGATTGATAGGTTCTTGATTGGCCACTGCATCAAAGGTTACGGGGAGAAGGCTGGGGAGCGGGGCTGAGTGGGGGGAGAAAAGGATCAGCCGTGACTGAATGGTGGAACAGACTTGATGGCCAACTAGCCTAATTCTGCTTCTGTGTCTTCTGGTAATGGTCTTGTGGTCTTCATCAGTGCAGTGACTTGAACAATTTTGGTGGTGGTGTGGAGTGAGTTACAGTATTTCAGTAAGAAAGTGGTAAGATTCTGATTGAGGTATACACTTCCCACTGAAGTCCTGAGGGCTTGTTTCATTGTCTGTATAAATGAATTGTTCGGCTGGATGATATGGTGCTGACTTCTGCTGAATACCATTTGTTTCCATAAATGCCTTGAACTCTTCAGACAGAGTTGTGGGCCATTGTCACTTACAAGCCATTGAAAAATACCAAATCTGCTAAAGACGGAATGCTACATTCTAAATGGTGGAGGAATAACAGCATGGTAGACCCATAGTAAACCTCCTGAGTGGACTGTGAGCTCCTTCCATTGAACCTGATAAAGTTTCAATTCTGTGGTTGGCTCTCCTTTCCATTCATGAGTTACCATGTCCTTTACATAGAACAGGTTCAGTAAGCATGTGCTTCTGGGCTTATGCCACAGTTATTGAAGCTTTAGGTACTTCCCTGAAGGAAAGGGTCTCTTTTGGGAATGGCTCTGTTGCTGTAACTCCTAAGGGAAGTCTAGATAGTCCATTAACATTTGAATGGTGCTCGAACCTCCTGTACTTTAGATTCCTCCTGTACTTTAGATTGTACTGATGTGCAGATTGTAACAAAGTTGAATGTTGCATTTGACTAGGGAATGCCCACACATGGACTGAAAATTGATATCCGGGAGCGATGATCTGTCAGTAGAGACAGTCCAAGAGGAATTGATGGGATTTCTTAGCTCCAAAGACGATAGTGAGCGCTTCCTGCTCAATCTGGGCACAGTGGCTTTCTAGCAACACACATAAAAAATGCTGGTGAACGCAGCAGGCCAGGCAGGATCTATAGGAAGAGGTACAGTCGATGTTTCGGGCCGAGACCCTTCGTCAGGACTAATTGAAAGAAGAGCTAGTAAGAGATTTGAAAGTGGGAGGGGGAGGGGGAGACCCGAAATGATAGGAGAAGACAGGAGGGGGAGGGATGGAGCTAAGAGCTGGAAAGTTGATTGGCAAAAGGGATACGAGGAGGGTCGAAAACTAATCCTAAAGCCAATTAGAGTAAGTTGGTGGCGGAGACACGTTTCAAAGAAGGATATATGGCTGTAGTAGCGAGTCTGAGTCAAAATTGGTCGAAAAGTTGAAGGGCCGAAGAAATTATAGATGGGGAGCAGTGAGAGAGGGTTTCACTAAACTCCCATTGAAGAGAAGATCTAAACTTCTTCAGTGTATGCATCACTGGAAGAGGCTTCGTAGTAGTGGATTTAAAAACGCAAACATGAGGAAATCTGCAGATGCTGGAAATTCAAGCAACACACATAAAAAATGCTGGTGAACACAGCAGGCCAGGCAGCATCTATAGGAAGAGGTATAGTTGACGTTTCAGGCCAAGACCCTTCGTCTGGACTAACTGAAAGAAGAGATAGTAAGAGATTTGAAAGGGGGCGGGGGAGATCTGAAATGATAGGAGGAGACAGGAGGGAGAGGGATGGAGCTAAGGGCTGGAAAGTTGATTGGCAAAAGGGATACGAGGAGGCTCGAAAACGAATCCTAAAGCCAACTGGAGTAAGTTGGCCGTGGAGGCACGTTCCAAGGAAGGATATATGGCTTTCTGTCTTGCAAGAGTGATTGGATGCTCTTCGCCCAACAGCATGATGTGTGAGATAATTGCCCCCACACCATAGGTTGAAGCGTCAAAGGTCAACTGTATGATAATTGCAGGTTGAAGTATATAAGTGCTTCAGATTGTGACAAAGCTGTTTTGACCTTTTTAAAAGTCTCTCCACAGCGATCTATCCACTGCCAGCCAATGTGTTCATTATTTAATAGCTCATGAAGTGGTTTCAGCATGCTAACTAGGTTAGGAACAAACATTATGTAGTATGTTATTAGCCTTAAGAAAGATCTTAATTGACTTGCACTCTATGGTGACAGAGCCTCCACAATTGTCTTCACCTTTGATGGTGAGTTGTCAATCACATAGCACAAATATTCAGTCGAAGGCCAGAAGAATTCTCACTCATCCTTCTGGACCCTCAACCCATAATTTTTGAGTCTTTGTAGTGTAGCATCCAAACTTTGTAGGTGCTCACGCTAATTTTTTCCAGTAACGAGTAAGCCATCGAAATAGCGTTGCACCCCTGTCAACTCATTGCTCACTGAAAAAGTGCAGGAGCTGGGGTGATACTAAATGAAAGCCTTCAGTAAACACAAAATACTCTGCAGATGCTGGGGTCAAAGCAACACTCACAAGACGCTGGAGGAACTCAGCAGTTCGGGCAGTATCCATGGAAACGATGCCTTCTGTACTTGAACATTCTTTTGTGAGTCACTATGGTCAATAGTTCCTGTAACTTGGGCTCCACATACATCTAAATATCTGCCCTCTGGCAAATCCTGAAAAAAGGTCATCGATGAGGGGAAGAGGGTATTGTTTAGCCATAAGAATCCAGTGAATGGTTGCCTTGACGTTTCCACTAAGCCTTAAAGATTTATCTCTTTTTAGGAGAGAAACCACTGGAGGTGCCCATTTACTTACACACAATGCCTTACTCTGGACCAGTCTTTCCAATTCAGCCTCTACCTTTGGTTGGTTTAAGGGGATTTGGAATAGCATGGGACTTGTCACCTCATCATTGGTTTCTAGAGGAATAGAGTATAGGAGCAGGGATGTGATGTTGAGGCTCTATAAGGTGCTGGAGAGACCTCACTTGGAGTACTGTAGGCAGTTTTGGTCTCCTTATTTAAGAAAGGATGTGCTGACGTTGGAGAGGGTACAGAGAAGATTCACTAGAATGATTCCAGGAATGAGAGGGTTAACATATGAGGAACGTTTGTCCGCTCTTGGACTGTATTCCTTGGAGTTTAGAAGAATGAGGGGAGACCTCATAGAAACATTTCGAATGTTAAAAAGCATGGACAGAGTGGATGTGGCAAAGTTGTTTCCCATGATGGGGGAGTCTTAGTATGAGAGGGCATGACGTAAAGATTGAAGGGCGCCCTTTCAGAACAGAAATGCGAAGAAATTTTTTCAGTCAGAGGGTGGTGAATCTATGGAATTTGTTGCCACGGGCAGCAGTGAAGGCCAAGTCATTGGGTGTATTTAAGGGAGAGATTGATAGGTATCTGAGTAGCCAGGGCATCAAAGGTTATGGTGAGAAGGCGGGGGAGTGGGACTAAATAGGAGAATGGATCAGCTCATGATAAAATGGCGGAGCAGACTCGGTGGGCCGAATGGCAGGCTTCTGCTCTTTTGTCTTATGGTCTTATGGTTATGTTGGTGGTACTAGAAAGCTGGATGGCCATGAATAATGCACACCAGAGACAGAGAGCTGAGGAACAAGCATGTAGCTGTTTGCTTAACTTGGGTGTCATTTAGCCAGAATGCCGTCTTACATTACATTCAATATGCAAAACACAGAAGCTTGACGGCAACCCGTAAGGGTCAAAATATACAGGAATACACAACACTTTGTGTTGACAAATGCTTACTTTGGGATACATAGTGGGAGCATGTTGTAGTTGATAACACCCCTTTAAAGGTCCAAACACCTTTAGGAGAAACTAATTAACACAAATATTCTAAGCATTTTGATGACAGTGAGCCAGACACCCAAAATTAATGTTGTCAGGGCTGTCTATGATTATGCATATATGGTAAACACCCAAAAATTATTGATTGCCTATACCTGTGACCATGTTTGATATGTTAAGTGACAACATCCATCTGGTCTGCCAGCTTGCTATCAAGTCACATTGGTGCAGATAACTTAGCCAAGTTGCCTAGTTTGATGCAAGCCAATTAACACAAGCCCATATGAAATCTCTTAGTCTGTGGAGAAGCCTTTTAACTTAAATTCACTGCTTGCAATTTACAAAAAAAAACTTGAAAGCTAACTGCAAGCTTCCTGAACTTGCATACATTTACAGAATTGAAGCCTGTTTTTTGTCTGAATTAATATCTGCTATATTCATGTAACTCCGGAGTACTTCCTAACAAAGCTCTTCAAGGCAGCCAAGAACTACACATAGTGGGAAAATATTTTCATGACTTGACTAGCTATGTCAAGGTAATCTTTACACCAACCAAATACTGAAGACGTACTCTAATCCATTGTTGATGCCACACTGGGTTGAATTTATATTTTAAAAAAATAGTGAATCACAAATAATGAAGTAAATCTAATTGTTGCTAATAGGATTGAAGAAATTGACTCACAACCAATTAATAAAAATATAATTAGTAATAATTCAAAGTTCAAAGCAAGTGTGTTATGAAAGTACATATATTTCATCATATATAACCCTGTAATTCATTTTCTTGTGGACATACTCAATAAATGCATAAAGTAATAACCATAACAAGACTGCCCAACTTGGGCATTCAACCAGAGTGAAGACAACAAATTGTGCAAATATAAAAAGAAAGAAATAATGATAATAAATAAATAAGCAGTAAATGTCAAGAACATGAGATGAAGTGTACCTGAAAGTGACTTCTTTGGTTTTGGAAACATTTCTGAGCAATACGATGTGATGAGCAAGCTGTTCTCCATACAGCAGGCTGCCGCTCTCCTCAGAGCTGATGAATCCAAAAATGCAGTTTGGCACCAACATGTTGCAGGAGTTGCCAATCAGTGTAGGACTGCCTTAGGGACTCCAGCTCTGGATTTTTCCTCAGGGTTTATTTCTGAAGCATTCTCCAAAGTTCAAAGTGAATTTATTAATAAGTCCATACCTATATATGTCAATATATACAGCCCTGAGATTCGTTTTCTTGTGAGCACAGTAAATCCAAGAAATGTAATAGAATTAATGAAAGACTGCACCCAACAGACAAACAACCAATGTGCAAAGGAAAATAAACTCTAAATAGGAATGAGGAAAAAAGGAATCATAATAAATAGAGAAGCAATAAATAGTGAGAATATGGGATGAAGAATCCTTGAAAGAGAGTCTATAGGTTGTGGGAGCAGATCAGTGATGGCGTGAGTGAAGATATCCCCTCTGGTTCAAGGGTCTAATGATTGAGGGGTAATAACTGTTCCTGAAACTGCTGGTGTGCACCCTGAGGCTCCTGTACCTCCTTCCTGATGGCTGCAGCAAGAAGACAGCATGGCCTTCATGCTGGGGGTCCTTGACGATGGATGCTGCTTTCCTGCAACAGCGCTCCACATAGGTGTGCTCAGTGACGGGGAGAGCTTTACGCATGATGAACTGGGCCATATCCAGTACTTTTTGTGGGCCTTTCTGTTCAAGGGCATTGGTGTTTCCATGCTAGGCCTTGATACAACCAGTCAGTATACTCTCTACCACACACCTATTGGCAAAGTTTGTCAAAGTTTTAGATGACATGCCTAATCTTCACGAACATCATATAAAGTAGAAGCACTACCATTGTTTCTTCATAATGGCACTTTTGTGCTGGACCCGGCACAGATCCTCTGAAATGATAACACCGAGGAATTTTGAAGTTGCTGACCCACTCCACCTCTGATCCTTCGATGAGGACTGGCTCATCGACCTCTGCTTTCCTCCTCCTGAAGTCAAAAATCAGCACCTTTCCCTTGCGGACTTTGAGTTGTTGTTGTCGCACCACTCAGTCAGATATTCAGTCACCCTCCTGTATACTGATTCACCACCTTAGATTTGGCCAATGACAGTATGTTGTTACTAAACTTAAAATGCCACATATGGTTTAAATATGACTGGGTATAGCCGCAAGACAGCAGCAGTTTGAGATCAGAGTTTTCCTTCTCCTAGATGAGCTGCCAAACATGGCTGATGAGCCCCGTCTGCCTCAAACAACTGGTTTTAAGGTGCCAGTGTCCCAATTTTGTCCCTTCTCCCGTTCCAGGCTTAGTAGCTAAGCCGCGTGTGAAGACAAAGAGCAGGATTTGGTTGTCAGAGGCTACCTGAGATGCACTCCATTGGGAGCATTTGATGGGTAGTGGGAGCTTATCCCCACTCCGTTCCCCAGCTATGACAAACTTAAGGAACAAATATATTGATTGCCTTCCACCCAGTAGGTAAATGACTGAGTACTGCAAAATCATCCACTTTTTATATACAAGAAGCTGCAAAAACTTTCAGCTTCATTGTCCCAGGGAAAAGACCCCAGTCCTTTTACCCTTTCAGTTGCACTACTGGAACCTCTTGCATGTGCAGACAGAATCAAGCTCACTTCTGAGAGACCAGCAATGCCCATTGTACAGTCTCACATGGAGGCAGCTTCCAGTCAGTCAAGTTGCAAATTGAAGTTTTATTAAAATAGATCAAATTCACTTAAGTGCAGCTACAATGTAAAATGAAAGTTATTGTAATTTGACCTGGATCATGTCAGTCCGAGTTTCAAGGTAAAGTCGGTTATCATCTTCAAAGGGAGGATCAAGAGAACGCTGTCTTTTACCCAAAAAAGCTCCAATTCAATATTCCAAATTGAAACCAGACAGTACTTGCTAAAATACCCATATTACCATAACAAATCCTTATTCAACTTTTATTCATCCTCTCTCAAACTGAATCCAATTTAAAGTCACCATCCTACAACCAAAATAAAGAAGGCAGCTCAAAGCAATGTCACGAGCTCTGTGCTGCGTCACTGGAGTCAGTCTGCATTACGTAATGCCCGTGTGTATTTGTGAAACCTGCAGATTATGGAGAATGTATTGTAGTGGTGTGTTCTTCCAAACTATCACTACATTCTTGGAGTGTTTTGTAGCAAATGTAGGTAATAGAGTAATGTGCTTAATATAGGTTAACTCTATACGCTGGTGCTTCATTAATTGGCAAGGATGTTAGTTATTGCTGCTATGGAAGACTTCGGGACTGGCGATTTTACTAGGTCTGTACTTAGTTTAATTCGTTTGACAATACAACCTTGAATGGGGAAACCTATTGTCACATTTTCAGCTTTTGCAATTACACCGATCTATTCATCAGAATTCTCAAAATTTCAAACTAATCCAATATTCTTCAAGATTTTATATGTTTTTCACAGAGTTTCTGTTGCTGTTTTCTGCTGCACCTTGGTTACGTCTGTTAACCTGAATCTCTTAAAGTCAAGCAACACACATCAAAGTTGCTGGTGAATGCAGCAGGCCAGGCAGCATCTCTAGGAAGAGGTACAGTCGACGCTTCAGGCCGAGACCCTTCGTCAGGAATAACTGAAGGAAGAGCTAGTAAGAGATTTGAAAGTTGGAGGGGGAGGGTGAGATCCAAAATGATAGGAGAAGACAGGAGGGGGAGGGATGGAGCCAAGAGCTGGACAGGTGATTGGCAAAAGGGATATGAGAGGATCATGGGACAGGAGGCCCAGGGAGAAAGACAAGTGGGGGGGGGAACCCAGAGGATGGTCAAGGGGTAAAGTCAGAGGGACAGAGGGAGAAAAAGGAGAGAGAGAAAGAATGAGTGTATAAAAATAAATAACAGTTATGTACCCTTTGTTGACTGACTGTTCGTAGGCTGCAGGCCCCCCTTCAAATCCCCTGATCCTTACAGTCTGTTTGTATTCCCAAATCCTGCTGAACCTGCTCTAATGGATACTTTGAAAATTGAACTTGGAGGCTCAAAAGCCGAGGGAAGATGGATAATAAACAAATGTAAATAAAGGATTACCACCTCCAGCCACCCAGCATTTTTAACCAAAGACACAGAATTCCCATTAGCCCAGTATTTAAATTTTGTTTCAATTTTCAGTCTTTAGATACTAATATCTGGTTTCCATATTTTACATCCTACCCACAGGTAATGTGGAAAATTAGAACCACTAGGTCGTTAAATAACCTCTCTGCAAAGGGGGGGGGGGGGAATGACAGCTTTTAGATGCTATTGGGTTTTAGACTACCCAGGGAAAATTTGAGATATTGTTCTTCAAACAGCACAAGCATTGAATTCTCCAGTTTCAGGTAACTTGCTTCCTTCCCATCCCCTTCTCATTCTTCTTTTTATCTACCCAGGTCTCCTCTCAGACCACCTGCCCTCAGCCTCTTTTCAAACATTCATCCTACCTTACCCCCAGCCACCTATTTCCCCCAGTTTCTTTCTTCTCTCCCAATTCATTAGCCACATGCTCATCCTACTTGGCCCATTCCCCACTCACCCCCTCTCCCATTCCTCCCTGATTTGGTTCCACTCTTCACCCCTCTCTCTCATCTACAATCTGCAGCTTACAGTTGTCTCCACATCACCTCCCAGTCTCTGTCATCATCTCCACCCTTCCTTTCCCGCACCTGATTCCTTCTCTCAAATAACCCCTCCTGTCCTAGATCCACTTATCACTGCTCAGCTCGTCTCCACATCTTTATACTGGCTATCTCCTTTCCTCTCTTTCAGTTGAGATGAAGAGTCTCAACCTGAAATGTCGACTCGCCATTTCCTGCCACAGACTCTGACTGATTCGCTGAGTTCCCCCGCATCCTGTGATATGTTTTACTCCAGATTCTAGCATCTACAGTCCCTTGAGTCGCAATTAGAGTAGTTGTATCGCAATTAGAAAAGTCATTCATTTTTTGTTCATTGCTGGGAGTAAGTTAACTTAGTATCTAGATTTCCGTAAAAATTCATTTAGGGTCAGTTTGCCGAGGCCGCACTTCACCTCTGAAATGTCTTAGAGTCTTATTATGTTGTAATATCTGACCAACCAACTCCTGCCATGAATCAAGCTTCCCTCTTCGGTTGTTATGATGAAGGACAGTTATTTCAGAAATGTCATCAACGGCATGGTTCTTGTAGCAAGAAATAAGAAGATGCAATCTGCACACTGACTCTGCAAATTTATACTCTAAGTGACTGATCTATTTACCATATTTTAAGTCCATCCTTAAATAATCCTCTTAATCGTGAAGCGGTATCTAACAGTGGTGGGCATTTTAACATCCTCTGAGTTACTCAGAATTGAACTGCACAGCAACAAGCCTTTTGACTCATCAAGTCTATGCCAATCACCAAGCATCCATTTACACAAATCCATTTTATTTTGATAACTCCCTCAAATTTCCAGCACCCCCCCCCCACACACCCTCAACCAAATTCCATCACTCACCCACTCAGCAAGGACAGTTTAGAGGCCAATTAATCGACCAACCCACAGATCTGTCTGATGTGGAAGGAGCCTGCAGCTGCCAGAGGAACCCATGCAGTCTCAAGGAGAATGTACAGCACATCCACACATAACGTCAGAGGTCAGGAGAGCAGAATTAAAGCGACAGGAGGCATTTTGTCTGTCTTATTAAAAGTAAGTCCAGGCTGGACCCATTTATTTATTACATATTGTAACTAATGGATACAATTATGAAATTTACTTTTGAGCTCATTTGTGTGTTTGTTTATTGCAGACAGTTGGGTTGCACAGTAGCCTAGCGATCAGCATAATCCTATTACAATGCCAGCGATCACCAGTCAGGGTTGAATTCCCACCACAGTCTATACGGAGTTTATACATTCTCCCAGAGACCATATAGGTTTCCTTTAGGTGCTTCAGTTTCCTTGCACATTCCAAAAACATACTGATTAGGGTTAGTAAGTTGTGAGCATGCGAAGTTGTCACCAGAGATGCAGAATCAGAATCAGAATCAGGTTTATTATCACCGGCATGTGACGTGAAATTTGTTAACTTAGCAGCAGCAGTTCAATGCAATACATAATCTAGCAGAGACAGAAGAAATAATAACAATAAGTAACAATAATAGTAATAAATAAACAAGTAAATCAATTACATATATTGAATAGATTTTTAAAAAACGTACAAAAACAGAAATACTGTACATTAAAAAAGTGAGGTAGTGTCCAAAGCTTCAATGTCCATTTAGGAATCAGATGGCGGACAGGAAGAAGCTGTTTCTGAATCGCTGAGTGTGTGCCTTCAGGCTTCTGTATCTCCTACCTGATGGTAACAGTGAGATAAGGGCCTGCCCTGGGCACTGGAGGTCCTTAACAATAGACGCTGCCTTTCTGAGACATTACTCCCGGGGTACTTTGTAGGCTAGTGCCCAAGATGGAGCTAACTAGACCTACAACCTTCTGCAGCTTCTTTCGATCCTGTGCAGTAGCCCCTCCATACCAGACAGTGATGCAGCCTGTGAGAATGCTCTCCATGGTACAACTATAGAAGTTTTTGAGTGTATTTGTTGACATGACAAATCGCTTCAAACTCCTTATAAAGTATAGCCACTGTCTTGCCTTCTTTCTTTCTTTCTTTCTTTATCAATCTTTTTATTAATTTTTAAAAAGTACATATATATAAACACGAGGAGGATTACCTCAGATATCTGTATCGATAGCAATACATATAAAAGGTAAAATAAACATTATCAAGATCAAACATAGTATTACTCTAATAGTATATAATAAAAAATAAGGTAATCAATTCTCCTCTTATCATTTCATGAAAAGATAAAAGATAAAGAAACTTTTATAATTTTTATATATAAAAACACTACTCTTAATAAACAAAAACAAAAAAAAAAAGAAAAAGGAAAAAGAAGGGACTGGGCAGCCCATATTGAGAGTAAAAGCAAGAAAAAAGAAAAACTTCTGATCAAATCCAAAATTTAGAGAACATAATTGACTTCTTTATAACTACATTGATATGTTGGGACCAGGTTAGATCCTCAGAGATCTTAACAGCCAGGAACTTGAAGCTGCTCACTCTCTCCACTTCTGATCCCTCTATGAGGATTGGTATGTGTCCCTTTGTCTTACCCTTCCTGAAGTCCACAAACAGCTCTTTCATTTTACTGATGTTGAGTGCCAGGTTGTTGCTGTGGTACCATTCCACTAGTTGGCATATCTCACTCCTATACGCCCTCTCGTCACCACCTGAGATTCTACCAATAATGGTTGTATCTTTAGCAAATTTATAGATGGTTTTTGAGCTATGCCTAGCTACACAGTCATGTGTATATATAGAGAGTAGAGCAGTGGGCTAAGCACACACCACTGAAGTGTGCTTGTGTTGATCATCAGCGAGGAAGATACGTTATCACCAATCCGCACAGACTGTGGTCCTCTGTTTAGGAAGTCAAGGATCCAATTGCAGAGGGAGGTACAGAGGCCCAGGTTCTGCAAATTCTCAATCAGGATTGTGGGAATGATGGTATTAAGTGCTAAGCTATAGTCAATGAACAGCATCCTGATGTAGGTGTTTGTGTTGTCTAGGTGGTCTAAAGCCATGTGGAGAGCCATTGAGATTGCATCTGCCATTGACCTATTGTGGCATTAAGCAAATTGCAATGGGTCCAGGTCCTTGCTGAGGCAGGAGTTCAGTCTAGTGCTGTCCCTCATAATCCTTGCAGATTTGGTTTGACACAAGCAGGGCACTTCGCTGTATGTTTTGGTGCTTTGATCTGCAAGTAATAAATAAAACTGATCTTCATCTTTCAAGCCCCGAGAATGCGACATGGTTGGGATTTTGGTGGTGTCAAGCTGCCAGATTTTCCAGATTAATTGATGTTATTCCTATTAATGCCACAATTCACATTTGATAGATGTTAGAGACTATTATAATAAATTTTTCAGTGAAATCAGTAAACTTGAAGAAATAGAATTCTGGTCATTTAAAGCAGACTCCTGGAACTGGGACTCCAATGTATTGAAGAAGAATCACTCAGTGTGTCTGATGCCTTATGATTTTTATTTCTGAATAGTTGGACAGAAATCTTACTGTATATCCTTTTATAAGTAAAATAAGTTGGCTTTTCTTTACTTTCCTTAAGGTTTACATTATGTGGGACTGTTTCGTTGCAAGATTACCTTCTTTTTACCACAATTAATATTATTACTTTCTTTTAGAGTTTCATGCACAATTGCTCCCTATCACATCCAACTATTTTCATTGTCAATGATTAGTCACATGGTGCCTTGGTAACATTTTCACTTGGTCTGTGAAGCAAAAACTATCTGTTGCTTGTGTTGCTTGGGATAGAGGAATAGCAAGCAGCATTACAGCACTCTTGTTACATTTATTTCTTCTTCTCTCCGATGAGTTTCTGATAGCTTCTGAATTTTGTAATTTCCATTGTCCACACAGCCCACAAAATTACTATTTTTATTTTCTTGAGTGAATGGGCAAGAAATTAAAATTTTGGTTATAGAGTAGACTCTCCCAAAACAAATGTGTTCCTTAACCATCTGGGATATATGTGATTTTTGAAAGAGGTTTAAAAACTCAAATGTCAGTACCAGTTATCAATGGCTCAATCGTCAATGCTGGCACATGTTTAGCTCCTTATTAATTGAGATTTTATGCTGTATTTTGGAAAATAGTATCCTGGGTTTTTGCTATTGAACCATTTGTATAATATTTCCACAAATCTTGGATGTTACTTCATACATTTTCTGATAAACTGACAGCATGAATTATAGTTAGTGATACTGGATTGACACCAAATTGCTAAAACCTTCAACTTCAAAGTACATATACAGTATGTCACCATATACAACCCTCAGATTTATTTTCTTGTGGGCATTCACAGTAAATATAAGAAACACAATAGAATCAATGAAAGACCGCACCTGTCAGTCGGAAAAACAACCAATGTGCAAAAAACAACAAACTGCACAAGTACAAAAAGAAAAAGAAAAAAATAAATAATAATAAATAAATAAGCAATAAATATCAAGGACATGGGATGAAGAGTCCTTGAAAGAGAGTCTGTTGGTTGTGAGAGCAGTTCGTTGACGGGGCGAGTGAAGTTATTCCCTCTCGTTCAAGAGCCTGCTGGTTGAGAGATATTAACTGTTCCTGAACTTGTTGCTGTGCCTCCTGTACCTGCTTTCTGTTGGCAGCAGCAGGAAGAGAGCATGGCCTTGCTGGTGGGGGTCCTTGATGATGAATGCTCCTTTCCTGTGACTGCACTCTACGTAGATATGTTCAGTGTTGGGGAGGACTTTACCTGTGATGGACTGGGCCATATCCACTACATTTTGTAAGCTTTTCCATTCTCAGGCATTGGTGCTTCCCTGCTGCAGCCAGTCAATATTCTCTCTACCAAAAGAAGTTTGTCAAAGTTGACACGCCGAGTCTTAGCAAACATATAAGAAAGCAGAAGCGCTGTCTTGCTTCCTTCATAATGGCACTTGCGTGCTGGATCCAGGAGAGATTCTTTGAAATGATAACACAGATGAATTTGAAGTTGCTGCCCGTCTCCACCACTGATCCCCCGATGAGGACCGGTCCCATTCCTCCTGAAGTTAATAATCAGCTTCTTGGTCTTGCCGATATAAAGCTAGAGGTTTTTTTTGTGGCATCACTCAGCCAGATTTTCAATTTCCCTCCTATATGCTGACTTTTTATTTTTTTTAGATTATGAGTGCACTCAGTCCTCATTTATTGTCATTTAGAAATGCATGCATTAAGAAATGACACTATGTTCCTCCAGAGTGATATCACAAAAAAAGACAGGACAAACCAAAGACTAACACTGACAAGACCACATGATTATAACATATAGTTACAGCAGTGCAAAGCAATGCCATAATTTGATAAAAAGCAGACCATGGGCACGGTAAAAAAAAAGTCTCAAAGTTCTGATTGACTCCCGATAGTCCTGATAGCAGGCAGCAAAAGGGAGAAACTCTCCCTGCCATAAATCTCCAGCACCGCAAACTTGCCGATGCAGCATCCTGGAAGCACCCGACCACAGCCGACTCTGAGTCCGTCCGAAAACTTCGAGCCTCCGACCAGCCCTCCAACACTGAGCACCGAGCACCATCTCTGCCGAGTACTTCGACCCTGCCCCAGCCGCTGAGCAACAGCAAAGTCGAGGACTCGGGGCCTTCTCCTCCGGAGATTCTGGATTACACAGCAGCGGCGGCAGCGAAAGGCTTTTCAGAAGTTTCTCCAGATGTTCCTCCGTACTGTCACGTCTGTCTCCATCAAATCAGGATTGTGCATGGCACCCTACTTGACAAACAACAGATATCATTCACTGGAACGGCCGCTGCGCACTGCGTCGCGCTGCCATTTTCACCACCTTTGATTCAGCAAGTGATAGTGGTGTCGTCATCAAACTTGAAAATGCCTTAGAGCTATGCTGAGCCTCACAGTCAAAAGTATAAGGTGAGTAGAGCAGGAGGTTAAGTGTTGTTTATTCAATTTTTCAGTAATATTTGAGTAATATTGCATATCTATATAGTTTGATTAAGCATTCTTTATTTGTTTACAAAATTCATTTTGGGTTATATGTTAGACTGATTGAATGGCATTTGACATTCAGTCACCATGTCATAGGTGAGCGCCTCATTAAAGAAAACCATGTTGAGAAAACATCATCCCCGGCTCCTGTATTTTTCTCTCGCTTAGTTTCTGAAGTTGCAAAACATAACACTAAGCACAAAGCCTTGTGGTGCACGTGTGCTGATGGAGATTGGAGAGGAGATGTTGTTGCAAATCCAAACTGACTGGGGCTTGCAAGTGAGGAAATTGAGGATCCAGTTGCACAAGGAGATATTGAGTCCTGGGTCTTGGAGCTTACTGGTTAGTTTTGAAGGAAAATAACATTGATAATGCATACCCCTAGAATCATTCTAGTGTGCAATTTCTACACAATTAAAAAAAGTCATTAGTTTCTATGCTTCAGGAGGCTGATGACATCTTTATCTTTGCATTGCTTACTGAGAAGAACTGAAGTATTTCTTGAACTATGATGCATGGATAGTGTGATTTATGCAAACACTGTAAATAGATACACTTCTACATGTTTAATCTTCAGCACAGCAACGTAAATATATCTTTAATTTCTGAGTACTGAGCATGCTTTTAGCAGAATACAAAAGAGGAGCTCAATGTGCTGTTCCATCTGTTCACTTGAAAGTTCAGCAACCCTCATCCAGGCTTTTCCCAATGGAGACACAGACAACATAAAGGAATCAACTTTTGAAAGGCATCTGAATAAAACTGTTCCTGAAGCAATGGGTGAGGTGGAAGAAGATGCGGCTACTGTAAGTCGATTTAATGTAGGATCTTCCACTGTCCAGTGACATGCATGATTTTGCTCGTTTGCCTGCCCTTGGGACATGCTGTTTAATGCAGCTTGGCTTCCCACTGAAAAACTGCATCCCAAGACATCCGTCAGCCGCTCAGCGGAGCCCAGCTCTATGCAAATCCTCTCCTATTGTAGGCAGCAGGCTCCACCCCTTCAGTTGCTTTGATAGCCGATGAAACCCTGACTTTTCTAGACTTACCACTGTCAAAGCTTTAATTAAGTGGAACATTTTTTCCACTTTGACAGTCACGTATTGAGAAAACACCCAGGAAAGAAAAATACTGGTCAAATATCTAAAATTATTTTTAAAAATATCTCCTAATACCTCACAGATGTTGTTCAAGCATTGTAATGCACTGAGATGGTGTGTATATTTAACAAAAGAGATATTCATCTATATTTAAACTATTTATATGTTAACAGTTTAAACCGGGCTGATGGTACAACTATCTCTGATAGAGTTCCATTTCCACAGGGCAGGTCTGTTGCATGTCTGTCTTGTTTAATCAAGATCACAGCATGAGCACGCACAATGATGCACTCAGAACAGTTTGTCCCAGCTTAAAAATATATTCCTCCTTCTCAGGCAGTCCTTCAGAGTCAAGGATGATATGTTTCTAATCCTCTTCCAAGGAGTGGAAAATGCCTGTGCATCAATTCTTCTTATGTAGAATATCTGTAGCTTTCATATGTACTTGACAGAGAAAGAACTTGGTCCAGGATGATTGACACCCTCACATACGCATGAACATACAAACCAGCATAGACTCATTCTGACCACAAACAAGCACACACAAACACAGACGTATGAACTTGCCCTCAAAGATTAAGTTTTATTTGTCACATGTACATTGAAACATAAAGTGAAATGCATTGTTTTATGTCAACAACCAACACAGTCTGAGGATTGTAGTGGGGCAGGTTGTTTATGTCACCACCCTTCCAGCACCAACATACAGTAGCATGCCCAAAACCCACCTTCCAATGCCCGTTTCCTTCTCCTTTGCACTCTCACACAAAGTCCCGAAACCTCCATCCTACAGTACTAATCACCATCTCCCAGCAATCACGCCACCCAAAATCCACAGCTTAGCTGAGAACCCCTGGATTTCTTGCAGAAAATCTTCAGCTGTCTGCTGCCTTCTACTCATGAAATGGTTAAAATCACTTCCTTGCCACTCCTTTGTGCATCTGATGTGTTCAGTCGGAATGCTTATACAGCAATTACAACAACCCATCATGTAAATTCAGACCCCCTTAGCAAAGCTACAGCTATCATTTCACTCAAGTACACTTCGACAGATGCAACCATGCATATCTTTGGCAACATTTTGATAGTTATGCAGCTCATCAGAATACGATAAAGTACTCAAATGCACTGTAAAGTGAATGAACCCCACGCAATATGAATTAACTCCTCTGAAACAAGATAAAGTGGGAAGGATTCCGTGAGCATGTATCTATGCGGTATTGAATTAATGACTGAGTCTTGTAGCTGATGTGTGCCTCACTACTAAAAACATAGACAGAAGTTAGCTACAAAATGGAGTACTTTGTCCGTCCAAATTTCTTGAATGGATTTGGTACAGTTCTTTGTAACAAACAGATTCTCAAGGTTCACAGGATGTCAAAATATTTGACTATACGGAAGTATGTTAAGAGGTAGACAATAGCAGGTGCTATGCAAAATCTGATTACTACTGGATTCCCACAGAAGTCCCTTTGATCTTAACATATTCATTAAAACAAACTTTTGAGAATGAAATCTTTTTCAAAATTCCTCATTTTGGGTGAAGAGGACAAGTAAGTTAAATAATAGACAATTATCCGAAGTGATTAGACCAGTGGATAAAACACATCCATCGGGTGACATTTCTGTGCAAGTGGCATTATGATACAGATTCCTCCCTGAACAGCAAAATCCATTCTTGTTCATTGCTCTTTGCTGGGGAATTCAGAATTATACTGCCATGCTACACTTCTCAAACAGACCCTTCATGGAAAGTGAACCTATTGTACAGATACACTAGAGAATCTTCCTGTTGAACCTATTCTAGTTTGGAAGATCTTGGTAAGAGTGAGCCCATTCACTTTAATTAAGAGAATAGCTACAAGAGAAAGAGTTAGTTATTAGCTCATTTACATGCTTTGAATTCAGTTAAAAGTTTTTAATTGTGTCTAAGTGCTACATGTGTAAATTCAGTATTTAGTTAGCTTATACTTTTTTAAATATCATAGAAATATAGAAAACCTACAGGACAATACAGGCCCTTTGGCCCACAATGCTGTGCCAAACATGTGCTTACTTTGGAAATTACCTAAGGTTACCTATAGCACTCTATTTTTCTAAGCTCTATGTACCTATGCAGGAGTCTCTTAAAAGACCCTATTGTATCCACCTCCACCACTGTTGACGGCAGTCCATTCCACACACTCACCACTTTTTGCATAAAAAAACTTACCCATGACATCTCCTCTGTACCTACTTCCAAGCACCTTAAAACTGTGCCCCCTCATGTTAGCCATTTCAACCTTGGGGATAAAGCCTCTGACTATCCACACAATCAATGCCTCTCATCATCTTATATACTTATCATTCAGGTATTGAATTTTAGGGCAGTTAGAAACATTCAAAGTTTTAAACAATTTTGACAGCTGGCAAAACCAGGAGGCCTTGGTTTGTGTGGGTGGTGTAGATTTTTTCATTTTGTTTCATGCTGTCTGTTCCCATGAATCCCAACCTGATGTTTTTACATCACGCATCCTGTTCCTGCACAAAATCTCATCATTGCATAGAACTAAATAATATGGGGGGCAGTGGGTGAACAAGAAAATGTAATGAAGTTAAGACAGAATAGATCATGATCTTTGAGAATAGGAGAGCAAACAGAAGTTCTAGTTGGCCTATTCCTATATAGCAAGTCTGTTAGCACAATGTCTGAATAAGGTTACATCTTAAAATGTCTTTTTAATTTACATTGTTTTCCATGATGTGATTAGCTTTATTTTACAGAATTTTACAGTGCTTTGATATTCTATGATGATAGCTTAATTTTTATTTATTGGATATATGCTTCTGCAAATTTGAATATTGATAGTAAGAAACATATGTGGGGTAACATTATTCAAGTTTCTCAGCATTGCTTGTGTTCATTATATGCATCAATGACACATCGCTGGATTTTACATGCTCCACTGAGCTAGTTGCTGAGGGGAAAGAAACAGCCTGGGTCAACACTGCGTTGGAGCTTGACCTTGTTAAGTCGTGTTTTCTACATAATATATGCTTGCAGTGTATTATTGATGCCTGGGACAATAAACATGCAATATCAAATGTATCAGACAGAGTTGCCACATGTGTACCCTCTAAGACCTTGTCAAAAACCCTGTTAGAGATACAAAATCATTTTAAAATTTAAATAAGTTGCTATGCAGGGAATAAGAATGCAACAGAATATGGCGCTTCTTGCTTCAACAAGACAAACTTAGAGAAACAACAGTTAGCCTGCAGCACTGAAAACAAGTGTGCATTTTATAAGCACATCCCCACTGAAATACCTAGCCCTTGAATCCACTTTTATTGTGTAGTTATTGTCTGTCCCATTTCAATATGTGATCCTACTGTCAACTTGCCTTCAGATGGCTTATCTACTCGAATGCCTCTTCACGGTATGAATGATGGACAGTTTCTAAGAATTTAATTTCTTCTGAAAGTGTCTTGTGCACCGTTTTAAGTCAATCATTAGTTCATACATATTTGAAAATAATATTATTTTTGTTGAGGTGCAATGACAAATTTCACATTACACATTGAACAGCTGCTGCCAAGGAGCATAAAACATCTAAAATGAAAGTGCTGTTTAATCATATACCATTCACTATATGCATCTATAGGTGGGTATGAAATGAAAGGAATTAGTAAGGTGTTATTTGTAGGCAATTACATAGGGACTATTCTCTACTGTTAGTGGAGAATAGATCTATTTTGTTGCTTTAAAGAAATTTGATATTGCTTTGAAATTACCATTTTTAATATAGTTTTGATAAAGCCTGGTAACTATTTAATTTATGACTCTGAACTGGCAACTGAAGCTGCCCAGAATGGCTGGAAGACCAAGATTTTCGTTGTAGAAGTGGGATGCATGGGATTCGTTGCTACATCTACAGCCAGTCTATTGAAGAAGATGGGGGTGAGGGGTCACTCCCCCCAACAAGCAATCAAGTCCTCGTCAAATGCAGCAGAAGAAAGCAGCAATTGGATTAGGATTAAAAGGAAAGACAACAACTGGGCTGCAGTATGAGGACAGGAGGGTATGGAACTGAGGGAGGTGTATCTAGGACACCAGGTAGCACCGTTGAGCCCTCTGGAGACGTCGTGGGCTTATCAACAAAATGTCAAAGAAGGAGGGTGCCCACCTGATGACCCCAATGACGTACCTACCCTCCCTCCTTGTCACCACTCCAAACCTACTGCCAACAACGAGAGTGCCAACTTACCATAGGGATTGAAACATCAAGTCCTAGTAGCTCTACTGAGAACAGGTCATATAAAGTCTATATATTGAGAACAAATTGCATATCTAGATAGAGGTAAATTGTAATATTGTCAAAGGACCTCTGCGTCTGAGCATGAAGTTAGCTTTAGACAATTATACGATTAATATATATAGTTTATGAATATTTGAATAGTGTTCATGCTTTGCTGCAGAGTGAGCCTGTTAATTGACACTTAGGTAATGAAATCTTTCATTTAAAGTGAACATTTGCTGATGCTCATTCATTTCATCTCACTATAAGAATCAAAACTTGAGAGTCTATCCGGTTAACTCGTCTTGTGGATTTAAACACTCACTGAGTATCAATTTATTGGCAATTACTCAAACTTCTGTTAAGGAGGACAATCTATTTTTAACAGATCATGCAGAGTGCATTTTGTTGGCACTTTTTGAACATTCTTATTGAGCAAGATAAGACATAATTGCCAAGAAATTAATCCATGGTTGACATTGCAATACATTAAAGTACTTTATAGTCAAGCACATGGATTCTGTAGGAGGTAAAGACTTTTACTTTCCCAACACAAATATGATCTGACTCAATCACATCCTGGAGCTCTACCTCTGTCACCTCTAAAGACTCTAATGTAAAGCCCCGCATCGCACCCTCTATCTCCAAAAAATCACAACCTCTTCTTGTTCTCCCCTTTTATATCTGCAGCCCACAATCCATTCCCAGCAGCTCAGCATCCAGAATTCCTGCCCATTTTGACAAAGCTATGGCTTACAACCTTTCCCCTTCAAGGACTCTATAGCTCATGTTCTCAGTATTATTTATGTACTCATTTATTTTTGTTTTATTGGTACAGTTATGCTTCTTTTGCACATTGGTTGTTTGTCATTCTTTGTTTATGTGTAGTTTTTCATTGACACCATTGTATTTCTCTGTTATACTGTGAATGCCTGCAAGGAAATGAATCTCCATGTAGTATATGGTGACATATACATACTTGGATTAAAAAATTATTTTGAACTTTTACCTTCATCTGCTAACACCATGACAAACTTGATCTTTGCGTAAAATAGGACAGTAGTGAATGAGATCCCACAGACAAAACATGCAGATGGCTCCTCACACTCTCATGTCATTTGAGGAACTCAATAATTTTAGGCAATTGATTGCCATTACAGTGCTGTTTGTGGGACGTTCTAGTTGTAAATTACCTGCCATTTCATACATAACAGTACTGAGTATTCTTCAAAAGCACTCCATTGGCTGTGAGCTACAATACAGGGTCCTCAGCTTGTGTAAAGTGCTAATAAAAGCCAGTTTTCCTTTCTATGAGATGGCTCCTCTTCCTCATTCAGTAACTCTCCACACTAGTAAAAAGTGATTGTGTTTAGCAAAGCCGATATATGAAACCACTCCACACCACTATGCCAGTATATGAAAATCATTTCTTTCACTCTCCCTGAATTCTTATAAGTAAGCTTTTTTTCCATATACATACTATATAACTAATTGGATCTGAAGAATTGTCCAGTTGTAACCTCAAACTTTGTGCTTCAACACTCTTAAAGCAATCGTCGATCGTAACTTGCTTAATTATTTCATTTGGAAGTTGCAGAATCTATTCTGATTTAATTAAATAATCAAATAAGCAGTAATTGCTTAATGAGAATAGTTGAGACAAACATTTACATTACATTCAGCAGTCACTCTATCCAAGTGAGTGTTTTGTTTAATTACCAAAATGAAACATGTTTGCATTGATCACCTGTAAATATACGATAACTTATACCCTTTAATCTTCTTGTATTATTGCAAATTATTGTTGTTTTCATTAACTTGTCAGAGAAACTGAGCTTGGATTAAATATCTCCCCAACTGTGTCTCATCTTATTGTTTCTAAAACCTCTGAGACCTCATTTATGTGACTTATTGCACAGCACCCCTCAGCTCTCCATACAGAAATACATCCAGTTAAGTGGTCATCCCACCTGAACCTCCCAGATGTAATGCAACAACAAATTTAGTTGCTGATAAATTAACATTTAGGAAGTAAAAATTAGACATTTAGTTTACTGATTATCTAATAGTATTACACTCTTGGTCAATCAGTTATATCCTTTGGCAACCCAAGTGTGTTTTAAAAAGTACTTCTGGAATGTGATCTCCTAGGAGACTTTAAAATTGGATGCAAACACAAGAGATTGCACAAATGCTGGAAATCCAGAGCAATATACTAACTCAGCAGGTCGGGCAATACCTACGGAGGGGAATAAACAACTAATGATTTTGGGTAAAGACTTTTCATCATTCCTGGTGAAAGGCGTCAGCCCAAAATATTGACTGTTTATTCCCCTCCTGTTTGACCTGCTGAGCTCCTCCAGCATTTTATATGTTGTTTAAAATTTGTTGTCTTATATTTAATCTATATACCTGTGATTAATTCTCTGTAAGTAATACATAGAACTTTACAGTTATGCAACTATATGATGCTTTTTGCCTTGAATGTGGTTTATTAAGCCCTAATAAAACCATTAATGTCAATTCCATTCTTAAACATTGGAGATAGATTAGGTTTGGTGAAATTACTTACTGCCTGGCGTTTATGACAGCAATGAAA
Organism: Mobula hypostoma; assembly: GCF_963921235.1. Lineage (NCBI taxonomy): Eukaryota > Metazoa > Chordata > Chondrichthyes > Myliobatiformes > Myliobatidae > Mobula > Mobula hypostoma. Next base: position 102,260,205 of record NC_086106.1, on the reverse strand, counting down.
ATCCTCCGTCTCTGGCAGTGCTGAGGGTTTCCTTCATCATGTCAGTAGCTTCCTCTCGGTTTTCACTACTGTCCGTCATGAAATCCCAGGGGGAGACTCAAGAATACCATTGCACTCAGATGTACAAGGATTCTTCATTCATGATTCCGTAGTAGTTTTGTTTTACCAGTTGGGGTTGTTAGCCACATTTAGTCTGTCACCGACCCTTTGATCTGCTTGGCATGGCTGACCCCACCAAGAACCAAAACATAAGACCCTGACTCCAGCCAACATAGCCCTTTGGGTCACTGAGGCATGAAAGCCTCCAAACCATGACAAGGTTATGGTCCTCTTGGAAGTTGGGGAAATTATTCCCTATGAAATCGTTGATAACCTGCCCTTGATGTGTTTTTCTCCACCCGTACAACACCATATTAAACCTGTCCTACCTTCTCCCTTGCCTCATGTTTATGGATTTTGATTCTTTTGTTCAGTGCAGTGGTTTATTTTAATCCACGTTGTACCACAGTTCTCCCTCAGTTTATTTTATTCCTTTACCTTGTGTTGTTCCTGACAATTTTCAGGTTATACAGGATCTTTCTGATTCCACTGCAGCTCAATGGCTAATTCTAGCTCAGTGCCTATGGCTCTCCAGTTCCCTTTGATTGTATTTACATGAGTATGAGCACTGCCGTCGCTATATGTTATAATTATGTGGTTCTGTCAGTGTTAGTCTTTGGTTTGTCCTGTTTTCTGTGATGTCACTCCAGAGAAACATTGTATCATTTCTTAATGCATGTGTGCATTTCTAAATGACAATAAAAGAGGACTGAGTGTTCTCATAAGCTAATCTAATTTAAAATTTCCACGTTTGGAGAGAAAGGTTTTAAGCATTGTGTGGTTTATTGTCTTCCTCTGCCTGTTCATGTATACATTGTGCTAATAATTGAATTACTACAGACTATGTAGAAATGCCAACTTGAGATTTTGTTAAACAATATCAGAATTCCTTATTCCATGATGTTATGCTTTCACTTAAGGTTAAACCTTCCAATGACCTTAATGATAGCACTGGCAACATGATATTTTCCTGATGATAACTATCATGCTGAAGGGTCTCAACCCAAAATGTTGACACTTTATTCCTTTCCATAGATGCTGCCTCATCTGCTGAGTTCCTCCACCATTTTGTGTATGTTACTTGGATTTCCAACGTCTGCAGAATCTCTTGTGTTTATCATATATTTCTTTTTTTCCTTCTCTCTCTATCTCTTTATGGTACAAGCTGAACCATAACTGTACTCTCAGGGATCAGTCCAGTGACTATCTTTTGAGGTATGACTTCTGGTGTCTAAGAACCCTTATTTTTAAGGTAAAGCTTCCAACAGATAAAAACAACTTAAATCATAGCTTCTCATTTGACCTAACACCAGATTTCATGTTTCCCCTTCTCCTCATGAGCCTGCACTAACAGGAAATACTGCTCCCCCATCCTCCCTTCCACTTGATATCTGCGTCAGCTCCTATACACCATTTTTAATCTGTTACTGTCACAATTTTGATTCATGTTCCAAGCACAATTTCCATACCTGGAATGGGTGCAATGTTTTTTAACTTCAGTGCAGTTTCAGGTTGAAAGCCAATTTCAGTGGGTTTACATATTCAAAATGATGTTGCATTTCATGTGGGAAAACAAAAGCCCTTAAGTTTCTCCACCTGTGTGTGCTTTCAACTGAAACTAAATAACTCTTCTGTGATGTGAAATCCTATATATAAATCCTAGTTAACAAGACCTTCTGAGCCACTGTTTGTTTGAATGACTGGATAAATCTGTCTAAAGGCTTTTTAATAGCTTCCAAGTATGTTTGCAGAGTTGAAAGTTTCTAAGGGCAGAATTCAGATTTATGCTGATTTACTGTCTTTGATAGTATTTTGAACATTAGAGAGAGAGAGATACTTTATTGATCCCAAAGGAAATGACAGTGTCAGCAACATTACAAGTGTACAGGTATACAAATATACAAATATTATTTTGTAGCCCGGGGAAAAGTACACACTCAGGACAACAAGTACTTTCTCAGGTTTTAATTCCTTTATCTGTTTTAGATGTTTTAGTGCCGGAAGAGGGTCTCAAATCAAAACGAACGAATTTACATCCAGTTCCTGCCGTTACAATCTCAGTTTAACTTTTGATCCACGCCCTTGTGTATCGACGAATTGCATATGCAGTATAAATATACATAAAGCAAACCGCACAAAACTAATACGGTAGTGGCAATTCTGAGGGAACACAATACAAACAACATTAGAATCCCACCAACCCTGTACCTTATACATAGCAGCGAAAATGTAAACGAATACATCTCATCTAAGCCATCTACTCCCTTTTAGTACACATGTGCTTAACTTTTAAACAGAGACTAAAAATTCACATTACGCTGTTACATTCACAATCAGTCATGATACAATAAGGTTAGACAAAAGGTACACTTTGGCACGACGTTTACAAGATATTGCCTGGTAGTTAAATTACAGAAAGACTGACTTACTTGGCCAGTAAGGAACTTTGCACAAGCCACACTATCCAGCGCCGTTGCCTTCACTCGTGAAAATCTAAACCATCCACATGTAAAACGTGTCAAATTACCGATATTCTTGATTTGCCAACAAGCATAAACAAATTCACATGAATATCGTCAATTAACACTCACTGTTCCTCACCATGCCCAGTATCTCTGGGAGGAACTTAATCCCAAAGCCCCACCAGCTTCTTCTGCCGAAAACAAAAATGGTCTCCACACTATCCCGTGCGTGCGTAATGACATCAACGTCTCCACTTAAAGGCATAGACAACTATTCTAGCATTACCCGGATAGAAGCCTAACTATACTTTTAACAATAATGAATAAGATTTGATGGTCACCTGGTTACAATTAGAAGAGAAGTAAGAAAGAATAAACATACAAGTTACATCAAACAACCTAACAGGAGGGACTATTCACTTTCCCTGGCTATGGGTTGATTCATTATAGAGCCTAATGGCCGAGGGTACAAATGACCTCATATAGCGTTAACAACAGGAATTCTGCAGATGCTGGAAATTCAAGCAACATACATCAAAGTTGCTGGTGAACGCAGCAGGCCAAGCAGCATCTATAGGAAGAGGTGCAGTCGACGTTTCAGGCCGAGACCCTTCGTCAGGACTAACTGAAGGAAGAGTGAGTAAGGGATTTGAAAGCTGGAGGGGGAAGGGGAGATGCAAAATGATAGGAGAAGACAGGAGGGGGAGGGATAGAGCTGAGAGCTGGACAGGTGATAGGCAAAAGGGGATACGAGAGGATCATGGGACAGGAGGTCCGGGAAGAAAGACGGGGGGGGGTGACCCAGAGGATGGGCAAGAGGTATATTCAGAGGGACAGAGGGAGAAAAAGGAGAGTGAGAGAAAGAATGTGTGCATAAAAATGAGTAACAGATGGGGTACGAGGGGGAGGTGGGGCCTTAGCGGAAGTTAGAGAAGTCAGTGTTCATGCCATCAGGTTGGAGGCTACCCAGACGGAATATACGGTGTTGTTCCTCCAACCTGAGTGTGGCTTCATCTTTACAGTAGAGGAGGCCGTGGATAGACATGTCAGAATGGGAATGGGATGTGGAATTAAAATGTGTGGCCACTGGGACATCCTGCTTTCTCTGGCGGACAGAGCGTAGATGTTCAGCAAAGCGGTCTCCCAGTCTGCGTCGGGTCTCACCAATATATAAAAGGCCACATCGGGAGCACCGGACGCAGTATATCACCCCAGTCGACTCACAGGTGAAGTGATGCCTCACCTGGAAGGACTGTTTGGGGCCCTGAATGGTGGTAAGGGAGGAAGTGTAAGGGCATGTGTAGCGCTTGTTCCGCTTACACGGATAAGTGCCAGGAGGGAGATCAGTGGGGAGGGATGGGGGGGACGAATGGACAAGGGAGTTGTGTAGGGAGCGATCCCTGCGGAATGCAGAGAGAGGAGAGGAGGGAAAGATGTGCTTAGTGGTGGGATCCCGTTGGAGGTGGCGGAAGTTACGGAGAATAATATGTTGGACCCGGAGGCTGGTGGGGTGGTAGGTGAGGACCAGGGGAACCCTATTCCTAGTGGGGCGGTGGGAGGATGGAGTGAGAGCAGATGTACGTGAAATGGGGGAGATGCGTTTAAGAGCAGAGTTGATAGTGGAGGAAGGGAAGCCCCTTTCTTTAAAAAATGAAGACATCTCCCTCGTCCTAGAATGAAAAGCCTCATCCTGAGAGCAGATGCGGCAGAGACGGAGGAATTGCGAGAAGGGGATGGCGTTTTTGCAAGAGACAGGATGAGAAGAGGAATAGTCCAGATAGCTGTGAGAATCAGTAGGCTTATAGTAGACATCAGTGGATAAACTGTCTCCAGAGACAGAGACAGAAAGATCTAGAAAGGGGAGGGAGGTGTCAGAAATGGACCAGGTAAACTTGAGGGCAGGGTGAAAGTTGGAGGCAAAGTTAATAAAGTCAACGAGTTCTGCATGCGTGCAGGAAGCAGCGCCAATGCAGTTGTCGATGTGGCGAAGGAAAAGTGGGGGACAGATACCAGAATAGGCACGGAACATAGATTGTTCCACAAACCCAACAAAAAGGCAGGCATAGCTAGGACCCATACGGGTGCCCATAGCTACACCTTTAGTTTGGAGGAAATGGGAGGAGCAAAAGGAGAAATTATTAAGAGTAAGGACTAATTCTGCTAGACGGAGCAGAGTGGTGGTAGAGGGGAACTGATTAGGTCTGGAATCCAAAAAGAAGCATAGAGCTTTGAGACCTTCCTGATGGGGGATGGAAGTATATAAGGACTGGACATCCATGGTGAAAATAAAGCGGTGGGGGCCAGGGAACTTAAAATCATCGAAAAGTTTAAGAGCGTGAGAAGTGTCACAAACATAGGTCGGAAGGGATTGAACAAGGGGTGATAAAACAGTGTCGAGGTATGCAGAAATGAGTTCGGTGGGGCAGGAGCAAGCTGAGACAATAGGTCGGCCAGGACAGGCAGGTTTGTGGATCTTGGGTAGGAGGTAGAAACGGGAAGTGCGGGGTGTGGGAACTATAAGGTTGGTAGCAGTGGATGGGAGATCCCCTGAGCGGATAAAGTCGGTGATAGTGTGGGAGACAATGGCCTGGTGCTCCTTAGTGGGGTCACGATCGAGGGGTAAATAAGAGGAGGTATCCGCGAGTTGTCGCTGTGCCTCGGCAAGGTAGAGGTCAGTACGCCAGACTACAACAGCACCCCCCCTTATCAGCGGGTTTAATAATAAGGTTAGGATTAGTGCGGAGGGAGTGGAGAGCAGAGCGTTCCGAAGGAGTGAGGTTGGAATGGGGACAAGGTGCGGTGAAGTCGAGACGGTTGATGTCCCGTCGGCAGTTGGCAATAAAGAGATCCAGAGCAGGCAGAAGACCAGAGCGGGGTGTCCATGAAGAAGAGGAGGGTTGAAGACGGGAGAAGGGGTCATCGGTGGGGGTGGAAGAGTCCTTGCCGAAGAAGTAGGCTCGGAGACGGAGACGGCGGAAGAAAAGTTCCGCATCATGGCGAATCCAGAGCAGGCAGAAGATATAGCGTTATGTGGGGAAGCGCAGTTGTCTGATTCTATTACTAAAAGTGTTCCTCTCTTCAGTCAAAGTGGCATGCAAAGGGTGAGAAACACCTTGTAGCAACTGTGGTATTCAAAAAAATCAACTGCACAACTATGCCCTTACATTCCCACACCTACACACTTCATAGCACCTTTAGTTATCTCACACCCCTCAGGGGCACTTAACCTTAGGTCTAGAATTCTGGTCCAAATATTTTCTCTACTCTATAGCTATCTGACCCAATTAAAAGGTTATAATTAGAAAAGGAATTAACACTACAAGCTCATATATTACACAAATATGCATACCCATACCTCAATCTAAAGAACAGATGCATTTCTGGAAGAACATGCCTTGTGATTCTTTTAAAGTCAACCAAGAGGCCAAAATGCATCTTGAGTGTTTTGTTCAAGATAGATAGATAGATATACTTTATTAATCCCGAGGGAAATTTGGTTTCGTTACAGCCGCATCAACCAAGAATAGAGCGTAAATATAGCAATACAAAAAAACCCCAACAATCAAACAACAAAATGCAAAACTATGCCAGATGGAAAATAGGTCCAGGACCAGTCTATTGGCTCAGGGTGTCTGACCCTCCACGGGAGCAGCTGCACGTTCAATGGCCACAGGCAGGAACGACCTCCCGTGCCGCCAAGTGTTGTCTCACAGTGGAATGTGGCCGAAGTCCAACAGTAAAAAGTTCAATATCCAGTCTGCAAACACGTTCCTCGATCGTAATATACCCCGGATTGCACCATCCATTGTTAGCCAGAACAGTAAGCACCGAACTCCTTTACGCTTACCGCTATCAGTGCACTTCCGGTCAGCTGGAACGGTATTACCCACCGAACTCCTCTTCTCCAAAAGTCTCTGTTGTCTCGACCCGGTCCTCCTTCCTCGGCTTTGTGATCCCCCTCTGCATCCTCTGTGTGTTTTCCTCTGGATTTCAGCAGGGGTGTCTGCCGCTCTGTTCGCTAAGCCGGCCGGACTTTGCTGGTCGGTGGAATACGCAATGCGACCTTGCTTCTGTCCCGCGTGCCGGGATGTAACCATTTCCAGCGCTAAAGAAAACCCAAATAAAACTCTCTCTACCAGCATATTAGAGAGGGTGCAGCTTCGACGTGTTACCGCGAGGAAAAAAAATACAAAAACTAACGTAAATTGAAAAGTAAGAAGAAGAAAGTAAAAGAATAGATCGGAATGGCTGTACCAGGCTGCATGCACGACCAGCGCATGCGCACTTTTCTTGGGCAGAAAGTATTGTACTTATTTGTCAAAGTAAAAAACAAATTTATAATTCAAAAACACATACAGTATCTGAAGAGTTAATACCATTTCAGTGAAAATCCATAAATTGAATATTTGCATATTGATTATTGAAATCAAGGTCTATGTATATTTAAAGAGCTTAGTTATTGTTAAGATGGAGTGAATGGACCATGATCTTGCTGTAACAAGAACAAAATACTTAGCAGGTTAGGCAGCATCTGTGGAAAGTGAACAAGGATATTTTAGGTCAAAGATCTTTCATTAAAATAATTTTAATACAAAGTCATGAACATGAACTTTTACCTCTTTTTCTGCCTCCAGAAATACAACCTGACCTGCTTAATATTTCCGGCACATTTTTTTAACTTAGACTTCCAGTAGCTGCAGGATTTTGCTTTTCAATTACTTTTGCTATCCTTGTATATCATCCTGCACCCCCCCCCCAGTGCTATGCATGTCCTTGTCTGTTTGCTTAAAGTTTGCAAGTTTGACTAGACTGAAATTTGAATGGACTACTGTGTGATGGTCTAATCACAACTTTTCCAGCCACCTTTGCTATATTTTTCAGTTTTACTTCGTACATGCTCAGATCTAGCAACACAGTCCACTCCCAATGGTAAAACCTTAATTTTACAGAAACTACACTTTGAATTTAACAGTTAGCTATCTGGATATTTTCCTAGAAACCATGCTATTGTACAATAATCCAGATTAGAGTTTTTCTTTTATACCTTGCTATCCTTTGGTCTTTTACTTTGTAAGACAATTGAGTAAGCACAAGCCGTAAAGTAAAAATACGCTTTGTTGAAGAACAAAAGAGTAAGTGAGTGGATGAAAGGATACAGTTGGTCTATAATGCAGTTACAGTGCAGTACCTACTCTCAAAATAGAAGATAAAGGCAGCGCCTAACCCTGACTCATTTTCTTTAATATGCAGTGTGAGCTGAACTTAGTTCAATGTCCTTGACAAAATTTAATCTGGCACATGCGGCTGATCTTCTGGCCTAATTGCATTTCCCTGAAGGCTTCAGATATAGGACTCAGTTAGAAACAGGTTGAGCCAATACTTTAATGTGGGTCAGGTTAAAGCCAGCCCACAGTATTCAAGTCTCGTGCTTCCCACTCTTAATATTCTGTGCCTGTTGTAGACATAAAAGGGCAAGAAATGTCCATGGTTCAGCTTTCTCAAGTGAGATGTTATCCTGAAGCTTGGCCAGGAACAACAAGCACAATTTCAACCAAAGTATGTCATCATCTATAAAGCTTGACAAGCAAAGTGGTATTCTATACCCATATCAAATGCAGACATAGAAATTTTCTTTTGAAATGCAAATACAGTACATGTTATGGTGGTCCTCATTTCATAACTCTATTGAACCATTAGAAAGGAATGAGGTATTGCAGACCAATTTCCAGGAATACTCTGCTGAGGTAGTAATTCAAACATAATGATTTTAAGCGGTGGAACAGGGACAATGGTACAAATGACCTCCTGCTGCTTCTATTTCTTGTGGCCCTGCATCACTTGGACTCTGTCATTGATTTTTGTGGTATCTGCCCACCATAAGGGAATTCTAGGCAGTAATTTATGTCATGCATCAAAATATTCTGGACAATTTTATGTGAGTAATTGAATTATGTTGTTGCAAAGTAAAAGAAGGTGATAAAACACATGATAGGCATGGACTCTTCCTTTTATTATTACAGTTCTGATTTTGTAAAGCAACATCTGAAATACACAGTGTATTTCATTTAATTGGGTCATCAGTTAATCTGAGTAGCTGCTTATTTGGAGCAAAAATTAACTAAGGAAATAGCTGGGATTTCCTTCATTTATTTGGGACACAATGCAACTTAATAGGGACAGGAGACTGCTGCCAAACATTTCTAACTAGCAACAAGGCATATGCACTAGTGTGGCCATTAGACACGGCACCCTGCTTAGAGCGGACTGTATTTAAGTAGCATCATTGTGTGTGTTTGTGTTCAAAACACAGTGATTTTTGTTTCTGGTAGGATCAGAATCATATTTAATACCACTGGCATATGTCGTGAATTTATTAACTTTCTGGCAGCAGTACAATACAATACATTAAAAAATCTGTGAATTCCGGTAAATGTATATACAGCATGTTAAATTAGTGGAACAAAAAGTAGAAATTTTAAAAATTCAGAAATCGATTGGCAGAAGGGAAGAAGCTGTTCCTGAATTGTTGAGTGTGTGCTTTCAGGTTTCTGTACCTTCTTCCTGATGGGAATGATGAGAAGAGGGAATGTCCTGTGTGATAGGGGTCCTTCATGATGGACTTCACCTTCTTAAGGCATCACTGCTTGAAGATGTCCTGGATGCTATGGAGGCTGGTCCCCATGATAGAGCTGACTAATTTTACAACTCTCTACAGCTTACTTCAATCCTGTGCGGTAGTTGTCCCCCCTACACCCTCCCCGCCCCCAAATACCCAGACGGTGATGCAAACGGTTAGAATGTTCTCCTTGGTATATATATATATAGAAATTAGTGAGTGTTTTAAGTAACATACCAAACCTCCTCAAATTTCTAATGAAATATCGCTGTTGCTGTGTTTTCTTTGTAACTGCATCATTATGTTGGGTCCCGATTAGATCCTCAGAGATATTGATACCCAGGAATTTGAAATTGCTCACTCTTGCCAATTCTGATCCCTCTATGAAGATGGGTGTGTGTTCCTTAATCTTACCCTTCCTGATGTCCATAATCAGTTCTATGGTTGTTGCTATGACTTCACTCAACTAGCTGTTATATCTTGCTCCAAAACACTCCATTGTCACCATCTGAGATTCTGCCAATAATGGTTGTATCATCAGAAAATTTATAGATAGCAATTGATCTGTACCTAACCATTCAGTCATGGGTGTAGAGAGAGTAAAAGCAGTGGCTAAGCACACATCCTAAAGGATCCAGTTGCAGGGGAAGGTACAGAGGCTCAGGTTCTGGATCTTTTTGATCAAAACTGTAGGAATGATAGTGTTAAACGTTGAGCTGTAGTCAATAATCAGCATTGTAGGAACGTTCAGGAGAAATAAGCGTAAGACAATTCAGAACTGTTTTGTTCACTATGGTTTCAAGCGTTCAGGCATGGAGTTGCAAGAAATGGCTGTGAGTGAAAATAAAACAATTTCACTTCTTCAGCAAGTTAGGAACTACAAAGAATTTGAAGGTATCGACAGTTATGCAACAGTTTCTAACTAGTGTCAGTCACTGACACTTGTGTGCTGTTAGACATGACTGTGCTTAGGGTGAACAGTTTTTAAATAGTGTCTGTGTTCAAAAAACAATGATTTTTGTTACTGATACTTGGAGAAAAATTAGCAGTAAGATAATTCAAAACTGTTCTGCTCACAGCAGTTTCAAGCATACAGACTTAGAGTTCCGAGGAATGGCTGTGAGTGAAAAATAAACAATTTCACAACTTCAGCAAGTTAGGAACTATGAAGAACTTGAAGGTATCAACAATCATCTTGAATGTTACAATGAAAATGAAGATTTAAAGGATGCAACAATTTCTAACTAGTGTCAGTCATATGCACGTGTTTGGCCATTAGACACTACACCTTGCGTGGAGCAAACAGTTTTTAAATGGCATCATTTCCATATAGTCATAGTCATACTTTATTGATCCTAGGGGAAATCGGTTTTCGTTACAGTTGCACCATAAATAATAAATAGAAATAGTAATAGTAATACTACTATTAGTAAATAGTATTAGTCATGGCAATAATAAATAGTAATAGAAAAATAGTAATAAATAGGAATATGTAAATTATGCCAGTAAATTATGAGAAGTCCAGGACCAGCCTATCGGTTCAGGGTGTCTGACCCTCCAAGGGAGGAGTTGTAAAGTTTGATGGCCACAGGCAGGAATGACTTCCTATGACGCTCTATGCTGCATCTCGGAGGAATGAGTCTCTGGCTGAATGTACTCCTGTGCCCACCCAGCACATTATGTAGTGGATGGGAGACATTGACCAAGATGGCATGCAACTTAGACAGCTTCCTCTTTTCAGACACCACCGTGAGAGAGTCCAGTTCCATCTCCACAACATCACTGGCCTTACGAATGAGTTTGTTGATTCTGTTGGTGTCTGCTACCCTCAGCCTGCTGCCCCAGCACACAACAGCAAACATGATAGCACTGGCCACCACAGACTCGTAGAACATCCTCAGCATCGTCCGGCAGATGTTAAAGGACCTCAGTCTCCTCAGGAAATAGAGACGGCTCTGACCCTTCTTGTAGACAGCCTCAGTATTCTTAGACCAGTCCAGTTTATTGTCAATTCGTATCCCCAGGTATTTGTAATCCTCCACCATGTCCAGACTGACCCCCTGGATGGAAACAGGGGTCACCGGTACCTTAGCTCTCTCTGGTATACCACCAGCTCCTTAGTCTTTTTCACATTAAGCTGCAGATAATTCTGCTCACACCATGTGACAAAGTTTCCTACCGTAGCCCTGTACTCAGCCTCATCTCCCTTGCTGATGCATCCAACTATGGCAGAGTCATCCGAAAACTTCTGAAGATGACAAGACTCTGTGCAGTAGTTGAAGTCCGAGGTGTAAATGGTGAAGAGAAAGGGAGACAAGACAGTCCTTGTGTTTGTGCTTGTATTATGACATTTATTTGAGCTGACTAACCCTGAATTAAAAAGTAGTAAGATTTGACAATACTTCATGCAGGAAGGCAATAAAAGCAGTCCATTATCTGCACTATGTGCCTGCGCTGATTTGCTTCAGTTACTGTCAATGAAAAGAACACGGCAATATGCTTTAAATGGATTCCTCTGTATTATGTATTAGTACACAGTTTTCTAGTACTGTGCGAATATTTGTAGTGTTCTAATTTGTTCTCTATTTCATTTTCATTTGTTATCCTGTTAAATGATAGTTTGTCTTTATTAACCTATTTCTATGAAACTTTGGTTAATTGAGGCAGATGCTTAATGGGACTAAAATGTGCTGGTCTCAATGTGTCCCAATTAACTGGGATCCACTGTAGTGTTAAGCTGGTGAAAGTAGATCACTGCCACTTGAAATTTAAAGTAATTTTGTTATCAAAGTATGTGCTGTGTATGTTACCATATGCTGTGATGAGATTTATTTTCTTGCAGACATAAGGAAATAAAAGAATTAATGAAAAAAATATACATAAAGACAGACAAACAACCAATGTGCAAAAAAGACAAATTGTGCAGAAAAAAATAACAATGAGATCATGAATTATAATGTCATTGAAAGTGAATTTGTAGGTTGTGGAATCTTTTCAGTTTTGTTGTGAGTGAAGTTATCCACACAAGCATACTTGGAAGTTCCAGATAAGTTTAAAATATCAAAAACAAAACTGATATTTCAGATTTTAGGGGAGGGAATTCATCCACGGATTGGGATTAACAGTGAGGGACTGGGCTGAAGGTCAACTGCCAATGATCACTGATTGGTGGAGAAGGGGATGGCTGTGACTATAGATCCAAATGGGATGGGGCAGATTGAGTGGTCATTGGGTTGGGAGAATAGTGCAGGGTTTTGGTTGGTTGCTTAGTGCATGTATGGATCAGGATCAAGTGAGTTTCCCAATTTAAATAGGGGAGGGTGTTTTTGGATCCATTGAGAAAATGCAAATAATGCCCAAAAGAGACGTAACGCTTTCTTATGTTCAAAACTTAATAAGGAAAATGTCCCATTTTGAAAAATGCCCCTCTGACTCCAAAGTTAGTTAGCATCTAAATATCAGTTTAGGACCAAAAATTCACTGATGTTAGTACAGGTTAACTCTGATCTCCATCTAATATTTTGAAAGATAATTTGTGTAGAAAGGTATTGGCAATGCTTTTTTTTGAAAGACATTTACTGTGTTCCTCTTCTTCAGGCATGTTCAGTTGCTATAAACATAAAATGCAAAATGAAATATGGGTTCTTTGCTACCCAGGAACAGGATGAGAGAGAAAGATTGGCACCTAATTTCTGAGTACTAACTTTCTGAGTACAGGCAATTTAAAAGCAAGCCTGTAGATTATAGGGGATACAGGAAACAGGTGAAGATTATTCCAAATACCAAACAGATTGGGCAATCAAAGAACTTGATTGAATTCATCAGTTCTGCTCCAAGGGAGAATTGTGATCAAGGGGCACAGGTCAAGATGTTTGGTATTATGCTCTAGCTGGTAGAAATGTAAAATTAATTCACACACATGAGTCTGAAGATTTAACTTGATTAAATCTTTTTCGATGAGTTGAGTGTGGAAGAAGGGATTGTGATTTGTGCAATGTATGAACTTTTAAAGGTTGTTTGATGAAGTGCTATGCTTGTTGACAAAGTTGAACCCAGTGAAACAAAAGCACAAATTTCAACACGTGCAAAAATGTCTGAGAGATTTTCAGAATACAGAAAGTTGTGATGTGTAATTGGAGCAAGACACACTGCTAAAGGATCTCAGTGGGTCAAATAGCTTATGTGGGGAGGAAAGAAATTGTCAATATTCCAAGTTGAGATCCAGATCATTAAATGCAGTTAACACCTCCAAGAAAATATAATCAAATGAGATAAATAATATATTATTAATAATAAATATTTAGTGTTTTGAAAACTAAAAGAAAAAAATCACTCCTGGGTTCAGCAATAAAATCACTTGTTTTTTGATGTACATCAATGGCTTGAACTTAGAGTTCCAACTTTTGAGATTTGCAGATGCTAAAAAACTTCATAGAATAAAATGTATTGTGTATGATAGCAAGGTTCCAGAGGACATATAGGAGAACAATGGGAAGAGCAGACACCAGATAAATAAAATTCAGTACAGACAATTGTGAGCCGAAATGTCTTTGAAGGAGGAATGTGTTAAGTGGCACAATTTAACAAAAAATGAACGGAAAAGACTGATACTGAACCATGAGGAACAAGTAGGCTAGCCAGTCCTTCAGGCCTGCTCTCCGTTCAATAAGGATGTTGTTGATCCAATTTTATCCTCAACACCAACTTTCCCACTCTCTCTCCACAACATATGTCTTGCTTGCATTTCAACTACTTGTTTGTCTCGTGATTTCGCTCACTCACAGCTCATTATAAAACACTTCACAGACAATGAGGTATTTTTGAATCGAAGGCAGTATTTTATTACAGGGAACAGCAGTCTCTTTAGACTCTGCAGTTTCACAATTATCACTTTGACAATGACCGGATGATTTGTTGATTCTTTAAGCTTGTTGTGTCCTGGGATCTTTGATGTCCACCCAAAGGGGGGAAAAGATCTTCAGTTTGGTATTTCATTTGAAAGGCAGGACTTCTTCCAGTGCTTCACTGCTCAAATAATGTATCAACGTGATTTCATTTTGTGCTTAAAACTCTGTATTGGGGCTTTCATGTTTAATCTCAAACTCTGCCATCCACTAACCAATGGCTAATAGGGACCTGGAGGTGATCGTGAACAATGCTTAAAAGGCAGCATTGTAGGCTAACATACAGGATTCTGGATCCCGGATTTTATTAAAAGGATTCTAATCTTTTTTAAGAAGAAGCTTTGCTAATCCAATATATTACACCAGCTCAGCCACAGTTGGATTTTTATTAAGTCTCCCACAACTGATGTGCTTAGTTTGTGTCCCTGATGATTGTCTGATTGCAAAATAGACCTTGCTTCCCAATGATTCTGGTAATTGGTTGTTTTGGGAGCACGTAGCATGTAAACGCATGTTTCACAAAATACAAGCACCATCTACACCTCCCAAGAAGCATAATGAGTAGCACCAATCAGCATAGAATGATAACATTTATATCAATTATGTTTTGTATCTTCCTCCCACAACAAAATGCTGGTGTTTTGGAGTCACTGCTCAATTGTATGGTTATTGTGTATAAGCTGGCCAGATTATAAAATATTATAATATTAAATGCCTGTTATTCATTTGGGTGGTCAGAGATGTCATGGATTATGAGTAAATGCATTCTGCTTATCTTATTTTTATCAAGTTTCCAATCCTACCATACCTTTCACAGATAAATTACACTAAAAGATGAATGTTTACCTTGGTATTCCACAAAAATGGAAAAAAAAATATTTGAAATGTGTCTGTTGCATGCATTAAGTGCTTCTGAAATGTGGTTTCATTGACTTAAATGGAACTGAATTTTGTAGACATAGTTCAATGAGTATACACATGCGTCATACATTCATGATATGTGACAGAGGCTAAGTTTCTACTCCTAAGAATGTCCGAAATGAGGTAACAATGGTAACTGAATCCTGAGATCTTAGGTTGGTTTTATTACCTTCTAAGGAAATCAGATGAAATAAAACAACCAAGCACTGCCCAAAGGGTTCTCATCAGCACATTACAAGTAAAAGATCTTTGTGTCGCCATATTTCATATATTCTCTTTGGTATTAATAAAATGAAATTGTTTCAAACACTAAAGCATTTTTCAAATTTGTACCCATTGAAGCCTCTTCTACTATTTCACTGAGAAACATAATAACTAAAATTACTATTTCACTTTTTTATTTCAGTTGATTAAATAATTTAGTAGGCAGAGAGAGGATAAGGGAATGGATTGCAGATCATTAAACAGCAATATATTGTCCTGTGACTAAGGAAGTATCTTACAATTTTCTTTTAGTAAGCAGAAAGAGAAGAATTATTATTTTACTAAAAGCCTGATCATTTGCTCCTATGGTTCTGTGCAAAGATTGTCCGATTTTTGTTTAAAGTTTGTATTGGAATACCTCTTCGTTATTTATCTACCTTTTAAAGACGGTGGGACAGTAAGCATCGTATAAAGAGGCGAAAGAGCCCGCAAGGGGTCAAAGATCTGCAAGTAGAGTAGAATGAAAGATCATCCATTTTGGTTGGTAAAAATAGAAGAGCAGAATATTATTTTAAAGGAGAAGTACCACAGATTGTTGGAGTACAAAAGGACCTGGGTGTACTCTTAGATGGAAATTTATTGTCCCAGTAAAGCAACTAAAAAGATATACCAACCCTAAGATCTCAAGTTTCAGTTACCATTATAAGTTGTGAACTTAATCAGCTCTATCATGAGCATAGCCTCCATAGTATCCAGGACATCTTTAAGAAACGATGCCTCAAAAAGACTACATCCTTTATAAAGGACCACCCCCCCCCCCACCCCGGCTCACCCAGATCATGCCTTGTTCTCATTGCTACTTTCAGGAAGGAGGTACAGAGGTCTGAAGGCACACACTCAATGATTCAGGAACAGCTTCTTCCCCTTTGCCATCCAATTTCTAAATGAACATTGAACCCGTGAACACTCCCTCAGTTCTTTTTTTAATCTATTTTTGGACTCAGTTAGCTATTTAATATATAGATACTGTAATTCACATTTTTTATTATTATGTGGTGGATTGTACTGCTGCCACAAAGAGAGCAAATTTCATGACACATGCCAAAGATATTAAACCTGACTCTGATTCCAAATTTCTAACCAATGATACCAAGAACTGTGAATATCGGGCTTACTCCCAATTCGGTTACATTGATTTTTATAGAAATATTTTGATATTATACAGTATAATATGACATAAATGTCCATAATTTATCTTGTCAATGTCAATGAAAATAGTGAGACTTCCTGAAATACGCAGATCATTGATTTATTACAGGCTATTAAAGGCCCAAATTCAATTCTTACTTAATCCTGAATTAGCTTTGCAGACGAGTCTATGCTATTTATTCACAGATACCATCACCAATAATTTGTAGGCTAATTCAGTATTTCTTAGCCCACAGTTCATAAGTCTATCCCATGAATCAGCATTGGCTATGTTAACGGTCCAATAGATGCTAACAGAATTAGTGCCCTATTGAACTCTAGCAACAATCAATAGCATTTCAGGCATGGCTGAGGGAACAGATCAGGTTTGGTCTAATGTTGTCCATCATTAAATAACCTGCCAATAATTTCTGTCTAGACTGTCGAATGATGCTTGTGCTAGGTACTATCCTTTGAGTTATAAAATACAATGAGAGCCATCAGGAGAAAATGTGGGAAATTACAGTAAAGGATTAGATAATTAAATAACATCCTTGTTTTCCATTGTGTTTTTGGTTAGATTATTTTTGTTACGACTAAGTGCATAATTGGTGAAAGGGCCGCAAGGGATGTGGGGCTCCTGCATTCAGGGGAGCATTAAATTAACCATTAATGAATGGATGCATTAAACTGAGGTGCTTGAATGATCTTGTCACATCTACTGTGTGTTACTTGGGACTACTGCATTGCAATGGTCTCCTCCAGCCATAAGCATTTGTAATTCCCTTTGCACTACTGGGTTTTGAAACTCGTTCCTACAGACTTAATGCCAATAATTCTTCCCACTGAACAAAGTTATTCAACGCTCTTTTCTGAAACTATTAGTAAAGCAAAAGTTGCTTGATTTATTAGTGAGATTCTAATAATAACATTTTTTTCTTTGTGATTTTACTGATCAACTCAATCTATTCTCGCAGCTTGGCTTCATTCTGGCTTCTACAATTAACAAGAAAAACTACAGCTTCAGTGAATATAGTTGGTCTCCTGGGTTTAAAAGCAGAACTTCTGATAAATTTCATAAAAGTACACTTTTCAAAGTGAATTTAATAGCTTAACAATTAACTTATGTTTACAGTAAGTACCCATTATTTATGCAGCATGCATTCAGATTTTGGAATTGGTTTATTATTGTCATAGGTTCCGAGGTACAGTGAAAAGCTTGTCTTATTATTCATACAGATAAATTCATTGTACTGTGCACTGTGGTAGTACAAGGTGGAATAATAAAAGAATGCAGAATAAAGTGTTACTACTACAAAGAAAGTGCAGTACAGGTTGACAATAAAATGCGGGACCATAACGAGGTAGGTTGTGTGGTCGAGTCCATTTTATCATACTAAGGAACCATTCAATAGTCTTATAACACACAGTAGAAGCTGTCCTTGTGCCTGACAGTGTGGGCTTTCATGCTTTTCTGTCTTCTGCCTGGGGTGGTGGGTGCTGGCCACTTTGCTAAGTCAGGGAGAAGTAAAGACAGAGCCAATGGAAGTACTAGGATTTAATTCTTTTTACTTCAGTTTGGTTTTAAGACTTTTGATGGGAAATGAAAGAAAGAAACAGCAAGCCCAAATCAACATGCACCAAAAAGAAGCCAATAGCTGTCAAGACTACAGAAAATAAACTTCTGGAGAATTCCATCCAGGTGATAGGTCTCAACCCGAAATAGTTACTCTCCATTTCCCGCCACAGGTGCTGACTGACTTGCTGAGCTCATTCAGGAGTTTGCTTTTACTCTACATTCCATTATCTGCAGTCTCTTTTGCCACCAAACGCACATCGGCACATAGTTTAAAAATAACTTCAGTAAATTACTGTTCTATGAGACATTCCAACTTGTTAAAATTCGGTATGGGATCACCAGCACAACTTGAGATGTGATGTCATCACTCATTGCAAAGTCATGCAGACGCTCATAATCATAAAGAAATTGAGACTGAACTGTGAACATGATGTATCTTGAGAGAAGGTGAAGACATTTATGAATTTAATACACTGTAAGGTTTCACTGCTAAGGCTAATGGCTTCTATGTAATGTTTCACTGCTAATGTAATGGTTTGTCTGTAGCAGCAATGTTTGCGTTATGACTAGAGATAACGGGACTTTGGAATCCAGGGGCTATCCAATGGGAGAAATGTTGTTCTTTCGTGTGTGGCTGGAAGCCGAGTTATTCATGGTCTTTCGTCGGGGAGCAATGGGGAGAGAGGACGTGAATAGAGAGAGTCGGAAGACCACCGGATGGAGTGGACTGAGGAGCGAGGGTCTGAGGGCCAGCTATGCTTGGAGGTCAAAGGGAACAAATGAATGAACAGTGAGCTCCATCGATGCGCAATAGACTTTTTCCTTAAAATGGACCCTTTTTATTTTCCATACTGACCCTTTATCCAGATTAAGATTTATAAAGTTCAGTCATTTAATTGCATATGATGTACTGTCTGATATTTTGCGGTGCGGATTTGTAACCAGACAACACATCACACAGCATCCACACAAACGAGATTTCTCAGTTTGGCGGGGCCAAGAGTTGTTTTCCCCTAGACGAACACATGCTGGCGGAGACTGAGGGTTACATGAATTTCCCACAATCAATAGAACAACACGTTCCTCTTTCAAAATATCCCTTAATGAAATGAGTGGACAGCAGTATTTCCCGATGGTGTATTATGAGCACAATATAGGCATTATTTGAGCTTTACAATTTAATTTAGCAGATGTGGGAAAACCTTTTATAAGCTTGGTACTCTGCTGCTCAATTAATTCATAAAAACACTGGTTGCTTCTCTGATCATTTAAAAGAACTTAATATTGAACTAATGCTTATAATATAGAGTGGCATGAAAATGTTTGGGCACCCCGGTCAAAATTTCTGTTACTGTGAATAGTTAAGTGAGTAGAAGATGAACTGATCTCCAAAAGTCATAAAGTTAAAGATGAAACATTCTTTTCAACATTTTAAGCAAGATTAGTGTATTATTTTTGTCTTGTACAATTTTAGAATGGAAAAAAAGGAAAGAAGCATCACGCAAAAGTTTGGGCACCCCAAGAGATTTGAGCTCTCAGATAACTTTTATCAAGGTCTCAGACCTTAATTAGCTTGTGAGGGCTATGGCTTGTTTACAGTCATCATTAGGAAAGGCCAGGTGATGCAAGTTTCAAAGCTTTATAAATACCTTGACTCCTCAAACCTTGTCCCAACAATCAGCAGCCATGAGCTCCTCTAAGCAGCTGCCTAGCACTCTGAAAATTAAAATAAATCATGCCCACAAAGCAGGAGAAGGCTATAAGTAGCAAAGCATTTTCAGGTAGCTATTTCCTCAGTTCGTTATGTAATAAAGAAATGGCAGTTAACAGGAACAGTGGAGGTCAAGTTGAGGTCTGGAAGACCAAGAAAACCTTCTGAGAGAACTGCTCATAGGATTGCCAGAAAGGCAAATCAAAACCCCTGTTTAACTGCAAAAGACCTTCAGGAAGATTTAGCAGACTCTGGAGTGGTGGTGCACTGTTCTACTGTGTAGCAACACCTGCATAAATTGACCTTCATGAAGAGTCATTAGAAGAAAACCTTTCCTGCGTCGTCACTACAAAATTTAGCATCAGAAGTTTGCAAAGGAACATCTAAACATGCCTGATGCATTTTGGAAACAAGTCATTTGCACTGATGAAGTTAAAATAGAACTTTTTGGCGGCAATAAGCAAAGGTATGTTTGGAGAAAAAAGGGTGCAGAATTTCATGAAAAGAACACCTCTCCAACTGTTAAGCACGGGGGTGGCTCGATCATGCTTTGGGCTTGTGTTGCAGCCAGTGGCATGGGGAACATTTCACTGGTAGAGGGAAGAATGAATTCAATTAAATACCAGCAAATTCTAGAAGCAAACATCACACTGTCTGTAAAAAAGCCAAAGGTGAAAAGAGGATGGCTTCCACAAGAGGATAATGATCCTAAACACACCTCAAAATCCACAATGGACTATCTCAAGAGGCACAAGCTGAAGGTTTTGCCATGGCCCTCACAGTCCCCTGACCTAAACATCATCAAAAATCTGTGGATAGACCTCAAAAGAGCAGTGCAGGCAAGACGGCCCAAGTTCTAAAAGAACTAGAAGCCTTTTGCAAGGAAGAATGTGCGAAAATCCCCCAAACAAGAATTAAAAGACTCTTAGCTGGCTACAGAAAGCGCTTACAAGTTGTGATACTTGCCAAAGCGGGTGTTACTAAGTACTGCCATGCAGGGTGCCCAAACTTTTGCTTCGAGCCTTTTTCCTTTTTTGTTATTTTGAAACGGTAAGAGATGGAAATAAAAAAAGTAACCTTGCTTAAAAATATTAAAGAAATGTGTTTTTAACTTTATGCTTTTTGGAAATCAGGTCATCTTTTACTTGCTTAGCTATTCACAGTAACAGAAATTTTGACTGGGGTGCCCAAACTTCTGCATGCCATTGTATTTTGATCGCAAGCTTTTGTGAATGTTCCCATCGCTATACCATGGCTTTTCCTCTGATATAATCAACAGTTTCAGTTTTGTGTATTTTTTCTCCTAATCTTTCAATCCATCATATGAAGATGCAGAGTGGTTTATTGAATAAAGTAGTTTTGCCAAAAGAAATCTACAAGTCATACTTTTAAAATAACCAAGAACCTACATGTATGATTTATCTGTATCAATACATGTAATTATATCAATAAATTAATAAAGCTGACTTCTCTAAACACAATGCCTCGCTTCATTAATAATAAAAATGTGCTTATTTATTTGTTTGTTTATTTATTGGGCACAGTGCAGAATAGCCTCTCCGGCCTTTCAAGCCATGCCGTCCAGCAATCCCCTGATTTAATCCTAGCCTAGTCATGGGAAAATTTACAATGACCAGTTAACTCACCAACCGGTACATCTTTGAGCTATGAGAGGAAACTGGTGCACCCAGAGGAAATACATGCAGCAGCAGTCGGAATTGAATCCGTGTCACCTGTACTGTAAAGCATTATGCTAACTACTATGCTACCATGCTTTAATGCTATGTTTGAATGTTTCAATTTTATCTGATTTAAAGCTGGGGAAAGAAAAATACTCCCAAGAATCTACTTAGTAAACTGTCATTTTTTTCCACTGGCAAATCTGTGCCAATTTTATTGTCTTTTAATTCTGCACTCAATCAACTGGACCCATTTCCAGTAAACTGTGCCAGCGTCACTCATTTTGGTCTAACAGTATAAATGGCTGGCCTGTATGTCACTTTGAAAAATAAACACAGCTCAATAATGTTTAAATGGCTTTGCAATCTATGTCAGTGTTGTGGATCATCAATCTTGCAGCCAACCCGTCTCTGGTATTGACACCGCACCATTGTTGTGACCCTACAATTCTCTATTCTGCGACCTGTCAATCATAGTCCACAGAAAACTATGCCAAGTTCAGGGCAGCACTTGTATTGTGACTTGCAGTCAGCAGTCATTTCATTTTGGTGACCTTTAACTGCAAAATAATAGACAAAGGGGATCTTCAGCAGTTCTGAAGGTCTCCAGGGGAGGCATAACGATAGTTTGACACAGCGTGACACCAGCTCCCAAAGGCGCTTTTCATTGCGATAATTCTGAGATCCTTCTTCATGTTACATAAATGAGTCACTAATGTTTGAACTAAAATGAGAGGAGCATTCTCCCTTGGTGTTCTATATTTCTGCTCACAAGGGATCAATAATAAGGCTGAATGAAGATTATGGGTATACTGCTGATTTTTATTGTACTCTTTCTTAAATGATCCATTCTAAGTCAGTTAGAATTTTGTCCCATTGGGCTAAGAAACCAGCTGTGCATTTATAGAGCATTCCAAATGATTAAGAGGAAACTTTTTACTCAGTTGTGATGCTCATTCTCCCACTGAGTCAAACTTAGCCAGCTTCTCTTTTCCTGCTAGTGGGATTTGTATTACGGCTGTAAATACTGCTAAAATCTGATTATCAGTGATTTAATATACATCTAATACATGTTGTGCTAGCAATCTCTAATAAAAGGTTCACAGATACCAAGAAGAAACAACCATTCATTCCTGATTAAAGGCTCATTTTTCCCGTTGCCCAAGCTGACTGATGTACTTTCAACTTGTTAAATCAGCAAAATAGTGGACTAAAGAAAGGTGATCGTGTTCGGTAAAGGGGAATAAACTGTAAGAGGAGGAAGATGGTAAACAGTGGATTAATAATGTGCCTTTGCATCAACTCTGATACATGAGATCATCTTAGAAAGCTAGCCCTTTGGGTCACTAGGTGCCACCAACAACTTAGAGGCAATTAGTGGGTGGGTTGGAGTATTTGCGTGTGGACTGAAAAGGCACATGAAATCCAGTCCTTTGCTGATAATAATGACATGCATAATTTTTACAATGCTGTCAAAACTATCTACGGCCCAATAAATCAATGCGTTACTCCCCTGAAAACAGCAGATGGTCTAACACTACTCAAGAATCAGAATACCATTCTGTTGAGGTGGGCTGAGAGTTTTAACACCCTGCTTAATCAGGAATCTGACGCAGACCCCACCATCCTGGATGAACTGCCTGAACTTCCTCCTATCCATGACCTCAATCTACCACTAACCTTCCAGGAGGTTCTATCAGCTGTCCATTCCCTTAAGAACAACAAGTCTCCTGGCATTGACAATATCCCTGCTGAGTTACTGAAGAACGGAGGGTACATGTGTATGCGCACCCTCTACCAGTACGTCACCAAGGCCTGGACTGATGAGAACATCCCACAGCAATGGAGGAATGCAAACATCATTGTCATTTATAAGAACAAGGGTGACAAGGCCATCTGTGGCAATATCATATACAATACCCATCTGTGGCAATATCATATACAATACCCATCTGTGGGCATATCACTCCTTTCTGTTGCTGGAAAGGTCCTGGCTAAGGTGATGCTTCAGAGACTCATCAGCAACATCACCGAGTCAATGCTGCCTGAATCGCAGTGTGGATTTCGGAAGAACAGGATCAAGATCGACATGATCTTCACAGCCTGGCAGCTGCAGGAAAAGTGCCGGGAGCAACATCAGGACCTGTTTATGGCCTTTGTCGACCTCTCCAAAGTGAGCTCTTATGGGATGTCCTCCTCAGGTTTGGCTGTCCCAATAAATTTGTTAACATCCTCTGCCAGTTCCACGATAGGATGACTGCTCGGGTGACTATTGGAGGACAAGAGTCTGAGCCCTTCCTTGTATGCACAGGGGTGAGGCAGGGGTGTGTGCTAGCGCCAGTGCTCTTTAACATCTTCCTCTTGTGTGTTACCAAGCTTCTCCACAATGAGATTGAAGACAGCAGCAGTGTGGCAGTGGATGTCAGATTAGATGGCAACCTCTTTGACATCTGGAGGCTCCACACAACCACCAAACTCCGTAGAGAGCGGGTCCTGGAGCTGCAGTATGCAGACGACTATGCTCTTGTGGCCCATACTCCGGAGGATCTTCAGACTGTCCTTGCTGTGGTGGTGAGAGCATACAGCGGGATGGGGCTGACTGTCAATACCACCAAGACAGAAGTGGTTTGCCAGTGGAGTACCAATGTCCCACCCACTCTACCTGCCTTCACTTTTGGTGATGAAAAGCTGTCAGTAGTGCCATCTTTCAAATATCTGGGGATCATTCTCTCTGAGGATAGCGGCATTGACAACGACATCCAGAGCTGCATTAAACAAGCATCAGCCGCCTTTGGGAGACTTTGGCGTAGAGTCTTTCAGAACTAGAGCCTTCGTCCCTCCACAAAGATCACCGTATACCAAGCGGTCTGTGTCACCACTCTCCTTTGCTTCACCCTGTGAAGCTTGGGTAACCTACAGCCATCACATCAAGTCCTTGGATTGCTTCCACATAAGCTGCCTCCAGCGCATCCTGAGAATTACCTGGCATGAGCGGGTGCCTCACACTGAAATACTTGTAAAGACCAACTGCAGAAATATTGAGGCCATGATCACCCAGCATCAGCTGCAATGGCTGGGGCACGTGATAAGGATGCCCCCATGTCAGCTACCCCACAGAGTGTTATACGGCCAGCTACATCATGTTCGACGCTCAGCTGGAGGGCCGAAGAAGTGCTAGAAGGATCAGATGAAGAATGCTTTAAGGAAGTGCAAGATCAGACCCGAGGACCTGGAGGATGTTGCTGCTGACCGTACCACATGGCGACAGCTGTGTAGGGACGGGTTTATATTCTGGAGATGGAAAGAACAACCAGAAGACAGCTGAAGAGAGACCAGAAGCCACGGTTGCCACCACTACCACATATACATGTCTCACCTGCAATAGAGCTTGTGGGTCCAGGGTAGGACTGTATAGTCATCACTATACAGATCTCACCGTTAAAGGAGTGGACATCGTTATTGGATTTCGATGGACAATAGAAGAAGAAGAAGTAGCAATTGAATGACCAGTATGACAGTGCATTTTATTTTCAACAGTCATGGAAAACGCAAAACAGAGAAACTAATAATCTTACCTAACTCCTAACCTAAAATTAATGCTTAAGCCCATCATCCCAATCCATTCCCGAAGTTTGAAATTGTCTCAGAGAGTAATACGCTCAAAGTTCTCTATCAGGATGTGAATGTCTAAATTGCCAAATGTGAAGTATTGTACCATCAACAGACACCATCATTTGAACAAAGAACAAACAGTTAGCGGTTTTCCTGTGGTGAGTTGGTCTTTAAGGATTTCATATGTCTACTTGTAGAAAAATGGTGGGTTACAGCTAACACTTCTGACAAGAACAGATTATCCTCGTCATTTCTTTCTGGCATTTGTTGCAAATGGCTGTCATATTTGACAGCATGGTGACAATCACGGCAGTTTATAAAGTCCTCTGTACGTAATTGCATCAAGAGAATTTTTAAGAAATGTAGAGATTGATTTCATCCAAAGTATAAACTGCATTTCACAAAAATTTCTCCCTTTAAATTGGGCCAGTACATCTATTATTTACTTTATTGGCTCATTAAATCTGGTATATTAATTCCACATTCGCAGCAGTATTGACATCACCATCTTTTAAGGCTACAAGAGCATAGCATCAGATATCCAGCACCTGTTCCCCTTAATTACAGATCTCCTTGGAAACAGGATAGGTGAATTTATCCAGCCCTCTGATGTCCAGACATGTTCCATATTTGGAATATTCTTCACCTATATATTTCATGTTTCCTGGATAGTTTTGAAATTTAAACAGTTAACAGAAATTGAATGTATTGCAAAAGAAAGTTGAACCCTCGTCTTTTCCTTTTCTACTCTTCATGGACAGAGCAAACTGAAAACTTCATCTGTCTTTGTATGGTCACGTTGCCTTATTGTGTTTGAAAAGAATGTGGTAATATAAATTGTTTACAATGTAATCTCATGTCCTTTGACAAACAGTTATAGATCTGGGCAAGGCAGTAAGAGTTAAAGCCAGTTCCTTCAGAGAAATAGATATTGACAAAATAAGTAATATTATCTCTATTTCCCATAAAATTGAGGTACATCATCAGTCATGGAAAACATTCAGTTTATACTTAGTTGTGGAGACTGAGTTTAATACTTGAACAATGTCACCGCACGCCAACCCATTCTGAGATAGGTAGAATGCAAACAATCAATAGACTTCTTAGTGAGTACTAAAACTGTGATTCCTTCCTGAGCTACAATGAAGGAAATGCTTCATTGCTTTTCATTCATCATCATCATCAGGTGCCATGCCCAGTTTGAGCTTTGACTGCCATGGCCCACACACTCCTGTTTCGGGTCAAGTGGATCAATTCATTGGTATTCATTTCCAGTTCTCTGGCTGCTGTCTCCATCATCATTTGTCTTTGTCTTCCTCTTGCTTTCTTCCCTTCAATCTTTCCTATAATTACTGTGCATTCTAACTCCTCTTTCCTACTCACATGTCCAATGAAGTTACATTGCCTTTTCATGATCTCATACATTATTTCTCTTTTTGTGTTTTCTCTGTTCATGATGTCCTCGTTAGATATTTGTTTCGTCCACAATATTCTTTGCATCCTTCTCAAAAACCACATCCCTGCTGCTACAATTCATTTCCTCGTGTTACTAGATATTGTCCAACATTCTGAGCCATATAACATAACTGGATAAACGTAACATTTCAGTACTTTAAGGCGGGTTCTCCTGCCTAGTTTGGTATTGGTCAGTATACTCTTCATTCTCATAAAGGTGTCTTTTGCCATCCCTATTCTTCTTTTGATGTCCATGTCGCACCTGCCATCTGATGTCACCTAGCTTCCTAAGTAGCAAAAGTTCTGTACTTGTTTTATGTCTTCCCCGTTTATTCTCAGGCTGCAGATAGGATTCTCCTTTTTAGACATCACCTTACATTTTGTCTTTTTGCAATTGATAGATAGACCCATTTCTGCACTTTCTTCAACAACTATATCAATTAAGTTTTGTAGTTCTTCATCCGTACTTGCAATTAACACAGTGTCATCCGCATATCTGAAATTACTGAAGTTTTCACCGCCAACTTTGATTCCCAAGATGTCTCTTTTTTTTTGTAATATTGTTTCACTGTACACATTAAATGAATCAGGGGAGAAAACACACCCTTGTCTAACGCCCCTCTTGATTTTCGTAAACTGACTCACTGCTCCATCTATTCTTACAGCAACAGTTTGTTCCCAGTACAGATTTCTGATTAGGCGGAGGTCTTTTGAATCTAGATCTAGAGTTTCTTGTAATATTTCAAATAACTTATTGTGCTTCATTTTATTAAATGCTTTTGTGCAGTCAATAAAACAAACAAATCTTTTTGTACTTGAATAGCTCGTTCTGATAGTATCCTTAACATCAATATTGCGTTTCTTGTACCTTTGTCTTTCACAAAATCACATTGTTCTTTACCTATTTCAGCTTGTATCTTACTTTTAGCTCTTGTCATCAAAATTCTTAGAAGTATCTTGGTGATATGACTCATTAAACTTATGGTGCTATGTAATTCACATTCTATTGCTCCAGGTTTCTTAGGAAGAGTGATAAATACTGATGTTTTTCATCTCTTCTGGTATTATTTCAGTCTCATAAATGTCATTGATTAAATCAGTAAGTTTTTCAATTCCATAATCTTCAAGGGTGATAATTTGTTCTATTACTAATTCATCAGGATCCGCTGCCTTTCCTTTCTTCATCTTATTTATTGCTTACGAACTTCAGATTTTAAAATACTTGGACCTTCAATGTTCTTCTTAATTTCTGTTTTTTTTGCCTCGATCATCTTCAAACAATTCCTGAATATACTCAGACCATGTGTTCACAATCTCATCTTTTTCCATAATAATGGTACCATCCTTTGCTTTCAAACATCCACCTGAAGAACAGAGGAGCTTTTTACCAGTGATATTCTTGATTTGTTGATGTAACCTTTTTGGATCAGTAATAGGGATTCTTTCTATTTGATCATATTCCGGTTTAACCATTCTTCTTTGGCTTTTTGACATAAGCTTTTTCCTTCATAGATTAAGAATAACACCTTTTCCTAACTGCACAAGTACACCACCAGGAGTCAAATGAAAATTCTTCTATTTTGGCAGCACTATTCTTCATACCCAGGTTTGTTTCCCTGTTGGTCCAATTACTGGTGTTCTTACCAATATTTATCCCTAAATTGGACTCATATAAGTGGATCACTGGCTCTTAATTGCATGATTTTAGAGAGAACGTGAAGTGCATAAATGCCCAGTTTCTCACAATTATTGGACGTCAATAGTATTTCAATAAATATGCATAAGGCTCAATGTAAATCTACTTTCTTCTTTTCTGTTTGGCAATGTTGTATTATCCCTTTATCAGTTTCCCCAAAATTAAAGCAATCCGGATGGGATTTGAATTCTTACATGGAACTGCTGCTGTCAACCTGGGCACATCACGTCAGAGTAGAATCTTTTAAATGACTGCAAAGACATTTAGCATGAAAACCATTGCTTTGATCTTCTGAAACTCAGCATAAGTTTATGAAAAATGCCATTATGAAAATCCTGTTTTGTTTAACTTCGTTAATAAAAAAATTTAAGTAAAGATAGACAAACTCTTTCTGATGACTGATAAACAGAAGATACATACTTAATATAGACAAATAAAACAAAATTAGCACAAGGAAAATATTTTTATACAACAGGCATTTTTTAAGAAACATGACTTCAAAAATATGGGAGGAAAGAGAATGAATGGGAAACTATCTGGCTTGTACTTTAAAAGAGCAGGCGTAGATTGATAGACTGAATACCTAATTTACCACAGGATTTTTGGGCCGGTTTTTGGATGAGGAAGAAATAGGTCGGCAGAATTTGATACAAAGATTTAGTATCAGCTGTAGCTAATATTTATAACATGTTCACCCTGTGCTGGTCACAAATACCTTTATTTTATTGCAAAGGTTTGAAGCTTTGGTTGTTTGTGTATTGTTTTCTGATATTTATATTAATATTAATGAAACAGTTATTCTCAATATAATTACTTTAAGTGTGTGTGTGTGTGTGTGTGTCTGTGTGTGTGTGTGTGTGTGTGTGTGTGTGTGTGTGTGTGTGTGTAAATGTTCCAAGCTCAGGAAAAGCAAATGTTTCTGCTTAAATAAAGAAGGTCAAACATGTCATCATTTTCTTTCAAATCTAACAACTTTACAATGAAGTCCATAAATCAAAGATCAAGGACAAAATGCACTCCGGTCAAATTTATTGAATTTTAGTTGCAAAATATTTTTATTGTAATTACAGCTCAGTTTGTCTAAAGCAAATACTAACTAAAGGGATTTTGGTAAGCTAAATTCTGCCTATTTCTTTGTTTCAATTTTTTTTACTAATTCTTTTAAAAAACATACAAATTCTTTAATTTAAATACCTGTTTAATGTAGCAGCAGTCTACTTATCCTAGAATTGATGGTCTCCCAATTATCACAATATACTGGTAGGAGATTGGTGGAGCAAAAGAGGTAGTTACATGTGTAGAGAAGATGATTTACATGGACTCCCAAAACAAAACATTGAGATACTCTGAATGTGAGTAGCCAGTGTTATTGGGGTGGCGGTTATGATAATGCAACTTGAAAATAATTTTGATAGCAAGGATTTGCGCATGTTTAGCCCATGTCTATCCAAATTGACACAATCTTTTAAGCTAACCTGATTTGTAGCCTGATGGTACAATTTCCAATGCTCAATATATGTGATGCCTTTTGTGACCAGCAAGTAGTGAGTAGCACTTGCAAAAACATAAAGCTTTGCAAAGAGCTTGACTGGGTTGACATTTTTAACAAACTTATGAACAAGATCGCTTTCTTCAGCTCCTGGCTGCACAGTGAAGCTACTGGAAAACATTTGAAAAATTCTTTCTCAGAGCTTGGTTTCTAAACTTTGTGTTTCTTCTTGGCAGGATATTCCATCCTGCAAGTAATAATGGAAGCTGCTGTCCAGAATAACTGGCAAGTTACAGCAAAATCAGTTGGAAGCATCACCGATGTGATGGAGTATAGACGGATCTTTGAAGAAATGGACAAGAGACAAGAAAGAAGATACTTAATAGACTGTGAATTAAACAGGCTGAATGCGATTCTGGATCAGGTAACAGCTACAGTATTCATGCAAAATATTTGACAAAAAATGAAAAATATAGATTGTTTTGTATTCATTGTACTGTCACTGTAACCCTGTTAAGCATGGTGATAATAATGCAATTTAAAGTCTTTGCGTTTCAATGCAAAGTCACGTCTATCCTCAAGTCCCCTTAGGAGTATCTACCGATAATTTCCAATTTATTTAGCACAAGTCCTGTAATCCTGCTTCCTTTCTGTTGCTGCTTCCATATATACATTTTAAGAGGATCACTCTAAGAGCATTAAGGTTCATGATTCTGGTTGTGTGAGATTGTGAGTTGAATTGAATAATATGGTTTTGAAGGTCAACTCACAAATCATAATGTGTCACTTTCAGTTCCTTTCTTTCTACTTTTCAAAGCAGCTGTTAAAGGAGTTTGGGCAAAAAAAAAACAGCAACACTGAAATTACCTACTTCCATTGCTTGCATGACAAATATTTCAAGTTACAAGAAAATAATAGAGCCTAATCTGCTGAGCACATTCAGCATTTTATGATTTTCCCTGTTATGCAGTACCACCACCATTTGATGAGGAAGCAAAGATGTCTAATAGTGCTTGTTCTTCTGCCTTTGTTGAAGAGGGATTAAAGATCTCCTGAACTGCTACTTATTGATTGAAAACACCTGACAGGACAGATAACTTTTCAGTCAGTAAAATAGTGTCAGCACTATTCTGCTTAAATCAGTGAAACATCAAGCTTTGTATTAGTATAGTAAAGTCAATGAAACATTTCTTAAAGGTAACAAAAACAGCAAATGCTGGAATTACTCTGCTGGTTAAACAGTTTCTCAGAAGAGGGGAATGGAGTTAACATTTCAGGTCCGTGACCCTTCATCAAAACTTCCATACAACAGTACTGTAACGTCCTGGGAAAGGTTCACTGCTAATATAATGGTCTCTCTGTCGTGCAGTGTTTGGGTTAGGACTAGAGAATGAGTGTTTGGGTTCGGACTTTGGAATGTGTGCCAGCCAATGAGAGGAGATGTTTTTCTTTCTTGTATGCCCAAGCGAAGATTTTGCAGTCTTTTGTGCGGCGGAAGATGGAGAGAGAGGATGCCAGAACAGGGAAATCATAGACTGCAGGACGGAGTGGACTTGCAATGAGGTTGGGAGGGAAATCGATGGAGAACAAACAGACGGGAAACAGTGAGCTCCAACATTGCGCTTTAGACTGTTTCCTGAGAATGGGCCCTTTTTTCTTTTTGGTTTTCTTTACTAACCCTATAGTCAAGTTAAAAATTATAAAGCACAATCATTTAATTGCATATTGTGTACTGTTTGTATTTTCGTGGTACTGATTTGTAACAGGGGAACACATCACGTAGCATCCACCCAAAAAACACAGATAAAATGCTGAGAGACGAGGAAATGAAGATACTGCAATCCGCAGTCCCAAAATATTCGACCACTGCTACATTAAGACAAGGAATGCCTACTGCTCCTTGCTCAGACAGTGGAGGCAGAGCTTGAATGCTATCACCTCCTGCAAGTTAAATCAAGTGACATGGGAGACAACAAGGTTTCGCTTCTAGATGAACTCAATGCCTTCTATGCTTGCTTTGACCATCAGAACATAGAGGAACCATCACAAATCCCCAGATAGCCCGATGGTCCTTTGATCTCAATATCTGAAGCTGATGTGTAGGCTGCCATCAGGAGGGTGAATCCACGAAAAGCTACTGGAAGGACAGGGTACCTGGCAAATTGCTAAGACCTGTGATGACCTGGTATGTTCACTGAGATCTTCAACCTCTCGTTTCGGCAGTGTGTGGTACCCACCTGCTTCAAGCAGGCTTTCTCTTATACTGGTGCACATGAAGAGCAAGGTGCCCTGTCTCAATGACTACCGCCAGGTTGCTCTTCAGTCCACAATGATAAAGTGATTTGAGAGCTTGGTGATAAAACATATCAGCTCATACATGAGAGGTGACTTGGATACACTTCAATTTGCCTACAGTAGCAACAGGTCCACAACAAATGCCATCTCACTGGCTCTTCAATCAATCCTGGAACGTCTGGACAGCAAAGATACATACATCAGGATGCTCTTTATCGACACTAGCTCGGCATTCAATACCATCATCCCCTCAAAACTAATCAATAAGCTCGAAGACCTTGGCCTCAGTACCTCCTTGTGCAATTGGGGTGGGGGGGGGGAGGAACAGGAGTCTGTGTACATCAAGAATTAACCTAGTACATTTTTGAGCAACTTCCTAAATAGCCCATATGGAGCTTGCAAAGATATTTGAAGCAGTAAGTCATTAGCAAAAAATATAACAGGAGAATTGGAAGTAAAGAATTGGAACTGCAGAATTGCTGTATTGGCTGGTAGTTCTTTTGGGAGATAAAAAGATAAAAGATTAATAATAAGGAGTACATACTCTGTGATGATAAAATAACTAATGTATCCAAGGCATTTGTACGAAGACCATGAAGGTATTAATGACTTGTCTAAAGGAACAGAATTAAGAATGTTATCCAGCTGTGCCCAAAGCAAATAACCTGGTGTCAGATTGTAGATTGAACTCGGGCATCATTAGCACTTCTGTGCACAATAATTAAAAGCCAACAAATTACAGACGCTAGAAACCTGAAATAAAAATAGTGTTGGAAATACTCAGCAGCTCAGGCAGCATCTGTGAGAGGGGTACACGGCTAATCTTTCAGGTCAGAGCAGTTCTCTCCATCCCTTGCTTGCGGTATGGGTTGTTGTGTGGAAAACACAATGGCCAGTGAAATTTAATATAGTCAGTTTGAAATTAATAATACTGAATCCCGGAAGGACAAATCAGAATACCTTCTTGATGTTACAAGGCTGGGAATGAGGAAAAGCAAATGATTTTGTAATTATTTGTATGTGTGTATATATGTACATTACTAGGAGTGAGACCAAAAGCATAAAACATAAAGTAAAAAGCTAATGGATTGTTAACCTTTATGTGAAAGGAATGGGAATGAGGAAGGGTCTCGCCAAATGTTAATCCGCTATCAGCTGCTATCAGCTTTAGGGTCAGAACATTAGAAAAGATATGAAGAATAACAAAACTACAACCAGAACACTAACATTATTTGTCTTTCCATTAATGCTGCCTTGCCAGGAGAATGTTTCTAGCATTTTCTACCTTTATTTCAGATTTCCAGCTTCATTATTTTTCAATTGATATTCACTTAGAAAAGAGCTATTATAAATTGTGTGGCCTAAAATTTTTATAATTACACTTCTGAATGGTCTTGGTTAAATTATATCAGAGAAAATTTTCATAGATTATTCCTTTCTTTTGTGCCACAGGCTGTAAACGTTGGCAAAAACATCAGAGGTTATCATTACATGCTGGCCACCTTGGTAAGTGATTCTCTTTGTACTCGCTTAAATCAAGACAGTGCTAGTTGATGGCCAAACGGTATAACAGCCAAAATTAATCATTTCCCAGTAACTCCCGCCAAGAACAAAATCAGGAAACCTTTGTCTGCTAAGCTTTTGGATCCAAGTGAAATTAACTTTGGCAAACTGAATCTAGTTATAGGTAATTTTTGTTCAACTGCTCTTAACTGATGTTAATTATATAGCAGGGCTTGGTTGTGTGATATATAGAAGATGTTGCATTGAGAGAGATGTTCCTGAAATTAAGCACTGTCAGAAAAGAGTCAATAGAATCTTACTCTTGTTTTTTCATGACTGGAAGAACTTGTATTCTGGTATTATAAAATATAATCTCTCACCTCTCCTTCAGTAGCACAAGCGTGGTTCTTGTGTCGCTAGCTCACATAAAAGCTCTCACAATGTTTTCAACAAAGTACCTCACAGAAAGAACTTATGTTTTAAACATATAGCAAATTATAATGCATATTTTGTGAACTTATGATTTTTTGCCATGAAGCTTGTGGTAAGGTTGTCACTTGTGAAACGTGTACCTTGATTAAGGTCAAGTGCATGAAATGCCAGCCATTGTAATATCATAACATTTTGATTCAAATATCATGATAAAATTATGTCACATGATGCCCTGCCTTACCCATACATCATTTTGTTGACAGGAGGTATTAATTTTAGGCGATAAGATATTAGAGCAGAATTATGCCATTCGATTCATTGAGTCTGTTCTGCCATTTGATCATGACTGATCTATTTCCCTCTCAACCCGTTCTCCTGTCTTCTCCCGTAACCTTTCTTGCCTTGACTTGTTAAGAATCTACCAATCTCTGCACAAATGCACTCAATGACCTCGCCTCCTTTGGCAACAAATTCCACAGGTTCACCACCCTCTAGCTAAAGAAATTCCTCTTCATCTCTATTTTAAATGGACATCCCTCTGTTCTGAAGTTGTGCCCCCCTGGTCCTAGGCTCCCCCGCTACAGAAAATGCCCTCCCACATCTGCTCTATCTTGGCCTTTCAACATTGGATAGGTTTCAATGAGATTCCCCCCACCCCACCATTTTTCTAAATTCCAGCAAGTATGGGCCCAGAGCTATCAAATGCTCCTCATATGATAATGCCTTTTAATCCTGGAATCATTTTCAGGAACCTCCTTTGAACCCTGTCCAATATCAGCTTATCCTTCCTTAGATAAAGGGTCCAAAACTGCTCATAATACTCCAAGTGAGGCTTCACCAGTGCCTTATTTAGTATCAGCATTATATCCTTGCTTTTATATTCTAGTCCTCTCGAAATGAATGCAAACATTGCATTTGCTTTCCTCACCACCAACTCAACCTGCAGGTTGACCTTTAGGGAATTCTGCACACTGACTCCCAAATCCCTTTGAACCTTTGATTTTTTGAGTTTTCTCACCATTTAGAAAATAGTCTACACTTTTATTCCTTCAACCAAAGGGTATGACCATACACTTCCCAACACTGTATTCCATCTGCCATTCCTTTGCGCAATTCTCCTGATCTGTCTTAAGTCCTCCTGCAGCCTCCCTACTTCTTCAACATACCTGCCCCTCCACCCATCTCTGTAATGTCCACAGACTTGGCCACAAAGCCTTCATTTCCATATTGATCCTGTCTTTCCTTCTCATAATTGGTTTGATTCAGTTCATCAGAATCAGAATCAGGTTTATTATAACACATAAAAGTTGCTGGTGAACGCAGCAGGCCAGGCAGCATCTCTAGGAAGAGGTGTAGTCGACGTTTCAGGCCGAGACTCTAATGCAGATGCTGCCTGGCCTGCTGCGTTCACCAGCAACTTTTATGTGTGTTGCTTGAATTTCCAGCATCTGCAGAATTCCTGTTGTTTGATCAGGTTTATTATCACCTGCATATGATGTGAAATTTCTTAACTTAGCAGCAGCAGTTCAATGCAATACATAATATAGAAGAAGAAAAAATTAAAATAATAATAATAATAAATACGTAAATCTTGTTCAGTATAGTTTATACAGTGTACGTATATTGAACAGATTAAACATCGTGCAAAAAAACAGAAATGCTATATATTTTTTAAAAAGTGAGGTAGTGTCCAAGGGTTCAATGTTCATTTAGGAATTGGATGCCAGAGGGGAAGAAGCTGTTCCTGAGTCGCTGAGTATGTGCCTTCAGACTTCTGTACCTCCCACCTCATGGTAACAGCGAGAGAAGGGCATCCACAGGATGCTGGAGGTCCTTAATAATGGACGCTGCCTTTCTGAGACACCGCTCCCTGAAGATGTCCTGGGTGCTTTGTAGGATAGAACCCAAGAGAGAGCTCACTAAATTTACAACCTTCTGCAGCTTCTTTCAGTCCTGTGCAGTAGCCGCCCCCCCACCCCCCCCACATACAGTGATGCAGCCTGTCAGAATGCTCTCCGCTGTACATCTATAGAAGTTTTTGAGTGTATTTGTTGACATACCAAATCTCTTCAGACTCCTAATAAATAAAGTATAGCCACTGTCTTGCTTTCTTTAGAACTGCATCGATATGTTGGGACTAGGTTAGATCCTCAGAGATCTTGACAACCAGGAACTTGAAACTGTTCACTCTCTCCACTTCTGATCCCTCTATAAGGATTGGTATGTGTTCCTTCTTCTTACCCTTCCTGAAGTCCACAATCAGCTCCTTCGTCATTGAGTGCCAGGTTGTTGCTGCAGCACCACTCCACGAGTTGGCATACTCACTCCTGAACACCCTCTCATCACCACCTGAGATTCTACCAACAGTGGTTATATTGTCCGCAAATTTATGGATGGTATTTGAGCTATGCCTAGCCACACAGTCATGTGTATACAGAGAGTAGAACAGTGGGCTAAGCACACACCCCTGAGGTGCACCAGTGTTAATGGTCAGTGAGGAGGAGATGTTATCACCAATCTGCACAGATTGTGGTTTTCCAGTTAGGAAGTCGAGGATCCAATTGCAGAGGGAGGTACAGAGGCCCAGGTTCTGTAATTTCTCAATCAGGATTGTGGGAATGATGGTATTAAATGCTGAGCGATAGTCGATGGACAGCATCCTGTTTGTGTTGTCCAGGTGGTCTAAAGCCATGTGGAGAGCCATTGAGATTGCATCTGCTGTTGATCTATTGTGGCGATAGGCAAATTGCAATGGGTCCAGGAGGCAGAAGTTCAGTGTAGTCATGGCCAACTTCTCAAAACATTTCATCACTGTAGATGTGAATGCTACCAGGTGTTAATCATTAAGGCTGCTCACGTTATTCTTCTTGGGCACTGGTATAATTGTTGCCTTTTTGAAGCAAGTGGGAACTTCTGCCCGTAGCAGTCAGAGGTTGAAAATGTCCTTGAATACTCCTGCCAGTTGGTTGGCACATGTTTTCTTAGCCTTACCATTTACTCCATATTACACTTTGCTTCAATATACTTTGCTTGTTGTTTTTACGTTTTGTTCCTGCTGTGATCTTGGAGTATTGCAATCATGTTATTCTTCTCTTTGCTTCAACTTTTTATTTTTCCTTGCCCCACTCTTCTGTAGAAATGAGATAACAAGCAAGAGGTGTATTTCCATAAACTTGATTCTGAGGCGGTGGCAGTAGGACAGGACCAATGTGAGCAGAGGCACAGTAGCACCATGCAGCTTCCAATTGACCTGGCACTAATTTGGATCATGTTGTTTCCAAACTACATTCTGGCTGGTTTGAAAATGTCACTTGAACGCGCATATTTTCCTTCCAGCCAGTAAATTTAAAAGCTTTCAGAACAAGGGTCAAACCAACAGCGCCCCAAGCATTTGAAAAGATGCATATGTATTTTCAGATTTGTAAAGAATTCAAAAAGATCACCAAACAGTAAGTTTTTTCAATTTGAGTCCGATGGAATATCAAGCCCAAGAGAATTCGTTGGCCTCCGTAAGGTGGGGTTATCTTACGTTCTGACTTGGAAGTCATTTTTCATCATTTCAGAATGAAAAGGCACTCCACTACAAACAGAAGTCACAGAATAACTGCACCCCAAAACTATCTTGGAAAAAGCATTTGTTTTTGTAATTTCTCAGATATCCTCGTGGGCAATTTCACAATTCACTGGTTCGCTCAAAAAATTTATAGAAATAGACATTTGCAAATAAATATTAAGTGCATTTATATTTTGATCAGGACTGTGGTCCAGTAAGGATTTTTAATCAAGCTGGAAGAAATCCTGTTTAATTTATTACACTGTAGATATTTCACTATTTCACTACTCCAGTTTGGTCACTTATTATTTGGACCTTCTCAACTCAATCACGCATGCCATGCTTGCAAATGATTGCCAAAATCCTATCTAGTCCATTGCACTGATGATATTCCATTTTGTCACTTCGTAGTTGTAATCAGGCATGTGCTGTGCTTGCAGATGATTGCCCTCTCCTTCTCGTGTGAGGAATGAGTGGGAAATTGTCATTGTTACTATATTGCCTGAATGCTTTCACCAGCTGAAGTAAAGTAGCAAGTCCAAACAGTACAGATTTTGCTAATTAGACAGTAAAGAACAGTTTCCCATGTCAAAGTTAGCTTTATTGCCAATTTTAATTCTAAATCCACAACCTTGAGCTCATTATAGATGTAAAACAGACTAACCATATCTATTTCTGATAAATAATGTTTGGGTTTGTATTACTCTGCTGATGATGCACATGCTGTTGGAAAGAAAGAACATTTTTTTTAGATTATGAAGACACGTAGACCTCTTCTATTGTCATTTAGTAATGCATGCATTAAGAAATGATACAATATTTCCTCCGGTGTGATATCACAAAACACAGGACAGACCAAGACTGAAAAGACTGAAAAAACTGACAAAACCACATAATTATAACATATAGTTACAACAGTGCAACAATACCATAACTTGATGAAGAAGTCCATGAGCACAGTAAAAGTTCAACGTCTCTCAAATGTCCCACATCTCACACAGACGGGAGAAGGAAGAACTCTCTCTGCCATGCCGACCACAGTCCGACTCTGAGTCATCCGAAAACTTCGAGCTCTGATCAGCTCTCCAACACCGAGTACTGAGCGCCATCTCTGGCCGAACGATTCGCCCTCAACCTCGGTCGCCAACAGCAGGCAAAGCCATGGATTTTGAGGCCTACCCTCCGAAAGATTCCCGACCACGCAGTAACGACAGCAGCGAACGAGCATTTCAGAAACTTCTCCAGATGTTCCTCTGTGCTTTCATGTCCCTCTCCATCAAATCAGAATTGTCCACGGCCCCTAACAGATACGATATCATTTTTCACTGGAGGGCTGCACACGCGCGGTGCGCTGCTCTCTCTCCTCCTGCCGTTTTATAACTGCGAACAGTTACAAGGGTAAATGACAGTTTTCATTCTGCATTTTGCGGCAATCCTCATCATTCTACCTACCACTGCTAGCCCTGCCCAATGAATAACGTGTACAGTAATGACAGAATATGCTTTTAGTTTCCATTATGTCATTATCTTTGACAGCATGTTCGTTTTCTGAGGGCAAACTATCTAAGGCTTCAAGAGGAAAGATCAAGATGGCTGAAGGCATTCAGTGAAACTGAATGATTAACCTAGTTATAGAGTCAAGTAAATTTGACACTTCCATTCAGTCCTGGGCTCTACTCTAATGGGCAGTAATGGTGATACTTTGACACTATTACAGTATAAGATTTGTTGGCTAAGCATCATTACAAATATAATGGAATGCATCCCAGAGCACCATAATGTGCCACTGCCTCAGTTAGGTTGAGACTTTCTTGGTGAGGTATGAAGGATATGCTGCTTGGAGGTTTACTTACAGGAAGATTATTTGCCAGGTGGCCAGGTCGCATGGCAGTTAGCATAGTGCTATTAAAGTATCAGCAACCCGGGTTCAAATCCTGCTACAACCTGTGTTCAATTTCCGCTGTTGTCTGTAAGGAGCTTGTGTGTTCTCCCTGTGACCATGTGGGTTTCCTCTGGGTGCTCTGGTTTCCTCCCACATTCCAAATTGATCACATGGGTTTATCAGGCCAGAAGGGCCTGTTACAGCACTGTATCTCTGAATTTAAAAAAAAGATAACCATGAGCTATGTTCATTGAATCAGAACACTATAACAACATCAACTTGCATTTATATAGCATTTAAGATGTGCAATTAATTCCATTATCCACATAGGCAAGAAAAACTAGAAATCAGCAGGAAAATCCTGAGGTAAAACAGAAAGTCTGAACTCATTCAGGAGCAGGGATTCCAACTATTTTTATGCTATGGACCAATACCATTAAGCAAGGGGTCCTTGGACCCCAGGTTGGGAACCCCTGTTGTAGAGGTACAGTAGCTGCTAAATCTTAAGGGCCAGAGAAGGTTGAGACTGCTCATTAAGAATAATTGACATAAACAACAGATAATCTACTGTTGGTTGATGGAAACTTCTCAGCGACCAGAGC
Organism: Mobula hypostoma; assembly: GCF_963921235.1. Classification (NCBI taxonomy): domain Eukaryota; kingdom Metazoa; phylum Chordata; class Chondrichthyes; order Myliobatiformes; family Myliobatidae; genus Mobula; species Mobula hypostoma. The sequence goes on along the minus strand of NC_086106.1, from coordinate 102,220,323 downwards.
AACCACTTAAAATTATTGTTAGGTCCCTGGATTCTGGTTTCAGTTTGAGTAAAATTTACAACCTATAGCCTCTGAGGCATTAGGACGATGATTGTTCATTACATTTATTTAATCTGCAAAGCTGCAGGATTTAAGTATTAGGAAACAACACTTTGCAGAATGGTTGATCACTTGGAAGCAATGTAGATGACTGGTTGGAAATCCTCATGCAATATAGACAGATGTGTGATCCACAGCACAGCCAGGGATTCAAACTGAGTTTTACTTCATCCTTCTACATTTGGGCAACATTGGTTCCATTCTTATCATTAAATTGAGAAGTTTAGTTAGGAATCAAAGCTAAATATTTTCTGTACAGTAAAAAATACATGAGCTAAAAAAAATACATGATTAAAAAATTAACAAAACATTTTGTGTGTGTGTGGGTGAGTGGGTGGATGTACACATCTGTTAGTGATGAAACTCAAGCAAGGATATAATGAACTTTTGAAAAGGTACAATAAAATCCTATTTTTTCTGGTAATTTGAAGCCTTTAATTTACTATAATTTGTCTTGTGTATTTGTTGCAGGGCTTTTCTGATCTTGTGCTTGATAAATTTATGGAGACGGGAGTCAACGTAACTGGCTTTCAGCTTGTGAATTACGAAGATCCAATGGTACAAAAGTTCATGCAAAGGTGGACAAAGCTGGATCAGAGAGAGTATCCTGGAACGGCTGCTAGCACTTTGAAGGTACAATATTTACCTTTTTCTTTGGATATTTCAAGCCTACTCCTGTGTAAAGGAACTGCTTGATAAAATATTTCTGGAAAGACTAAATAAATAACATAAATGACACCGTTTAGGGCAAATTTTGTACTACATAAGTGACAAGTATTTGTATGTTTGTCAATAGTGCCTTAAATATAGGAAAAAGTCCCAAGCTTTAATTAAATCATTACAAAACTTATTTTATGCTCATTAGGATCTTAACCCTCCATTGGAAGACTGAAAATAGTCTGTTGTTCTACGTGCCATTCATTTGGATGGATAGCACTTATAAAGTCATAGAGTCATAGAACACTGCAGCACAGAAACAGGATCTTTGGACCATGTAGTCCATGCCAAGACATCGATCTGCCCAGTCCCACTGACCTGCACCCGGACCAGAGCCCTCCGTCCATATATCTGTCCAAATTTCTTTTAAATGTTGAAATTCAACTCCATCCACTAATAGTGCTAGCAGCTCATCCACACTCTTACCACCCTCCAAGTGAAGAAGTTCCCTCTCATTTTCACCTTAAATATTTCACCTTTCACCCTTAACCCATGACCTCTAGTTGTAGACTCACCCAACCTCTGGGAAAAGTCTACTTGCATTTACCCTATTTATACCCTTCATAAATTTATGTCTTCATCAAATCCTCCCTCGATCTTCTACATTCTAGGGAATAAAGTCTTTTCCCTATAACTCAGCTGCTCAAGTCCCAGCAACATCCTTGTAAATTTTCTCTGATCTCTTTCAACCTTATTCATATCTTTTCTGTACATAGGTGACCAAACTGGGACACAATACTCCAAATTAGGCCTCACCAATGTCTTACACTATTTCAACATAATATCGCAACTCCTGTACACAGGATATTGATTTATGAAGGCCAACGTACCAAAAGCTTTCCTTACGACCAATCTGCCTGTGACACCACCTTCAGGGAATTATGGAGAGGATACGTGTCTTTCACTAACTTGGTCCCACTGTCGTTAATAGTATCAGTCAGCTCTCAGTCTCAGTTTCCTGGCTAACCAGCAATCTCTCGGGCTACGTGCAACCTCTTAATCTTCTATTGGTGTAGTATATCTAATATCAGCAGTGCTTAATGATACTTACAGTAAGGCTGTCACTCTTATAAGTATTATGTTATGTGACAATTTTCTTTATGATTTGCAATAGTGTTTGCGGTAAGTTGCAGATTTTGACATCCTCTTGAATAAATACACATTTTAAACTCTTTCTCATACTCTGTCGAAGCCCATAGAATCTCAAATGGACTTGGTGAGAGTTCAGGAAGGTGCCTTGAGCAAGAGGGACAATAAAGTTGGGTGCTTTATTCTGTTGGTAGCCTGAAAATATTGGGATATATGGAAAATGCGGTACTCAATAATGGACAAAAAGCAAGGCTACAGTTATAATGGCTGCTTATTAGACATAATGCTAGCAACAGGCTGCTAGAAAGATTTGGGAATGTTCTAGAAAATTGTATTTAGTATGAAGATTAATTAGTTTTAGACTAACATGAAGATATTTTCAGGATTCATACATGAGTACTAAGGGTACAAAACATACATACTTGAAATTAAATGCTGAGCCAAGAAGCTGTGAACCCAGGTTTGTATCCAGCACTGGACGCTTAAAGGGAAGAAGAGCTAAACAAACTAGAATGGCATGGAGTATTAATTCAAGCAGCATGGAGTGATGGAGTGACACCCATGGTGGTGATATCTAGGACTGTCCAGTTTTGTGGACGTAATGAAGTCATCTTTAATACAGAAAATGTTGAGGAGATATATTCCTTGTCCACACATCAAATTTAGTTGACAGGTGCAAAATTCTTCACTTAAATAGCATTTGCCCAATCATTATGCCCAGTTTGCTGTCATCCAAGACACTACTTCACAATTAACACCCAGGCATTGTACTTGTATACCAAGGGTGTCATACAGGGTGAAATTATCACCTAAAAATCTTTTAAGCAATAGTGGATAAGAAAACCCAAAATACTAAAGGTGCTGAAAATCTGATATAAAAGAGAAAATGCTGGAAACACCAAAGTCTCCAATCTGAAGCATTAATTCTGTTTCTCTTTCCACAATACTGTCTGACCCGAATAGTAGATGAGAGGCTGAAAGGATTCCAGTATTGGCTTTTTAACTGTAGCAGCCACAGAGGAAGAGAACTGTCTGGTTCTTGAAGCTTTTAAAAATTGTATTATCATAATATAGAGCTTCACAAAGACAAATGTGCTTCAGTCAAAAGGAAATCATTTAGTTTGAGGGAAGCTGAGAACAGTTTACAAAAAAATGAAGCAATCAGCAGAGCTGGGAATCTGAAAATGTTCTGAGCTCTACTTGTTTCAGGGTATGACTGAACACTGTTTTGATTTTATCACATTATTAAGACCATGTCATCCCCTACTGAAGACCTATAATAATGGGGCAAAATTCTGCAAAAAGTACATATTCTGTGCAAGAAAAGTCTTGGCAGTGAGTCATTTTTGGTGGTTCGCATCACCAAGCAAGTGATGCTGGATTTAAACGGTAATTAGCTATTCGTGCTTGGAAGCCATGAAACCCCATTGTTTTTACAGTACACACACTGACTAAAAGTCTCATTGAGCAGGATGTGTCAGATATATTTAATGCCAATATATTTCCATAGTTATTGTGAAGGACAGATTGAAATCAGAATGATTCGCATGACAAGAAGAGTTTCTGTCAGTTATAATGGAAAATCATTAAGTCTGAATGCATGATTGTAGAAAAGTCGGGGTTCCCTGCTGCTTATTGAAAGTTGCGCAGTAGCAAAAAAGAAAGATCAAACCAAGAAACTAGGATTCGAAAAGTTGTTTGAAATGTAATGTCTGCTTTTAGTTGCATTTCATTGCCAAAACCATTCAAATTTTTGTATTTCCTCTAGGTGAAAGTTCATTTACGTTCAAATGTTTCATCTATTCCTCCAAAATCTATGAGTTTTCTCAGTGTTAAAGTCAAACAATCATAATTTTGGAAAGCATATGACTTGTAATCATAAGATGGCTGAATAGCTAAAACATGCTGCTTATGACACCTGATCAGTAATAATCTGTAGAGTTGAAATTCAAGTTCACTGACTCCAAATCCTCATTGTAATAATCTTACTCTTACTTTCCTGTTGACAACTTAGTTTGTGCATTACTGTACAGTATTTACATAGTTATATCAAGAGATAACATTTACATAAGTAAAACTTAGTTTAAACCTTATTCATAACCTTGTATAACCATATAACCGTATAACAATTACAGCACGGAAACAGGCCATCTTGGCCCTTCTAGTCCATGCTGAACACTCACTGTTATCTAGTCGCACTGACCTGCACTCAGCCCATAACCCTCCATTCCTTTCCTGTCCATATAGCTGTCTAATTTAACTTTAAACGACAACATCAAACCTGCCTCAACCACTTCTGCTGGAAGCTCGTTCCACACAGCTACCACTCTCTGAGTAAAGAAGTTCCCCCTCATGTTACCCCTAAAATTTTGCCCTTTAACTCTCAACTCATGTCCTCTTGTTTGAATCTCCCCCACTCTCAATGGTAAAAGCCTATCCTTGTCAACTCTATCTATCCCCCTCATAATTTTAAATACCTCTATCAAGTCCCCCCTCAACCTTCTACGTTCCAAAGAATAAAGACCCAACTTGTTCAACCTTTCTCTATAACCTAGGTGATCAAACCCAGGTAACATTCTAGTAAATCTTCTCTGTACTCTCTCTAATTTGTTGACATGTTTCCTATAATTCAGTGACTAAAACTGTACACAATACTCCAAATTTGGCCTCACCAATGCCTTGTTCAATTTTAACATTACTTCCCAACTCCTATACTCAATGCTCTGATTTACAAAGGCCAGCATATCAAAAGCTTTCTTCACCACCCTATCCACATGAGATTCCACCTTCAGGGAACTATGCACCATTATTCCTAGATCCCTCTGTTCTACTGCATTCTTCAATGCCCTACCATTTACCATGTATGTCCTATTTTGAATTGTCCTACCAAAATGTAGCACCTCACATTTATCAGCATTAAAATCCATCTGCCATCTTTCCGCCCACTCTTCTAACCGGCCTAAATCTCTCTGCAAGCTTTGAAAACCTACTTCATTATCCACAACTCCACCTATCTTAGTATCATCTGCATACTTACTCATCCAATTTACCACCCCTTCATCCAGATCATTAATGTATATGACAAATAACATTGGACCCAGTAAAGATCCCTGATGCACACCACTAGTCACTGGCCTCCAATCTGACAAACAGTTATCCACCACCACTCTCTGGTGTCTCCCATCCAGCCACTGCTGAATCCATTTTACGACTTCGATATTAATACCTAACAATTGAACCTTCCTAACCAACCTTCCATGTGGGACCTTGTCAAAGGCCCTACTGAAGTCCATATAGACAACATCCACTGCTTTACCCTCGTCAACTTTCCTAGTAACCTCTTCAAAAAATTCAATAAGATTTGTCAAACATGACCTTCCATGCACAAATCCATGTTGACTGTTCCTAATCAGACCCCGTCTATCCAGATAATTATATATACCATCCCTAAGAATACTTTCCATCAATTTACCCACCACTGACGTCAAACTCACAGGTCGATAATTGCTAGGTTTACTGTTAGAACCCTTTTTAAACAACGGAACCACATGAGCAATACGCTAATCCTCCGGCACCATCCTCGTTTCTAATGACATTTGAAATATTTCTGTCAGAGCCCCTGCTATTTCCACACTAACTTCCCTCAAGGTCCTAGGGAATATCTTGTCCAGACCCGGAGACTTATCCACTTTTATATTCCTTAAAAGCACCAGTACTTCCTCTTCTTTAATCATCATAGTTTCCATAACTACCGTTCTTGTTTCCTTTACCTTACACAATTCAATATCCTTCTCCTTAGTGAATACCGAAGAAAAGAAATTGTTCAGAATCTCCCCCATCTCTTTTGGCTCCTCACATAGCTGTCCACTCTGATTCTCTAAGGGACCAATTTTATCCCTCACTATCCTTCTGCTATTAATATAACGGTAGAAACCCTTGGGAATTACTTTCACCTTAATTGCCAAAGCGACCTCATATCTTCTTTTAGCTTTTCTAATTTCTTTCTTAAGATTCTTTTTACAATCTTCATATTCCTCGAGCAACTCATTTACTCCATGCTGTCTATATTTATTGTACATATCTCCCATTTTTCAAACCAAGTTTCCAATATCCCTTGAAAACCATGGCTCTCTCAAACTTTTAACCTTTCCTTTCAACCGAACAGGAGCATAAAGATTCTGTACTCTCAAAGTTTCACCTTTAAATGACCTCCATTTCTCAATTATATTCTTCCCATAAAACAAATTGTCCCAATCCACTCCTTCTAAATCCTTTTGCATCTCCTCAAAGTTAGCCTTTCTCCAATCAAAACTCTCAACCCTGGGTCCAGACTTATCCTTCTCCATATTTATATTGAAACTAATAGCATTGTGATCACTGGACCCGAAGTGCTCCCCAACACAAACCTCCGTCACCTGACCTATCTCATTCCCTAACAGGAGATCCAACACTGCCCCTTCTCTAGTTGGTACCGCTATGTATTGCTGCAAAAAACTATCCTGCACACATTTTACAAACTCCAAACCGTTCAGCCCTTTTACAGTATGGGCTTCCCAGTCTATGTGTGTAAAATTAAAATCTCCCACAATCACAACCTTGTGCTTACTACAAATATCTTCTATCTCCTTACAAATTTGCTCCTCCAACTCTTGCTCCCCATTAGGTGGTCTATAATACACCCCCATAAGTGTTACTACACCTTTTCCATTCCTCAATTCCACCCAAATAGCCTCCCTAGACGAGCCCTCTAATCTATCCTGCCAAAGCACCGCTGTAATATTCTCTCTGACAAGCAATGCAACACCTCCCCCTCTTGTCCCTCTGATTCTATCACACCTGAAGCCATTAAATCCAGGAATATTTAGTTGCCAATCACACCCCTCCTGCAACCATGTTTCACTAATAGCTACCACATCATACTTCCAGGTATCAATCCATGCTTTAAGCTCATCCCACCTTTCTTATAATGCTACATCACCTAAAGGAACAGAGCAATTTTATCAGTAGCATGGAACACTGAATATAGTAACATCGGTGCACTGTTAAATGAAGCCTGGAAACAAAAGTATGTACTTAGATGCTACCAACTGCAGAAGAATTTTTATGCATGCTTTTCCATTGAGTGAATGAGATTAGTGTAATTCCCTATATTGTTATTTTTTTTTAAATCTTGCTTTTAATTGCTACCTTAAATTGAAATTGATAATCATAAGTCTATTCTTGATTCAAAACAATTCAACTGACTAACATTGAAAATGCTGGTATTGAAAAATATATGCAGATTTTCATTTTCTAATGAGAGATGATTTCAAAGTGCGTTCACAGTCTGTGCTATCTTTTTGCAGGTAGCACAGTGTCAGCTCTTGCATCTCAAAATTGTAACAAATCCTTCTCCCTTCTCCAGAAAGGCTGAGTTAAATCCCTGTGCTTTGTTTTGAGATGACTTTTTCCCTAAAATGACTGATGGGCTAACAGTTGCTTTATCCCCATAATAGAATAGCTGTTGCTTCTCTAGCATCTGTTGTAATAAGCTTTTTAGTGAATTATTTCCTTTGCACAAGTTCCATTTTGATAGGATTATATGGACATTAGCAAAACTAGATTATTTTACACTGGTGCTTTTAGAAATACTACCACTCTAAAAATCTGGGATCACAATCATTTGGCATGAGAACACAGGAATGGAAAGATAAATTGAGATCATTGACTCTCTTGAGCCAATTCAGTGTTATGATTGATCCTAATTTCAATTCCATTTACCTACCTACAGACCAATGACATAGGAGCTGAATTAGGCCATTTAGCCCATCAAGACTACTCCACCATTTGATCCTGGCTGATTTATTACCCATCTCAACTTCATTTTCCTGTCTTCCTCCCTTAACCTTTGACACTCTGACTAATCAAGGAACTATTAACCTCCACTTTAAGTATATCTAATTACTTGTCCTCCACAGCCGCCTGAGGCAATTTATTCCAAAGTTACACCAACCTCTGGGTAAAGAAATTTCTCCTCATTTCTGGTCTAAAGGGAAGTCCCTTTATCCTGAGGCTGTTCCCTCTGAGTCTAGAATTTCCCACTCTTGAAAGCACGCTCTCAATGTCCATTCTATGTAGACCTTTCAATATTTTATAAGTTTTAATGAGATCCCTCCTCATTCTTCTAAACCTCAGCAAGTACAGGCCCAGAGCCATCAAACATGCCTCATATGTTAACTCTGTCATTCCCAGGATCATTCTTGTGAACCTCTTCCGGACCCTCTCCAATGCCGGCACATCCTTTCTTAGAGAAGGAGCCCAAAACTGCTCACGATACTCCAAATGTGGTCTGACCAGTGCCTTACAATGCCTTGGCATTACATCCTCGCTTTTGTATTCTAGTCCTCTCAAAATGAATGCATTCATTCATTCATTTATTTATTTATTAAGGTACAGCACGAAATTGGCCCTTCTAGCCCTAAGAGCCATGCTGCCCAGCAAACTCGCAATTTAATTCTAGCCTAATCACAGACCAATTTGCAATGAGAAACTGACCTACCAACCGGTACGTCTTTGGACTGTGGGAGGAAACTGGGGCACCCGGAGGAATCCCACATGGTCATGGGGAGAACAAACAAACTTCTTACCGGCAGCAGCAGGAATTGTACCCAGTCTCCTGTACAGTAAAGCATTGTGCTGACTATTACACTACCATGGTCCCATTTACCTATGGCCATCTCAACCTGCATGTTAACCTTTAGTGAATTCTGCCCTTGGACTCCCAAGTTCATTTACACTTTCAATTTCTGAATTTGCTTCCCATTTAGTAAATAGTCTACACCTTTATTACCTCTGCTAATATGTATGACCATGCACTTCCTTACACTGTATTTCGTCTGCTACTTCTTTGCCCATTCTCGTAATCTATCTTGAGTCCTGCTTCAGACTTTATGCTTCCTCAAAACTATCTGCCCCTCTTCCTATTTAGGTTTCATCTGCAAACTTTGCCACAAAGTCATCAATTCCAAAATCCAGATCATTAACATATAACATGAAAACAAATGGTCCCAAATCTGACCCCAGCTGAATACCAGTTGTCACTGGCAGCCAACCAGAAAAGGCAACCTTTATTCCCACTTTTTGTCTCCTTCCAGTCAGCCAATCCTCTATCCATGCTACTATCTTTACTGTAATACCATGGGCTCTTACCTTGTTTAGCAGCCTTGTATGCCGCACCTTGTCAAAGGCCTTCTGAAAATCCAAGTAAACAATATCCGATGATTCTCCTTTGCCTGTCATACCTGCTATGTCCTCAAAGAACTCCAACAGATTTGTCAGGCAAGGTTTTCCCTTAAGGAAACTATGCCGATACTATTTTATCATGTGCCTCCAAGTACCACAAGATGTCATTCTTAATAATGGGCTCTAACATTTTTTCAACTGATGAGATCAGGCAAATGTAACTATAACTTCCTGTTTTTTGCCTCCACTATTCTTGAAAAGTGTTTCTTTGACCCCACCCCCATTAGTACTGCTCCAATGTCATTTTTCAGTGATGCAATATCCACTCTTGCTGCTCTTTTACTTTTTATCTATCTGGGGGAAAAAATGGTATCCTTTCTCTATACCTCTTAATCCCCTTATCTATCGGAAATCCATCAGCTTTGGTCATGAAAATTTCTCGTTGTAGAATCCACTGTGTCTTTGTAAAGATACAGATCCATTTTGCATGAAAACTTGTTCTTGTGCTGATATCTCGTGCCAAATGAAAGTAAGTCAATTAGCATCAAAAGCCTGTAAATCATTGAAATTCCTAAACAAGCATGACAATAAATTACGAAATGCCCTCGACTGATTGATTCTATTATTGTAATTGGATTTACTGAGTATGCCTGCAAGAAAATGAATCTCAGTGTGGTATATCATGGCATATATGTACTCTAACAAAAAAAAATTACTTTGATCTTTGAGTGGAGTAACATTTGCAATTTTCCAGTTTTCCGGAACCATTCCAGAATCTAGTGATTCTTGAAAGATTACTACTAATGCCTCCACAACTTCTTCAGCTACCTCTTTCAGAACCCTAGGGTGTAGTCCATCTGACTTATCTATCTGCCAACCTTTCAGCTTCCTTAGCACCTTCTCCTAAATAATAGTGATTGCAGTCACTTCTGCCCCCTGACATCCTTAAATTTCTAGCATACTGCTGGTGTCTTCAACATTGAAGACTGACGTACAATATCTATTAAGTTTGTCTGCCATTTCTTTGCCTCACCCCCCATAACTACTGTTTCAGTGGCATATTCCAGCAGTTCAATATGCGCTTCTGCCTCGATTTCACTCTTTATACATCGGGACAAAAACTTTTGGTGTACTTTTCTCTATATATGTTAATCCCTTTACCTACTGAAAGTTCATCAGCTTTGGTCATGAACATTCCTAGTCCTTGAATCTACCTTGTATGAAATCTCCTTTGTGTGTTGAAGTCTCTTGCCAAATGAAAGTAAGTCAATTACCATCAAAAGCATGAAAATCATTGAAATTCTAAAACAAGCATAACAATAAGTTATGAAATGCCTTCAGTTCAGTACTGATCTGATTATTTTACAAGTATTGACTTGAGACTTATTTAGTGCAATGTGGGCCAACCATTTAAAAAGAAAATTATCCAGCTTCTGTTTAGGTTTACTTGCCAGTATCCAGTGTATATTGGAAAGTAATTTTGTACCAAAAAGTCTAAGTCTCTTTTCCGTAGGTGCCGCCTAACCTGCTGAGTTCTTCCAGCATTTTGTGTGTGTTGCTATAACAACATACACTATATATTTAAGAGACAACAAACACATCAGCAAGTGACAAGGAAATAAGATGAATGTAACATGAAATTTATCATCTTTTCAGCCTAGTCTAACTTTTGTCAATATCGAGTTAACGCACAAGCCAATAACTCATTTTTCTCTGTCTATGCCGCAGCTAGATTATGTCTGGAATATGGATTAAATTAGAATTACTTAAACATATTTTAAATTCTTCTTTCTATCATTTTTTTCTATTAACTTGAACACTTTCATTTAAGTAGCATACAAATGTTGTTCACAAATCTGGACATGCATACTAGTAAAATGCAAACTTTCAATATACTTATTTTCTATGGGGATTTTTATTTTATTCTTAAAATCTAAATAAAATAGATGGGAAAGTGTGATTTGTGAATAGAACATTTTGCTGAAATAAATTTCATTTCTTAGGAACACACAAAAAAGATGGAGGAAATTACCATTTCAGGCAACATTCATGGGAGGAAAATGGACAGTCAATGTTTCGGGTCAAGAGCCTTCATCTGAATCAAAACACAGAGGGGAGATAGTGTGTGTAAGGTGGAGGAAAGAGATGAAGCAAGAACAGGCATGTCACAGGAGGATCCAGGTGATGTGGGGAAGGGGTTGTGGAGGGGAAGCGGGTGATAAGACCATAAGAAATAGGAGCAGAATTAGGCCGTTTGGCCCGCTGAGTCAGCTACACCATTTCATCATGGCTGATCCAATTTTCCTCTCAACCCCAACCAGATGCCTTCTCCCCATATCACTTCATGCCCAGACAAATCAAGAATCTATAAATCTCTGCCTTAATTATACATATAGACTTGGCCTCCACAGCTGCCTGTGGCAAAGAATTTCACAGATTCACCCCTCTGGTGGCTAAAGAAATTCCTCCTCAACTCCGTTCTAAAAGGACGCCCTTCTATTCTGAGGCTGTGCCCTCTGGTTGTAGACTCTCCCACCACAGGAAACATCTTCTACACATCCATTCTACCAAGGCCTTCCACCATTCGATAGGATTCAATGAGGTCACCATTCATTCTTCTAAATTCTATTGAATACAAGCACAGATCGTCAAAACTCTTCATATGACAAGCCATACAATCCTAGAATCATTTTCATGAATCTCCTTTCAAACCTCTCCAATTTCAGCACATCCTTTCTAAGATAAAGGGCCCAAACCTGTTCACAATTCTCCAAGTGAGGCCCCTCCAATGCTTTATAAAGTTTCAACATTACATCCTTGCCTTTACAGTATATTCTTGTCGGCAGAGTGGGAATAGCAGCAGAAGCAATACGTGGAAGTGACATCACCTGCAGATCTTGTGTGCCCTCATTTACTCAGTACCTGAACTCGCGCATGGGGCAACACAGTAACGTAGTGATTAGCACAACGATTTACAGTTCCTGCAACTGGGGTTCAACTCCTGCAGCTGCCTGTAAGTAGTTTGTACATTCTCCCAGTGACCGCATGGGTTTCCTCCAGGTGCTCCGGTTTCCTCCCACAGTACAAAGACATACCAGTTGGTAGGTTAATTGGTCATTGTAAATTGTCCCGTGATTAGGCTCGGATTAAATCGGGGGTTACTGGGCAGTGTGGCTCGAAGGGCCAGAAGAGCCTGTTCCACGCTGTATTTCAGTAAGTATAATAAACAAATGGTTATTTTGTACCTCATAAAGGATTTGTCTTTATATTGTTGAAAAATGGATCCCAATATTTTCACTAAATAATGGTTCATAGTATGAAGGGTATGTATTAGCCTGAAACACAGAATAAAATGATTATCAACAAGGAAAGGGATATCAGGAGTAAAACTGAAATCTACAACATCACTGAACAGAACTGCTTACTGAATGAAACTGGCCTGACAGCTAAATTCAGACATTTTGGGGTCTAAATTGTAAAATATTCAAAACTAGACACAGAAACTATTAGTAATGTACGTTTTTTGATTGTAACACAGGCAGCATGCCCAACTCCATAGTGGCTGCTTACTGGAATGAGACCTGTGTGTTCCAGAAGTAACTATACGGTTGATTGACGGCATCCATCAGACAGGGCACTAAAATCATGAACAGCCAGCATCAGCTCAATGAGGCTGCCCTTGTTAAAGCAAGTTAGCACATGTTGAAAGGAAGGTTGCATTGCACCAGAAGGTTGTACTGCAATGAATCTGACCAGGGAACAATGAAGTGCAAGGGGATAAAATAGCTATTCTTGTACCTCTTTTCCTGTGTTGCTGTGAAAGGCAAATCTTGGGAGAGGGAAAGGTCCAAGTTTTTCTAATACTATATTGGAGGCCTAGATGGAAGGCATGAAATAATTGCTTGAAAATGCCAGAGACTTCCTGTACAGGCTGACGAAGCTATGTTCATACAACATGAACCTGCTGCCCACTCTCAGAAAATAAGTCTGTGTCCCTCTCTGCCACTATATCAGGATACTCAGTGTTACACATCAGTCTGCAGGCGCAAGCCCTTTATTCTCGTAGCATGGGGATACAGTAGGAATTCAGGCCCGGACAACAGCATCCTCAATTTCCAACTGAACACCATTGTTGTGTTTGTACAAGAACATATCAATGAAATACAGGCACGCACGCAGAGGTGGCTTTAACTGATATATTCACATTGCACAGAGGGAGAGGACTGATCAATGCGTATGCGTAGTTATCAGTCAATAATCTGTGTTAGGGGGTGTCATTGCTCTAAAAGAAATAGATTCATACATTCCACTTGCTCCCCTTTTAGATTAATGTAACATAAAACTGTATATGTAACAAAACACTTAATTTCCCTTAAACAGACCTTTTCCAAATAAACATGCTTTCACAATAGCAGTCCATAATTAGCTTCACTACACTGAAGATTCAGCTTTTTGGGTGGCGCCCTCTTTCTTTCAGGATAGTGCCTTTCGACCTGTGGAATGGCATCACGTTTGCCAGGTGTCTTGTCAAAGACAACTTGCTCTCTTGTAGGTGTCACGTTGCTGTTGGTGACACGATCATCACTGAGAGGTAAGCACAGTGGCTGTATTGTGTCTCTCTTGTTGGATACAATCGATGCAGGTGTGTTCTTTGGCTGAGCATCCAGTAGCTGTTCCACATGACGTCTCCATGTATGATCTCCAACATCCACAGTGCACATCAGCTTCTGTAGCTATCCTACCAGGTGTCCAGTTGTCTTCTAGGTAATCATACACTAGGACTTGCTGTCGAACCTCGAAGTTCCTTGCTGATTTACTTGGCAACTGGTTGAACTATTTATTCTGCACTTCTGTCTATAGATCTGGTCTCGGGAGGTCTATGTGAGATCTCAGGTTCCTGCTCATGAACAGAATTGCAGATGTTTCATTTGTCATTGCATGTACAGATTTCCAATACCCAAAGAGGAAGTTGTCCACCTTGTGCTATAAGGAGGAAATGCCCTCCTTGTCCATAGCTTTAATGGGCTTCTTGAAGGTTTGGATAAACCTTTCAGCTGGCCCATTGGTTGTTGGGTAATAAGGAGTTCACTTGAAATATTTGATGCCATTTTCCTTCTGATGTGTATTGTGGTCTGTTGTCACTCTCAATTTGTTCCAGTAAGCTATTTCTGGAGAAGATAGTCTTCAGAATGGAAGCAGTCTTTTCTGAGGTGGTTGACTTCATTGATATGACCAGGCCACTTTGAATGAGCATCCACAGCAATCAGAAACATGGAGTCCATAAGTGGCCCAGCAAAGTCAATATGTACTCCTTGCCATGGTGAAGACAGCCATTCCCATGGGTGTAATGATGGCTACTGGGGTGCATTTTGAACTTTGTGGCATCCCAAGCAACTTTTGGTCAAGTCTTCAGTCTGTCTATCTATTTCTGGCCACCACATGTAATTCCAGGTGAGATTATTCATCTTGGCTGTACCCAGGTGTCCTTCATGCAGATTTTCTAACATGCTGGTGTGCAGTTTAGAGGGAGCCACAACACGCGATCCACACATCAGCACGCTTTGACATACCGACAGTTGGTCTTGTCTCATTTTCTGGTCACGGTGCCTACAGTACTGCTTCAGTCTTCTCTTGTGACTTATGTAAGCCGTGCTTGTCAATGACATGTTCACAATATGAGATTTAATTCTTGAAAACGCACATTTCACTCTCTTTGCATGCAGACATTCTCACTCAGCCTGGAAAGCACTTGACCAAGGTTCTGGAGATTCTCTTCAACATTCTTGCCAGTCACAATGATATCATTAATGTAACATAGTCTTCCTGGGATCTCTTGGAACACTTGATCCATTGCTCCTTGCCAAATTGCTGGAGCTGATGCAATGCCAAAGATGAGACAATTATACTGGATCAGTGTTGGTTGTGAGGAATTTCTTGATTAATTCCTCAATTTCCATTTGTAGTTCGGCTTGTGACAAGTCAATCTTTGAAAACCTCTCCCCACCAGGCAAAGATTGAAAAAGATCTTCTATTTGTGGTAGGCAGTACTGCACAATACGCTGGACCCGGTTGGTGCTCACTTTGAAGTTTCTGCATATGCGAACAGCTCCAGCCTTCCCTTTCTTGATCACTGACCGGGACAATGGGCATGACCCAATCACTCCACTCAACCTTGGAAAGAATGCCAGCTGCTTCCATGCTCTGAAGTTCACCATCCACTTTAGAACGTAGTGTGTAAGACACTGGCCATGATTTATGGAATCTTGGTATTGCTGCTTCATCCAGCTCCATGCCTTTGAGTTTACCAATACCCTTCTCAAACACATTCTCATTAGCATTAAGGAGCTGTGCTAGTCTCTGGTTAGTGTGACCATTTGGGCTGCTGTTGCCTGTTGATGCCACACTGAGAGCTTTGATCAAGTGCCAGTTTAGTGGATTTTTCTCAACCATTCACGTCCAAAAAGTTCTGGCCCTCCACTTTTCAATACATAAAGTTCTAACTGTTGTGCTTGGCCCACATATGTCACATTCACTTCCAGTTTGCAACAATTTTGTCGAACATTTTACTTGCTGGCTTTTCAGGAGTTACTAAGTTGCATAAGAGCTTGTAAGAGCTTTTTTTTGTGATATCACTCCAGAGGAACATTGTATCACTTCTTAATGCATGCATGCATTTCTAAATGACAATAAACGAGGACTGAGTGTCTTCATAATCTAATGTTTTAGCACCCATTAAGTTAAGAAACATGGAGGGTTTCTTTTCCTCAACTACGCTGTTCATGTTACAATACAGTTCAACTCTCTCAATATACAGTTCCCAGTCCTCATTAGCACTGTTGAATCCATCAAATTTCCAGACTAAGACCATCGTCACATTATATTTATTTTGACTTTGCTAGTTGCGTGTCTCTCACTGTGTACCATGCACTATTACACATTCCTTTGTTAGCGCCCCTGACGGCCTTCTCCGTACTGATTCACTCTTTCCTCTCACTGTCTCTCTCCTTTCCTCTGAATTCTGTCATCTCGTAACTTTCGGTGCAATTGGAAATACTCGCTGAGATTCAGGTTCGTACTCGTCACCAATTTGTTGAGTCTGCACAACTACATATCAATTAAATAAAGGCACGCACATGGAAGTGGCTTTAAGTGTTATATTCACATTGCAGATAGGGAGAGGGCAGATCAATGTGCATGCATGGTTATCAGTCAATAATCAGTGCTAAGGTGAGTCATGCATTGAAAGAAATAGATCCATACGTTACAACCACCATGATCACTGCTGCCATTATTGTAGTATGACAGAAGAACACTAAAGCAGGCAGAGTTAATTATGAGAAGAATGTGCAAGGTTTAATCCTATACTTTTCTTTGGATGCCATTTTCAAATACTTGCATGAGTTAGATTACAGAATCAATGCATTATGATTGCTCCTAGGATGCTGGACATTAACTTCCATGGCATAAGACAATAGTAGAAGCAGGAGTTAGCCATTCATTCATTTGTGCCTGTAATGCCATCTTGCACTATACCCTTGATTCTCTTACTATCCAAAACTGTCAATTTCTCTCCTGAACTTGCCTCAGTGACTGAGCCTCTACAGCTCCCTTTGGTACTGAGATCCAAAGATCCACCATCATCCAGGTGCAGAATAGCTTTTTATCTCTGTTGTAAACAGCTGCGCTCTTATTCTGAGGGAGGCCCTTGGTTCTACACAGGGGAAACATTTAACCCAGTCAACCTTTTAGAATTTTGTGCACTTCAGTGAGTTTACCACTCACTCTTAATGAAAGTACAGGCTCCAGCTGCATAAACATTTTCTATGACAGTCCCATCATTCGGGAAATCAGTTCAGTGAACAGCTGCCACACTTCCTATAATGCAAGTATATCTTTCTTAAGGTGACAGGACCAGATCTATGCTCTATATTCCAGATGTGATTTCAGCGGGGCCCAGTGTAATTGCGCTAGAATCATCTTGTAACAAATGCCAACATGCTGTTCTTCTTCCTAATTGCATTCTGTATCTGCATATTAACTTTAAGTGATTCATCTACATTATCACCCATTCCCTTTCTCACCATTTCAATAAATGCCTTGTTTTTTTCCTGCTAAAATGAAAAACCTCACATCTTTCTACATTGGATTCCATCTTCCATGTCTTTGCCCATTTACTTACCTGCTTATATCCCTCAGCCTCTCCTTAGAAAACAGATTGACATATGGCTTTGTAAATATCAGCACCTGTAAGTATATTGCATTTGGTCACCACATCCAAATCATTGATAAAGATTATAAACAGCCACAATCCCAGCACTGACTGCAATGGCAGCTACAACATATCAGCCAAAAACAACCTGTCTATCAGTTCTTAGCAATTCTTAATTCGTGCCAGTATATTATCATCAGCACCACATGCACCAATAATCTCTTAATTAGTTATCTCTTTTATTGGCTGAAATTCAAAATGTACCGCATCTACTGGTTTGTCCATGTCTATTCTGCTTTCTGTGAACATTCATTTGGAGAGGATTAGAATATAAGAGTAAGGACATGATACCGAGGCTTTATAGGGCGTTGGTCAGACCACACGTGGAGTATTGTGATCAGTTTTGTGCCCTTTATCTGAGAAAAGATGAACTGGCATTGGAAAGGGTCTAGAGGAGGATCAGAAGGACGATTCCAAGAATGACAGGGTTAACGTGTGAGAAGTGCTTGATGGCTCTGGGTCAGATGTGAAGCGCTGCACCTTGGTAGGCCAAACTGAGAGAGACAATGCACTTCAAACAAGAGAAAATCTGCAGACGCTGGAAATTTGAGCAACACACACAAAATGCTGTAGGAATCAGCAGGCCAGGCAGCATCTATGGAAAAAAAGTTCAGTCAATATTTTGGGCCGAAACCCTTCAACAGGACTGGAGGAAAAAAAACGGAGGAATAGATTTAAAAGGTGAGGGAAGGGAGAGAGAACCACCAGGCGACAGGTGAAACCTGGAGAGGGAGGGGGCGAAGTAAAGAGCTGGGAAGTTGATTGGTGAGATGAAGTGAGAGAGGGAAAAGAGGATGGGAAATGGAGGGGGGGTGTTGGGGGGCATTATCGGAAGCTTGGAAGTTGGAGGCTATCCAAATGGAATATAAGGTGTTGTTCCTCCAACCTAAGTGTGGCCTCATTATGACTGCAGAGGAGGGCATGGATGGACAAATGGGAATGGGAAGTGGAATTAAAATGTGTGGCCCCTGGGAGATCCCACTTGTACTGGTGGATGGAGTGTAGATGCTCAGCGAAGCGGTCTCCCAATTTAAGTCGGGTCTCACCAATGTACAGGAGGCCACACCGGGAGCACTGAACATGGTACATAACCCCAACAGACTCACAGATGAAGTGTCGCCTCACCTGAAAGGACTGTTTAGGCCCCTAGATGGTAGTGAGGGAGGAAGTGCTGGGGCAGGTGTAGCACTTGTTCCAGCTGCAAGGATAAGTGCCAGGAGGGAGGTCAGTGGGGATGGACAAGTGGACAATGGAGTTATGTAGGGAATGATCCTTATGGAAAACAGAAAGCAGGAGGAAGGGAGAAATGTGCTCTGTGGTGGGACCTTGTTGGAGATGGCGGAGTAGTATGTGCTGGACGTGGAGGCTGGTGGGGATGGTTGGTGATCACTCTTAAGGGCAAGACCCTTAACAGAGATGATGAGCAGAGGGATCTTGGGGTTCAAGTTCACAGCTCCCTGCAGGTGGCTACACAAGTTGATAGGGTGGTTAAGAAGGCATATGGCATGCTTGCCCTTATTAGTTAAGGCATTGAGTTCAAAAGTCAGGAAATTATATTGCCCATCTCGTCCTTTTACAATATGTGGAAAGTTAGAATCACCTACCATCACAACCTTGTGTTTCTTGCAACAGTCTGCAATCTCTCCAGAAATTTGTTCCTCTAAATCCTGCATACTGTTAGGAGGTCCATAATGTAGCCCCACTTATGTGGTTATACCTTGCTCATTCTTCAGTTCCACCCATCAACCCTCACAAGATGAGTTCTCCAATCTGTCCTGACTGAGACAAGCTGGGCCATTTTCCATGACTAGTGCCATCCCTCCCACTCTATTACACCTAAAATAACAGAACCCCAGAATATTGAGCTCCCAGTCCAGCCCTTCCTGCAATCAAGTCTCATGAAGGTCTACAATATCATAATTCCATGCCCAAAGTTCATCTGCCTTTCCTACAATACTTCCTGCATTGAAATATAGAGCATTAGTCCCATCATGCTCAACCTTTTGCTTCCTGGCTCTGTCTGAGGGCTTATCGACATCTGTTTCCACAACCTCTCCACTATCTGTTCTGGCGCTCTGGTTCCCATCCCCCTGCAACTCTAGTTTAAACCCTTCCATTCCCCCCTTGAAATACTAGCAAACCTTCCCCTTTATTTATATTTTCTCTTGTAGTAATTTTTATATCTTACATTGTACTGTTGCAGCAAAACATCAAATTTGATGATATATGACAGGTAACAAACTTGATTCTGATTCTGAACATGTCATCTACCTAAAGAACTCAGTGGCCATCTGTTCTTAACTAATTGAGGATATTTGGTAGCACTAGAAAAAATAAGGCAATGTAAATGCAACTTTGTTAAGTAAATTATCTTTGACCAACTTACTGAAGTTTTTAAGAAGCAGTTGCGCATGCAGTGGATGAGGGAGACTGGGTGGGTGTATTTCAATTTGCAGAAAAGATTTGGTAAGATGCTGCATCATAAAATAAAAGCTTGTGGTGTAGGAGATAACATATTGCATTGGATGGCAGGTTGGCTGCCCAACAGGGAGCAATGATAAATTGGATCTTTTTCTGGTTGGCAGGATGTGACATGTGATGTGACAAAAGGAATTGGTGCTGGGACCACAGCAAATTTAGCAAACTTTTTAAAGAGATTATAACTGAAAGATAGCTAAGAAAGTAAAATTGTGAAGAGGTGAAGAGGCTACAAAGGGATGCAGGTGGGTTAAGTGAATTGGCAAAAATCGAGCAAATGAAGAGTGCAATGGGAAAATGTAAAATTTTCCATTTAAGCAGAAAAAATAAACTGAATGATTTTATTAGTGAGGGACTGCAGAACTCTAAGGTGGAGAGGTATCCAAATTTCCTGGAATGTGATTCTCTGAAGATCAGTTGCAGAAGCAGAAAGTGAGTTGAAAAGCTAGCAAAATTGGATTGTTTACTTCCAGTGGAATTGAAAACAAATGTAGAGAGGCAATGATTTAGTTATATAAGGCATTTGTAAGACCACTGATTATCTCCTTATTTATGAAAACAGTTCAGAGAAGATTTACTGGACCGGTATTAGGAATGTGAAGAGGTATGACAAGGCTAGACTTGTACCCAAAGGGCATATTACAATCTTCAAGGCTCATTATCAGGTTTAGTGTGTTTACTTTGCTTGAACCTGGCTCTGTTGCAGCTTATCCATTTAATATTAACTAGGTTTTTCTCACTCCACTTTACACTGCCTGAATTGCTGGGCATTTCATATAGCTCACACTTGCATTTGACAGTATTCATTCATTTTCTTTCTTTCTGTCTGTCTCTCCCTCTCTCCCTCCCTCCCTCATATTCTCTCATTCTCTCTCACTCACTATCTCTCACACTCTCATTCTCTCTTACACTTTCACTCTCTCACACACTCTCATACTCACTTCCTCGCACACTCTCTCACAGTCACACTTTCTCACACTCACACTCACACTCTTTGTGCTTTCACACTCACCCTCTCACACACACACTCTCACCCCTCTCTCTCACACACACACTCTCACCCCTCTCTCTCACAGTCACACTTTCTCACACTCACCCTCTCACACACACACTCTCACCCCTCTCTCACACACATGCACTCACTCACACATACACGCTCTTTCTCTCTCTCACTCACACACACACATATCCTCTCTCCTCATCCTCACTGTACCAGAAGTATCTCTTTGTCCAATCTATCACATCCCTACCATCTCTTCAGATTAAACCAACTTCATATTCTTTTTCTCAGTTCAGGCAATAAGTCCTAAAATATTAATTCTATTTCCTTTTCCAAAGATGCTACCTGACCTGCAGAATGTTTCATATTTCCACTGCATTATTTTTCATTTTGCCTTTCTATATATCTACCTGTTACTTTATTAGCCTCGACTCTCCAGATATTTATGAATAAACTCTTCTCAGGCTTCCAAACAGGTACAGGTAGCAATTTGAACTGATATATCGATGACAGTCTCTGCGATCTTCATCAGGGATGATTGCTCGATGAAGGTGGCAGAGTTAGTCGTCGAAATGGTTAAAATCGACACCTCTACCCGGCTGGAAACCCAAGAAGAGTTTATTCATCATATACGCCGGGAAAGCACTACATTCTTTTTCCAGAGATTGATAATCTCAACGACTTTTCTCTTATCTTCAAATAATGTGTCAGTAGTTTGTTATTTTCTCACATTATCAATTTAATCATTTTGTTGTTTTCCTGTGAACACTTGATAGAATTTCTTGTTAATTATTCTTGTTATGCAATTGATTTTTTGGTGTAACTCATTAGCAGTACCACTTAAGCAGGAGGCATCTTCACATTTCAATGGTCATGGTCCAGGTCTCTGATCTGGTGCCAGCAGATAGTAAATCGTCTGGCCTTTAGCAATATATTAGATTATGAGGACATGCAGTCCTTTTTTATTGCCATTTAGTAATGCATGCATTAAGAAATGATACAATGTTTATATATATATATAATTGCAGAAACCCCCCTTCAAGTCATGAAATAGAAGTAAATTAATGGAAGTGCAAGTAAACTTCAAGTTTCATGGATTTCTCATACCAGTGTTATTGGCACAACAAATAATCCATTCACTTTCATTAGTAACACCACATAGCCAATTAGATCACTTGTTGTTAAAAAGATCAGATCACTGGTGCAAGTATTAAATAATTTGATTGGTTGTTTCTGTTACTCCAACAACCACCATCTCCCTGTATTTTTCTAAGCTCCTCAAATATTTGTTTTATTTCATCTCATTCTGTGGATGAAATAAAGGAATCCACACAAATGTAAAATACGTACAGTTACACGAGTGTTGGCTCTATGAGCAAAATATTTTTTCATGACAAAATCTTCTGTATATCAGGAAGGAAAGCACAATGTGATCAGTAAGAAGTGGAGCACATACCAAACATAAAACAAATTATATTAACATCTATTTCAACACAGTTTCTAATTGACAGTGGAGACAATGGAGACTACAATGGGATGAGGGAGGAGTTGGCTACTGTAGACTGGGAACACAGGCTACATGGAAAGATGATTGAGAAACAGTGGAAGACTTTCAAAGACATTTTTCACAGTGCTCAACAGAAGTATATTCCAGTTAAAAGCAAGGACAGTAAAAGTGGGGAGAGCCAGCCTTGGATAACTGAGGAAATAAAAGAAGGCATCAAACTAAAAGTTCGTGTGTACAAAGTTGCCAAAAGTAGTGGGAAACTGGAAGATTGGGAAAACTTTAAAAAGCAACAAAGAACCACTCAGTGAGCAATAAAGAAAGGGAAGTTAGATTATGAAAATAAACAAGCGCAAAATGCAAAAATGGATAATAAATATTTTTATGATTATGTAAAGCGGAAAAGGGTGGCTAAAGTGAATGTAGGTCCCTTGGAGGACAAGAAGGGTGAATTCCTATTGGGTAATGAGGAAGTGGCTGAGGCTTTGAATGGCTATTTTGTGTCAGTGTTCACGGTCGAGGATATGTCTAACATGCCAAAGAGATGTTATGGATGCGATTGGTGGTGATGATCTTGATACAATAGCTATCACTAAAGAGGTAGTGCTGAGCAAACTTGTGCACCTGAAGTTAGGTAAGTCCCCTGGTCCCGGTGGAATGCATCCCAAGGTACTGAAAGAAATTGCAGAAGTTATAGCAGAGGCTTTGGCGATAATTTACCAAAGCTGTCTGGGCTCTGCACAGGTCCTGGTGGTTTTTTAGCTCGAACTGTTGCACCCTCCATTTGTATGAGAAACTCAGTCATACTGTGATCACTCTTTCCAAAAGGATCCCTAACTACAAGATCACTAATTTTACCTCATTGCATTGGACCAGTCCTAAGATCACATATTCCCTTGTAGATACAGTAACATGCTGTTCAAGAAAGCTATCATGTATGCACCCTATGAAGTCCTCCTCAAGACTGCCTCGACCAATCTAAGTGCAAGTTAAAGTCCCCCATGATAACTGCTGTTCCATTCTTACATGCCTCAGATATTTCTCTGTTTATTGCCTGTGCCACTGTGATGTTACTCGGTGGCCGATAGACAACTCCCACCAGTGTTTTTTTTTTCCCTTTACTATTCCTAATCTCTACCCAGATGGACTCAACATTCTGCTCCTTAGATCTTATATCGTCTCTCACTGTTACCCTGATCTCATCTTTAATTAGGAGTGCTACCCCAACTCGCTTACCTTCCTGCCTATCCTTCCATATTACTTGATATCCTTGGATATTTAATTCCCAATCCTCTCCACCCTGCAACCATGTTTCT
Source organism: Mobula hypostoma (assembly GCF_963921235.1). Classification (NCBI taxonomy): domain Eukaryota; kingdom Metazoa; phylum Chordata; class Chondrichthyes; order Myliobatiformes; family Myliobatidae; genus Mobula; species Mobula hypostoma. Next base: position 102,196,630 of record NC_086106.1, on the reverse strand, counting down.
GTAATGGCCACTAAATCATGCCCCTTTGTACTGATCTGTGCCACAAGTTAACTGACCTTGTTTCAAATATACAAGCATTCAAATAAAGTGCCCTTACACTCATTGTGGTTTTAATTCTTGTAATCTTTTTCTCTTTTGCACCTGACTTTTCTTCACTCCACTCTTACTTTTTGTTATCTTTTGCTTTTACTTGATCTTTATCCACACTTTTCTCTTTTACTTTATCCATACTTTTCCAATTTGTTGAAACCACCCCCTACTATTTCATTTAAAACCGTATCCACAGCCCTAGTTATGCAATTTGCTAGGATCCATCCCATCACGGTTTAGGTGGAACCCATCCCATAGGAACAGCTCCCTCCTTCCCCAATACTGGTGCCAATTTCCCATGAATTCAAACCCATTTCTCCCACACCAATCCTTCAGCCACGCATTTAACTCTCTAATCTTCTTGACTCTATGCCAATTTGAATATGGTTCAGGTAGTAATCCTGAGATTACCACCTTTTTGGTACTGCTTTTCAGTTTAGTCCCTAGCTGCTCAAATTCCCTCAGCAGAACCTCTTTCGTCATTCTAGCTCTGTTGTTGATACCCAGATGGACCAGGACAACTGGATCTTTCCCCTCCCACTGCAAATTCCTCTGCAGGTCAGATAAGATGTCCCAAAGCCGGGCATCAGACAGGCAGCACAGCCTTCGGGGTGCTCTATTCTCGCGACAGAGAACTCTGTCCATTCCTCTGACTATGCTATCCCCAATTACTACCTCATTTCTCTTCTCTTCCCCCCTCTTGAAAGGCTTCCTGAACTTTGGTGCCACAGTTGGTTTGCTCATCCTTCCTACAGCCTCCACCCTCATCCACACAGGGAGCGTGAATCTCAGAGCTGTTGGACTAGCTGAAGGGCCGAGGCTCCTCCAGCACTGTCCCTTGGATCCCACTACCCGCCCCACTCTTGTCCCTGACCACAGAGTGAATTTAAGGCAGCTAACCTAATGGGTGTGACTGTCTCCTGAAACAGAGAATCCAAGTAACTCTTCCCCCTCCCTGACATGCCGCAGTGTTTGAAGCTCAGATTCCAGGTCATCAACTTTGAGCCTGAGTTCCTCGAGCAGCCAACACTTGCTGCAGATGTGGTCACCAGGAACCATAATGGGGTCCACCAGCTCCCACAGCACTTCTCCTGATCCTGCATCATCCCTACTTTATTCAATTAGCTGTAATTTAGTGACTTTTTATTCAACCACTACAAAAGCCTCACCTGTGCCTCCATGCTGATCCCTCTTGAGCCAAAGCCTCATGTTTCCACTCCTATACTGCTTCACTCACACAATGGCCGCTCCACTTTGACCCTGCTTTACTTTTATTTGCACCTGCTAATGAATCGCAAATTGATTGGTCTGCTGCTCCTGCACCGAACCCCACAAAATGCTTCTTTTTTAAACTCTTCTCCCCAATCTGTGTGAAGCTCTCTCTCTCTGCGAATCATTTGGTCCACCGTTAATGCCAATAAGCTATGACAATAAGATCATAAAACACAGGAGCAGAATTAGGCCACTCGGCCCATCAAGCCTACTCTGCCATTTCATCATGACTGATTTATGACAGACATCCCACCCTGCAAAAACTTATTTCAGGGAGGTTGCGCCATCAATTTGCCGGAGACTCCCAGAACTTCCAGGAGAGGTGGGATGTCTGCAATAGAATAGCTCCTTAGCAGCTAGCCAGCTAGTTTAAATAATGTTCGCTATGCTAATGAACGAATGACACCTGTTAAACTCACATCAACAAATCTTTACAGTCTTAACCCACCATGGGCAATAGAAAAGTGCAGCGAGCAACACTGTCATTATTTTTGACCCCTATTAGGCAGGGGTACACTTTAGTGTAGTCTGGGGTGACGTACATTTTTTTTTGGAACACTCTGCCGCTCTGACTTTTTTTGGAACTCTCTTGCTCTCTCGCGCGCGCATTCTCTCGCTCGTGGTCACTCTCACTCGCGCTCACTCTCGCGCTTGCTTTCTTGCTCTCTCTCTCGCTCTCACGCGCTCTCTCTCGTGGTCGCTCTCTCTCTCATGGTCGCTCTCACTTGTGCTCGCTCTCAAAAAATTCAATTTCCAGAACATTGTATATAATTTGCGGGCATCAGGGAGCCACTGTTAATATGCGGGAGACTCCTGGAACTTCCGGGAGAGGTGGGATGTCTGTTATTAACCCTCTCAACCACATTATCCTGCCTTCTCCCCATAACCATTGATGCCCTGACTAACCAAGAGCCTAAATTTAAATGTATTCAATGATTTGGACTCCACGCCTGTCAGTGACAATGAATTCCACAGATTCTCTACCCTCTGGCTAAAGAAATTCCTTTTCATCCCTGTAATAAGTGGATGGACCTGTATTCTGAGGCTGTGCCCTCTGGTCCTAGACCCACCCACAATAGGAAATACCCTCTCCACATCTTATATTTTCGTCTGTGCATTGCAATGGAGTCATACTGCAAAGATTTTTACTTCCTCACGTTGTGGGATGGATGTAAGATTTAAATAAATTCAAATTCAAATTCTCCTCAGAATGAATGCTAACATTGCATTTGTCTTTTTTGCACCGACTCAACCTATGAGTTAACCTCTAAAGAATCGTGAACAAGGACTCCCAAGTCTCTTTGCACCTCTGATTTTTGATGCTGGAGATGTAGTAATGGGGGGGGGGGCGCAAAAAAGTGGCAAACAATCCCATTTATGAGCCGATGCAGGCCAAATTCTTGACCACAATGCATGAAGTTCGCTACACAGCCAATCAGCAACAAGATTTCCTCCGCACATCACAATTCAGTTTCTGAAATTATGTCCAATCAGCTGATTGAAAAGTATATAAAGGCCAAGCATTCGGAGGACACACCACAATCAACAGTGCACTGATGATGTCTCCTCACGTGGTGACGAAACATTTGCAAGTAAATTGCCAAGACTGGTGAGCAACTGAATGAACAATGTAATATGCAATAGCTACTTGTGAGGCCTGGTGTTGGGCGGATAATGTATTTAGAAAAAAATACATATTTTAGATTACCTTAAAGGAAGGGAAGATTCCTTTATTCATTAAGAGACTGAAAGGCCTACTTAGTGCATATCATTGACTTGTATCCATGCTAATAGCAACTTGACTACAAATAGTGTGTTGAGCTCATGATTAGTCATTGTACAGTAACAAAGCTATTGAACAGAAAATACAAAACTATTGAAATGTAGCAAGAAACTCTAAGATTTCAATCTGTTCTCATTATAAAAAGCAGTGGTTCTTTTATGCACAAACATCTGATTTCTTTTCATTCAGGTTCTAAACATCTAACACCAGTGTGTATCTAAGTTTCCCAGATAACTGATGGAAATTGTGTACTGCTATTAAACATTCTTTTCAAAGAAGCCAAATTCCACACTTATTCAAATGTCCAACCTTAATCTCTAATAATTATAATAGTCTGTTCCTGTAAGGAGAATTTTGTATGTATTTTTATATAAAAGGCATAAAATTGATATTATATCATATTTCACAATGAATAATCTGAACAGTAGTAAGCACAATTGTATTTAACTTGTTAAGCTACCTACAATATCACCAGTCATTCCAGACTGCCTACAATACAACTAGTCAGTCAAGAGATTTTTGCTTGTTTCTGGCTTTAGCATTTGAATGGGTGAAATGGCGTACTTTAAATCAGAAGGCAAGGCAGCCAAAAGGAACTGTCAGCAGGTGCCAATAATACAGAATGTAGTTCCACAATTTTGACAAACATAAAGAAAATCACCAGCTTAGAAAACTAGATTATGTAAATGTGTCTAGCACTGATGTCCTCGTACAACTGTGCAGAAACTCAAGTTTGGTTGAAAGCAAACTAGTAACTTAAAGTGAAAAAGGCATTTCTTTGGTTAAGGAATGATTTAATGTTGGATATCCTGATGAGTACGCACTCAGTGGCCTTTATTAGGTAGAGCTGCACACCTGTTTATTAATGCAAAATCTAATCAGCCAACATATGGCTGCAACTCAATGCATAAAAACATGTAGATATGATCAGGAGGTTCAATTGTTCAGACTAAGCATTAGAATGGGGAAGAAATGTGATCTAAGTGACTTTAACTGTGGAATGGTTGTAGGTGCTAGATGGGATTGTTTGAGTATCTCAGAAACTGCTGATCTCCTGGTATTTTCATGCACAAAGCCCTCTAGGGTTTCCACAGAATGTGTGAAGAACACAAGAAATCCAGTGAGCAGCAGTTCTGTGGACCAAAATGCTTTGTTAGTGAGAGGGGTCAAAGGGGAATGGCCAGACTGGTTCAAGCTGACAGGAAGGTGACAATAACTCTAATAAACACAAGTTACAGCGGCAGTATGCAGAGGAGCATCTCTGAATGTAGAACACGTCAAACCTTGAAGTGGGTGGACTACAGCAACAGAAGACCACAGGGGTTCCACTCCTGTCCCTAATAAAGTAGCCACTGAGTGTATTTGCTTTGTTTAGATATAACAAGGCAATACTCATTGCCTTTAGAATTGCAGTGTTATTAATTCTTAAGACCTGCATCTCCTTTTCCACTTGGAAATCAGCAAAGGCACTGAGAACCTGCTCACGAGGCTTGTACCAGGCTCATTAAAGCTTCATGAAAAATATATTATTCTGATCTTTAAATCACAATGTTACCTCAGTGGCTGTGTGATGCTGTTTGGAGCTCAACATACATACTGGAAAAGTAACAGATGAGTGACTGAATGATCTTAAAGAAGTGTCCTGACTTACAGAGGAGTTCTTTGAATAGCTACATCAATTAGCAATGCATTTGCCCTGCAATTTTCGAACTTTGGAAAATGTCCAAACCTAGATAAAGACACACAAGCATAAACTAAAGTGAAGGAACATACTGAATGAGTGGTAATCAATCTAGTTTGAGTGAGAGGTAAAAATCTGTTGTTTTAAAGAATAATGTCCAGAAATATAACCCTTGGGATCCTGTTATTTAATTAAGCTTTTAGCTTTTGGTAATTTTCAAACAGACCTGTTAACTGTTTCTTACCTTTATTAATGTTCCTAGCATGGCTCCCAATGTTTGTGTCCTTCCCTCCCTTGCCAATTTCTCCTGGTGCTGGTGGTGAAGTGTTCGTCACCCTATAAGGTAGATTATGTTAATGTGAAGCTTTCTATCCTTATTACAATAGAGATCTGCACATAATTATTAAATCAAATACATCTACCTGTTTAACCTTCTACTTGAACATTCACCTGCTGCAAAATACAAATCTTAATGTTATTCAATCAGTTTTCTACATGTTCTTCCAGATAGAAAGGGCATTGTACCTGTTAGATGGAAACATTTCAAGTAAATTTGTGCTCTGTATCTTGGGTTTTTGTTGATCTGTAATCTTTAACACTGTCACACTGTCCTTTTTTGGTCCTATGCTTCTCTCGGCAGTCCGATAAAGATCTGGAGCAAGCTGTTCAGTTACTCCTTCCCTCTCTGATATCAGAATATAACCAGCTTGCAGTACAATTCATTCAGCCCGAGCCAGAAAGATAAAACACAATGATTTCTACTGTCAGCTTGTTCATCTGAGACATTATAGCAACCTGCTTTGCTATATCATGGTCTATCTTGATCCAGATCTTCTGATTAACAGTTGGACAAACCTCTCAGGGTTTACCTACGAAATTCGGTGAAAGTTTACAATTTGAAAGTTGATATTCTCTCCTCCGCTGATCATGTAGTCTAGTGGGGGAAAACAAACTTGCATGGTTTTCCCAGCATGGAGCACAGGGGACTCATTGCTTTTTTTTTAAGAAATGATGCAGAACTGAGGATTAGTGCAAGGTAATATTTTTATTTTCAGTTAATTAAATTGACTTAAAATATATTTAAAAGTGTTTATTTCTTTAATGGTTTTAAAGTACAAAATAACTTCATTACCAAAGTACATATATGTAAGCATATACAACCCTGAGATTCATTTTCTTGCCAGAATTCACAGAAAATACAAGAAAGATAATTTAAATTCCTCAGTGTTATCTGTTCAGAGGACCTATCCTAGGCCCAGCACATAAAGCGCAATTATGAAGAGTGCACAACGAGTCTCTTTGTCCTCAGGAGTTTGTGAAGGTTCAACGTGAAAGCTAAAACTTTGACAAACTTCTATAGATGGGTGATGGAGAGCCTACTGAATGGCTGCATCATAGCCTGGTATGGAAATATGCCGTTGAACATAATATCTTACAAAAGGTAGTGAATACTGCCCAGTCCATCACAGGTAAATCCCTCCCCACCAGTGAGCACATCTACACGGACGACTGTCAGAGGAAAGCAGCATCCGTCATCAGTGACCCTCACCACCCAGGTCATGCTCTCTTCTCGCTGCTGCCATCAGGAACCTCAGCACTCACACCACCAGGTTCAGAAATAATTATTACTCCTCAACCATCAGGCTCTTGAACCAAAGGGGATAACTTCACTCCACTTAACTCGTCTTTGAAATGTTCTCACAACCGATGAGCTCACTTTCAAGAATTCTCATCTCACGTTCTCAACATCTATTTCTATATATAGATATAGATATATACACTTTGAAATGAAATAATAATAAATAAGCAATAAATGACAAAAACGTGAGCTAAAGAGTCCTTGAAAGTGAGTCCATATGTTGTGCGAACAGTTCAGTGATGGGGTGAGTTAAGTTATTCCCTCTGGTTCAAGAGCCTGATGGTCGAGGGGTACTAACCCGAACCTGGTGGAGTGGGTCCTGAGGCTTCTGTAGCTTCCTAATGACAGGAGTGAGAAAAGAGCATGGCCTGGATGGTGGGGGGGTCACTGATAATGGATGCTGCTTTCCTGAGAGAGTGCTCCATGCAGATGTGCTCTATGGTGCAATGGAGTTTCAGCCATTTTGAATTCTTATAATTTAAATTGAAAAATTAAGAATATAGACCATTGTTCAATGTTTATGAATGTCCAACGTATGCAGACATCTAATTTACAGAGAATTTAACCTGGGGGCAAGATTTAATAGGCTCTTAAGGCAGTTCATGGGTGCTTTCAGAAACACCCACAAAAAACTGGAGGAAGTCAGCACCACTGTTGAGCTTGAGCTTTTGGTCCATTCACCAGAAAGGGTGGGATTGCCTGGTGGTTACCTACTTCAGTTTGAATTCCCATTCCCATTCTGCCTTGTCAGTCCATGACCTCCTCCACTGCTCTGATGAGACCAAACCCACTTTGGAGGAACAAATGATATTCCTTCTGGGTAGGCTCAAACCTAGGTAGCCTTCAACCATCAGGCTCCTGAACCAACATGGACAGCTTCACTCATCCCAACTCTGAACTAATTCCACAGCTTATAGACCCATTCTCAAGTTCTCTACAACTCAAGTTCTCAGTATTAATTAATTGATTGATGATTTTTTTTTTATTTGCACAGTTTATCTTTGTAGCATATTGGTTGTTTGTCAGCCTTTGGGTATAGTTTTTCATTGATTCTATTGCATTTCTCCATTCTGTTGTGAATGCCTGCAAGAAAATGAGTCTCAAGGTCGTATATAGTGACATATTCATACTTTGATTATAAATTTACTTCGAGCCTTGAACCTACCTGATGGCATGAACAGCAATTTTTACAACTTCTGCTAATTTCTCCACCTCCCTCCTCATTTCTTTTTCCATTCCCCTTTCTCTGCTCCTCACCCGCCCATCACCTCCCTCTGGTTCCTCTCATCCGTCCTTTACTTCCATGATCCACTGTCCTTTTCTGTTGGGTTCCTCCTTCTTCAGCCTTTCATCTCTTCCACCTATCCCTTCCCAGCTTTTTACTTTGTTACTCCCTCTCCATCCACCCACCTTCCCCCTCACCTGGTCTTACCTATCATCTGCAAAATTGTACACCTTTCTCTCCCCCCCCCACCTTCTTATTCTGGCTTCTTCCCCCTTTCCAGTCCCGATGAAGGGTCTCGGCTCTAAAAGTCAACTGTTTCTTCCCCTCCACAGATGCTGCCTGAGTTGCTAAGTTCCTCCTGAATTTACTGTGTGTTGCTCAAGGTTTCCAGCATCTGCAGGATCTCCTGTGTTTACAGGGGTGTTTTTGGCCACTCGTTTTGAGAGGCCTTGCACTATGCAAGGAGCTGCCTTCTTGTAAGTTTGCAACTGGGACCCGTGCCAGAAAAAGTGAGCTTCGAGTCCGGGTGACTGAGGAGCAAATGGTGGCTCACTAGTCCACAGGTGGTCCAGGCTGCCATTTATATCTACTAGTCTGTGCTTTATTAAAATCATGAACTTACACAAAACTTTACAGTACAGACTTGACAACGTCTTCTATAGCTTATACCACAAGTACTATACCACCCATGTTCTAAGGAAAATGCTTCCCATCCATTCCTCTACCTCCATTTTCTACCCTCACCTAATTTTTCATCTTTAATGAAACCCTATGTGACCATGCCACATTCTGCTTACAAAATCTCATTAATTGTCCAGCTCATAGAACCTACTCCTAAATAGCCAATTAATTGACATTGACCTCTGAGTGGTAAATCGTGATCAACTGTTGACAATGTTGCAATTATTTTTAGCATTTATAATGTTCTATGTTAAATTCTGAATGGTAATTTGAGATCTTTGCACCCAGTAGTTTACATACCTACTAGTACCAAGTTCTTGACTTTACACACAGTCTGTGACTATGTTTGGGACGACTTTATGTGTTCAACTCTGTCACGCTGCCTGTACAGGTACATCTGATTGTACATTTGCATATTACATATTAGAACAATCAAGTAACTCATCACTGCACCATTCTTGAATTAAAGTTAATATTATAGTTAAAGTTAGATCTTTTAGCAATCTAAAGAAGAAAAAAAAATCTTGCTCTCTATACAGTCCAGCATTCTTACTCATGTCCTCCCCTGCTGCATTCTCACATCATCAGCAATTATACAAAATGCTGTTAATCAAATTAATGTAGAAGAGCTGACATGCTTAATTTGAATTCAGACTTCAAAGGAAGCATTAATGAGCTGTGAAATGGTATGGGTATAGTGTTCTTCAATAAAAGTGTTGAGAAATTATTAAATCGATTGGAAAATTAATGCTTTGCACAATTACTAATATTGTGAACACAATTGTTAATAAGCTACAGACACAGGAGTTTTTTTGACATTTTATTCCCTTCCTTTCTCATTAGCTCTTTTTCACACTATTATTACATGCCCATAATTTAACTGGGAGTATGAGATCACTCTAGCAGTCAATCCTTCCAGGTGAGACAAAGACCATTTACATAAACCTGCTCTGATGCTGCAATCGCAGGCTCTTTGATGTAATTTATGTAGCAGTTCAGCTAAGAAATGAAAGCACTAAGCCATGGATCATGCCCTTTTGAATATTGATGTTTATGGAATGGCTAACACCAAACAAAAAGGATTGGTGTGATTTATATTTAAAAAAACAAACTTTTTTGATTTTATTCAGTTTACTGCTGCCTTGACATACGATGGAATATTTGTCATCGCAGAAGCTTTTCGTTATCTCCGAAAACAGCGGATTGATATTTCAAGAAGAGTAACTACTGGAGACTGCTTGGCCAATCCTGCAGTACCTTGGAGTCAAGGAATCGATATAGAACGAGCTTTGAAACAGGTACAGGGAATTATTCGTCCATCTGGTAAAATAAGCCAATACATATATATTGCAATTAGTATGTATTGAAATGATTTCTCTAAAGCTTATCTTTTAATTAAAACATCACTGATTGATGGGTTAACTTCAGCAATCTTCTTTTCGAAGAATTGACATAAGACATAACTAGATTTAAGCCAATTTATTTCTAATGATTGGCTTTCCTTAATTTGCAGATGATATAACTTACTATATCAAGAGATTTATTCTTTTCAGAATTTTTACGGCTGAAGCAGACATTCATTACATTGCTGATTTTATTTTAATTGTGTGTGCCATACTCATGGATATTGAGCTGGTTCTTCTCGGTAAACTAATGGTGTGTCAATGGCACTCTATGATATTTGCTATGATTTATGAAGCCTCTGCGCTTGCTTGTCCATTCACACCATTGCACCATTCACTTTGCATCACAATTTCAGCTTCCATGTGATTTATAAAAATTGACTGGGTTTCTGCATTTTCTCATTAGGTTGCAAACTGAAAATTAATTCCCGTCACTGAGACCTTAAGTACCAATGTCATTTTTCATGCAATCACAATCCTCCATTGTTCCAGTGTTGGCACAATTTCAAGTTTTCAGATTTATCCCACATGTGGTCAACTGTACAAAGTTTTAAAAATACTTTTTTTTATTTTTTTTACATCTGTTTTGACTTCTGTTTATGTTATTTGCATGTTTCCCAATTTTTCTTTCCCTCGTCCTTTTCTCCTACTGTGCCTGGCTTTCAGTAATTTCTCACTCTTTCTCTGTCAATCTTCTGCCTTCTCACTCAGTGTTGACATTGATTCAGGAGTTACCTGTTGGCACTCTGTTTGCAAAGTTAACAAAAGCAATATTGCCTTCCAATATTATACCTAATCCAGTTTTGATTCATAGCCATTTACAATGCAAAAAAAAATCTGATTAATGTGATCAGTGAATAATTTGATCATTAATGGATCATTGTTCAACTGAGATTTGCTGGACATTAATATTTCCTATTTCTCTTATAATATTTGGCCTATCAAGTCTATACCAGTTCCCATTAATCTCTTTACATCTACATATTTCTTTGTAATCCATTTTTGTTCTTGTGAACGTTAGCCCCTTGCAATTCTCCTTCTATCTCAACAGTGCCAGGGTAATTTATAGCACCTAATTAACATACCAACCAGCATATCTTTCGGATATACTGGTAGTTCGAAACTGTTGTATCTGGGATAAACCCATGCAGTCAGAGGGAGAACATGTAAATTCTCTAGTCACAGCACCAGAGGGTTCAAACAAACCCAGGATGCTGGGAGAAAGCAGTGGCACCTGCTGCACCATTATTGAATGAAATTTGGAAAAATGAACAAGATAAAATGGAACATTAAAACATTAATTATGAAGCAACATAGATACACCAATAGGCTATTTATCTATTCAAACCTGCTCCACCATTCCATGAGATTATGGCTGATTGTGACCAAAGTCCGTACCCCCCCCCCTTTTCCACAAATCTCTTAACATCTTTGTTTCTCAACAATGTGTCCTATCTAGAACCTGATGCAATTTGTGATAAGATTGAGGCCATAATTCATAGGAGCAGAATTACCCTATTCAGACCACTGAGCCTGCTCTGCCATTCTGATTTATTCTCCCTCTCAACCCCATTCTCCTGCCTTCTCTCTGAATCCTTTGACACCCTTACTAATTTAGAACCCATTAACCTCAGCTTTTAATATACCCTATGATTTGATCTCTTCAGCCATCCATGCAATGAATTGCACAGATTCACCACCCTCTAGCTAATTGTGGAAAAGAGTTCCAGATTTTCTACCACGCTCTATTTATAAAAATCTAGTGAGACTTCGTCCCTGTGGTGTAACATATAGCTAGTCATTGTTTTACTGTCTAGTCCCAGGCTCCCGGTCAGCGAAAGTTGTTTTGCTCCATCGATCTTCTCAGTTCAACATCTTGAAAACTTTGATCAAATCATCCATTAACCTTCTACATTTGAGGCAATATGATCGTGGCACCATAATCACTTCACCCTTATTGTCCAGGTATCAAACTAATAAGCATGTGACTCACTCCCTCCAAGGCCAATATATACTTTCTAAGTTGTGTCATTCTGAAGTATTTATAATTATGATACACTCAGAGGCCATTTTATTAGTTACAGTAGGTACCTTACCACATGCCCAGTGAATGTACATTTGTGGCTTTTTGCTGCTATATCCCATTTACTTCATGGTTCAATGTGCTGTGTATTCAGAGATGCTCTTCGACACACCACTGTTGTAATGCGTGGTTATTTGAGTTATCGTCGTCTTATTGTCAGATTGGAACAGTCTGGCTATTCTCCTCTGACCTCTCTCATTAACAAAGTATCTCTGCCGACAGAATTGCTATTCACTGGATATTTTTGTTTTTCACACTATTCACTGTAAACTCCAGAGACAGTTGTGCATGAAAATCTCTGGAGATCAGTAGTTTATGTGATACTCAAACCACCCAATCTGGCACCAACAATAATTCCACAGTCCTCACTTAAATCACATTTCTTCCCCAGTCTGATGTTTGGTCTGAACAACAGCCGAACCAAGTCTGCATGCTTTTATGCGTTGAGTTGCTGATTAGATATTTGCATTAATGAGCAGGTATACCAGTGTACCTAATAAAGTGGCCACTGAGTGTATTGTAACCCCTTTTTGTATAGTTGTAACATAACTTCCATTCCTTTCACCCTCGTTCTCTAGAATAAAGGTCAGCATGACCTTAGCCCTTTGGTTTTCTCTATTTTATGGTTATCTGGAGAAGATAAATCTCAGACATACTTTGAAAATAAAATAAACCTTTGAGTACTAAACTTAATATGGCCTGCTTACCTTTTGATTCGTAGGTGTACTTTTGCAAAAGGTGATCCTCTACACACACCATATAATGATGCTTTCAGATATGAGCTAGTCTGCTTATCCCAACCTAAACAAAAGATAAAACTCCCCACTAAAGTCATCTTGCATTTTTCTACATTCTCGTCTTGTTCATGAATTGATGTATTTTGCCTCTTCTTAACTGCAATGAGGGACTCAATAACTAAGGTCCTATTTTGTTGGTTATTTTTACCACAAAATCTCCAGGGCCTGCTTATGCGTATTATACTCATACTCCCCACCCCCCATCCCATTCAGCTTCCTACCTTTCTTTTAGACCTGATAAATTAAGTTTAAAGTTCTAACCACCTTGAACTATGTCTCAGTGATAGCAACCATGTTATGCTTCCGTGGTTGAATGTTATCTGTAATTCACATGCTCTGTCACTTAAAATCTACAGATTTGAGCCTCTTTAGTCAACAAATTCTAACCTAGTCTGCCACTGTAATGCCTTGCACGTTATTTCTAATTACTTTCTCTTGGCTTATTCAAACACCTTCTGTTTTATCCTTTATCTATAGCACCTTAAAAATCATTTGTATTTTAATTGTTTTTAGTATCAGTTACTTCCCTCTGCACCCTCTTTCCCCAAGCCTGTCCTCACATTTACAAGTGACAAGTGAGGCTTATTATCATTTAACAACATACATGTATATAATGTATAGAGAAACAAGACATAACACACGATAACTTATGAAGATAAGGATAAAATCTACAGATAAATCGCACGTACATAATAAACTAAAATGCATTAATATTACATATCGTAAGGCAGGGAACAGAGTAACCAGTGACACTTTGAATATGGTGTGGCTGGGAGTTCAGAAGCCTAATGGGCTGGGGGAGGAAACTGTTTCTCATCCTAACCATTCTTGCTTTTATGCATCATCCTGATGGTAGAAAGTCAAAGAGGATGCTGGATGGATGGGTGGGATCCTTAATAATACGAAGGGCCCTGCATACGCAGTGTTAACTGATGTAAACTGCTTGGACTCATCCTATTTATCCTTTCCACACAAAAAAACTTGTGTAGATAGAGTTAAAGCATTCTAATGATGCAATTCCTACTCGTCTTTATGGAACCCTTTTCCACGCCTACTGAAATCTCAGCAATGTGTTTCCCTCCAGTACAAATAACCATCATGATAAAAGCTTTCCCCTTTCTCTCCAATGCCCTTTCGAGCTAAATCAGATGACTCACACACGAACACCACACAAGGATTCTCAATCCTGCTTGGTAATAATTGTCTCTACCGATTTAAAGAATTTCACACTACAACTATGTTGCACTTCTCCTCCTATCCAACACAACATCCCCTGTTCTAAGATATCAAGTTCAGCATTCTGGTTGTTCTACTGGCAATGCAGACACGGAAACTGAAGCTTTTGTAATTTGGAACAACGTACATGATGCAGGACTAACTCAGCAGGTCGGACAGCAGCTGTGGGAACTTGACATTTCGGGATTGAAACCTTCATCTGGAGCTGCTGAGTTCTTCCGGCATCTTGTGTGTTGACCTTAAGAAGGTTAAGAATGGTTAAGAAGGCATACGGTGCATTGGCCTTCATCAGTCATGGGATTGAGTTTAAAAGCCGAGAAGTAATGTTGCAGCTATATAGGACCCCGGTCAGACCCCACTTGGAGTACTGTGCTCAATTCTGGTCGCCTCACTATAGGAAGGACATGGAAACCATAGAAAGGGTGCAGAGGAAATTTACAAGGTTGTTTCCTGGATTGGGGAGCATGCCTTATGAGAATAGGTTGAGCGAACTCGGCCTTTTCTCCTTGGACTGACGGCAGATGAGAGGTGACTTGATAGAGGTATACAAGATAATGAGAGGCATTGATCATGCGGATGGTCGGAGGCTTTTCCCCAGGGCTGAAATGGCTAGCATGAGAGGGCATAGTTTTAAAGTGCTTGGAAGTAGATACAGAGGAGATATCAGGGGTAAGTTTTTTATGCAGAGAGGGGAGAGTGCGTGGAATAGGCCGCTGGCCGTGGAGGTGGAGACAGATACGATAGGGTCTTTTAAGAGACTCCTGGATGGCTAGATGGAGCTTAGAAAAATAGAGGTCTATGGGTAAAACCTAGGTAGTTCTAAGTTAGGGACATGTTCAGCACAGGTTTGTGGGCCGAAGGGCCTCTATTGTTCTGTATGTTTTCTACATTTCTATGTTTCTATCTTGAATGTTGTCCTCCAATCCTGCAGTAAATATGAAATGAGTTTTGAAACAGGTACAGGGGATTATTCTTCCATCTGATAAAATAAGCCAATACATAGATATTGCAATTAGTATATATTGAAATAGTTTCTCTAAAGGTTATCTTTTAATTAAAAGATTGCTGATTGATGAGTTAACGTCAACAATCTCCTTTTGGAAGAATTGACATAAGACATAACTAAATTTAAGCCAATTTCTTTCTAATGATTGGCTTTCCTTAATTTGCAGATGATAGAGCTTATTCTACCAAGAGACTTATTCTTTTCAGAATTTGTACAGTTGAAGCAGACATTCATTATCTTCCTGATTTTATTTTAATTGTGTGTGCCATACTCATGTATATTGAGTACATGTTGTGTGTTGTAGGTTAGTGTGGTCTATCTCCGTGTACTTTTATATTTGTACTGTTTATATGATGTTGAATTCTGCTGAATGAAGTGGATAACCGATGTCATGAAAGGCAGTATCAGATATGCTGGCCAATCAATAACCTACTATTTAGCAGATACGCTCGATGTCCAACCCATCAGCACAGCAGGGCTTTGCCTGTCAATTTCCCTGATATATTCTAAATGTGTTAGGGCTTCCTCTATTGGCACAAGCAACCCTCCTGCACTTTATCTTCAGGCATGAACCAACATGATGTTTGCCATTGAGATGAGTTAATCTGTTAGAACCAAACATAAGTCAGGCCCATAGACATTTCGAAGCTTCTCACTGCAGAGAAAAGCTTGGCAAGAATGAGAAAATTCCTTCCATCAATAGATACCCACTAAAGCCGGGAGCAAGATTAGTAGACGAAACTTTGTGAGGAATTTATCACTGATGCATCAGATTAGAAGCCACAGATACGATACATCAACACTACTGCAATGGCCTGCCCTGATCTAATTATTAACCCTGGAAGAGCTATGAATGCAGCTTTCACTTTAATACTTACATGGTGTTCAAAATGTTCCTAAAATTAAACAACCAAAAGGGAATGTGCTGAGTTTGTTTATGTACTTTTATCCTTAAAAGAATTCCATTCAGATTAATACTAAATAAACTTCCAAAGCAACATGCTGCATTTCAGTCGTAAGTCCTGGAAAAACTCTGTGCTTTAAAATAAGGTTCCTTTTCCTGTGGATATGTAAATTCACGAATATTAACATATTGCAATTAGCTGTGGGCCAATGTTCTCTGTGGCTAATTTTCACAGAAAATTTGAAGTGAATTGAAATTCTGAAGGTCCACTAGATTATATGCAATTAACTTATAGTGGAGTGGTTCCACATTTTAATCATTAAGGAACCAAGGTAAATAGATTATTGAACATTTTCGGCATCATGTTACAAAAGTAAATCAATGTAGAGAAAATGGTATGCAGTACCATCACTAAAACTGCCTCCAGATAATTATGATGAATTTTGGATAAAAAATTTTATACTCTTTTTTGATTCCCTACTTAAAATATACAAAGTAATGATCAAAAGATAACTGTCTTGCAGAGCAGAGGATCAGTAGGGTTCCCCTTGTCCTCACCTACCACCCCACCAGCCTCCACGTCCAGCACATAGTTCTCCAAAACTTCCGCCACCTCCAGCAGGATCCCACCAGCAAGCACATCTTTCCCTCCCCCCACTTTCTGCTTTCTGCTGGGATTGCTCCCTATACGACTCCCTTGTCTATTCGTCCCTCCCCACTAATCTCCCTCCTGGCACATCCTTGCAAGCAGAACAAGTGCTACACCTGTCCCTACACCTCCTCCCTCACTACCCTTCAGGGCCCCTAACAGTCCTTCCAAGTGAGGTGACACTTCACCTGTGAGTGTGTTGAGGTCACTTATGGTGTTCAGTATGGCCTCCCCTATATCAGTGAGACCTAACGTAGATTGGGAGACCACTTCGCCAAGCATCTACACTCTGTCCACCAGAAAAAAGTGGGATCTCCCAGTGGCCACCCATTTGAATTCTACTTCCCATTCCCATTCCAATATGCCCATCCATTACCTCCTCCACTGTTGTGATGAGACCACAATTAGGCTGGAGGAACAAAACCTTACATTCTGTTTGGGTAGCCTCCAACCTGATGGCATGAACATCAATTTCTCAAACCTCTGTTAATGCCCCACCCCCACCCCCCCTTCACCACTTCCCATCCACTTTTCCCTCTCTCATCTCCTTACCCGCCCATCACCTCCCTCTGGTGCTCCTCCTCCCCCATTTTTTTTTCTTCTTTACGTAAGAACATGAGAGATAAGAACAGGTGTCGGCCATCTGACCTCTTGACCCTGCCCCACCATTCAATAAAATCATGGCTGATCTGGCTATGGACTCAGCTCCACCTACATGCCTTTTTCTCCATAACTCTTAATTCCCCTACTATGCAAAATTTTATCTGTGCCTTAACTATATTTAATAAGGTAGCCTCTACTGCTTCCCTAGGCAGGAAATTCCACATTCGTTGCTCTTTGGGAAAGCAGTTTCCCCCTTATCTCCATCCCAAATCTATTCCCTCAAATCTTGAAGCTGTGTCCTTAAATTCTAATCTCATTTACTGCTTCTGTCTTAACTATCACTTCAATAATTTTATATGTTTCTATAAGATTCCCTCTCATTCTTCTAAATTCCACTGAATATACTCCCAGGTGATTCGGTCTCTAACCCCCCCCCCATCTCTGTAATCAATCTGGCAAACCTCTTCTGCACCAACTCCAAAACCAATATATCCTTACTTAAGTAAGGAGTCCAGAACTGCCTGCAATACTCCAGGTGTGCCCTTACCACTACCCTGTATAGCTGTACCATTATCACAAAGCTCTTAAATTCAAACCCTCAAACAATGAAGGCCAATATTCCATTTACCTTCTTGATAACCTGTTGCACCTACAAACTAACCTTTTGCAAGTCATGCACAAGCACTCCCAATTTCCTCTGCACAACAGCACGCTACAATCTTTCACCATTTAAATAATAATCTCATCTTCTATTGTTCCTTCCAAACTGATGACCTCATGTTTACCAACTTGGTACTGCATTTACCAAAACCTTACCCATTCACTGAACCTATTTATGTCTCTCTGCAGACTCTTCCATTTTCTGCATATATTTATTTTTCACTCAGATGTTTCTTTTCCTCATAAATTTCTATTCCTGTCGGATCGCCGGCAGGTAGAAAGAGTGGGCTCCCTCACCTCTGCTCCTCTGACTCTCAAAACAGGTGCCCTTCAGGGCTGTGTCCTAAGTCCCCTCCTTTACTCTCTGTATACTCATGACTGTGTCACCACCCACAGCTCCATCTGCTAATTAAATTCGCTGATAATACTAGACTGATTGGCTTAATCTCAAATAATAATGAGGCAGCTGACAGAGAGGAAGTCATCACCCTGACACAGTGGTGTCAAGAAAACAACCTCTCCCTCATCGTTGCAAAAACAAAGGAGCTGGTTGTGGACTATAGGAGGAAAGGAGACAGGCTAACCTCTATAAACATCAATGGATCTGGGGTTGAGAGGGTGAACAACTTTAAGTTCCTCGGCATAAACATCACAGAGGATCTTACGTGGTTTGTACATATTGGCTGTGTGGTGAAGGCCTCTTTCACCTCAGATGGTTGAAGAAGTTTGGTATGGCCCCCAAAATTCTAAGAACTTTCTGTAAGGGCATGACTGAGAGCATCCTGACTGGCTGCATCACTGCCTGTTATGGGAATAGAGAGTGGTGCAGACAGCCCAGCGCATCTGTAGATGTGAACTTCCCACTATTCAGGACATCTACAGAAACAGGTGCATAAAAAGGGCCCGAAGGATCATCAGAGACCTGAGTCACCCCAACCACAAACTCTTCCAGCTGCTTCTATCCGGGAAATGGTACCACGGCATAAAAGCCAGACTAACAGTCTCCGGGACAGCTTCTTCCACCAGGCCATCAGACTACTTAATTTATGCTGATACAACTGGATTTCTATGTTATATTGACTATCCTGATGTACATAATATTTATTATAAATTACTATAATTGCACATTGCATATTTGAACGGAGATGTAACTTTTACTCCTCATGTATATGAAGGATGTAAGTAATAAAGTCAATACAATTTAGTGTCATCAGAAAATATAGATACACTACACTCGGTCCCCACTTCCGAATTGTTAATACATGCTATGAAAATTTGTGGGTCTTTTAAATCGGTCTGAAATCTACCAAATGCCCTACATGTCGAGTATTAATATCAGTTGTCATGACAGTAGCAAGTAGCTTGTTTGTTTCTATCACCATTGTACTTCTGCAGGAAAGATCAAATGGTGCTCAGATCACATTTCCACTTCCACAGGGAAGCTGATTCCAGTGACAGTGTGGATAGACAAATTGACAAAATGCAAAAATTATTCATTTCTGTCAGCTCACTATTATCTGAATCCTGGACAATTGGAGTGAACTAATGAGAAAAGAGATTAATATGTACAATGCCTAACATTTAACAACTTGGAAACTCAAATGATAAGTGCAATACTTCTGAAGAAGAATGAAAATGCCTTTCACCATTATGGAACCTCCAATTTTTCTTGACAACTAACAATATGCTAACAGCATTAAAATGCAGTTTTCACATTTCCTTTCAACTGCTGTAAAGAACATAATTAAATACATGCTTTTCTTTAGAAATGTTGATACTTAAAATAATGCAAAAGGAAATTTGACAAATTAATTTTGAAAGAGCTGGGATTTCCAATGAACTGCATGCTATTATGTCTAATTTACATATTGTTATGTTTGCAAATCCAGAAACTAATTGAAAGAAAAACACAGGAGCTGGGAGAAATGGGTACTTTGTTTTTCTTTAGTGAGGTGATGACATATGACATGATGGTGTAATAACGTCTGCCATTCAAATACTTCTTACCTATAACCTGTAATAAATTAAACAAAGAATGCTTAAACAATATAGTTAAGATATTAATCAAGTATTACTGAAATAATAAATAAACTACACACTTAGAAACTCCAAATCAATATAGAATGCATCTCAGCTGAAATGTGTAACTATTTGCTCATTATAACACAGGTACTATATAGACATCCACAGCATAGTAAGTTTTAAATTGTCCCATTCAGGCCAAAACATTTAATCAACATGGAGGATTTCTTACTCTTGTGGGATGACATCTTTCCTGACAAAGGGGTCACTCTGCTTGGCAGGTGAGACTTGGTCTGTGAAATAACCTCAGGTTCTGGGACCTCTTCCATGGTAATTTTAGGAGGTGACTCTTTTACAGGAAGTGGATCTGACCACTCTGGATGCCTTTCTTCTCTAACAATTGACTCTGCTCTCCTCAATTGATCGATGTGTCGTGTCCAGATGACATCAAACACAATCTCTAATAGGAGAGTGGTCCAGTTCTGTCCTTAATAGAGTCATACAATTTTTTCAAGAACCTACTTTTGGTCACCTCTATAGTCCATCACCAGGATTGCTTGTCCAGAAGCGAATCATCGAACCTTCTTGTTTGAGGACCCCTCAACTTATCTCAGTTGCTTGTCCTGCATACTCCTTCTGAGATTGGGTTTGAGGAGGTTTATGCAGGAGCACTAGGAATGACCTAGGAACAGCATAGCTGGTGAGCTGTTGGTTGTGGAGTTTGCTGCATTGTGACATGCAAGGAGGAAGTTGGCGAGCTTCTGGTTCAATGTTAATGTAGTGTGTTCTGCTAACATTGCACACAGTGCGTTCTTTAGACTCTCTGCAAACCGTTCCAGCAAGCCATTTGTAGCAGGGTAGTACAGTGCAGATGTAATAGGTCTTATTCCAATCACTTTCAGAATGAAAAACTATGGTCCATTATCATTAAGTGTTTTGGAACACCAGACCATAAGAAAATACTTCTCAACACATCAACAGTGTGTGAGGCTGTAGTGGAGGTGATTGGGAACACTTCAGGCACTTTGCAGTTGCAACCACTACTACCAAGAAATTTAGTCCTGTGAATGGTCCAGCAAAATCTACATGAATCCTCTGCCAATGCTTTAACTGACCGGCATGTAGATTCTTCAACAATTTAGCTTTCAGCTTGAATGGTACAACAAATCTCAATCCTTCCTGATACTGGTAAATACGGGGGAACTGGAATTTCTGCTGCATATTCCAGCCATTTTGGGTTGTCATGTAGATCTGAGACAGTATAGGGTCTTTTTCGGTTACCTTTGGATCATCTCTGCCATAATAGGGAGACTTCCAATTTGCATTAGGGAGAATATGTCAAGAAATGTGTCACCTTTTGTGAGTTTTTCAGGTATTTCCTTCTCTAAGGTTAAACACGACAATCCATCAGTCCTGATGAAGAGTCTCGGCCCGAAACATCAATTGTCTTTTCCATAGATGCTGCCTGGCCTGCTGAGTTCCTCCATCAGCATTTCCATGATTAGTTGTCCTCTTGAATTTCATGTTGTAATTGTGTCCTCCAAGAAACAGAGCTCATCTCTGCATTTGTGCTGCTGCTCTTAGTGGAACCCACTTCTGTGGATTGAAAATGGACACTGCTGTTTGAGGATCATTAATAAGGATAAGACCTCTCCCATACAAGTACTGGTTGAAGCGTTTCACACTCCAAATCAAACTCAAGGCCTCTCTGGAAACCTGTGCATAATTTTTCCCTGCAGCAGTAAGGGAATGTGAGGCAGAGGCTGTCCGGTGTACACCAAAATCATTCATAACGTGTGACTTAACTGCACCTATAACATAAGGCAAGACATCATAGGCAATCTTCACTGGACCATGTGCATCATGTGTGAGTACAGTTTCACCATTTCCTTTGCCTTCAGTAAAGCCACCTCACACTGCTTGTCCATTGCCATTTTTTCCCCAATCTGCGGCAATGAGTTCAAGGGGTGGAGCACAATAGCCAGGTTTGGCAGGAACCTATTATAGTAATTGACAAATCCAAAAAAGGACCACAAATGTGACACACCCTTTCACCGTGGGGCATCCACCACTGCTTGAATGATCTCACCACACTTGTGGAATGCTTGTGCATCAATGGTGTGATCAGTAAGTGATAGTGTTTACGATCAGTAGGTGATGCTTGGTTTAGTGCGTGATGCTCTGAACCTATAATCTAAAGTTTTTAACATCATGATCAATCAAATGCCTGTTATGCCATTGGTGTTTAGGGCAGTAATGCAGGTCCTCCATCTCTGTATGTCCTTAGTCATTTTTTCTATTGTGCCCAGATGTTGTTCAGGGTCTTCATTTCTGCCTCTACAGTATGGTGCCAAGTTGTCTTTGATCACCTGCATTTTCTCTGCTGTTCAGGGAACCAGTGAAGTGCTGTCTTGATGATGCCATTGGCTTCTCATCACGTACCCCAATCCATCTCCAACATTTCCTCATGATGATTGTAGCCATGTCCTCTTGGTGGCACTGAATGAGTAAGATGTGGTTGGAGATCTTTCTTGACTGGAAAATACGGAGGATCTTCCAGAGGCTCATGGTGTGGAACAGCGATAGCTGGGCAAGGTTATTTTCTGTCACTCACTAGCGTTCTGACCCGAACAAGAGTGTGGACAGAACACAACTCTAGTACAGGTTCACCTTGGTGTGGATGCTTTACTTGGTTTAATTCCAAATGTTGCTAATTGGTTCAATTCCAAATGTTGCTTGTTGATCTGAAGACATTTCTAGTTTTCCTGAGTCTGCACTGACTGTCATCCTTGGTCCCACCATCCTGCCAAATGATGTAGGTGAATCTGCCGATGATGGGTAAGTCAACGCCATATGCCTTGACGGGAGGAGGAGAGAACTCTACACTGAGGGTCATGGTCTCAGTCTTTCCCTGGCCGACTCTGAGTCCAACCTGTCCACCAAAGGTGCACAGGTGCTGAGTTTTCTTTTTCGTGTGCTGGTGTGTCTATGGTAGTAATGTGAGATCATCCACAAAGTCAAGGTCTTCCAAAGTAGATAATAGAGTCCACCCAATGTCTCTCTGCTTATCATCCACTGTTGGCCTCATAACCCAGTCGATGACCAGGTTAAATAATATCACCTTGCCTGACTCCAGTCTTGACTTCAAAGCACAAATTTGTGGACCCCAACAGTGCAGGTGAAGTTAGCATAAAAACTCTAGATAGGCTGGAAAATTTTGGAAGGGATTCCTGAACACCGGTGTGCCTCAAGGCTGTGTACTGCGCCCTCTTCTGTACTCCCTTTTCACCTGTGACTGTGTTCCTGTACATGGTTCTAACTCCATAATCAAGTTCGCAGACAACACCATGGTGGTTGGTCTGATCAGAGGGGATGACGAGACGGTCTACAGGGACGAGGTCCAGCACCTGTTTGCGTGGTGTACCGACAACAATCTGGCGCTTAACACTCAGAAGACCAGGGAGATCATTGTGGACTTCAGGCATGCCAGGAGTCACACTCACATGCCCATCTACATCAACGGAACTGTAGTGGAGCGTGTATCAGGCTTCAAATTCCTTGGTGTCCACACCTCCGAGGATCTCACCTGGTCCCTGAACCCCTCCATCCTGATCAAAAAAGCACAACAGCGCCTTTATTTCCTGTGGAACATGAAGAAAGCTTACCTCTGTCCCAGGATACTGATGGACTTTTACTGCTGTACCATTGAGAGCATACTCACCAACTGCATCTCAGTGTGGTATGGCAATTATACTTTATACATTATTGTTGCCAAACAATTAATACTAGAACGTACAATCTTCACAGCGATATTTGATTCTGCGCTTCCCACTCCCTGGATTACAAATTGATAGTAAATATTAAAAGTTTAAATTATAAATCATAAATAGAAAATAGAAAAATGGAAAGTAAGGTAGTGCAAAAAAACCGAGAGGCAGGTCCAGATATTTGGAGGGTACGGCCCAGATCCGGGTCAGAATCCGTTCAGCAGTCTAATCACAGTTGGAAAGAAGCTGTTCCCAAATCTGGCCGTACGAGTCTTCAAACTCCTGAGCCTTCTCCCGGAGGGAAGAGGGACGAAAAGTGTGTTGGCTGGGTGGGTCATGTCCTTGATTATCCTGGCAGCACTGCTCCGACAGCGTGCGGTATAAAGTGAGTCCAAGGACGGAAGATTGGTGTTCACTATCTTCTGTAGCTTTTTCCGGTCTTGGACAGGACAACTTCCATGCCAGGTAGTGATGCACCCTAGAAGAATGCTTTCTACGGTGAGGGTTTTAGGGGACAGGCCAAATTTATTTAGTTTTCTCAGGAAGTAAAGGTGCTGGTGGACCTTCTTGACAGTGAACTCTGCTTGGTTAGACCAGGTCAGGTCATTTGTGATATTGACCCTGAGGAACTTAAAGCTTTTGACCTGTTCCACTTGCGCACCACTGATGTAAATTGGGTCGTGCGGTCCACTACTCCTTCTGAAGTCAACAACCAATTCCTTCGTCTTGCTGACATTGAGGGATAGGTTATTGTCTTCGCACCATGCCACCAGGTTCTTAATTTCCCCTCTGTACTCAAACTCATCATTACCCCAGATACGACCTACAATTGTTGTGTCATCAGCAAACTTATATATTGAGTTCGATGGAAACTTGGCTACACAATCATGGGTGTACAGTGAGTACAACAGGGAGCTGAGTACACAGCCTTGTGGGACACCGGTGCTCAGAGTGATTGTAGAGGAGAGCTTGTCCCCTGTTTTTACAGCCTGGGTCCTGTCTGTGAGGAAGTTGAAGATCCAGCTGCAGATCTGAGTGCTAAGGCCCAGGTTCCGGAGCTTAGGAATCAGTTTATTTGGAATGATGGTATTAAAGGCAGAGCTGTAGTCAATGAAAAGGAGCCTTACATATGTGTCTTTATTCTCCAGGTGTTCTAAGGAGGAATGTAGGGCCAGAGAGATGGCATCTGCCGTTGACCTGTTGCTCTGGCAGGCGAATTGCAAAGCATCAAGGTTGACCGGTAGGCTGTGGTTGATGTGTGCCATAACCAATCGCTCGAAGCACTTCATAGCAATTGATGTCAGAGCCACAGGTCGATAGTCATTCAGGCATGCCACCTTGCTCTTCTTTGGCACTGGGATTATCGTTGTCTTCTCAAAACACGAGGGGATCTTAGACTGAAGCAAGGAGCAGTTGAATATGTCAGCAAACACTCCAGCTAGCTCGCTTGCACAGGCCCAGAGAACCCGTCCTGGGACGCCATCTGGGCCCATTGCCTTCCTTGGATTTATCTTCAGGAAGGCCCTTCTAACGTCCTCCTCAGTGACGATGAATCTCGATGCCACCAGGTCCGGTTCATCCGGAGGGAGCAGGACGCTCCTCTTCTGTTCGAATCTTGCGTAGAATACGTTAAGTTCGTCAGGAAGAGAAGCGCCACAGCTATAGATATTTCCAGCTTTTTCTTTATCCCATATCAGACCGCAAAGCACTCCAGCGTGTGGTGAAAACTGCCCAGCGGATTATCGGCATCCAATTGCCCACCATTGAGAACATCTACCATAAACGCTGCCTGGGCAGGGCGAAAAGCATTATCAGGGATGCATCTCACCCTAACCATGGACTTTTTACTCTCCTCCCATCCGATAGGGCTACAGGAGCCTCCACTCCTGCACCAGCAGGCACAGGAAGAGCTTCTTCCCTGAGGCTGTGACACTGCTGAACCTCTCATCACAGTGCTAAGCAGTATTGCATCCGTATTGTACTGTCTCACTACTTTTATATTTGTGTGCTGTAGCACTTTTTTTATTCGCAGTTATTTTGTAAGTAACATTATTCTTTGCATTTCTGGTCAGATTCTAAATGCATTTCATTGGCTTTGTATCTGTACTCGGCACAATGACAATAAAGTTGAATGTAATCTAATCTAATCTAATGATTTTAGAATTTGGCAGAGGTTCTCTCTGTGGATCTCATCAAAAACCTTTCCAAACTTCATAAAATTCACATACAGTTGTCTTTGCCACACTCTGCACTGTTCTATGATGTTACACGGTGTGAAGATCTGGTCAACACAGCCTCTGTTTCTCCTGAAGCCACCTTGCTCCATTCTCAAGCACACATCGACAGCACCTGTAATCCATTGAATGATCACTTTGGCGAGAATCTTGCTGGACACTAACAAAAGTGCCACACCATTTTTTTGCAATCTCTTAGTGCTCATTTCTTGGGGATCCTCACAATAACTCCCTTTGTCCAGCTCTTGGGTACTTGCTCCCATTCCCAGATTATAGTAAACAGTAGTTGCAGGATAGCTGCTGCAACGTCTAGTTCAGCTTTGAACAATTTGGCATTCAAATTGTCATGTCCTGGAGCCTTGCTGTTCATTAATGATTTAATTGCAGCAACAATCTTTTCTTTCTTGGGCAGACCTGTGTTGGTATCGAGGTCCTCTTCCGCCTCTTATATGTCAGGTTCTTCATCTGGGTGGTGCTCTATTCAGTAATTCTCTGAAATACTCTGTCAAACCATGCTTCTTGCTCTTTCTCAGTTGTCAAAAGCAGACCATTCTCATCTCCTACGGGACCACTGGACCTGGCCTGGAATTTTCTGTGTACCACTTTGAAATCTTGTATAAATTTCCCTGATCACTTCAATTGGCTGCTGCTTCAGTCTCCTCTGCAAGGTCTTCCATGTAAACTTTATCCTTTCTTACAAGTCTCTTCACTTTCTTGTTAGTTTCAGTTTGTGTTAGTTGAAGTTTCTCATTAATCTGTGTTGACTTTACATCTAACACTTTCTTCTTAATTTTCCGTCTTTCTTCTAAGACTGTTCAATACTTCCTGCCGTTCTTCTTTCCCGCTCTATAACCTAGATAAGCTTCGGTGCTCTCCTTAAAGATTGAGGCAATCTGTTTCCACATTGTGTCAATCCTGTCTACTGACACATTCTCATCAAGGTCTTGCAAGGCCTGGAATCTGTTCTTAAGCTGACTAGTGAAGGTAGATCTCACACTGGCGTCCTTCAGATTTTCAACACCAAAACATCTTTATACATGTGTTCTGGTCCCAGCTTGAGTTTCATCACTGCTCCAGTAAGTTGATGATCACTTCCTGTACCTGCTCCTCTCTTCGCCTTTATATCTGCATGGATCATCGTCACATACCATTGATCACTAAATAGTCAGTTTGGTTCTTGTCACATCCATTGGATGAGCGCCATGTCAGTTTGTGGAAAGAAGGTCTCTCCTCTGACCAGATTGTTCATGGTACAGGATTCCACCAGTGTTTCACCATTGTTATTCATCACTGCACATCCATATGTGCCCATAACCCCGGTGAAATATGAGTTGTTATTTCCCACTTTGCATTTAGATCTCCTATGAAGATGAATATATCATGGCATGGTGCTAACTCTACCTCTGATTGCAGCTGTTCATAAATAGCATCCCTTTCTTCAATGTCACTATCATTAGTTGGAGCATAGCACTAGATCACAGTCATGTTCACTCACTTCCCTTTCGTTCTGACTCTCATCAGCCTACTGTTGATTGATTTCCACTTCAGCAAGCACTTCTCAATGCCTTTCTTCAAAATAACAGATACGCCATCATGATGCTGACCATCTTCTTTTCCTGAGAATAAAACTGTTTCATAAATTGCTGCCTTTAGCCTGCCAGACCATGTCCATCTGACACCCAGTATATGAAGGTTGTAACGACACACTTCTGCAGTTATTTGTGCCAGCTTGCCAGTGTAGTACGTGGTTCAGACATTCCAAGAAACAATTTTAGTCTTGATCTTAGCAGTGTTCAGAGATTCCTTCACCATGCCAGCAGCTTCCTCCCAGTTTTCACTACTGTCAGTCATGTAAATCCCAGGTGGAAACTCAAGAATACTGTCGCACACGGAAATAGCATTCTTCTTTGCTGTTTCCGTCACCATTTTTTTGACCAGTCGGGGTTGTTAGCCCTGAGCTGAATCCCCGAACCTGGAGGTCTGCTGGAATACTCTTGGTCTGGCCTCTATTGTCTGACCTGTTTGGCACAAGTGGCCCTACCAAGAGTCAAAGCACAAGGCTCTGACTCCAGGCAACATAGCTCTCAGGTTAATTGAGACATGCAAGCCTCCAAATCCGATGAAAAGGCTATGGTCCTCTTGGAGATGTTCCTTGTCATTCTCACCAGTAACAATTATGTCAGTCAGATGACACTGAATGCCAGGACAGTCTTGCAACACCTGGTCCATAGCTTTCTGCCAAAGCGCAGGTGCAGATGATACTACAAAAATAAGCCTATTATAGCAATAAAGCCCTTTGTGAGTATTTAAGGTGAGAAACACTTTGGACTCTTCATCCATCTCCATCTGTAGGCAAACCTCAGTTGTTCACTTTGCTGAAGTGATTCACTCCAGAAAAGTTAGCGAAGACATCCTCCATCCTGGATACAGGGTATTGGTCTACTTTCAGTACTGGGTTGATGATCTTAAAATCACCATATATCCTGACAAACACATTTGTCTTGGCTACTGGGACCACTGGCATTGCCCATGGGCTATGCCATTCCATTCAACCTTGGAATAAATTTCTTCAGCCTCCATGCAATCTAGTTCACTAGCTACTTTATCACGAATGGTATAAGGAACCAGACAGCCTTTGTAAAATCTGGATGTGGCATTTTCACTTAACACTATTTTACCCTCGATATATTTGCATTCTCCAATGCCATCCTTGAACACTGCTGTGGCATCACAAGTACATTTCTTAATTCACTTTCAGTTGACTCTATTGCAAAGGATGGTGCATGCAAATGGTGGATGGATCTCCAAACAAGTTGTCGCTGTCTCAGCCAGTCACAACCCCAGAGTGCTGGCCCTCTTGTTTTTACCACATACAAGCCCAATGTGGCTTGTTAGTTGTTATATTTCACTGTTACATATGTCATTCTCCCAGGAGTTATCTTTTCTCCAATATATGTTCCTAGTAGGATATGTGCAGGCTTCAGTTCTGTACCTTTGAAATGCCATTCAAACTCACTTTGTGAAATGACTGAAACAGCCAAGCCAGAGTCCAATTTCATTTTAATTAATTTGCCATTTATCTCCGGTTTAAACCACATAACCTATCTCTTGTTAGTTTTCACATTGTAAATCTCAAGGCTACTCAGTCCTGTATCATATTTTTCTCAACAGCATGCAGATTACTGCTCTTTTTGAAACTGCAATTTGACTTTTTATCTTATTCTCTTTCCTGTGTAGTCCATTTATTTTTGTCACCCAACATGATCTTTGTATGTGACCTACTTTGTTGCATTTTCTGTAAGGTTCATGGTTAAACCTGCACTGGTCTGGTGTATGTGAGCCCCTGCCACAACAGTAACACAATTTCTTCACCCAAGCTGTTTTCTGTTAAGGCATTGCAATTTTGTTCAAGCTCGCTTTAATTCCTGACTGCAACTCAGTTGTGACTCTACCTGATTTGTTTCAGTTAGGAGCTGTTTTTGAATGCTTTCTTGAAATAGTTCACAAACTGAAAACAAAATCTTTCAGTTCATCATTAATCCCATTACTGAACTAACAATGCTCAGACAATTTCTTCAATTCAGCCACGTAAGCTGAAATGGACTCCATTTCCTTTTGATTCCACTTATGAAACCCAAAGTGTTCTGCAATCAACAAAAATTTCCATTCTAAGCTTTCCTGCATTTTGTTCACAATATCAGCAAAGCTCATTTCAGCAGGTTCGGTTTAAGCAGTGTCATGTACCCTGTGATGGGTTAAAGAACCAGCAGAAATAGAAATCACTTTGGAGTCTGGTATTGCTATTCACTAATACTATTTATTGGTAACTACACAATACAATAATATAATTTCAGATATATTAAACAGGTTAGCAAAGATTATATGTATATAAGTGTGGAAATATATGAAAACCAAGCTTCTTCAAGCCGAGGGGTAAATGGCTAGTCTTACGGTGATGAGTAAAGTTCAGTTCAGTTCGTGGTATTGAGGTGAGTAGTGATGGAGAGAGAGAATTTATAATCCAGGGTAAATGTCGAGAGAAGGCAATCACATCGATATCCCACAGATTCCACGACAGCAATGCAAAATAACAATAGTAGTAGGTTTTACCTCTGAAGTTTTTCCACTCCTCACACATGAAATATCACCGACAGTGATCTTCAACGAATATCCTTTCAACACAAGTGGTACCACACCCGAATTCAGCTACGGGTCATTCCAAAGTGGTGGCCACAGGATACTCAAACAGAATCCACATATGGATTATCACCAACAGTAGCTTATCACTAAGGGGACCCTCTTCAAGGGAACCAACCCCAAACACACAACGTGATAGCCACTTAACCAGTTCCACGACATCCGAAATAACTCCAACAGTGATTTGCCACAGGGGTGTGTTTCTTCAGTGAACTACCACACTCAAACAAGGGTAACACACAAGTGGTATTCACAAAGGTTTTCCCCTCACCAGAGAACCCATTCTTGTGGATTAACTATGTGACAGTCACACTTTCGTATTCGAATGGAACTCAAACTCACCCTCATGGGCTACTTAGGAGAGAGTCCAAACAGTGACCTCTCTGTCACTAGGTTTCTTCTGTTTCAAACCTTCCTCTCCCCTCTTCTCTTCCTTTGAAATCAATGAATGTGACCACAACAAGTGGACTGTTTTCTGTGCTGGAGTTATCAACCCAGGCGAGTGTTGGACACACTGATAACTCCCCACCGGTCACACCTTTCCCACACTGCGAGAGCCACTGATCGATTCTCCTGATCGATCCTCCAAAAAAAACACCTTTCTGTGGGCACAACAAAGCTCATCCAGTGTCCAAAATCATGTGTATGTGTGTCTATCAGCCGACTTTCTATTTAGCTCACCATGCTGAACACCAGCTGTCCATCAAGTTGCTCCTCCCTTCTCTCTCTGTAGGAACACAGAAGCTGGCAGTGTCCTTGCAAAAGTGTGAACATGCTGCAGAGAAACCATAACATCAATTGTCCATCAAATAACTCCACCTCTCTCTCTTTCCATGGCAACCCAAAAGCTGACAGCTGTAGTCAGTGTCCTTGCAAAAGTGTAAACACGAGCTGAAAGGCAGATTCTCCCCACCCCCCCCACCCGCTCAGCAGAAATCCAAAAGCTAGTCTCAGTTCTTTCTTGTGCCTTAAAGTGACAGTCCACAGCAAAAGGAACCCCAGGGGTACATAACAGCAGTTAAACTTCTAAGTGAACTGCGTTCTTTTCCACCCATTGCACTCAGCAACAGAGACACTTATTTTTCATTGGCTATTTTATTTGTTTCAGTTTGTTCAGTTTACATTATCCAGTTATCTGTTGTATAATTAGATGCATCTATCTTTCCGATGTAGCCAGGCACTTCTGCTCGTTTTGAAAAATTTATTTTTATTATTCCCCTGTACTCGCTGTTTATGAACCCATAAATTTTATCAATTTTCTGGCTTTTTCCTCTCTCTCTCTCTCTCTCTCTCTCTCTCTCTCTCTCTCCCCCCCCCCTCCAAGAAAAACAAGTGCTGTGCCTTAACAGATACCTTGTTATATCAGGTTCATTTTTAACCATCATCATTGCCACTGTTATGTTTTGTAACACCAGAAACAATTTTTTTTTTAATGGGACTCCAATAATTGTATACTTAGTTTTTCTTTAGCGAGGACACGGCGGTGTAATGATGTATGCCATTCATGTCCTTTTTACATATAACCCATAATGAATTATGTAAACAAACAAAGGATTCTTAATCGAACAATATAGTTACAATCAAAAAGAAGAGAAGGGTCTCAGCCCGAAACATTGACTGTTTACTCTTTTCCATAGATGCTGTGTGGTCTGTTGAGTTCCTCCAGCATTTTGTATGTGTTGCTTGAACATAGTTACAAACTTGTTCAAATATTACTGAAATATTTGATACACTACATACATGGTTAAGGGGAAGATCATGGTGTATCAGAACGACTATTAATCTGGAGACATCAATGTATTGGGAAATTAGAATAAAAAGGGTTACATAAATGTCAATGTAAAACTGTCAAATTGTAAACACAAGAGATTCTGCAGATGCTGGGAATCCCAGAGCAACAGGCACAAAATGCTGGGGAAACTTGACAAGTCAGGCAGCATCTATGGAGAGGAATAAACAGTTGATGTTTCGGGTCGATACCCTTGACCAGGACTGGAATAGAAGGGAGAATGTTGCTGTCCAGTTGCCTAGTGATAGTGAAGTGCATTGGGAAGACTACTGCCTTAATTTCTTCTCACTTCCTTTCCATCCTGATAAAGGGTCTCGGCCTGAAACATCGACTGTTTATTCCACTCCATATACGCTGCCTGACCTGCTAAGTTCCTCCAGTATTCTGTGTGTGTTGTCATATTGATGTTATCCCTTTAATTCTTTAATGTCCTCCAGGGAAAGAAATCTGCCAGACTTACTAGTTTGATCTATATGCAACTACAGATCTATAATAAAGTAATTGATTCATAATTACTCTTTGAACCAGCCCCCTAATCTGTTCAAGTCTGATCAGGAAAAGACACTAAACCCAAGCCCAATCACCAATATCCACAGCCCATGAATGAATGAAGTGCAAAAAATATGGGTGGTGATGATATCACTATTTTTCCGGTGGCTCATCCTTTTTATATTTGGTATTATTCTTATCCTTAAATCTTCCCAATTTAACTATTTTGAATCGATAGTATCTAGAATACTGCGTATTAGTCCACTGTGAAGTACTGTGGCCTTGGAAACTGTGTTGCATAATGAAAAACAACAGAATAGGTTCTCCCACAATGGTAATTACCTCCTCCTACACAAAGCTTTCATTCACACATGGGATGTGGGCGTTTCTAGCGAGGCCATTGTTTATGGCGCAGTCCTAATTGCTTCTGAGAAGGTGGTGTTGAGTGTTTGCCCAGAACTGTTGCTGCCAGTTTGTTGAAGGTACTTCCATTAGGCAGGGTGTTACAGGATTTTGGCTGCTTAAGGTATGTTTTTTATAACACACCTTATTGAACACCATACAGCATGAGTAATATGCTGCTCATGAGTGATACATACAGCATGAGGTATACATTGTACACAGTTCTCTGATACGACACACTGAAGTTGTGACAGAATATTCTAAAAATACTAATGATCCACATCTTCTCCTGAATGCAGTTTAGAGTTGCTAGTTCTGTTCTGAATCTATTGCATTGAACACCGTGGGAGTGCTATAGCCTGGGATGGAGGACACAGTCAATAAACAGAAACTCTTTCCCGTGCATTTGAGGTACCTTGTTGAGATGCAAAGCTAAGCATTCACCAGGTTTTGCTGTCTATCCAAGCAAATAAAAAGGTTCCGTGTGACCTAGCAACATTGTGTTGCTCAGTGTTTCATGCTTCTTGCTTTGTTGAATCAAAATGCCAAACTGGCACTCCCACATTTGTTTTGTAGCAAAATCGTTTTTCATTTCACAAAAAAAGCAGGACTAACAGTCAGGCTCCCATTTTAGAAAATACCTTCCTTTCTGGTTCTCTGTGATACTAGATTTTAATTAAAGAGAAAATAAAATAATATGAGATTTAGGAATGGATTAAGATTCTGAACATTCATCTAATTTGCCTTACTGGTTGGGAGATGGGGTAGAGACCATAAGACATAGGAGCAGAATTAGGTCATTTGGCCCATCAACTCTGCTCTACCATTCAATCATGCCTGATCCTTTATTCCCTTCTTCAGCCCCATTCCCCAGCCTTCTCCCTGTAACCTTTGATGCCGTATCCAATCAAAAATCAATCAAGCTCTACCTTAAGTACATCTGATATGGCCTCCACAGCTGCCTGTGGTAATAAATTCCACAAATTCACTGCCCTTTGGCTAAAGAAATTTCTCTGCATCTCTGTTTTAAATGGGTGACCCTCTATCCTGGAGCTGTGCCCTGTTGTCCTAGACTCCCCCACCATGGGAAACATCCTTTCCACACCTATACTGTCTAGCCCTTTCAACATTCAAAAGGTTTCAATGAGATCCGCCCCCCCATCCTTCTAAATTCCAGCAAGTACAAACCCAGAGCTATCAAACATTCCTTGTATGATTACCCCTTCATTCCTGGAATCATCACTGTGAACCTCCTCTGAACTCTCTGCAATGCCAGCACATCTTTTCTATAATGAGGAGACCAAAACTGTTCACAATATTCAGGCCTCACCAATGCCTTATAACGCCTCAGTATCACATCCTTGCTCCTGTATTCTAGACCTCTTGCAATGAATTCTCACATTGCGTTTGTCTTCTTCACCACCAACTCTACCTGCAAGTTAACCTTTAGGGTGTTCTGCACAAGGACTCCAGAATCCCTTTGCATCTCTTTTTTTTTAATTTTCTCCTCATTTAGAAAGTAGTCTGCATATGTATTATGACCATGCATTTTCCAACATTGTATTCAATCTGCCAATCTCTTGCCCAGTTGTCTAATCTGTCTAAGTCCTTCTCAGCCTACCTGTTTCCTCACCACTACCTGCCCCTCCAATATCTTTGTATCATCTGCAAACTTGGCAACAAAGCCATCTATTTCATCATCTAAAAAATTGATGTGCGGGGGCATCACGTGATGACGTGGGATTGAGACGTGTAAATCCAGCTCTCCTGTAAAAAATCAGCAAAGAACCGTTTAAACAAAGTAAAGTTAATAAATACTTTCCGAAAACTACTTATAAACTTTGTAAGACTACTCTACGATATGCCTCGTAAACCGCAACAGAAGAAGTCTGTTGTTGCGAAGCCGCCGCAAGATGGAAAGGAAAAAGGGCCTACTGCAGCGATGGAGCCTCGGATTCAGTTTGGATCTCCTTCAGAGGAGACGCATTTTATCTCTGGTGTAGAAGAACAGGGAGCAATGGCGGCCGTAGCGGTCTCTCGGAAGAAGATGCCTGAAATGCGTATGCGCAAAGAAGTACGCATGCGCAAATCGACACAACTTAAACTACAAGAACCGACGGCCACTGCAACTGAAAGTGACTCAGAGTCAGAACTGAGTTCCGCAGAGAATACAGATGAAGAAGAGGAGGAAGAACTGGAAGAGACTGGAAGTAAAGGAGATGACGGAGACATAAGAGAGGCTTTATTACAATTAATGGCTGAACTAAGAAAATTAAGAACAGAGCTTAGAGACGTGAAGATGTGCTATGATAAAGCTATGAAAAGACAGGATAAAATGGGTAAGAAACTTCAGAAGATGGAAAGAACAATGGTACATATTAACGATAGAGTGGAAAAAACAGAAAATGATGTGCTTGTCTGGAACACGGAAAGAAATCGACTCTTGGAGAAAGTGGACGTGTTGGAAAATTTTAGTAGACGTAATAATATTAAAAATGTTGGTCTTAAAGAAGGTATAGAGGGAGATAATCCTATAGAATTTTTTCAAAGATGGATCCCGAAAACCTTGCAAATGAAAGAGGAAGACCGATCAATTGAAATTGAGCGGGTACATAGAGCTCTAAGACCAAAACCACAAGATGACCAATATCCACGATCAATTTTAATAAAATTCTTAAGATTTCAAGACAAAGAAAGGATTCTACAGGTGGCTGCCCAAGCTGCCAAGAAAAGAAAAGGGCCACTGATGATAGAAGGGAAGAAAATTTTTTCTACCCTGACATAAGTTATGAACTTTTGAAGAAAAGGAAGAAATATAATCCAGTGAAAAAAGCCCTATGGGATCACGGTTATCAATTTATGTTGCGTTATCCTGCGACCTTGAAGATTTTTTTGACTGGTGGAGAAAAAAGATTTTTTGACCATTACCGGAAAGCGGAGGAGTTTGTGCGAGATTCTTTGAATATTCACCAGATACAAGAACAAACTCAGGGGACCGAGATGGATTGAAGATGAAGACTGGATTAAGGAATAGGCCTGTTGGATTTTTAGGCGGATGAATATATAAATATATTATTAATTATATGAGGGAGGGGAAGAAAGGTTAAAATTTGAGGAATACTAGCTGGGAATAATGACATTAATTTCTTTTTTATATATATACAATTTTTTGTTACGGGGGAGCTGGAAGTAACACTGACCAATCGCTACGTTATTCATGTGTGCAAACGTGGCAATAGCCACGACCCGCAAAATGGAGGGGGGTAGTGTTGTGTATCTTTTCATTCACAACATTAGTGGGGGGGTATTTTGTTTTTTCTTTTTTTGTATCTCATCTTTTTTTTTGCCTGGATGATTGGGAGGGGGGGGGCTTCTTCACA
Source organism: Mobula hypostoma (assembly GCF_963921235.1). Taxonomy (NCBI): domain Eukaryota; kingdom Metazoa; phylum Chordata; class Chondrichthyes; order Myliobatiformes; family Myliobatidae; genus Mobula; species Mobula hypostoma. Next base: position 102,160,638 of record NC_086106.1, on the reverse strand, counting down.
CAGAGAGTGGTGGGAGTATGGAATGAGCTGCCAGACGAGGTGGTAAATGCGGGTTCTTTTTCAACATTTAAGAATAAATTGGACAGATACATGGATGGGAGGTGTATGGAGGGATATGGTCCGTGTGCAGGTCAGTGGGACTAGGCAGAAAATGGTTCAGCACAGCCAAGAAGGGCCAAAAGGCCTGTTTCTGTGCTTTAGTTTCTATGGTTTCTATGGAAACACATAGCAACATGGTGAAGTTCAAAGAGATTCCCCAGGGAACTATGAGAGTTGAGAAGCTAAGTAATGTTTTAGATATGATAAAGATCTTGGTTCCTTGGGGAAAGTAATAAATATATATTAAATTTATTTTTAATCCCGTGGAGCATGCGGAAACCTTCCAATATTCAGGCGGTTCTTTTTTTTCTCTTTTTTTTCTTTTCTCTTTACGTAGTAGTATATATCAGGGGGGAGGGTTAAGGGGAGGGGGAGGGTAGATTTTTTTTCTCTTGTATTTACTTTGAAAACTCAATAAAAATTATATTTTAAAAAATTGATGTACAAATGAGTGGTCCCAAAATGGACCCCGTGGAACCCCACTAGTCTCTGGCAGCCAACCAGAAAAGGATCCTTTTATTCCCACTCGCCTCCTACCAACCAGCCAATGTAATAACCATGCCAGTAACTTTTCTGTAATGCAATTGGCTTTAAACTTAGTAAGCAGGCTCATGTGTGGCCCTTGTCAAAGGCTATCTGAAATTTCAAATATACAGCATCCACTACATCCCCTTTATCTAACCTGCATATAATCTCCTCAAAGAATTCCAACAGGTTCGTCAGGCAAAACTTTCCCCATGTTGATTTTATCCTATCTTGTTCTGTGTCTCCAAGTACTCCATCACCTCATCCTTAACAATTGACTCCAACATCTTCCCAACCACTGAGGTAAGGCTAACTGGTCTAAAATTTCCTTTCTGCTGCCTTCCTCCTTTCTTAAAGAGTGGAGTGACATTTGCAATTTTCCAATCCTCTGGCACCATGCCAGAGTCCAATGATTTTTGAGAGATCATTTCTAATGCTTCCACAATCTCTCCCGCTTCATCTGGTCCAGGTGACGTATGTACCCTTAGATTTTTCAGCTTTTTGAACACCTTCTTCCTTGTAATGATAACTACACTCACTTCTCCCTCAGACCCTTCAACATCTGGCACACTGCTTCTGTCTTCCACAGTGAAGACTGATGCAAAATACTCATTTAGTTCAACTGTCATCTCCTTGTCCCCCGTTATTATTTCTCTGGCCTCATTTTCTAGTGGTCCTATATCCACTCTCATCTCTCCTTTATTTTTTTACATACTTGAAAAAGCTTTGATATTGTTTACTAGTTTGCTTTCATATTTCATCTTTTGCCTCCTAATTAGTATTTTAGTTGGTCTCTGGAGGTTTTTAAATGCTTCCCAATCCTCTGACTTCCCACTAATTTTTGCTTTGTTGTATGCCCTCTCTTCTGCTTTTATATTAAATTTGACTTCTCTTGTCAGCCATAATTGTACTATTTTGCCATTTGAGTATTTCTCTGTTTTTGGAAAACAGCTATCCTGCACCTTCCTCATTTTTCCTAAAAACTCATGCCATTGCTGCTCTGCTGTCAGCCCTGCCAGTATCACTTTCCAATTTACTCTGGCCAACTCCTCTCGTGCCACTGAAATACTGCAACATTAGATTTTATTTTCTTCCTAGTTAAGCTCAATCATATTGTGATCACTGCCTCCTAAGGGTTCGTTTACCTTAAGCTCCCTAATCCCCTCTGTTACATTACATAAAACCCAATCCAGTATAGCGGATCCCCTAGTAGGCTCAATGACAAACTGCTCTAAAAAGCCATCTCATAGACATTCAACAAACTCACTCTCTTGATATCTATTTCCAACCTGATTTTCCTAATCGACCGGTATGTTAAAATCTCCCATGTCTATCATTGCCCTTTTGACACACCTTTTCCATTTCCTGTTGTAATCTGTGGTCCACATCCAGCTACTGTTGGGAGGCCTGTATATAACTGCCATCAGGGTCCTTTTACCCTTGTAGTTACTTAACTCAACTCACAAGGATTCAAAATCTTCCAATCCTACGTCACACCTTTTTACTGATTTAATGCTATTCTTTACCAGCAGAGCCACGCCATCTCCTCTGCCTACCTTCCTATCCTTCCAATACAACTTGTAACCTTGGACATTCAGCTCCCAACTAAAACCATCCTTCAACACGATTCAGTGACGGACAGAACATCATACCTGACAATCTGTAATAGTGCAACAAAATCATCCACCTTATTTCTTATTCTCTGTGCTTTTAGATATAACACTTCGAGTACTGTATTTGCTACCCTTTTTGATTCTGCATCCCTAATGCACTGATACTCACCCTGCTAGCTGAAATTATGTCCCATTATCTGTCTGCCCTTCCTGACTGACTGCACGCTATCATTGATTTTTTGCATTTGTCCTATCCTGAGTCCCTTCACTCCAGTTCCCATCCCCCTGCCAAATTAGTTTAAAACCCTCCCCAACAGCTCTAACGAACCTGCCTGTGAGAATACTGGTTCCCCTCTGGTTCAGGCGCAACCTGAACAGTTCATACCTCCCCCAGAAGAGATCCCAATGATCCAAGAACCTGAAGCCCTGTCCCCTGCACTAGCCTCTCAGTCATGCATTATTTTGCCAAATCATAATGTTTCTACCCTCACTAGCATATGGCATAGCTAGCAATCCAGAAATTACTGCCCAGGAGCTCCTGCTTTTCAACTTTCTACTGAACTCTCTAAATTCTCTTTTCAGGACCTCTTTGCTTCTCCTTCCTATGTCATTGGTACCAATATGTACCAAGACACCTGACTGTTCTCCCTCCCTCTCCAAAATGTTGTGGACCCGATCTGGGACGTTCCTGATCCTGGTAGCTGCGGGTCAACATACCATTCGGGTGTCCTGTTCACACCCACAGGATCTCCTGTCTGTTCCCCTGACAATTGAATCTCCTAACACTACCGCTCCCCTCTTCACCCTCTTTCCCTTCTGCACAATGGACCCAAAGTCAGTGCCAGTAACCTGGTCTCTGTGGCATTCCCCTGGAAGGTCATCCCCCACAACAGTGTCCAAAACAGTATGCGTATTATTGAGGGGAATGGCCACAGAGCTGGTCTGCACTGACTACCTATTTACATGTACATTTCTCCTGACAATCACCCAGCTGCTTCCCTCCTGCAACCTTGGGGTGACTACTTCCCCCTACCCTGATTGATTATCTCCTCACTCTCCCGTAAAATCTGAAGGTCATTCAGCTGCTGCTCCAGACCCCTATCATGGTCTTCAAGTGCAGCCAGATGCACTTCACACTGATATAGTTCCCTGGGGGATTCTGGGTCTCCCAGGATTCCAACATCCGGCATGAAAAACACACCATAACTATTTATTACGCTAGGTACGGTACGAGAAAACGGAAAGGGAACCTTAACAGAAACTTACCCAGAATAATGCCTCTCCCAAGTTGAAGCTTCCTTTGAGCCAAAGCCTGACATTCCTACACTCACCACTGGACTACTCCCGACAATGGCCACCATGCTTGTCCCTTCTGTACTTTTAAACAAAGGTAGAATTGAAAACTCCTATTAGACCATAAGATATAGGAGCAGAATTAGGCCATTTGGCCCATTGAGCTTGCCCTGCCATTTCATCATGGCTGATCCAATTTTCCCCCCAGCCCCAATCGCTTGCCTTCTCCCCATATCCCTTCATGCCCTGACCAACAAGAATCTATCAACAACTGCCTTAAATATACATAACGATATGGTTTCCACATCTGCCTGTGGCAAAGAATTCTACAGATTCACCACCCTCTGGCTAAAAAAATTCCTCCTCATTGCCAATCTAAAAGGACACCCCTCTATTCTGAGGCTGCGTCCTCTGGTCTTAGACTCTCCCGCCATAGGAAACATTCTCTCCACATCCACTCTGTCACTCTTTCACCATTCAAAAGGTTTCAATGAGGTCGCCCCTCATTCTTCTGAATTCCAACAAATACAGGCCCACAGCCATCAAATGTTCTCTCTTAAGTTTGGATATGAGCATGGTAGAGAAGTGTGTTTATTTGTTCTTGTTCATCTCCTCCATGTACCATCTCAACCTTACTCTTCCTATCCACAGTGACCTGTATCAGTTCAGCTAAATCATTAGTCTAAATATAGTTTAAAAGTTTTTCATGGTCTTGACTTGCCTCTCTCTCTTAACTTTTCCCTTTTTGAATGCCACATAAACCTCTGTATTCCTCTAAAGGCAACATTTCAATAACACAACATCCTTAATTTGTATGTTGGTGGCTATCCCTTCAGCTCTGGACAAGAATTTTCGGGACTCTTTCTTTATATCTCACTCACCTCTTTCCAACCTTGAAGATATTTCTTAAAACTTGCTTTTCAATAAGGCTTTCGGTAATCTCCTTTAATTATTTAATGTCAGTTTTTGGCTGATTAAATCTCCAGTGAACTATTCAAGAGGTCCAGTATAAATGCAAACTGTAATTGTTCTTAATATTGTAGGCAGAACTCATGATTAATGGCAGGATTCTTAGTAGTGTGGAGGAACAGAGTGATCTTGCGGTGTGTGTCCATACAACCTTGAAATTGCCCTGCAAGTTGATAGAGGGGGTTAAGAAGGCATATGGTGTGTTGGCCTTCATTATTTGGGGCATTGAGTTCAAGAGGTGTGAGGTAATGGTGCAATTCTATATAACACTGTTCAGACCACACTTGGATAATTGTATTTATTTTTGATCACTTCACTCTGTGATGGATGTGAAAGGGTGCAGAGGAAGTTCACCAGGATGCTGCCTGGATTGGAGAGCATGTCTTATGAGAGCAGGTTGAGCAGCCAGGGCTTTATTCTTTGGAGCAAAGGAGGATGACTAGTGACTTGATAGTGGTGTACAAGATGATAAGAGGCATAAAATGAGAGGACAGCCAGAGACTGCTTTCCCCGGGGCAGAAATAGTTAATATGAGGGGATACAATTATAAAGTGATTAAAGAAAATGATGAGGAGGATGTCAAAGGTAAACTTTTTTACACAGAGAGTGCTAGGCGGAGATAGAGCAGATACATTAAGGACACTTAAGCGTCTCCTAGATAGTCACATGGGTGAAGATAGAGGGTTATATGGGAAGGAAGGGTTAAATTGATCTTAGAATAAGATAAAAGGTCGGCACAACATCATGGGCCGAATTGCCTGTGCAGTGCTGTACTGTTCAATTTTATTTAAATAATTGCTAGATCTCTGAAGGGATGGAGCAGGGGCTGATCTGAAGTCCAAGTCGTCTGTTCTTACATGGATGATCACTTCCCAAATCTTACTTTTTTACCCCACCACTTATACGGTAGAAGGAGATGAGTTATACAGCTCTCGTTACATGCACGTGCAATTCAACTCTTTGAGTGATTATGCAGAAAGTTTGAAGTTAATAACTCATCTCCTTCTACCTTAGGCCACAAACTTATCAATCACTGCTGTTGTGGACCACTTTCTGGAGGTCCAAGACGCCAACTTCTACAAAGAAGGGATCCGTATGTTCCACGACCACTGGACTAAGTGTGTAATGTAGGAGGGGACTATGTTGAAAAATAAATGTGCTAGGTTTTCTAAAATTGACTCCTTCTACCTTAGGCCACGAACTTATCAATCACCCCCTCATAGATTTCAGCACCAAAGGCATTAGGAACTGGAGAGGGCCATTGGCCATTATCATGTTCATTAATTTAGAAGTAGAAAAACAATAACAATATTAACATTTCACAAAATTATGTCTGTGTTCAAATCTTGCCAATGCTAGAACAGGGCAAAGGAAGAGACAACAGACTGGCTGGCACATATGCAAGTTTATAACTGCTAACTGCACCACTGTTCAGTGATGAAGCATGTGGACACATTACCTCACCACATGGCCCACCACTGGCATTCATGTTTACTTCAATGACTGCTAAATAACCAATTGCTCATTTAACTGCAGTAGCTTTTGCTCAGCATTGAAGCCAACTTAGATTAAATGTTATCTGCAAATATCCACCTTAAGCGTTTGAGATATTATAAACATCTATGTTTTTCACAACATTTTTCCATTAGGATCCTTTAATCCAAATTCTAATAAATGATTTTAACATTATAATTTACAAAGTGAATAGTTTGCCTGACCCGCTCCCAACAGGGAGGAGGCTACATAGCATCCACGACAGGACCGCCAGATTAAAAATAGTTTCTTTCCCCAAGCAGTAAGGCAGATCAACATCTCCCCCCACTAACCCGCTCCACCACCTATCATTTCCTATCAGAGTCACCTTATGAACAAATACTCATGTGCCTAATGCCACTTTGTATACATAAAATCAATCTATGAATATAAGCTTTTTATGAACTTATATTTATTGTGTTCTTTATCTGAGTTTGTTATTTTTAAGATGCTGCATCGGATCCGGAGTAACAATTATTTCATTTTCCTTTACTGGAAATGATATTAAGCAATCTTAAATCTTGAACAGGTTGCACATCGAGGTTAATAATAATGGTTCACTTCTGAAACTAAGTCAAGCTGATGTGCTTACAGTTTTGTTTATTCTCTGTAAAGGATTTCATGTGAAAAGGATGTCTTATTATTTCCTTCTTTCCATAGTACAATGCCATTTCTAATTTGATGCTAAATATGGCAATCTCATTCAGAGTTGGAACATTGGAGGGTGGCTTGTGTATTTAAAGCTGCTTTCCTGAGGTCACCATTGGGCCACATTGATAAGACAAAGGGATGCTTTGTCTGTATCTAATTATGCCACACTGTCACCCAGTCACAATTGATGCCATTACCAAGAAGAACTGGATACTGTTAAGAATGAAACTAACAAATGGCAATTTGAAAATAACTTTACTAATGGCTAAGACGTTGAATCAATAATGAGCATTGATATAATTCCCAACAGTGAGGCCATACTTTCAGGTATTATCATGATAGACATTCAGTTTTCCAGGTTGTGGTGTGAATTTGGTTCTCATAATAAAAACGCCTCCAATTTCATTTCCATTCATTTGTATAATGGGTGGTGAGTTACAACGTCAGAGCATCACATTAAAAGATTATCTTACTATGTTGCAACAAGAAGTGTTTTTTAACAATGTATGCCATTTCAATGATTGCAGCATACTAGAATGTACTGATTCTATTGCAGTAAAATATAGAATAATGCTTTAACTTTTATAGATAAATTGTTCTTCACTCCACAATTCAAAGTAAATGAAACTGTGCAATTTGTGATAGAACTAGCTCTAAATAAAAACAAGGGTAAAGAAGGGTTGATATTACTTTTAAAAATACCTTGGGAAGAAGAGCCTGGAGATATCTGAGAATCAACTAACTCTCTTCTCTTTAATCTTAAGAGCATAAAAACATACAAAATGGCAAGATTTCAAGCTTATTCTACTTCTTCATAGTCAAAAAGATTGTGGTTGATCCTTTGCCTCATGTCCATGTCAGCACCTGATCACTATATTCTTTAATTCACTTATTGTCTACAACTCTGTTCCTCGCCTTTCAAAATAGTCAGCAAAGGTTCTAGGGTAGAAAATTCCAAAGACTTGCATCTTTTGGAAGAGAACTGTCTCATTCTGTCTGTCCAAAATGGCTGAGCACCCAACCATATGACTGCTTCAAGCTTCCAGAATCTTCAGATGGCGGTATTAGCCTCTTGGTATCTACCCTATCAATTCCTCCCAGTATCTTGTACATCTCAAAGATATCGCTTTCACTCTTCCCAACTTCAGTGAGTAGAAATGCAGCCTTCTCAGTCTGTATCCATTGGACAACACCCTGATACCAAGAATTATTGTAATGAACATATGCTACACTAACTGCAAAGACATCAATGCGATTTTGATTTAAACTGCTTGAGTCATGAATAAAGAATTAATGAATGTGTAGATGAATGAGTCCCCGTGAAATCATTCAGGATTTACCCCAATCAAAAGCCCTGGATGAACCTTGAAATCCTGAATTTGTGAGAGCTAGATCAGAGGTGTTCAAGTCCGGAGATCAAGAATGCTACGTCAAGTGCAGGGATGATCTCCGGAAAACCATCTCATGGATGAAGCGGAGATTCCGGATGAGACTGGAATCGAGGAGGGATGCTCAATGGCTGTGGCAAGGTTTGAATGCCATTAACTTTCTCAAAGTTAAATCTGAAGATGACGTGCAGGCTGCCTTCAAGATAAAGAATCCAAGGAAAGCATTTGGTCCAGACAGAGTACCTGGCCAAGTACTGAAGATCTGTGCTGACCAGCTGGCTGGTGTGTTCACGGATATCTTCAACCTCTTGTTCAGGCGGCGTGTGGTACCCACCTGCTTCAAGCAGGCTTCAATCATACCGGTGCCCAGGAAGAGTCTGGTAACCTGCCTCAATGACTATCACCTAATGGCACCTGCATCCACAGTGATGAAGTGTTTTGAGGTGTTGAAGCGTATCAGCTTCTGTCTGGGTGGCAACTTGGATCTGCTCCATTTTGCCCACTGAAGCAACAGGTCCACAGCAGATGCCATTTTGTTGGTTCTTCACACAACTCTGGAACAACTGAATAGCGAAGATGCATACATCAGGGTGCTCTTTATCGATTATAGTTCAGCATTTAATACCATCATCCCCTCAAAACTATCAGTAAACTCCAAGACCTGAGCCTCAATACCCTCTTGTGTAACTGGGTCCTGGATTTCCTCACTTGCTGTCAGATGCATTGGCAAAAACATCTTCTCCACAATCTCCATCAGCACAGCAGCACCACAGGGATGGGTGCTCAGCCCCCTGTACGCGCTTTACATGTATGACTGTGTGGATAAGTACAGCTCCAACACCACTTTCAAGTTCTCTGATGACGCCACTATTGTGGGCCATTGCACGGTTGGTGATGAATCAACATGCAGGAGGGAGACTGAAAATGTGGCTGAGTGGTGTAATAACAACAACCTGTCACGCCATGTCATTAAGAGCAAGGAAATGATAGTAGACTTCAGGAGAGGGAAACCGGAGGTCCATGAGCCAGTACTCTTCAGAGGATCAGAGGTGGAGAGGATCAGTAACTTTAAATTCCTGGGTGTCACTATCTCGAAGGACTTATCCTGGACCTGTCATATAAATATAAATGCAAAGGAAGCATGACAGCACCTCTACTTCCTCAGGAGACTGCGAAGATTTGGTGAGTCATCAAAAACCTTGGCAAACTTCTATAGCTGTGCAGTGGAAAGTGTGCTGACTGGCTGCATTGTGACCTAGTATGGGAACACCAGTGCCTTTGAACAGAAAATCCTTCAAAAGGTAGTGGATTTGGCCCAGTACATCATAGGTAAAGCCCTTCCAACCATTGAGCACATCTACATGAAACATTGCTGTAGAATAGCAGCATCCATTACCAAAGATGCTCATTACCCAGGCCATGATCTTTTTTTCACTGCTGCCATCAGGTTGAAGGTACAAATGCCTCAGGACTTGCCCCACCAGGTTCAAAACAGTTACTGCCCCTCATCCAAAAGGGTACCCCTCATTCTACTTCTGGTGTTCCAACAACTGATGGTCTGACGTTAAGGACTCTCCATCTTGCTATTTCATGCTCTTTCATCTCATGTTATTTCATACTCATTATTTATTGCATATTTGTATTTGCACAGTTTGTTGTTCGTTGATCCTGTTTACAGTTGCTGTTCTATAGACTTACTAAGTAGCCCCGTGAAAAGAATCTCAGGTTAGTATATGGTGATATTTTGTACTCTGATAATAAATTTTACTTTGGGCTTTGAATTGACAGCATAGCAAATACACAGCAGGTTTACCTATGTATGTCAAAAGGCAAAATTTGATTAACATTGTAACCAAGACCCTTCACTCTGAAAATTCATACAGCAAGTTTTGCAAGGAACTTAAATTGGTTATTCTATCTCAGATAGATGTTAATAATTATGGACATACACTCAGTGGCCACTGTATTACAGCTGCTTATTAATGCAAATGACTAATCGGCCAATCATGTAGCAGTAACTGAATGCATGAAAACATGCAAACGTGGTCAAGAGGTTCAATTGTTATTCAGACCAAACATCAGAATGGGGAAGAAATGTGATCTAAGTGACTTTGACCGTGGAATGATTGCTGGTGCCAGTTGGAGTGGTTTAAACATCTCATAAGATGCTGATCTCTAAGGGTTTTCATGCACAACAGTCTCTAGAGTTTACAGAAAATGGTGCAAAGAGGAAAAAACATTCACTGAGCAACAGTTCTGTGGGCAAACATGCATTGTTAATGAGAGAGGTGAGAGAATGGTCAGACTGCTTCAAGCTGACAGGAAGGCAACAGTAATTCAAATAACTAAACGTTACAACAGTGGTGTGCAGAAGAGCACCTCTGAATGTAAAAAACATTGAACTTTGAAATGGATGGGCTATAGCAGCGGTCCCCAACCACCGGGCTGCAAAGCATATACTACCGGGCCGTGAGGAAACGATATGAGTCAGCTGCACCTTTCCTCATTCCCTGTCACACACTGTAGAACTTGAACATAGGGTTGCCAACTGTCCTGTATTTGCCAGGCCATCCCGTATATTGGGCTAAATTGGTTTGTCCTGTATTTCCCCTGCTAAGGTAGAGCGTTCCTATGAAGCCTTTTGTGTCAAAATGGCGTGAAGCAAAGAAGCAATTACCATTAATTTATATGGGAAAAAATTTTTGAGCATTCCCAGACCCAAAAACTAACCTAACAAATCATACCAAATAACACATAAAACCGAAAATAAATAACACTAACATATAGTAAAAGCAGGAATGATATGATAAATACACAGCCTATATAAAGTAGAAATAATGTATGTACTGTATAGTCGGGAAGATAAAGGCAAAACTGATCTGTGGGTTAAAAAAATCGGTACGTACGCGCAGGCGCACATTACATGCACAGTCACGCATGTGCACACAGGTGCCCGCACAAGGCTTCATGATCATGGTAGTCTTTCCTGGGGTAAGCTGTCCTGGGATTTGACTGCTACTTTTGTCCCTTATTTGGGAGTGAGAAAGTTGGCAACCCTAACTGTAAAAGACATGTTGAGGTGAGTTTAATCCTACTTGAACAACACCCCACCCCCCCCCCCCCGGTCGGCCGGTCCGCAAGAATATTGTCAATATTAACAGGTCCGCGGTGCAAAAAAGGTTGGGGACCCCTGGGCTACAGCAGCAGATGACCACGAACATCCACTCAGTGGCCACTTTATTAGGTATAGGAGCTTCCTAATAAAGTGACCACTGAGTGCAGGTATTCATTCTCAATCAGAGTTGCTAATTAGGGCAAAATGTTAGAAGCGGGGTACAACATGCAGAATGCTGTGCTTTCAGTGTTAGTATTTAGAGATTAATCTCTAGGTATGTGCTGCATTATTTAGAGGATGCAGACATTCAGTCTACATCCTGGGTATCATCCTTCCTTTAACACCGCCACTGAAAATCAATCGGTTAGCTTTTTATTTTATTGTAGTTTGAAAGATCTTAAGTTTTGGAACATTTGCTGCTTTTAACATTAACCGTTCCTTGCAAAAAGTAATGAATCATCTATTACAAAATCCTAATTCATATTCCAGAGTAAATTATACTAAATAACTACAGAAACATTTTTTTTGCTTTCAAATATTCCATGTTTATATTTGTAAGAGTTTCTTTGGTTGAGTGTAGTTGTAAAAGAGGCCTTCATTATTACTGATTTTATTGTTATCTCTTCATTGCTGAGAGAATCTTTGGAAGAATCCAACTTCACCTGCTAGTTATAGTGTGAAACTGCTTTAAACCCTCCAGAGATTTTGCACCAACATTTACAGCTGTACAGGATGAAAAAGGGAGTGTGGTTTATAGGTTAGATACTGCCAGCTTTAATAAAAGATCATCAACCTGAAATGATAACTCAGTTTTTTTCCTATCTCCACAGATGTTACCCGATCTACTGAGTATTTCCGGCATTTTCTGTTATTAGCCAAAATATAATTACTTACAGAGTTAAGCTCCTGTAAATCTGCTCTAACAAAATGCTACATCCTCTGAGGAACTTCCCCCGCAGTAAAAGTCTGACTTTTTTTTTCAATTTTCCATAACTAATTTTATTTCTTCATGTGACATTATCAATTTCATGCAATTTAGTGCCAGATGGCACCAGAATGTTTGAAGTGCACATGCCTGCTGTTTTCATGTCAATCTCCTTACAGCCCACAGGTGAATGAGACTTTCATCCCAATAACTCTTCTGGAGATTATACCTAGGACTCTGAAGTTGTTTGGCCGTAAAACAACTACAATTATTGCTTTAAAACTGAAATTATTTAAAGATTGTGTCACCGTCTGTGATTTGCATTACTTTCTATCAAAGGTGCATTTGGAATATTGTATTCAGGTTCAGTCACCCTGCTATGGAAAAAATGCCATAAGGCTATATGGAGACCATGGGAGGTTTACGAGGAGGTAGCTGGGATTCAAGGGACTGTGCTATGGAGGGAGGTTGAATAGGTTGGCACTCTATTCATTAGAGTGTAGGAGAGTAAGGTGTGATCTTATAGAAGTCCATAAAATCATGAAGGCCATTATAAAGGGTGATTGCATACAGATTTTTTTCCCCCAGGGTTGGGAAATCATGGAGGACATGGGTTTAGGGTGAAAGTGGAGAGATTTAATAGGATTCAGAGGGGCAACCTTTTCACCCGGAGGGTGGAATGAGCTGCCAGAGGAAGTGGTGGATGCGGGTATGTCAACATTTAAAAGGCACTTGGATAACCACAAGGATAACAAGGTTCTGAGCAGGGGTTCCCAACCTGTGGTCCATGAACCTCATCGGTTATTGGTAAGGCTCTATGGCTTAAAAAATGTTTGGAACCCCTGGTTTAGGGGGATTTGGGGTAAACATGGGAAAATGGAACTAACTTAGAGGAGAATTTTGGTCAGCATTGACCAGTTGGACTGACGGAATTGTTTCCATGCTATATGACTTTATGATCCACTTTGACTTCCTCGTGTCTCATCCTGCAAATGGACTTTGGCAGGGGATAAGAACACACTGAGCATGCATAGTTTACACATGCAAGCAAGACCTGCCTTCCTTCCATCTACAGTCACCAAAGCCAAATGTGCAGATTTCAAGCTACATTCATACTTGAACTATATTGAGGATTATGGATGGTTTCCATCAGTGATTTTATAGCTAAAAAATAATTCCCAAAGGGTAAAAGCTAACATGACGAGAGTGAAGAACACACTGAGCATGCATAGTTTACACATGCAAGCAAGACCTGCCTTCCTTCCATCTACAGTCACCAAAGCCAAATGTGCAGATTTCAAGCTACATTCATACTTGAACTATATTGAGGATTATGGATGGTTTCCATCAGTGATTTTATAGCTAAAAAATAATTCCCAAAGGGTAAAAGCTAACATGACGAGAGTGATTTTATAAAAAGAAAAGGAGCATTCAATATTCTTTTCATATAGCCCTCCACAGGCTGTTCTTCATTCTGTTCCCCATGAGTGGGAAAGTGGTTACACATAGATTAATTTATCTGACTAATAATCCATTGTATTGTGCTGGCAATCCAGAGATCCAAGTTCAAATCCCACCACTGCAGTTATCGAGTTTGTTAAGTATCTGGAACTTGGAAAAGCAGCAGGTAGTCTCAGGAATGGTGACCCAAAATGGTTCATTAGCGTCTGTCAGGGGAAGAAGTCTGCCATCTTTATCTGATCTGGCGCTTTTGTAACTCCTGATCATCCCACACAGTTAATATTAAATGCTCTTTCTCTCTTTATAAGCTAATCAGTTATAGGAACTTTCTCTAAGGGAAGTTTGAGATGGCAATAAATAGTGATCTTATTGGAGACATGTACATCCTGAAAAATAAAGAAAATGTGTGTGGAGAACTTTACTAGTAACATGAGGGTCATAGCATTCGTTTCTGATTGCCTCTTTATAATGCCTTAAAATGTCGAAATAGTCTGGAGTACATTTCATTTTCAGCGTACAAATGTTAAACGGGTTCACTCGTAAAATGATAACAATTATACTAAAGAAAGTTCACTCTCTGTTCTCATAAATGGCAAGTGAAGTTCCAAGATTCTGAGTGTGGTGACCTTCCCCAATATCTCCAATGGCATGGCTCATGAAATTTCTATTTCAATATGAAACAGTGTGGTTAGCAGTATGTCACCATGTACCTGTTATTCTATGTGTGCAGGTACGAGGCCGAGGGCTAACTGGAAACCTACAATTTGACAACTATGGGCGAAGGTCAAACTACACCATCGATGTTTATGAGCTACGACCTACTGGTCCTCGAAAGGTAAGTTAAATTAAAGCATTTTCATTTAAATTTAAGCAGGTCTGCTTGTTGAGCTAACCACAAATGGTGTTTTTGACATGTGTTTATTGTATTCCAAGACAGCAGGCCTTCTTGAATCTAATAAGATATTTTAAAGATAAGTTTTATTTGTCACATTTACATCAGAACATACAGTGAAATGTGTCCTTTGCACCAAATCAAAACAAATCAATATCCTATCTGTTCGCTTTTGATCATTAGTGCCGACTGGGTATATTCTTATAGATCTTGAGCAATGTATTTCCTGAATGGCCGTTCATATTATTCACTTAATTCTGGAAATCAGAAATTAATCTTACTGCAACTTCTACTCTATTAGCTATTTAAGTACAAAAATCCGAAGTGTTACTTCATTTGTTATGAATGTATTTTGTGTGGGTGGGCAATACACCTAGTCCTTTGTAATTGAGAGTTATTTATCCTTGGCATTAACTGAATCATTATTGTGAAACAGTGTTTCCCCATGGACTTGTACTGCGCTATAAGGGAATAGAACTCCTGCTTTGTAATTGACTTCACTGACTCAGACTTGCCTATTTTGCAATGATGCAGAGTTCTCTGTTGCATATGATAAAAAGTGATGGTTACACTAATATTGAAACAGATAATGTGTCTAAGAAATTGGTTTTCACTGGTTTGTGACATAAAATGAGCAAAGCTTCTTAGATGTACATCTGAAAGTGGAAAGTTGAAGCTTTCTCCAAAGTGTCACATTTGCCGTGAATAGAGAAAAGATTGTCTCCTGAAGCAGCTTGCCAGTCAGTAGGGGCAGCCTTTTCAGTAATATTTGGCTTGGATGATGTGCTGGCATTTAGATAGGCTTTGGTAATGAATTGGAGGATTTTGAACACAAGCTTGAAGAACTAGGGGTGCTGCTGCGGAGAGACTGAGCCTTGTAATTGCACTCCTGCTATCTTCTGATAACCCCCCATACCCAATAAAGTGATATTTAAGATCATTTGCAACAAAAGCGACTCTTTGTGAAGAGATCATATTGCACTGGAACATTTGAGTCTTTGCATCCCTATCTCAGCGTGTATTATTCACCATGCCTTTCTCCTAATGTGTGTGCTGCCAAAATACTTGGCACTGTTTGCTTTCTGCTGTTACTTCTGAAACATTTTCCCACACTTACTTCCTTGGATCCATTGCCAGTAGATCCAACATCCCTGCTGTCTTCTCCCTTAATATGTCTACAGGGCCCTGTAAGTCATTATGGTTAAACACTAGTATATCTCAGATGGATTTTGGATGCGTTAACAAAAAGTTAGTTTCAGATCACTATGTGTCTATTATAACCTGTGATATACCCCATTTAAATTCATAAATATGTTTTTGCACATATCCTGTTTGCTTACTAACTAAATGGGCTTAATTCTTCACCCATTGCATGGTTTCCATGGTGATATAGACAATAACTGTAAAGTAATTAAATGACCTCAAAACAGTATTTTACAAACCTTCTCCTTAAGTGGCTTTTAAACACTTTGAAAAAGAATGATCACTGTGGAAAATTATTCAGTGGCAAGAGTTCACATAGAACTATAGTCCTGCAAGTGGTAAGAGTGTGTGAGGAAACAAGAACTTCAGCTACTGTTGCAAGTATTTCACCATCATATATATTCCATTGAAAAAGCTCTGAAACTTCTCCATAGGATATTAGAAAACGGACATAAGATGGTTGGAAATTACTTGTATTAAAAGATAGATGGAGAGATTTCTAAAAGATATATCAACACTTTCTCTAAAAAATGTCTACTGTTTAAGTATACAGAGTATTGTGTTCAATTTTGTTTGCCTGGTTATAGAAATGATATATTATTAAACTGGAAAGAGTGCAGCAAAGATTTACGAGATGCTGCCAGGACTTGAGGGTCTGAGTTTTAGGGAAAGGTCGGACAGGCTAGGACTTTATTCCTTAGAGAATAGGAGACTGAGAGGTGATCTTATAGAAGTGTACAAAATCATGAGGGGCATAAATAGAGTGAATGCACTCAGTCTTTTTTTCTCTCAGAGTTGTGATATTCACAACTAGAGGACATAGATTTAAGTTGGGACGAGGAACTTGAGGCCACTGTTTTAGACAAATCTATGAAGAATCAGCTGCCAGAGGAAATGACTGCAGCAGGTACAGTAAGACCTTTTGAAAGACTATTGGACAGGTGCATGATTGGAAAATTTTAGAAGGTTCTGGGCCAAACATTGGCAAATGGGACTAGCTTGGATAGGGCACCTTGGTCAGCCTGTTTCCATGCTGTATGACTCTATAAATCGAGGGTCCACATGCTGTCTTTGAATTCCACCTGGCTTCATTGTTACTTTAGCTCACTATTTTCGTTGATTTATGTACAAGGCATTAATTGCGTTGAGGCACTGAGTGCTGATGAGTCATTTGGGGGAGTTCCAAACTGAGGAGGCTGAAATAACATGACTGCTAAAGCAACCTAGTTCAATGAGTAATTTGCTCTTAACAATTTAAATCCATTGCTCCGTCAAGCTCAATCATTCCTCCAAAGATAAGCACTTTATTTTTAACTATTCAAATTACCAATGGCTAATAGCTAAGGATGTCCACACTAACTATAATTATTTTAGCCATTTTAATGTTGTGTTCAGTTTATAACCGTATTATTCGTGTTTAGGTCCCCCTACACTGTGGCACTCTGTATTAAATAAACATGACCTAAGGACCATTGCCACCCCATTCCATTTGTATTGAGATGGGGGCATTGCCGGTTGGGGTCAGCATTTATAGCCTTTGAGGAGGTGGCAGTGAGTCATCATGTTGTACGCTGCAGTCCAGGGGGTTAAAAATACATTCATGGTGCCATTCCACAGGGAGTTCCAGGGTTTTGACTAGTAGTGAAGAAGGAACAGTGACACACTCTGATGATTTGGAGGGAATTTGTGGTGGCATTCCCCTAGCTGGGCTGCCTTTTTCCCTCAATGGTAGAAGTTGCAAGTTTAGAAAATACTATCAAGTAGTCTTCATGTGTAAAAGCAGCACAAATTCTCGACATAGAAGCATAGAAACTAAGAGCTAGAGAAAGCCATTTAATTCTTTAAGCCTTCTCCATATTCAGTACAGTTCAGGCTAAAGACTGATCCCCAGTACTGTACTCTCATTCTCTCTCATGCACCTTGATGCCTTTTTCATTGAGAAAATCACTTATCTTTTGAAAATTTTTCAGTGACTTGATGTCTACAACCCTCTGTGATGGCCATTTCCATTAACTGGCCAACTTTTAAATGAAGTAATTTTTCCCCACATCAAAGCTAAACATGTTGTCCTGAAGCTTTGCTTTAGGTATCTCCACCAGGGGAAATATCCTCCCCACTCCCCTCTAGGATCATGGAACACATCAACACAGAAAAAGGCACTTTAGCCCATCTAGTCTGTGCCAAACTATTATACTGCATCGTCCCATTGAATTATACCTGGACCATAGCAATCCATACTCCTCCAATCCATATAGTTATCGAAGCTTCTCTAAAATGTTGAAATTGAGCCCACATCCACCACTTCCACTGGCAGTGTGTTCCACAGTCTCACCACCCGCTGATTGAAGAAGCTCCCCTTCATGTTTCCTCAAAGGTTACGGGAAGAAGGTAGATGAATAGGGTTGAGGGAAATAATAAATCAGCAGTGATGGAATGGCAGAGCAGACTTGATGGGCTGAATGGCCAAATGACAGCATGTCTTTAGGTTTAAACATTTCACCTTTTCACCCTTAACCTATGATCTCTAATTCTAGTTTCACCCAACTGTTGTGTATTTAATAGATCAGTAATATTTGAGTAATATTGTAAATATATTGTTGATTAAGCATTCTTGGTAGTTTACATAGTGGTGGTGGCATCCGTTAGTCTTGTGAGACCATGGATCTGCGCCTGGAAAGTCTTGCTTCAGTCTGTGTTAGAGCAGCGTCTGTTGTGGCTGTAGAGGCCCACACGGGAGTGACGGTCTCGGCTGCAGCGACTGCACTTGAAGGCGCTGTCCTCCCGCGTTGTCTTGGTGCTGTTTTTCCAACGAGTGCACTTTTCTTCAGCAGCAAGCCTCAGCTTCTCCTCTCCTTTTTTTAGACCTCTGCGTAGTTCTAGCCTCCAGTGAGAGCGATCGCTTGTGATGTCTTCCCACCTCTCAACGTTCATTTTCCGTGACTTCATGTCTCTCTTGCGAACGTCTTTGAAACGAAGATGGGGCCGCCCTTGTGCTCTCTTGCCAGAGGCCAGTTCCCCGTACAGCAGGTCTTTCGGGATCTTCCCATCTGACATGCGGTGTACGTGGCCCAGCCAGCAGAGACGGCGTTTACATAATGCATTCTGTAAAAGTACGTAATTGACATACGTCATTACATCATCACCTGATATATAGAACATAGAATAGTACAGCACAGTACAGGCCCTTCAGCCCACAATGTTGTGCCGACCCTCAAACCCTGCCTCTCATATAAGCCCCCACCTTAGATTCCTCCATATACCTGTCTAGTAGTCTCTTAAACTTCACTAGTGTATCTGCCTCCACCACTGACTCAGGCAGTGCATTCCATGCACCAACCACTCTCTGAGTAAAAAACCTTCCTCTAATATCCCCCTTGAACTTCCCACCCCTTACCTTAAAGCCATGTCCTCTTGTACTGAGCAGTGGTGCCCTGGGGAAGAGGCGCTGGCTATCCACTCTATCTATTCCTCTTATTATCTTGTACACCTCTATCATGTCTCCTCTCAGCCTCCTTCTCTCCAAAGAATAAAGCCCTAGCTCCCTTAATCTCTGATCATAATGCATACCCTCTAAACCAGGCAGCATCCTGGTAAATCTCCTCTGTACCCTTTCCAATGCTTCCACATCCTTCCTATAGTGAGGTGACCAGAACTGGACACAGTACTCCAAGTGTGGCCGGACCAGAGTTTTATAGAGCTGCATCATTACGTCGCGACTGTTAAACTCTATCCCTCGACTTATGAAAGTTAACACCCCATAAGCTTTCTTAACTACCCTATCCATCTGTGAGGCAACTTTCAGGGATCTGTGGACATGTACCCCGAGATCCCTCTGCTCCTCCACACTACCAAGTATCCTGCCATTTACTTTGTACTCTGCCTTGGAGTTTGTCCTTCCAAAGTGTACCACCTCACACTTCTCCGGGTTGAACTCCATCTGCCACTTCTCAGCCCACTTCTGCATCCTATCAATGTCTCTCTACAATCTTTGACAATCCTCTACACTATCTACAACACCACCAACCTTTGTGTCGTCTGCAAACTTGCCAACCCACCCTTCTACCCCCACATCCAGTTTGTTAATAAAAATCACGAAAAGTAGAAGTCCCAGAACAGATCCTTGTGGGACACCACTAGTCACAATCCTCCAATCTGAATGTACTCCCTCCACCACCACCCTCTGCCTTCTGCAGGCAAGCCAATTCTGAATCCACCTGGCCAAACTTCCCTGGATCCCATGCCTTCTAACTTTCTGAATAAGCCTACCATGTGGAACCTTGTCAAATGCCTTACTAAAATCCATATAGATCCCATCCACTGCACTACCCTCATTTATATGCCTGGTCACCTCCTCAAAGAAATCTATCAGGCTTGTTAGACATGATCTGCCCTTCACAAAGCCATGCTGACTGTCCCTGTTCAGACCATGATTCTCTAAATGTCTATATGTGCACTTCAGTTAAATGTTTTTTAAAAAGTTAGACCCACATCTTGGACTCCTTGTTTTCCTTTAACAGAGCTTAGTATTTTGGAGTTACTAGACATAACCCTGACCTCAGTGGAAAAAATATATTTGCATTTACCCTATCTATACCCCTCATAATTTGGTATACCTCTATCAAATCTCCCCTTATTCTTCTATGCTCCAGGAAACAAAGTGCTAACCTACGCAGCCATTCCCTATAACTCAGGTCCTCTAATCCCAGTAACATCTTTGTAAATTTTCTCTGTACTTGTTCAATCTTATTGAGATCTTTCCTGTAGGTAGGTGACCAGAACTACACGCAATACTCCAAATTAGATCCACACCCCCACCTTGAGACCAGAACAGGAGTCTGGCCCTATCAGGAGATCCCCTCTCATTCTTATTAATTGTAACGAAACCCAGCAGACCTCCTCATGTTTCAGCCCCACCATCCCAGGGATTAGTCATGTAAACCATTGCTGCACATATTGGCAAGTATATTCTTTCTTAGACAAGAAGAGACTAAAACTATCCACAGACCTCCAACTGTGGCCTTACCAAGCCCCTGCATAACTGAAGCAAGACTTGAAAGCAGGACCAACTAAGTCTTGCTTCAGTTATGCAATTCCTTTGCTATGAAAGCTAATGTACCATTTCCTTTCTGCACCTGCATATTCCCTTCCATTGCTACCCAAGTTACTCTCTCTAATTGGACCGTATGCACCATTTTGCAATGTAGTACAATTTAAGTAATAACCCTCCTTTCTCTTTATCCAATTGATGAAGGTAGATTTACATTTATCCACGTTATACTGTGTGTGCCCTGTCTTTTGCAGACCACAAAATTGCCAAATTGCCATGAAGCCTTTGTGCATCTTCCTCACAATTCGTAACTCCACCAAATTTAGTGTTGTCAGCAAACTTTGAAGTATCGCATTTGCTAATTTCATTGTAAATCATTGATAAATACTATAAACAGGTGAGGCCCAAGCACGGATTCTTGCATAGTCCGCTGCATGCAACCCCAAAAGAAATTAATTTGTTCCTTTTCTCATTTCCAGTCAGTAAACTAATTTTCCATCCATGCCCAATTCATTGCCTCCAGTGTCACACACTTTAATTTCAAATACTAATCATTTATGTAAGCATCACTGTTTCCACGTCATCTGATATACCAGATAGATTCGTAAAATATATATATTTTGAAAAACATGATTTAGAAATTCATGTTGAAATTGCCTAATCCTGTTGAAATTCCTATCATCTCATCCTTTATTATTATAGATTCTTACATTTTCCCCTCCAGGGACATTAGGTTAAATGACCAAATGAAGTTGATTGCATTGTCACGAGTATATTGAGGTGCAGATACAATGAAAAACTTGCTTGCAACAGCATTACATGTATGCAGCTACAGACAACATACAGAATATAAGTTATACATAGATTATACAAGTTCATGTAGTGCAAGAGATGATCCACAATGTTCCATTGCTATGGCAAGTGTTGTGGGTCTATTCAGGTACCTGATGGTTATAGTAAATCAGCTGTTCCTGAAACTTGTGTGGCACTGCAGGTTTCTGTCCCTCCTGCCTGATGGTGCCATCAAGAAAAGAGCTTAACCCAGATAATAGTCATAGTCATACTTCATTGATCCCGGGGGAAATTGGTTTTCATTACAGTTGCACCATAAATAATTAAATAGTAATAAAAACCATAAAT
This sequence comes from Mobula hypostoma, assembly GCF_963921235.1. Taxonomy (NCBI): domain Eukaryota; kingdom Metazoa; phylum Chordata; class Chondrichthyes; order Myliobatiformes; family Myliobatidae; genus Mobula; species Mobula hypostoma. The sequence continues at coordinate 102,138,784 of NC_086106.1, read as the reverse complement.
AATTAAATAGTAATATGTAAATTATGCCAGGAAATAAGTCCAGGACCAGCCTATTGGCTCAGGGTGTCTGACCCTCCAAGGGAGGAGTTGTAAAGTTTGATGGCCACAGGCAGGAATGACTTCCTATGACGCTCTGTGTTGCATCTCGGTGGAATGAGTCTCTGGCTGAATGTACTCCTGTGCCCACCCAGTACATTATGTAGTGGATGGGAGACATTGTCCAAGATGGCATGCAACTTGGACAGCATCCTCTTTTCAGACACCACCGTCAGAGAGTTCAGTTCCATCCCCACAACATCACTGGCCTTATGAATGAGTTTGTTGATTCTGTTGGTGTCTGCTACTCTCAGCCTGCTGCCCCAGCACACAACAGCAAACATGATAGCACTGGCCACCACAGACTCGTAGAACATCCTCAGCGTCGTCCGGCAGATGTTAAAGGACCTCAGTCTCCTCAGGAAATAGAAACGGCTCTGACCCTTCTTGTAGACAGCCTCAGTGTTCTTTGACCAGTCCAGTTTATTGTCAATTCGTATCCCCAGGCTATCTTCAGGCTATCCCTGAAGATAAATGCCACCTTTTTAAGGTAGTGGTGGGGAGATTATTGTCCATGATGGACGGGACTGTATCAACTACTCACTGTGGCCTCTTTTGTTCCTATGCTTTGGTACCAGATCATGATGCAACCAGTCAAGGTACCTTCAAAAGCGCACCTGTAGAAGCCTGATAAAGTCTTTGGTGACATGCCAGATCTTCTTAAGCTTCCTGGAAATTAATGGTGCTGGTGCACCACCTTTGTTATTGTGACAGTGTGTTGGGCCGAGAACAGACCATTCATGATGTTAATATGGTTTACTGTTTACTTTTTTTTCTCCATCCTTTTATTTAATAGCAGAACTATTCCTTAACATATAGAATTCAGGAAAATGATAACTTATGCATTCACTAACTCCCTGGCTACCTTACTTGGTAGTCTAAACAGCACACACTGTAGCCACAATGCACCATTGGTAATGGATGGGTTGCCAGTCAAAAAGATGGCTTTATGTTGGAAGGTATTCAATGGTATGAGATTTAGATCTTGAGGGACATGGGCCAAATGTGAAAATATGGAACTAGCTTAAATGGACATCTGAGTCTGCATTGATGAGTTGGACTAAAGGGCCTTTTTCCCGGCTGCATTAACCTGACTCTAGTGTGTTCTACATTTGTAAGATGCTTGCCTGAGCTGTACCCTAACACAAGACTGAAACATAAGGCTTCTTATTTACTATTTACAGAAATATTCCCAAGTGAAGCAAACAAGTGAAGTCAAGAGGACTACAAAGAAACACTGGCTCTGTCAATATATATCATTGACCCAATATTTGTCCAGATGTCATTGCACTTTGAACCCAGATTTCATTACAAGCCAAATTAATATTTTGTTAAAGAATCTTGCTGTAGGGGAATAAAAGAATCAATAACTTCTTTTTAGTGTTAAATTTTAAGATCAAGCACAGAATCGACTGAACTAAGCGATCTGCATTTTTCGTGCTATTGGAAACTGACCCAAATCTACCCACCATCGTGCAGTCTGCTTTTTTAGCGTGCATGGCATTGAATGATTCACACTTAAGCAAAAGCCAAAGGTATAGTCCAAGTTGATCCAAGTACCTACTTTCAATCATTTTTGGTGCAACAACAATGAACAAGCCATTACTTGTTTCTGCAGGAATGTAGCCAGTTTTTTAACAGTGTTCAGTTGAATAATTGAGCTGGCAATTGAACCACCTATTGAATTATACCGACAAAAAGCATCCAAGATATAATCTCTGGTCTGAGTTACTTTATCTCCAGTGAAATATTGATCGACGTGAAATTCTTCAGCAGTCACCTCACTGCTAAGCTGCAGAAAGGAAGCCCTTAGTATTACCAGAGTATTACACACAAAGTCAGGTAGCATCTATGCAGGGCAATAAACAGTCTATGTTTCAGGCTGAGACCCTTCATCACGACTAGAAAGGAAGGGAGCAAAAGCCAGAATAAGGTGGGGAGGGGAATGAAGTAAGAAGCTGTGACGTGATAGATGGAAGAGGTAGAGGGTAGAAGAAGAAGGAATCTGATAGGAGAAGACAGTGGACAAGGAAGAAAGGGAAGGAGGAGGGGCACCAAAGAGAGGTGATGAGCAGGTGAGAGGGAACCAGAATGGAGAATAGATAGATAGAGAGGAAGAGGGGTGAAATTACCAGAAGTTAGAGAATTCGATGTTCATGTTATCAGATTGGAAGCTACTCCAGCCTGAGTGTGGCTGTAGAAGTGGTCATGGACTGACATTTTGGAATGGGAACGGGAAGTCAGAATCAGAATCACAATCAGAATCAGGTTTATTATCACCGTCATGTGTCCTGAAATTTGTTAACTTAACAGCAGCAGCAGTTCAATGCAATACATAATATAGAAGAAAAAATTAAATAAATTACTGTATACATATATTGGATAGATTAAAAATCGTGCAAAAACAGAAATAATATAAATTTTAAAAGTGAGGAGGTCAAGGATTCAATGTCCATTTAGGAATCAGATGGCAGAGGGGAAGAAGCTGTTCCTGAATCGCTGAGTGTGTGCCTTCAGGCTTCTGTACCTCCTACCTGATGATAACAATGAGAAAAGGGCACGCCCTGGGTGCTGGGGGTCCTTAATAATGGATGCCACCTTTCTGAGACACTGTTCTGTGAAGATGTCCTGGGTACTTTGTAGTCTAGTACCCAAGATGGAGCCAACTAAATTCACAACCCTCTGCAGCTTCTTTCAGTCCTGTGCAGTAAGCTACCACCCCCCCCCCCATACCAGACAGTGATGCAGCCTGTCAGAATACTCTCCACAGTACATCTATAGAAGTTTTTGAGTGTATTTGTGTATATATAAAATCTTTTCAAACTGCTAATGAAGTATATTCTCTGTCTTGCCTTCTTTATAACTGCATCAATATGTTGGGACCAGGTTAGATCCTCAGAGATCTTGATACCCAGGAACTTGAAACTGCTCACTCTCTCCGCTTCTGATCCCTCTAGGAGGATTGGTATGTGTTCCTTCGTCTTACCCTTCCTGAAGTCCACAATCAGCTCTTTCATCTTACTGACGTTGAGTGCCAGGTTGTTGCTGCGACACCACTCCACTAGTTGGTATTTCTCGCTCCTGTATGCCCTCTCGTCACCATCTGAAATTCTACCAACAATCATTATATCATCTGCAAATTTATAGATGGTATTTGAGCTATGCCTAGCCACATAGTCAATGGTATAGAAAGAGTAGAGCAGTGGACTAAGCACACACCCCTGAGGTGCGCCAGTGTTGATCGTCAGCGAGGAGGATATGTTATCGCCAATCCGCACAGATTGTGGTCTTTCAGTTAGGAAGTCGAGGATCCCATTGCAGGGGGAGGTACAGAATTCCAGGTTCCATAACTTCTCAATCAGGATTGTGGGAATGATGGTGTTAAATGCTGAGCTATAGCCGATGAACAACATCCTGACGTAGGTGTTTGTGTTGTCCAGGTGGTCTAAAGCCATGTGAAGAGCCATTGAGATTGCATCTGCTGTTCACCTATTGTGGCAATAGGCAAATTGCAATGGGTCCAGGTCCTTGCTGAGGCAGGAGTTCAGTCTAGTCATGACCAACCTCTCAAAGCATTTCATCACTGTAGATGTGAATGTTACTGGGCAATAGCCATTAAGGCAGCTCACATTATTCTTCTTTTGCACTGGTATAATTATTGCCTTTTTGAAGCAATTGGGGACTTCTGCCCTAGCAGTGAGAGATTGAAAATGTCCTTGAATAATACTGCCAGTTGGTTGGCACAGGTTTTCAAAGTCTTACCAGGTACTACATCGAGACCTTCTGCCTTACGACATTGGCTTCTGAGACAGAGATCACAGGGTCATCAGGTGCAGCAGGGATCTTCACAGCTGTAGTTATATTATCCCTTTCAAAGCGGGTGTAGAAGGCTTTGAGTTCATCTGGTAGTGAAGCATCACTGCCATTCATGCTACTGGGTTTTGCTTAGTAGGAAGTAACGTCTTGCAAACTCTGCCAGAGTTGTCATACATCCAATGTCGCCTCTAACCTCATTCAAAATTGTCTCTTAGCCCTTGAAATAGCCCTTCGCAAATCATACCTGGTTTTCTGGTACTGGCCTGGGTCACCAGACTTGAATGCCACAGATCTAGCCTTCAGCAGACGCTGTACCTCCTGGTTCATCCACGGCTTTGTATAGTAAGCCTTTGTAGGCATACACTCATCCACACTGGTTTCGCTGAGGTCAGTAACAAACTGCAGCATACTCATCCAGGTTCAAAGATGAATCCCTGAATACAGTCCAGTCCTCCGATTCAAAGCAGTCCTGTAAATGCTCCTGTGCTTCCCTTGTCCATACCTTCTTGGTCCTCACTACTGAAGCTGCAGTCTTCAGCCTCTGCCTATACTCAGGGTGTAGAAATAGAGCCAGGTGATCAGACTTCCCAAAGTGAGGGCGTGGAATAGCACAGTAGGCATTCTTGATGGAAAAGTTGAATTGAAATGGATGCAGCAGGAATATTCCCTGGTTTTTTGTGCTGGTTGCCACTTGACAGCAGCTGCATATTGTACTTCATTTCCAAAATTCATTTATTCAGTTTGAGTAACTTCACTGGAAACATATTCTGGAATTATAATGAGCCCCGAGTCACTACTAAATGACACATTTATCACAGGAGACCAAGGACAAACTATTCGATTGGGTGGCAAGTTCTGATCACATGACTAAATGTCAGTTATTTGGTGAAGACCAATAATTCATTTCCTTTATAATAAATCAGCAGGAAGAAGGTTCAAGTAATAGTTGTTTTGAAAGGCTAAGACCCTTCATCAGGGCAGGTCTCAGTCCAAAACGTCAACTCTTTATTCCTGTTCATAGTTGCTGCCTGACATGCTGAGTTCCTCCAGCATTTTGTGTCTGTAACTCTGCATATCCAGCTTCTGCAGAATCTGTTGTGTTTATAGTTGTTTCTAAATCTCTGGTTTTATAATTCAAAAAGATATTCATATTTTTATGTAACAAATACGTCTGGAGGTTTTGCCTGAAAGCCACTAAAATCATAAATTAGTATTTCAATATGGATCTATAAAAGTAGAAAATAGCTATTTTGTTAGTACTACACTGCTGCAGATATATTTTAAACTGCAATTGAATTCATTTTTTAGATCCTGATTCAAAATAAAGGCAAACATATGAATTTAAATGTTTTTTTAAGATGCACTTTGAATGCTTTAGATTAATGTGCGATTTATGTCCAAAACTCAATAATGTTATTCTTTGATATGCTTCTGTGTGTTGGTGTATCTGACTGGTAGAAAATTAGTTTGGTGGATCCATGAAAGAAGTACAAGGAAGATAAATCCTAGCCTAGTTCACTTCAAATATCCTGGGGAATACTTTAAACTAATTTACTTCATCATTCAAAAAGAGAAGCAGATTGATTCAGATTGACCACTGGTTTGGTGTATAGCTCGATCTTAATTTCCATTAACTTGATTTATAACAGACAGCTGAAATACTGCCAGAATTTTTTTGGAGGCTGCTTTAAATTTACATCAGCATTTCAGATTTCTCAGGCAACCATCACAGGATCATATGGTTTCATCTGCAGGAATAGTGCACTGCAGAATATGAACTTGTCAGAACTGGGTTCTATTACAGAATGGGGAAGGCTGGGATAAAACTCTAAACCACAGTTCTGTCAACAACACACACAAGATGCTGGAGGAACTCAGCAGGTCAGGCAACGTCTATGGTGGGAAATACACATCCGATGAAAGGTCTCAGCCCAAACATCGACTTCATTTCCCTCCAGCATTCTGTGCTTGTTGATCCTTATTTCCAGCATCTACAATCTCTTTCTGGTTGAGATTTCAGTATCAAAGAGACCTTAGTGACTACCTCTGGCCTCTTGGCAAATTCGTTAGCATCCAAATCATGGAATGCAACAGATCCTGAGAGAGAAGCCTGAGGATTTGATATTCATATATGTATGGCTGTGGGACATCAGCTACTGGCGAAGGGTAGAGGTTTGGTAACAGGAACTTAGGAGGAAGAATCAGCAGTAGGAAATCAATAGTAGTTGGGGATTGGCCTAGAGAGCATTTGTTGGTGATGTGTTAGGGGTGAAGGTTGCTGCCATGGATAATTAGGATAGATCAGTGGTGGGAAATCAATAATGAAAGTGGGGTGAGTAGAGTTAGGCCTGGAAATAAGCTACTAGAGAGAGGTAAGTAAGGAGAGGGTGGTGGCTGATGGGATTTTGCAGGAGGTGGTCCCACAGAGATGTCATTAGAGAGATGGTAGAGATGAACAATTCAGCTTGACATTTGAGCTTTTGGTAGAGTCAAACTGCTTGGGATCAGGCAGCTCAGAGTATGTTGAGATGAGAATCAGTTGAGACTTTGTGAACAAGTGTGTAGTAAGGGTGAATCAAGAGGTAAGTACTTATTAGGGATCTGGGGACAGTCAAGTAGGTGGGTGATGGGTCAGTATTCCAGCATTTTGTGTGTGTTGCTGTGGGTCAGAATTCAACATTGTTGTGGAGATTAAGTAACTGGTGGCAAAGAAAAGCCAGGTAACCAGGCAACGACATGGGGCAAGATTTAGATTTGAGGGAAGGGTTGCAAGATGGCAATGGGATAAATATCAGGTAATGGCTTAAGATGCCTTATGGAGACCCAGCATTGTGAAAGGCTGAGCAGTTTGCTCCAGTGAAGATCCCAGAAGTGACATGTGGACACCAGTCACACTAAACTGTGGTATTGTATTAACTATATTCAAGATAAATTTTTTGTCAGCGAATGAAGCAAAAGGTATCCTCACACATAAAAATCTTTCACTATAAAACTAATTTTGAAACACCATCGAAGCAGCAACCTCTCCCTTTCACTACTTCTCACAGTGTTTCGAAGACATCCCACCTCTCCCGGAAGTTCCGGGAGTCTCCCGCATATTGATAGCGGCTCCATGGAGCCCACAAATTATACACCCTATCCTTGTTATATGCAAGGGATACGTTCCTCAAAGTTGAGGCATAATGTGAAATCGCATAATGTGAATAATTATTTAAATGGAGAAAATAGGGGTGCGTTCCAGAGGGCTTCCTAAATATGTTTTATCTGTAACTTATTCACATTTTTATACCAATACGACACAAAAGCAGTAATACAAGACAACATTTGTCTTATATTTAATCAATTTGAGGTAATATTCAATGTAATAAATCATAGAAAGTTAACATCCTCTGGTGTACAGTACTCACCAACAGTGGCAGGTGTGTTCGCTCCGGGAGATGAGTGGTTGTTGTGGTGTCGGGCAGCTTTACATAGATAAGGGAGATGGTTGTGATCGTCAGGATAATATCAAGCACAGCAAGGGGTGAAGGAAGACTCACAGAACTCTTAGAACTGTCGGCAGCAGAAGATTACAGCGATTTGCATAAAGTGGTGAGGGTTGTTTGCTTGGCAGCATTTTGTTTTTCAGCATAAATTTGCTTGTAGGGAAGAAGGGTTGACGGCAGGGAACGACTGAAATGCTGACTCCGTTCTAAACTTGGGTCCATGTCCATCGCCATTTGTGCCAAGTGTTCCGACTTCCACCATTCCCTCACCGTTGGTAAACTCCCGGGATTTTCAAAATCGTCTGTTGCTTGCAGCATCTGAGAGATGGTTCGCCATAAAAAAATACGTACACCTTGAATGTGGATCACACTGGTCGAGTGGTTGAATCAGCGATGTTGTGTTAGGCGGCGGGAAACGTGCTGTTATGTTAGGAGGAATGCTGTCCAAATGTTTAGGATGGGATGGTGCATTGTCAAGCAACAAAAGAACTTTAAAGGCAAGATTCTGTTCCCAGCAGTAGCATCCCAGAGCTGTGTTACCTTCAGCTGATGCCGCGCAGTTTATAATTTCCAACTTTTCTTCAGGTGTTGAAGCGGTTCTCTGCCGCTCGGCTGATGGCCCAAGACATGACATCGGACGCTTAGGAGGCATGGTTAAATATTTCAAGCACGAAATCACTGCACCATAGGTAAAACCAACAAAAGTTTAAGATTGCGCATCCACACCTTGCCAAAACCAATGCGAGAGTGGTGGGTATAAAATTGTGAGGCGCGTGCACCTGACTTGTATTGGCGGGAAAGCGGTGCTTCTCGTCCCAACAGTGAGACTGTGAGGCCTACGCACGTGACTTGTATTGTCGGGGAGGCAGTGCTCCTCGCATAACTGTGAATTTTGGACGCATATAATGAGACGTTGGTAGAAATAGGTTCCTCGCATAACTGTGAATCTGCATAGTCTGAAGGCGCATATAATGATAGGGTGTATACAATATCCCAGAAATCGATTTTTTGAGAGCGAGTGAGCGAGAGGGAGGGAGAGAGAGACAGAGAGAGTGAGAGACAGACGTAGCGAGAGAGTGACAGAGAGAGCATCCTGATTGGTCTCTCTTTGTGCTTAGTAGACCTATCAGTTTTCTCTGTGGGCAGGCTTTACAGTCTCTCTCTCTTTCCTTGTCCATCAGTTCAGTTTAGTGTCCTGCAGTGCTATGGCAGAGTGTTCCAAAAGAAGTAGATATAAAATGTACTTCACCCCAGACTACACTAAAGTGTACCTTACCTAATAGGAGTCAAAAATAATGACACTGTTGCTCACTGCACTGTTTGCAACAGTGACTTTTCTATTGCCTTGAAGGACTGGTGCCAAACTACAAAAGTTTGCCAGTTGATGAGTTCTGGGGGAAGCTGTCCAAAGTAAAATCTGTGAGTACAGGGCGGTTGAGATTCAAAGAGCTCTGCCAATTGATGAAGCAACACACATCAAAGTTGCCGGTGAACGCAGCAGGCCAGGCAGCATCTCTAGGAAGAGGTACAGTCGACGTTTCAGGCCGAGACCCTTCGTCCTGACTTTGATGTGTGTTGCATGAATTTCCAGCATCTGCAGAATTCCTCGTGTTTGCCAGTTGATGAAGCTGCTTTTGGTGTTGCCAAATTCTAATTGTGATGTAGAAAGGGCATTCAGCATGGTGCATCACATTAAGACAGAAGTCAGAAGTCTGCTGTCTCACAAAACACTTGTGAATCTGATGTCTTTGCAAAATTAACAAATTCATTGACACAGACTGCTATGGGGTTGAGACTTCTGGCAAAATTCTCACATATATATGTGTGTGTAAATAGTTTCAATATGTGATCAAATAAATTGTTGTGTTCTTTCAAAGTCAAATGTCCTGTATAGATACACCCTTGGATGTCGACCGGGGGGGAGGGGGGAATACGTGGTTGCGGGGGGTGGGGTGGTGGTGCTACCTCCCTGAAATGAGTTTTTGCAGGGTGGGATGTCTGGTTTCACATGACCATTATCACCAAACCACATTAGGCACTATTACAACAGGTGATGAAACTCATGTTACATTTTACATTTTAGGGAACAACGTGTTAAATGCAAAGGGCACTGAGAGAGGAAGTAATTTATGGCAGAAATTCCAAAGATTAGAGGTTTCTCGGCTGAAGAAACAGGCACCATTGGTGGAATAGAGGGATTTGGAAGACGCGGGGCCAGAATCAGAGAAGTGGAAAGGTTTGATTGATGTCATGTTGAAAATGGTTACTTACACAGAGAGTGACCGGGCCATGAGGGAGTAAATTTAAAGAATATAACAGAAAATTAGAAGCATTAGGCCTGGAATCCTTGTAAGTCAACAAGGGCAAGAATAAAAGGCTTGGTTTTGGACATGATACAGGTAGCAGAGTTTTTGATGACGCATTTATGGATCATGTAACTTGCCTTACTAGCTGGCATAAAAATGATGTGCTGAATAACCTCTTTCCAAGTCACTTAAGTCTATGGAATTTTCTTTTAAATGGTGAAACAACCAGGGTACTACTGAAATATGAGTGAAGTTGACTCTGGCAAGGATGAGGCTACGAGCAGAAGTAAAGCTGAGGCAGACTGGAGACAGATAATTTTGCAGAGGTGGGAATTATTAACTTTTATTTCATAAGGGTATGTATTTAGAAAATGAATTCAGGTTCAAGTAAGGACTACAATTGCAGTCTGATTATTCTAAATTAGTGATATCAAAGAAAATGAATTCTGGAGTAGTTGCCATATAGGACACTTACTACTGTTGACTGGAGATACATTACTTCTGTAATTGGAAAGCCCCACTGCACTTCCAAACACAGTCTATTACAATTATCAAGAAATGCAGAAGGATTTTCAATTCTATATTCAATCTGAAAAGAAGTACTTACGTATTTGGTACTGAATACCAATCCAGGTGGAGCTTTCATCAGGGACACCAATTGATTTTTATTAGACATTGGTTTCAAGTGTTTGGGGCCGTGTTGGGTAATGAAGATGAGTACAAATCAGCCATAATCTAATTACACTAAAGAAACTGACCAGTATATTACAGTTCTTATGTGGCTACTACACTGCGGTATCAGCCTAGTTTAAAAGTTCTACTTTCTGGAATGAGTCTTGGACTTCACCCAGAGCCAAGGCAAGACTAACAGTGAAATGGCACACTTAGGTAAAATGCAATGTGGAATAGAGCTGAGGAATTTTACTGTAGTCCAGGCTGATAAACTGACAGATACAAATTACATCATCTCAAATGGTTGCAGAGAGTAATTACAGTGGATTTGCAGTTTCCATTATAACCGTGGCACTTGTGGCAAGGTCAGTGGTGACATATGACTTTTAATTCAATGTGGAGAGAGATAGAACTAAGTCGCCATGGTTTTCACAGCACTTAGTGTGAAATTGGCCAAATTAGCACAAATGATTAATGTACGTCAAATGTAAGTTATGTTCAGTGTAAATAATTTCTGCCATCTTTTCTGCTAAAAGCCACCCATTAAGCATCCCACATCCCAAGATCTATTAATAACCATGATGTTTCCAGCAAATGTACTTGTTTGCAATTTTATTTTTTTGGTGCAAAGGCACAAGTAGGAAGATGTGTAAAGCCTCCAAATATAAATTAGGTGCCACAGTGGCGCAGTGGTTAGGGCAACACCATTATAGTTCAGGGTGTTCCGTAGTTTGGTGTTCAATTCTAGCGCCACCCATGAAGCACCTTCAATTACTCCAAAAGACTGGGTTTGGTAAAATACTGAAAGGCTTGTATTCGCTGTACAATACGACCTCCACAGTGAGTGTCTGCCCTCGGACTGAGGGGGAGGGGCAAGGCGACCACCTTTATACAGGACTCTGTGGGAGAAGCCACAGGGGCAGTCAGCAGAGGGGTGTGTCCAGACAGGCAACCGAGTTACAACATATATACATGGTTTACCACAGCCCGTAAGGAGTTGGCATGTCTTCCCCGTGATCCACATGGGTTTCCTTCAGCTGCTCTGGTCTCCTCCCATTGTCCAAAGACCTGCCGGTTAGTAGGTTAATTGGTCATTATAAATTGTCCTGTGATGAGGCTCGGGTGAAATAGGTGGGTTGCTGGGAGATGCAGCTCATTGGACAGAAGAGCTTATACAGTGCTGTATCTTGAAATAAATATGAAAATCTACTTAATTTACTGAGAAACGCGGTGTATGCTAATAAAATTAGTAAGACGTTCAGTATAGTAAATAATTTTCGATAACTTATTGCAAGTTTACTTACAAATGGTATTAATAAAACTGCAGCAAGTTTTGCCCAGAACTGATGATTTTGTCCAAAGAGGAACTGTTACCCTTGTATGCAAATCATCTGTTTGCACAAATGCAGGAACTTAACACCAAGAAATATGCAAACCGAAATAAGAGAAACTTATGTAACTTAGATTGTGTAACCCATTTGTTCAATTGCCAAATATGCTCCTGTAATGGGAACCACCCACTTTTATTAATGAATCTAAAACTGTCAGAGTGAACTCATATGTAAAGGACATATTTGAAGTTTTAGTTTAAGGTGATGCTGGAAAACCAGATTTTGTCAGTAAGGACTAAGGATAAATGGGAGTGAGGATCTATGCCACAGAGTCTGGGGCATGTCAGAATCTGAAAGAGAGCACAGAACAGGAAGAAAGCAAGGAAACTGCCCAAGCAGAGACATTTGAACGTAGGACAGGCCTCATTGAGGGTTTTGGTAGATGAGGGCATGGGTCTTGGGGGAAGACTTTGAAATGTGAGGACAGAGACAACATTACAGTGGTGTAAATGAACAGCCTCCTTGAAGCGAAATATTTTGGTGGTGTGGGGGGCAGTGTATGAGTTAGGTTAGGTCCAAAATGGGAGTGGATTGACCTTATTTAAAGTATCCTGATGGGAAGTTCTATCAGAATGGTGTTGCACTGGCTTTCTTGCCCTATTCTCCTCAGTTTATCAGAAAGATTAGATTAGATTATTAGATCATGAGGACACGCAGTCCTCTTTTATTGTCATTTATTGCATTAAGAAGTGATACAGTGATATCACAGAAACACAGGACAAACCAAGACTGAAAAACTAACAAAAACCACATAATTATAACATATAGTTACAACAGCGCAACAATACCATAACTTGATGAAGAACAGGCCATGGCACAGTAAAAAAAGTTCAAAGTCTCTCGAGAGTCCCACATCTCACGCAGACGGAAGAAGGACGAAAACTCTCCCTGCCATGCCCGACCACAGTCTAACTCTGAGTCGTCCGAAAACTTCGAACTCTGATCAGCCCTCCGACACCGAGTACCGAGCACCATCTCTATCCGAACGCTTCGACCTCAGCCTCGGTCACCAGCAACAGGCAAAGCCGGGGATTTTGGGGCCTTCCCTCCAGAGATTCTCGATCGCACAGTAGCAACGGCAGCAAACCAGGCATTTCAGAAATTTCTCCAGATGTTCCTCTGTGCTTTCACGTCTGTCTCCATCAAATCAGAATTGACCACGGCCCCTATTTAACAGATACGATATCATTTCACCAGAGAGCTGCGCGCGTTGCGTCGCGCTGCCATCTTCTCCTCCCGCCTTTTGAGAGGATTCCAGAGCTGGTTATAGGCCTCTTGGCTGACCTTCACATCAAACACGATGAAGGGATCACAAAAGACATGGGAAGCCTGATGAAAGTCAGTTCTGACTCTCTCCCCTCTTTTAACTCTTCCATATCATCATCATCATTGTCAGACAGTTTGCAGAAAATTATATTTGTCTGACTCACAGTTCCCATCATTTCGACACTGAGAAACCAAATGTTTTCACCTTTACTCCTACCACAGTTTCTGTAAACCAATTCATTATGCTCCTTAGTGTCCTCCATCTCCACCGCATCTGCTCTCGGGATGAGGCTTTTTATTCCGGAGCAACTGAGATGTTCTCCTCTTTCAACGCTGCCTCATCCACATCTATTGCATTTCGCACACCCGTAACTTCCACCATTTCCAACAGGATCCCAAGCACAACTTTCCCTCCACTCCTCCCCCCCCCCACCAACTTTTCCACTTTCCATAAGGACTACTCCTTATGCAACTCCCTTGAACACTCGTCCATCCCTACTGATCTCCCTCCTGGTACTTAACCCTGCAACCGGAACAAGGAGCTGAATGGACTAATTCTGCTCCCATACCTTATAGTCTTAAGTGCCACAAATGCCCCTACACCTCCTCCCTCACTACCATTCAGAGCCTCGAACAGTCGTTCCAGTGTAAGATGACACTTCACCTGTGAATCTGTTGAGGTCATCTATTATATCCACACTCCAGGTGTGGACTCATCAGTGACACCCAACATAGGATTGGGAGGCACTTCACCAAGGAACTTTGCTCCATCCGCCACAAAAAGCAGGATCTCCCAGTGGCCACCCATTACAATTCTACTTCCCATTGCCATTCCAACATGTCAGTCCATGGCCTCCTCTACTGCCAGGATGAGGCCACAGTCAGGTTAGAGGAGCAACATCTTATATTCCATCTGGGTAGCCTCCATCCAGAATCTACCTTGTTGAATAGCCTTGACCACAGTCCTTTAGCCATGGCCCAACCAAGATATTGCTGCCCTACTTTATGTACCTTCAGGCAGAGAGTCAGTATTTGCCTGAGTTATGATGATGACCTAAAGTTCCCCTTTATTGATCGCAGTACTTGAGTTTGGACTGAAACAATAGACAAGTGATGGTGGTAATTAATCCATGATGAAAATGGCAGAAGCAGACCAAATAAAAAGGAAGTGTGGATCGTATATCGTGGAGTATCTGAAATATGGATTTATACCTGCACCGTGCAACCAGCCAATGAGTCTGGTGTGTGAACAAGTTTTTTTTCAAATGAGGCAAAGAAACTGTCCAAGCTCCTTGAACCACTGAAGAGAATACATTCTAATAAAGCAAACTCAAACTTGGATTATTTTCAATCACTTCATGAAAACTTCCAGAAGTGGAAAATATTTCAAAACATGTTCGCTAGCACTTTGCAACAAAACAGTGACGATTTAAATGTTTCGTACAACTTTTCGTTGCTCGCTACTAAATCTGGAAAGCCCCACACTGATTCTGAAGAACTGATTCTGCAACAGTATGGGAGGTTCTGAGTACAGACTTGCATAAGTCACCAGGCAAAATAATTAAATCATTTCTGCTCAGTGACAACTGTGTTCGATGTTGAATAGCTGTAATGTCTGAGAACGTGGATGACACATTGTCCAACATACTTAGGTCAACAGAATTTGCTCTGAAGCTGGATGAGTCAACTTTGCCAGGCAACAAATCCTTGCTTTTTTGTTATGTTCACTTCATAAAAGATGAAAGCATGTTTCAGGAGTTGTTATTTGCAAGGGGACTAGAAACAGCTACAAGGGGGGAGTCAATATTTTGAGATGTTGAGCAATTTTTCAAAGAAAAGGGCATTCTGGTCACCAACATTCTTGCTTGTACAACAAATGGGGGACCATCAATGACAGGGCATCACTGTGGGGTTCTTTACTTTCTTGAAAAAAGCTGTACCAAATATATTTACCATTCACTGTGTAATTCACAGACTACAAATTGTTGCAAAAAAACCTGCACAAATCATTAAATACTGTTAACACAGCAGTAAATAAAATCAAGTCTCATGCTCTCAATTCTCAAATATCAGGAGGGCTTTGTATTGAGAATGATGAACAGTTTGAAAGCTTGCTGGTGCACAAAGAAGTTAGGTGGCTTTCAAAAAAAAACTGCTTGAAATGCTTTTATGCACTTCTTGAAGCAGCCATAAACATTCTTTGAAGACTCAAATACAAGGGGTGATTGATAAGTTCGTAGCCTAAGGTAGAAGGAGTCAATTTTAGAAAACCTAGCGCACTTATTTTTCAACATAAAACGAGAGGGTCTTGGACCTCCAGGAGGTCCACAGCAGCGGTGATTGATAAGTTTGTGGCCTGAGGTAGAAGGAGATGAGTTATACAGCCCTTGTTACATACACGTGCAATTCAACTCTGAGTGAAAATGTAGAAAGTTTGAAGTTAATAACTCATCTCCTTCTACCTTAGACTACAAACTTATCAATCACCCCTGCTGTGGACCACTTCTGGATGTCCAAGACGCGGACTTCTACAAAGAAGGGATCCATATGCTCCATTACCGCTGGACTAAGTGTGTAAATGTAGGAAAAATAAATGTGCTAGGCTTTCTAAAATTGACTCCTTCTACCTTAGGCCACAAACTTATCAGTCACCCCTTGTACTTCATTCACTTATCAACTCAAGAATGTTAGCCTTATTTATCAGAATTATTCACAAGGTTTAATGAAATTAATCACCAATTGCAAGGAAATGATGTGGATTTTATAGAAGTCAAATCAGTTGTCTCCATATTTCTGCCTAAGTTAAACCCATTTAAGTGCAACATTCGCCATCGCAACCTTTTGCAATTTCTGAGATTCTAGATTGGGTAGTAAATCCATTTGTAATGAATTAACAGAAAGGATGGAGGAACAACTGACCTCACTACAAAATTACTTTGAACTGAAGCCAAAGTTCAAAAAAATCATAACAAGATTTTTGGTTGAAGAAATAAATCTCTGAATACTATCCTCCACCGTAGAAAAGGGTCAAGATGTTTTTTATTGCTTTTCCAACATCATAATTAGTGGAACATGGTTTCAGTGCATTCACCCAACTTCTTTCAAAGCAATGAAACAGATGAAAAATTGCTGAACATGGGGCTGATATATCTTCTGAGTGACATTCAGCCTGATGTTGAGAAGCTGATATCACTGCACCAAGCCCATCCATCTCATTGAAAGGTGAAAAGCAGTGAAGTAATGAATAGTTGGACTACTAATGTACTCTGTAAAATTGTTGATGAAAGTTGTTGTTAAGACCATAAGACATAGGAGCAGAATCAGGCCATTCACCCCATCAAGTCTGCTCCACCATTTTATCATGACTGATCCCGGTTCCCACTCAACCCCATTCATCTGCCTTCTTGCCAAATACGTTGATGCCCTGATCAGGAAACGATCAACTTCTGCCTTGAGTTTAACGTAATTAAATAAAGAAATAATTTTATTTATAGCTTAAATAGATTTGAATAATTTTGTTATTATTTATCACTGTATTAAACTTACAGTTCCTATTTTCTTTTACAGTGCATCCTGAATAAAAATTATTTATAGTTTTTATGTAATGACCGGAAAGGGAGGGGGTGCTGGGACTGTCAACTGGGAGATGTTTGTATGCTTTAATTTGATTATTATAACGCTAACATTATTTCACCTGAAAGTTATAATTAGCCAAACTCCCCATACGTGATTTTGCAAAAGTAGATTGCAGATATCAGAAAATAAATGCAGGTGATAGTATTGGGCTGCATACAAAGTAATGATTTTTAACCCTCAAAATGTGTTGTGGGTGGTAGCTGAAGATTAAAGGACTTGCTGATAGCAAACTTGTGTTAAACTAATCCTATCTGTACAAGGAATTAATTTAGTCCATGAGCAAAATACTGTAGATTTTGGAAATCTGAATTGCAAGTAGGAAGTACTCAGCATGTCAGAAGAAGCAGCAAGGTTAATATTTCTGTTCAATTACATTTCATTGTATTTTTATACACTTACAGAAATCATTTACTACATCTGAGCAAGGAGGTTATTTTGTTTCTAATTCAAAGTCATTCAAAAAAATTGTTTAGACTATTATCTTAATAATCGTTAAGGTAATTTGTCTTATCAGTGCCACCATGGAATCACAAAAAAATTCCTGCATAAGAGGAAGTAATTCAGCCCATTCAGCTGTAAGGCTGCCCATCCTAAACTAATTCCACTGTTCTGTGCATTTTCTGTGCATTCCCAAGTTTCTGTGCATTTTCATTCAAAGAGGTATTTCTGTCTTTTTCAGACAATGAGTTACAGGCCTTCTTTCTCTGGATGAGAATCTTTTCCTTGGTTTGCTTGATTATCTTTCTATTGCTTGCTTTATTTCTATTATGGAAATTGATCCAAGTTATCCACACTATCTAGGCCCTTCATAATTTTACGCATCTTGATTAAATCTCACTTGAATGAGCTGCAAGCTATTGAATCAGATAGCTAAAATTCTCACTTGAAAACAGCCCCAACCTATTGAATCAGATAGCTAAAATTCCCCATTTCTGAATATTTCTTGACAAATATGGCTATTGCCAGAAAAGTTAATTTTTAGTCAGTAGCTAAAGGTTTGGGGGCTTATTTCAAAATGTTTATCATTGATACCAGTCAGTTCAAACCTACAGTAATTGCCATTTCTTTACCTATCATTTAGAAATGCATGTTGCTGCATTTCAGTTCTCTTTTTGGGCCTGTTGCTCAGAATTCTGAACTTGCCTCAGAATGAGTGCAGTATATATTTGTTTGCCTTCAAGAGTTTTTTTTATGCTCCATGGACTTTTACTTCAAATGATCTTGAACTAATAAGATTCAAACCTCTGATTATTTTAGATTGGGTACTGGAATGAATATGAAAGGCTGGTGACTATCGATGAACTACAGCAGGTTAATGAATCGTCGTCTGCTGAAAACAGAACGATAGTAGTCACAACAATCATGGTGAGTACAATCCTTTTTCATTACTGTATTAACTTGAAAAATTTGGTGCATTTCATTCATGCTTCACTCTCTAACTTTTACCAAAAAATTATTTTGCAGAGAGCTACACAATAATGGAATGTCACTGACTGACTGTGAGAAGATATTAGTGCAGACTTAAATATATGATTTAAGCTGATTTCCAAATACAGTAATATTTTACTGGTGGCGATATTCTTCTGTTCTCTAAGCAGTACTTCTCAGTAATTTAATACCTCCACCCCAAAAGGGGACAGAGGTACTTTAATTGGTGTTCCTGTCTGTCTACCTGTTTATCTGTCTGCCTGCCTGCCTGCTTGGCTACCTGTCTATATGCTTGTCTGTCTGCTTGTGAACAATATCTACAGAAATCCTTTGTGGATTTCCAAGGAACTGGAAATACAGATTCCAGGGAATGATACGTCAAACAAGTTCAGTTCAACACAAGGTCCAATAATTAATCAATTATTGCATGGTCACCTGTTTCAATTTGATGTGGTGATTCACCATTATATGTAAGAACGTTAAATATGATTTTCAAGCAAATAATAACCAAACACCTAGAAGAATTCAGTGGGTCTGTTGAGGAAAAGTGATAGTCAGTGTTTCAGGACTAAGTCCTGAGGCAGGATCTTTGCCTCCACAGATACAGCCTGACCCACTAAGTTCTTCCAGCATTTTGTCTTTTGCCCCAGACTCCAGCATCTACAGTCTATTGCATCTCCATGATGATCTTCAAGTTTACGATAGTGACAGATTTATCTTTTGTCAGCCTACAATAAATGGCATTATGATGCATTGGCAGAATCCTAAAACAGACTTGTTTAGTCATAAGCAGCTAAATTTCAAGTCAATGTTGATCTGACTATTGATCCTGACCAAGGTGTGCATTCTCACAAAATGCTATTAAAATTATGTCTTGTTAGTATGACTGCTTTTAAGTTTGTAAGCTGGACTCAGACTGGCATTGTATACTCAATCACTGGCAACACCTGCTCTTCCAATGTAACAATGGTCCTCTTGAGTTGCAATGATTCATTGGAATGAGAACTCTTATGTGTAACAATATTAACAATCCAGGGAATATTTCCTCCAGGCTAAGAACTTCCTTGCTGGAAATATCCAAAGATACTAGCAAGTAAGGTTTAGTTTTATGGAATATCTTTCTTTGAATGCCATAACATAAATTAGGAATTTGCTGCAGGGATAGGTTATAAAGAAGATAGGGAGAAGGAACTTTATATGTTGCTATGTTTTGCAATAGTATTTCAAGACTATATTTATATTAAATGTTAAGCATTTTGATTTTAATACAACTGTGATATATAATAGCAATTTATTTTCCTTATTTTTGCAATTATTATTACAATGTTCAAGGACCTATCTGTACTTTTCTCACCATAAAGGGTGATGTTAAAAAGTAGCATATCATTAGCTGTTAAATTGTAACATGCAGTCTGTAAAAGGGAAGTTCATTTTATGTTCCAATTATTGCCATCGTTTTTATTGTCTTCTACTTTAATGTTACTTTTTTTTAAAAGAAAACCTCCCAAATGCTGTTCAATAAATGTCCATTCATTTTGTATCTGATATTGTCACTTTTTTTCCACAAACATTTCCTGCACATGTTCACTTAGTTCTCTCGCTATGAATCCACCCAACTGGACAATATAACCAAAATTCCCAGATACCACAGTGGCAGTCATTGCAGGAATGGACTTGGCTGCTTGTTGTATTGTGTAACAATATGATGCCTCAATAATGCTTTTTTTTATCATCTAAAAGAACTTTCTTAATTCATTTTTGTCCCTTTTGTGATGGCAAATTGAAAGTTAGAATCAATTCATTTCTGGCATCGGCCTTTTGGAGTCTAACCCAGCCATGTTGGGATATAGATCTGCAGTTTCTGATGGTGACAAATGAAATGAATTTGGGGACGAGATCAGAGCTAAAAAATGACCATAATTTAGATCGAATCGATACTGATAAAGGTCACCTGCAAAACCATGCCCTTAGAGGTCACTCACCTGAGGGAGAATTGCATGACTTTCTACCTCTTCATTATAATCAGTGATAAATATTGAAAAGGTATATTCCACTGCTGAACTCAGCTATGGAGGAAAAGGATCCTGCTGGAGCAAAATTTTGTAAAATTACATCTTGGAAGATTGAAAATGTTTTGTGAGGTTCAGCGTAAAACACTGTGTAAAATTATTACGTCCACTCTTTAAAAAAGATAATTTAGGTAAATTGGTTATTACCTCTGTACAATAACATTAATATCAGTACTGCTAATAATGCTAAATATCATTTCAAGTGCTGGATGGGCAGTCTCAATCAAAGTGACTGCGGAGTGCCTCATACAGGAAACTAAAAGGTAGGCATCAGTGCCTTGACCAAGCTGGGCAAAAATGCAATGTCTATTAGTGAACAGAAGAAGTGTTTTTGATACTTGGTGCATCTTGAACTTGATCTCCAGCTATTGAAATGAGCTGGAAAAGATAAAAACAAAAATGTTCAAAGTTCTATTCCTCATATGTGCTGAAGGAAGTGATATTAGTCACGGCAGTGATGAAGTGCTTATAGCTGTACACCATGGAAACCGGCCCTTTGGCCCATCAAGTCTCTGCTGACCATTGAGCACCTATTCACATTGATCCCATTCCCATACACTCCCTGCCAAATTCCTATCCACTCCCTGCCAAATTCCTATCCACTCCCTGCTAGATTCCCATCCACCCCCTGCTAGCTACCCATCCACCCCCTGCCAGATTCCCATCCACCCCTGCAGGATACCCACTACCCCCTCCCAGATTCCCATCCACCCCTTGCCAGATTTCCATCCAACCCTTGCCAGATTCCCATCTATCCCTGACAAATTCCCATCCACCCCCTATCAGATTCCCATCCACCCCCTACCAGATTTTGTCACACATTAGGAACAATATAGAGCTGGTAATTAATCTACCAATCTGTAACCCTTTGGGATTTAGGAGGTGATTGGAGCACCTGGAGGAAATTCATGGGTTCACAGGGAGAATCTGCAAACTTCACACACAGAGCACCAGAGGTTAAGAGTGTCTTCAAGTCACTGGAGCAGTGAGGCAGCAGCTCTACTGATTGCATCTCTGTGCTGCCCAAATCTGATGAGAGAATCTGGTTTTCCATGTCTCATTTCCACTATCAGTTACATGTCATCATTGGAGAAGAGCAGATGCACAGCTATAAGAGCTCTAATCACTTTGAAGTGAATATTCCTAGCACTTATATCCAAATATATCACTTCAAAATAGTCAATCAAGTGACCAGAGGGCTGTGCATGAGCATAAATCACAAATCTTAGCAAAGAAAAATAGGACAAGAAATAAAAATGTGTAGAGGATATATGAACAAACAGGAAAATTTCAATGGAATTAGGGAATGCACTGCAACCCAAGATGCATTCAGGAAGTGTATGGAGAGAGGCTGGGATCCTTCATGAAGTCCCTAGTGTCACACCTCTGATAGCTTAACATTTAAATTTTTGCATACTGCCTTCTGTTCAGAAGCAGCACCAGGACCATCATTAAACCCCCTGGATAAAAATAGGAAATTTAAATCTTGAAAGGCCTGGAAAGAGAGGACATGGAGGGGAGGTTTCCAGTAGTGGTAGAGTCTAGATCTGGAGAGCACAGTCCCTGAATAGAAAGACATCCCTTTAGAACAGAAATGAGGAGTAATTTCTTTAGCCAGTGGATGGTGAATCTGTAGAATTCATTGTCACAAATGGCTGTTGAGGCCAAGTCATTGGGTTTTTGGATTTGTGAGGGCATCAAAGGTTACTGAGAGAAGACAGGAGAGATGTGTGGGTTAGTATGTTAATTGGTCACATGGGTGTAATTGGGCAGAGTGGGACTGTGTTGGACTAGAAAGGCCTGTTACCATGTTGTATCTCTAAAGAGCAACGGCATTGAAAGGCCGAATAAATTAGCCATGATCAAATGGAAGAGCAGAGTCAATGAGCCGAATGCCTAATTCTGCTCCTATGACTTCTGGTATTATGCAAGGGTATGATACACAGCATGTAGTTAGAAATGGTGGAGGAGTGTAGTAACGGGAGCACAAGGAGGCATGATGCAAAGGCTGGGGTAGCGAATGGATTTTATTGTGAACCATACTAGGAATCTTCATACAATTTTCTAGGAGAACTACCTTGGACTCTTCCAATCACACTCTTGCCTCCTAGCAATTTAGAGTCATGGAGACTTAATGCACAGAAGCAGACACTTCAGCCCACAAAGTCCACGCTAACCATCAACCACCTATAGTTTCTGCTGGACTGTTTGGTGTCAAGGTGGCATCCCTCATTTCAAGTTCAAACAGGGTTACAATGATGAAGTTATCATTGAGCTACACGCTTTCCATGTAAGCAGCTTCTAACCTATCCAGAGTGGACAATCTTGAGGTAACCAAACAATTGCTGTGACACTTCTCAACACATCTTAATGACCCAGATGGATTAAAATCGAACTTCTGGTAACCTGACTCATCGTTGGATTTCCTCGAGAAATTTACAAATCTGATTTATGTTGTAAATCATGACATAATCTGTGAATGGAGTTGTGTGTTTTTTCAAAAATACCTTATGAATAAAATTATCTTGCAATCCTTTACTGATTATAAATCGGTACAGGTGATATTTGTGCTTTTACAATAGTTTGCTATTTTAATTTTGACAAATGGAGTAGAGTGTTATAATAGGCCAAGTCTAATGCAGAATTTGATGTCAAGTGAATATTCAAAAAGGTGCTTTATCAGGCTCTAGATATTAAAGGTTTGGGTCAAATAGTGAGCCTGTGCATTATGTACAAAAGAGCATTGTTGATAGAACAAATGTGTTCCTAATGTTCCCATAATTTCATAACTAATGAATTGTGTGAATTACATTGATTGCTTTGGAGTTTACATGCCTATGATAATTTCTTAGTACAACTCATTATCTACTGCCTCTCCTCAAAATACACTGTATAGGTTATAATAACTAAGTGCACTTCTTTTAAAAGGTGCATAAGTCCAAATATAATTTTTGTGAGGAGAATGGACAAACTTTTTCACTTGACGTTTAACCACTCGCACTTTGTATGAACTTGATTCACTTGTGCATGTTTTTGTTGTTGCAGGAATCACCGTATGTAATGCTGAAGAAAAATCATGAACAGTTTGGTGCAAATGATAGATATGAAGGCTATTGTGTGGATTTAGCTTTTGAAATAGCCAAGCATGTTGGCATTAAATATAAACTGTCAGTTGTCCCTGACGGTAAATATGGAGCTAGAGATCCTGAAACTAAAATCTGGAATGGAATGGTGGGGGAGCTGGTATATGGGGTAAGTATCAACTTAAGGAGATAGAGAAATTATTTGTATACACTATAGAACATAAGCTGAACATCAGACATGAATTATTCAAAACTCTAATTAACCCACAAAGCATAATGAAATAATCATAACTATTTAGTTGACCATACTGCATTTTCACTGATGCTGGAACAAAGATTACTCCATAAACTAGGGTTAGGTTGTAAGAAAATTGGAATAATTGTGTCATCATATCAAAAATAGTCCTCTGTCAATGTTTAAATGCATAGTGAATTACTATCATTTATCAGGCAATGGAAATGATTCAGGAATGAACAGTAATCCAGTTAGTGAAAGCCATCTCATTGTAAAGTTTGATCCTAGATCCCAGAAGTTGCCTCATCCTGTCCCTTATGGATTTTCCTGATATTCAATTCTGATATACAGTATTGGTATGGAATCATACTGTTTTTAGCTAAAACTTGTATATATATATGTTTAAAGTAGTGTTCGTCAGTTATATATTGGTCACCAGCAGCCATGTGTAAAACACTAATCTTACATGGATTAAGAAAATTGCATTTTCAGTTATTTTCTTCACATTTGCATTGCCAAGAACATTTTGGAATCTTGTAAATTCACTCCAATTGCAACAGTATGCTTTTTATCTAATTGCCCCACACACAAAAAACAAATCCCTAGAAAAGAAATTTGCTTGTAGGAAATTTGGGCCAACTACTAGCGTTAAAAAGTTCCAATATCAAGACCCCAAAAAGCTGCATCGGAATAAAGATATGCCCACAATACAAATA
The DNA here is from genome assembly GCF_963921235.1 of Mobula hypostoma. NCBI lineage: Eukaryota > Metazoa > Chordata > Chondrichthyes > Myliobatiformes > Myliobatidae > Mobula > Mobula hypostoma. Next base: position 102,114,585 of record NC_086106.1, on the reverse strand, counting down.
GCCTTGAAGATCCATATTGTATCTGTCTACTTTCAATCATGTTCACAAAGACTTCCAGAGACAAAGCAGATGGCAACTTCAATTTAGGATCCATCAGAGATACTATAGCTGCCTTTTCAGTTGCAATGAATGTTGTACAGTTTTAATCTCTGTTGTATCTGAATCTATCTAAGCAATATCTAACAACAACAACATTTCCAGGATCTGCAGATTTTCTCTTGTTTGTGATCTAACAACATCAAAAATATTTTGCTTGTGAGAGAAACAATTTCACCAGGATGAAGAGACAACAGTATGGGAATTACTTTCATAGAGTGACCAGCTTTCCAAATATGCAAGGCCTCTCCGCTAGTACACATATAACCAGACAGATTGGATACTTAGCCTTCAGTAGATGAAGGCCACTTCCTTGCACTGCGGTTTAAATCTAATACAACGTACAGTCAGCTTACTGAAGCAGAGCTTTTATCATCTGAGCAGATCAGCTGGCTGCTGCCCTACAGCCATGACAAAGATCTGAAAGTTATCATTGTATGGTGCACCTTGCCTTAACATCCCCATGCAGAATTCGTCTTTGATAAAGACGATGCAGAGAAGGAAGAAGAAAAAGAAATGGAAATTAGTGAAGACGATCTGCAATCATAAGTCAATCAAAGATGACAAAACTTGCAGTTAAAGTCTATAGCACCGCATGAAACATTGTATTTGATTCTTGCAGGCCATTGCCTCTACAACCATTCTTGATCAATACTCTTATTTTCTGTTAATACATCAACAAAGAACGTACAGTCTTATTCTCTGCTGCCATTTAATGGATATAGCTTGTATTTCATTGTTTCACCTTAGTTTGTAAGTGGTGAGATCGTGTGTTGTCTGCAACTTGTTCTCCTTTCAAGGAGGGAGGTCTGTGTGATGTTTCCTGGGGCTCATCTTGACACGATTGTGAAGTTTCATTTACTTGTGTTTTTTCTATGGTGCTCTTGCCCAAAGCCTGGAACATTCTCTATTTTCTGAGAGGAGTAACTGGACTGATCTGATGCAACATTACCCTGAAATGAATTGCCTAACGTCCCATTTTCAGGCATGCCCCAGCTGGTGGAATCTCTTATAATTATCTGGAGATATTAGTTACTTATAAGTGTGAAATCAGCAGTCAAGACACATTCAGACCAATTGCAAAGCTTATCCATGCCAAACCTGAGGGACTTTTGTGAACTTGGAACCCAAGGACTCATTAGTTCCTGTCAGAGCAATGAAGGTTGCTGCTCATCCTTGTAATTTCTTTAGAATTTTCCACAGATAGTTTTTGAATTGCTTAAGACGTTAGTCTTTAAGGCAGCCTAATCTTGTCATTCTTACCCATGCCAGAGAAATCGCTCCTTGTCATATCTACCATCTATAAAAATAGTGATAACAACAAGATAATAGTGATTTTAGGAAGCAGGAATGATCTGCCCAGGACACATACAGTAAGTGAAAATGTTGTCCGAAAGTTTGCTGCAAATGTATAAAATAAGGCCTTAAATGTATAAAACCAGTAAGTTTCAGATGGCAGCCAGAATCCCAGTGTATTTTAAGAAACAGAAAAATACTGCTAGAAATCTGAAATAAAAACCAAAAAAAAGTGCAGGAAATATTCCTCAGATCAAGCAGCATCTGTAGTGAAAAAACACATCTGATAAAATATATTGAGTTGAAACACAAACACTTTCTTCCTTCACTAATGCTGCTGGATCCGTTGATTATTCAGGGCATTTCTGTTCTTATTCTGAATGCAGTTTGCTTACTGGTGATCTAAGTGGAATGGTGAACATGGATCAGTGAAAATCACCACAAATCAGCAGACTCCCATTGCCTCAGGATCCAGTTGAACATACATGGAAAGACATTTGAGTTGGCAGAGTAATTGAGCAGAGCTCTATCCAAATTATACCACCTTTGAGGAGCTCTAAAATTGGCAAAAGCTTTAATTGGTATACTCTAAACTTCTGATGCCAATCATTTGGAAAATTTCTTCTCTGGCAATGATGAGGCTCATCAATTGTGCTGGGAAATTGATCCATAAATGTCACTTATTACCCAAGTCTCTTCCCCTAGGAGTCCATAAGCTAAGTATTTGGTAACAGAGGAAGTTTCCTCCAGTCTCTAAATCTGGCACCCCTTCTCTGTCATGTTCCAACAAAACAAAGCTCTTCTTCAATGTGCCATGTTTTTCCTTTGATCTTCAACAAATTATGATCTTTCCGGAAACTGTCCTTGGGAATGTTTTTGAATAACAAAAGCACTTTACAAACAGCCTTCCTTCTCATTATCACCCCTTTGCAGCTGTATGAACTCTGTGACCAAAATGAAGGGAGCATATGGCAACAATTAACTAAATTAACTGAGTTTACTATCCATTACTTCTCATCAATTATTCTTGTACACATAGCAATAACAGAACCAATTCTTCTTGCGGTCAGGAGGTAGGGAAGGTAACTACAAACGTTGTAAAATAGTCATTTGTATCAACCTATTTTGTTTATTTTTTCCATTGCTATTTCATCCTCTTCAACCAGCACTCTTTTCTCTAAACTAACCTTTCTTGACAGAAAATAGACAGTTCATTTTACAGCATTTCCATGAAATAGTGTATGATGATGTGCACCTCAGTGAAATAGGAAATGCTGTGCCAGAAGTTGCACAAAGATGAAAAGACAGTCAAGGTTCAAAAATAGACCCTGATATTTTATCATCATCCTGTTCCACTGTCTCTTGAAACATTCATTAATGTTGTCTTCACCTTCCATTTCCATTATCAGTATCCTGGAACAGCCATAATAAGTATTTTGTGCAAAGTCTGCACCAGGCACTGTGCATTTTTTGATAAGGGCATTCCAGAACTATTCCACCCTCTACAGGTCATGGGTGAGGAGTCTAATGGAAATATCTACTACTGCCTAGATGTGTGCAGTTCCAACAACATTCAAGGAAGTTCAGTATCAATCCAAGACAAAGCAATCCTTACCCCCTGGGCATTCCCTACTTCAACCATTGGCACATTGTAATTCCGTTCAGTACCAGATGCACCAGATCAACTTGCCAAGGCTTCTTTAATAGTGTATTTCAAGCTCAGCCCTTTTGTTCATCATCTAAATCCTCTTCCTTACGTTTTGTACCATTGGATGAACTGCACAAAAGAGCAAAGGTTGTTCAAGAAGACACTACCTTTTCAAGGTTGGACATTAAATGCGACCCGTATCAGCTGAAGGAATACAAGTTCTACTGCTCACTATTCAGCAAAGGAAAGCTCAAGAACAAAACTCAACACTAACCATTGGTTCATAAAAAATTGGGTTATTTTGCTTAGATTGGAGGGATTATTCATATTTTTGGCTAAAATGCTCTTTAATTTGTCAAGCTAGTAGAGCAAGTCATAGTAAATCTAGGCATTCTTGGTGTTCAAATTATTGTCGTATATGCTGGATATCTGCCATAAGAATAGAGAGATTTCAGTTCCTCAGTCAATTGCATTAGTAAGTACAACCAGCAATTTAACAGAATAGTAATGTTGTTGTTTACTTTTATAAAGTTATTGTAATTTCTTTAAATTTGTGTGATACTAATTAGCATTCTCCCCATTTCCAGAGAGCTGATATTGCTGTTGCACCACTCACTATAACTTTGGTTCGAGAAGAAGTCATTGACTTTTCCAAACCTTTCATGAGTCTTGGTATTTCAATAATGATAAAGAAGCCCCAAAAGTCCAAACCAGGAGTGTTCTCTTTTCTGGACCCTTTGGCTTATGAGATTTGGATGTGCATAGTCTTCGCCTACATTGGAGTCAGCGTAGTCCTTTTCCTGGTCAGCAGATTCAGTCCTTATGAATGGCATATGGAAGAAAATGAAGAAGGACGAGATCCCCAAAATACTGAGCCACCTAATGAGTTTGGGATATTTAATAGTCTCTGGTTTTCTCTGGGTGCCTTTATGCAGCAAGGATGCGATATTTCACCAAGGTTTGTCATTATCACATTACCTTTGTGCATTTTATGGTCAAAAACTGATGCCATGGTGCATATACGTTACTTTTATTCCACCTTTAGTTTTAATTTTGCTCCCCAACAAATTTTGTTTTAATATCCATACCCGCGCGGTAAGATCCACCCATTTAATCATCTTTCCGCCACGCTGCTAAAACGTGCAAGTGGCTTATTCTCAATGTCATTCACATAGCTATCTGAATAACTTATATACACCATGCCGAGACCGTAAAATGCATAAGGTCTGTCCTGTCTCCAGCACCCTTGGAGGGCTACCGTGTTTTTGCTGCATATCGCATTTTACGGTCAACAGTTCGGTGTATATAACAGAATCACGCTACATTTCGTAAGCACCTCCATTTTGAATGGAAAACTTGAAAAACAAATGCAGCAGCACCATTAAGGAGTACCTCCAAGCCGGTCTTGGTTTCTTTTGAGTTTGCATTAATTAAATCATTCTCTCTAGCTTGCTTTCATTTTCAGCCATCAGTCTCATTGTCTACATTCCATTTACAGGTTGCAGTATCCTGCATTGTAGACCTTCATGGGTAGAGGTATAAGGAATCCACTCTTTTCTAAATTTTAATTGTATTTGGATATATGCCTTCTAGAGATAGTAGTGACATTTACAATGAGTTTTGAGATTTTAAAATCCCTTTGCTTTAAACCTACCTATAATTCATTAGTGGCCAAACCATTTGATTCACCCACCTCTTGGAAAATTAAATACCATTCTCCTTGAACAAATTATGATCATCTAAATGCAAGTGAGGAAATTTGTAACTAAAATTAATAAGTGAGTTAAACTAATTTAAGTAAGACAGATATCATCAGAATAAAAATGCCAAAAGGAACAAAAAGATATGATTAAAATTGCGGTGGTGAACAATGTACAGATTTTTTTTAGTCTCTGTTAGTCAGAAAGTAAGCTGAAGGATCATGGTGCATTACCAAAAATGAAAAGGGCCTCAGGAAATATATGGGAAAAGAATATGATGCCCAAAGGGAGCCAGTCTTGCCTTTAAGTACCTATAGATTCCATATAAAAAGGAAGTTCAAAGGAGAAGTCAAGAGTTTGCAGTTTTAAGAACCTGGTAAAAAAATACAGAGGCATCTATTCTGATAGAATGTGTTTATAACTTGAGTTACACTGCAGTTATTATTTTAATATTTCATGTTATTTTATTGGAGGAAAATGAAAACATGAAGATATATTTACGAGTAACATTGAATCAAAGTGGAATATTTATTATTGATACCCATAATTATCATTTATTGAACAAAACATTCATTGAATATTCTTGAAACATTTAAAATATTTGATCATATGAAGGATATGGGTCCTTACATAAATTTCCATCTACATGGCACAGATGGTTTATTGATAAAGTTCTCTATGTGAACCTCAAACTGAAATCCAGAAATTCCAGGCAAGGATTGATCATATTGTTTTTACGTTGCATAATTTATACAGATAGGCTGTGGTACTATATTCAATGGGCAAACTCCCATTGATGATAACCATATAGTTACAGTTTCAAAAAGGTAAATTTGATTAAATGTCTTTGTTACTTTTCCATCTGCACTAATTCTGGCAAAGCTGAAAACGAATTTAGCACATATAGAAAATATCAACATGACTATCTTAGACCATCATCTCACTTTCTGTCCTTAAAATTCTAGCCCTTCCCCTACTACTTGAAGTTTTCATGCAATATTGAAGTACTGTTTCCATATAGAAGTATGACTAATTAAAATCTGCGTGCAGCTAAGTGCTCACTTCGGTATGTACACCTTTACAAGGTGTGTGGTTAAGAAGGCATACAGTGTATTGGCCTTCATCAACCATGGGATTGAACTGGGAGGTAATGTTACAGCTATATAGGACCCTGGTCAGACCCCACTTGGAGTACTGTGCTCATTTCTGGTCACCTCACTACAGGAAGGATGTGGAAACTATAGAAAGGGTGCAGAGGAGATTTGCAAGGATGTTGCTTGGATTGGGGAGCATGCCTTATGAGAATAGGTTGAGTGAACTTGGCCTTTTCTCCTTGGAGCGACGGAGGATGAGAGGTGACCTGATAGAGGTGTACAAGATAATGAGAGGCATTGATCGTATGGATAGTCAGAGGCTTTTTCCCAGGGCTGAAATGGCTAACACGAGAGGGCACATTTTTAAGGTGCTTGGAAGCAGGTACAGAGGAGAAGTCAGGGGTAAGTTTTTTACGCAGAGAGTGGTGAGTGAGTGGAATGGGCTGCCGGCAATGGTGGTGCAGGCGGATACGATAGGGTCTTTTAAGAGACTCCTGGATAGGTACATGGAGCTTAGAAAAATAGAGGGCTATGGGTAACCCTAGGTAATTTCTAAAATATGTACATGTTTGGCACAGCATCGTGGGCTGAAAGGCCTATATTGTGCTGTAGGTCTTTTGTGTTTCTATGTTTCTTTGTTTCTAATTCTAAAAGCAGCAATTTTTGTCATGCAAGTAAGAAATGAGCTAGAGAAAGGATAAGTATTTGAGTAAACGAGCTGGAGGAAATCAGGTTTCATGCTGAAGTTATTAATTTTTTCACCACATTAGGGGAGATCATTTTTCCCCATTCAACTTTCAGTACCCTTCACAAACATTCTTTTAAAATGGGTGATTCATGTTTTATGAAACACAAGCAAATTGTAAAATTCTTGGGCTTGAGGACGAGCAAAATATTAAAAATTCCTTAGAACAATTACATAGAATTACTAATTTAGCAATAGTTTCCACTGTGTTTGGTATTATCATTCAGATATTCATATTAAGATAGAAAGGAGACAGAATGACACAGTAATGAGAGTCCTCTCAAACTGGCAGTTAACATTAGATTCTATAGTGCTATTAACATTAATAACCAAATTTTCATTCTTAATCAAGAGGATATATTTCCTGCATTTTCTTCTCTTGCTTTGAGAAAGCTAAATATCCCCCTCAAAAATGTTTTTTTTTTAATTTGCTTATCACGTATAAGTAGATACCTAACAATATCCATGTACAAGCTTATAAACAATAGTCTAAAACTGGTAAAATGATAATTCTTTCTCCCCATTCTGTTGCTATCAAAAAGCTTTAAAATTTTATAAGAATTGATAAAAGTTCTTCACTTGTGGCTGACTTGAAATGGATCTCTGTGGGTCTACAAAAAGGGATAATGCAATTTAATTACATTTCTTTATTTCTCTGTTAGGATTTGTCTTTCTTCTCTGGTCTTGATGGAAATGCATATGTTTTACATATTACTAACAGAAAATCACCTTCCCTCCCAACAACTTAACCTGACAGTGGAATGCCTTCATTTGATTCTGACCCGCCAAGATCTGGCTATGACGGTTTAATTGAATTGCAAAATTCCAATGAGATACCTCATTTGGTCATGCTTGTTCCAAAGAGGTTAAGCTGTTTCTAGGTATGATATCCTATATGGGGCTTTGAGGTTTGAAAATCGTTAATTATTTCATAATACAGCTGATATCCCAAACCATTACATGTGCCGTTGATATTGTTAGAACTCAATCATTTGAGTTGATCAGCTGTGGACTTTTCTATTTTGAAGAGACGCATTTTTGGCCTCTGAGTGCAAAGGGTTTAATTGAAACACACTCAGATTCAATCCAAAACTATCCAACCTGCATTATTTTTAAAGAACAAGCCTTATCAAACAATCTTTGTTGTAACTGAACATATTGATTTTGAAGACTCCAGAATAATTTGTGTGGGACATGCCACATGAAGGGTGCAGCATATTTTTCCACTGTGAGTATTATCATCTTTTCTTTAAAAAAATAAGTGAAATAGATAATATATAATGATTTGGATATTGATTTTAAATCCTAGTCTTTACGAGAAGCAACTTATAATTTCTACAGTCCTTTCATTGCATACGTAAAAATCCCAACAAATACAGAGTGTAACACCTATTAAGCATTCCTTTTTCACTCCTCCTTTAAGCTTTTGGAAATATAATGTTATTTTGCTTAGTTTAAAATCTATAATTTGAAGCAAATTATTCAAGACGTTGCTCAAATATAAGGCAATTTTAGTTTTGATTTACCTTACAGAACAAGATTGATTTAGAGATTAGTTGTTGCAATATAGCAATATTTTAAGAGGTCATTCTTTTCTAGTGATATTTATTGTATAGCTTGCATTATTACTTTGAAAATGCTTAATACTGTTAAGGATTATCCACTTAGGTCCAATCTGAATAGCACATATGCCAGGCTGGCTCATATTACTCCCTAATTTGAAGTTTCTCACATTTATAGAAAATCAGCCTATTAATGTGATTCAGCTTCTGTCACTAGACACTGGTTTAATCTTTGTCATAACACTCAGCTCATTCAGCAATTACTATTTGAATAGTAATTTCAATTAGCTAAATATCTAATCAGCTTTGCTATTCTGGTAATGACACGTGCAATGAGATATCCCCATGTAAGTGCTTGTGTTGCTATATTGAACTATGAAGGAGAGATAGAATCAACAGTGTTTGTGGAAAAGAACACTACAACTCAATTCATGTGCCTTACTCTCAGAAAAGCAGAAATTAATTTGATTAGACTTTATTTTAAGAATGCTTTCAATGTCTAACAGGTGCAAATAGTGGCAACAATCACAAACTTGGTTGAATCACCTCCAAAGAAAAGGTGTATTATTTCATGTGTGACAGTAGAACAGTGGAATGCATTAAGCAGCAGCTGTGCAGGATGTTACAAGATAATTAGAAATGCCATTATTCCTGTGTACCAATGAATACCACATATTGCACCACATTAATATTCATCATGCCAGTCATCACAAATCACTGAAATATTTTGTTTGATGGCATTTGTTGACGTGAACAGTACAAATGGCTTTGCTACTGAAGATACAAAGATAATAAGTAGGAGTATCATTATAGGGCTAGAAATTACCGTGCATACTAAGAATCATATAATATTAGCGGAAGATGACTGTGTCAATTTTGGGCAAAGTCCCAAAGCTCTCAAAGTCAGGCAGTGTGCATGGTAGAATAGATCTCACGTGCAAATACCTGCAAAGTCTACTCCTCTATGATCTGAGTTTGGAGACATAGGAAATTATGGAAGAACTGTGTTAGATAATTGATTGGGGTAGGGAGGTGCAAATGTCCCTGGATATGGAGAGGAGATTCTGAGAAAAGGAATGAAAATACAGATGGGGTGGACTTACCACTTTACTTCCCGTTACACTACTGCCATTTAGGGCAGGATTGAAGGTCCTCCATCTCTGTCTGTCAAACCACCACACACTGATATAGAAGGAATCTTCATTGTTGTATCTGTAACCATATATTTTGACCAGTCAGGGTTATTACCCCTGAGAACCCACAAACCTGGAGAACTGGTGGAACATTTTTAGCCTGGACTCTACCCTTTTACCTATTTGGCATGGATGACCCTACCAAGAGACCAAGCACAAGGCCCTGACTCCAGCCAACATGGCTCTCTGGGTCATCAAGGCACACAAGCCTCCAAACCCTACAACAAGGTTATGGTCCTCTTGGAGGAGGAGTGGAGTAGGGAGATAATTGTAATGGCTAAGCAAACTAATGGGCATATTTCCAACAAATCTAATAATAGCAGTGTAGAAATACTATGAGACTTCTATTATCTGGAAGATTAAACAGTGTTAAGAACGATATTTTAAAATATTTTCGAGGGCAGCCTCAATTAATATGATTAGCTAATAGCCTGGAGGTTTATGAAGCTACAATGCATCTAGTTCTGAGGAATGAAGAAGAATAAATGAAAGCATTAGAGTAATAGCAATCATAATATATTTAAGTTTGAACCAGTTACAGAAAGAAAGAAAGAAAGTGAAATCCTAAATGAAAATACTGAACTCTAAGAAAGTAAATTTCAGTGAGTTGAACAAGGTTTCAATACAGGTGAACTGGAAAGGAAGTTCAGGTGTTTAAAACAAAACATGAGCCTTAAGTTTTCAAGACAAAGGTACTCTGGATTTAAGCCAAGCACTTTCCATGTGAATGAGGATTCCACATCTGGTGCTTCATGGATGACAAAGCGATTTGACATCAAAATAAAAGCAATAAAGCTATATGACAAATGTTAGACACAGATGCAATCAAAACTAGGCAGGGTAATGGAAACTGCAAATGTCTACAATGAGCAAAGAAAAAATGAGAAAGTAGTGAAAAACATAAAATGAAATCCTTTTATAAATAGAGATAAAAAATAACAATTTAAAAAGAAGGTGAAAACATTTAGGATCACAGTTAGAAATTTGATCAAGACAAGAAATGTTTGCACAGTCATCTTCTACAAACAGCAGTGTGAAAGTAATCAGCTTTAAATTATATTGTCTCTAAGAGGGATATTGCCCAAAACACCAATATTAACTCTTCTGATCTTCTTCAGGATATTTCCGTAAGATTTGCACCTGAACCAAAAGGCACTTGTAGATTCTTTACATCAACCATGAAGCACCAACTTCAACATCTGCAAGAGTCACTCTGCACTGCTGACCACATTGTACTTGAGTGGATCTTGAATATTCTTGACTCAGTATTACCAATTTTATTACAGCTGACTTTCAAAGTAAACAGGGTTTTGATCCAGTCAAAAAGTAAGCAGAGCTAATAGAAAGAGATCATTTTTAGAAGTACTAGAGAAGAAGTGAAGAGAAATGTATAGATTTATAATCCAGGGTCTTGACTAATACATACTGCAATGAGTTCAAATTCCACCACAGTAAGTGGGGAAACTCAAAAGAAAAAAAGTGGAAAGATTGATCATAAAACTAAACTGTTAATTTTTAAATCATCTGATTTATTTTAGTTTCCATTATAAGGAAAGAAATTAGTCATCCTTACAGTTTCTCCAAATGTAAATCCATAGCTATGATGATGTGGCTGTCTCTGAAATGATTGCTAATTTGTACTTAATTGGTAAGCAGTTCAAGGAAACATATCACCACATCTTCTCAATCTTAACCAGAGAGTTTTGCCACTGACACACTTATCCTGTGTATGAATAATAATTACAACCTGAGACCATTGAAAATAGTAGAATCAAATCTGATGGCAACTTCTCAAAAGGCAATTGGACATGTTAATGAAGATGATTAATGTAGAGTGCTGTAGGAAAAACTGGGAGCACATAACTAAATTTGACAGCTTTCTGGAAAGGACTGGTGTAAACTTAATGGTTGCATCTCACGATCATCCATCTGCTCCTCAGTCAGCATGAAAGCATGTTTTTAGTGTATGAAAGAAATTAATAGGTATGATATATATAAGACTTTATCTTTGTGCTCCAGCATAATTAAAAGTAATCCAATAGAAAATCTAATTCTAAGCAATTTGAGTGATCACTAATGATTATGGTTGAGTTTTGTTATCTGGTGTTAAAATTTGCTTTTGATCATGTCAGTACCTTTCTGCCTTCCAGAATAGTTTGCGACATTGACGTAGTATACTGTATATCTGTCAAGAAGATGAGTGTTTTTATTATTCATTTATATTGTGTATTTTTGAGGTTATGGCAGTGCCCTTGGATCGTGGAGAAGTCCCGGAGGACTGTAAATTTAAAACGTAGCTGCACTATTCAAGACAGAAAATAGGAAGCTAGAGGCCAGTTAAACATTGTATCTTTGTACAAATGCTAGAATCCATTTTAAGAAGGTAATAGAATCATAGAATTGTACAGCATCGAAATGGGTTCTTTCAGCAAACTTTGTCCATGCAGTGACACCTCTCTATGCTAATCCCATTCTCCTGCATAGGGCCACCACTTCTTTCCTATGCAAGTACCTAGCCAAATATCTTAATTGTAATCTGACTGTAACATCTCTTCTGGCAGCTCATTCCAGTTAATTACCTACTACTGTGTGAAAAGCCTATCTTTCAGGTCTCCTTTCAATTAGTCATAGTCATAGTCATACTTTATTGATCCTGGAGGAAATTGGTTTTCATTACAGTTGCACCATAAATAATTAAGTAGTAATAAAATCATAAATAATTAAATAGTACTATGTAAATTATGCCAGTAAATTATGAAATAAGTCCAGGACCAGCCTATTGGCTCAGGGTGTCTGACCCTCCAAGGGAGGAGTTGTGAAGTTTGATGGCCACAGGCAGGAATGACTTCCTATGACGCTCAGTGCTGCATCTCGGTGGAATGAGTCTCTGGCTGTATGAACTCCTGTGCCCACCCAGTACATTATGTAGTGGATAGGAGATATTGTCCAAGATGGCATGCAACTTGGACAGTATCCTCTTTTCAGACACCACCATCAGAGAGTCCAGTTCCATCCCCACAACATCACTGGCCTTACGAATGAGTTTGTTGATTCTGTTGGTGTCTGCTACCCACAGCCTGCTGCCCCAGCACACAACAGCAAACATGATTGCACTGGCCACCACAAACTCATAGAACATCCTCAGCATCATCCAACTGATGTTAAAGGATCTCAGTCTCCTCAGGAAATAGAGACGGCTCTGACCCTTCTTGTAGACAGCCTCAGTGTTCTTTGACCGGTCCAGTTTATTGTCAATTCGTATCCCCAGGTATTTGTAATCCTCCACCATGTCCACACTGACCCCCTGGATGGAGACGGGGGTCACCGGTGCCTTAGCTCTCCTCAGGTTACCACCAGCTCCTTAGTCTTTTTCACATTAAGCTGCAGATAATTCTGCTCACACCATGTGACAAAGTTTCCTACCATAGCCCTGTACTCGGCTCATCTCCCTTGCTGATGCATCCAACTATGGCAGAGTCATCCGAAAACTTCTGAAGATGACAAGACTCTGTATAGTAGTTGAAGTCCAAGGTGTAAATGGTGAAGAGAAAGGGAGACAAGACAGTCCTCTGTGGAGCCCCAGTGCTGCTGATCACTCTGTTGGACACATAGTGTTGCAAGCACACGTATTGTGGTCTGTCAGTCAGGTAATCAAGAATCCATGACACCAGGAAAGCATCCACCTGCATCGCTGTCAGCTTCTTCCCCAGCAAAGCAGGGCAGATGGTGTTGAACGCACTGTAGAAGTCAAAAAACATGACCCTCACAATGCTCGCTGTCTTGTCCAGGTGGGCGTAGACACAGTTCAGCAGGTAGACGATGGCATCCTCATCTCCTACTTCTCCCTTTTCACCTTAAATATGTGTATTCTCATCATAGACTCCCTCGCCCTGGAAAAAAATTACTATCTATGCAATTAATGCCCCTTATAGTTTTATATACCTCAATGAGGTTACCCCACAGGCTCCTACAATCCAATGAGGAAATAAAAACCCACCTCTCCTTGTAATCACAGTCATAACCACTCTCTTTGTATTCCACACAACAACTTGGTGAGTCACTTCTGCACCCTCTGAATTGCTACTACATCCAACCCGCTGTGTGGTGAGTAGAATGGCGAACAATACTCCCAAGTGCAGTCTAACCATTCTAACCGTGATTGCATAGTAGCAGAATTAAGGGTTTTGGGGAAGGCAGGTAGGTGGAGATGAGTGAATGGCCAGATCAGCCATGATCTTATTGAATGGCTCAATGGGCTAGATGGCCTACTCCTGCTCCTATTTCTTATGTTCTAACCAATGTTTTGTACAAGTGGAATGTGATGTCCCAATTCGTGTACTCAGTACTTTGACCTATGAAAGCAATCAATGCAAATACATTTGCTACTCTATCCACTGGTGTCTACAGTGAACTATGGACTTGCACCCCGACGTCCTTCTGTATACCAATGTTCCTAAGTTCCCTGACATTTACTCTATATGTCCGGCCAGAATTTCACTTTCTAAAAAGCATTAGCTCACATTTGTCTGGATTAAATTCCATCTACCACAACCCCATTCAACTTCCAGCTGATTATGTCCTTCTGTATTCTTAGACAAGCTGCTTCACCATCTGCAACAACAATTTTGATATCATTTGCAAACATGCTTATCAGGTCACCCATATTCACATCCAAGTAGGACAATTATAGGGCAACCAAGCAGGATCCTGGAGAATTATAGAGGTGGAGTTCTCTAATTTATTACTGATTGGGGTTGACAGACATTTGGATTACTAGAGATGGAAAGGATCTGAGGAAAGTGGTGAAAGCCAAGAGTGGCCATGATCGTATTGATGGTGGCATAGGCAGGAATGAATGGTGGATGGCCTGTTCTTGCTCATCTCAATTTGTTCTTCTGTTCTTGAGAAGATGATGGTGAACTGCCTTCTTAAGCCTTTACAAACATTCCTTTTAGGTACTCCCTCAGTGCTTCAATACAAAAGTTCTAGGATTTAACCCCAATGATGATATATTTCTCGGTCAGGATATGCAGAAATTAACATTTCTACACCCCCAGTGTTTGTTGTTTCTAGCCCTATAGGCTTGGGAGTGTTCCCTAAAAACCTTGGCTAGAAACTAAAGTGTGTCTGCCCTTTATGATATTGCTAAATCAAACCGAGCAACAATGAACAGATCATAGTCATAGTCATTGGTATAGTCATACTTTATTGATCCCGAGGGAAATTGATTTTCGTTACAGTTGCCCCAACCAAGAATAGAGTATAAATGTATCAATATAAAACCATAAATAATTAAATAGTAATATGTAAATTATGCCAGTAAATTATGAAATAAGTCCAGGACCAGCCTATTGGCTCAGGGTGTCTGACCCTCCAAGGGAGGAGTTGTAAAGTTTGATGGCCACAGGCAGGAATGACTTCCTATGACGCTCTGTGTTGCATCTTGGTGGAATGAGTCTCTGGCTGAATGTACTCCTGGCCCAACCAGTCCATTATGTAGTACTGGTTGAGTAAGGTTGAGTAAGTGAAGCTACGTAGAAATGTTACCGTTACTCTCCCATCAATTGATGATGATTGAAAATTCACAACTGAAGCATTAATTAGATTTATTGAATTTGACTGGCTTTTTGTAGACAGCATAACTTTGGCTAAGGCTTCATATTGACAACTTGGCCTGAAGCACAGCTCATTCTGGAGCACAAAATTTCAGTAAGGATATTTTGCAGTTTTATAACCTTTTGAAATATCCAAAAGTGCTACTTCTTTTGTGGAGTGAATTGAATTGGCTGAAGACTGTCTTTTATGATGGCAAGTTAGTTAATTCCTTCAGTATTTCCAGAAGAACCTAGTTGCAGTTATTTTCTTCTCCTTCTGGGCTGCACAATGTTGAAGATGGGGCTGATCATGGAACTGACACTACTAATCAGGCAAACAATATTTTGAGATATGGCTCAACATTGATCTAATCCATTAGTTTTGGGATCACTGCATGCTGTTTTCATTGTTTAGGATTACAGTATTGTCAAGGTTGCAATTTCACTTTCAGATATCCCTTGAGTTGCTCTTGGCATTCTCTTTATGCACTTAGTTGAACTATAGTGTTTCCTATCTTCACTGGTGAGTGAAAGATGTTCCAGACTTAGTTATTAGATTTTGGTGGAATAAAGGTACTCGTAGTATTCCAACTAATGCTTTGTTTTGAATAGCAGATCTGTCCTAAACTGACAATCGAGTGTGACAAATGAAGTCTAGCGATGGTCATTCTTATCAATGCTGTGCATCTGCATTAGATAAGCTTGATGAAAATAAGATGTCTACCCCTCAGTGCTGGTTTTCATTATCTACCTCAAGGGTAGTCTGTCAGCCAGCTTGGACAAAGGTACTTTCCTTGGAATCCACAGATGATGGTCATTTAAGCCCTTCAACAAAGTTAATTCAGGGCTCTTATTACTCACAATGTTTCTATCAAGTGGTGAACAATGTGGAGAAATATTGAATTATCATCTGAGGGAAGGGAAGGTAATTAGCAAGAGATCACCTTGTTGAGATTAGTCCTTTGTCATTTAAATGACTTTAGTGGATCTGTCCTGCCGGAATGTTCCTAGTGATTGTGATGGAGACAGAGGGAGGTTGGCTGAAAGTATGATTCTGTGATTACAAGGATTGCTGGAGTAGATAACAATCCCAAATATCTGAGAGAAAGCAACACACACAAAAAATGCTGGTGGAACACAGCAGGCCAGGCAGCATCTATAGGAAGAGGTACAGTTGACATTTCAGGCCGAGACCCTTCGTCAGGGCTAACTGAAAGAAGAGGTAGTAAGAGATTTGAAAATGGGAGGGGGAGGAGGAGATCTGAAATGATAGGAGAAGATGGTGGAGGGTGGAGGTGGATCTAAGAGCTGGAGAAAGGAGAGGATCATGGGACTGGAACCCTGGGGAGAAAGAGAAGTGGGGAGGGGAGCCCAGCGGGTGGAGAGCAGGCAAGGACTTATAGTGAGAGGGACAGAGGGAGAAAAAAAAAGAGAGAAACAAAAAGGCGGAAAAAATTTAAAAATATATAAATATATATTAAATAAATAAATAAGGGATGGGGTGTGAAGGGGAGGAGGGGCATTAACGGAAGTTAGCGAAGTCAATGTTCATGCCATCAGGTTGGAGGCTACCGAGATGGAATATAAGGTGTCGTTCCTCCAACCTGAGTGTGGCTTCATCTTGACAGTAGAGGAGGCCGTGGATAGACATGTCAGAATGGGAATGGGACATGGAATTAAAATATGTGGCCACTGGAAGATCTTGCTTTCTCTGGCGCACAGAGCGTAGGTGTTCAGTGAAACAGTCTCCCAGCCTGCGTCGGGTCTCGCCAATATATAGAAGGCCGCATCGGGAGCACCGGACGCAGTATATCACCCCAGCCGACTCACAGGTGAAGTGTCGCCTCACCTGGAAGGACTGTTTGGGGCCTTGAATGGTGGTAAGGGAGGAAATGTAAGGGCATGTGTAGCACTTGTTCCGCTTACAAGGATAAGTGCCAGGAGAGAGACAGTGGGAAGGGATGGGGGTACGAGTGGACAAGGGAGTCGCATTGGAGGCCAGGATCCCACCACCCACTTTCCCTCACCCCCGCTTTCTGCTTTCCGCAGGGATCGCTCCCTACGCGACTTCCTTGTCCATTCGTCCCCCCATCCCTTCCCACCGATCTCCCTCCCGGCACTTATCCTTGTAAGCGGAACAAATGCTACACATGCCCTTACACTTCCTCCCTTACCACCATTCAGGGCCCCAGACAGTCCTTCCAGGTGAGGCGACACTTCACCTGTGAGTCGGCTGGGGTGATATACTGCGTCCAGTGCTCCCGATGCAGCCTTCTATATATTGGTAAGACCCGACGCAGACTGGGAGACCGTTTCACTGAACACCTACTCTCTGTCTGCCAGAGAAATCAGGATCTCCCAGTAGCCACACATTTTAATTCCATGTCCCATTATCATTCTGATATATCTATCCACGGCCTCCTCCACCATCAAGATGAAACCACACTCAGGTTGGAGGAACAACACCTTGTATTGCGTCTGGGTAGCCTCCAACCTGATAGCATGAATATTGACTTCGCTAACTTCCGTTAATGCCCCTCCTCCCATTCACACCCCATCCCTTATTTATTTATTTAATATAATTTTTATACATCTTTTAGTTTTTCCCCTTTTTGTTTCTCCGTCTCTTTTTTCTCCCCCTGTCCCTCTCACTATAACTCCTTGCCTGCTCTCCACCCTCTGGGCTCCCCTCCCCCCTTCTCTTTCTCACCAGGCTTCCAGTCCCATGATCCTCTCCGTTCTCCAGCTCTTAGATCAAACCCCTCCCCTCCCCCTCCTGTCTTCTCCTATCATTTCGGATCTCCCCCTCCCCCTCCCGCTTTCAAATCTCTTACTATCTCTTCTTTCAGTTAGTCCTGACGAAGGGTCTCGGCCCGAAACGTCGACTGTACCTCTTCCTACAGATGCTGCTTGGCCTGCTGAATTCCACCAGCATTTTTGTGTGTGTGTTGCTTGAGTTTCCAGCATCTGCAGATTTCCTCGTATCTGAGAGAAATTTAGCCAACTCTAATTTTGATGTTGGTGGTGTTTCTTGCTTTGCTGTTATAATGAGGAACACACACACAATGCTGGAGTAACTCAGAAAATCAGACAGCATCTGTAGAGAGGAATAAACTGTCAACATTTGGAGCTGAGTCCCAGCATCAGGATTGGTAAGGAATGGGAAAGAAGCTAGTATAAGAAGGCTGAGGGAGAGGAAGGAGTACAAGCTGGCAGGTGATAGGTGAAACTGGGGGAGGAGAAGATTGTGGGGGAAGTGATGAAGTGAGAAGTTGGGAGGTAAAAGATAGAATAGGTGTATGGAGCTGAAGAATGGAACTTCGTGATAAAATGGATTTGTATTCTATCCCGTCAGCTGGGGAACCTTAATGGATCAAATGATCAAATATCTCTCCTCAGTTGAGATTCTACATGAAACGCAGCTTTGCTGCTCCCAGTCCAATTCCTCTTGACCACAATGTAATATATCACAAATAAAAAATGATGAAAACTGTAACTGGAAAACAAAATCACCATGAACATGATTGGAATGATGACCAATTATTAATCTCAAAGGTAGCTGCAAGATGATTGGTGCTTGGATGATGCTTTTTTTTGATATTGAGATACAATAATTTCTGTTCAAGTAATTTAAGTAAAACCTCCGAGAAATTGATGGTGACACTGTGTTTCCACAAGTGGAAAGTATTCTTTTCCCCTGAATTTGGATGAATATAAGATCAGCTATAAAAGATTATCCAAATGTAGGGCCAAATTTGGTATGAATGTAGGAACTAGCATCTGAGAGTCAAAGCTATCAATTTCACAGTTCATGTACATAGTAGATCCCTCCCACTGAATTCAATTTTTAAAAATTACAATTTCCCCTCAATAATTAAGCTATGCAAGTCAAGAAAATTCTAAGTTCAGGCCCTGACTATAGTTGCTGGCCATTCCTGCACTGGGCAGACAATTAAAGCATTACAATTAGCTTCATAATTTCCTGGCCAAGGAGGTTAAGCATCTGCACAGCTCCCAGGGGAAAAATACAAAATATTGCTTCATAATGAAAGTATTCAACAGAAAATAGCTTGGATGAGATCCAATTTGGACCCCAGCCTTGGTTAATAAATCTTGTTGTGATTCTCTTTCATTTTCTCAAAGTACAATTGCAGCAGTAAAAGGTAGCCTATTATAGGTCTCATGTTGAAATACCTTGTTTTATTGTATTAAGGAAATTCTGCCTCTAAACAGTCACTTTTTGATTGATCATCAGTCACCAAACCTGATTCAGCAGAGTGCTAATTTTTAAATTGCTGATGCTTCATTCTTCACAGCATCATTGTCAGGAGTTCAGTTGTCTTGTTGTTCTCTGGCCCTTTCTCTTACTCCCCAACTTATTGTTGTCTTGACCCTGAAATATTAAATGCTGGAATAGAAGCTGATCAATAGTCCTTTCTGACATTCAAATGTGTGTGGTGGTTTGAGTGCTCTCTTAAATTTCACTTGAACTTGTGCATGGAGTCAAGTGTCTGTCCTCTAATGTTTTAAACACAGCTGTTAGCTTCTGGCAACATAATTACTGCAGTAGCTGAGTGATTGGTTGTAATGGGAGGTGTGTTGGTAATTGGTCTCAAGCAATTAGAACTTGTTTGATCAGACAGCCTATCCAATTTTTCTAGAACTGATAAGTTTTTTTTATGAGTACTGGAGGTCAGAAAATAAAATGAAGTTCTTGTTGAACAAATCATACAGAATGCATTGACCTTTGTAAGAAAAACTTAAGCAGATCCAGCTTGTAGAATACTTTCTTTGATAGTTCTGCCAGATATCGCAATATATCTTATTATTTATCAACAAAAAATAAACTCATTATCATTTTTAATCTAAGTATCCAAACTAGAGTATTTCGTCCAGACTAGACATGCTGTGATGTTAACTGTGTAAAAGCCTGATTACTCCTTGGAAATCAAACTAAATGTATCTTTTTGCTGGATTACCACTGTATATTAAATCATGGTCCTTGCAATATTTGTTCAACCATGATGGCAGCCAATGAAATGGAATGAGAGGATCAACAAAGCTTTAATAGTAACACTACTGCAAACATTAAGAAATGTGAACTTTTAAACAGGTTCAATGAGGTTGTACAAATTTAGAAACATCTAATTAAAAGGCTCATTTAATTTTAAATGACTATCATGCCTTTTTTTTTGTTTCAGAAACTCTAATTACCATGAAGAATTGATTAGATCCATTAAATTTGATTTCATTTGCCTCAGTCTCCAATATAAATATGACACTGTGATTAAATAGTAGACCTTTTATTTTATTGTTTAGATCTCTCTCGGGGCGAATTGTTGGAGGCGTCTGGTGGTTCTTCACCTTGATAATAATCTCATCATATACTGCCAACCTTGCTGCTTTTCTCACTGTGGAGAGAATGGTTTCCCCAATAGAAAGCGCAGAGGATCTTGCAAAACAAACAGAAATTGCTTATGGGACATTGGATTCAGGCTCTACCAAAGAATTTTTCAGAGTAAGTGTTTTGTTTTGATTGATATTCAATTGTTACCTTCAGCAAGTATATACTTCTCCTGTATGAAAGGTAATAGTTATGTGGAACAGGCATCAAGCTGTGAATCAATTTCTGTCTCAGTTTGATGAAAGCAAAGTTTGAGCTAATCTTATAATTACTGCAGATTTGTTCTCGGTCTCAGACATCCACCAAGGCATAGTCAATTACAGTACATTTCATTTGTAAACACTTTAATCTGATATTTCTCTCAAAATGACTGATTTGTTCTGGGAACACTAGTGATATAAAAAGGATATGAGGAAAAATCCAAAACTCACCCTCTGCTTTTCACAGTACTGTTATCACAGACACCCTTCTTTCACATATATCTTTCAGAACAGCTCACTAT
The DNA here is from genome assembly GCF_963921235.1 of Mobula hypostoma. Taxonomy (NCBI): domain Eukaryota; kingdom Metazoa; phylum Chordata; class Chondrichthyes; order Myliobatiformes; family Myliobatidae; genus Mobula; species Mobula hypostoma. Next base: position 102,093,751 of record NC_086106.1, on the reverse strand, counting down.
TCATGGGTTGTTATTTGTCAGTGAGATAAATGCATCCATAATAAAATACTAATGTGATTATAGGAACTAAGTATTTTCTAAGGTTGAGATGACAGGTTTTATAAACCTTTTATTTTGTACCTACCCTTTTTCACTATAATGAAAATCTAATCTAGATAATGCCACCAGCCATATTCATGGCATATCCGGCCTCATCCAGATGAATGGAATAGTGACGCACTGTAAGAAATACCTTTCATATCATCCATATGCTGCATATGGCACTGTTGTCTTTTTAGTTGTAAGATTACATAGTTTGCAACAAATAATCATGCCCATGGTCTCAAGAATTCCTGGGTTGCAGTTGAGAATATCACAAATGCACTAAAAGAGCAATTCCATGCTGGTGTACTTGGAGCATCTTTCAGTTTCCATCTCACATGGTTCAACGTAGCTAAATGTTTAAAGCAGGGTTCCCAACTTTTATTATGCCTTGGACCTAAACCATTAAGCAAGGGGTCCATGGACGCTAAGTTGAGAACCCCTGGTTTAAAAGATCTTTGATGTCGACCTAATGACAAAAGGATATAGATACGATGGACTCATAATCAAACATTCTGATTTAGGTCCAACAACTACAGTTATTCATAAAGAACTTGATTATAGATAGACTTGCAACTCTGCTCTGACAAAGTTCTGCAAGCACACTTAGAGATGAAATGTTTGTCCTTCAGCCTTTCTAATAATGTGATCTTGGAGTTTAGAAGCAGATATAATAGCTAGAGAAGGCCCAATAGTGGAATGCAATTAGCTGGCATGTAATGTCATCATGGCTTGATAATCATTTTGTTCTGAAATCGGGCAATCATAATAGGTAATGTTGTTAATTCCTCTAGGAAACGAACCAATGAATGCATATCATGTTTTAAAATACCACAGAACATAATGTAAATTATAGGTACCCACATATTTTCAAGGATCCTTTACACACATTTTTCATAAGCCAAGTTAGCCACTTAGTCATTTAGTGTCATACAAGCTATCATGATTCCACTGCCAGCTAGACTTGCCTAACAGTACGGCTAAATAGAAGATGACAGAAGAGATCAACCCAGAACCAGAAAATGAACCAATCCTTAACATCTCTTGAGGTAGCTAATATAAGCTATGAAATTATTAAAGAATTAGCTGTACATGGAGATAGCAGTATCCCCCGATGGTAGAATCATTAGAATTGGGTCACTTCTGAATCTTGCTTTCCTTTACTGTTGGAATACAAGTGTTTAATTTAAATGTCATATTTGGTCTATTGCATTAAAAAGAAGCTACTTTCCAAAAGAACTTTTAATGTATCTGGAAAAATAGATGTCACTATCAATATCTCTACAATAACCATCAATATTAAGCAGTATCAAAGTTTACATAAATTTCAGACATGTTATTAGCTTATAATGGTATTGACTCTGAAACTACCAGCACTTACTGTTATAATTCACTAAAACTGGGAAGTTTGGGTTGAAATGTAGTTGGATAGTTTCATACAGAGCTTCTAAAGTTGTTGTCAGTCATGAATTGAAGTAACAGCTGTTCGTAACTTTTCCCAGTACAAAAAGGGTACTTAGATGAATTGACTTGAACTTCATTGACAAATAATAAGTCATGACCTAAAATGTTCTGAAAAACTTGTTACATTTTTACATTTTGTTACCTTGTTACATTTAACTCCTTTTTTTAATTTTGTAGCTTGTACGTACTACTTTGCAAATTACTTGGCTCCAAAATAATTTTAGATGTCTATTTTATAATATTTGAAAGGTTTTGATATTTTCAGCTTTGCTTGGAATATGTTTACTTGGAATTTAAGCATTTCACTTAATATTTAAAATGTTCATTAAAAATGGTGCATTTTATTTATTTCTATACTATCTGTAATAACTATTATGATTGGTTGCTCAGCCATCTACATGACACAGATATTGGACTTAATAATATCTGCTCCTAATGAAGACTGGTTTCTGTACAAAGAGTGACTTGTGTCCCTCTAAAACTACCTGGCAAGATCCAGCAAAGACTCTGCCAGCCAAGTTTGTCCATCACATCTAACATAACAGTTAGCTGTGCTTCAGTCGATTGTGGAGCACTTGACAATTTCTTTTTCGTCCATGTCAGTGCAAAGGTCTAATTGGGAGTATTCGCTAATGTTAAATGTAAGTGACAGGTTCGAATTACAGTCAGTGTTAAAGCCGCACTGAAAGTATAGCATAACACACAAAGGATGAGATAAATCTCTACGTGTCAGGAACAATTTAATAGCTGTTGAGAAAGTTGCATTGATGTGCAGGAAGGAGCGGTAGAAATCTGGGAACAACTGGATCAAATAATTGGTCCACCGTTCAGATAAAGGAGCTGATGGCAAGCTCCATGCACTTTAAGAGGGTGGTGGATATGAAGTAAGATGTTTTATAAGATTTGTGCTTGTCTGGTAATTGCCATCCAGATCTTGAGGAGGGAGGTAAGCCTGTAAGATTTCTGGCTGATTTGTCGATGTTTTCCCAAACAGCAAGCTGGGCATAATAGGAGGGGTGGGGGTGAGAGAAATTGCCTACTGAATTAATCATTTGCAGGGATGCCAGGACAGCGCTGGAGATACCACACATCCCACCCTGCAAAAACTAATTTCAGGGAGGTAGCACCTCCGCCCCCAGCAACCCCATATCCCCGTCCACCCGGCGACCTCCAAGGGTGTATGTAATACTTTGTTTAGTGATTTTGTCTAATCTGTAAACCAAGTTGGGTATATGCAGAAAATGTGACATTAAAATATGTACTTATATTATCATGTTTATTCTATTACAACTTTAAGCAATTCTACAGGGAGTTTGGCCTCATCATGTAGGACATCAATAGCGTAGCTCCTTGGCAGCTAGCCAGCTAGTTTAAATCAGGGGTTGGCACGTAAATGTCGGCCCAGATCAGAGACGACGCAGTCGGCAATCGCCTCTGATCTAGGCCGACATTTATGTGCCGGGCAGCACCTAATTAATTAGTTTGCTTATTTCGGCTTTTTTCTTGAAGATGTGCTGGGTGCGGTCCGGCCACAGCTGTTCACGGCTCGGAGGTTGGGGACCACTGAATTATAAGTCACTTATAAGTCAATAGCATCATAACATTTTAAGTAACATTTGGATATTAAACACACAGCACATATTTTCCTCGTATGAACATATAAAATCATTGCAACACAGCAATATCGCTGAATCAGTGGGAGCCCTGGGCTTGTTTTCCTGCAACAACTTGGTCCCATCGAGGGGTGATGGGAGACAGCGATACTCAAAGGGGGTTCCTTATGTCCAGTCTATTCCGCAATTTTGTTTTCGTTGCATTCATTGCAGAAAACTCCGCTTCGCAGCGATATGATGTTGGAAATGGAAGCAACGTTTTCAGTGCTTTCGTGGCTATCTCAGGATACTCCGCCTTGACTTTGATTCAGAATGCCGGCAGAGATGTTAATCAAAAATACTTTTCAGCCCACCGTCATTTGCAAGCTCCAGGAGTTGATCTTTTTCCCGTGCTGAGATGGATGATTCACCGGGGACATTCACAAATGGGTCACGGATCCATTCCTTTGCACGTCTTGGGTCACTGATGACCTCGTGTGCATTAAAATTCAACAGTGCGTGACAGGGAATGAGCAAAGGTGCAGCTGACTCGTACCGTTTCATATCGCCAAATCATATCGTTTCCTCGCGGCCCGATGGTTGGGAACCACTCTTAGCACGAAGAGAGACCAATCAGGATGCTCACTCTCCCTCTTCAAAAAATCGATTTCCATGATATTGTATATAATTTCCGGGCGTCAGGCAGCCACTATCGATATGCGGGAGACTCCCGGAACTTCCGGGAGAGGTGGGATATCTGAGATACAGATGGGAAACGATCTGATTTAGGTTGCATACACGTTAATGATGGAGAAAACTGAGTATTAACGTCAAGTTTTAGGCAGGTTAACTTAGTGAGAATAAGAGAGGATTGAGGTGAGTTTGATTAAAGGATGACACTCCTGCAGATGTAAAGATAGCTTTCTGCAGATGGCAAATTTTCAAAGGCGTACTTTGAAACAAAAAAATTATTTTAAAATATTGATTGCCTGGGAAACAAAGCATTGTACATAGTGGTTCTGCCCAGAAAAATAGATGTGTCAGTGCTTTAATCTAACCGATGCCCAGATGACAGGGAAAAATGTAAGACGAGGTTGACTGTAACAACAGCTGAACAGGTTATTCAAAACAGCAAAAGAAAAGATTAAGGCCACATGAGCAATGACAGTATAGAATAATGATGGGAGGACAAACTGCCCTGATATTTATGACCAAGCAGGTAGGATGCCAAACAACCCAAAGATGAACCTAGAGGATCTGCCAAATCTCAGATAATAGTTATCTGCCTGCAACCAGGTTAGACAGATAGGGAGGGAGCAGTGCAACTGAAGGGTCAGAGTCACTGGAGAATGATCCTGGGTTAATGATTGGCTGCACTTGATTAAGAGAGTGAAACCTTTGTCGGTCCAGGTAGGACTGGGTGAGGCCACAGTGGTGGTGAACAGAGGCATCAGTCGGGGAGATTGAGAGAGGGACCAACAACGATTGACAGAGGTGGAGGGAAGCTACAGTTAGTTAGACAGGGATAGAAGGTGAGAGGTCACATTTGGGGGAGTCGGAAGAACAGCTACTATTGGTTGGCAGTGAAGGGTCCAAATTAGTGGAGACTCTGCAGCTAGTTGTAGGCAGGGAACAGAATCCTCAATCAGTACCAATCGGTGAAAGAACAGTGAAGAAGAGAGGCCACAAATATTTGGGGAGGTGATGGTGTAGAATAGAGAGGGCAGAAGGCCAAGAACAGGTGGACAGGAGATTGAGACCAGGATAGAGTAATGGGAGAGGCTGACAATCAGTCATATGAGAAAGCTGAAGGTTTTTGCTAGAATTTGATTTGAAGACACTATAATACAGAATTGGAAAGGACAAATGAAGATGAGTTTTGTTTGCTCACTAGTCTTATTAGTCTGTTGTACCCACGACTGTAAAATTTTCTGTGGCATCTAGCTAATTGTCTCTCAGCATTCACTGCTTCTGGCTACAAGTCTTCCCTATTAGCTCTGAATAGGTTTGATGGTGCTAAGGCAGTAAGTTTGGATGATATCTTTGATGCTGTATAATCTCTTGAGAAGGCCTGCACGATTTCAATTCAACTAAGTCGTGCAAAAGCAGTGGAACCAATCCCTTCAATTAACAAAAGCATGGTTATCAGCTACATGCTCCCCATTAGAAAAAATGCCTTCTTCGACTCTTACCAACTTTTATTCATGCACCATAGAAAGTATTCAGTTTAGCTGCATAATGGCAACTATGCTGCACATGACTGCGAGAGTTGTGTGTATCACAGTAACCAGCTTCTCCTCTATGGACTCTTTCTATCCTTCTTGCTCAGTAAAGCAGCCAGCACAATCAAAGACCTCACCCACCCTAGACGTTCTCCCTTCTCCCCTTTTTCATTGGGAGATGTTACAAAGCCTGAAAGTTCAAGAACAGCTTCAATCCCACTGTTGTCAGACTCTTGTATGGACATCTTGTAGGATAATATGGAATCTTGGCCTACAATGTACTGTAGCTTATTATGATCTTGCAATTTATTGTTGACCTGCACTGCGCTTTTTCAGTAGCTTGTGTACTTTATTCTGCGTTGTTAATTCTGTATTTACACCTTATTCCAGCTCAATGCATTATGTAATAATTTAATTTGTATAAACAAGTGTGTAAGACAACTTTTCACTATTTCTTGGTTCCGGTTTAAAATGGTGCTATTTACTGGTTTAACTGATAACTTCCTGATGGTCAATGGAATAAAGAAAGCACTTCACACTTGTTCTGGTAAATAATCCAATCCGTGTCAGAATTGAGCTGAATTGCCGGTATGATCTGGCATTTTTACGGTGTGGCTGGAGTCTCTCTGGGGCAGGACAATTACAGCATGTCCAGGCTGGAGTTGCTGGAGCGAACTTGGAGGCAATTCAATGCAGTAGAGCCAAGGCGAGGAAAGATCCAAGGTTTGATCGATTTAAGAGGCAAGCCGAATTGGAAAGGTCAGGTCATTTGATAGGGCGGAGCCCAGGCGAGGAAAGATCTGAGATTTGATTGGAGAGCCAAGCCGAACTGGAAAGGTCAGGTACTGACTGTATCGAGGTTGCGGAGATTGAGCCCGTGGGCGAGAAACAACCTGAGATTTGGACGATTTAAGCACCGGACCAGATGGAACTGGTTGCGGTGTCATAGTCAGAGGCAAGGGACAGGCTGGTTCAGCTCACTGCTCCGCAGCATCTGCTCACCTCTGTGTTGTACTTGGTCTGCAACCTGTGGTCTTCTGGATCAGCTGCAGTGATGCTTGGCTTTGTGAACTTCAGTTCTGAATGCTGTATGTTTCGATTTATCATTTGCATGATTTGTTTCATTTTTTTCTCTACTCATTGGGTGTTTGGACAGTCTTCTTTTGTTTTTAATGAGTTCCATTTGGATTCTTTGTTTTGTGACTGCCTGAAAGGAGACAAATCTCAAGGTTGTATAAAGTAGACGTCAGTCAGTCAGTCAGTGGGTGCCATCCCAAATCCGGGGTTGGCGGCTATGCACCTCCATCTTCTTTGATCTTGCGACAGCAGCGAGTACAGCCTCTCCTCCAGTTTGTTCTCGCTGGCCGCCTTGGCACCGCCCGCTGCCGCCCCCGCCAAACTTGAGCCCGATGCCAGCCGCAGCTGCTTCTTCGTGTTCGGCCCCTCCTTAGGCGGAGGCCTTGGGCAGGTCCAGGCGCACAGTGCAGCGCCCAAGTTCATCATGTCTCTTCTAACTGGGTGCATAGCATACAATTCGTAGATACGTGGTGAGGCTTTAATCTCTTCCACGGAAGATGGCTGTTGGCTCACAAGGAGCTCATCCGCCCTTTGTCAGGTCTTGTTTTTTCTAGTCCTGCTGGGTGTCCTCACACCCTCCTCACCAGACTAAGTCCGGTGGGGGAGCCAGCCAAGTCGCCAACCACTCGACCACAGCCCCTGGCCAAGTGCTGGGCGCCTTCCTGCCCCCCCCCCACCCGCTGAAAGTAGACGTACTTTGATAATAAAATGAACTTTGAACATGGGCCAATAATAAAACAAAACCCAATACATTCTTACCTAGCTGCAGCCTCTAATTCATCCAAGCAGAGGAGGGCATTGTATCTGTGCTGCTTGAAGCCTGCATTCATTCTTTGCTGTGCGATTATGTTCCCGCAATTAGGTTAGTATGTGCTTTCAGCTCAGTGTGCACCAAGCTCACCTTCGGAGCAGACAAAAACCAAATTCAAAACATGGGCTCGGGATATTATTTCAGTCAATGTAGGTTGCTGCTGACAAAACTATTATCAGTGTTAGTGTTTCCAAAGATATCATAATGTAGAGACATCATACAGCCACTTTGCATGCAATACGTCAATTGACCCAGTTATTTGCAGATGCAGATCAATATATCGGTACCTGATAAGGAAATGAAAGCCACTAATACAGAAGTGCACATCAACAGGAATCAGCAGTAGAAGGTTTAAGTGTGTGGTTACTGATTAAATGACAATCAGGATCAGGTTTATTATCACCGGCATGTGACATGAAACTTGTTAACTTAGCAGCAGCAGTTCAATGCAATACATAATCTAGCAGAGAGAGAAAAAAAAACTATAAAAAGGATTAATCAGCATTTCTAAAAACTCTTTGCACAAAGAAATTGTATCAAACAGAGGTTTGCACGTCTCATCGTATCCTTGTTCAAAGAAAAGGAAAAGATTGGCAATCAAATTGGAAATTGGTTTGTTAGTATCACTTTACTGAAATACAATGAAAAGCTTGTCTTGCATACTATTCTTACAGATCAGATAATTACACAGTGCATTAAGGTAGATCAAAGTAAAAAAAATAGCAATGTGGAATGAACTGCTGTTACAGATGCAGGATAAAGTGCAGTGCAGGTAAACAATAAGGTGCAAGATCAATAAGTGGTCAATTGTGAGGTCAAGAATTCATCTTATCGTACTAGGAACCATTTAATAGTCTCATTACAGCGGGGTGAAGCTGTCCTTGAGCCTGGTGGAACGTAGCCAGCAGGAGTCCTCATGAATCACTGTTGTGATCGTAATGAAGGAAACAACACTTTCCAGTAGCTGAAAGAGTTCTTGTTTTCATAAGTGCTGGTTGAGGAAGTCATAACTGCTGTTGTATTGTTAAGTGGTATCAGCTGTGAGAAGTTCATTGCTAGCTGTTCAGAAACACTCACTGTTTATTTACACTGACAACAGAAAAGATGCAAACAAATTTTGAGGTCAGGCAGATGAATGACCTACAGATCTTTGAAGCTAGTAGAGCAGGTTCAAAATGTGCCTGTGGAGTGATGAACTGAATTATCTTTTCAGATTAATGGCCTTTCCTCAGACCTTTTCATCAGTTCTCATGAAGCCCCATTGACCTGAAATATTAGTCTCCACAAATTCTACCCAACATGCTCCGCTTTATCAGCATTTTCTGTTCTTATTTCAATATGTGCCTCATTTTGCAAAACTTGTGTGGTACTCAACTTTTTAATATGATACATTGGAGATTAAACTAAATTACGGAATTAGGTTGCGCCGTGTGTACAGTTTATGTATTCCTTTTTGGAAGGGTAGAAATAAAAAGAAGAATTGCCATTGCCAAAACCAACTTCCAAAAAATGAAACCCATTTTTACCAACAGACACATTTCTATGACAACAAGGCTTAGGCTACTAAAATGTTACATCTGATCAATCTTGCTGTGTGCTTCTGAAACATGGACTTTAACACCAGAACTCCAAAGAAACTTAGAAGCAACAGAAATATGGTTTCTTAGGAGAATGCTGAAAATATCATATAGAGATAGGGTAACTAATGAGACAGTACTCCAGCGTGCCCATACAAAAAGATCTTTAATGAGAACATTAAATGAGAGGAAACTTAAATTCCTGGGCCATGTCATCAGAAAGGCAGAAATAGAATGCCGTACATTACAAGGCCATATGCCTGGGAAATGTGGAAGGGGAAGGCAAAGAAGAAAATATATGGACACTGTGAAAGAACTAACAGATCTAAGTGTGCGAGGTATCATTGGCGCTGCGAGGGATTGCTCGACGTGGAGAGCCATGATCGCCCAAGCACGTAACGCTCAAGGCACATGAAGAAGAAGAAGAAGATGAAAAGCCTGCCATATAGGTTAACATGGTAATTAAAGAGGTAAAGTATTTACTGGAGAAGAGAAATAGACATTTCAGTCGGGTTTAAGTATGGTGCCAAGGTAGCAGATAATGTGGTTCAACCTAAATGAGTGGTTAGGAAGAACTAGAACGGTAGCAAGGACAAGTTTGTAATAGATGCCATAGGCACGGACCTCAACATCCCCAGTAATTAATGGAAGGAATTTCAAACCGTCAGTCAAACAACACAAAGGCAACGGAATCTTCAAAAGAGAATCGCCAGCGAAGTAACATAATCACCATGGTAGTGTGACAGTTAGTGTGACACAACAACTACTTGGCGCGGCAGAGTTCAGAGTTCAATTCTGACGCCATCTGTAAGGAGTTTGTACATTCTCCACATAACCGCACGGATTTCCTTTAGGTGCTCTGGTTTCTTCCCACAGTTCAAAGACATGTGAGTTAGTAGGTTAATTAATCAGTGTAAGTTGTCCTATGATTAGCTAGTGTTAAATAAGTAGGTTGCTGGGCAGCCTGGCCCCTTGGGCCAAAAGGGCTTGTTTTGCGCTCGATCTCTTAAATAAGTAATAAATAAATAATTGTAGATGAAAGATGTAGGCCTATGTAGTCCCCAGTAAGCCTCAGGCTCGCTCAGCTCGCTTTTGTCTAGGGCGAGCAGCCTTCGGTCCCGCCAAACTGGGTAATCAAGTTTGTGTGGATGCTGTGTGATGTACCCCACCACGCCAAATAACAGACAGTACACCATATGCAATTAAATGATTACACTTTATAAGTATTTACTGGAACTATGTAATTAATAGAGATACAATATAAAAGGAAAGTAAAAGGCGCCAAACTTATCAAAGTTCAACCACTTCGTGCACAACAATTGGAGCTCAATTAACGGGGTCTCCCTTTCCTCCAGTCAATATCCTCCAAACTCCGCCGACCCTCAAATGGGACCACCCTCGGTGATCGACCAAACGATCCACACGAGTCTGTCCTCGTCTCCTCTCCTCGCCGAAGACCCTGGGCCTCGGACTCCCACTCGGGGTCCATCCCGTCGCCCAACTTACAGCATCTCTCTCCTCGCGTCTCCTCTCTCTGTCCCCATCTGCCTTCTGCCCAAAGCCCGCGAAAACAATAGCTTACTGACACACAAGAAAGAATAACATCTATCCCAATTGATTAGCAAATTAATACAATTCTTGTTATCAGCAATTATAACCCAAACAAGCTGCTAGAGAGAACCACTGTCTCAGCAGTTAACATCACAGGAAAGCCATTTTTATTATAACATAACAAAGAAGCCATTTTATTAGCCTTAGCAATAACATATAAGAAGAAACTTCTTATACCTATACTCAGAGAAAGTCAAGCAATCACTTCTGCAATTTTCATTACTTTCTTCCTATTATCGTTATTAGATAGAAAGATAGATAGATAGATATACTTTATTAATCCCAAGGGAAATTTGGTTTTGTTACAGCCGCACCAACCAAGAATAGAGCATAAATATAGCAATACAAAAAAAACCCCAACAATCTGTAGAAAACCAGGATGGCTAATCCAGAATTTTGTGTGCGGTGCTTGGATTTCAAGCATCTGCAGATTTTCTCACCTTTGGCTAATCCAAGTATGGCAAAGAATTAAGGCTCCCAAAATTAGTGATTATGTGTTTATATTTATTACTTTCCAGAAGTTCCTCCTAAATCATCCTTCCTTATCTCTGACCACCTTAATCGCTCTTCTCCCTTGGGTCAGTCATTTCCGAGGTTTCCTCCTTTTCCTGTCAAGAATCTCTATAATTTGGATTTGAATCTCTAAAAATTTGTCTAATTTGAGAAGGAATCTATAAATACAAGTAGTTTGTTAAGATCTGGGACACTGGATTGATTGTAGACTGGGCAGGCAACAATAATGCCATTATAAAGCATGAGTAAATCTTCTTTATACTTACCTGCATTGATTTATGGGCCCTACTGTCAATTAGGTCCTTAGATGTGTACCAAAAGAATTGCATCTGTAAGGGTTAGTGAAAATCCTTAATTGTTTAGGAAGTTTCATTTGGTATGGCGGAAGGATTATCAAGATAAACAAGCACTGCTTTTAAACTAGGCTTGATTTCATATCCTATGCTTGTAGTTTCAAGAAAAAATGAGATAAATAAGCATTGACATATTCCTGATCATTTGCTATATAACGGCATTTCTGGGTTAACTTGGTCTTCCTGGGACACCAGATATGCAAATTATTCCTTTTATACAGGGATAATCCCATAGAATCTGTGATCACCCACCGCTACCACATAAAAACACATTTCATGACATGCTGGTGATGTTAAACCTGTTTCTGATTCTGATCGCCTCAATTCCAAGTCCTGACTGCTTTATACCCAATTGGTTAGAAATGTTGCTCACTTCACTAACAATGTCCAAATTTTTAGCCTTCATCTATCCCAATATCCCAGCCATCATCTGAACTGTCAGCTCCAATCCATTCTACCTCCATCCAAACTAGAGGGCTGCAATGTTTCTAGTTCCCGTCCCTCCTAAGTGTCCTTCCAGCTGAGTAAAAACCAAATCATGCCTATGTCCCACATCATTCCGGAATCCAAAGTTTGAAGGGGATACTTACTGGGGATATTTTTACTACTGACAATATGCAATGACCCAAAAGACTACACTAGAATTCCCAGGCACTTCACATGATTTTCATTCAATAACCTTGCATGTGTAAAATTAAGCAATTAAATATGGACTAATATATGCACAAACATGAACTAATTGTAATTACTTTTTGATAACTTTGAAAGTAGAACAGAAAAACAAAATCAGAAAGAAAATTGGACGCAATCACAAATTTATCCATAATCTAAACTTGTACCCAAGAAGTTTATGTAAATTTTCTTCAAGTGCACGAGAAGTACTGCAGCAGGTGTTTTCAGCAAATTTTAGCAGAGCAAATTACGTTCTAATTTCTAACTTCTGTCTTTAATTAGCATTGCTGATGAACCAGTATGTGAAAAGAATGTACAAAAGTCATATTATCGTGCTGAAAGACAAAAATATTTTCACTTGTTAAATTTAAAGTACGGAATTTATTAATGTCCACATGAAATGAACAAAGGTAGGTAGGATGCATGGAATAAAAAGCAATTACAAGACAGTTTTTAAAAAATACATTCTGTGGCACTAGCCAAAAAAAGTCGTGAACTCCCTCCATATTTTCATAATAACTTTACATTTATTTTTAAACAGATGAATTTCATATAAAGCCATTAATCGATATGTTACCAATACCTCAGTCCCCAAATGTTTTAAATTACATTTTACAGCAATTTTTTGTTCTGTTTATGGTATTGGAGGCCAACCTAGTTAACTTTTCTGTATACCAAAAAGGCCAGATTTATTATTTTACCAAGTAGACTCTGTTAGAATTATTAATAGGTTTGTTTATAAGCAAGCTTGAATTGTATTCACCTGGAATATTTTTAGGATTCTAGTGGTAAACAGTGGCTGAAACGTAGAAGTGATATTGTAATAACAATAACTGCAAGGAATTAGCATATTCCCTTGTTGTTTTTAGTGCTGAGAACTTTGGGAACTTAATCTACCATTTGTGGTAAAATGGATATATGTCCAAACCAAATGCTTTTGAGAGGGATTTAGGGGTTTTGTTCTCAAGCATTGCTGCTTAAGTAACTGCAGATTGCCAAGTGGTTTGGGGAATAATAAAGCCTGTTCAATTTGAAATAAATGCTCAGTAGATTAAATTCCATCTGTGGAGAGAGAAGCTGCTTTTCTGTCAATAGAATAAAATCTGCCACAAGATAGTGATTAAAGTGGGGGGAGCATTTATACTCTTAAGCTGGTCATTGGTTTATTTTGTCACGTGTACTGAGATACATTTAAACAGCTTTTCTTTGTTTGCCATCCAAACAGATCATTCCATAATTAAGTACGTCAAGGCGGTAGAAAAGGCAGGGGAAAAAAACAACAGAATGCAGAATGTAGTGTTACGCTTATGGAGAAAGTACAGTGCTGATAGACAAATAAAGAGCATGGGCCATGATGAGGAAGAGTTCACTCTTATTGTGCAAGAGGTCTGTTGAACAGTAGGTTGAAGCTGTCCTTAAGCCTTGTAATACTTGTTCTCTGGCTTTTGTGTCTTCTGCCCATTGGAAGACAGTTAAGAAGGGAGAACAATCAGTGTGGGAGGGGCTACTGATTACGCTAGCTGCTTTCCTGAAGTATCAGAAAGTATAAACGAATCAATAGAGGAGAGACTAGTTTGCATAATAGACCAGACTGTTTTCACACTCTCTACGACTTCAGGTGATCTTGAGTAGAGCAATTGCTATGGTGCATATAGGTGGATGCTTTCTGTGCCATATGGGTAAATATTGGTGAGGGTCATCAGAGCCTGCTGAATTTCCTTAGTATTCTGAGGAAGTAGTCATGCCAGTGACCTTTCTTAGCTACCATGTCCATGTGTCAAGATGAGGACAAATTTACTCCGAGGAACTTGAAGCTCTTGACCATCCCCACCACAGCACCAGTGACACAGGTACTCCGCCCCTCATCCAGAAGTCATTGACTAACTCTTTTGTTTTGCTGACATTGAGGGGGAAATTGTTGTCTTGACACAGTGCCAGTATGCTCTCTGTCTCCTTCCTATACTGCATCTAGTTGTGGTTTTGCATACAATTAGGGGATCTCTTCTAATTTTACATGTTGATCTAGGTTACACTCACAGAATAATTCTAAGGAGGTAACACCAGCAATGCGCTCTTAATAAACTAGAGTTAGTTGCAGAATGAGTATAGTTACCTTGAAGCCAGAGATTGCAAATCACACTGTATGAAATAACTTAAGTGTATGATATGGAAAGTCATCTCTCACCATGAAGACACATACAATGTACCTGTCAATGGTATGTATACAGGGTTTCACTGTGCTCCAGAGCAATAGGAACCATAACGAGTCATCAGTAAAACCTGGGAACCAGAGATATTCTTCCCATGAGGCAATTGCTCAGAAATAGCATATCAAATGAAAGCAAAATATACTAGAAACACTCACCAGATCAAGTAGCATTGGCAGAAAGAGAAGCAGATTTAATGTTTTGGGCTGATGACTCGTCCCTGGAACTAGGAAAGACAGAATTGAACTCAAACTCAGTTACACAAAGTGATAAGGGAGGAGAGGATGGTAGAACAATGAAAACATCTTACTAGAATATAGCAGAAAAACAACCCCTTCAGTCTAGCTGATCCAGGCCAAGCACAGCATCCTCCCTGCTAGTCCCAGTTGCCCACATTCAGTCCCTAACTCTCCAACCCCACCCCGTCCAGTCAATGTACTTGTCCAAATGGTTCATAAATGTGAGTTGTTCCCACCTTGATCTCTTCCTCTGCCAGCTCACTCCAGGTACTCACTACCTTGAGTGCAAAGTCACCTCTCAAGTATCTTTTAAATCTCTCTGTTTTGATCTTGTATCTGTACCCTCTAGTATTGGGCTGCCCAACCCTGGGGAAAAGACAATGATCATCCACCTTATCCATAATCCTAATGATTTTATAAACTTCTTTGAGGTCACCCCTTATTCTCCTGTGCTTCCGGGAATAATGATTCAGCATGGCCAACTGTTTCCAATAACTGAAACACCCTTGTTCTGGCAGCATCTTCATAAATCCATTCTGTACCCTCTCCAGCTTGACAATGTAATTTCCTATTAAAAAAAGCGACCAGAACTGTACACAATACTTCATATGTGGCCTCATCAACAACTTTCACATCTGCAATATAATGTTCCTTCTCTTAAACTCAGTGCAGTGGGTAATGAGGACCAGCAGGCTAAGTGCCTTCTTCACCACCCTGTCTACTTGTCCAGCCACTTCGGGTGAGACCAAACGAGTCAGATTATACTGCTTGTCTCTGTTAAGTGTTACTAATATCCAGGCTGTGTGACGTACCCAGCATACAATCAGCACTGGTTTTCACCATTGTAAAGTGAACTACACTGTGAACACCGAATGCAGTACTAGTCAGGAAGAAGTGCAAGTGATTCATTGCTTCACCTGGAAGAACTGTTTTGAATCCTGATTGATAAGAAGTGAAGAAGTAAACGGAAAGGTCAAAAGTATTGAAAGTTCCTCCAGAATCTCCATTAGCACAGGGGCACCACAAAGTTGAGTGCTTTGCCCGCTGCTCTGCTTGCTTTACACTTAGGACTATGTGGCTAAGCATAGCTCCAATGCCACATTCAAGTTTGCTAATGTCAAAACTGTCACTGGATGAATCAAAGGTGGCAGAATCAGCATATAAGAGGGAGATTGAAAATCTGGCTGAGTGATGCCATAACAATAACTCAACGTCAGCAAGACCAAGAAGCTGATTATTGACTTCAGGAGAAGGAAGCCAGAGGTCCATGAGCCATTCCTCATCAGTGGATCAGAGGTGGAGAGAGTCAACAACTTTAAATTCCTCAGAGTTATTATTTTGGAAGATCTGTCCCTGACCAAGGACCCAATTGCAATTACAAAGTAAGCACGGCAGCGCCTGTACTTCCTTAGAAGTTTGTAAAGATTCGGCATGACATCTAAAACTTTGACAATCATCTATAGATGTGAAGTAGGGAGCTTACTGACTGCCTGCATTACAGCCTGGAATGGAAACACCTACGCCCTTGAATGGAAAATTGTACAAAAAGTAGCAGATATGGCTCAGTCCATCACTGGTAAAGCCCTCCCCATTATTCTGTAAATCTACACGAATTGTTGGCTCAGGAAAGCAGCATCCATCATCAGAGACCCCCACCACCCAGGACATGCTCGCTTTGAAGGTACAAGAGCCTCAGGATTCACACCACCAGGTTCAGGAACAATCATTAACCCTTAATCATCAGGTCCGTGAACTGAAGTTGATAACTTCACTTGCCCCATCATTAAAATGTTCCCACAATGTATGGACTCACTTTCAAGGACTCTTCATCTCATATTCTTGATATTTACTGTTTTTTTTATTTATTTATTTTTGTATTTGAACAGTTTGTTGAATTTTGCACACTGGTCAAGCACCCAAGTTGGGGTGGTCTTTCATTGATTCTGTTATGGTTATTATTTTATTCTGGTTTATTGAGAATGCCTGAAAGAAAATGAATCTTGGGGTTGTATATGGGCTTTGATAGTAAATTTACTTCGAACTTTGATATGGGGAATATTTGGTGGAAACAGAAGAGCAGACAATGGAATTACAAAGTGAGTGATTCATTCAAAATGTTGTAAAGGGACAGGATGAGGATATGTGTCTAATGGTGGAATCGCTCTGGAGCTGGTCGAAATTACAAAGGATGATCCACTGAATGTGGAGGCATGTGGAATGGAAGCTGAGCATCAGGGGAACTTTGACTTTGCTTTATTGTGGACAACTGGAATGAGAGAAGGGTGCAACAATTCAACAGAATATGGATGAGGTGCCCTTCAAATGTGTTAGAAGTGCAGCCACAGTTTGGGAAGATGTCACTTCAGAGGTGTCCATGTGGAACATTTCATCATCAGAACAAGTACAGGGGAAACAGAACTGAGCGAATGAAAATGAGTCCTTGCAAGAGTGGGAGGAAGTACAGTTAAGTTAGCTGTGAGAGACCCTGGGCATGTAATGGATGCTTGTGGCTAGTCTATTCCCACAAAAAAAGGGAAGTACCATGAGCCCCTACAAAAGCTATACTTATCATCAGGAGAAATTGTTCAATGTGACGTTGAGTTCACCCAGGTGAACGTGTGTGTCAGCAGGGGAAAATCAGTCAGGTTTATGAATAACCAAGAAGCAGTCAGTCCCGTACATGAGATGTACTTACTTGTGGAAGGTTCTAAGTCCATAGTGAAAATGGACCAGGAATTTTAAATTATTGAAGTCATGTCATATATGTAAGTGGGAAGGGACTGGACCAGGGGACAAAGAATATAGTCAATAAGAAGAAATAAATTTAGCAGGGCAAGAGCAAGCTGAAACGAGTCTTTAAAACGCAAACAGCAGGAATTCTGCAGATCCTGGAAATTCAAGCAACACACATCAAAGTTGCTGGTGAACGCAGCAGGCCAGGCAGCATCTCTAGGAAGAGGTACAGTCAACGTTTCAGGCGGAGACCCTTCGTCAGGACTAACTGAAGGAAGAGTTAGTAAGAGATTTGAGAGGGGGAGGGGGAGATCCAAAATGAGAGGAGAAGACAGAAGGGGGAGGGTTGGAGCCAAGAGCTGGACAGGTGATTGGCAAAGGGGATATGAGAGGATCATGGGACAGGAGGCCTGGGGAGAAAGACAAGTGGGGGGGGAACCCAGAGGATGGGTAAGGGGTATAGTCAGAGGGACAGAGGGAGAAAAAGGAGAGTGAGAGAAAGAATGTGTGTATAAAAATAAATAACGGATGGGGTACGAGGGGGAGGTGGGGCATTAGCAGAAGTTAGAGAAGTCAATATTCATGCCATCAGATTGGAGGCTACCCAAACGGAATATAAGGTGTTGTTCCTCCAACCTGAGTGTGGCTTCATCTTTACAGTAGAGGAGGCCGTGGATAGACATGTCCGAATGGAAATGGGATGTGGAATTAAAATGTGTGGCCACTGGGAGATCCTGCTTTCTCTGGCGGACAGAGTGTAGGTGTTCAGCAAAGCGGTCAACTCTGCTATCAAACGCATCGCCCCCATTTCACGCACATCTGCTCTCACTCCATCCTCCCGCCACCCCACTAGGAATAGGGTTCCCCTGGTCCTCACCTACCACCCCACCAGCCTCCGGGTCCAACATATTATTCTCCGTAACTTCCGCCACCTCCAACGGGATCCAACCACTAAGCACATCTTTCCCTCCCCCGCCCCCCCGCTTTCCACAGGGATCGCTCCCTACGCGACTCCCTTGTCCATTCATCCCCCCCATCCCTCCCCACTGATCTCCCTCCTGGCACTTATCCTTGTAAGCGGAACAAGTGCTACACATGTCCTTACACTTCCTCCCTTACCACCATTCAGGGCCCCAAACAGTCCTTCCAGGTGAGGCGACACTTCACCTGTGAATCGGCTGGGGTGATATACTGCGTCCGGTGCTCCCAATGTGGCCTTCTATATATTGGCGAGACCCGACGCAGACTGCGAGACCGCTTTGCTGAACACCTACGCTCTGTCTGCCAGAGAAAGCAGGATCTCCCAGTGGCCACACATTTTAATTCCACATCCCATTCCCATTCTGACATGTCTATCCACGGCCTCCTCTACTGTAAAGATGAAGCCACACTCAGGTTGGAGGAACAACACCTTATATTCCGTCTGGGTAGTCTCCAACCTGATGGCATGAATATTGACTTCTCTAACTTCCGCTAATGCCCCACCTCCCCCTCATACCCCATCTGTTATTTATTTTTATACACACATTCTTTCTCTCACTCTCCTTTTTCTCCCTCTGTCCCTCTCACTATACCCCTTGCCCATCCTCTGGGTTCCCCCCCGCTTTTCTTTCTCCCTGGGCCTCCTGTCCCATGATCCTCTCATATCCCCTTGCCAATCACCTGTCCAGCATTTGGCTCCATCCCTCCCCCTCCTGTCTTCTCCTATCATTTTAGATCTCCCTCTCCCTCTCCCTCTCCCTCTCCCTCTCCATCTCCCACTTTCAAATCTCTTACTAACTCTTCCTTCAGTTAGTCCTGACGAAGGGTCTCGGCCTGAAACGTCGACTGTACCTCTTCCTAGAGATGCTGCCTGGCCTGCTGCGTTCACCAGCAACTTTGATGTGTGTTGCTGAAACAAGAGTCTGCTGGGTCTACCCTCTTTAATATTAAATAGCTCTTTTTTTAAATAAAGTACAAAGCTTGATGATACCACTTTCCAATTATATGCCACAATATAGATTGCAGTATCAGTTGAATTTGACCACTGTGCAGTTATCTTTGTTCTCATCACAACTGAAATTTGAATAACTGCAAATAAAAGTATAGGTTAATCTGGTCTGAAAATAGGCACAACCTTCCTTTCAGCACCCAAGTAACACCATTTGCAATTTAAGTCATGCTTCACCCCTAGGGTCTACCTAGGTAGAAGACCTTCAATTCAGCGGCACAAAACCAGGAATTTTGTGCTGGGCTGCTCCATAATTTAGTTGTATGTAGGTTAGTGCTAAAGCAAATATATATATATATATAATATATTCACTTCTAAATATAGGTGTGCCAGTGAACTGGCTCAGTGGAATGAAATCTCAGCTGAACTGTTCTCAAGTTGACCCCACAGCATCTACAGAAATGAGATTCTGACAACTTTAAATGTAGAATGTGATAAGATGGTTAGAAAACTGATGTAAATAAAATCTCAATTTATTATATTTAACAATATTTGTTCATTTAACCTTTCCAGTCAGTTTCAGCATTTTAACCCTTATATGCCTATATCATTTTAAAACAGTAATTTTGTTAATGATGGAGAAAATGTAAGGGAATTTTATGAAAGGGGATGCATGTCAAAGGTAAGTTGTAGAAATTCAACCTTCCATCTCTGCCTGAAAAATCTAGGTTTTTTATTTAAAGGAAAGTCATATTATTTCATTGACTTAAATTACGCTGATTCTTCTGCAAGCTTAACATTTTCAAATCAAGGATTTAGTTCAGTTTTGAAGGTTTTCATAGTGATAAAGGCATTTGGTAAACATGTTTACTATTAAATTTTCTCTAATATTAAGTAGGATAATGCTTTAACAAAAGCTGCCAGAGAAATTTCTATGTAAAGAACTGAACTAATATGCATTCAGCAGAATTTTCCAAACAAGCAATTTTGCTTTATTGTGGAGAAATAGGCTTGTGAGAAGGATGCAGCAATTCAATTGAGTTGGTATCGCCACACATTGTACTTTAGTATATAAGTATGCATCTGAGTTATTTCTATTTTATTTCTTATTTTCAGCAGATTTTTAAAATTATGTTTTTGTTTGTCCTACCCAATTGTGAAACATCACTTTCCATCTAACGTACTGGTCTGGTCTGCACTGTGTGCATCTCACATAAAATAGGAAGTCCTTTCATGTGACAACACAGTCATCTTCTATCATTTTCTTCGGAGGGAAGGAAACTAAAATTGTCACAAGAAGAAAATATGTTGTGTTTTTTTTTAAAAGCAAGTCAAGCCAAACCCTGTACTTCCATTCAAATGCCCGAATGCAAACAAAACTGAAACTTCCCTACATTACTGGCCATATTTCAGGAGTACCTAATTGACTCTAAAATGTTTTGGGGATACCCTAAAATAATAAAACTTTCATATAAATGATTTTTTTGCACTTTAACCTACGGTAGTAAATTTTAATGCACTATAAACTTGTTGACAAATTATATTCTTTCTAAGCTGTAATGAATGATATGTCATTGTATTGTACTGCAGTAACCAATTTGATTGTGGGTCCAGTGCAGCAAACTTCAGTAACTGGTCTGGATGCTGTTGATCATTTGTTACAAAATGTTCATGATTTGCAAAGCGAGCAAGCGAGATTGCAATGTTTAGTTTCGGGATATTGGGAAGCAATGGGAAAGAAAAAGCCATAGCATTTGGTGTCCTGTGGGTGGAGGGGGTAAGTCACAGACAAGAGGCTTGATGAAATTCATGGAACATCAGCCTCTCTGCTCCCAACATTTTGAAACAGGGAAATCCTAGGAGTATTTACAAGTCACTTGCACTAATTTATTGGTCTTACAATGTATTTACCTTCAAAATAATGTTAGTAATTTAGAAATTTCCCTATTTAGCTTTTAAGAAACTTTGTAGCCTTTGAAATCTGTCAATGACAATGCAATTTGATAATATGTTTGCCTATGTATTAATCTTTGAGTTCCTTTTGAGGCTGATTAAAGCTATCCCTATGGAATTTTAAGATGGGTATCTAATCTGTCGTCTCATTAGTCTGCAAATAACTTCTTTAGCAAATGTATATCAAATAAGATAGGTGAATTAACTATAGTTTTGGTACCATACTGTTTCAAGTTTAAATCTTTCTTGTAGATTATTTTTCACAAATCTTATATACATTTTCAAACTTCAGCTTATTATATCAGTAGATATATTGATCTCTGTATAATTGAAGACCTTTGCCTCCATTGTATATTGATTGTCATGTCTCTCTCAATATCTCGAGGGCATTTTGATCAACTTGTACTGAATGCAGTTAGTAGTCAGAGTCATTGTATCATTATATCTACAGTTATTGTTTCAGATTGAAGACAATAGTCTTGCTTCAGTCTCTGCTCATTTGTGTCAATGTAAACAAATTAAAGGTCTCAGATGAGGCAGACATTCCTTTCAATTTGTATTTAATTGGTAAGCTGATTATAATTGTTTTCAAAATAGACAAAGGACCTTTCTAACTGAACTACTTAATAGCATACTCAGGGCTTCAATTAAATTTACTGTGCAGGTAAGGCAGAACGTAAATAAGTTATGGAAATTAATTATCCTTAAGCTATTTTGACCCAATTAGTTTGCTTGTGTAATGCATTGTTACACTTTAAGACTAAATTAATCATGCTCCAGATACAGCTTCCCCTACGTGATTTTAGAAATGTTAGCACACAATCCAGAAATCTGTACGACTTTTGTATTGAAATGTCAATCTCTTCACTTAAATTGTCCAAAATTTCACCAGCAATGCTCTTCAGATGCCTCATGAACTTGCATGATAAAATTTGAGAAGCTAGATATTAACTTGCAGTGAGTGTTGGAGGTACTTGTTTTAAAAATTGGCAAACCTGAAAGAGCCAGATTTCTTCGGTGAATTTGATGACAGGACTAAATGACCATACTTAGTCTTTGCTTCCTGATCACAACCAGTCAGGTTCAGAGGCTAGTTGGTTGTTCGATGGGCAGGCCTTTCACAGACAGGGTTTGGAGAGGATGGAGTGATTGGAGATATTGTGAGGGAGAAAATTTAAAAGCTAAAGTTGACTACTGTCAGGAAACCTAAGAAGGAAGCTATAGGAAGATTGGAGTCTGGAACTAGACAACAATAGATTCCAGATCATGGGAGTCATTGCAATTCGGAGTTAGATGTTATAGAGTCATAAGCAACAAAACAGGCACTTCAATACTGACCAAGATTCCCATCTAAGATTGATCCATCTGCCAATATTTGTCCCATATTGCTCAAAACCTTTCCTATCCATGTACCTGTCCAAGTATGTTTTATGTGTTGTTAATGTATCTGCCTCAACCGTGTCCAGTAGCTTATACATATATGTGCCCCTCTCTGGATGAAAAGGTTGCCTTTAAGTTTCCTATTCAACTTCTCCCCTCTCACCCTAATCCTGTGTCCTCTAGTTCTTGATTGCACCTCCCTGTGAAAGCACCTCCGTGTATTCACCCTATCTGTGCCCTGTGTTCTTCCAGGATAAAACCTTCAGAAGGATCCTGATGGTTGTACATGCTTGAAGTGTGTGCATGCATACAGGCAGGCAAAGATAATCAATGGGCATCTCCTTAGTGGTCAGGTTACACGTTAACATTAGCAGTTATTGTTCACACATGAATAACAATAATTCACCTAATTCTGGTGGCATTTACTCTGCATTGAACCATTTACCTATAATAAACTGTAATAACCTGTAAATCTCAGGAAAGAGGAAAAAAGTTTTGAGAGGAAAGTAACAAAAATGTTATGAGTGATTCAAATTGATTATTGACGGTTATGTAAAACTCAACTTATGGCAGTGAAATGACCAGCATTCTGGGCTGAAGGGCCTGTATTGTGTTGTAGGTTTTTCTAAGTTTCTATGTTTCTAAATCTGCAGCCAAGTGAATAAGTCCAGAAAATGGATTTCACCTATTTTTAGGCATACCAAGTGAATGTTCTGTTTTCCCCAACTTCCAGATTAGTCAGATGATATGAAAGAATTGGGAGCTCCTCTGTTTCAATAGACACACTTGAGTTGTTTTTGTTTTGTTCTAAAAGCAGAAGAAGCCCACTTGTGCATTCCCAGACAACTATTGCTTTCTGAGCTCCAACCTCCATCTTATTTGTATTTCGACCACTGGGAAATGGGTCTGCACTGTTAGAGAACTCTCCTTATGACAACCACCTAGGCTGCCATGAAATGAGTGACAACAGTGGATGGGGTGAAAAACAGAACATGCCCCTCCGCCAACAGATTTCTAGATGGTCCATTAAACCCGTGAATGATACCTCTTATTCCTTTTCTTTTTGTATTATTTACTTTAGTAATTTATAGTAATTTATGTCTGACTAAACTGCCAACACAAAACAGCAAATTTCACAACACATAAGTCAGCGGTGACACATATGTACTCTGATAATAAATTTTACTTTGAACTTTTTAACAAATCTGATTCCGAAGTTGAAAGGCAAAAAGGATGTTTTGAATGGAGGGGAAATCAAAGGAGGGAGTGGGAAATCATGGTTAAGGGTTAAATTGCAGTGATGAGTAATGGGCACTCGTTAAAAATCACAAAAGGAGATGTAAAGGTCAGGTTTTTAAACTAAGTGGCAGATGCTTAGAGTGCATTGTCTTGGGTCAAAGAGGAGGCAAATACAACAACAGCATTTAAGACAGGCACATGTATATGCAGAGAATGAGTGATATGAAGTTGTGTAGGCAAAATGGACGGCTTTAGTTTGGCATTTAATTATTACTTTAATTCCACATAACATCATTGGCTGTAGGGTCTGTGCTGTAGTGTTCTATGTTCTAAGGTTTGCGTTACAGTAAATGATAACAGAAAGTGCACAAAGCAAGTGCAGTGTGTAAAATTTTCAACGGAGATTAGTATAAGTATTTCAAACATGACCAAAATGCATTCTCTGTGTGATTTACGCATAAAAAGAGCACAGATATTTATCTCTAATTCCTTTTTCTGCGGTACAGTATTTGTAACAATTTTTTTTCTCTGTTTGCACGTAACTACTGCTTTATCCTGAATGTTGATTCCCACTTGAAATTGGTATACCTTTCATTGATAAAACTGTAGATCTCTGGGGGGAAGAATACTTCATTTTACAAAACTTACAAGGGCCAATTACTATAATGTACCAGCTGGACAGGAGTCAAATGGCACATTACATAAACAGATGTGGTGCAGCGAAGCACACAGATAATGTGAAGGCTGGTTAGTGAAATCAATATTGGCATTTACAATATTGAAGCTTGATACAAATCTCGACACATCCCGCGATCCTGATAATTAACTGCATAGGCTATTAACATCTGAGCTTTACCCAAATTTCTTGTCTAGGAAGTGCATTCAGAGGCAGGCTAGCAGCATTGAACACTTGGATATGAAAGTTTGAAAATAAAACATTGATTCTGAAACCAAATTTCAAATTTATAAGCAACACACATAAAAGTTGCTGGTGAACGCAGCAAGCCAGGCAGCATCTATAGGAAGAGGCACAGTCGACGTTTCGGGCTTCGTCAGGACGAACTGAAAGAAGAGCTAGAAAGAGATTTGAGAGGGGGAGGGGGAGATCCAAAATGATAGGAGAAGACTGGAGGGGGAGGGATGGAGCCAAATTTATAATATTAGATTGTTTTGTTTTCTTATTCTTTCAAGGGAATGTGGTCTTTACAGGCTGAACCAACACTTAATTGCCCGCCCCAAACTGCTCTTGAAGATAGTGGTGACCTGTGGTCCTTGAGGTGTGGGTGTGAGATACTGGAAAGGAAAATATGCTATATAGTTACTCCACTTGTGGGATGATGGAGGTGCTAGTATAACCTTTTATCCTGAAGAACTGGCAAGGCTAGGGTCTTTAACCTCGAGTTCTCATATTAATATTGATATTCTCATATTTGGAGTATTGTGTGCAGTTTTGGTCACCAAATTATAGGAAGGATATTAATAAGGTTGAAAAAGTGCAGAGAAGGTTTACAAGGATGTTGCCGGGACTTGAGAAACTGAGTTACTGAGAAAGGTCGAATAGGTTAGGATTTTATTCCCTGGAACGTAGAAGAATGAGGGGAGATTTGATAGAGATATATAAAATTATGGTGGGTATAGATAGAGTGAATGCAAGCAGGCTTTTCCCACTGAGGCTGGGGGAGAAAAAACCAGAAGACATGGGTTAAGGGTGAAGGGGGAAAAGTTTAAAGGGAACATTAGAGGGGGCTTCTTCATGCAGAGAGTGGTGGGAGTGTGCAATGAGCTGCCAGATGAAGTGGTAAATGCAGGCTCACTTTTAATATTTGAGAAAAACTTGGACAGGTACATGGATGAGAGGTGTATGGAGGGATATGGTCCAGGTGCAGGTCAGTGAGACAAGGCGGAAAAATGGTTCGGCACAGCCAAGAAGGGCCAAAAGGCCTGTTTCTGTGCTGTAATGTTCTATGTTTCTATATGCAAAATTTCTACATCAGTACATCACAGGAACTGGTCCTTTGGCTCACAGTGTTGTATCAGACAAATTATGTTAGTAATCAAACACCCAGTTATACCAATCCCATCTGCCAACACAATGCCAAATAATTCCATTTTCTGCGTAAATATGTTTACCTAAGAGCCTCTTGACAACTATATTTCCCTTCACCACCACCCCAGACAACACATTCCAGGCACATGCCGTTCAGTTAAAAAAACTAGGCTGACTCCCACATTTCTTTTGAACTTTATCCCTCTTATCTTAAATGCATGCCCGCCTCCCCCCACCCCCGGTATTAAATATTTCAACCCTGGGAATAACATACAAGCTGTATACACTATTTATGCCTTTCACAATCTTTTAAATCTCTGCCAGTCTTCCCTTTAACCTCCTCTGCTCCAAAGACAAGGACCCTAGTTATACAGGTATCACCTGGGTAAGCATCTTCAACAACCTCTCCAAAGCCTTGTCATCCTCACTATAATAGGTAATCAAACTGAACGTAGACCTCCAGTTGCAACCTAACTAGAGTTTTATGAAGCTGCAACATTACTTGCTGATTCTTAAACTCAGTTCCTCGACTAATGAAGGCAAGCATACCATGCATTCTTTATGTCCCTGTCAACGTAAATAGCCACTTTCAAGGAGCTTTGGATTTATATCCCAAGATCCCTCTGAACATGAACACTATTAAGGATCCTGTCATTAGCAGTACACTGTCACTTTACATTTGATCTCCCAAAGTGCAACACTTCACATTTGGACAAGATATTCTGCCATTGTTCATCCACTTCTGCAACTGATCCCAGTATACACTTTGCCAGAAGCACACACAAAATGCTGAAGGAACTCAGCAGGCCAGGCAGCATCTGTGTGTTGATTGGACTATAGATGCTGCCTGCCTTGCTGAGCTCCTCCACCATTTTGAGAGTGTTGATTAGATTTCCAGCATCTATAGATTTTCTCGCCTTTGTGATACCCTTTGCTAATCTTCTATGCTATCCACAAAATCACCAATCTTTGTATTATCCGCAAATTTACCAATCAGCCCAAGTACATTTTCATCAAAAACATTTAGCCATGTTATGTTTATGTTTTCACCCAGATCAATTATAGATATATATCGTAAACAGTAGTGGTTGCAGTATGAATTCTTGCAGAAAACCACTAGTCATAGATCTTAAACTGGAATAAATCCCATCGACCACTATCTTCTGTCTTCTATGGGTGAGCCAATTCTGATCCCAAATGGCCAATTCACCATGGATCCCATGCATCTTACTCTTCTGGATGAGCCTCCTATTAGAGACATTTTCAAATACCTCACTAAAATCCACGTAGACAACATCCACAACTTTACCTTAATCAATCTACCTCTTCAAAAAATCTTAATCAAGTTTAGTAAGACACAATTTTCCGTGCAAAGCCATCCTGACTGTCCCTAATTAGACCATAATATTCTAAATGCTCCTAAATCCTATCTCTAAGAATCCTCTCCAGTAAACTTCTCTACTACTGATACAACCTATCGTTTCCAGGATTATCCCAGTTTCCCTTCTTGAATAATGGTGCGATATTAATTACTCACCAGAGCTCACCCGTGGTTAGCATACATGAGGTTTAGGAACCAAGGATCAGATGGATCTATTGAGGAATATAGGGTAGCAAGAAAGAAGCTTAAGAAGGTGCTGAGGAGAGCAAGAAGGGGGCATGAGAAGGCCTTGGCAAGTTGGATAAAGGAAAATCCCAAGGCATTCTTCAATTATGTGAAGAACAAAAGGATGACAAGAGTGAAGATAGGACTGATTAGAGATAAAGATGAGAAGATGTGCCTGCAGGCTGTCTAAGTGAGCGTGGTCCTCAATGAATACTTCTCTTTGGTATTCACCAATGAGGGGGAACTCGATGACGGTGAGGACAATATGAGTGAGTCTGATGTTCTGGAGCATGTTGATACTAAGGGAGAGGAGGTGTTGGAGTTGTTAAAATACATTAGGATGGATAAGACCCCGGGGCCTGACGGAATATTCCCCAGGCTGCTCCATGAGGCGAGGGAAGAGATTGCTGAGCCTCTGGCTAGGATCTTTATGTCCTCGTTGTCCATGGGAATGGTGCTGGAGGATTGGAGGGAAGTGAATGTTGTCCCTTTGTTCAAAAAAGGTAGTAGGGATAGTCCGGGTAATTATAGACCAGTGAGCCTTATGTCTGTGGTGGGAAATGGGATCCAGGGAAGTTTGGCCAGGTGGATTCAGAATAGGCTTGCCTACAGAAGGCAGAGGGTCATGGTGGAGGGGGTACATTCAGATTGGAGGGTTGTGACTAGTGGTGGCCCACAAGGATCTGTTCTGGGACCTCTACTTTTTGTGATTTTTATTAAACGACCTGGATGTGGGGGTAGAGTGGTGGGTTGGCAAGTTCGCAGACGAAACAAAGGTTGGTGGTGTTGTAGATAGTGTAGAGGATTGTCAAAGATTGCACAGAGAGATTGATAGGATGCAGAAGTGGGCTGAGAAATGGCAGATGGAGTTCAACCCGGAGAAGTGTGAGGTGGTACACTTTGGAAGGACAAACTCCAAGGCAGAGTATAAAGTAAATGGTAGGATACTTGGTAGTGTGGAGGAGCAGAGGGATCTCGGGGTACATGTTCACAGATCCCTGAAAGTTGCCTCACAGGTAGATAGGGTAGTTAAGAAAGCTTATGGAGTGTTAGCTTTCATAAGTTGAGGTATAGAGTTTAAGAGTCGCGGGGTAATGATACAACGCTATAAAACTCTGGTTAGGCCACACTTGGAGTTCTGTGTCCACTTCTGGTCACCTCACTATAGGAAGGATGTGGAAGCATTGGAAAGGGAACAGAGGAGATTTACCAGGATGCTGCCTGGTTTAGAGAGTATGCATTATGATCAGAGATTAAGGGAGCTAGGGCTTTACTCTCTGGAGAGAAGGAGGATGACAGGAGACATGATAGAGGTGTAGAAGATAATAAGAGGAATAGATAGAGTGGATAGCCAGCGCCTCTTCCCCAGGGCACCACTGCTCAGTACAAGAGTTCATGGCTTTAAGGTAAGGGATGGGAAGTTCAAGGGGGATATTAGAGGAAGGTTTTTTACTCAGAGAGTGGTTGGTGCATGGAATGCACTGCCTGAGTCAGTGGTGGAGGTAGACACACTAGTGAAATTTAAGAGACTGCTAGACAGGTATATGGAGGAATTTAAGGTGGGGGGGTTATAAGGGAGGCAGGGTTTGAGGGTCGGCGCAACATTGTGGGCCAAAGGGCCTGTACTGTGCTGTACTGTTCTATGTTCTATGTTAGAGAGGTCACAAAGATATTGATCAAGGTGCCAGCAATCTCTTGCCTTTCTCAATAACTTAAGGTACTAGGGCCTTATTTACCTTACATACTTTAAGAGAACCAACACTAACTCCTTTCTTATCTCAAAATGCCCTAAAAAAATTAGTTTCCATATCGTCCATGCCCTTCTAGGTAAGTACTGATGTAATGTATTCATTTAGGTCTTCACCTGCATCCTCCACCTTCAAGTGCGTGTTACCTTGTTTATTCCTGAGAGATCCTACCTTCTCCCTAGTTATCCTTTGCTTTTGATCTACCTTTAATCCTACTTCCCAGCAGCTTTTTATTGCTCCTCCCAACTTTCCTAATTCCCATCTTGAGTTCTTTTCCGTCTTCTTTATAACACTCAAAGGATCTGTTTAATATTAGCTTCATATGTACATATGCCTCCTCTACCTTCCTGAATAAATTCACTTTCTCTCTCCACACCCAATATTCCCTGACCTTGCTATCCTTGCCCTTCCCTATCACTGGAACAAAGCTGTACTTTGTGTAGTTGGTCTTTAAACACCTTCCCCATGTTAGATATGGACTTGCCCAAAAGCAGTTGTTCACTATTAACTATCCTTAATTTCTGCCTCGTACTCTTGTAATTCCCTTCTCCAATTTAGTACTCTACTATAAGGTTCATACTTATCCTTATCTATAACCTTCTTAAGGAGTTGTGGTCAGTGTTCCTTAACTGCTCTCCCAATGGCCAGTTTGGTACCCAGCACCATGTACAGTATTGCCCTACCTCTTGTTGGACAATCTACATATTGATTTAAGAAACCCTCTGGATGCACACAACAAATTCTGCCCTATCTAATCCTCTAGCACTCGGGATGTCCCAGTCTATATTGGGGAAGTTGAAGTAGCTCAGAGCAACAACCGAGCAACACACACAAAATGCTGGAGGAACTCAGCAGGCCAGGCAGCATCTATGGAAAAGAGTCCAGTTGACGTTTTAGGCTGAGACCCTTCGGCAGGATTTCCAGCATCTGCAGATTTTCTCTTGTCAGCGCAACAACCATGTTTTACCCCTTTCCCTAAGTCGCTTTCATGCCTGTTCTTCAGTGTCCCACTGGCTGTTAAGGTCTGTAGTATAATCCCAACAGAGTGATTGCTCCTTCCTTATTTCGCATTCTACACATACAGAGTCAGTGGATGAGCTCATCATTATGTCCGCTCTGAGTGCATCAGTGATATTGTCCCTGATTAATCGTGCAACTCCCCTCTTTTACCTCCTTCTCTATCATTTCTAAGACATTGAAATAATGGAACAATAAGCATCCATTTCTGTCCCTCTTTCAACCAAGTCTCTGCTGAACATTATCGTTCTGTGTTCATCGCCTTTACACATCATCTTCCTAATTTAAAATTTACACACTTCTATTACATCTGAAAACATAAATGAACCTGATTCAACATGTACATCTTTTGTGGATGTGTGTAATCACAATGTTAGATGTATCCTTAGCTCTTCAAATGTTTCATTGTAAATGCACCATGTGCATGCATACCAGGAGCCCAGTTTGGATATTAAGTGCTGACAACTACGTGTATAATGATCATGATAACATAATGTGTTAACTTCTCTGCTAATATCACAGGGAGAGAGAAATTTAAGTAACAAGTTTTAAGTTAACATCTCATTGTGGAATATTGTACCAGATTGCCAAAGAAAGAATAGGGGATAGAATTTCCTAGTCTGCTATCTAAATGCTAAGAGAGTTTGAAATTGAAGTATTTTGCTGAAATGGTTCTGCACAAATTCATTGCAATTGTTGGAAACATGAAATTTTGAGTTAAAATATCCTTTCTTTTTATATCTTTTAACTGTTTCATGGAATTTTAAAAGTGATAACTAATTCAATTTTTCTGAAACGTACCTCTTAAAAAAACAGTTTTAATCTATACTAATCTATTGTCTGTAGAGACTAAGTCACTAAAAATGGTTTTATTCTGGCCTAGATTGTAGTTTTATTGATGTACACTGGTTATTTTCTTAAATGAGCTGCAGGATTCCTATTGAGAACCACCAGTGATTTTCCAGCTGTACTGCTGAGTTACAACAGTGTTGCTAAATTTCCCAACACTTACACTGGGGAATCTGTCGGCAGAAATTGTGCCTGGAAGAGGATCTCTGAGCTTACATAGTTCCACTTTGACCACCGAAGCGTGGAAGAACCTTCACGAACCCTGAGGTCAATGTGAGAGCATCCTTCGGGAGGGTGAACCCACAAAAAGCATCCAGCCCCGATGGGTACCCAGCTGAGTACTAAAGACCTGTGCTGATCAACTGGCTGGAGTGTTCACCAATATCTTTAACCTCTTGTTTCGACAGTCTGAGGTATCCACCTGCTTCAAGCAGGCTTCCCTTATACCAGTGCCCAAGAAGAATATGGTAAATTGCCTCAATGATTATCATCGAGAAACACTAACATCCACTGTGATAAAGTGCTTTGAGAGGTTGGTGATGAAACATATCAACTTCTACTGGAGAGGAGCCTTTGATCCACTCCATTTGGCCTACCATCATAACAGGTCCACAGCAGCTGCCATCTCGCTGGCTCTTCTCTCAATCCTGGAACACCTGGACAGTGAAGATGCACAAATCAGGATTGACTATAGCTCAGCATTCAAAAATATCATCCCCTCAAAACTAATCAATAAGCTTCAAGACCTTGGCTTCAACACCTCTTTGTGCAATTGGATCCTTGATTTCCTTACTTGCAGACCCCAGTCGGTTTGGATTGGCAACATCTCCTCCACTATCTCCAACAGAGCAGGTGCATCACAAGGCTGTGTGCTTAGGGCTGCGCTACTCACTGTATACTTATGACTATGAGTGTGACAGAACACGTTGACAAGGCTAATTCTCCTGCTGACCTTGCCCCTTTGCCCGGTTAGTCATTCCTCCTCCTTCTGTCCCTGATCTAGTTCACACACTTTGCCCTCTCTTTCTGCAGTTCTTGGGAGTTCACCATTTACATACCCCAACAGTAAAACAATCGCTAGCTTACCTAATCAAAACAATTCCTTCAGTTAACGTGCCCTACTGGTTTATAACTCATAAAAATAAGGATTCTAGACACAGGTGTTCCAAACGATTTCATTTATTTTCACTCACACTGCTACATCAGTTCACAGACAGCAGAATGGACCCAAAAAACCAAAGGGACAGTTTGGGCATCCTAAAGTAATGCCTGGGTTAGTGGGATCAAGCACACTACACGTTAGGTAGGCAACAGTACTATTGGGGGAGGCATTATTCTTTTATATTCATCTGTGCATGTGGATGCTGATCTATGGGTTTAACTAAGACATCTGTGCGCAATAAGACTAAGATGTTAGAATCCCTGTTTAAAATGTTCCAATTCTGCATTTGAAAAAATTATTATGGTCTGGTTACATGTTTACACCCCCCCCCCCCCGCCACCCCAGACCAACAGTAAATTTCCTGTTCCTTCTCGGCCAGGTGGAGGCAGATTTAAATGCTCAGTCTGGCTTTGCCAGAGAGGTGTGGAGGTTGGATTGGACAGCTGGTGAATAGATATATCGGAAAGTTAAAGACAAAGTGTGTTATGAAGTCATTAGTGTGCCTTAAACTAATGAGAAAGCTCCTGTATATTTGTAAATTTTTGTACATATGTGTTCTTTTTCATTTGTCTATTTGTGAATACGTTTTTTCACCACAACCTTTGGGCAGCTTTTGTTCTTTTTAAGTCACCTGCCACTACATAAAACCCTTTGCACTAACATGCTCTTGCAGCTGACCATCTGTTTTTCTCAACTGGTGACCTTGGTTGGGCACACTTAACCACACCTGATGTGACAATGAGGCTAAGCAGAGCTACAATGCCATATTTAAGTTTGCTGACGGCACCCCTGTCATTGGCCAAACCAAAGGTGGTGACAAGTCAGCAAGTAGGAGGAGGATTGAAAATCTGGTTGAGTGGTTCCACTACAACAACCTCTCATTCAGTGTCAGCAAGGCCAAGGAGCTGATCATAGACTTCAGGAGCAGGAAACCAGAGGTCCTTATCAGGTGTTCAGAGGTGGAGAGGGTCAGCAGCTTTAAATTCCTTGGTGTTTTCATTTCAGAGGATCTGCTATGGGCCCAGCACTTAAGTGCAATTACGAAGAAAGCACAGCAGCGCTTTTACTTCCTTACAAGTTTGCAAAGATATGACACGTCATCTAAAACTTTGCCATACTTCTATAGATGTGTGGTAGAGAGTATATTGACTGGTTGCATCATGGCCTGGTATGGAAATACCGATGCCCTTGAACGGAAAATTCTACAAACAGTTGTGGATACGGCCCAGTCCATCATGGGCCATGGAGCACATCCACCATTGAGCAAATTTACATGGAGTGCTGTTGCAGGAAAGCACCATCCATCATCACGGACCCCCACCACCCAGGCCATGCTCGCTTCTCACTGCTGCCATCAGGGAGAAGGTACAGGAGCCTTGGGATCAACACCACCAGTTTCAGGAATAGTTGTTACCCCTCAACCATCAGGGTCTTGAACCAGAGGGGATAACTTTATTTAGCCCATGATTGAACTGTTCTCACAACCTATGAACTCCCTTTCAAGGACTCTTCATCTCATGTTCTTAATATTTATTTATTTATTTTCATTTATGTTTGCACAGTTTGTTGTCTTTGTTGTCATTGGTTGTTTTTTTCATCCTTGTGCGTGCTTGTTGTCTTTCATTTCTTTGTTTTAACTTCAAGCTGATTACTTCTTTCTATTTGCATTTTAAGAAACTGAAGACTGACTTCCTTATACAAGCAGAAACTAAACAAATTATTAGTTGGAAGTTTACTTACAACTGTTTGCAATCTTACAAGTGGCAGCTGCTTGTGTTTAGAAAACAAGCTTAGCCAATGTCAGATCTCCCGCTCAGGACATTGAATGTCGATCACACCCCCCTTTTGCTAAGCGAAGGCTTCTAACCCAGCTTCTTCCTACTGATATAAGCTTTAAGATCAAGTCTCCTCTTGGGAACAGATTACCACTCCAATGCTCAAAATTGAGTACTTCCTAATAAAGGATTTTCCTGTGTGATTTTTTTTCATTAAGAGCATACACTTCCTCAATCTCAGTTGTACATATTCCCCAAACCTCAAAGGGATATCACCATTATCATTTTCCATAAACATGTGACAACAATGCAACAATGCCTACAACATAATTTTGTGTTAGTCCATCTTTAACATCTTCTTCCCCACAAACAGTTTTTGCCATTTCCTTGATGTATGTTTAATTCACTGTCTCTGTCACCATTAATACATTGGGTCAGCTGGAGGCACTAAGTTGAAGATAGTTCATCTCGTTCACAGGGGAGTTCACATTGCTTTCAATGAAGTGCATGACTTTACTCAGGTTTCCTGAAAACAAGTCTTGTGAACAAGTTACTGATTGGGTATTGCTGTCTTCTTTTAGCTAAGGATTAGCAATCTCGCACTTTAGTTTTAGAAAATTATATCCATCAGCTACATGATTTCACTCTATATAATACAGTATACATAAAAATGAAACTTTTACAAAAGTAAGAGTACTGTTCTATTAAGAATTCTGTCTATACCTTTATTTCTAAGCTCCCAGAAAAAAATGTCTGAACATAGCAATTGGTTATGTCCCTCCCATGGGAGTGAACACCCATTAGTGTGCTGTAACTTAACATTCTGACACCAGCCATACCATTTACACAAGTTTCTTCCTATTTTTGTGATTCTTAACTCTGTGTGTAAGTGTTCAGGTCTTCCCCCTTGTTAAGGATTGGACCTGACTAAGAAGAATTGACACATTTTCCCAACTGTTTTCTCAGAAAACTTTAACAGTGCAAGGCTACTCGGTCTGTTCTGACAAACAATGGGATTTTACCAACCAAATATACGAATTTTTATTACAACATCCAATATAGCATGAATAGCACTATTGGTTGGTTTATTTGTCCTACTTGTTGCATAGTAGGAGTACCATAGTCATGATATAAGCTTATACCCAAATAACAAGTAAAACCCATTCAAATAGCTCTACCATGTGTTAATATAATGCTTTATAGACCTTGAAGAATCTAGGATTACATTGCTGTTTCCAAATAAATCACAACTAAGTTATCAGGACTATAACATTCCTCAGGGGCAGCTGCCTTTCTTGAATTTTAAGAAGTATATATATAAAGTTACCTATGTTAGAAAGTAAATATGCAATAACCAAAAAGACAGGTAAAAGAATAATGTTTGTCAACTCATCTTTCTGTGTTTTTATGTTATTAAACCAATTATTTGTGACAGACACATCCAAAACCCCCTCAGGAAGGTGCCTCACTTGTCTAATTGTGTCAGTTCAATTACTCTCATAATATATAAAGAAATATTCCCTTAATTCGACAGAGTTTCTTCTAGTCATTGTTGATAATTATCAAATCTTTATAGAGTAGACATTCCCAATCTGGGGTCCACGGACCCCTCAGATAATGGTATAGACCATGGCATAAAAAAGGTTAGAACCCCGCCCCCCATTCTAGATCATTGTGTGTTGTACCAAGTGTAAATCATTTCTTAAAACTGGACTTGAGTTCTGTCTTGAGATACACAGCATAGATTAAATCATCAAATTACTCCAAGAGTCATTTCCTCTATAAACCATAAAAAGTGAGTGATACTTTGATAGCAATATATCTGAAATTTCCAGCTTCTGAGTGAATATAAAGGTTTCCTGCTGGAGCAGGTTTGACATTATTTATGGAAACAGTTTTGTTTCCCCTCCCGGTCTCAATTACCACAGTCCTATTGTTGATAACCTGGGTAACAAGACAAGAAGGAACTCATCTACAGCAGAAACCAGGGATGGAATTATTTTTTTTTAATTCAAACACGAGAAATTCAAGCAACACACACAAATGCTGGTGGAGCATAGCAGGCCAGGCAGCATCTCTAGGGAGAGGTACAGTTGACGCTTCGGCCCGAGACCCCTTGTCAAGACTAACTGAAGGAAGAGATAGTAAGAGATTTGAAAGGGGGAGGGGGAGATCCAAAATGATAGGAGAAGACAGGAGGGGGAGGGATGAAGCTAAGAGCTGGAAAGTTGATTGGCAAAAGGGATACAGAGCTGGAGAAGGGGTAGGATTATGGGATGGGAGGGCTAGTGAGAAAGAAAGGGGGAGGGGAACCCAGAGGAAGATGGAGAGCAGGCAAGGCGTGATTGTGAGAGGGACAGAGAAAGCAGGATCTCCTAGTGGCCACACATTTTAATTCCACGTCGCATTCCCATTCTGATATGTTTATCCATGGCCTTCTCTACTGTCAAGATGAAGGCACACTCAAGTTAGAGGAACAACACCTTATATTCCATCTGGGTAGCCTCCAACCTGATGGCATGAACATTGATTTCTCTAACTTCCGTTAATGCCCCTCCTCCCCTTCTTACCCCATCCCTTATTTATTTATTTATTTGCTATTCTCTCTTCCCCCCCCCCACTTTTTTCTCTCTCTCTGTCCCTCTCATTCTTCGTCCTGACGAAGGGTCTCGGCCTGAAACGTCAACTGCACCTCTTCCTACAGATGCTGCCTGGCCTGCTGCGTTCACCAGCAACTTTGAAGCAGATTACTTCCGTGTGTTCTCCATCCAGTAGCTGACCAGCTGCAAAGATCTCTTTCTACTACATTCCTAACATAAATGCATGCCTTACGGGGATAGGTTGAGTGAACTTGGCCTTTTCTCCTTGGAGCGACGGAAGATGAGAGGTGACCTGATAGAGGTGTATAAGATGATGAGAAGCATTGATCATGTGGTTAATCAGAGGCTTTTTCCAAGGGCTGAAATGGCTAACACGAGTGGGCACAGTTTTAAGGTGCTTGGAAGTAGGTACAGAGGGTATGTCAGGGGTAAGTTTTTTTTTATGCAGAGAGTGGTGAGTGCGTGGAATGGGCTGCCAGTGACGGTGGTGGAGGTGGATACAATAGGGTCTTTTAAGAGACTCCTGGATAGGTACATGGAGCTCAGAAAAATAGAGCTATGGGTAACCCTAGGTAATTTCTAAAGTAAGTATGTTCGGCACAGCATTGTAGGCCAAAGGGCCTGTATTGTGCTGTAGGTTTTCTATGTTTCTATAATTCAAGTCAGAACATATCAAAACTGCTTCTGTTTCAGTTACTTGTTTTAGACATAATTCTAAGGCTTTAGCCTCTGTAAATTGAGCTGTATGGTTTCCCAAAGCAGGGGTTCCCAATGTCTTTTATGCAGTGGGACCTTACCATTAACCAAAGGGTCCATGAACCCCAGGTTGAGAACCTTTGCCCTAAAGGTTACACTTGCAACTCATGTGGTTCAAATTCAGTTTCTGATAAAAATGTCCATTTTATCATCAGTAGCAGGGAATATAATGGAGTGGATCTATCTTCCTGGATTTGCATTACTGATACATCACAGTAGCCTATTTGAGAGCAGTACTCTAATGGATTTAGTAATACATTAGGTCATACAGAAGATGGTTCAGCATCTTCCATGAAAAGTAAGGACTGTAAGTCAAATTTCTCAGGAATGTATTCCCACTTTAAGGTATAAATTTATAAAAGTGTTTACCATTCCCCATATCCAGTTCTGGTAGCTCTCTGTTGATTAGATAGTAATTTGCTATTTCTATAATAATTGGTTTGGAATTTCATGGTAAGACATCAAGGCAATAAGTTTCTGTTCTGCTGGGGTGAAATTCTGAGGCATAGTGTATGGGGCCTTGTGTTTCCTCTCTTTTATTGTTGCAATTGGCTGCAGCAGTTTTTGGAGAAGCACAAACTCGCAGAACAAGAGATTTTGTTAGGTCTCTTGTCAAGAGGTCCATTGCTTGCTAAACTGCATTCATCAATTTCTCTAATGCCCCAAAACTCTCTGGGGTAAAAACAAAAGTCTTTGCATTTTTCCAGTTTACATCCGTCATATAATGGTTTTAACAATTGAAAATAGTCAGTTATGAAAGCTCTGGCACAATTCAATAGGTCTAGGTTGACTGTAAGGCTTTTAAGGTCTTTGGATATCCTACTTGAGTGACTTTGTACAACAGAGCTGAGATTTTCTAATGTTAATTTCATAGCCTCTGTCTGTCACTTTCAAGAAGTGGGTGTGATCAGAAGCCATTGGCCAAATTTTTGCAAGACATACATTTTTATGAGTCAGTCTTTGCAGCATTGTAATGAAAGTTGCTGTATCAAAACAGCAAAGTGGAATTTTGCCAAAAATACGAGCTTTGGCACGTGGAAAGGTGAGAGTAGATATGCCTGTATCCTATTCATCAGATAGAGCATCTTGAGCGGAGTTGTTGCTAGAATTCTCCTGGATGGTTTTATTAGCCTTCTCCTTTACATTTTGTTTTCCCCGAGCTGCAGGGAAGGGAGTGGATCCTGACCCTTTCTATATTTAGAGGGTGAAGGATGAGGCAGGCCTCATGGTGTGTGCTCAGTTTCATGCTCTTCACCATAATATTGATGGATATTTCCCTCTGTCCCGGAAGGAGTATTTCTTCCGCAAAGAAAGCGAGCAGAGCTAAAGGTCATGGCCCTATACCTGCGAACTAGCCATCTAAGTTAAGGGTGAACACCTCTTCCTAAGGCAAGCAGTCTCCAGGGAACTTGTTTGATCTTTTTTTTTATTACATTTTCCTGCTGAGGGGCTGGTGTAGGAGATTGCTGTGAATGCAAATAGCCTGAGGAATAATTTGATTGATGACTTTACATAATCTTTGGAGGTAAAAAGGGAATGACCCTGTGCCAGCACTTTGGATCGAGCAGTAATTCTGCTACCACCATGTGGGTGTGTAGGATTTCTTCAACAACCTGTATTGGGTGTTAATTAAAAGAAATTCCACACCTGATGCAGAGGTTTTCACGAGAATAAATGATGTTGATGATGATGATGATGATGACGTCGATTCAGGCCTGAGAGGCCAGCCTCGAGCATTTTCATGCCTTACAAGGTGCAGCTCGGAAGGCTGTGTGGGGCACCACTCCTTGCACGGACATTTTGCAGTATTTTTCTTTATTTTTATGAGGTCGAGTTGCGAGCTCAACCCTCAAGCCAGCATGGATGGAAAGTATACTCGGGAGCGGCCCCACTGGATTCAAACCCGGGAACCTCCATTCCGGAGTCCGGCGCTGATGTCACTGCGCTACCAGCTGACTAGAGTAAAGGGGTAACGTTATAGAGTGAACTACAGTACTATGCAAAGCTTCTACGCGCAAATGTATTGCTAGAGTGCCTAAGACTTTTGCACAGTACTGTACTCGTCAACGTGGAGCGGAGGGCGAGTTTGTAAATCAGGCAAGAGCAAAGGATATTGGAAATGCCGAGGGGTGTGAGATATACAGCAGAGAAGGAGTTCTGTGGTGGGGGATGGCCCAGGTGCCAACACAGCCAACCCTGAGACATCAGACAAGGTCATTTGATTCCAAACAATTGGTTTATTGCTCATTACAGAATCTCTCTCTGGTGCTCCCACTCCCTCTCCTCTCCCTTCCCCTTTTCCCTACCATGATTCCCTTCTCCCTGGCCCCTTCCCACTCTCAGTCTTTCACAGCAATCTATATCAGAATCAGGCTTATTACTCACGTGTCATGATTTTTTTTCAGCAGCAGCAGTACATAAAGTTACTACAGTGCTGTGCAAAAGTCTAGACACCCTAGTGTGTGTGTGTGTGTTCGTTTTCTCTCTCTCTCTCTCTCTCTCACACACATATATATTATAGCATTGAATAAATATATATACATTTATTCAACACTATAATTTCCTCCAGACTTGACAAGAAGCTCAGAGACCTCGGCCTACACCCCACCTTGTGCAGCTGCATCCTGGACTTCTAATTGGATTGCAAACAGTGGTAAGGATGAGTTCCCTCACCTCTGCCCCTCTGACCCTCAACACAGGAGGTCAGGGTTGTGTCCTGAGTTCCCTCCTCTACTCCCTTTACACCTATGACTGTGCTGCCACACACAGCCCCAATCTGCTGATCAGATTTGCAGATGACACAACATTGATCGACCTTATTTCTAGCGGTGACAAGAATGCTTACAGAGGAGAGGTTGGCGCCCTGCCAGGATATCAACCTCTCCCTCAGTGTCCAAAAAACATAAGAGCTGATCGAGGATTACAGGAGGAATGGAGACTGGCTCACCCTGATGAACATCAATGGGACTGCAGCTGAGAGGGTGAGTTCCTCTGTATACAAGATCTCACCTGGACTGTACATAGCGGCTGTGTGGCAAAAAAGACACAACCGTGTCTCTTCTACATCAGACGACTAAAGTAGTTCAGCATGAGCCCCCAGATCCTCAAGACCTTCTACAGAGGCACCATTGAGAACATCCTGACTGGCTGTATCATCACTTGACACGGGAACTGCACTAACCTTGATCGCTGGGCACTGTAGAGTGTGGTACGGGCAGCCCAGCGCATCAGTGGATGTGAACTTCCCTCCACTGAGGACATTTACAGCAGCAGGTGCATAGAGAAGGCCTGAAAGATCATCGGGGACACCAGTCACCCCAACTATGAACTGTTTCAGCTGCTTCCATCTGGCTAGCTGTATCGCAGCATTAAAGCCAGGACCAACAGGCTGCAGGACAGCTTCTTTCTACAAGCATTAGACTTTTAAATTCACATGTCTGCACATTGCAACTGAGTCATAATGCAAAGATTTTTTACTCCCTCACATTGTGGGATGGATGTAAGATTTAAGTAAATTCAAATTCAATTATTGCACAGCACTGTAGGTCCCAGTCTACCATGCCATTTGTTCTCTGATCTTATAAGCTGTGGTTAAGGTCTGGCTTTCAAATATTTTACTCAACTCAGTACTAAGTTCTTCACGTACATCTCCATTATTTAGTTGTTTTCAACTCTATGCATATTTCTGGTATGATTAACACACTCGTGTGGAGGTGGTATCAAGGCTATGAGAAATTACTTCAATAAGAATTGCTTAATATGTTGGAGGGAGTATGACTGTCTCAGAAGGCCTGTAACTTCCTGGCATTCTGAAGTAGAATTCCTTCAGCATCGGCTGGAGGCATTTTACATACTGCCTGCAAAATCTGAATAGTCAAAGGTCCAAAAACCTGAAGGGAAATTTGTACTTGCAGCAGCTCCCTAGAAAGGAACCTATCCCTGTACTCATCTGTCACCAGCTACATTCAATTTTTTGAGTAATTCTAGTGCATGTTCCCAAGCATCTGTTCTCCAGGCTTCATTGGTACCTCCAGGGTTTTCTGGTGTGGGTGCTACCTCATGTGTACCTGGAAAGAATGGATGATATCTGCACACATTGGGATGAAGATACAGCATGAGTCACTAGATTCTATCACATAAGCATGTGGACCCCACCAGGGTGCTTGGTTTCCATCTACAAATGGGGCCAAATTGTCTCCAGGCACAAATTATTGCTACATTGTTGGGATTTGGTACAAACTGTGATGGTCTGAGTCCATCCAGTATGCCGTACCGTGGGGTTTAGCCTGTCTAATATGCATCCTACTCGGTTTAATCCCTTCATCACTTCAGTCTCCGACTTGAAGAATAAAATACTTATGTTCCATATGAGGAGCAGTCTGGGTACTATTGCATATTTCTGCTATATTATTAACACATTCATAATAGTGACCAATATTTGTCTTTGCTGCTGCTGAAATCAGGATGTCAACTATTTTGTAGTACTAGATGGGGTGGCAGAGCACTTGTTGTGAACTCTCTGAGTTGAACTACTGCTAATTAATAATTCTTTCTAAAATAATACTTTTGGTATAACTTGACCACATCGGGTGCCAACTATGATGCTGTTGGGTATGCTGACCGCAAAGTTCTAAGCTCAAACAAAGACATTAAGCCCTGCTTACTACCCTGTTTATTCTTCACAGCGAGTTTAGGAGCCAAGCCCCACTGTTCGAGCAGTGGGTCCCGTCTCTCTACCAAGGAGAAGATACTTCCAGATAACAAGGTAGTTCAAAACACAGGTCACTTATTTACAGTTAGACGTATTTAAATCCAACAAAACACCCTTTAAAGACATTTAAAACTCAGATGATTTGTATCTTAAACATTTCTAAATCACAAAGTATTTACAAAACACAGGTACAATTCCTGTAAACTAAAAACACATATCAAGAAGTTACAGACAAACAAGTCATTCGTCACAGGAACTGAAGCCAAATGAATAGATTCTACTTCACCCCATGTTCCTTTCATGTTTCCTCTTGATGTTCCATTCCTAATGAGCTTGAAATGTTCTTTACATTTATACCCTTTTTTCTCCCACATGGGTGACTTCACACACATGTGTTATTTCCTCAGATAACACTTTAAAACAAGCAGTCTAAACTCTCTTTTGGAGACATGGACCTCAGTTTAATGTTTACAGTTCACAATTAATGCTGTGAAGATAACTTCTGAATACATAAACCCTTCCAACTATAAACATATCAGTTATTGATATGCTATATGATATTATCCATCTGTTCTACAAGGTTCCTTGAACTAAGCAACTTAAAGTCAGATTGTCTGTCTGAAACAACCCAAATTAAAAAAGCCCATTGTCTTTTACTGCGTTCTCAAGCAGTAATAAAGCAGTTGTAGTGACCTTCTACAAACAGAGGATCTTCTATCTGCAGAGCTTGTTTGCAAATTTGTTCAATAGACAACATTTTAACTTCAAGCTGATTACAGTCGGCCCTCCTTATCCGCAAGGGATTGGTTCTGGGACCCCTCGCAGATACGAAAAAATGCGGATGCTCAAATTCCTTATTCAACCTGTCTTAAT
Source organism: Mobula hypostoma (assembly GCF_963921235.1). Classification (NCBI taxonomy): domain Eukaryota; kingdom Metazoa; phylum Chordata; class Chondrichthyes; order Myliobatiformes; family Myliobatidae; genus Mobula; species Mobula hypostoma. The sequence goes on along the minus strand of NC_086106.1, from coordinate 102,050,953 downwards.
GCGGTGGACCCAGCGGAACCCCGGACCTTATTTAACCTGATTCAGTGCGGTGGACATTAGGACCTGGCAGCGGAACTCTGAATCCACAGTGTTTCTGTTCATGAAAATAATCACGATCACCATTGAAAATAAAGTGGAAATAATAAAGCGATCAGAAAGAGGTGAAACGCCATCGGTCATCGGAAAAGTGTTAGGCTACAGTCAGTCAATGATTGGAACAATGTTAGAGGATGAAGTGAGAAAGGGCCTGCCCGGATTAAAGCTACAATTATTACTGAGCAATGCAGTGGTTTAATTATTGGGTCTTGGGGTGTTGGGTTTTTGATCCTTCACATCAACCCAGCAGGGATGGAGAGTGCGCTCGGGAGCGATCTGTTACTGGATCGAACGCAGGAACTTCCATTCCCGACCCGGCGCTGAAACATATGTTTCTTAAGTGTTTTATATGCAGAGATAGGTAAAATATATACGATATACTAAGACAAACATTTGACCAACTGACGCTAAATACTATTAGATGTACCTGTTCCGACTTACTTAGTAAGAGAACTCCCGGTTTTTTCGATCCTGATCCACGATAACCTACGCACATCCTCCCATATATTTTAAACCATTTCTAGATTACTTATAATACCTAATACAATGTAAGTGCCATGTAAAATAGTTGTTATACTGCATTGTTTAGGGAATAATGACAAGAAAAAAAGTCTGTATGTGCTCGAACAACAAGTGCTGGAAGAGCACTTCCGGGTTTTCTCGATTCGCAGTTGGTTGAATTTGTGCATGCGGAACTCACGGATAAGGAGGGTCGACTGTACTGCTTTCCATTTGCATTTTAAGAACTGAAAACTGACTTCCTTCTATGATCAGAAACTGAACAAACTATACATTAGAAGTTTACTTACAACTGTTTGTAATCTCACAAGTGGCAGCTGTTTGCATTTAGAAAGCAAGCTTAGCAATCATGAGGTCTGCCCAGGACAGTAAATATTCATCACACAATGCAGATAGCAAGATATTTTCAGAAAGCTTCTGGCCAACATTGTTTTATCATTTTTTTTTAAACCAGGTCTACTTAAAATATTTATTTTCATTGCTTAAAACTGTTTAAAGGATACCCTCTAAAACAAACCTTGGAACTAGAATTAGGTTAATTATCACTAATATATTTCATGATGAGAGCAGAACAGTGAAATGAGTTACAGAAAGAAATATATAAAAATTTGGTAGTGCAAAATGTGAGGTTGTGCTCATGGATACAAGGTCTCTTCAGAAGTCTAATGGTGGAGGGATAGAAGCTGTTCCTAAAATATTGAGTGGTGCATCTTCAGGCTCCTGTAGTTTCTCCCTGATGGTAGGAATAAGAATAGTCATAGTCATACTTTATTAATCCTGGGGGAAATTGGTTTTTGTTACAGTTGCTCCATAAATAATAAATAGTAATAGAACCATAAATAGTTAAATAGTAATATGTAAATTATGCCAGTAAATTATGAAATGAGTCCAGAATCAGCCTATTGGCTCAGGATGTCTGACCCTCCAAGGGAGGAGTTGTAAAGTTTGATGGCCACAGGCAGGAATGACTTCCTATGACGCTCAGTGCTGCATCTCGGTGGAATGATTCTCTGGCTGAATGTACTCCCGTGCCCACCCAGTTAATTATGTAGTGGATGGGAGACATTGACCAAGATGGCATGCAACTTAGACAGCATCCTCTTTTCAGACACCACCGTGAGAAGAGGACATGTCCTAGATGATAAGGGTCCTGAATAATCGATGGTGCCTTCTTAAGTCATTGTCTATTGAAGATGTCTGCAATGCTGGGGAGGATGATGCCCATGATGGAGCTGACTGAGATTACAACCCTCTCCAGCATTGTCTGATTCTATGCATTGGTAGCCCCTTACTACAGAGTGATGCAACCAGTCAGAATGGTCTCTACGATACATCTGTAGAAATTTGCTGGAGTCTTTGGTAACACACCAAATGTCTTCAAATTCCTAATGAAATATAACCACTGATGTGCCTTCTTCATAATTGCAGCAGTATTTTAGATCTAGGATAGATCTTTAGAGATGTTAACGCATCAGAACTGTGAAGCTGCTGACCCCTCGATGAGGACTAGTGTGTGTTCTCCCGACTTCCCCTTCTGAAGTCCACAATCAATTCTTTTCTCTTACTGATGTTGAGCGCAAAGTTTTGTTGCAACGCCACTCAACCAACGGATCTCTCTCACTCCTGTACATGTCATTATCACCATTGGAGATTCTGCTATCAACAGTTATATCATCAGCAAATCTAAAGATGGTGTTTGAGCAGTGCTTAGCCACACAGTATTGAATGTAGAGGGAGAAGAGTAGTGGGCTAAACATGCATCCTTGAGGTGCACCTTCAGTCTTTGCATCTGTCAAAAAAAACTATTTAAATTTATTTCTGAATGAGAGGAGATGGACTGTATTAATGAGTTGCTCAAGAAATTTTCAGAAATTGGTATCAAACATGAGCATTATTTGAAACAAACCCTCTGCAATTTAAGAATTTATTGAATAAAAAGAGACTTTGCTGATGAAAATGGGAATCTGAGTTTCAGATTATAATTTAATTCCTATAAACATGCATTACTACATCTGCAACAATTAGAACTATTTATTAAACGGACCTTCACTTTACACATGAGAACGCTCACTTTTGACTGCTTCCATTTGTACAGATAGCGATGTGTTACCTGTATTCATTAAACTTTATAAGTAATTTAGCATCTTACTTTCCTCGTGGGCATCAGAATTAGTTCGTGATGTCACTGAGTTTCTGCTCCTTAAAATAGGAAAAGAAGGGTTTGCCGGCCTCTTCATTTTGGTGATTAGAAACATTATTCAGCTTTATTTAGTTTACCTGGTAGCATTGACTTAGCAGCTGTCATTTTCATCAGTAAATTACCCCTCTAAAAGAACCAAAAAATGAACTTGCATATAATGACTGGCTTTATGGCCAATCATTTCACAGCCAAGTCCCGCAAGAAAAATGAGTAACCTGTTTTTATGATGGGCTTGTTTGAGAGTGTCATTTGACTTGGATAATGGGATAATCCCCATTCTGTTGTGATTAGTGCCATGAGATATTTAACCCCCAAAGTAAATTATTAGGTGAGAGTTTCATTCAATATTTCCATCAAAATAGTACCTGCCAAACAGGAGCATTTCCTCAGACCTGTAGTGACAGCACTGGCCTTCCCTGGGTGTGCTACTTTCCTTCCACAGCCCAAATGTGTGCTGTTTGTTAGGCTAATTGACTGTAGTGTAAGCAGGTGGCTAGGGAATCCAGAATTAACGCCTGTTAATGGACAGGCACGACAGCAATGAGATTCCTCTAATAGCAGGCATAGACTCGAAAGGCTAGATGGTCTTTATCAATGTCAGGAAAAATTTTTAAAGATGAAATGTCAGGGTCCACTGTACACTTTCTTTTGTAGCTCAAGATGAAATGGTCTTGTAATCCTTTGAATGTGTAGAAACTCCATTTTTGTCTGAAAAATATCAGATAATGTTGGCAAGGTTAGAAACTATTGATTTGTTCTGTTGAACTAAAACATCAATTATATTTCAATGCATTTATCCAAATTAGAAGAAAAACTAATTGATTATAATTTGTAAAGAATTAACCATAGAAGAAAAATCTACATGAGCAGCTACAAAATGTGTTTGATTATCCGGTGTAATGATATCAGAGAATATTAACTGATTAATCAGACTAAAACATTTTCCCATTGTATTTCAAATCCACTTCCAGGTCTCTTGATCTTTTTCTAACTAAATTGGTGAACTCGCAATGATTTTTATCATGTTGTTGTGAGAAATTAATTTTCTCCTCCTCCTTAATCTATATACAGGAGGCATGGTGGTCACACTAACTTATACAACATCTCTCCACTATCAACTGGTTGGCTACTTGCAATCTTATTCATAAAAGTTCAGTTGAAAGGTTTTTGCACCAAAAACTTTCATTCTGTTTCTCCCTACACAGCTACAATCCAACCTACTTGGTATTTTCAACAATTGTTGCTTTTTATTTCTTTTGTCCTTATCTAGTCAGGACTTCTCTTTACAGGTGAACTGCATCATCCTTAACTGCTACCATGAAAACTTCATTCAAAGGCATTTCTGTTCATTGCTTTCCAGTCATCAATGACTCAACATCAATTCAATTAACCTCTTTACTTATCCACTTTATGGCGATTATTCATCTGACCGATAACACTAAATGAAAAATAAATTCCTTTTAATTGCTGGTCCCTATAACAACTCTTTTCCCAACCACTACCTCTATCTTTCTCCTTGGCAATTGTCTAAAACTGATCAAACTCTTCCAAATTTATGTTTCCTCTTTGATGCAAAGTTGAGCAGCCATCTCCATATTTCCATTATCTTCAAAGGTTTTTTATGACGCCTCCTTCTCCAGCTCTTCTGTTGCTGGGACCTTTGTTCCTTTCTTCCTTTATTGCCTCTGTGGTTTCAGAATTCCCTCTTTCTGTCATTTCCAGATCTAGTGACTGTTCTGTTAATCGGCACTTCTCCAAAAGTGGCCTTTTGTGCACTCCTACCCTTAATTACCTGGACCAGATGGACAACACCCCAGGGGTAGGAAAGAGGTAGCTGGAGAGATTGTGGAGGCATTAGCAGCAATCTTTGTCAAATCACTAGTTTCTGGAATGGTTCTGGACAACTGGAAAATTGCAACTGTCACTCCACTCTTTAAGGCCATAAGACATAGGATCAAAATTAGGCTATTCAGCCAATCAGGTCTGCTCTTCCATTCCATCATGGCTGATTTATTATCCTTCTCAACCCCATTCTCCTGACTCCTCTAGCATTTTATTAATCAGGAACCCGTCAACCTCTATTTTAAATATGCCTAGTGACGTGGCCTCCTCAGCTGTCTATGAAAATAAATTCCACATTATTCACCATTCTCTGGCTTTAAGTAGGGAGGGAGGCAAAAGGCAGGAAATTATTGGTCATTTAGCCTGACTTGAGTGATTGGCAAGATGTTAGAGTCCATTATTAATAATGAGACTTTGGGGTACTTGGAGGTACATGATAAAATAGGCCAAAGTTAGCATTATTTCCTTAAGGGGAAATCTTCCCTGACAAATCTGTTGGAATTCTTTGAGGAAATAACAGGCAGGGTAGACAAAGGAGAGTCAGTGATGTTGTTTACAGTGCCACACAAGGTAAGAGCCCATGGTATTACAGGAAAGATACTAGCAAACTGTTGCACTACAGTCATGAATAACTGTATAGAACATTGCCCTTTCAAGGAAAAACAAATTAAATCTGACCACTGCCCCATCATCCTACTCTTAAATATTAGTGAAATGATGTAAAGTAATATCGACAGTGCCATCAAAGGCCACTTGATCTGCAGTAACTCACTAATGCTCACTTCAGATTACCTGAGAACTGTTGTGTTCCAGAGTTCAGTAAAGTCTGGATTCAAACTCATACTGAAGAGCAGAATTACAGAATGAGCTGATATTAATTTCATGAATGCTCCCTCAAGGAGCATCCATAAAATTGAATTCAGTGGAATTCATTGGTTGGACTCCCACCAGCTAACGGAAGCTGGTTGTTGGAGGTCAGTCATCTTAATATTAGGTTCATTGGTGGAGAAATTCTTCAGAGCAATGTCCAAGGTCCAATCACCTTCAGCTGCATCATCAGAGACTTGACTTCCAGCGTAAGATCAGAAATGGTAGGGCGAGCAATAATTTTACAACATTCAGTTCTATCTGTAATTCCTATGAACTGCTCTGTACCTCCATTTACCATTCCCTTTATCTTCCACCAAATTCTACCACTTGCTTAGATGTTATGGCCAATGACCCTGCCAACCTGCATATCTTTAGGATGTAAGACAAATATGGAGCACCCTAGGGAAACTCATACAGTCACAGGGAGAAAATACAAATCTACACACCATTGGATGTCAGAATTGAGCCCAGCCTACTAACTCTACCATATATCACCATATAATAAACTATATGGTGATATAGTTTATAATATAATAAACTATAAGATATATTTAAAGAATTAGGGTAATCTTCAAATTTTTGTTGTTTTAGTCTTGTGTATTTAATCACCACAGTCTTGAGTTGATTTTTTTTTATATATCTCGATAATTTTTCATCAGTGGTATTCATGCTGTTCTCCCGCTGTTAACAGAATACAAAGAGGCTAAGATCTGTGCTGTTTGAAGACATGCAGACCTATGTTTTTATGGGTCCTGGGAGCTGCAACAGACAATGTAAATGACTTCAGTATCTCCAGTTATAATGGAGCACTGTTGGAATTCCACTTATCAAGTATTCTTCATGCCAATATAACATTTTAGAAATAGTTAATGCACTTAATTATTCCCATTGTATAAAAATAATCCAAAGAAAATCAATTTTGCTGATCCTTTGTGAACTTCAACAGGGACATTTTTTTTGAAGGCTAAAAATATCTAATGAAAAAATCAGTTTAAAAATTGTGTTGATGCATTGACTTAGTCTGTAGAGGTACAGCAGTAGATACAATATGGAAGATTTCCAGTCTAGTGGAATTATTAGATTATTCATGTCAAGTTTCTGCTTGACTATAACAGGACAGAGCTTGTGATTTTGACAGGTTAGCTAGAAATTGCAGTCAGATGTTCTAAATTTGTTTTTAGGTCACCTGCATCAAACCAGAACAGAACTTTGAATTTCAGGACTCAACCTGCATTAAAAATCATTTAATAACTTTTTTTGCAGAACCTGTAAAGGTTTGCCTGCTGACCCCTGACATACATTGAACTCTTTTAGACTTGAGACATTTACTAGAATTGGATAAAGGATATCAAAGCCTTTGCGATATCTTCAGTTGTAGCTGCCTTATTTGTGAATTTACTTTGATCTGTTAAGGTTACTCACAATGTAGAAAATTAGCGTAGTCAATCATTAAACCATTAACTTGCACTTATCTAAACTATTTTAAATCTTGTGGAAATGACTTAAATGAATGGCCAGATGAAAATGAGGATATAAATGTAAGCCATTAATAAAGCTATGTACAAAGAAAGCAGAGAATAAAAGAGATTTTGAGAGTTATATTATTAGCCGAAGCCTTTGAAAGCCTTATCTTTTAAGTTGATCCCAGTAGTAAATGAGTGGAAGCCAACCTCAGCAGTTGAGTTTATTATCTTGACTATTTTAAGCATAAAAATAAAGAGGAATTACAAATATTATCACAGTGCAATAAAATCATTTATTATATTTAATCTTAATTGTATCAGGAACCAGATGGCTGAAAATCTCCGTTACTGTCCTTTCGGAAACCCACAAATTTAAGCTGCTTTTTATTCTGAATCCAGAAACTACTTAGCAGGATGTTAGGGTTTTATACTTCATACTTTATTGTTGCCAAACAATTGATACTAGAACGTACAATCATCACAGCGATATTTGATTCTGCGCTTCCCACTCCCTGGATTACAAATCGATAGTAAATATTAAAAATTTAAATTATAAATCATAAATAGAAAATAGAAAAATGGAAAGTAAGGTAGTGCAAAAAAAAATATCCGAGAGGCAGGTCCAGATATTTGGAGAGTATGGCCCAGATCCGAGTCAGGATCCATTCAGCAGTCTTAGTACAGTTGGAAAGAAGCTGTTCCCAAATCTGGCCGTACGAGTCTTCAAGCTCCTGAGCCTTTTCCCGGAGGGAAGAGGGATGAAAAGTGTGTTGGCTAGGTGGGTTGTGTCCTTGATTATCCTGGCAGCACTGCTCCGACAGCATGTGGTGTAAAGTGAGTCCAAGGACGGAAGATTGGTTTGTGTGATGTGCTGCACCATGTTCACGATCTTCTGCAGCTTCTTCCGGTCTTGGACAGGACAACTTCCATACCAGGTTGTGATGCATCCTAGAAGAATGCTTTCTACAGTGCATCTATAAAAATTAGTGGGGTTTTAGGGGACAGGCCAAATTTTCTCAGCTTCCTCAAGAAGTAAAAGCGCTGGTGGGCCTTCTTGGCAGTGGACTCTGCTTGGTTGGACCAAGTCAGGTCATTTGTGATATTGACTCTGAGGAACTTAAAGCTTTTGACCTGTTCCACTTGTGCACCACCGATGTAAATTGGGTCGTGCAGTCCGCTACTCCTTCTGAAGTCAACAACCAATTCCTTCGTCTTGCTGATGTTAAGGGATAGGTTATTGTCTTCGCACCATGCCACCAGGTTCTTAATTTCCTCTCTGTACTCAAACTCATCATTACCCGAGATACGGCCTACAATTGTTCTATAAATCTCTGGCTTATTCTTAACCACTCTGCCCAGGATGTGCATCCTCTCACCTCCCAAAATGTTAACATTCTGTGTCCAAAACCAATGGACATTAGAGAAGAGGTCATTTCACACTGGAAATTGTTGGTAAAATCCAAAAGGTCCAACCTTGAAAATGGTTCAGCATGTCACAGCAATCCTGCTGATATGACAACTGTTTTACAATATAATATTTTTTGTCTACTCACTACATCTTTTCAGTGTAACAGCAGAGACAGAAGAACAAAAAATGGTGGAAGCACTCAAAAAGTCAAGCAGCATACATGGGGAGAGAAACAGAGTTGATGATTCAGATTACGGATTCTTCATCAAAACTAAATTTGTTTAAAATAGATATTGATCCCAAAGGAAATTACAGTGTCACAGTTAGTGAAGGGCTAACATTTCAGTACTGATAAAGGCTCTTCAATCTGAAATGTTAATTCTATTTCTCCTTCCACAGATGCTGCCCAACCTGCTGAGTGTTGTGAGCATTGTGTTTTACATCAGACATTTTTCACACACACTCTTGAGAAAGATACTATCTCTTTGAGTAATATTCAAAAAGGGAAAGACTGATCAAGAAATGATTTTAAAGAAAGGTTTTTAAAAAATTATTAGAGGGAATATGCAATGAGCCAAAAAATAATTGTTGTCTTTGTGCATTAGTTTCAAAGAATCTGTAAACTTGCTGTCAATTTATGTACCTAATCAATTTAAATTAAATCACAGGTGAAATCAGGGAAAGCAGGTATTTAGTTCAACAGTGATTTTGGCTGCATTTTTTTTAAATTCATACTCATCAAGAAAGTTCACCATAGTTATTTTAATGATTCCTTAGGACATCAAAAAGTTTCCCTGAGAACTTAAGAGATTTAGAAAAAGCCTGGAGCAATTCCCTGAGTCCATACAAGAGACTCTGCATGTTCATTTCTGGACTCTGTTACAGAGAATAGTTACAAGAAAAAAGGAGATACAGGCAAGAAAAAGACACTATATTGTGCAATTGCCTTGTAAAGTCTTAGAAACCTCACATACAGTTCATTGATTTGTAACGAATTGCAATTGCATGACAAATGCAGTAACTTTGTGAGCTGTCTGATTCCACAGCAGTGCTTTTAATATATTAGATGAGGGAAGAGTTTTGGGCAAAATAGCAGGAGAATTCTCAGCTCTTCTATAAGTAAAGTAATGGATCCTTTAACTCTTACCAGAACACTTGCATCACAGAGACTGTTTTAATTGGACCCAAAAGACAGCACATCTGTCAGAATTCTTGTTGTATGATGTCAATGAAATAGTTTTTCAGTATAATCTAAATTCAATTAATGAGTTTATGCCTCCATAGTCACATCACTACCTTTTGATCCACTGACCTTTGCAAATCTCAGCAAATTTCTTTTTTGAGTTTTAGCCAAGTGCACTCAACCCAACTGTTAAGAGCAAACGCCAACAGAGGTGTTATTCAACTTAAAATCATTGAGCCGGACTGACGGGCTTTAACTCCAGAAGCAAATAGAGAAAACCATGCAATTTCTCAATACAATACATTGAGCAATCATTAAAGAATCTTAGTATTCTTTATTTCAGAATTAGAATCAGAATCAGGTTTAATATCATTGGTATATGTCATGAAATTTGTTGTTTTGCAGCAGCGGTACAGGGCAATACGTAATTTTTTTAACTATCAATTACAATAAGGAATATATATTTAAAATAGATTAAATAAGTAGAGCAAAAAAAGAAAAAAAAAGTGAGGTAGTGTACAAGGGTTCATTGTCCAATCAGAAATCTGATGGCGGAGGAGAAGAAGCCGTTTCCCATCCTAACAATTCTTGTATTGTCCTGATACTATTTTACCTGCTTCCTGATGGTAGGAGGTCAAAGAGATTGTTGGATGGATGGGAGGGAACACTGACAATGCTAAGGGCCCTGCATACGCAGTGCTTCTGATAAATATCTATGGTGGGTGGAACCCAGCTGATCCTCTCAGCAGTGTTCACAATCCTTTGTAGGGATTTTCATTTCCCCTACCAGACAGTGACGCAGCTTGTCAGAACACTCTCAATGGTACGCCTGTAAAAATTGGTTAAAATGGTTGGGGGGGTGGGGGGGCTCACTCATCTCAATCTCTTCCGTAACCAGGTGAAATCATCCATTATAAGACATAGGAGTAGAATTAGGCCATTCAGCCCTTCGAGTCTGCTCTGCCATTCCATCCTGGATCCCATTCAACTCCATACACCTGCCTTCTCACCACGACCTTTGATGCCCTGATCAATCAGGAAACTATCAGTTTTCACTTTAAATATACCTACGGTTTTGGCCTCCATTCCTGTCTGTAGCAGAGCATTCCACGGATTCACTAGTCTCTGGCTAAAAATAATTCCTCCTTACCTCAGTTCTAAAGGGTCACCCTTCAACCTTGAGGCTGTGCCCTCTAGTTCTGGACATCCCCACCAGAGGAAACATACTCTTCCACATCCACCTTATCTAGTCCTTCTAACATTCAGTAGGTTTCATAGAAACATAGAAAACCTACAGCACAATACAGGCCCTTTGGCCCACAAAGTTGTGCCGAACATGTCCCTACCTTAGAGATTACTAGGCTTACCTACAGCCCTCTATTTTTCTAAGCTCCATGTACCTATCCAAAAGCCTCTTAAAAGACCCTATCATATCCACCTCCACCACCATTGCCGGCAGCCCATTCCACACACTCACCACTCTCTACATAAAAAACTTACCCCTGACATCTCCTCTGTACCTACTCCTCAGCACCTTAAACCTGTGTCCTCTTGTGGCAACCATTTCAGCCCTGGGAAAAGCCTCTGACTATCCACACGATCAATGCCTCTCATTATCTTATACACCTCTATCAGGTCACCTCTCATCCTCGGTCGCTCCAAGGAGAAAAGGCCAAGTTCACTCAACCTATTCTCATAAGGCATGCTCCCCAATCCAGGCAACATTGTTGTAAATCTCCTCAGCACCCTTTCTATGGCTTCCACATCCTTCCTGTAGTGAGGCGACCAGAACTGAGCACAGTACTCCAAGTGGGGTCTGACCAGGGTCCTATAAAACTGCAACATTACCTTTCGGCTCCTAAATTCAATTCCATGATTGATGAAGGCCAATACACCATACACCTTCTTAACCACAGAGTCAACCTGCGTAGCAGCTTTGAGCATTGTATGGACTCAGACCCCAAGATCCCTCTGATCCTCCACACCGCCAAGAGTCTTACCATTAATACTATATTCTGCCATCATATTTGACTTACCAAAATGAACCACTTCACACTTACCTGGGTTGAACTCCATCTGCCACTTCTCAGCCCAGTTTTGCATCCTATCAATGTCCCGCTGTAACCTCTGACAGCCCTCCACACTATCCACAACACCTCTAACCTCTGTGTCATCAGCAAACTTACTAACCCAACCCTCCACTTCCTCATCCAGGTCATTTATAAAGAGTAAAGGTCCCAGAACAGATCCCTGAGGCACTCCAATGGTGACCGACCTCCATGCAGAATATGACCAGTCGACAACCACTCTTTGCCTTCTGTGGGCAAGCCAGTTCTGGATCCACAAAGCAATGTCCCCTTGGATCCCATGCCTCCTTACTTTCTCATAAGCCTTGCATGGGGTACCTTATCAAGTGCCTTGCTGAAATCCATATACACTACATCTACTGCTCTTCCTTCATCAATGTGTTTAGTCACATCCTCAAAAAATTCAGTCAGACTCTTAAGGCACAACCTGCCCTTGACAAAGCCATGCTGACTATTCCTAATCATATTATACCTCTCCAAATGTTCATAAATCCTGCCTCTCAGAATCTTCTCCATCAACTTACCAAGCACTGAGATAAGACTCACTGGTCTATAATTTCCTGGGCTATCTCTACTCCCTTTCTTGAATAAAGGAACAACATCTGCAACCCTCCAATCCTCCGGGACCTCTCCTGTCACGATTGATTATGCAAAGATCATCGCCAGAGGCTCAGCAATCTCCTCCTTCACCTCCCACAGTAGCCTGGGGTACATCTCATCCGGTCCCGGCGACTTATCCAACTTGATACTTTCCAAAAGCTCCAGCACATCCTCAATGAGATCCCCACGCATTCTTCCAAATTCTAGTGAGTACAGGCCCAAGCGGCCAAATGGTCCTCGTATGTTAACCCCTGCATTCCCAGAATGATCCTTGTGAACCTCCTCTGGACTCTCCAATGACAACACATCCTTTCTGAAATATGGGGCTGAAAACTGTTGACTCTGCTCCAAGTGTGGCCTAACTAGTGCCTTATAAAGCCTCAGGGTTATCTCCTTTTTATGTTCTATTCCCCTTGAAATGAATGCTAATGTTGTATTTGCCTTCCTTACCACATACTCAACCTGTAAATTAACTTTCTGGGAGTCTTGCACGAAGATACCTAAGTCCCTTTGCACCTCTGATGTTTGAATTTTCTCCCCACTTAGATAACAGTCTGCACTTCGGTTCCCAACACTGATTTCCATCTACCACTTTTTTGCCCATTCTTCCAATTTGTTTCAGTCCTTCTGCTATCACATTGCTACCTCAGCACTACCTACCCCTCCACCTCTCTTTATATCATCTGCAAACTTTGCCACAAAGTCAATTCCATGATCTAAATCATTGACAAACAATGTGGAAACTAGTGGTCCCAATACTGACCCCTGAGGAACACCACTAGTCACTGGCAGCCAAACAGAAAAGGCCCCCATTATTCCCACTCTCTGCCTCCTGCCTGTCAGCCATTCCTCTGTCCAGGCCAGTATCCTTCCCGTAACACCATAGGATTTTATCTCGTTAAGCAGCATCATTTGTGGCACCTTATCAAATGCCAACTGAAAACTTAAGTGAGTGACCTGCACTGCATCTCCTTTATCTACCCTGCTTGTTACTTCCTCAAAGAACTCTTAACAGATATGTCAGGCAAGATTTCCCCTTACAGAAGCCATGCTGATTTTGACTTATTTATCATTATTCTCAAGCACCGCGAAACCTCATCCTTAATACTAGACTCCAACACTTTCCCAACCACTGAGGCTAGGCTAACTGGCATATAATTTCCTCTAATTTTCATTCCTCCCTTCTTAAAGAGTGGAGTGACATTTGCAATTCTCCAGTCCTCCGGGACCATGCCAGAATCAAGTGTTACTTGGAAGATCATAACCAATGCATCTGCTTTCCCTTCAGCAACTTCTGTCAGAACTCCAGGTTCAGGTGACTTATCCACCTTAAAACCTTTTAAGTTTGCCTAGCACTTTTTCCTTTGTAATAGCAATGGCACTCAATCCTGCTCCCTGACACTCTCGGATTTCTGGGACACTGCTAGTGTCTTCCACAGTGAAGACTGATGCAAAGTACTTATTAAGTTGCTCTGTCATTTCTTCGTCCTGCATTACTACCTCACCAGCATCATTTTCCAGTGGTTCAATATAAACTCTCACCTCCATCTTGCTCTTTATATAACTGAAAAAATTTGAAGTATCCAGCTTTATATTATTGACTAATTTGCTCTCATATTTCATCTTTTCCCTTCTTATGGTTTTTTAGTTGCCTTTGTTAGATTTTAAGAACTTCCCAATCATCCAACCTCCCACTCACTTTTGCTACATCATATCCCCTTTCCTTGGCTTTTATGCAGTCCTTAACTTCCCTTGTCAACCATGGGTGCCAACCCCTGTCATTTGAGATCTTCTCCTGTGGGACATTTCTATCCTGCATCTCATAAATTATACCCAGAAAATTCAGCCTTCTCTGCTCTGCCGTCATCCCCACCAGTATCCCCCCTCCAATCCACCTGGTAAGCTCCTCTCTCAGACCTCTGTAATTCTCTTTATTCCATTGTGATACTGATATGTCGGACTTATGCTTCTCCCTCTCAAATTGCAGTATGAATTCAATCACATTACGATCACTGCCTCCTAAGGGTCCCTTTACTGTAAGCTCCCTAATAAAATCTGGTTTGTTACACGGCACCCAATCTAAGATAGCCTTCCCAGAGCAGGCTCAAGCACAAGCTGCTCTAAAAAGCCATCTCATAGGCATTTAACAAACTCCCTCTCTTGCGATCCAACACGAACCTAATTTTCCCAATCCCCTTGCATATTGAAGTCCCTCATTACAATTGTAACATTACACTTATTACATGCCCCTTCCACCTCCCTTTGCAATTTCAACCCTACATCTTGGCTACTATTTGAAGGCCTATATATGATTCCCATAATGTTTTTTTTTTACCCTTGCAATTCCTTAACTCCACTCACAAAGATTCAACATGTTCTGACCTTATGTCACCTCTTTCTAAAGATGTAATTCCATCTCTTACCAACAGAGCCACACCATCACCTATGCCTTCCTGCCTGTCCTTTTGATACAAAGTATATCTTTTGATATTTAGCTCCCAACTATGACCTTCTTTCGGCCATGACTCAGTGATGCCCACAACGTCATACCAACTAATCTCCAATTGCAACATGAGTTTATCCATCTTATTCCAAATACTACGTGCATTTAAGTACATCACCTTCAGTCCTGCATTCTTCACCCTTTTAAATTTTGCCTCTGTGGTACAATTTAGCTCTTTGCACTGTCTGCTTTTGTACCCAATCGTTGGCTTGTCCTGCCTTACGTTCATATTACACCCATCATCTACTTGTAAACCTGCTGGCTCATCCTCAGCTCTCTCATACTGGTTCCCATCCCCAGAAATTGCACTCCCAGAACTCTCTAACTCCTAACTCTCTCCATGGAGGAGCTGTTTATGTGCAGTGAAGAGTGGTCAGCCTGCACCTTCCTGAAGTCCACAATCATCTTTTTGGTCTTGCCCACGTTGAGGCTCAAGTTGCTGTGCTCGCATCACTCTATCAGCTGCTGTACCTGCTCTCTCTACAGTACACCGTCTTGTCATCTTGTTGATGAAGCCAACCACTTGTGTCATCAGCGAACAGTTTGAAACTGGATCTAGCAATGTGGTCATGCGTCAGCAGCGGTCTGACCATACAGCCCCGGGGAGCACTGGTGCTCAGCGAGATGGAGCTAGAGATGTTTCTGCCACTGACTGTGGCCCTTTTGTCAAGGAGTCCAGGATTGTGTTGCAGAGAGGCCACGAGACCCTATAAGCACACTTTACCCATCGGCTTCTGAGCTGAAGTCAATAAACAGCATCTGGCATATGAGACACCGTTTTCCAAGTGGGACAGGACAGAGTGCCAATGCAGAGGCTATGGCATCATCAGTGGACAGAGTTGAGCGATAATCAAACAGGAAAAGGTCTAATGTAGCAGGATGTAATGTGATCCATAACCAGCTGCTCTGAAGCACTTCATTATTGTTGATGTCAGAGCCAGCAGACAGTAGTCAATGAGGCAGGTTACTGTCTCAAAAAGAGAGCATGTCCTGGGTGAAGGGGATCCTTAATGATGGATGCTGCCTTTTTGAGGCATCGATTTTTGAAGATGCCCTCGATGCTGGGGAGGCTCGTGCTCCATGATGGAGCTGACTGAGTTTGCGACTTTCTGCAGCTTTTTCCAATCCCGTGCAGTGGCTCCTCTGTACCTGACAGTGATTCAATCACTTAGAATGCTCTCTATAGTATATCAGTAGAAATTTGAAAGAGTCTTTAGTGACATGCCAAGTCTCCTCAAACCCCTATTGAAAAATAGCCACTGTTGTGCCACCTTTGAAATTGTGCCAAGCAATTCGTAATTTTTACCAAAATGGTTAAGTAGAATATACCTGCCACTGGCAGCCTAGAAATTGCATCACTGAACAATACAGTGGGATTTCTGGCCATTTTCAACATATTTCCAATGTAAACACAAGTTCAAGAAGTTCAATTATTATTCAACCATACGTGAGCATCCATGAACACAGCCAAATGAAACGCATTCCTACAGGGCCAAAACGTAAAACACAGTTTGAACACTCACACACGAAAGTAACACATATAAAACACGATGATCGCTAGGAGAGTTACCCCAGTCATACTACAGTCCGATATATCTTCAGTGAAAGTCATTGACACATTGAAGCCATGATGTTATCAAGCCAATCATGTTATTCAGGAAGTGATTTTTAACAAATTGCATTCTTATACTGAGTTTAAAATGAAGATTGATACAGATACAAGTCAAGGTGGAAAATCCTGGATAAGCTTTAAAAGAGATAAGGAATTTTAATGTGTTCTATTATGTTTTTGGAATATTTGTGTAAGGAAGTTACAAACAAAAAAATTAGTTTATTGCGCCTGGTGAGTTGTTAAGGATTATTAATTAATAGCGTACCGTACCAGTTACATCCCCTGTGTAACTAAGAGTGAGATATTCTCAGTACTTTACCAGGACTGGTTTGTAAATAGCCTGAGTTCATTTCAGTTCAACTTATTTCAGCTTGATTGCACTGGAAAAGGCTGAGCACAATGCAGTTAGTGAAAGTTTGCTGGATGAGTTACAGCGGCATTGGGAATTCTACATTAAATTACACAAGTACACAAATACTGAAGTTGTCAGTTTTATGGAGTGGTGATGATGAAAACTGATGATTTGGCTATTATTGCTATTGCATAAAAACAGATAATGATGGAAACACTGCTTAGGTCAGGCAGCATCTGTAAAAAGGGAGATAGAATTAATATTACAGGTGGCAGACTCTTTAACACAGGGGTTCCCATCTGTTTATATCCCACGGGCCAATACCATTAAGCAAGGGGTCCATGACCCTAGGTTGGGAAACCCTGCTTTAACAGACCAGAGAAAGAGAAACGCAGTTTCAAATAGCAAAGAGAAGGAAAGGACTAAGAGAATATTTTATCAAGCCTAACAGACTTGAGGGCAGGCTTCTCATGGTGATAAGATGGATGATAGATTGATGAGAAAAGTAGAGAGAGACAGAGAGAGCATAAAAAAAAAACAATGGGAGAAAATGGGAGTTGACGTTACAGGTGGTGAATCTGTAGTAGAATTGGCCAATTGTGATACAAATGGAAAAGGCAAGTTACTTGAAAATGTAATGGAAAGCTTAGGTGTAGAGTAGGTTGGAGAATTAAATTGATGAGCGAAGGAAGCTCACGGCTGCACCTACAGACCAAAGACAGTTGTGTTACTCCATCATATAGGAGACCAAATCATGAGTATCGAACATATTGCATGAGCGTAGAGAAAAAAAATCACTGCTACTGTATACTCTGGACTACAGTACTGTATTGTGATGTCTAAACTGAGAATACCAATAATTTGGCAGGGGCTTGGGAACCGGAGTGATAGGACTGAGGATGGGTAGTTGGTATACAACTAGAAGCAGTGTGTAGTGAGACTGTGAGGAAGGACAAGCAGATAATAGGGCAAAATTGAAGTCAGTGGGATGAGTTAATGTGTAACAGTGGGCCTAATCAAAAAGGGTGATCAATACCGAATTGAAGGTGAAGCTGTTATATTAGAATGCACAGTATATGGAATAGGGTAGATTAACTTGTAGCGTGCTTAGAAATTGACAAGTATGATGTTGTGGGCATCTCTGAGTCAAGGTTGAAAGAAAATTATAGTTGGGAGCTTAACATCCAAGGATACATATTATATCAAAAGGACAGACAGGTAGGCAGAGGAGGTTGGGTGGCTGTGTTAGCTTTAAAAAAAAGAAATCAGATCCTTAGAAAGAAGTGACATTAGATCAGAAAACGTAGAATCGTTGTGGGTGGTGTTAAGAAACTGCAAGGGTACAAAAACTGATGGGAGTTAAATACAACCCTCTGAAAGGTGGCCAGCGTGTGAGCTACAAATTCCAGTGGGTGATAGGAAAAGCATGTAAGAAGAGTAATATTACAATAATCATGGGGGATTTCAATATGCAGGTAGATTGGGAAAATCAACTTGGCGTTGAATCCCAAGGGAGAGAATTTGTGAAATACCAATGAGATGGCTTGTTAGAGCAGCTTGTGGTTGAGCCCACTAGGAGCATGACAATTCTGGATTGGATGTTATGTAATGACACAGATTTGATTATGGAGCTTAAGGTAAAGGAACCCTTTGGAGAGTGATCATGATATGATAGAATTCACCTTGCAGTTTGAGAAGGCAAAGTTAAAGCTGAATTGAATGTATCAGTATTACAGTGGAGTAAAGGGAATAACAGAGGCATGAGTGGAGCTGGCCAAAGTTGATTAGAAGGGGACACTAGCATAGATGACAGCAGAACAACAATGGGTGGTATTTCTGGGGGAAATTCAGAAACTGCAGGATAGAAATATCCCAAATGTGAAGAAGTATTCCAAAGGGAGGATGAGGCAACCGTGGCTGACAAGGAAAGTCAAAGAAAGCGTAAAAGCAAAAGAGAGGCCATGTTATGTAGCAAAAATTCGTGGGAAGGTAAAGGATTGGGAAGCTTTTAAAATACGAACAGAAAGCAACTAAAAAAGAATCAATAAAGAGAGTAAAGATGAAACATGAAGGAAAGCTGGCCAATAATATAAAAGAAGATACAAAAGTTTTTTTCAGATACAGTATATAAAGAGTAAAAGAGAAACAAGAGCGGATATTAGACCACTGGAAGATGATGCTGGAGAGGTGGCAATGGGGACAATGAACTAAATAAATATTTTGTGTCAGCCTTCACTTTGGAAGACACTATCAGAATGCCAGAAATGCGAGAGTGTCAGGGGGCAGAAGTGAGTGTCATTGCTATTACTAAGGAGAAGGTGCTTGGGATTCTGTAAAGTCTGAAGGTCGATAAATATCCTGGATTACACCCTGGGTTCTGAAGGAGGTGGTTGAAGAGAATGTGGGGGCATTGGTAATGATCTTTAAAGAAACACTAGATTCTGGAATGGTTCTGGAGAACTGGAAAAATAAAAATGTCACTCCACTCTTCAAGAAGGAAGGGAGGCAGAAGAAAGGAAATTATAGGCCATTTAGCCTGACCAGTGTTTGGAAAAATGTTGGAGTCTATTATTGATGAGGTTTCAAGGTACTTGGAGGCATGTGATAAAATCAGCCATGGTTTTCTAAAGGGGAAATCTAGCCTGACGAATCTGTTAGAATTTTTTAAGGAAATAACAGGCAGAATGGCCCAAAGAGAGTCAGTAGATGTTGTGCACTTGTATTTTCAGAAAGCCTTTGACAAGGTGCCACAAGTTAACAAGTTAAGAGCCCATAGGATTACAGGAAAGACATTTTACTGACTGGCAGAAGGCAGCAAGTGGGAACAAAGGGGTCTTTTCTGGTTTGCTGCCAGTGAATAGTGGTGTGCTGCAGTGGTCCACTTCTTTTCATGAATTGTTTGAAGGAATTGATGGCCTTGTGACCAAGTTTTGCGGACAATACGAAGATAGGTAGAGGGGCAGGTAGTGTTGAGGAAGCAGGGTGACTGCAGAAGGACTTAGACTGATTGGGGGAATGGGCAAAGAAATGCAGATGGAATATAGTGTAGGGAAGCACATGGTTATACACTTTGGTAGAAGGAATAAAGGCATGGACTATTTTCTAAATGGGGTGAAAATTCAAAGATCAGAGGTGCAAAAGGATTTAGGAGTCCTTGTGCACGGTTCCCCAAAGGTTAATTTTCAGGTTGAGTCAGTGGTGAGGAAGGCAAATGTAATATTAGCATTCGCTTCAGAAGTACTAGAATATAAAGGCAAAGATGTAATGCTGAGGCTTTATAAGGCATTAGTCAAACTGCGCTTGAAATACTGTGAACCGTTTTTGGCCCCTTATCTAAGAAAAGATGTGTTGGCATTGGAGAGGATCCAGAGGAAGTTCACAAAAATGATCCCAAGAATGAATAGATTAAAATATGAGAGCGTTTGATGCCTCTGAGCCTGTACTCACTGGAGTTTAGAATAATGGGGGGGAATCTCAGTGAAACATCAAATATTGAAAAGCCTAGTGGATGTGGAGAATGTATTTCCTGTAGTACGGGAATCTAGGACCAGAGGGCACAGCCTCAGAATTGAGGGATGTCCATTTAGAACAGAGATGAGGAAACATTTCTTTAGCCGGATTGTGGTGAATCTTGAATTCATTGCCACAGATGGCTGTGCAGGCTAAGTCAATGGTTATATTTAAGGTGGAGGTTGACATGTTCTTGTTTAATCAGGGCCTCAAAGGTTACGGGGAGAAGGCAGGAGAACAGGGCTGAGAGGGATAATAAATCAGCCACAGTGGAATGGTGGAGCAGACTCAATGGATCAATTGGTCTAATTCTGCTGCTATATTGTATGGAACTATGGTCTTAAGGTCTAATACCTTTCTGACATATCACCAGATTTTGATGCTCATTTCTTTATTGGGAGAGGTGAAAATTGAGAGCTTAATCAGGTTCAGAGGATAAAATTGCTAGTTTGTAGCAGATAGATATCACCTTCAACTTCAGCAAAAGAGGAAATGCATCCCACCCAATTTTCTATTCTATTGCCAATCCAATAATACCATTCTCACATCTATCTTATAGAAACTGGGTTCCACTTATTATTGCAGTGTTGCATTTTTTAATTTGTTTTTTTAAAGCTGTGTTTTAAGCCTTATCTATCAGAAGTTCAGTTTTTTTTTTATTTCCTACAGATAGATTCCAGCTCTTCCCTCCCTCCCCCTCCAAGTTTCATCTATCGCCTGGCATTTCTCTCTCCCCTCCCCCCACCACCTTTGAAATCTACTCCTCAGCTTTTTTTCTCCAGACCTGCCGAAGGATTTTGGCCCAAAACGTCGACTGTACGTTTTCCCATGGATGCTGCCTGGCCTTCTGGGTTCCTCCAGCATTCTGTGTGTGTTGCTCGGATTTCCATCATCTGCAGACTTTCTCTTGTTTGAGAATCCAGCTCTTTGTTGAATTATCCCAAAATTCCGTATACAGCCACTCAGTTGATTTTTTTTTAATACAATTGGATCTCTAAGTCACTGTACAAGATCCATAAAATCTCTGTGTCTGCTTCAAGGTACTGTGACCATTAGATAGGTCACATCGCTGAGGTATTCAGCATTTTTTTCTAATGTGTGGGTACTTTAATAATAGAAAATCAAGCAAAAAAAATCTTATACACTGTGAGCTGCTTTCTAATTTGAAACTACCATTGAGCACTTTTTCAATGAAAGAAAACATCTTCTTCAAGTAGTTATAGCAATGGTCCTGAGGTACCATGTGATTTTGTAGAATAGTGTTGCCTCTTTGCAACAGCTACAATAAAATCATCTGGGGTGCACAATTTCTCAATATTGATCTCTTGCTTCTGAGCTGCCTGTGCTGGGGATCTCTCATCAGCAAACTTATCATTGATCATGTATTATGTAAATGCTAATAGGACATTACCCTATTAACATAAACATCTGTCAGTTGCAGATTTATTGGTTGTTAGCTTTATTGTAATGAAGACCACTCGCACTTGGAACCAACATTGATTATTTTAAAAATAACAAATTTAGAGCATTGTTATATCTATCGGGGAAAAAACAGCTGGAAGAGAAGAATGCCTAATTAAACAAACATAATAAAATGCTGACAGGCTGGATTATGGTAATTTCGGTGCACTGTGTGTATAATATTCCAGTTTTGGAAAAATTCCTGTTGTTATTGTCTGCAAAGGTTGATGATAATGGATCAAGAAGAAGCCAAATGAAACCACAGCTCAATGAACTGATGGATTGGGATGACATAACATCAGGGACCATATAATCAAATTATGCAAAGCCTATAATATGCACACATACAAGCAATCTATTAAAGATCATATCAGACATATAGTCAAATAGGAAATCCACATTTTTATATACATACAAAAAAAAATTTATGTCAGTCTCTCCAAATGAGATTTAAAAAATCACAATAACTTAAGCTGTACCATTCACATTTCCTGTACCTTGTTCAGATTTCCCTTCACAAAATCAGGTGACGCCATTCTTTCTTTTCCAATTTCCCCTGAGGAAAAAATATAAATCAGGCATATTATTTCGATCGTAATCCACTCAAACTTTTTCTTCCTCCAATGTGTCGGCAAAATGTCTTCCCATTCATCAATAGACTTGTTCAAAACTGAATCAAATAGGCAAACTATTCCATTTTACTACAGGTGCAGTTTTCTAAAATGTGATTCAGCAAGAGTAATTTTTATTTTGAGCACTTGGAGACTCAGCAGTATTAAAGGTTATTCCTTTCCAAGTTTTACTGAAAGCTCCTGGCTTTACTGTAAAAAGCCCAGTGGGTTATCGTGCAGTTTGGCAGCTCAAGAAACAGTCCACCCAATGCATTTCATATTATGGTCAGGGATTTCAATTAGGCTTGTTTGAAGAAATCCCTGTCCAATTACCATTGGCATATAACTAGAGATCCCAACACACTAGACCACTGCTATAATAAGATAAGAAATGCCTGCTGTTCCATGCCCAGACCACATTTTGGGAAATCTGATCATTTGGCTATCCTTCTACCTGCATACGGACAGATGATAAAGAGCAAGGGTCCAGAGATTAGGACAACAAAGAGATGGTCATGGGAAGCAGAGGAGTGGCTATGGTATTGCTTCATGTTAGTGGACTGGGCTGCACTCAAACACTCATCTGTATACCACGGTTGTCACTGACTTTATAAACACAATCGTAGACGAACGTGTCACCACAAAAATCATTCAGTTTTCTCTAACCAGAAGCCCTGGATGAAACGAGATCCTCAGTCCACTGAGAGACAGATCAGAGGCTTTCAAGTCTAGCAACCAAGAAAGTTACAAGAGGGCCACATACGATCTCTGGAAAGCCATCTCACAGGCAAAATGACTATTCCAGACTAAACTTGAATCAATGAAGGATGCTCGATAGCTTGGCAGGGATTAATGCTATCACCTCTTATAAGTGAAATCAAACAACATTGGTGACAACAAGGCTCCAGATGTCCTGACAAAGGGTCTCGGCCCGAAACGTCGACTGCACCTCTTCCTAGAGATGCTGCCTGGCCTGCTGCGTTCACCAGCAACTTTGATGTGTGTTGCTTGAATTTCCAGCATCTGCAGAATTCCTCGTGTTTACGTCTCCAGATGTGCTCAATGTTTTCTATGCTTGTTTTGACTGTCAAAATATGGAAGAACAATCACAAATTCCCACAGTCCCCAATAACAGGGGTACCCTCTATGACAGGGGTCCCCAATCTTTTTTGCACCGCAGACTGGTTTAATATTGACAATATTCTTGCGGACGGGCTGACCGGGGGCGGGGGGGCAGGGTAGATATTCAAGTAGGGTTAAACTCACCTCAACATGTCTTTTACAGTTAGAATTGCCAAATTTCTCACTCCCAGATAAGGGACAAAAGTAGCAGTCAAATCCCAGGACACTTTACCCAGGAAAGACTACCATGACCATGAAGCCTTGCGCGGGCACCTGTGTGCGCATGCGTGATGTGCACATGTGATATGCACATGCACGTATGTGCTGATTTTTACCCCCACAGATCAGTGTTGCCTTCATCTTCCCGACTATACTGTACATACTTTATATAGGCTGTGTATTTATCATATCATTCCTGCTTTTACTATATGTTAGAGTTATTTATTTTCGGTTTTATGTGTTATTTAGTATGATTTGTTAAGTTTTTTTTGGGTCTGGGAACGCTCAAAAATTTTTCCCATATAAATTGATGGTAATTGCTTCTTCGCTTCACGTCATTTCAGCATGAAAGGTTTCATAGGAGCACTCTACCTTAGTGTGAGGAAATACGGGACAAGGGCGGTCTCGTATGGGACAAACCAATTTAGACCAATACCCGGGATGTCCCTGCAAATACCGGACAGTTGGCAACCCTATGTTCAAGATCAACAGTGCGTGACAGGGAATGAGGCAAGGTGCAGCTGACTCATATCGATTCCTCATGGCCCGGTAGCACATGCTTTGCGGCCCGGTGGTTGGGGACCGCTGCTCTATGAGGTCAATGTGAGAGCATCCTTCAGCAGGGTAAACCCATAGAAAGCATCCAGCCCAGATAGGGTACCCAGCCAAGTAATAAAGACATGCTGATCTGCTTGTTAGCATGTTCACTGAGATGTTTAACCTCTCACTTTGGCACTCTGAGGTACCCACCTGTTTCAAGCAGGCTTCAATAATACTGGGGCCTAAGAAGAACGTGGCTCTCATCCAGTATCACTTACATCCACAGCGAAGAAGTGTTTCGAGAGGTTGGTGATGAAATATATCAAATCCTGCTGGTGAAATGACTTGGATCCACTCCAGTTTGCCTACCAGCACAAGTCCACAGCAAATACCAATTCAATCAACCCTGAAACATCTGGCCAGCAAAGTTGCATACATCAAGATGTACTTTATCGACTAAAGCTCAGCATTCGATACTATCATCCCCTCAAAACTCATGAATAGGCTCAATACTTTGGCATCAATGACTCCTTGAGCAATTGGATCCTCAATTTCCTCACATGGAGACCCCAGTCAGTTCAGATTGGCAACACTATCTCCTCTACAGTCTCCATCAGCACAGGAGCATGACAACGCCGTGTGCTTAGTCCCCTGCTCTACTTGCTTTACACTTATGACTGTATGACTAAACACAGTTCCAATGCCATATGTAAGTTTTCTTAAAACACTGCTGTCATAGGCTGAGTCAAAGGTGGTAGTGAATCAGCATATAGGAGGCATATTGAAAATCTGGCTGAGAGATGCCGCAACAACAACATCCTACTCAATCTCAGCAAGACCAAGGTGCTGTTTTTTGACATCAGGAGGAGGAAACCGGAGGTCCATGAGCCAGTCCTCATCAGGGGACCAGAGGAGGAGAGGGTCAGCAACTTTTAAAACCCTCTGTGCTATCATATCAGAGGACCTGCTCTAGGCCCAGCACATAAGTGCAATTATGAAGAAAGTACAGCATTACCTCTAGTTCCTTAGAAATTTGTGAAGAATCAGCATGACATCTAACATTTGAAAAACTTCTGTAGATGTGTAGTGGCAAGTATATTGACTGGCTGCATCACTGCCTGGTATGGAAGCACCAATGCCCTTAAAGTGAAAATCCTACAAAAAAAATAGTGGATATGCCACAGTACGTCTCGGGTAAAGACTTCCTCACTGTTGAGCATATCTACACAGAGCATTGTAGAGCAGCATTCACCATCAGAGACCCACCACTACCCAGCTCATCATCTCTTCTCACTGCTGCATCAGGAAGATGCATCAGCAGGTTCAGGAACAGTTACTACCCCTCAACCCTCAGGCTCATGAACCAGAGGGGATAAACTTACTTGTCCCATCATTGATAAGTTCCTACAATTTATGGATTTACTTTCAAGGACACTTTGTCTCATGTTCTTGGAATTTATTGTTTATATATTTATTGTTATTATTTCTTTTTGTGTTTGCACAATTTGTTGTCTTTTGCACATTGGATGTCCACCCTGTTAGTGCGGTCTTTCATTGAATCTATTACGATTATTGGATTTATTGAATATGCCCAGAAGAAAATGAATCTCAGGGTTGTATATGCTGTACTTTGATCATAAATTAACTTTGAAATTTGAACAGTCCTGGGACTGGGTGGGAAGTGTATGCAGCTCTTTGGCTCAGCACCCTGCAGAACATCTCTGAATTCAATGATGAGTCCAAGATACAAGAGGTTAGATAAAATGTACAGAGGCTACAAGCGAATATAGATAAAATAAAGTTTTGCAACTGGCCTTTTATGTGAGAAAATGTGAACCTGCCCACTTTGGAAAGGAAAATAGAAATAAACTTATTATCTAAATGGTGAGACACTGTGAAGCACTGCGATGCAGAATGATCTATGTGTTCCAGTGATTTGGAACTTGTACTGCAAGTCTTTAGGAAAGCTTTGAGTGTTAGTGGATAGAAAATAAAATGAGCAGAGTCCTGCTGGGCATAGGTGAAATCACATCAGGAGTACTATGGGCACTATCACACTCCTTTTGGAAGAGTTCTGCATCTTTTCACTATTTTCATAGTATGACACAATGCATTAGGTAGGATTTAGACCCAGTGAGAGTGTTGGAATGGTGGTGTTCTCATGTACCTGAAGCACTTGGGCTTTTTGTTGATTAAGATCGTCATGTGGGGATGGTGTAGTTCATTTTTTTCACCATAGTCTACCACAGCAACTGTGTAAATGGTGATGAATAGAATAGAATAAATGGTAGATGGATGGCTGCCCACCAAGCAGGTAACTTTGATTTGGATGGCATCGAGTATTGTTAGAGCTCCACCCTTCCAGGCAATCTGAGCATATTCCACCACAGTTCTCTCCTGTTCCATGTACTGTATAGGGTGGAAAGGCTTTGTATCTCTGGAGGCAAGTCACTCACTGCCAGATTCTCATCCTCTGAACTGTTTAGCAACCATTGTGTTGAAGCACCAGCTGCAGTTGTATTTCCTGTCAGTGGTCGCTGGCAATGCTGAAGGACTCTGATGAGGTCATTTCCTGGGTAGACATCCTCTTTTTGGAGATGGTTGTTGCCTAATAATTTAGTGGTTTGGATATCACATACTATACATTGTTTTTTCTTCAGGCAGTTCATCACACCTGGATCTTTTTATCCCTTGTATTAATTAATCTTGTTTGTGTATCTTTTATGTAAAGTTTTCACTCAATCATAATTCACCCATTGTCAGTCAAAACCAATGCAAAAGATCACTGTTTAAACTCTAAAGCATAAACCACATTCTCTTTAAATCAGGTTTCCACAATCTCCCAGCTCAAAAAGATCTGTGTTGAAAATACAAATATTTTTAAATGAACTGTTTCAATTTTAAAGTGTATTTAAATATTAAAATGATTTACAGCTTTGATAGAAATATACTTTGGGGTAAAGATCTCCACCGGGATGCCTGTGGACTCATAGTTCAACACTCTTCACAAGAATGGATATTGTGTTTTGGGGACATGGGCATTATTGGCAAGAGTTGTCCTTGAGAATGTGATGTAATCATCTTCTAATGGAGGTATACTCCCAAGGTTTGCACTCAGGAATGGTGAAAGATTGACAGCACATTTACAAGTCGGAATACTGTGTAATTTGAGGGGAACCTGTAGGTGTGGCTGTCTGTGCCTGCTGCTCTTGTCTGAGGTGGTTGGGCTCACTAAGTCTGAGATGCTAAGTTCAAAGTAAATTTATTACCAAAGTGTTACTATATACTACCTTAATATTCATTTTCTCTTAGGGATTTACAGGAAAAAAGAAATATAATAGAATGTACAAGAAGTATGTATAAACAAAGACTGACTAATAACTAACATGCAAAAGAAGGCAAATTGTGCAATAACAAATAATACTGACGACCTGAGTTGTAGAGAGTCCTTGAAAGTTGGTCTGTAGATAGTAGTATCAGCTCAGAGTTGTGGAGGGTAAAGTCATCCACGCCTGTTCAGGAATAAGTTGGTTGTAGGGTGATAAGTATTTCCATGACCCAGTGGTGTGGGACCTCAGGCTGCTGTCCCTCCTCTTTAATGGTAGGAGTGGGAAGAGGGCACGGCCTGGATGGTGGGGGTCTTTAATGATGGATGCTGATTTCTTGTGGCAATGCTCCATGTAAGTATACTCAATGGTGGGGAGGGCTTTGCCTGTGTTAAACTGGGCTACGTCCATCACCTTCCATACTAGCCCATGGCATTAAGAAGTAAATACCCTGCGAAACTGCCTTGGTGAGTTTCCTCATTACATTTTATGGAGTGCTACCAGACCAGCCAGGATGTACTTTAGCATAACATAATCTCCAGCTAACCTCTCCATTTGGATCATCAATAATCTAGCTGAATGGCATACCAGCCTCAAGAAGCTGCATCACCTGCTCCTGTTCCTAGTTGCTATAGCCTTATTCAGCTTCATAGGTGCATAGTCTGCATACGTCTATCGAAAAGTTTTTGTTTACAATATATATTAATGACTTGGATGAGGGAATTAAATGCAGCATCTCCAAGTTTGCAGATGACACGAAGCTGGGTGGCAGTGTTAGCTGTGAGGAGGATGCTAAGAGGATGCAGGGTGACTTGGATAGGTTGGGTGAGTGGGCAAATTCATGGCAGATGCAATTTAATGTGGATAAATGTGAAGTTATCCACTTTGGTGGCAAAAATAGGAAAACAGATTATTATCTGAATGGTGGCCAATTAGGAAAAGGGGAGGTGCAACGAGACCTGGGTGTCATTATACACCAGTCATTGAAAGTGGGCATGCAGGTACAGCAGGCGGTGAAAAAGGCGAACGGTATGCTGGCATTTATAGCGAGAGGATTCGAGTACAGGAGCAGGGAGGTACTACTGCAGTTGTACAAGGCCTTGGTGAGACCACACCTGGAGTATTGTGTGCAGTTTTGGTCCCCTAATCTGAGGAAAGACATCTTTGCCATAGAGGGAGTACAAAGAAGGTTCACCAGATTGATTCCTGGGATGGCAGGACTTTCAAATGAAGAAAGACTGGATGAACTGGGCTTGTACTCGTTGGAATTTAGAAGATTGAGGAAGGATCTGATTGAAACGTATAAGATCCTAAAGGGATTGGACAGGCTAGATGCAGGAAGATTGTTCCCGATGTTGGGGAAGTCCAGAATGAGGGGCCACAGTTTGAGGATAGAGGGGAAGCCTTTTAGGACCGAGATTAGGAAAAACTTCTTCACACAGAGAGTGGTGAATCTGTGGAATTCTCTGCCACAGGAAACTGTTGAGGCCAGTTCATTGGCTATATTTAAGAGGGAGTTAGATATGGCCCTTGTGGCTCCGGCGGTCAGGGGGTATGGAGGGAAGGCTGGGGCGGGGTTCTGAGTTGGATGATCAGCCATGATCATAATGAATGGCGGTGCAGGCTCGAAGGGCCGAATGGCCTACTCCTGCACCTATTTTCTATGTTTCTATGTTCCCTTGAATTTGGAGAATTCCTTATCAACTTTTCGGCTGCTGCTATTATTCTATATTTTTGTGTAAATCTTTGTGAAAAGCCAGACACTTTAATGTAACTACAAATTCAAGATCAGTCTCTAAATTTAAAATTTAAGTGAAGAAGTATTTAACTGAAGTTTGATCTTGCATTATGTATTTTCTTTCTTCCTGCAGCGTTCAAAAATAGCTGTCTATGAAAAAATGTGGTCCTACATGAAGTCTGCCGAACCATCTGTGTTCACCAAAACAACAGCTGATGGAGTTGCTAAAGTTCGGAAATCAAAGGGAAAGTTTGCCTTCTTACTAGAATCAACAATGAACGAATACATTGAGCAGAGAAAGCCATGTGACACCATGAAAGTAGGAGGGAACCTTGACTCGAAAGGCTATGGAGTGGCAACCCCTAAAGGAGCATCATTAAGGTGGGTGGAATAGTGTAACAATATTCTATGTTGTTATAGTATTCCACCCACCCTGATGTTTCCTGTTTTTTTTTGTTTAAATTATCAAGAAAGTAAGGTAACTTAATCTCTACATTATTTAAAACCTGGATTAAGTAAGACTGGTAATATAGTTAAATTATTTAATGCATCCATTTTATTTTGTTGTGTGCTGTCTGTTTTTGACTGTCCGTACCTGTTTTAATTTTAAAATTTCTAAATTTTTAACTAATCTGGTAAAGTTAAAGCTGTCCTATGTGAAGAACGTGTGACTGCATGACATGTTAATTCTTTTCTTAAAGGCAAATCCCCATCCCGCACACTTCAGTTTTGAACAATGTGATCCTTCATGCCACCTTCCAATATTAACACTTTCTTTGATGTGCAAGCGTTTCGCCATTCCGTGAAAATAGCCAATTTGTCCTATTGTGCTCCTTTCACGTACACTTTTTACAATTGTTCATTTTCTTACAAATATGTTTTATTGTTTCAAGAAATGCTGTTAACCTCGCAGTATTAAAACTGAATGAACAAGGCCTCTTGGACAAATTGAAAAACAAATGGTGGTACGACAAAGGAGAGTGCGGCAGCGGGGGAGGTGACTCCAAGGTCAGCCTCAATGTCACCACAAGCGGGTACCTTAGTACAGAGTAATCGGCAAGGCTGTTACAGAATTGCAAGGGAAAAAAAGAATCTATTCATTTGCACATGGCATTAGAGTCATGATGTTGGTACGTCAGAGATCTTCACCAAACTGACAGCTTGAAGTAGGCGTTGTAATGTTTGGAAAGTTTGTAAGAAAAGGGCCTTTATGTAACACAGCCAAAGATTCTGTGTTCAAGGTTGTGTATACTTTTTTTAGTCACATTATTTCAGAAACCATTGGCCTTTGGAAATCCTGCCTTAATCATTGCCTTCTCTCAAATACTAATTTACCAAAGTTAAAAGAGAAATTACGCACTGGCCAGCATTCAGATAGGCTGATTTTTGTGACTGGTGTTCTGTATCAAGATCCAAGTTTTGCAGAGGCATAATGCACACAATATTTTATCAAAGTTTAGACTGGCAGAGGAGAGTTTGCCTTTCAAATCAGTGTATTATCACTGTCATATATGACATGAAATTTGTTGTTTTGCAGTGGCAGCTGTAAACTTGCAATTGGAAGGTATATTCGATCATGGTTTTGAGATTCTTACTAGTGGCTTGGACTTTCAAACCTATTTCCAGATAGAATAATTTTCATTCACAATGCACCAGTGTACATGTCATCATACTAGCAATAAGAAATAAATTTAGTTTGCAGGTAAGGAAGATCTCAGCATAACGCAGACCTGCCTTGTCCAAGCAAGATGTTTGGCTACAGCTCCAGCTCTAGCTTTGGAGCGACAAAAGTTGAGCTGGTTTCATTGAGCTGAAAGGGAAGAGGGTGCTTGCAGAATTGTTAGTCCCATGCCACCATGCATGAAGCAAATCTGACAGATCAGTATGCAGAGGATTAACTTAACAGTCACCAAGCTATATTTTAGCTGAATAATGGGGAAAAAGTGGATCCACATAAAAAGCTTCTCAGAATGTGAATGAGGTGAGTTTCAAAGGAAGATCTTTCATCAGTGTGCATGCGAACCTTTAAAAAAAACTCCTGTTGAAAGCTTACCCATGACTCTTTCGGTTTTTGGATTCAGCAAGGGTATAAGTTTAGCTTTGTTCATGGCATTAATTGCTGTTGTACGGCACCTCTGATAGTGAATTACTGAATGGCTGGAGTCAAGTACTTGTGGCTGATGCAACAGCCACTGTTCAGAATCAAAGACAAAATTTATGCCACAACATTTGAGCACTTACATTTTTATTTCTTTTTTGTTGCTATTTATCTTTCCATTTGATACTATAACTGAAAGAAATCTGGGCAATTGTTTTAAGTTATTGGTTTGAACCGGAAGGGTTCAATCGTTAGGTATTAATATTGAAGTAGTAAAATGGATTCAGCAGTGGCTGGATAGGAGACACCAGAGAGTAGTGGTGGACAACTGTTTGTCAGATCGGAGGTCGATGACTAGTGGTGTGCCTCAGGGATCTGTACTGGGTTCAATGTTGTTTGTCATATACATTAATGATCTGGATGATGGGGTGGTAAATTGGATGAGTAAGTACAGGTGTCCCCCGCTTTTCAAACGTTCGCTTTACGAGACCTCACTGTTACGAAAGACCTACATTAGTTCCCTGTTTCTGCTAACAGAAGGTGTTTTCACTGTTACCAAAAAAGGCAGCGCGCACCCCAAGCAGCCACTCTCCCCCAGATTCGGAACTGCATTCTAGCTGGCGTTGCTTAAACATGTGCCTGTGAGCATCCATGGATAAGCTTTTTCCATTGAGAGTGGGGGAGATTCAAACAAGAGGACATGAGTTGAGAGTTAGAGGGCAAAAGTTTAGGGGTAACATGAGGAGGAACTTCTTTACTCAGAGAGTGGTGGCTGTGTGGAATGAGCTTCCAGCAGAAGTGGTTGAGGCAGATTCAATGTTGTTGTTTAAAGTAAAATTGGACCACTACATGGACAGGAAAGGAATGGAGGGTTATGGGCTGAGTGCAGGTCAGTGGGACAGGTGAGAGTAAGAGTTCAGCACGGACTAGAAGGGCCGAGATGGCCTGTTTCCATGCTGTAATTGTTATATGGTTATATGAACATCAGTTAACAAAGTCATCCTCAGTTGTACCTGGTCATGCCATCTGCCGGTTAAAATCTGCCTCTGTATTGCAATTTAATTGCTATTATATTCTGTGTTTAGAATATGTGGGCTAAGGCAAATTTCTGTGTTGATGTACTTTGGATATTGTTACTCCCACCTTCTGAAATAAGCATTCTTGATGCAGATTTGAGCACTCTTTGTTGGGTAATGGATAGAGTGAAACTAAATTTCATCCCAACATAACTCGATTCAATTACTTCAACAACACTTTCTTTTTAAGAATGAAATCCCATGTTTCCAAACTTTTGAGGAAGGGAAAATCTTCAGGGATAAATTACTAATTTTCTACATTCAATAGCACATAGATCAAACACCTCACACCAATGGGCAAACTGCTGAGGAGAACATCTTTCAACAATTATGTTAAAACAACAAGAACAAAATGCACGTTGTTGACTTGGGAGAGTTACAAATAGTCTCGATGATCACAAAGGAGTTAAAGATAATTTGACCACACAGACTAGGTATCACAGGTGTCTCGCTATTCACCATTCAAATTTGCAAGGAAGCATACACATAATTCAGAGATTTCATATGTGAAAAATATAATTATTCTCAAAAGACTAGGGTTTAGGTAAATCAGAGCACAGCCATATGCCAAGCTCATGTGCCTAAGCCATGAGAGGTCTTAGATTAATGAGAAATGAACTTGCTGTTGAAGAAAATAAAGTACCTTCTTAATAGTTTGAACATCGTTAAAATATTCCCAAAATTTAAATACATAAAAATTACAATACTATAAACAGGCTAGGTGCTGTTACTGGCCTATGCTGTTGTTATGCTCCTCAAGAGACCATTTCCAGCTTCTTCCTCCATATTTATCAGCATAAACTATCATTCTTTTATGTAGACATATCCAGCTTCCTTCAGAATCAACTGTTCCCTGTGGGTAGTCAGTTCTACATTCTTACCATATTCTATGGCAAAATAATCCTGAGTTTATATATTGAATTCACTTTCCACCTCAAATGAAAATATCATCCTTACATTATCCTTTGCAGTTAAATCACAATTTTAAAGGTCTCCATCAGTCAAACCTGCAAAGAAAGGAGCCAATGTCTATTCAATGTTCGTGATAGTTCGAGCCTTGTCTGTTCTAGTTTCACCTCTGAACCTTCGTCAGTGGACCTTGTTTTTCAGAAATGGAAATGCAATGGTATGCAGTTCACAAAGGTTTTATACAAGCTCTAAATATTAACTTGTTTTACCCTTCTATTTTGTCCTGACTGTGTATGTCCACATTTGATTCACTGAAAACTCTTCTCTCCAGCATGGTCACTGCGCTTCCTATGAACTTCTGAACAGTGCACAGCAATTGTAAAAGTACAGTAATTAGAGCATAGTCTTCAGCACCTAGAGCCTGTTCCAATATTTAGTCATATAATGGCTGATCTATACCTCTGCTCCATTTACCTACCTTTCAGAATCAGGTTTAATATCACCTGATAGTTAAATAAGTAGTGCAACAATTGAAGTAAAATGTACTGGGGTAGTGTTCATGCGTTCAATGTTCATTCAGAAATTAGATGGCAGATGGGAAGAAGCTGTTCCTGAATTGTTGAGTGTGTGCCTTCAGGCTTCTGTACCTTCTTCCTGATGGTAGCAATGAAAACAAGGCATGACCTAGATGGTGGGAGTTCTTAGTGATGGATGCCACCTTTTTGAGGCATTGCTCCTTGTAGATGTCCTGGATTCTTCGGTGGCTAGTGCCCATGATGCAGCTGACTAAGTTTATAACTCTCTGCAGCTTATTTTGATCCTATGCAGTAGCTGCCAATCCCTATCCCCATTCCAGATGGTGATACAGTCAGTTAGAATGCTCTCCTTAGTACATCTGTAGAAATTAGCCAGTGTCCTTGGTGACTTACCAAATCTCCTCAAATTCCAAATGAAGTATAGCTGCTGCTTTGCCTTCTTTGTAGCTGCATGAATATGTTGGGTGCAAGATAGATCCTCGCAGATATTGACACTCAGGAAATTGAAATTGCTCACTCGTTCTACTTCTGACCTTACCTTCATAACCTGAGTTATCACTAACAAAAATGTAGATTAATCTTAACTATTCCAGTTGACCAACATCTGCACACACTTAGGAAAGAGAATTGCATGTGGATTCTCTGTGGATTCCTAATATTCATCAAAGTTCACTTGGGAATGTGCAGAGAATAGAATAAAGCCCTACCTGTTCAAGGGCTCTAGGAGAGAGGCGCTGGAGTTGGTGTGCTTTAAGTTTGCCGCAGCATCCAAGCTAGAGTTGGTGCTGCCCCCGCGCCCATGGTGGTTTGGCAAATCAAGCCATATTGTGTTTGACTGCAGACTGCTGCAACATTCATGGACTCAGGGGATTGGACTATATTTTTTTTGTGTGTGTGACTGTATTTAATTGATGTGTGTGTGTGTGTGTGTGCGTATATGTATATGTGTGTGTGTATGTATAATATATATATTAGATTATGAGGACACGCAGTCCTCTTTTATTGTCATTTAGTAATGCATAGATTAAGAAATGATACGATATTCCTCCGGTGTGATACCACAGAAACAAAAGACAGACCAAGACTGAAAAACTAACAAAAACCACATAATTATAACATATAGTTACAACAGTGCAACAATACCATAACTTGATGAAGAACAGTCCATGGCACAGTAAAAAAGTTCAAAGTCTCTTGAAAGTCCCACATCTCACGCAGATGGGAGAAGGGAGAAACTCTCCCTGCCATGCCTGACCACAGTCCAATTCCGAGTCGTCTGAAAACTTCAAGCTCTGATCAGCCCTCCGACACCGAGTACCAAGCACCATCTCTATCCGAACGCTTCGACCTCAGCCTCGGTTGCCAGAAGCAGGCAAAGCCGGGGATTTTGGGGCCTACCCTTCGGAGATTCTCGATCGCACAGTAACAACAGCAGCGAACCAGGCATTTCAGAAATTTCTCCAGCTGTTCCTCTGCTTCTGACATCTGTCTTCATCAAATCAGAATTGTCCACGCCCCTATTTAACAGAAACGATATCATTTCACCGGAGAGCTGCGTGCGCTGCCATCTTCTCCTCCCACCATATATATGTATATTTGCCCTTTTATATAGTATGTACTACACTATATGTGCCTTCTGCTGTATGTGACTTTGGTACTGCTTCCTGCGCCTTGGCCCCAGAGTAACACTGTGTTGTTTAGTTGTGTTCATGCATGGTTGAATGATAATTAAACTTGAACTGTCAGTGCAGTCTAGAATCCCATTTGTCACCTGACACAATTTCTAATGATGTCACAGCCGTAAAACAACAACAAATGTTCACAACCAAATTACTACATTTCTATATTGCTTTCCTTTTTTTTATAAAAAAAGGTCAAGCTTAGTTAACAAAATTTACAAATGTTAGCAGTTTAACAAGCAATTTATGCACTCTCTGTGATCTTTTCCCATTCACCTGCTTTGAGCTTGTAAATTCCCCAGGTATTATCTAAGTATCACCCAATTCTGGATTCAGCAATATTATCTCATTATGGCTCTCATCGACTATTTTGTTGTTAGGTAGATTACGCTATCAGCAATGAATTGGTTTCATAGTTTCAGCAAGACCCAAGTCTGAATCTACCTATCTACTGGATATTTGTACACCAGCTTCCTAAGTAGCGATTGTTGTAATTGGAACATCTGACATTTATAAAAATTCTTGTTCCCCTATTTTGTTATGGCCTCTTCATAGGATAGTTTAAACAGGACATCTATCTTGTTTGTGATTGGATCTACCGTAGCACTGTATTCTGCGTCACAGTCATATTGACGCAGTCTCATCTACCTCTACGCACGATGCTGTTATTGTGGGATTGATAGATATTGGACGCAGTCTGAGTAGCAGAGCATTGTGGTCAGTAATAATGTGAATGCTCTTCCCAGCAAGAAAGAGCGAAACTGGGTCACTAAATATAATCAGCATTACCTCCTTCTCAACTGGTGCAGTATTTACATTCACTTTAGTTTGTGTCAGATATGCCTTCCATGTTCACTACATGTAAGACAATAAACAATGTTCTAACCTCATTTTCTAATGTACTACAAACTAGGTGGTGTCAGATCCACTGCCGAGTTTTGTCTTTCACCGTCATCTGTATTTCAGAGCCATTTATTGTCTTTCTTTAATGATTGATAATATCATGTGATTATTATGCCAAGACTGGGTAGGAATCTGGCACAATGTTGAATGAGACCTAAAAATAACCTGAGCCCAGTAACACTTCCAAGTGCCCTGGTTTTCATGATGGCCTCAATTTTGTCTTTTGCCGGCTGCAGCACATTTTCAACTGTTCACAGACCAAAATAAATCTCAGCTTTCTGGATGAAGGCATACTTAACTTTGGTTAAGCTTGATATTGTGCCAATGCCACCTTAAGAACACTGCCTCGTCTACCTGGAGTTTCTCCTCTTCTGTAGCTGTTGAAATTAAAATACCTTCCTGATTATGCTGAAACCCTTGCAAAATTTATCTGAAGTTGCTCTTAATGCAGTGGATTCCAGTTGATTGGGACACAATGGGATAACATCTTCACCCACTTAAGTATCTGCCCAATTAGTCAAAGCTTCATGCAAATAGTTGAGATATTTTTTTAAATAATGCAAACTACCATTTAACTGAGTAACAGTATATAAATTTAAATGAAATACAGAACAAACTAGAACACTACCAAAACCTTTACAGTACTACGTTTGAGAACTTCTCAATATTAAACGAAATCAAAAGAAACATGGGAGTCCACAGATTGTGGGTGTAAATTCAACTTTAAGCAAGATGTGCACGTATCACAAGGTAGCATAGTAACGTATGCAATTAACATATTTTTACATATAACCCGTAATTATTTAAATGAACAAGAAAGCTTAATAAAATCATATATATATATAATTTATATTGTAAGTAACTGTATAATTTATACAGTAAGTAACTGCTTGATTAACATATCAAACACTTTCTCAGATATGTTTCCTGCAAGAACTATTGTAGTCAGACCACGCCTTTCATCACTTTCACAATTCCTCTGAGCAGCATGGTCCTTTCTTGTTCCAATATGCTTTCCAACCAGAAGCACAGAGGTTGGCACCAACACTTGTTTATCAACTGTTGGGCGATAGTTTATGGTATTTCCTGTGGAGACAGTTCTGGCATCATCCAGTACCTTTATTGCGGAGGATATGGTGTGCAATTGGTGGATGGATTTCCAATCAAGTTGTAGTTGGCTCAGACAATTGCACATCCACAATACTGGTCCTTCTACTTTGACCACATAAAAACTCAATGTGGCTTTTTGATTGTTGTATTTCACAGTTACAGATGTCACTTCCGTAGGAGTTATCTATTCTCCAGTTTAAATTCTTAGTTGGATAGCTGTAGGCTTCAATTTAGTATCTTTGAATTGCCTTTCAAACTTATTTTGTGGAATGACTGAAACAGGCAAATCCATATCCAACTCCATTTTAATTAATTTTCCATTCACTTCTGGTGTAAGCCCTATTGCCTGTCTGTTGTTAATTTTCACACTGTAAATCTCAAGGCTACACAATCCTGTGTCACTCTCATCAATATCAGATTTTTCTTCAACAGCATGCAGTTTAGTGCTCTTTTTGAAACTACAACTTGACTTTTTATATTTTTCTCTTTGAGCAGACTATTTATTTTTCTCTGCCTGACATACTATTTGTATGTGACCTGCTTTGTTGCATTTTATGTAAATTTCACCTTTAAATCTGCATTTATTTGGTGAATGTGAGACACCTGCTACATTGATTATACAATTTGTTGGACCAGGCTGATTTCTGTTAGACAATGCAATTTTACTCACATTCACCTTCATTCCTGATTGTAACTCAATTGCGTCTCTGTCTGTGGTTTCTATTGAAACAGCAATTTCTACTGCTGGTTTGAATGAAAGCTGTGCTTCAGTTAGGAGCCACTTTTGAATGCTTTCTTGGAAGATTCCATAAACTAAATGATCTCAGCATATCATTACCAAACTGACATTACTCAGACAACTTCTTCGGTTCAACCATGTATGCTGAAATGGACTCCCTTTCTTTTTGATTCCTCTTATGCAACCTACAATGGCTTGGGTTCTAAGTGTTCCTGCATTACTTTTACAACAGTAGCAAAGCTCATTTCTGATGGTTTTGTTGGAGCGGTCAAACTTTGAAGCAAACTGTATGCCTTTAAAACCAATGTGTACTCAGCAAAATTGGCACTTGCCTCTCATTGGTTATTTCATTTGCTTGATAATACTGTTCCAATAGTTCAATATACATGAGCCAATTACCTATTGTGTAATCAAACTCATCAATGTAGCCAACCATTTCTGATTTTTTTAAATGATTATTATTACTCGGAACTCATGCTTTATGAACCCTGAATTCTTCTGTTTACGGTCTTTTTTAAAACTCAATCATGCCCTTTGCTCTCTGGAAAGCGATGCAGAACTTCCTTCCTGGACATTGGATCTCACATTGATCTCATCCACCCAGTCCACAGGAGCTGATTTCGCAAGCTAGGACAGGCATGTCCCTGTCTCAATGGGGAATGAGATCTGCCAGCTACCCTCTTGTGGTTTGCCCCCCCCCCCCACCAGTCGAAGCAGTGTACCAAGGTCCTTCTGTTAATATAGATACCATTGTATCCTGACTTTAGTTTATTATGTGGGAGCACAAATCCTTTCTCCTACTGTTGTTCCTGAAAATTCCTAAGAAGTTCTTCATTTTAAAGTGTTTCTCTCAGAATATTTGATTGTTTCTCTTTCCATATTGGAACCCTTTGCAGCTGCATAAATATTCACATCAATGCTGAGGATATTAATACTTTAATTTTCATTTCACTCTTTTAGATGGCTGGGAGTATATATAATATTCCTTCTGTATTCCTAACATTGCTCATACATCATACTGTTATAAAAACTGCACTTGTGTGAATCTCTACTTAAGTAATTTATCCTTCCATTAGGACTTTGCTTGAAGTCCAATCTTCTGGTTCATTGTGTTCATTCTAACATTCGTACAGGGGCTAGGTGCCCTGTTTGCATGTCACAGCCTTAAATCAATAGGCTTGAACTCATTCCCGCTTCTGTATTGTAGGCTGCCAGTGATCCAGCACAATGCTGAGCCACCTGCCTCATTGCACTGGCTGAAA